>NC_135502.1:127048303-128305803 GCF_052857255.1 Amblyomma americanum | reverse complement strand
TGTTTCAGAGTCTACGACGACCAATACCATATGTCCGTCCATCGGGCCTGCGAAATCTGCGTGTAGTCTGCTCCATCTTTCCCCGGTTGCTGGCCACGCCAAAGGTATCTGTGCCGGTGGCATCGCAGCGGCCTGTGCACAAATAGAGCATGATTTCACCAGTCGCTCTATGTCAGAATCCAGACCCGGGTACCAAAACAGCGTTCTCGCCGTGCTTTTCATGGACGTCATACCAGGGTGCGTCTCATGGAGCAGCCCCAACAAACGCTTTGCCGCCGCCATAGGTAGAACAATGCGATGTCCCCAGTACACCAAATTGTGGCTCACGGTTAGCTCTGTTCTTCTGTTGAAGTACGCCCGGAGATGCTCAAGATCCTGCGGTAGATACGGAGGCCATCCGTCGGCAATCCACCTTTTGACCTGTTGAAGAGTGGCGTCTCGGTTTGTCATTTGTTCAACCTCCCGGGCGCCGACCGCCGTTTCTTCAAGACACTGGGCATACAAAACGTACTCGTTGGGAGCGACATCCCTCGGCTCCGTAACCGGCAATGGCAAGCGACTGAGGGCGTCTGCATTGGAATTCTCGCTGCCCTTGCGGTACTGCAATGTGTAGCTGTAGTTGCCAAGGAACAAGGCCCAGCGCTGGATTCTCGCAGCTGCCATCGGTGGTATTGGTTTGCCTGGATTGAATAAACCAGTAAGAGGCTTGTGGTCGGTTACTAACACGAACCGATGTCCATACAAGTAGTCCTTGAACCGTGCGACGCCGAACACCAGTGCTAGTGCTTCTTTTTCTAACTGAGAGTAGTTACGCTCTGCCTTTGTGAGTGTCCTGGACCGGAATCCGATGGGGTAGTCAACACCGTTCACACGGTGGGACAAAACGGCCCCAATGCCTACTGATGACGCATCGCACTCAAGCCGCAGTGGCTTATCCGGGTCGTAATGAGCAAGGAACTTGGAAGCCACAATTGCCTGCTTAACTTTCTGAACAGCTTTTTCTTGTTCCTTGTTCCACTCCCACTTGGCCCCTTTAGCTAGGAGGGCGTACAGCGGAGCCAGCACAGTGGCCAGATTGGGCAAGAACTTGCCGTAATAATTTACAAGTCCGAGAAAAGCTTTCAGCTCACTCACTGAAGTAGGTTCTGGGGCTTCGATAACAGCCTTGATGTTATCGTCCTTTGGTCGCAGACCCTTAGCGTCGATCCGATGGCCGAGAAAAGTGACTTCGTCTTGCCGGAATTTGCACTTATCCTTGTGCAGTCGGAGACAGTACTCCCGCAGGCGTTGCAGCACCCTCTTCAGCCTTGATACATCGTCCTTTTTTTCAGCGATGATAATATCATCCAGGTACATCTGAACTCCTGGAATATCGCCCAGCAGCGCGTCCATCCGCCTCTGGAATATAGCTGGAGCAGAACTTATGCCAAAAGGTAATCGGTTGAAACAGAAGAGGCCTTTCTGAGTGTTCAGCACTGCTATCTTTTTGGCATCCGCGTCTAAAGGTAGCTGGTTGTAGGCTTGGCGTAAGTCCAACGTCGTAAATACTTCTCCGCCATTCAGCTTAGCAAAAATGTCGTCCACTCGAGGCAACGGGTACTGTTCCATCACTGTGGCTGCATTCACTGTCATACGAAAGTCTCCGCACACTCGGAGAGACCCATCGCCCTTTAAAACGGGTACCACTGGTGTTGCCCATTCGGCGGTTTTCACAGGCGCCAGGACATCTTGCGCAACCAGTTGGTCCAGCGCTTCAGACATCTTGTCCCTCAAAGCGTAGGGAACCGTACGGGCCTTAAAAAACTTTGGACACGCATTCTCTTTCAGCTGCAATGTGACCGGTGGTCCCTTGCATACGCCGAGTCCTGGAGCAAACACGTCAGCATATTCGTTGAGCAGCTCTTGCAGTTCCGTGCTGTCAGCTTTTATCTCGACTGGTTGCACACTCGCGACCACACGCGACAGCATTGCCACCCCAGCCTCGTTGAATGCCTTGATTGTGTCTCTGCCACACAAAGATGGTCCGACGCTGTCGACCACTACGACCGTACCCGGAATGCCTTTCCCGTCGCATGTAGCCGTCATACTGAGCTGTCCGACAACTGGAAGTTCGCCCAAGAGGCAGGATAGCTTAAGCTGTGATTTGCGCAACGGCGGCCACAGCGCCTCGTACTTCCGGAACGTCGCTACGGAGATGACACTCACGGGTGATCCTGTGTCCACCAGCATAGTAAGAGGGACGTTATTCCAATTAATGTCCTTGTAAATTGGCCGAACCTTGCGGATGCTGGCTTCTTGGTGGAGAACCGCTGCAATAGTGTACAGGGCTTCGCTGTCGTCCGAGCTCGTGTCCCCTGCTGCTGCCATTGCGTAGGAGCCCTGGCGTCGTTGGCCTCCCGGGTGCGATGCGTGCCGAAGGAAACTTGTGCTGGACTGGCACATTCGGCGCAGATGTCCTCGTTTGCCGCACCGGTAGCACACCGCGTGAAGGTGTTTGCATTCCGCCTCGGTGTGCGACTCGCCACCACACCTGCCACATGTATCGCACTTCTCCAGCCTTGGGCGCGGCTTCGATGAACGACTCTTTTGACGGGCAAAATGTACCTCTCCTGGCTCTGAAGAGTGCACGCTTTTGGCGTTCTGGGAGGCTTTCTGTGCCGAGACAACAAAGTCTTCCGCCTCTTCTAGTGTAAGCTTCCGTTGAGTCAGTAAGTGTCGCCGGACGTCTTCATCTTGCACACCGCACACAATTCTGTCCCGTAACATGCGCTCCAGTGACGTTCCGAAGTTGCACTTCTCCGCTAGCCGCCTAATTTCCGCAATGAAGTCCTGGGCAGACTCCCCGTCTTTTTGCGAGCGCCTGAAGAAAGCATAACTTGCAGCGATCTCGTTAACTTGCGGAGCATAGTGGTCTTCCAAATGCTGGACGACTTCTTGGTAACTCAGCTCATTCACTTGTTTTGGATGACACCGCCCCTGCACCACTCGCACCGCACTGTCTGTGAGCGAAGCTATGAGCAGCGCTCGCTTCTTCGTTGGTTCCGCGATGCTATGGGCTTCGAAGTAAGCCTCCAGCCGAACACGATACGTAGGCCACGTACCTTCTGCATCCGTGAATTCCGGTGGCCGCCCGGCACTCATTCTTGCGCACGTAAGTTCGCCTAGCGCCGGCGCGCCACTGCAATATAGCATCACGCAGGAATGACACAACAAGAAGGCACGATTTATTCAGGCAGCCCCTTTTATAGCCCGCCGGTGAGGTGACGTTGTGATCACGTGGTCAAGCCAAGGTTTGCCGACGACGCATCACAGACAAGGTTATTAACATAGCTATTGGCTGCTGAGTGCCTACATAGTCTTCGCACTGCCACTGGAGCTGCGCTTCATGCATTATGCCTTCACTTCGAGCGGACGTACGTACACATCAATATTACTTTCGAATTTTCAATTTTTGCACCAGTGTTCTCCTGCCTCGACCACATTATAATTATAATGAAAATGAATTTTGTTGTTTCTCCGTGAGTAAGCTTAGTCACGTAGACACTATACATGGAATATTTTTATTATAAACCACAGAAGAATGGCACACAAGTTTTCACTTCCAATAACTGTGCCAAATACATCTTCACCCTCTCCAAGTTTTCAGCGGGGAGGGAAAAGTACAATTCAGTATCAATGATGTCATTCGCACCAAACACCAGAGTACACAAAGAAATGACACTAGTGTTTACGGTTAAGTGAGAAGTGGCTTCTATTGTTGAAAAATGAGACTACCGTCTGATTTTTGCCGGCACTCGCCTGTCTCAACCATTCCAACCACTACTTCAAAGCAACCGGACAGATTTACTTGCAAAACATTATCACCTGTATTAGAGCCCATTGTAGAAAATGCGTACCAGTCTCCACCGGCAGTATCCACACAACACTGGTGAACATCCACGCACAGAGAAACCTCAAGTGAATGAATTACAGACCAACAACACAAAAACGTTATTCATGTGAACCCTTGCACATCTCGAGCTACAGAGCACTCTCAGCAACAGGTCTGAAAGGAATAAGTTGAATATGCAAACGAGATATAAAATGTGGGTGGCAGTAAAGTGATATGGGCTTTCATAAAGCCGTATCAAGCCTTCTTGACAGCATAAGTCATTCTTAAGTTAAGAAATCAAAACATAGCCCATCACATACAATGCCTGCTGAACATGGGGTTCCAGAATATGTTTAACTGATAAACAGGCATTCATTCTGGTGGTATTTAACTGTATACTGCACAAAGTTAGCTCTTACGCGAAGTGTGGCCGTAATTTACAATTTTCGTACATCATGCATTGCAAATTGATGTAGCATTTACCATTGTGGCACTGTACTAAGCTGCAGGATGGTGAGTGACGATTTAATACTTTATGAACTACCTGTGTGAAAGCCAATGTCAACTAGGAATGCCCAACACCTTACTTTCGCTACAAACTGTAACATGACTTGTGCCATGTACATTTCATTAATTGTCTTTCAATGCCTGAAACGCAGTAGCCTTATAATGCACACAAATACAGCAAAAGTAATCCTGACTGCAAAAGGCGAAGTGGCTTCTTTTATATGGTGTGAGGGTGAGCTGCGTCACCTGCCTGCCGTTCAAGTCATTCTTCATAATTTTTAAAGAATTTTTGGCTTCATTGGGCACATAGTCTCTAAACCACATGTCTCCCCCTACAGCGCTTACATGAGAAACGGACAATGCCATCAGTAGACCCCCCTACGACAGGGATCTGGTTCTGCGAAGCGATAAATGTTCGCATGCCTCAAGTCCTTGGCTGTATTTCTTGTCATGTGTTTATGAAACAGATACACTTTCGTGGTTCAAGTAATAATGGCTAGGGTGCAGATAGGTTTGCTTTTCAGGATTTGAGCAAGGAATGAATAAATGTGTCATGGGAATTTTGCATGAGGAGTATTTGCACAGACTACAGATGTGTACGCAACACTTGCAGGGAAAGGGCCACTTCGATACCTGAGCCACTCTAAAGAATGTTGCGTGTCAGAGACTCCATTTGTCTTCTACCACTGTTTGTGTGCTATATATTTCGCATACATTCTTCAGGATGTATTCCAGCCTTCTGCATGAGCTCTTTAGCTTGGTGCCTAGGCACCTCCATCGAAGTAGTTGAGCATGAGTGACGGGCCTTTTCAGCCGCACTGTTGGGAAAATAAAAACAATCAGAACAGAGAAAATTGTGAGTCATAAACGAAGAAACTCTCGAGTTTGCAGAAATTGCATAAAAATAAAATTATGGGTGAAGACAGTCTCGGCAAAGTATCAGGGCGTGTAACCTGTATGTTTTCATGGTCAATAAAAATTCAAAGTGCATACAAATCCGACAGCTGCACAAAGGGGTTGGCAGACGATGTCGGTGAAAAAATTATTTCATTTCATCATCACAAGATGTGAAGTTTCGGAAGAGTAAAACAACAGACTATGCGCCCGCTGGCCCATGACGAAGACAGTTGACTTCTGCTTCTCTGAGCCTCTCTCGGCATGTATTTCGGCGTATGTCATTCGGGTAGCATGTAAACACCTGTTTACTGGTGAGTTTCTGAGCGGAATGCCTGCATAAGCGACAGCTCTCGAGGCCCTCGCTCGGGAACGAGTTTATGGTGTCCGATAGCTGTGATGGATACACAAAAGAAAAAGAAAGACTAAGCAACACGCGGACTTTTGGCAAGTATCACCTATCACGTTCGCGTTGTCACGGTATACGCCTCCACGTACACGATCTAGGCTTTGACTACCTCCACCTCTGCTTTCTAAACTTTCTCTGAAGGCTTACCGTTTCGGATTCAGCGTTAGCACAAAACTGAGAGAGGCAGCCGACACGATCGATCACGCAAAAATTTTGGCGGACTACTTCGGTGAAAATGCCCTGTGAACGCTCTATCAATGCACAAGACCGAATCTCTTCGAAAGCATATTTATCTTTGTGCGATCATGTTGCACACTCACACCCCGTCTTATTTTGCTGCCCCTTCTAGGCCCAGATAGCTGCATATTCTCAACTGACCAATTCACCTCGGTCATTTGGCCGGCTTGAGACTTGACGGAGTGGTGCATCCGTGTAGCAATTGGTCTGTTATTCTTAAACACCTTCTCAGAAATTCTCAGTGGAAAACACTACATACCGTCGACTCGACGTGTCAATTGCTGGCTGCTACGAAGAAGTTAGCGGCACCAAACTCGGTAGATAAAAAGCGCGACGACCGGAGTCACCTCCGGCGAACGCGGCGTTGCCGTCCTGCTGAATAATGGCAACGGCGCCAAGGTACTACTTACCTGTAGTAATGGATAGACACGGTGCCGTCTCGTTTCCGTTTTTCACAGACGCCTGCTACCCAGGAACACTTCGCCTTCTCCAGGGCAGATTCCGCAAAGACGTTCGTCTGTTAGCGCGATTTTGCGGGTATCGACTGCCACGCCGTCGCCTCAAATTCAGTCTGGTATTCTCTGGTGCCCTCAGAGAATGTCACAATTAAGTGCTTAGCGTCAAAGGCGAGATTAGCCCCCCACAAAACAGCGAGAATTTCGGCACAAGCAAGCAACGCCCATACATTCATAAACGACGAGCTATGCTCATGCCATGTTTCCAGACTTTGCGGCGCCCCCTGAAGTTGAGTTTACTCAGGAATACAGCTTTTTCAGAAACTTCGCAGCTAAGGAAAAGTTCGTCCAACCCGGGATTGCTCTCGCCCTACCCTAAGCTTGACGTCCCGGTTAACTCAGTTGGTTGAGCGACTGCTCCGCTGAAGTGGTGGTCCCAGGCTCGAGCCCCGGAGCAGGAAGAATTTTTCTTTAGCTGCGAAGTTTCCGACCTCTCACTTCCTTTCTTCTTTCGCTCCCTCCTTTATCCCTTCCCTTACGACGCGTTTCAGGTGTCCAACGATATATGAGACAGATACTACGCCATTTCCTTTCCCCAAAAACCAATCATTAATATTATTATTAAGTTTCTGAGAAAGCTGTATAGCTTTCCTTTGTAGCCGTAAGTCTGCGCTTGGGTGGATGCCAGCGAGTTATTACTCCCCTATTACAAATTTACGCCACCTTGGGGGATTCCCCTAAACGTTTGACCAAACCAAGGAGCATAGCCGTAAGGCTGCGCTTGGGAAGATGCCAGTGAGTTATTACTCCCTTATTACAAATCTACCTCGCCTTGGGAATTCCCCTAAACATTTGACTAAACCAGAGAGCATAGGGGAATATCTACTTTTTTTCAAATTTGTGGTGTTGATCCAGGGCAGAATAATACCGCGACTAATCTGTCGCTTAAAGAGATTAATTATAAAGCAGTAGAAAAAATAACCATGCCGCCAGTAGGATCCGAACCCGCGAACCAGCGAACCCGCGAACTCCGAATTTCGCGTCTATAGTGCTCTTTCAACTTAGCTGCGGCGAGGGCTGTCTAATCATCTGATTTCTGTGGCATTTATGTTTACGTGTAACCGAACCTCGAGAGTGTTCACCACTGACGCAGTACGTCCTGTATTACCGCGAGTGCAATATGTGTGTGTGTGTGTGTGTGTGTGTGTGTGTGTGTGTGTGTGTGTGTGTGTGTGTGTGTGTGTGTGTGTGTGTGTGTGTGTGTGTGTGTGTGTGTGTGTGTGTGTGTGTGTGTGTGTGTGTGTGTGTGTGTGTGTGTGTGTGTGTGTGTGTGTGTGTGTGTGTGTGTGTGTGTGTGTGTGTGTGTGTGTGTGTGTGTGTGTGTGTGTGTGTGTGTGTGTGTGTGTGTGTGTGTGTGTGTGTGTGTGTGTGTGTGTGTGTGTGTGTGTGTGTGTGTGTGTGTGTGTGCGTGTGTGTGTGTGTGTGTGTGTGTGTTTAATTTAACTTAGCTTAGTTTAATTTACCAGTTTATGTGGCGAAGCAGGCTCTGTAATCTGAAGGCTCCTCTTCTTTCCCAGGAGCGCTGGACAGTACATTAAGGAATTTCGGGATTATTCGGGAACCTAGGGTTTGTACAAACGGGCAGTTTCAATGACCATTGAGTCAATCGACATCGAACGCAATGGGAATCGACCTGTGCCACGGAGTGGTATTCTATGACCATTGAACTAGATGGGCATTGACTCAATGGGGGTTTGCGAATGGCCATTGGAATCGCAATGGCCACTGGGAACAGTCTTGCACTCACCATATATATACCCTGAAAAAATAAGACAAAAATTCGAAACCGTGAAAACTACCTTTTGAACTAACTACAAATTTTTAGGTTATATTAACCAGCACACTAATTTTTATTCGGTAGCCAAAATGACACCAATGAAAACAAGCCAACCCTCTTCATGTTACGCGGGGTGCCGCCAAGGATGCCGCTGCGTTTCGCTCATTCTTGCCTCTAGCGCGTTTTGCGGCAGCCGAGGCCAAGAAGTGCATCAGAAGTGCTGAAAGGATAGTTTCTATGCATATGACAAAGACGGCCACCGAACTGTGGCAGCTTGGCCGGCGAAAAGTTTATGCTTCTGAAACGAAGGTTGCATCGTTGCCCGTCTATCGCAATTCTGGTTTGTGCCGAACTGCATTAAAGTATTTGAACAGCTTTCTCCATTATTCGTCTCGTTTAATTCTTCGTAATTTTACTCAGTGTTGCCAACCCTAACGCCATCTGTCTGGTCGCATGGTCACTGCTCAATGATCATTGAAACTCGCCATGTAGTAGCGGGGCCATTCAAAATTCTAATGGTCTTTGACTTAATGGACATTGGGATTGCCCGTGTAACAGGAGTGCAAGGTCAGCCTTTAGGCCTTTCCTGGTGGTTGCCGGTTGTAGCGTGGACAGAGATGTCCACTACAAAAAAGTATCGTCCCAACAGAAAATTTATCAGTGGGATTTGTGGTTTTATTTTGACCGTCCATGGAACTTTTTTCCTCGGTATGGTACATATTAGAGAGAAAGGAGAAAACGATTCAGTGTCACATGTAATAAAAATCCGCTATATGTTATCCCGTTTCATTAGCTTAGTCGGATACACCGCAGCGGTGGCCAAGTGGTTGAGCATCCGCCTCGTATGCGGGAGGTGCGGGGTTCGATCCCCAGTGCCGCCGGGTACCCACCGGTGATACAATGGGTACAAGCTTTCCCCTGGTCTGGTGCTCGGCTTATTTAGGGTGAAATGCTTGGGAAATGGGTCTTTGACCCCACCTTGAGAAAAAGAAAAAATACCTTGTGAGATGGCGCTCTTTGGCCATAGCTACCCTTGCGCCATAAAAATCCATAATCATCATCATTAGCTTAGTCGGTAAGCTCCGTAACGTTTATTGACGTGTGTCGACAGTTTTTAATAGCGAGGGAAGTGTGGGCAGAGCATCTTTACAATAATTTTTGCCGAAGTTGGGAGTGTCTAGCGCAACATTGTGTCGCACCTGTGAATGTGCTTATTCTTCAAGTGTCCAAACGTTGAGTAAGATAAGCATTCAACACTGCGTGCAGGGAGCAACTTCGCAGCCGGTGACCGCAACTATGGCTAGAGCCCTCCACCTCCTTCGCTATTTCGGGAATTTAAAAAAAAAATTGGAGAGGACACATAAGCTTTGCCGTAAGGGTACGACACTATAGCGTTAATGGGTTAGTGCCCATATAAGTGGAATTGGTTATTCTCTACTTAAGATTCGTAGAGTCCTCATACCATTCCTGACGCAGTGTTGCTGCGGTTAAGCGATGTGCCACTGCCCTGCGATGGCAGGTACTGCCACGGGTGGGGCCTGTGCGACCCAGGTTCCCGAGCAACATCTCGCGACCAGTCTTTAACTGCCGCCTGTCACGGTGGAAGTGGCAGATTTCTGTCCACATCAAAGAACCCAGGTCACCGAAAATAACAATCTTCTCTGCACAGCGGGCCTGATATCGCCACAGCGTCGGCTGATTACACTGTTCAAGCAATGTTTGAATGTGAGCGTATAGGCTATTTTGCCTAAATGCGGGAGCGTGCGCGTTGAGGCCGACCGTATATCATTAAGAGGAGGAATAGTTAGCCATGTTCTTGGCAGTCGAGCGGATGGACAAAAAGTTACACAGTTCTAACGCCATTAAACCGAGCATGACGCGGGCAAACCCTTCAGTGGTTTCGAATCCACTTGACTCTTGCCTAGACATTGCCGTATCCTAGTCATTTCACTTCAACAGCCAAGGGTCAAAGATCGAGGCTTCAGAGACCCGTCGGCTTTTTGAGGATTGTTATAGTGGAGGAGTGATTTAGCACTAAAAGCCTTACAGTGAATTTATTTCTTTAACAAGTTCCGAAGGATCGCAGGGCCGCTATCCTCGCTGCTGTTCCCCCTATTCGTGCAGTTCCAGCAAGCAGAACACGAAATGGTGTGAAATGACTCGGTGCCGTCGTCAGTTTCAGTTCTGTGCATTGCGGCACTTAAACAAGCACACGTACAGGCCGCGCCATTGAACGGTCCCTCAACACCTGCAGTACGGCCACCGCAGCTCGGCGACTGGACAGGCCCACATAGCGGGGCGCCACCTGTCCGCCTTCAATACAAGCACGAGGAGCGGTGAACAAAGATCCGGCCGCACCGTTGAGCAGAGTGTCAACACCTAAATATATTCTTATACCGCTGTTTTGACATTTGGATAAAGGTCACCTCTACGAAGAGATGGTTTACATTTCGTTTCAAGATGCTCCTTCCAGAACCCCGCCCACGCGTGAACCAGTTTCTACAACAGCATTTGTGCGTTTCTGATCTGACTGTGTTACATTACGTAGACGCCAGTCAGTGCAACTCGGTGCTGATTTGCGCAAACGAATGCATTTCAGCTCACGCTGCGTTGTTATGATTGCGCCTGTGGTTAATGACATGCACAGTTTCATTGGAACAGTTTCTATATGGAGCGCGTTCGTTGCTTTGTTTGTCATTTCTAGCAGCCTTAGATGAGGTTAACTGCATGCAAGAAACACCTCCTTACTACGCTGCTCGGGATACAACACTTGAAGGAAAACCTAAGTGAATTTCAGACGTATTCCATCATGACGGGAGAGAGAGAAACATTTATTGCAAAAAAGGAGACTGGAGATGATGTAATTAGCCCGAACAGCAGCTTGGGCTTGTTGGTTTTTCATCCTGAAGTAACAGCGCAGAACGGAGACGCAAGACGAGAAGACGACACAACGAGCGATGACATTCAACAGTCGGGACGGAGAGGATTATGGGTGTGGTCCTCAGTTGAGGACTCCAGTAGCTTACACCGCCGCTCAGGCGATGAAGAATAGCACCCCCAGGGCACCCTGGGGGCACCCGCTGCTCTAGAACCGCGTTGGGTGGCTTTAAATGGTTGGGTTTAGCTGTGCATATCCATGTAATGTGTGTGAACAGAGGAATATCGCCACACCAGGGACATGTATCTGCGTGTAATGGTTGGTGAATGCAGTGCAAATGGTGGAGATTGGGGTAAGTGAGTGTTTGGATGCGTCTTAGGTTGTAGGAGTCAGCCGGGAAAAGTTGCTTATGTGGTGGGAGATAGAGGCGCTGATTTGGAGGATCTCTAGGCGGGTGGAAAAATGTGCTAAGAGCGGGTAGAGGGTAGAGTCGGTGTACCTCCGCTCGGCAGTCATATTCTCGAGCAAGGACGTCGGCCCTAATATTGCCATAGAGAGCTGCATGTCCTGGAACTTATCGAACTGGAAATTAGATAAACATACTTTCCAAGATCTAGACTCGGTCTTGTACATGAATAGAGCGTTCACAGTGCATTTTCGCCGAAGTAGTTCCACAAAATTTTTGCGTGATCGATCGTGTCGGCTGCCTCTCTCGGTGGCGTGAGTTTGCCTGTGCTAACGTTAAATCTGAAATGGTAACCCTTCAGAGAAAGTTGAGAAAGCGGAGGTAGTGGAAGTCAAAGCCTAGATCGTGTACGTGGGGGTGATACTTGATACGTAGATAGGTGATACTTGCGAAAAGTCCGCGTGCTGCATAACCTTTATTTTTCGTTTGTGCATCCATCTCAGCTATCGCATACCATAAACTCATTACCGAGCGAGGGCCTCGGGAGCTGTCGCTTATGGAGGCATTCCGCTCAGATATGTCCACAAGTAAACAGGTGCTTACATATGCTACTCGAACGACATATACGTCAAAATACATGCCGAGAGAACCTTACAGAAGCAGAAGTCGATTGTCTTCATTGTGTGCCGACGGGGGCATGAGCTGTTGTTTTTTTTGCTTTTCTGGAACTTCACATATTGTGATGATGAAATTAAATAATTTTTTTCACCGATTTCGTTTGCCAGCTCTTTTGTGCAGCTGTCAGATTTACATGCACTTAGAATTTTTATTGACCGTGAAAACACGTACAGCTTACACGTCCTGATACTTTGTCGAGGCTGTCTTCACCGATAATTTTATTTTTATGCAATTTCTGCCAACTCGAGTGCTCCTTCGTTTACAGCTATCAGTTTTCGCTGCTCTGATGGTTTTTTTCTCCAACAGTGCAGCTGAAAACGTCCATCAGTCATGCTCAACTACTTCGATGGAGGTGCCTAGCACCAAACTAAAGAGCTCATGCAGAAGGCTGGAATACATCCTGAAGCATGTATGTGGAATTTATAGCACACAAACAGTGGGAAAAATTCAAATAGAGTTTGTGACACGCAACATTCTCTAGAGTGGCTCAGATATCGAAATAGCCCCTTCACTTCAAGTCTTGCGTATACATTTGTAGTATGTGCAAATGCTCCTCATGAAAAATTCACATGGCATATTTACAGTCGTGCCCCGATAATACGACCCCCATTAATATGGACAACTCGAATGGGGATCAAACTTTTTCAGTATATTTACGCCTCGTTAATACGGAAACTCGCTGTCTGGACAATGAACAGGGTGAAATTGCACGGAGCCCCTTGAGACCCGTGTATTTTTGTCCCGTTGATATGGAAAGCGATGGGAACAAAATCCCGAGTGCCTCTGTCAGATGTTCCGCTCCTTGCAGTCTGAGTGCAGAACACCAGCTAAAGGCATTCGAATGCGCAAATTCCTGAGTAGTCGCCTTTCTGTGTGTGCATTGCTTCATGCTTTACAGCGGTAAGGTGCCAGGTCGACGCACCTTACCGTTTGCCACATTGGATGACTGTTTGTGAAAAAAAAAAAATTATCCGCATGCTTCGTTGAAAACCACATTCAGCAGTTGTCAGCCGAGTGTGTAGGGTTTTAAATGTGAACAGTCGCAATAGGCGATACTCCCTCACGTCAACAGGCACTATCATCTGTCTCATTGACCACTAGGTGCTTCAAATGTGCTTCCCCCTAAACCGTTTGATTTTCAAAATAATGGCGACCAGAATAATGCACCTGTGCTGCTAAGATTCCCTAATTTCCACTTCACTGTCCGCCACTGTGCTTAGGAGTATGTAATTATAATTTTTTTTTTCAAAATATCCGTTTTTGTTTTTCTTCATGATTCGTTATTACGGACGACTCGCTTTATGGACACTTTTGCTCGGGAACCAAAGTGTCCACATTACTGAGGCACGACTGCATTCATTTCTTACTCAAATTCTGAGAAGCAAACATATCTGCACCCTAGCCATTGTTACTTGAACCACGAAAGATGACAGTGTATCTGTTTCATACACAAATGGCAAGAAAAAGAGCCAAGGTCTTGAGACAAGCAAGGCAGGTATCGCTTCACACCAGTTCCTTTTAATAGTGTGTTCTATTGATGGCATTGCCAGTTTCTCATATAAGTGCTGTAGGGGGAGACATGTGGTTTAGAGACTATGTGCCCAATGAAGCCACAAAATATATTTAAAAATTATGAAGCATGACTTTAACGACACGCAGGTGACGCAGCTTGCCTTAACGCCATTTAAAAGAGGCCACTTCGCCTTTTGCAGTTATGATTACTTTCTCTGTATTAGTGTGCATTATAAGGCTACTGCGTTTCAGGCATTGAAAGACAATGAAATGTACATGGCACAAGTCAGGTTTCAGTTTGCAGCGAGAGTAAGGTGTTGGGCATTCCTAGTTGACATTGGCTTTCACACAGGTAGTTCATAAAGTATTAAATCGTCACTAACCATCCTACAGCTTAGTATAGTGCCACAATGGTAAAGGCTAAATCAATTTGCAATGCATGATGTACGAAAATTGTTAACTATGGTTACACTTCGCGTAAGAGTTGACTTTGTACAGTATACAATGAAGAACCTCCAGAATGAATGCCTGTTAATCAGTTAAACATTTTCTGAAATCTCATATGCCCACCACGCATTGCAACTGGTGGGTTTGATTTTGGTTTCATAACTTAAGAATGACTTATGCTGTCAAGAAGGCTTCATGCGGCTTTATGAAAGCCAATATCGCTTTATTGCCGCCCACATTTTTTATCTAATTTGCATATTCAGCTTATTGCTTTCAGGCCAGTTGCTGAGTGCACACTGTAGCTCGAGATGTGTAACGATTCACATGAACAATTTTTTTGTGTCGCTGCTATGTAATTCATTCGCTTGAGTTTTCACTGTGTGTGGATGTTCACCAGTGTTGTGTGGATACTGCCGGTGGAGACTGGTACGCATTTTCTACAATGGGCTTTGATAAGGGTGATAATGTTTTGCAAGTGAACCTGTGTGAATGCTGTGTAGTAGTGGTTGGAATGGCTGAGACAGGCGAGTGCCATAAGACGGCAGTCTCATTTTTCAACAATAAAAGCCACTTCGCACTTACCGTAAACACTAGTTTCGTTTCTTTGACTACTCTGGTGTTTGGTGGGAATGACATCATTGGTACTGAATGGTACTGTTCCCTCCCCGCTGAAAACTTAGAGAGGGTGAAGATGTGTTTGGCACAGCTGTTGGAAGTGAAAACTTGTTTGTCATTCTTCTGTGTTTATAATAAAAATATTCCATGTATAGTGTCTATGTGAGTACGCTTACTCATGGAGAAACAACAAAATTCCTTCTCATTATAATGATGCTGTGGTCGAAGCAGGAGAACACTGGTGCAAAAATTGAAAACTCGAAAGTAATATTGATGTGTACGTACGTCCGCTCGAAGTGAAGGCATAATGCATGAAGCGCAGCTCCAGTGGCAGTGCGAAGACTATGTAGGCACTCAGCAGCCAATAGCTATGTTAATAACCTTGCCTGTGTGTGTGGTTATGGTTTGCATTCGAAGCAAGCTCCACTGCAAAGCAAGCCATAACACATGCTTGTGAGTTATTCCGCACGGCTCCTATATTCTTTATTTTTTTCTCTGATCATACCATTTTATTATTCTGCACAACTCGAACCCTGCCGCATTGGCGGCTGTTGCCTACGGCTGCCTCCCGCAGCCGTGGCTCTGTTTGCGCGCTCGCCTCGGCTTCGGGAGGTCGGGGATTCGATCCCAGCGGCCGCCAGTCTACCCAGCCGGTAAACCAATGGGAACAAGCGGTCCTCCAGCCGTAGCGCTCGGCTCTTCAGGGGTGCACCGCATGGGAAAGGTAGCCTGTGCCGAAAAATTCCCGTCGACTGTGGGCAAGCAACGACTGGAAGCGGTGGAAGCCGCAGTCGGACTCAACTCGGTTTGCTTCGTGCAGACAGAAATATGAGGAATGCGAAAAACTAAGGAAGGAGTATACTAAATAAGTTAGACTAGTGAACGAAGCAGTATATCGAGAGAAGTGTGTTGGATGCAGGCGCATTATTATGTACAGAATGTCCCTATCATGGCGACACTGAAACATATATGCCTTGTTACAACAATCTGTAAATCTAGTCAAAGGAATTCCTGACAGCCTTCTCGGCTAGCCTGCTGCTCAGCCTGTGTGGCTTATTATTTAGTGCTTATCAGGTTTTAACAGCAAGTTCGGCTGGGTATGAACGCCAAAACTCCTCTGCATGTGGATGATTCATGTGGACGCTCATCAAATCTAGAAGGAACTCCTTCATGCCAGCGGCACCTCCTTGCGAGCGAGCAGCGCATAACTTCCATACAGCGGGGATCCCCGCTGTAAGTGTGGACTTGACTCCAAGGCGGGCGCCCTTCGCAGACCTTGTTTGGAATAGAGGCACTTGTGTAACGGTTGCCGTGTCGGCCGGTCGTCGCTTCCTCGCAGTCCGCGCAATAAAAATAGGGGGGCATACATTTACAGTCCGGCGAGTGGCGCCGAATACGGGAATTATCGTGCAACTCGCAGTAACGCACGCGGTCCAATACTGAGCCCGGTGCCACTGATCCGTTGAGAAAAGATGTGGCGAAAAAAGCCGGCAACCACCAATTGCTTCCATACACGCATTCAACGATAGCTTGAAGTGCGCCCTGATCCCAACTATTGCAGTTTATGCGTACCGACGTTGCGATAGCAAAGGCGAGTACGAGCACAACAGCTGCGCAGGAGTTTCGCACCTTAGTAACCTTAGGAGAAGATATTAGATACCAGGAGGCACGAAATCCTGCCACCAGAACTGGCGAAAGATGTCGCATGGATTCGAGAATCCGCGAATAATGAAGTGATCATGTTGAAGATGGCCGCCCAGAACGTGGAAAGCCGCAGGCGGCTAGGAGCTCTGTAGGCGGCTTGGGAGCGTGTAAAAAGTTGGGGCTGTAGTGTTCAGTGTCGATTATTTTGATGATGATGGCTATAGCAATGTCTTCTGCGGCCACCGGAACCGTAAGGAGGTTCCCAGATAGGGGACGTTGGCGTGACTGACAGCAGTGCAGGTATATATGTGGGGCTACGCATACGAAGCCGCGTTCACTTACATGTCTGATGCCTTGGCCGTACAGCCTGCGGAGGTTGTGAAGACGGGCCTGACGGCGGTGCCCGGAACTCGTGGTTCACGTGACGAGGGACAGAGCCCGCGTGAAAGTGGGTGCGGATAGTAGTGGGGAGAATCCTGGCCACGTCCACGGCCTGGGTGGCTTGCGGGTCGCGTATTCGTGCGAGAATGGCCCTATCCGCCGAAGTGGTGAGGAGACCAGTGCTCTGGGAGTTCAAAACAGTGTCCTCTATTTCCAAAACGGTGCTGTGAACACCGAGATCAAGGAGTCTACTGGTATTGGTAGTGGTAGTGGCACACATGTGGAGGTCCAGATCTGTCCTAAAGAGGCTACGGATAAGGATAACGACCCTAGTCTTGGCGGTGCGATCAACATTGTGGTAGGGGAGGCCACATTGAATTCGAATGATGGCCAGGACCGTGACGAGGCGGATAGTGTTGTCTTCATGCATGCCCTTGTGATGTCCAACGACACGTCGTACTATACGGGCGATATAGAACACAGACGTGCATAGAGTGCCAATGGTGTAGGTGGGCTTGTCATTATGTTGGACTCAGCTAGAGACCAAGGACTCTGATGAGTCATTTTTCCTCTACAGGGTGGTCGTAAATTTGGATCATGATTGGGCTGGAGAAACGATAGCGGCGATTGTGAATAAGGATTATTTCAGATTTGTTCGGTGCACATTGCATACCGATGGCCTGGAAAAAATGCTCGACCATAGTGATGGCTGTTTGTAGGGCTTGCTCTTTGGCGGCGAGGGATCATGACGGTAATGCGCATGTTGTCCCAAGCTCATATCCTAGTTTGAAAGGGCGCAGCTGCAAACGCAATGTGCTGCTAGAGTTTTTCTGGATAATAACCACGGCATGGAAGCGCTGCAACTCGCTTGTATCTAAGAGCACGCGCTTATGTACGTATGGTAATGCAGTTCCCTTTTTGGGCTTCATGTTATGGGCGCAAAACTGCGGTGAACAGGTTCGCGCTCTACCTGGCAAGTTTTGCATGGCTGGTTTGAGGCAACGTAGTCTTGAATTAAGGCGCTTGTTTAAAGCGGGTATAAGAATAAATCGTACAATATTCTCCACTCGGGATCCCTGTGTTAGGAGTTTTCAATGTGCATTTTATGAAGATGCCATTCTCAACAGCTCGTAGTAAGTGAGTGCTTACTCACTACGAGTAAGGCATTGAGTCAATGCATGGTACAATGCTTCGCAGTCCTGTTTCCCTGTGAAAGAAATACCATACAGAGAGTGGGCAGGGGGTATTCAATGGAGAGGGAAAGTGCTCCAGAGAGTATGGGTATTTATTACAATGTTTTATGAAAACCAATTAGAATTTGTCATGCGTATGTACTGAACCGATGAAGCCGGCACGGTGGCTCAGTGCTTATGGCGCTCGGCTGCTAACCAGAAAGACGCCGATTCGATCCGGGCCGCGGCGCCCGCATTTCACTAAAGGCGAAATGCTAGAGGTCTGTGTACAGTGCACGCGATGTCAATGCACGTTAAAGAAACCCAAGTGCTCAAAATCAACAACCCTCCTCCACTCGTCCCCATAGCCTGAGTCGCTTTGAGACGTTGAACTGCACTTAGAACCAAGCCGAAACGATGAAGATTGCCTTTCTAGGACAGCCAATATAATGTAAGGTGATTCTGGTGTGGGCTAGTTGGTTCATACTTTCTACGACACAGATTGACACAGCGCAACGGAACGAGGACGAGAAGAAGAAACACGAAACACAGGACCAGCGCCCGTCCTGTGTTTCGTGTTTCTTCTTCTCGTCCTCGTTCCGTCGCGCTGTGTCAATCTGTGTCGTAGAAGGCCAATATATGTCATGCGTTGTAAAGCACGTGAGTAGAGGTGGAGTAAAATTATAGTTACCATGATGTTATTTTTTCCTTTATGCTGTACATGCCCGGATGATTGACAGTAGACAGCAGGCCTCAAGAATGCTTCTGGGGAAACTAGCACGACCATTACTTTCAACTTAATTGTATAATTGGGTGCATTCCTAATGGTGCTTGTACTGCATACGCCCTGCCTGGATAGCTTTGAAACAAACTAAAATTCCAAGTACACTGACCATCTGTGAAAACTGTGTGGTGACATTTTTTAACGGTTTTAGACTGTCTGTGGACAGCTTATAAACAACAGTCTACTGAAGGTTTAGTAGACAGATATCTATAGACGAAGGTCCATAAAAGTGCAAGACCATAAATCTATGGAATGTCTATCGGTATATACTGGACCAGTAGGCAGATATCTATAGACTGTCTATCTATGGACACAAGTGCAAAAAGTGTATGACAATGGATCTATATTGACTGTCCATAGGCCTTTGTCTATAGACTTTCAGTAGACTTTCGTCTATAGAAAAAGTGCTAAACGTGTATGGACATAAATCTATGGAATTTATATTGACAAGTTTATGCACAGTCTATAACGCGTCTAAAGAAATTTTTGTAAGGGCGTATTGTCCTTGTTAGCGTTTGCTTTGCGCCACCAGTTCTGTAGACTCTCAGTGCAACAAAATTTCAGCTGCTCAACCAAAGCCTAACATGTGAGTGCAAGAAAACGACCACCAAACAACCATCCCACTAAACAGCTGTGCCGTAGCTGTGAATCTGTCATTTAGCGACCGTTCAAATCTATTCAAATGATTGCTCACCTCAAGGAAATGTTTCGCCGATACGCGTGCATAATTAAGACGTCACTCAATCACTTTCTCAGCTTTACATTTCTTCAAGCGTGCGGGATGGTTTTCAGTTTGCGAAGTTGGTCTCGTGTCGCTTCCAATTGGCTTAGTGGATAGGAACTGCAGCTGGAATGGGCGGCGCAAGATAACGCGCTCCCTGTTGCTCTATGGCCACAACATTTAAGGACGCGCTCTTTCACAAACTGCTCGCTCGGCAGTAAATATATAACACGCTTCCGTGGCTCAATTTTTGTCCCGCAGGTGCAGCTCCTGAGGTTATGCAGCACTGCAATTGCGAAACGATATTTTTTTGAACCATACAAGGTCTTGCACCACACGTGGCGGCATTTAAGAAAAAAATTGTGGTTCACTATACTTTTCGTTTGCTTGTGCGAGTGTGCGTGCGTGCGTCGGCCGTTACGTTCAGAGAAATGTTAGATGCCATGTTGCATAACTTCCAAAGGTGCAATTTTTGTTATCTCTTCTGAACGAGTTTATTTTCCTATCTTACCATACGCGCAATTTTTGTTTTCTGCTAGTACCTGCTCCTAGCCATTTTTTCCCTTTCTGTAACTAATTTGTACCTGGCTCCTTAGCTTGCTGATTCCTGTTTTCAGCCCTTTGTATTTTATGTTGTATATGTAATGTAATTCTGGCATGGGCCCTTAGGTTATTTAAATGAAGAAATAAAAAAAATTGTTTTCCTTTTAGGCTGCAAGCCCAGAGCTTACTGGCTAGGAAACCTGCAACTGCCATCACCTTTCGTTTTTATCACCTGCGCTTTTCCACCCTTGAAGGACAACTATATACCGTCCTCCCGACAGACAGTTGTGTAAAGTGAGAGGGCGCATCGCTTGGTTTCCGCCCTGATAAGAGAGGAAAACAAAAGAACCTCGAATGATACACTTTATTTCGTGTCACATGAAACGTCTCTTTATTTATTTATTCATTTTCAATATATATTACACCGTCGAAATAAGTTCCATCCCAAAGAGTTCCGAATGACACACACAGGAGGACAAAGGAAAAAAAATGTGGGCGCCAAGACAGGAGGAGAGCGGGTGGTTGAAGATCACTCAGCGGCAATGAAAACACACGTAAGAAAGACCCTACATCAGAGAACACTTCTCACAGCGAAGAACACAAGATGGGAGGCGCAACAAGGATAGAAAACCGATTCTCACTAGGACACAGGAGAGCGAGGGGGTGGGGGGGGGGGGGGGGGCGCAGCTTCCCGAACTAACTTTGCGTGGCTGGCTTTGCAAGTCAAGGAAATAAAGTGTGAAAGGCATCGCAACAGTCGCCGATATATATGCGCGTACGCTGTTTACAGGTGCTGCGACGAAGCTTCGTACAAAAGGGTCGAAGCCCTTGGACGACTTTACACGCGCCTTGTTTAACAGCGCGGCAAACAATGTCAAGCTACTGGCATCGTCGTCGACGCCCGCTGCGGCGGCACTTTGTGTTCAGTTTCCTGAGTAACAAATTTCGTCACATGCGCAGAAAGTTGCATCCTTGTCGGCATGACGGAGTGCTCCTTATAACAGTCCTTAGTACACTGTGAACGCCCACGAGGAGTCAACAACCTACGCTAATCACAAACGCTAATCACGATCGTCCGAACCTCGCGACAGCCACAAAGTAAAGAAAACAAAACATAACCTATGTCGGCATTACAACAGTTTTCATCCTCAGCGAGCGCAGAAGCCACGACAATGATTCGTTCAGGGCGCGACCGGAGATTCGCGGCACGCTGAGCAGCAGCAGCAGCAGCAGCACCGGTGAGAAGAGTGGCAAGAAGGATATGAGAGAACAGAACTGCGAATGGGCAGCTACGGTGGCAGTGTACGCAATGGAAAATGAACGCTCAAAGCAGAGGCGATCGGTGTTGGTGATGTTAAGAAAGCGGGCAGTAAGGGGTTTTATCTACAAAGCGGTCCGCTTGCCTGGCACCGTGCGCGCACCTGTGAAGGGGGGGAAATGAGAGGGGGAGGAGGCAATAAAATGGAAAACGGTGCAGACGTACGCGACGCAGCGCATCGATCATCGGCCGCTGTGCACGGCTACAACACACGACGCCTAATGAAGAAGAGGCCGGCGGTGCTTACTGGCTGGCTGGCTTGAACACGTATGTGGTACGTGTGTTGCGCGAGCACAGTGAAAATGAAGGCACTCTCTATAATATAATAATATATTATGTTGCGAATATAGTAGCATCTCTGTCTGTAGTGATTTATGCTGGCGCGTTTTGCCAAAACACCACCCTGCCCAGCGGGGGAGAGCGCAGCGGTCCCCGTCGCTGAATATATATGTATATATATGCATTCTTCGTGCGGCGCAGCCGGAAGGGAGCCAACCGAGACGAAGATGGAAAGGGAGGCAAACCTGACGAAAGCCGCGAGACCGCGGAAGTGGTGATGTGAACGGAAAAAGCTTGCTTCGCTGTTCTTATGGCACCAGGAGTTTAATTAATGCTCGCGGGGGTGTAATGTAAAAGCTGTTTGTGCCGTCAGTGTCGCTATTCAGCTCACCGATTTTAGTACCTGTGCCATTCTTTCCTCGCCAAGTAGAGTTTCTTCCTGTTTAGTCTTTGAAATGCCATCTGCGATTAGCCAAGGAACAGACAAGCTGCATGCACAAGGAAATAAGAAAGGCCTCGGTTAGCTTGAGTACAATTTCATGGTTTAGCTGAATGATGTGAGCATCACCGCATTACACCGTTCCCTAAAACCTCTACGGGCAAGCACATTTGGTTTGTCCTTACTGTCAACTATTATTCCCTGCAGTGAGTAACTGTGGTGGTCACGATAGGTCAGCTGTTCAGTTCCTTTTATGCTACAAATTCGAGATAAAAGATTTCCGCACTTGCACAATGACCAGTGGAGAAAAACGATCAACTTTACTTTGCGAGGCTGTGCAGCATACACGGCACGGATACAAAAATACGAAACATACATGACTGGAATGAAATGAAGGAAGCCAAATATCAAGAAACAAATTATGATACCACTTTGCCTTTAAGATAGAAGAGATTTCTTAATTCTTGTTTTAGTATCTTTGTTACCGCGGTGTCCACGGCACACGTCAGCTAGTTGGAATAGTTATATTTTAAACTACGCAAAATAGTAATGCACCTCTTCAAGCGACATTAGGGCATTCCCTGACTGATTTGTACTCCAAAGCCGCAAAGCATGGATACTGCGACACGACATTGCCGGCAACTATCCCGCATTATAAAGCAAGAAAAGAGAGGTCGAATTAGCTGTCTCTGTACAATACACGACTGCTATTCATCAACGGAACATAGATGGCAAGAAGACAGGGAAAGGAGAGTTCAAGCAGGGTATATACAGCATTCTCTAAAGGGCATAATTTACCACACAGCCAATCTGCCCTGTGTTCGCATAGTTCGTTTCCGGCACATTTAATGCAGTCACTCAATCACTGAATCGTGCACTAGCAGGAAATAAAACGCTCAGCCACTCGAATCTCAGTTATCGACTAGTTCGGAACAGATGTGTAGTTAGCTAAGCAGGTTTAAGCTAAGGTATCAGCAACCCCCTCTCCCACGTTGCTGAGTTCAAGGATTGTCCCACTTGCGATACCACTCCACTAAATAATCTCTGCCGGTCAAGAAGGCGTTAGTGTGCGATGCCTACCACTACATCATTCAGTTCTTGATGCTGCATTCGAGAGAGAAAATTGCAAAGCAGGCGCTCACACATTCAGGTACAGGGCAGACAAGGACAGAAGGAAAGCGGCAGTGAATCTACGGCACTGTCGCCGGCGACATGAGGCGCCCGGCGCGAGTTGAAATATGCAAGGAACTTCCTGGGGCCTGCAAGTTTACTCGTCCGAGTGCTCTCGCCTCTCCACGTGTCCGGCGCTAACAATGCTGCATTTGTTGTGTGTGTACATACATCCATATACGTGTGCGCTCAGGTATTTATAAAACGAACGCACGATAGCGGAAGGTACGCAAAAGATGAAGTCATAATGGGGGGAGGGGGGAGGGTGAAATCTCCATGTCATATGACATCATCCGTGACGACGATGAGGTGGTGCACGCGCGGGAAAGCGTGATGATGATGCTAATGGGGGATGAACACGGCTAGCTGCGCTCAGGCTCCGCCAACCTAGCATGGAATCCATTTGCGCCGAAAAAACAGGTAGCGCGTGACATAACACTGAAACAAAGTATACGTCTACGTTCTCGACTCTATAGGTGGCATGTTTGTACCAGCATGCTGAAGCGTCACAGGCCTGCGATGGGATGGCGCCGTGGCAGTGATGGGGGTCACGCGTTCTATGTGAGCGAATATTCATGCGATTGCATTTAGCGACAGTGTGCACACATCGACAGCGTGAGAAGCAGAAATGCCAGAAAGAAGAAAAGCGAACGCACCGAGACAGAAACAAAAGGTATCAAAACAAAGGAAAACAAAGAATCATTTGACAACTCTTTCTTCTCTTTTGTTAACGCAGGTGTGAGCCCTTCTTGCACGACGTAGCTTTTTGGTTTGTAGTAACCTTCCCGTATTTAGAGCACTGAAGGCCTAATAGTTACGGTGCACCAAGCCACAGAAGACTGGAAAAAGCGGCTGTTCAATTTGACTTGACTTCATTCCACCTCAGATTCCCTCTAAGGCAAGAGATAAAGAGAGCGTACCTTCAAGCTACGACCAGAAGCTGAGTGAAAAAAGGGCTCGGACATTGACTTGGAAACGTACAGGTAGAAAAAAGAACAAAATGAACAGAACAGATGAAATAAAAAGTAAGATGGCATACAATGTACATTTATTCATGTCATGTCATGTCATAGAACGAACGTTCGCGTTTTGTGCTTCATAAATAAGTGAGCATATAACATTAAAAAAAAGAACACGTTACTCTGTGGGCAGTCTAAAACATCTAAACCTTTCACCGAAGACTTTGTAATCATTAAGAAGAGGGTAAGAAGACATTGTACAGCAACAGAGCACGGTAGTAGTCTTAAGAACCTTTGTCACTTTTTAGAAATTTTTGTCCTTCAACTGGACATCTCAACAACACATCGTCACTCAACAATTGGCTGTGCCTAGTTTGCAATGAAAGGCAGAAAAAAAATACATTTCGGAGGCCAGAAGTCGACAATCGATAACATCAATCCGAGAAACAAGATGGTCCACACCAACGATCCGGGCTACAGATGCTGCGCATACTTCTCCCGTTCGAGGACACAGCAAATGCTAGTGCTGTCGATTTTTTTATTTTACAAGCCTTGTAATAAAAATAAATTAAACCATATTAGGTCTATGCAACTATTAGAAACTGCATAAGGGTAAACTACACGTCAAGGACCAATTAACTGCAACGCATGTATCATCGTGATCAATTGCAATTTAACACTGCTTAACTGGCTGCGCTCAGAAGAAGCAGAGACAGGTGTACAGGTAGCGAGAAACAGGAGATTGTATTGCCCCAGTCTAACAACAGTTGTGAGCCGACTTTCTACATGGCCGCCACGGAAGGTGCATGGCAGAAAAGCTTGCTTCGGCAAATCCTGACGAAGGAGCAGAGATACTTTTAACGTCTCTGTAGTTGCATGCAGATTGCGGCAACTGAGAAGAAAGCTCCGAGGGCACAGGTCAACAAGGCACATTCAAAGACTCGTTTCCGCACTTGCAGTCTGCGCTCGTGAGAAGTATGCGCAAGCATCCGACATCCCATAGCACCACCGACCACAACACGTTGTCCCAAACTCAAGGGAGGGCCACTGTGCATTCTTGAAAACGGCGACACAGACAAGCAGCGACGACTGCAAATGACACGCAGGGACATTCGCTTTCCATTCCTCGTAAGAGGTGGTGCTATCAGACCTCCGTTCCTTCTGGTAAATGGAACAGGGAACAAAACGAATTACAAAAAAGAATAATGCAAGAACACAAAACAAAGCACTGACGTAGGGGCTATGAAAAAAATTCAAGCCCGGCAGAAATACAGTTAGTATTCCGTCGCTCCAGAAGAGAATAATATAATATCATTATATAATAATAATAGCAATGGTAGTAATTACACATCTATGGAGATCGACCGGTCGCGAAGGTGCGCAATATGTACAAGAGGCAGCCCAGAACTCTCGTGTTTCCTCTGTATAATACGGGGTGTCGTGTAAGATATCACATTATTGCTTCTCTCGCTGTTCTGTTTTTTTTTTCTTCATTCCATCCGTGTATGATTTTCCTGGGAGACGCGCTTACAAAACACATGCGAGGCCTCCCGGCGACGAAACAATATAAAAAAAAACCTGGGCTGAGCTTCGCGACATCTCTACCCGGTGAATGAACCGTTATGTACAGCGCCAAGTTTCGCCTCGTTCAACTTCGCAGCAATGTGTATGTGTGTATGTGTGCATGTGTGTGCTTGTTTCCTGTGTGTGTGCGGGCGCGTGCCTCCAATCGTGCTTGACCCTTTTCGTCGCAGTTAGAACATTTTCTTTTTACTCACAATAAGAACAAGAACTCGTAAAAACGCTAATGGCTTAACAAGAAAACGCCCGACACCGAACAACGTCTGCGCGGAAGGTAGAGGGGACAGAAGAGGAATAAGTAAGAAAGAGGGCAATAATCTCAACAACGCACCGCAGGCAGGGGGCCGAAGCTTGAACCAAAATTGTCGTTTCCCCGTGTAGTTTTTGTTCTCTCTCAGACTGTTCTGCATGCCATGCAACAACCTCAGCCTCTATGATGGAAAGAGCACTGTTTTCATCAGAGCTCAAGGATGATAAGCAGTGTTCCTGGGAGTTGATGCAATGACCCACAACAACAGTGCTCGTTGGACAACAGAACATTGCTACCATCGCATGGCCCTTTTGTCCTGGCGCGCCGGTCTTTCCATTTCACACAGCCTAACTTTTTTTTTAATTTTGCGATAGCTGCAAGTTGCACACATGATGAGGGGTGGGGGTGCCCCGAAATCGACCAGTAGAGAATAGATGGCAGTGGTGTCGATTTGGGAAGCTATGAGTGAATGTGAAACAAAATGGCGACAAGTTGTGCACAAGCTATGAACATGATCCGATGGTGACTCAGCCCTCCTTGGTATGTTGGGATGACATGCTCATGGCAACTGACACGATGTTGCCTTGAAAGAAGCCTCGATTCATTCTTGAGCTAGGCATCTTCATCAATGCTCATCGTGAAAATAATGAGGCAAATGATAAAGATGAAACAACACTGAGCACACAAAATTGCATCATGCGTAAAAGAGGAAGAAGTGGTTTTAGTTTTACGCATAGCAGCGTCCAGACTCAGATAGCACAGAGGCAAAGCAACCTCTCTCCTCTCGCAAGCAGCTTCATATCACCACAGTGAAGCTGTAGAAACTGACCTGCTCCTGATATACTCTGCTGGACATAAAAACTTGCACATCAGCTTAAGGAACAAAACAGGAAAGCATTTTAGATGCTCTCTTCCACAAACATTTAAAAAGAGGAAACAAAATGGCCTTTTGAAAAACACATCGCTGAGCAGAGGGCACCAATAATGACTCCCTACCTCAAGATGCATTTACTATAAGCCATGAGAAAAGCCAGGCCTGAACAAGCATGTATTCTTTCCAACGAAAATTAAAAAGTGCCACGGCAGGTTCGTGCAATGTAGCAAGGACACGCTACTATCGCATGTCACCCCAGATGAACGTTCGCATCCAAAAAAAGAATTGTTCGGATTCGCACACAACACCTTGTCAAATATAAGAGCACATTGACCGCAAAAACAACTGCCAGAACAAGTAAAATATCTTTTGTCAGGAATTAAGAGAAATTAATGGGGAGAAAAGCTCCCAATAACAATGTGTCTTCTCCGGTAGCTCCTTATACCATGATCTGAACCTTTCATGCATTCAAGCAGCTACAAAAGTCAGCTTTCATGGGGAGCCTACAGCAGCATAGTAACCATCTTTTCAGTGGCCGCATACAAATTGAAGGCTGGAGGCAATGTGAGAAAGAAGGTCAGGTGCTCTATACGCTGGTCTCATCAACAACACAATACTCCCATCACTCGTGCTTATTCGCGGGTGTTTCCTGAATCAGAACAGGGCGTCTTTCCATACAGCAACACTTATGCGACTGAAACCCGCCTGGTGCACTTGCTGATGAGCAGACATCAACAGATAGGCTTTTGAGACAGTTTATCTACCAATGAAGCTCAACTTTTGCAACATGCACAACCTACCAATTCACACCCGACGCTGCGCCTGAGTCGTGATGTTGCACTCATTAGAAATCGTGTAACACACAGGCAAAGAAACAAATCTCCATGGATGCCTATAGCCTGGACACAGCCATCGATGCGAGACGATTTCTGGGCGCACACCGGTTTCATCACCGGAAGCCCTCCGTTACTATTCCCAGTGTGTGGAAGTCGGCGAAGAAAGCTGCATCACCTGACCCACAGCTGGAAGCAACGTCACTTACAGCACAGTGGTATGTAACTGACAGCATGCTGCCAGACTCGTTCTGGACCAAGTGGTGTCCAGGACAAGAAGCATTGCAAACACACAGCAGCCTCAACAGCACCACTTGTCAGGTCAGAAGCAAGTGCATTTACTGTCCAACTACCAACGAGAAATTGCCTTGCAATAAAAAAATCTTCCACCAAAAGAAAACATACGCCGCGAACGAGGAGTGTCCCGGAGAAGACACAATCATTCCCGGCGGACCGCCTGAAGAAAATCTGCGTCCGTGGGAGGAAGCTTCAGGCTGCGGGTGCCGCCAGCAGCCGGTGCTGCCGAAGTCTCTGCTGCTGGCTGCGACTGCCCAGCTACATAGTTCCGCGAGCACTCTGTAGCGGCAGGGCAGGCGATGGTTGCGCGAGGCCAGAGTCGAGAGGGGGCTTTCTTCTCCAGAAAAGGGGTGAGGAGGGCAGAGGCTCAGACGTCGACGGAGAAGAGCTCCTTGTGCAGCGCCGGGAATTCCAGGTGGGGCACGGTGCGGCGGAACTTGGCCAGGGCATCCATGTGCAGAAGGCTCACCTCGCGCAAGCTGGGCAGCTTGGCGAGCAGGCAGTCGAAGGCGCTCACGTCGCCCTTGTAAGGCTGCTCGTGTGTCTTGCCCAGCTCGTAGCGCAGGGACTTGAGGATGGCCGCATTCAGCCGCTGGATCTCCGAGACGCCCTTCAGGCCCGGCCGGTCTGCACACGCCGTGGACAAGGCAAGACAACGTTACAGCCCATAAGGCTAGACCATGCTCAGCAATAAATCTTTGATCAAACGTCTCATAAGGAGATATCCTTTGGTCGGAGTTTCATGCTCTTTTCCATTCATTTTATTTATTCATTGCCCCATCAATTACATGGGAAGGGGCATAGAAAAAGCTGCACCTCTAGTTCATCACTAACTGCTGACAATGTTCGCGTTCCAGTAGATGTTTAGGTGCCAGGGCCAAGAGAGTGGCTAAAATTCACGGTGCAATTTCGATTAGCTGTCGCTACTTGGGTGCACCAAAAACCCAGTACACGAATATTTTCGCATTTCGCACCAATCAGAGCGACACCACCAAAGTCAGCATCGATCCCGTGACTTCACGCTCAGCAGTAAAATGCTTTGGCCATTAAGTCGCCATGGTGAGTTACCAGGTTCAATGACCAACAGCATTTAATTGTCAGACGGTTGAACAGTGTAGCAAGCAGAGGCCAGACTTCCATACATCAAACACACAAGTCAAAATTACCACAAAATCTACACACTAGTTAAAGGTACTAAGCGTGCGGTGCTCAGAGTGGATAGCAACTACTGCTGGGGTAAAGGCCTCTCTCATGTCTCTCAAGTTAACATGGTCCTTTGCCAGCTTCGGCAACCGTATCCCCGCAATCTTCCTAATCTCATCCGCCCACCTAACTTTACGCCACCCCCTGCTACGCTTGCCTTCCCTTGGACTCCACTCCATTACCCTTAAGGTCCAGCAGTTGTCTTGCCTTAACATGCGACTAACTTCAGAGGCTTCACCACACATACACGCATTTTCCAGGTTAGGAGGCTAATAATGTTTTTGCATTAAAAGTTTAGCTAACTGATAGTGCTGCTTTCATGCCATTCAGCACTCACAGGGTGACAGTAGCTGTCAACACTAATTTGACCAGTCATACTGCTGTAAGCAATGTAGACAAATATATTTGCCATTGACAGTAACCCTTTTTCCCACTTTTTCTCAACCTCTGGAACAGAGTAGCAGGCTAAAGTAGCTTGTTTCAGGCAAACCTCTTCATTTAGCTAGCTGTGCATGTAGGCTACTTGGGCCCGGACCGTGGACCAGCACGAATTTTTCTTTATCTAAGAAGTTTCTGAGAAAGCTGTATAGCTTTCTTTGTACGTATGGCTGCGCTTGGGTCGGTGGCAATGAGTAATTACTCCCTTATTACAAATTTACTCCACCTTGGTGGATTCTTCTAGACATTTGACCAACCTGAAAGCAATAGCACATGAAATATCAAGACGTCACATCTAGTACTGTATTAATTTCTCCATATTCCTTCTCCCCGCCCTAAAATAGAAAGCTACAACAGCGCAAAATTCCCCAAAAACGCAGGAACTACAATTCGAGGATAAACGCCCACCTGGAGCCAGCAGCACATAGGCAGAGTAGAGCGCCAGTTCTGTTTCTGTGAGCTTCATTTCAGCTATGCTCCGCACAAAGCTGAAGGCATTATTTACAAGCTTGATCTCCTGGGTTTCTGCAGAAGAAAAAACAATATACATTAGACTGCAAACACCTTATGGCATAATTTCATGCTCATCCTGCAATTAACACCATGTCTACTAATCAAGCTCTACTTAAAAGGCAGTTATAAAAAAGAATAAAAAACATTCCCAATACGTTTGGTTTAGTTTGGTTTATGGGGGGGTTTAATGTCCCAAAGTGACTCAGGCTATGAGGGACGCTGTAGAGAAGGGCTCCGGAAGTTTTGACCACATGGGGTTCTTTAACCTGCACTGACATCGCATAGGCACACGAGCCTGTAGAATTTTGCCTCCATCGGAATTCGACCGCCACGGCCGGGATCGAAACCATGCCTTTCGGGTCAGCAGCCGAGTGTTATAACCACTCAGCCACTGCGGCGTCAATTCCCAATAAGTGAACAAGGTGCAAAAAGCATTGAAAAGATAGTACAGCATTGTCAGATCAACACACACTGAGGCCAAGATGGTGTGCCCTATGCTCCCGCGAGCACATCAGTGCCGCTCTTTAATAAGAGCATGCCGGCTTCTAATTTCTGCCAAGTGATGCACCTGCGCAGTCAGGTGACAACAGTGCAGTCTAGTTCATTTTTGGCGCCTTTTTTAAGTTCGCCCTTGAGAAAATTTTGCGTCTCTTTCTAAATTCACTCACGTCTAAAGCGTGCACTGCCATTCCCATCAAGACTACTTGGCCGCCAGTAAAATGACGACATCGGTTTTTGACATTCTATTTTGCAGCAATGTGGTGCCAGCTTTCCGGGATCAACCACAGCAGTCTCTCACTACTGTATTCAGGACTGAAAGTTCAATGAAGAGCCTAACATAGGACTAAAAATATGTACGCACGCACGCACAAGAAAAACAGTCATGGCGATCGTTCTTGTGTCCCCGTTTTTATAATTTTTTTCTAGCACGATTCCACTATGTTACTCTGCACAGTAATTCACCCTGATATCGTTTTTCACGCATTAACAGCATTTTAGCACAAAGATCACAGCTGTGTACATGAGTACTAGTGTTGTGGTGAGCTCAGTACACCAAGGAGGAAAAGTTAATGAGAAAACAAAAGGTGCACAAAATATCATGCCATGCACAAACTGCGCATTGTCTCGGTCGTGCTAAGGGCTGCCAGCAAAAGGAACTATAAGAACTGCTAACAGCTCCAGTGCAATATCGTTTAATTTACGCTATGCCCAAATGGGGGCTGCAGTTACACATAATCAAGCATGTATTTGGTATAGATTCAAGAATAATGATTGATAAATTTCGGTATGCGAACTATGCTCATCACGTAAATGCTAGATGAGGGCTCACAAGAGTTAGATAGCCAGCTTTCACAAATTAGTAGACGAGTGTCGCAAGTTCCGACGCGGGTCTTCTAGCAATCTAAATCCTTAGGCACAAATGGCGCTAATAGATTTGGCACATGAAAGGTTACGCACGAGCTATAAATGCCTAAATATTTATAAAATGCAGCCCCATACAGTTACTTATTAGCCTTGAAAAGCCAGAAATGACACAGTTACGATTGAATGATATAACCATTCAGTTAGTTTAGTTCATGATCATTTCACATTCATTTAGGCCACCAATAGGAAATAGTGCCGTCACTTTGGAGAGCAAGGTAAGAGAGAACTATGGCAAGTGATATCGGTAGGTACTAACGCCAACGGCAAAGCAGCGCTATTATAACGGCCATTGCACCACACTTTGTTTACCTTGCGTGATGAAGGCATCCATGGGAAGGAGACTGTCGTTGTAGAGCACTGATCCCGTGCCAACATCGAAGTACCTGCTCATCCTCAGTATGCACAACTCAAAGCTCCCTGCAAAAGAAACAGCGGTGGCATCAGTGAGCTGTTCCGCTTCCCCTTCCCGTCGCCGGTTTCCAGTGGCAGTGCCCATTTCGCTCATCTTTCACGTTCCTCTGCTCCCGTCCGAGCCCACACGAAGGCTGCCATGGCGCAGAGCCTCTACTTGGAACTGAAAGCGCGCTTCGCCTCAAGTTGCATCTACGTGTGGGGAAGCACCATCAAAAGTTAAAGGGGTATAGGCACCTAATTTTGGTGGCACGTTTTCCCCTCTATATTGATGCGGAATACACTACTATGCATGAATCACCATGTGATATTCGTCTACGACCGCTAAATAATTTATAATCGAATTTTTTCTGTCGCACTGTTTCGGTTTCAACAGCCGAACGATGGCTGCGACGTCAAAAAGTACTTCTGTGTCACGTGAGGCATGAAAAAAGGTCCATGTATTCATTGCTTCATCTATTTAATTTACTGCAGTGCTGACGCCAGCCTTCCTCAAGAGCTGAAATGACAATTAATGAGAAAGCAGAGATTATATTGCAGTTTTTCCATGTCTCGCATGTGACCTGTAAGTTCACGTTGACGTCACAGTCCTCATTCGGCTGTTGAAACTGAAACAGCACGAGAAAGAAATGCGATTATAAATTATTTAGCGGTCCTAGGAGAATACCAGGTGGTAATTCATTTATAATAATGCCTTACGCATCATTGCAGACAAGAAAACACGCATCCAAAATTCAGGTGTCTATATTCCTTTAAGGAGAGCACAAAAGGTTTCTAAACAAAGGGTGTTCCACATCAGCAGGGGTCGTGTCTTCAAGAACACAAAGCAAGAAACGGGAGAAATATGACTAAGGAAGTGTTTCAAAACAATATAAAATATTAACTCAAAGGCACAACAGCCACCATTAAGAATTCAGAAGTATTTTAAGTCTGTGATGCACTAACAGGTTTAAATGAAGATACAGGAAATGTTTGCTTAGAACGTGTAAGTATTGCAAAAAAAAATGCACGTGCTTAAGGTGACAGTCATTAGTTGGGCAGCTAAAAAATGATACAACTGTGCTTGCACCACCTAAAGCACAACAGGCACTCAAGGTGACAATGTAAACATGCCTCATATAACAAAAAGACAAAAGGCATCCTGGTCCCTTGCCACATTCTGCTAAGAAACAGCAATGGCATCCAAGGCGCTGGGCACTCTGCATGCAGCGCACAAGCTGCACCCAGACACACTGTCTGAACGAACACTCCAATGCCATCAAAATTTACAACTGCACAGCAATTAACAGGCATATGCGAACTCAAGACTGTCCCCAAGTCTGAGCAATGCATACTGTGAAGATACTTTCCTATGCACAAAGTGGAGCTCTGTACTATTTTGTGGTAGTTTTGCTCCCTGCATTATAGAGCGCCCTATCTGCCCACAATTCTGAGTGCTTCATTTAGGCTGTGGCATCACACTACCACCCAATGAGCATCATCATCATCATCAGCAGCAGCAGCAGCAGCAGCAGCATGACTACACCCACTGCAGGGCAAAGGCCTCTCCCATGTATCCGAATGAAAATCTCAATGAGCATCTTGGTCCATATTTATGTGCATTAGTTTGCCGTTTTCATCTTCTCGGTTTTTCTGGGTGCTTCTAAGACTGTAAGACTGGCTCGCCTGCATTTGCTGGCAACCTGTAACTCCGCATACAGCACTCGTTAAGGTGGCGGCTCCCTACTCTGCCCTGACCGCACACACACGAAAGTGTTATGTGAAAGATAGTGATGACATGCCTCTTCTCTGCACAGCACAGCCAACACAAACAAAGCCAACACAGCCAAGTACATTGCGCCCAGTATTGGCACCAGCAAATACAGAGGAAGGTGTTCAAACATTATCGCAGAATAGATGTACTCATTCTAGCTCGAGTAACTTCCGCTGCTCCCAAGCTCTTTTCTCCAACTCATCACAGCATCTTCTTCAATTTCTCACATTAGTAACGACGGTCCCGGAAGAAGGTCGAGTAGAGGATGCAGTCCGGGATGAGAGTCATGCAAACACACACGCCATCTAATGTCTTTCTCTGGCAATAATGGCTGTTGCCATAAAATTCATTGCAAAGGAATGTTAGATCATCAGCCACCCTTACGTACCTCTTTTTAGCAATTAAAACTGCCGGGGGTATGAAATGCACCAGCATCAAGCAACACTTCAAAAAAAAAAGAACAATCATTGCTTGTAGTACGCTAAGTATCTAAATATAACAGTCATAATGCAGTCTCGCCCCCAGTTTTGTACCTGAACAGTAGTCCATATGTATATGTTCATGAAAGCTAACAATAAAATAAAGAGACAGCCAGTTATAAGCTCAATGACTGAAGCCGGTACTAAGTGAGACTATGACAGCTACGGTGGGCAGCCAACAAACTACCAGTCTGTCATCACACAAGCATTCAGCAAGCTATTCAGCAAGACCTACAAGCTATTAATGAGTGAAACAAGGGATGTGGTCAGGTCATGATTTAAGCTTCCTTCTCAAGGTATTTACTCGGAGGAAAAGGAGAAATGAACGGAAAAGAGGCATACCTGCTTTCAAGAGAACTATCTGATCATCCTGGGAGAGCTTCATGAATCCAGGTACCATCTTGGCAAATTCGATTATCTGCTGGATGATCTGTGTAAGTTTCTGTGCACAGTCAAGCCAAAGTTCCTCATGTGCCTAAATAAGAAGAAGCAATATAAGTAGTAAGTGAGAAGAGTAAATGCAGTGCCATGTTACGAAAGGCCAACTGTGATGCAGAAATATTGCTGCAAGATAAAAACAGCATTTTGATATTATGACTGCAACTTTAATATGCTAAACCACCAAAAAATTAAACTATGAAGTTCAGGATTATGCGCATATGTATGCCATTTGAAACTATTAGAGCTACTAGTTATTTGATTTATTTGTTGCCTAATAATTGCCCAATTAGCGAATGGCACAAGCCACCAAGATGTATTGCACTCCACCAACTATTAGCATCGACTGCAGAGTGCGGGAATGCAGGGCATATATGGGTTTGCAGGGCATATACTTAGCAAGAACACTTGAGTGTCATTCTGTGGCTTCCAGCTATTACAGCTAAGACAAGTTACAAGTAAATGTCTCAAAGAGAAAATGAAAGTGGCTCATTTTTACTTTCTTTTTTTTGACAAGGAGACGAAGATATGCAGGCACTGCAATGTTTTTCACTGCAGCGCGGGACATCAGGTAAGCTCCTACCACACTGTGCCTCCTTTTCATTATGCAAGGAGTCATTTTAAGCTGCTTGCAAGACTGCATTGGTTACCATATCAGTATGGTATTACTGCTTCTCGCTATTGTGCAACCTGATGGGAAGATCCAAGTGCATGCTACTCTTTCCAATTAACATGTAACAAGCTGGAGGAAAGCACAAGTCTAAGTCAACACATTCCATTGCCCGTGTTTGTGTCTAGTTTGCATTGTGCCATTCTAAGGACATCACCCACCATGTTCTTGTACAGCATGACACGAGAGATGTCTAGTGGCTTCCTCATCAGCTCTTGAATCTGTTCCGTGCTGTAGAGGCAGGTGCGGTTGTGTGCGTCCGACACAGTCTTCGCGAGCAGATCTGCGCAGCATGCCGCAACCGGCCACCCATGGTGAGACACCCTCCCACCGGCCGGGTGGACCGGACATCATATAAGCACTTTACTCAACAGCCTCACAACATGCGCGACTCCCTCCAGAGTAAAACTTCATTCACTCTGTTGACAAATGTTGTTAAGTGAATAGACATGAGAAAGACATGCCACACCTTTATCACAAATGCAAGCAGTAGTGAGCATGATGCCAAAGAACATCCTACATATCACAATGGGTACAAAACATATGTTACAGCTATGTCAGACACTGCAAACCACTTTTGCTTGCTCTGTAAAAACTGAGTGGTGCATTCAAGTCCTTATTAAATGCAATTTTATCATTGCACCACTGCCTTAAAGAAATAAAAGTCTGTCCTAATTATTTTATGCATAATCAGGTGATTAAAAAAAAACCCTTCATTGCTCTGCACTGTTTATCACACAGCTCAGAGCTCATTGTGGAGGTCATAAGAACGGAAGTGCGCAAACACCTGTAACACTAAAAAATCTTTTTTAGACATGAAATACTGTTGTTCTAACCAAGTATAAAGATATCGACCACTATTTGCCAGTTTACACAAGAATGCATCTAGCCAATAGAAAGGTATCTAAAAAAAATTATCTAGTCAGCTGTTTGCTATGGAATAGTAAGTAATCTGTACTTCAAGCTAGCACAAATTCAAACATGTAATTTGATTCCGGCCAAGTACTGAACACGATGTTTTTTTGTTGAACTGAGTATAAATTACAGACCGTAGCCATTAGTACAGCTTTTACGATGAGTCCTGAGTTGCAAGAAGCCCCCTCATATATTTTTCCTCAGCTCAAGCTGAAGCCTGTAGCAACCTTCTCTCTCTTCATATAACATTCCCTTACTGCCACCTGCTTTAACATCATGCCAAATGGGCTATCAAATGACTCGCCCAACTAAAATATCAAAATAATTGTAACATGTCAGCGTGCTAACATTTAGTTTACAACCTTCGTCTACCAATGTGGTAGGTATATGCTGTTCCAGTAACTCCTGTGAAGGTCAATGTCAGGACAGCAGTGTAGTTTTCATACTGCCAAGGCTGGGTACAAATTAAGCAATGCTTCAAAAAATATGCAACAGTTTGTTGGCAATGACACCAATCAACATTACACTGCCTGGATGCAGCATGCTGCCAACAATATGAGCAGGAAAGTTTAAGCTATCAATATGAAACATTAGGATTATTCAAAACTGATAACATAAGGCATTTATCATAAACTAGCTCTGCATGTAAAATAATCATGTGCAAAGACCTAAAGCTGCCAGCAGAAACAGTGCTTCATCCCCGACACAGAACCTCAAGAGATTAAGCAACTCGAGTACATTAAGCTCCATTTAATGTTGCCACTTTGCTCAAAAAAGCCTTTAACAGTTACCTTTGCTCATCCTCACGGCATGTAATGCACAAATAATGTCGCCATTTAATTAAATCTGCAGTCAGAACTGTTCATAGCAGTCAGTCACAGTAACTGAACATTCAAGCTGTGAGTGACATAGGGCACAACTGCTAGCCCATCACTGCACCCAAATGCGCTAGCATTGCACATGCAGCTCTGTAGCCCCTTGAACCTGTTTCCTATAGGAAAATGCATGCTTTTCTTGCTTTGTCCTTTCTAAATCCATAATTATGCACTAAAATAATGTTTGTTACACACTTCAATTTTTAAGCAACATTTCTCAAAATGGCCACATACTGATTGGAAGGTATGATCTGCATTTCCCTGGCACAGCATCAGTGGAAAAAATAAGAATGAGGTGGCTACTGAGAAAGTCTGCAGTGAGGAGTGGTTGGGAGAAGCGACTGCCACAATGGCAAAAGGGGCATCCATTGACAATGTTTCACATGTTTAGCTTTTTAGTTGTTTTGGGTTGTGAAAGCAAAGTGGTTCGTGCCAGCAATAACTTACCATTTCTCAAACATGATATAACATATATAAAGATCAAACATGATATAACATGGTAGCTCTACATGTTTCTCAACATGCACAACAAATAACAAAAACCGTAACCTAAAACAACTGAAAATTCCAGAACACTGGGTGGTGGGGATGGGGGTGGAAGGAGGTGAATGAAAACCTCCAAGGAAGTGCAAAACTTGCAGCATCACAGCACCCATACTACCCTGCCTAAACTCTAGTCTTTGTTATTGTGCTTCATTAAACACTGCGCTGAAGCTGATGGTGTCAATGTCGCACAAAACTGTGCTTCATCAACATCTCCTATGGTGTTGATGGGCGTTAAATAAGCAGACATTAAGATGATGATCTTGCCATGCAATGCATTTCCTTTCGTAATATAGAGAAAAAATTCCAGCTAAATAAAGCACATGTGATCATAAAAAGTGGAAACAAAACAAGAAACTGGGGAAAGCATACTCTCAGCAGCCAGAAGCAGCATCATATTTTCACTGCAGTGTGCATGCAGTACACTACCAGTGATTGTAAAAAATTACTGTGGGTTTATTTCAAGTAATCACGTGGTTTAGAGATGCTAAGCATGCTGGATCATGGAATACATCGTTTCTTTTATTTTTCCATTGTGGCAATCTCATTGCAGCAAGGCTAGTTAATGTGATCTAAACAGGGTGTTTCATATACCATATACTGCTGTGTATATGATGACTCCGAATATAATTCGGCCTCCCACCTCAAAGGAGATGCACACTACCCACGACTCATTTGAAACTACCTTAAACCCTGCAAATAGGTCAGCTTCATGTATAGGTCAACCCCCAATTTCAGACGGTGGTTTCCGGAAAAAAAAAAGCTGTCTCATACACGATAGTATATGGTACCTTTAACCCACGTTTCGAATCGAGTGGCATATTTGAAAAAAACATAACTTGAGGAGTACTGTTGGTGGTCGCATGAAGCAACTAGGAGTTTTTGTACTGTATAGATAGGCGAGCAGTCAAGATTAAATTATTTAATGTGAAATCATTGGAAGTGTGCATGAAGAACTTCAATTCCAAAGGTGTGTAGTAGTACAAGGAACCCCCAAAAATGTCTCTTCAATAGCAACCTATCTTACTGCACAAAGAGGACAGTGCCCAGAACAAGGAGTGCAAAATCGAGATGTTCACAGCATGAGAACTCGCTTCACTGCTACCATGTACTGAAAAAGTTTGCACAGTCACACTTGCCACCAGAGTGGACAAGTGACTGTCACTTCAGGCTTCTCTGGATTTTTTCACACTTGGCTTAGTGCATAAGCCACAGAGAAAAGGCTACTTCATGAACTGCATTCATTTTTCCTTCTATTGACATTCTACATCTATCTGTCAACATTTTATCTTCACTCTATCTTCATTAATTGAAAAAAGGTTTTGCATAAATAGCCAATTAAGAGCAAACATCAGCTACCCTTTAGTGAACTTTGTCACCATCAAGAATACGAGTCAAGTTTCACTCTGATGATCATCATTAAATAATGAAGCCTATAGGAGCAGAAGTTCCAGTCATGCATAAATATCTGCCTTGTTTCTGCCTTTTTAATGCATTTAAACAAAAAAAAAGAATCTGAAACACTCTTTCTACTAAAACATTGAGTGATTACTTTATATGCTTCAAGTTTGTCAGTTTAATCATTTTTATCGGTGCATAATAGTCACTGGAACAGCACTCCATCTCACAACTGAACATCTCAGCATATGAAAACATTGCCAGTGACATAGTTTAATCCTGAACAGTAGACTGCCGCAATTGTCGCTGTGTACAAACTCCTGCTGTATCTTCCTGCTTCAAAGAAAACCGACAGGGGCACGAGCACTGCACCCAAAAACCAACCACACCAAAAGGCTCGTAATAGAGTGGACACCGACTACTAATGTGTCGCTCTACTTGAACACATGTAAGGTTGTTGGCAGGCAGTGCAGTGCATGGGAAAGTGTGAAGAGCAAAGGAAAGATTGTATGGTGAACACAAAAACACGTACAAGTCAGAGTGGGAGGTCACAGGAAGAAAGGCATTACCTCTCAATCCTGCCACAGCAGCGTCCGCGAGCACACAAAAGAGAAAGGCAGGCAGCATTGAGCAACATAACAATGGCACAATTGACACCAGTTCGAAAACAAGAGCTAATCACTCCCTCACATCCCTCGCAGACTGCTAGAACATGGTACAAGGCAGGTGAGAACAGCACCTAGCCTGGGTGTGACGAAACTACCTGCAGTGGCACTAACACCTTGACAGGTGCGTTAGATCCTAGAGCTTGTCTTATTTTTGTAATGTTGGAACCCTGAACAATCAGCTTTCATGTTAAATGCACCATTAGGAGTACCTCATCTGCAAGCACTTAGACAATATAAAAGGTTATCAAAATTAAGCATCAAAGACCTTTTAAAATTAGACACTGAGTGGCAAGTGAAATCCACTGCTACACATGAGCTATGTGCCCAGGGGGTCTCAACGTGAGATGGTAATTATCACTGTCAGGTATCTAATGTAACTAGTATCTATTAATTACCTGTTAAGTCATTCAGGCTAGCCTGAAAGCTTATATTAAAAACAGAGGTGCTCACATTTCTAGACTACTCCATTTGGTATAATTTTTCTAGCGCACACATGCTCAGAGAAATTCGCCCCCAATGTTTTCATTGATTTAGCATAATTAGGCATGAAAGGCAGTCGACGAGCAACTCCCTCCTAATGTGATGGAGCTGTTGCAAAGGGCGTTACTTCCATTTCGACAGTGGAAAGTTATCAGCTCCACTAGTCACTCTACCCTGTCAGCAGACAAAATGTCATTTCACGCCAAGAGGAGTTCTGCGCAGATTGTCCCCACCTTGCATGCACAATAATGGAGATCGAGCCGAAATTTTGGACAATATGCGTGCTAGGAGAATTGTACCAAATAGAATTCTGTGGGAATATGATTCCCTCTTAGTTTCTTATACATGCGAACATTCTTGCTTTCTGCAGGCACTAAAGAGTTAGCTGAATGATTTTAGTTCATTAGAAGCCTGACTGTGTCGATTATCTCACTTTGTGCCCTCTGGCCGCATAACTTATGTGCAGAGGTGGATTTGACGCAACTCCTAGAGCATATTTTTAAAAAATTTGTAAAGCATAAATTTTGATCACCGTGTATAATTATTTTTCTTCCTTCCCTCATTTGCTGTTTTTTACTACAACATTTCAGTATATGGTGTTCCCCTCTCCTTTCAGTTTTGTAGCAATAGCTAAATTACGGTAGCATTCCGAGCCTTTGGCGTGGCGGTGCCGTAGCTGTGGCGGCGCCGCCACTCCGCCACGTGGTTGGTCACGTGATGCGGAGCAGCTGCCGGCGGCGCGGCGCCGTGGCTGATCACATGGTTGGTCACGTGACCAAATTCCACTCGGCCAGCTGTAGCTATCGCGTCACTCCATCTATAACCAGAGCTAAACCGCCGCCAATTTTTTGTTCACCGTGCTGCTTCCAAGCAGAATAGGCTAAGGACTCCTGCACAGCACTGCTTGCTTATATACATTATAAAATCACTTAGGAACACGAGAGTAAATATTAACATTATTGTTTAGAGCACACGGTCATTTTTAGGATGCTAATTCGGATTGCACGCATTCTTTCCTCCTCATGGCCTAGAGACATATACCTGTCTTTTTTAGCAATACAGAAGAATGAGGCTCTGGCTAAAGCAATCAAATTTCAACTAGTTCTGCCAAACCTATAAAGATAAATCTCTGGGCTTCTGCACAAATGATTATGCCAAGATCTGTGCAAACAAAATCGGATGTTCATGAACTAACCTTCTTGGGAGGCCGATTTCAAATCTGAATCTTCTGTGGGTCCACGTGGGAAGGCAAAAGAGACGAGCAAATTAGCCACGACCAACACTGTGCGACGATGAGTACAACAATCACCGTAATGACAAAAAATAGATGGCCGCCACCAGAGTTATGAATGGACTGGTATTAGTGCTGCATCTGCGAGCCATGCAGCGAAGAAAGACAGCAAAAAATCACAAAGGCAGACTCAGGATCGTAGAAAAGCAAGCATGATGCTGTTAGATATTGAAACTGTTAGTTGCCAGACACGTTCGACTCAGTGGGCATATGGTCTCCTGCTCTAGAAGAATTCTTTTCTTATCTGTTCTTTTCCTACAGTGTAACACTTCAGTCGAAAAAGAGTTTTCCACATTCTGTTCTAAAATTCAGCCTACGCTCAAAGTAATAAAACTTTGCTCCAGCAAACATAATCCGATGGAAAAGGTTGTTTTTGAAAACAATTCATATTACAACTGCTGCTAAAATTGGCAGGTAAAATTTTAGAATGTATGTTTCAAAGCACTGACTTACTGAGCAGTATTCAACCGTGAATTTTGCAAATAGGCCACAAGTGTCTGCTTAGTCTTCTTGAAATCCATTTAAATGTATTCTTTTGCTTTGTGCAACTCCTGCACCATTGTCTGTTCTGAACTTCTGGAATATTTTCTGAACAGATTTGCTGCACAGAGTGCTGTGAGTGCAAAGAGAAATTCCTGCCTGTCTTCTTGAGTATGATGAGCTGTTTGCAAGGATATAAAAATGACCTATCACTAATATTTGCCTCGTGTTTTCCTCTCCTGCAAGGCGGCCACATGCCCACCTATTGATTATCAATGGAGTTTTCTTGGCAGTCAGCAAGCATTCAACAGAGCATGCTTGCTAACTCTGTTAGCATGAGACGACAAAAAAAGTGAGAAATCTTTGCAACACAGTCCTGATAATCATCGAAAATGGAACTGAGATATCACCTATTCAGGAAATAAAATATTACAGAGCCACTGGGAAAGCATCTGACCGAGTTTCACTCTATAACACCAAACAGAAGTGCACACAGGATGAAAACAACAAACCAAAAACATATCTTTATCTTAATGCTTTCACTTTCAAATTTATCGGTTTCTATTCCTGTTTCATAAAAAGCTAATCATGAGGAGTGAAATATACTGGCAACAACACAAGCAGGTTCCATGCAAACAGCTAGCGTTCACAATGGAATAACATTAAAATGCACTGCACTGCAACTGCTATAACCAAAAAAATAAAGCCAAGCTTTCTATTAGTACCACTTCATCATTCATTCTTCATTATCTGCTCCCGTCACTCTTACGCTCAGATTACCACATTTACGCTAGACTGGGCAGCAACACCGAGAATGGAGACATCAAGACTCTAGAGGCGAGTCCCAACCATCACCGAAGGCGCAATCCCTCCACTGCCACCACCACCACCATCAAAACAATAGCATGGCAGAGGCACAACAGTCGCACCGGAAGAGGAGGAACCCGGAAGTAAAGGGACAGGAGGAAGGAGAGGAAGAGACTGACCGAGGTGCGAGGCGAGTGAGGAGGCAGGCACTGCGACAGGGGTGGTGGTGGAGAGCAGACCATTGGTGTCCGCCGTGGAGTCCAGTTGTTGGCGCTGCTCGAACGTGGTGCTGTCCACGTAGTCCGTGCTCATCTCGAACGCGATGGTGGGTGTGGCCGCGTACGCGTACCCGTTGGGCGTGTAGGACGCCAGCTCTTCGGAGTACGGGTACCTGTGTCGAGTGCCGGACATTCGGTCATCGCGGCCAAGTGCAGCCCAACCGCAGTGCAAACCAAGCACAAATCGATTCACAGCGGAGTGCCCCGCAGTCTGCAGAGTGGTGAAACTGGCACAAAATTCACCTGTGCACATCGACATTTTTAAAACGGTAAGGCAATACTTACGTGCAGCTATTAGGTGTGTGTGTGTTGCTGCATATCGTTTGGAAGCTGAGCGACGACCAGTTGGCAAAGACACTGCCAGCTGCAGGCGAGTAAGGATGTGGACCGTCTTCTCCACTCGAAAATGCTTCCTGAATTCTGGCAGCCCGAGCAACACTGCCGTCTTTGTCGCATTGAGTCAGTGAGAAGTGACAATAGAAGGTGAAGGCTATGAAGCTGTATTGCGGCCCCACAAACAGGTGCAACTCGAACAGCGGGCGAGATAGTACCATCTCAACAATACCAAGTTGCAATGAGTTGGCTCTTCTAGCTAAACTCTGCATGGAAGCAGCAGTCCCTGCTGCATTGAATCAAGTGCTGGAATAGCTAACAGGATTTTTATTTCGCTGCTCTTCTTTTCCGTGCTGTTGGTGGCCGCAACGTTGCGCGTGTAGAAAGTTTGCTCCAAGGACGTGCGGTACAGAGCAGCCACGCCATGGTCAAGTGTGCTTCCGCGACGCACCATTGGTTCAGACCCAGAAACAAAACGCTGCCCAACTTATCCGTAAAAAGGTTCCGTGACCGTCGGGCAGCAATGCCGAAACGAATACGCCAGCAGATATCACCAAAGAGCCTGTTTTATAGTGCAGCATATCAAAAGCCAATATCTTACGACTTTCACAAAGAAGTATTTTCATTCCAATTTTATGCTGTCAATCTTGTAAAGCGCACACACGCATAGCGTGCTTGTAAATTCAAGAATTCTGTGTGCACCCCGGCATCTGTTCAGAATGCAGCTAGCACGAGTGTGTTGCTGTTTCTGAGAAATAACTTTCTTTGTCCTTAACCTCATATAAAGCACACATTTTTTAAATTCACTGCATAGCAAAGCATAGCACTGGAGGCAATTTAGGAGGCAAAGTGGCGCCAGCCACATGCCGGCCCTATTCAAAAGGGATCAATCCACATCCACTGCACTCACCCTCCATTGAGGAAGGGCAAGACCTGGTTGGACGAAGACGGCGTTTGCTGCTGGTCGAACACGGAGCTGTCGGGCGATGTCTCGGTGGCCTGCTGCGCGGGCTGCGTCGAGGTGGCGGCCGCCGTCGAGGCCACTGCACCCCCCTGCGGGCGCACCAGCTGCGCCCGGTGGAAGCGCACCTCATCTTCCACTTTCTCCCGCTGCTTCTTGGACATCCGGCCGAACTTGACCGCTGCGGGGACAAAGGGCGGGGGGCTGGTCAGCTGAGTGCCTCACTTACCCCCTTCGCCCTGACTTTGTGCACTTCAGCCGATGATCTGTCGCATCCAACTAAGTTTTTGTTCCCTCGATGCCCACACACGTACTCTAAAGCATCTCCGGTTATCTGTTACGCGTCATGCTCCCAGGCCACACCAACACGTTTCTCGTAATTTCAGGTAGAACACCGCCAGCTCGCAGTCGTTCGCTGACTCACATCCACAATTTGCTATTTACTGTCACGCCAGCTATTTTACGTTGCGTTCCCACTAAGCTTCCTTGCCCCTATCTCTGTTCATGGGTAACGCACAGTGCAACGAATGGACGCAAGTGGATTGACCTCGACGGAGATTTTAAAAAAAGCTGAACATGCTTGCGGGGCGACGAGATTGAACTAGCTGGTTTTACTCAATCGTGTGCAGTTTAATCCAGACTCATCCAATCAGTTAGTATGAGCTCATTCTAACTAATTAAAAGCCGTATAAGGCTGAGAAGTGGATTTGATCAGACGGCTAAATAATGCGTAGTCTATAAATCCCTGAGTCGAGTATGACACCGTTCAACTGCACTTCACTGAGGTTACTAGGCTATGTTTGGCTGAAGAGCATTATGCCGAGGGATATTCACATAGCACTGCAACTAAATGCACAGTACAAGAGCGTCTCATACGACAAAATTTTAATCGCCGTAAGGGTTCAACACTGATTGTAACTGCAGCGTCCCGAGACCGTAGGCATTACTTTCAAGATGCCTTTTCATGCAGAGATCGAGCTGGCTTCCTCACCGCCTTACTCCAGGGGCGGCCTCATGAGCACTTTCCTGCACATACAGTTCGCTCACAACTAGAAGGGGAACATAGCACAGGACTGCGAGAATACTTCTTTCTTACAACGAATAAGTCTTCCGCATTGACGACATTGATACGATGCCAATGCTCTGGTCTGAAATTTTGGATATTATACTCTTTTGCCCATCAATACCATTCCTGAAACATTACAGAGCATGTCAGTGCTATTCCGAACGCAAAAAGAAAATAATTGCAGAAATAAAAAGACTAGCTGGTCTGTAACCTTCTTATTCGAGTCAAACTGATAATTAAGAGCATTCATAAACACAGAACGTAAGACGACGCACAAAGCGCATGTGGAAACAAAATAAGGGCACGGTTGGTGCAACATGTCAGTATTTCCACAGAACTAGTTCCTAATTATTACGACAGAAAAGGCAAGCCTTGGAACAGATCTAATGTGCAGCACCGGGAATATAAATGATTAGGCCGTGCCGGCACAGCACCTAACTTTAAAATGAGCGCCTTGCGACAATGCAAAAGCGCAAAAGCAGAGGCTTCACTCACCGTCTCGAGACATTCCTAGTGCAAGACACTTTTGTAGTCTGCAGTACTGGCATCGGTTCCTGTTGACTCGGTCAACTACGCAGTTCTTCTGCCGGGGGCATTGATAGTTCACGACGCTCGACTGGCTTCTCCTAAAGAACCCCTGCGCAGTAACCAGAGGCGCCGTGGTAAGGTCTTCAGCTTGGCCCGTATTATAGAAAAAGAATGCCACCTTTTTCAACAGAACTTGCGCTGCACAACCCTGGCGGCATCCCCAGCATCATGCTTCCAACTCGTATGATGTGTCTATCAGTAGCTGTCTTTTATCACTAATTACAGTTTTTCATCACTGATCATTAAACATACAGTGTACAATGTCAGATATTACAGTCACCTCCTTCCAATTATGGTTAATTTTGACGATTTTCTACGTATTCATGCTGCTCGCACACAGTCTCCAAGGAGGAGGAGGAGGACGAGGAGGAAGAAGAGGAAAGGCATGGAGGTTAACCGAAAGAATAATCGGTTTGCTACCCTACACAGGGGGAAGGGGGGGGGGGGGGGGGTACTGCTGAATCTTATGTGCTTAGTAGCATCAGCGCGTGTACAAGAATGGATAGCGATTAATACATTATCATCCATTCATTCTTTGTATTGTGTGTTTACATTGTACTGGCGATTTTCACTAATTCGACGCCGCGATGCGGCCACGCAGCGAACTAATCTAAGAAGGATCTGCGCGCGTAGCCATGCCGTTTGCAGAGTTGAGTGAGTGGTTCGCTGGCACACACAGACGTTGTCGCCAGAGTTCTGCGGTAAAAAATGTATCTCAGGAGAGCCTCTTTGCGTGGATGTTTGCATGCTGATCAAATAGAAGAGGCGGTAAGTGTCACTGCGCCAGTTTTCTGGTGCCAGCAATTCAGAGAGAGCATGGGTGTAGGAAGTTCGCACGCTGTGTTGAAGCGCTTGCATGACCTTGACAGCACACCCAGTAAAAAAAAAAAAGTACCCAATTGGTCCAATTGGAAAATTTCCAGTTAAAACCAACTGGTCGAAAACGAATTGTATTCCGCCAACCATTGAGTAATCCAATTTGAAACCAAGTTGGGTAATCCAGTTGGAAACGCAGAACCAATTGAAATACCCAACTGGAACTTGGGAAACCGAATGGACTACCCAAATGGATTCATAAGCCCAATTGGCTGATCAATGGGGTCCAACTTGTTCCCATTGGAACTAAATAGTATGCCCCATTGGACCCATTGTTTTTTTGACTGGGCAGTTCTTATCAGGCGCCCAGCCTCTATTTCTAAAGAGATTATTTGCATGAACCTATGCAACTACCAGGTGCCATTTGCTAGCCATCGCTGAGCACACACGACTAACGGAAGAGCGATGAGTTTTGTACATGAATTTCAATGTCGTGGCAGGCCTTATTACGGCCTGCGTGTATAGTAATCCACGGAGGGAGGGAGGGAGGGAGGGAGGGAGGGAGGGAGGGAGGGAGGGAGGGAGGGAGGGAGGGAGGGAGGGATATAATGATTTTCTCGAACTGTATGTACTTCGTTACATTTCATTCTGCAATTTGTTATCGCCCCATGCCTTCGTTGTGACCGGAAACAGATGGGCGAATGGTAGGAACCGAATTGAATCAGACGGTTCAGTGCTCACGAAGAAACGGCGAAAGGCGTGGTTGCTAAAAGAAAATAGTGCATGGGGAAGGCAGTTTCCTATTGTTCTCGCTTTCCATCTGTACACGTGATTAAAAATATATCTTTGATTAAAGTCTATCTTCGTTTCTAAAGTAGCATGTGGTCATTAAAATTCGAGCACACAAAAAAAAAGAAACCCAGAACGGGGGCAGCTTTAGCAGTTAGAATGTGTACGGCATTGAGAAAGTTTCTGGCCTACGCAAGCCACGTGACAGTCGCTATGTCTTGCTACATGTAGTTCTAGTTCTGTCATTCACCCATTGAACAACTCTTATCTTAAATTATCTCTAAATTCTAAAGTGAGTCCACCGTCCACCGCTTCGAATTCACGCCAGCAGTTTTTACACGCCGGAGAGCGATTTCATCCGTGTTCCTCGTTTAGTCCTTTTACACCGTCGAGCAACGAAATACTACTCACATCAGGCCGCTACCATCCACAAACTCTGGCGAGTTTACCGTGAAATTTTAAAACAAGCCCGGCTCTACCTAGGCTGCGCCCAGAAGCAGCGCTCCGTATCGCCGCAATATTGCATAAACTGAAGCGCCCCTTCTAGGTCGTGAAAATCACCAATTTCTCCCAATGAGATTTTGTTTTACCTTTCGAACGCGCGCGAGCACGAAGGCTGCAGCTGTTCCTGGGCAAAATAAATAAACGTTGAACGACCACCTTCATTATATTATTATTGTTATTATAATTACTACTACTACAACTATTATCAGAACCGCATCTGAGGTGTATGTCTTGCCCCTCACATTTGCGCGTCGTTTACGACATTACCAAAACAAGAAAAATGCAGCTGTAATATTTATAAACTTAACAGCATATCTTAACTAATATAACCCTCACATTTTCATCTTTTACCAATGTGCTAACCAGGGCGGAGAGGGAGGGGGCTCTGTAACAGCTATCTATTCTGTGGGCGGAAGGAATAGGGAATGTATGGAAATAACGTTCCTGGTCTCTCCCCTACCGCTATCGCCACGCAACCAAAGACCACGAACGATTACCTCAAATCCACTTCACTGCAGAGCTACGCCACGTGTGGCAAAGCCGCCCTTCAAAGTAGCTGGGCTATCTTGCGTTTTGTTACCTCCCCCCCCCCCCCCCCCCCCAACACCAAAAAGAAAATAAAACATGGCGACTCGCTTCGACCAAGCTTCGCCTATACACTTTTCAAGAGAAAAAATAACATTAAAAAAACGGAAGGAAATATAAGTACCCAGAAACTTACTTTGCACCCTTCACAAGTGATAACACCGTAGTGGACTCCAGAAGACTTGTCGCCGCACACTTTGCATGGGATAATCTCGATTTGTGCTGCACAGAGAAAAAGACAGACGAAAATAAGAAAAGGCACAAGACATACGACGAGTAAAACCGGCATAATGTGCCGACTTAAGCAGACTTCGCACATGCAAACATGACACATTTACAGCATTCATCACTAATCATGCAAGCAACTCGCAATGCTAAGAAAGCATGGATGAAATAATTGCAAGCACACCAACATAAGCGCTAACAGCGCTATAAAGAAAAGCTATGCAGCATTTCTGTAAGTTCGTTAGTGAAATATTCGCGAAGGTGCGGGGCACGAACTAAGGTCCATCGCCACATCGCAGCAGCCGCTCTTCCAAGAGTTAAGCAGGATGTCAGGCAGACAGCAGAGAGCTCGAATTTATGAACTCAAAACCGCGCTTATACTATTAGACAGCCCACTGTTGCGCCCTATAATACTATAAAGTTCCCGCAAGGCAGCGGACTCATATGACCTAATAGGCGATGTTTCTACGGTGCTGTTCTAAATGACTGCCGAACTCGAAAAAATAACAGCTGAAAAAAAATGCAACGTTAAAACAAGCGTGACGCGTTTATTTTGTAGCGCTCGAAGGTTATCTACCTTACCCAGGATAATGAGGCAAATCTTTGAAGGATTCGGCAAATCAACCTTTCACACTCAGTCATGTTCGCCAGAAGAAAAACGCATGGAATGCGTGAAGTAGTTATATCATGCAATTTTGTTGCGGTAACTACATTATGGTAGCACTTCCAGCCTTCAGCGTGGCGGCGCCGCCACGCTGTCACGTGGTTGGTCACGTGGTGCGGAGCAGCTGTGCGCATGCGCCGTGTCAAGTGGGACGAAGATGAAGAAGGAACGCCCAGCAAAACGGAGCGGCGAAAGACTGACTTTGCAATTTAAGTGAGCAAGTTCCGCCCGGCCAGCTGTAGCTATCGCGTCACTCCAGGTTTAACCAGAGCTAAACCACCGCCATTTTTTAGTGTGTGCGCGTGCGTGTGTACGTGTGTAGAAGCAGCTACTGCACTGTTGAGTTTTCTTCGCTCCACAGTTGTGAGTGCAAGGAAGGACTCTGTTGTACCTTTTTGTATTTTTACTTCGGTACATCCACCAACTTCTTGATATTACAGCATCACTTTTCATTGTCTAAAGTGCAGATAGCCAGGAGACTTCTGTCGCGTACATTTCGACGAAACAATAGAGCACGTACTTTGTGACTGCCCTCGGTATGAGCGTGAGCGTGCCCTTCGCGCATATTCTCACTTTTTTCGTGAAAACCGCTGGGGACTGGAACAGCCTGCCCGTGCACCACTGCGTTCCCCTTCACTTCAAGGCCTCCATCGAACTTGAATGCTCAGCCCATCCCTTAAGTCCCATTTTCTGAAGCATTTCAGGTGTTAATAAATAAATAATAGAACAAAGCTCAAGGCAAACAACAAATACTTCGTCTACAACTTGCCCCATGCATTTGTTCAGTTTGGCGTCACACCGGAGTAGAACAATTCCACTGCTTTTTGTGCAACAAGGCTTCTAACCTTAAAGCAGGTGACCCGCTACCATCCGTCCTTTATATTATTTGCTTCGTAAGCACGTGCGAAAACGTCCTGCGCACGTCTCAGCCCACGCCGCACGGCTAAAGTTTTTCATCGCTCCCTTCATCTCACGTCCCCAGGTGTATTTCACGTAAGCAACTCAGGGGCCGGAAAGTGAGTAAACCTGCACAAAGCCCTTCCCGCAGGCGGCCAAAGCAGCACGGCGTCCGACTCCCCATCGGTTATTGTCCCACGACGGCGGCCGCCGAAAGAGGCCCAGGGGCGATCCCCAAAGGTGTTCCGCACAGCTCACTGACTAATGGCCTGGATCGCGTTTTGTTGTCAAAACTTCGCCGAACGCGCGCGCGTTTATTTTGGAGGCTCCCCGGAGGGCGGAGACTCGCTGGAAGCCGTCCAGGACGTCCTCTCTGACCCAGACTTGTTTTGGTTTGGACCCGGGAGACTCCTCTGCTTACGCCGCGCGTCGCACGCACGCTCGCTCCTACGCGCGGTCTGGCTCGGCTTGGATTCTGTCGTGCAGTGCAAGTTGCATCAGCGTCGACCCACTTCTCGAAACAGTCGACACCTGACAATGTGCTCACAAGCGGAATCGCGCTGAAACGACGCTCACCGCCGAAATAAGATAGAGTGACAATCTAGAAAATTTCACAAATCTTCGTCTGTGCGTTCCGCCGCAAGTTAAAAGGCGTGAAGTGTTCCGGAAAGGATGCGGCGCATCTCTAAGAACAGGCCATTCCTCAGTTCCTGAAGCGAGTAGTACACACTTCCAGAGTAGATGACAGCATTTTTTTTTTGTCGAGGCCCGCAGTGCGATTCCACTGCGCCAATGCTTTCATTCTGCGGTCCTGGCGATACAGCGGTTAACTGTTTTAAAGTATAAATCACGTGCTATCCCACCCCAGGAAAGAGATAAACGTTTCGCTGTCTCAACAACGGCTACCCCGAGTGCAGATTATCGCCTTCACGGAAACCCTCTGCACAACACAGGACCGCGCGTGCCACTGTTGGACAGCGAGCAGCAAACCGAAGGCCGCAGACGAGCAGGACAAACTAAGGCACTCCTGAGCGCACGAGCGCCAAGTGGCGCACCTGCTGAGGTTCCGATGCGCACGCAGAACCTTTCGGGGCCCCGTGCAGTCTGGTGCACCGAGTGCCATAAGTGAACGGATAACGCCACGCGGGGCAACAAACTAAAAACAGCACGAGCGCGGACAGCAGTTCTACCCCGAAGCGAGTCCATCCGTGCGCGCGACGTCGTTGCTGCCGGAATGGGGCCACGGTGCGCGCGCTTCCCGCTGCCTGCACCCGTTTTTTCGTATCTGTCTTTCCACTCGCCCGCCAAGCCCCCGGCTCGGTGTCGTCAGCCGTCGCTGGAAGCGCTCACTAATGGCCGCCGCTTACCGTCGCCGGAACGGTGCGTTCGGGAATTTCCACCGCCCGGACTGCTTCTTTTTGACAGTTGCGTCACGTCCCAGTGACCCTATGGCCCCAGCGAACGCCGGCGGCGCAGCCCGTGTTCCCGCTAGCCTCTGCTCAATTCCATTAACCTCCCCCTCCCTCCTCTTCGCGGCTACTGCCTGCCCTTTGTTCTCCCGGCGCGTTCGTCACTCTACGAGCGACTCGACATCGCCGCACCGGCCGACGCTGTTTGTCAGCCTCGCGTGAAGTAACCACGCTCGAAGGTCGGAGTAGCCTTGACTTCGTCTCCCATGTGCCCATCATCAATGGCAGTGTGATGTACACGACTTCGCCACCGCTAGGCGGCACTGCAGTGACGCAGATATTTTTCACGTACAACCGCGGCTTGTTACTGAACACAATCCCCGGCATCTTGCCTTTACTGCGCTCTCCAGGGCGAGTATCGCTTACCCGCGTGCTAGACATGACCAACTGTGCAAGGTCGCGCAGAATGAAACTCGCATACAGGAGCATACAGTGGTATGTGGTGTTTAACGCCCTAAGTCAAGCTCCACGTGCGGTAAGTTGGGCACGCCGAAGTCGAAAGGCCCGGCACTCGAACGGCACACGGAGGGTACACTTGCGTCATTCAGGTGTGATTTAGGGCCGGAACTGTGTACGAATGCGCAACGTCAGCGCTGCACGAGCGCTGGGGAGTGCAGATGATGCAAGTGGAAGATGCGTGCCGAGGTATACCTGAAAGGTGTTTGTTATCGCTGCTCACCTAGACTCGAAGATCTTCGCGAACTGCGGCAAGAGCTATTGATCGATAGTCTGATGACCGCAGTGCCCAGTCGCTTACGTGGGCGTGCGCAGCGTGTAGGCAGGGGTTGCAGCTGCAAGAGCCACGCTTATTCACAGGTGACGCGGCGCCGCGTTCGGTCGCGTGCGCCGAGACGTCGCAGTTTGTCGGCAAAGCAGCGGCGATAGCTAATCGCGGCCACAGGGAGAAAGGGACACGGGGCAGATTGCCGCGGCTCTTTGCACGGGCCGATAAGGAGCGCATTGCGCAAACTATCGCGGACGACGCGTATACACTGCGCTGGTGACGACGGCCCGGAGGGAAGCGTTACTCCGGAAGGAGCAAGCTTACAACCACGGAGGAAGCGCGCAACAACGACGACAAAAAGAAAAGAGGCGAGATTGCCGATATACGTAAAAGGTGAACGACCTCCGACGTGCCTCTATCTTTTTTTCAAGCTTATCGTTGTTGACGTTAGTCGGTCCTCCTCTCCGCCGAGGCAGACGGCGACGCCAGCCGTGTCGGACGCAGGAGCGGGCGATCGTTATACAGTGTTGCTGCTGGACTCCGAGCCGCGGGGGCTAAGTTTAGCAAAGTTCTGCTCTCTTCCGGAAGCACTCTCGCGCGGCGCTGCTGGTCGTGGTCACGTCTTCCGAGGCGAGGAGATGCGGCGCCGCATGGTGTGCGGCCCCCGAAAAGGGTTTATCAATAAACGCCCCCACGGCGACCATCCCGGGCGGCTCGTTTGCCCGATTGATGGATGGCCTCCCGTGCAAGAGTCGCGAAGACAAGTGCCGCTCTTGCGCCTCCGGCAAGCCAGGCTCGAGCACGCCCCGACATCCCCGTTGCTCTCCCGAAATAACACCGACGATAATGAACGAAACATGGGAACAACAAGCGAGAGTGTAACCGGAGAAGGGACATAGAACAAAACGCTGAAAATTACGGGTATGCGCAACATCCTTCCGCCGAAACACCGACAGACGAAAAGTCGGGCTAGTTGGTAAATGATTCTTCAGGCCTTGTCGAAGGTTAAGGACATCCTAGCCGAAGAAATGGGCTTGGGCAGAGCGTGTAATGCGAAGGCAAGATAAGCGATGATAGTTAAGGGTAACGGGGTGGATTTCAGGAGAAGGCAAGCATAGAACGGACCGGCAGAAAGTTAAGAGGGCCGATGAGGTTAAGAAGTTCGCGGGCATAAGGTGGCCGCAGCTGGCACAGGGCAGGGTTTATTGCAGAGATCTGAGGGAGGTATTTGCCCTGCAGTGGGTGTAGTCAGGCTGCTGCTGATGATGATGAGGTCTTGCCTACTTTGTTCCGTCCTTTGTCTCTGTGATGTTTTTGCTAAAGGATCATGCACTAACTGGATCGGCCTACCAATACACGGCTGCGGCAGATCATAATCAACCACTCTGATAAAGCTTATCGCCGGCCTAGTTTATTACGATCTCACGGAAGCCGAACTCCACAGAGCGCCCGTCCTGTGCTCCCTTTATGTCTTTTAATGCTAAAGCACTCACACGCTCACCAACACCCACCTTAACCTTGTCTCGATGTTTCTTGTTCCGTTGCGTAGCAACGGCGATGGCATGCTAAGTTAAAAAGATATCAAACAAATATCCACGACTGAGAGTCGGACCACAGAATCTAGGGATCCAATCCTCGCCTTAGAGTCCACGGTACAGAGAACAAAGAATACATAAAGCGATATGTTTCACTAATAGTGCATTGTGTAAGATCCATCAGCAGCCAAATAATGAAAATCACTAGGACGCGAGAACGAATCGTCACTGGCCCGCTTCATGGCTGAGCAGCGGTGAGCGAAGGCGACGGTCACTTCATGTGTCAGCCAGTGACACTCTGCTCATGTTCCAGCACGCGAGATTACTGGACTCGGCTGCTGGTTAGCAGACGCCAGCTACGGATTCTCAAGCACTGTACGGGTACCGTGACAGCAGGCATACAATCATCTGCGTCTTCTTTTTTTTTTAGCTTGCCCAGAGAGATGGAGGTTTATTGGAGGAAAGGGCATACACGAAGCACCATCGTCTGGCCTGGAGAAGAAGGAGAGAGCTACGATGGGTGCACAGAAGAGAACACATACAAGCACAGCACGAGTGCACCTAAATCTCAACATACTTAGAAGCACCTAGGTTGCCTGGAAAGCTATCCGGCCAAGCGCCCAGCACAAGGCCTTCCGACAGCTGCCGGCTCTCGAAACACGCTAGTTATGCTCCACAGCGTGAACACTTTGTTTTCGCTTACAGCTGCTCCCTTTGTCGCTAGGCAACAGGTCCCCTCTCGACATCCCGTGCATGTATGTATGCGCGCCTGCAGCCCCATACACATCAGCGCGGACAAGGAAGGACGCCCTCCACTCGTGTACGCAGCTCTCGAAGGAGCAATCCGCGGCAGAGAGGAAACCCTTCTTTTTGCACGCGTCCACCGCAATGATTGCGTAGCTCTCCAGGCTGGAGATAAAGGCGATGTTCGCCACCCTCCCCCTGCTACGCCATATACGCTACACGGAGCTAGCGACCACAGCGCTGTGGCCAGCCCAGCCGTACACACTCCGTGCTGTTCCTGGGGCGCTGTTCTAACGCGAGAGCGTTAATACACCCGTGTTGGAAAAAAGAAACTGTCCGGCGTTGGCGACCGTTTGAAGCCTCGCAACCGGAGCGGCCGGTACAACCGGTCCCTTAGAGGCCAGGTGGGCCACCTAGGTCGCGTGACTGGCGTCGCCACGAACTTGTACACCGGATTGAGAGCAAACTGACCACCGTGACAGGTGGCAGTTAAAGTAATCACTGACGCGGTAGGTTGCTCGGGAAGAGCAACCTGGGTTGCACATGACCCACCGCTGGGAGCACCTGCCATCGCAGGGCAGTGGCGCGTCGCTAAACCGCTGCAACTCTGCGCCAGGAGTTATGTTTGTGTTGTGTTGGGCTTAGTGGCTCGTAAGCACCTAAGGCTATCATGCGGCAAACACAGGGTATGGAAAGAAATTGTTTTGTTTTTTTTGCAGGGTTATAAAAAATTTGTAAAACAACAGTGGTGTGAAGTGGCCTAAAAAGTTATTTCGTACCCCTATGCCGGTAAAGGACAAAAAAATGTTTTTTTTTTAAACGGCGAACGGTAAAATCTTTAAAAAAGGTCAGGTAACCTCCGTGGCCATCCTTGGCGTGGCAAGGACGTCGAGGCTCCCAACCAATGAAACAGACACCTCAACCCTTTTCTCACTGCACCAGGGGCGGTATGAGGACTCCCATGGGTCTATGAATGTAAAGTCGAGAATTACCAATTCCTCACATGTGGGCATCAACGCTATCGCGTCATACCATTAAGGCGGAGCTTAAGTGTCCCTTCGAGTGGGTAAAGTTGGCGGTCGGAATTAGGCTCGCGGGGAAGAGCGCTCGGAGTGCGGGTCTACACGACGCCGCGCTGCAGGCGGACACGAAGCCCGGCCGCATGGCCCTGGCACGCTGTGCTTAACGCTAGGCGCAAGCCCGCGATATAGCCGCTGCTTCGTCTTTTTAATTCACTACGACCCAAAGCCAGCCTGTCCCAAGAGCTGGAACACAACGGGTGAAGAAACAGCGATAACACCGCAGTTTTCCTCAGGCTTCACGTGACCTATACGAACCGCGGTTCGAATCCCAGTCCCACTGCAATTCTCGCCGGGTAAAAAATTATTTGATGGGCCTGAACAACCAAGCCTGGGCTGCGGCCTGATCCCGGCGGCCAGTGCGGAGAACGCACCCTGCCACCAGAACAGGAGTTGGCCACACCTGCTGTACCACACACACAGTTTAGAACGGGTGCTGGTAATTATCAATGAAGCTGAAATGGTAGGCAAAACATCGCTTACGGACGGGACGGAAGAAGGCGAGAGACAGACACATGCGCTGTGTCTGTCTCGCCTTCTTCCGTCCCGTCCGTCAGCGCTGTTTTGCCTACCATTTCAGCATGAACCAACCAGCCCGACTCAGCCCTCTCCTTGAAATCAATGAAGCTTTCGTGGAATGAGTGACGCTAAAGGGAATGATGCCCCTAAATCGCGGTTCTGTACAGGCATGTTTGTCTGACAGGGGGAACGAAAGTAGGTACGTTTAGGAACGGTTTCAGCGTGGCTCGCGTACGAAGGCCAATGTAGCCCGCATCGACAACCTTCCACAACTTCCAACCTCATCATAATTTTGCGAAGAGCGTCGTACCACAGTCGACGCAGGCTCATTTGTTCCTGCAATGCCAGAACGCGAGCAGGCGGCCGCACATCGCTGCACTCCCGGGGCGTATTTGAGGCGCGTTTCGGAAATACTCGCCGAGTCCAAATAAAGGGGCAGGACGCAGCGAATCTAAACCGGGTAAGCGAAGCCAAACGGAGTGGAAGGCACGCTATTCATTGATCGGCCGCCGCGCCCCATGGCGGCGGTCATTGTGGCCCGTGTCAAGTTCGATCAGAGCGCGGGCGCCCCCGGCGAGAAAAGAAAAACAACCGCGCCGCATATCTGCAAACGAGCCCTGTTGCACGCCGCCGAACGGAAACCGCCGGGAAGAAAGCGGTTACTGGAATCGGAGGTGGAAACAAAAGGAGGGGAGGAGGAGCATTTCCTGGCGAAAAGCAGGCGGCCGCGATATCTGGGCCAATGGGTCGACGCCCCACGAGTCGATAATCGGCGAACGCTGCACTGCTGGCGCCGCTCCTCTCGGAGTCTCTCTTCCTGCAGAGCACGCCCCCTCCTCCTCCTCCCTCCCAGTGGGCCTTTCAGGCGTGCGGGCTCGTTCCAACGCGCACGCAGCGTGCGTGCAACGGCCGGCGGGGAAGCGCGCGCACTTTGCACTCAGGCAGCATATCGAACACGGCGGTATGCATACAGTCGCGTTCAATAAGACCTGCAACGCGGTGGCGGAGACCGTGCGCTGCACTACGCAGCAACGTAATGGGCGGAGATGTGGCGCGCCAAACAAACGGAAGCACTGCACGTACGAGAGCCACCGCCTCCGGTATATTACGCAGAAAACGTCAGCTTCTGAAACCCCCCCTGTTTTTTGTGCGCCATCTATGTTTCAGGTATAATATTCAGAGCGACTGTACGTACACAGAGTAGCTGTAGTGGGGGACCCTCCAGATCTCCTTCCTTTTCAAACTGCGTCTCCTCTCCATCGCAAACGGCTTTACAGATAATGACACAATTAGGTTTATAAATAACGCCCTAAACCACAAGCAGCGACGTCACGTGGCAGAAAGACGCTATTCAGGTGAAATGGAGCTCGAAATGCACGCACGCACTATAGTGAGGCCTCCCAGCACGCAAGTACCGAACAACGCCGCCCTAGAGTCACTGAAAAGAAGTTTCCACTGCAGACTATGGCGCACCGCATGCGGGCGCCACCTGACGACGCACTCGTGGTGTCGAGACAAGCACGCTGCGCCGGTCTCGACACCACGAGTGCGTCGGCTGCAGAACTGGGGAGGGGCGGTCTCTTTTGCTCACGATTGTATACGAAAGTCAACAGTCATCAAAACCAAAGAAAACATAGAGGAACGTTTTCTGTCCTTTCTTCGTATACGTACAATTCGTGGCACTGATCGATGGCAAATTAGTATAATGGTTTTGGGCTTGAAAAGCAATTGGCTAGAAAGGAGAAGAAAAAACAACCCCATGAGGCCAGTGGGATCCAAGCCCAAGACCTCCGTATGTGACGTACGGTGCTCCACCAATTTATCTATGGCGGCGGCTCTTCGATCTCCCACTTTCGAGGATATTTGTGTTGCGTATAGCCTGAACCTGAGTTCTTTCCCAGCTGAGTCCACTTTATCGAGCCAGATACGGGGCAGCGAAGTGTGGAACAAACTGTTTCTCGCGACAGCACTATATACGTTCGGGCGACAGCCTAACACGTGCTAATCTCCAAAAGTCGCAGCTGATCGGCGCGCACTCAAGCGGTACGTGTTACTGCCGGCTTTCACCATGCGGCGGACCGGCCGTCCAGCGCATTCGTCAGCGATCTGCCTCCTCCCCTTCCATCTCGGGGAGCTGTCCATCCTCAGCCGCGTGTGACGTTGTTACGTGGCTCGCTCCCTTCGTCACACACGACGCACACTGTCCTCACATCAGCGGAGCGAGGCATGCACCCCGTGGACTGCACAGCAGAGCGCGTTCGTCGTGCAAAGCAACCTTCCTTCCTCACGCCGCACGGGTCAGCGGCTCTCGGGAACAGCGTCACGAGGAACAAGTGGCGGATAGCGTGCAGCTTGGTCACAGCCGCCGGCATCGAGCCCCGGAGCACACGGCCCCGCCCCGGCTCCTGCTGCCAGCGTCACCAGCAGCACGCGCTCGGCGCGGGAGGACCAATTAAACATGAATTTAAAAGAAAAAGCTCATAAAAGTGCCGCGCGAGAAAACGGTAAGTGGCACTATTTGGCAGGTAGCTAAAAAAGGGGCCGTTGGGCTAATTTAATTCTGTGATAACCCTGTTCCGTAGAGCCGTGATTTTTTTTTCTATACGCGTCTGATTATCAGAAACGAGCACGAAAATTCCGGCATCACTGGTAAATCAAAGTCGCATCTCTCGCAAAAACAAGTCTCAATGCCGCGAGGAACAATGCATCCGAACCGCGCTGCGAAACAGTACTGAGTCGGAGTGAACCCACCGGCGAGGCAATGCCAGCCAGTTATGCATACGTCACGCATCTACCGTTACGAAGCAGTGCGCTCGGACAGCGGGAGGCTTCAGACGCCGCGCGCGTGCAGTGCCCAGCGGGTGGGGGAGGGAAGGGGGCAGGCCACGGGTCGCAACGGGAGCCGAGCCAGGCTTTCCGCATTAGGCTAATGGGCCAGACCGCGACGGCAGCCCGCAGTGCTCCTGCACAGGGAAGTCGCCGGACACTCGGGTGATTGAGTGCGGCTGACCCTGCGGGTCAGTCGCACGCCGGGTCGCCATTGCGGTCATTGATGCGCTTCCTGTATCGGCGAGCCGCCGCGGGCACCGCGCTTTGCGGAGGTACCTGAAGTATCGCGTTCGACGCTCACCATAGGCCACCACCACGCTTCCCGGATCACGTCGGGCAATCTCATAGCAGATCGGTGCATGCCTCGTTTCTTACCGTGGTCGGGCGTTTTGCACGTTATAGGCGCAACATCGCAATTGTTTGCTCGTGAATGTGAAGCAGTTGGAAGGCCACGGGGACGAGAGACTATGGAAATAACTGCTGTTAGAGCTGTCAGCGTTCACTCTACTCACGTACCGCACGCAGTACGTGGATCACTGCACATGTTTCTCCACTTGTCATTTCGGTGTGTAATAGCATGGCTTGAAGGTTTTGCCCTTCGATTAGCCTCCTTTGCATAGGAATGGTTACGAAACTGCCCAGCCTACCCTTCAAACAAAGTGGACTAAGGAGTTACACAAACACAACGCTTTTAGCATAGCGGAGACTTACACCGGTTTACCGGTGACATGCGGCCAGGCGGGGCCACTGCGCGTGCGCAGGAGGCGTCCGGTAATCCGGTATGCGTATCCACCATGCGAAAAACGTCTACTTAAAAAAGTGGACAAACACACGTAGCTAACACCTTTACTTTGCACACGCATTCGTGCACTACGCTTGGCTACCAGGCCAGCGCGGAGGAGGAAATGTCTGCTACTATGTTCTACTTTGACCAACTGAGCTACTGTTGTTGCTGCATGGTTAGTGCGCACAAACTCTGAGGAAAGGGGCAGTGTTGTAACTATCGATCCTTTCCAGTGTCTGCGTTGATATATTCTTGGTAAGTGCACCAAGTACGACCAAAAATATAAAAAATAAAATACGACGCGAATTGCGGAGCTGAAGCAGCAGGCGTCGATTTTCATGCGTTCAGCCGGCACTACTTCACACAAACTCCAAACCCCCGCCCCCCTCTCTTTCACCTTTTCTTGCTAATAATCGGCAGACCGTGCAGAACCACCAAGCGAGCAAGCCGTATAGGAGATTTCTACAGATGCACCGATCTAGAGCCGCGAATCAGCGTCATGTCGTTGCTTGCATTGTCCGCATCAACAAGACGACCGAACGTAAGCCACCTGAGTATTTTTTCCTTCTCTCTCTCTTGTCACCGAAAACTTTGTCCGAGTGATACGCTACCTCCGAAGACCTATGGGGCCTATGGGGCCGCAATCGCGTTCGAAAGTGTCCGGGATACCTGCTGCCTACGCGCGATCCGCTTTCCTCGATCTCGCAGCGTGCACGTAACAGCAACAGCAGCAGCAACCGGGCGCCGTACGTACATCCGCGAATCTGGGGCGGTTGTATAAGACGCATTACTCGGAAGCCTCGGATCTCGATTTCCCCCTATTCCGAAAACGCCGCCGCCGCAGCCCCGTATACTTCCCGCTGCCTCTCCGGGCCCGTAATAATTACGAGCGCGGAATCGACACAGGAATCGCGCGGCAGGGAGGGGAGGGGAACGCCGGGAGACCGTATCGCGTCTCTTATTCCCCACACCTCTCCTTACAGTGGTGCGGCCACCAGCACCCCCCCCCCCCCCTTCTCACACCTGACGCAGTAACGACGGCCCGCCTGCCTGCCTTCCCGGAAGTGATGCAAGGAGAAAGAAAAAAAAAACAAGAGAGTAGCGAAAAAAGAAGCTAAACAGCCACGCGGAAATGCGGGTCGCCCACTTCCCGCTTCCGCTTCCTCGTGCGCAAGATCTTTCCACAATCTCCTGTCTTTTTTTCTTTTCCTCTCTTCTCTCTCGCGGGCCCTCCCTCCCCTTCGTAATGCTTTTCCCCGCGCACTGGGCTCTTTCGTTAGCTGTATCCTTTTAGCGCCGCGAGACGGCATAATAGCCGACCAGAAATATAAAACAGAGAGGAAAGAAACAGGCCTCGCGGATAAGCGTGTAATAAAGACGAGAGGAGGAGGGCGCTTCGGCGGCGGGTCCCCGTGCAGCCAACGGCGCACGCACGCAGCGTTACGTGAGGGTCCCGCGATATGGGTTCTCCGCGCCAGCCGAGAGAGATCGATATTTTTAGAAGCTAATTCGTCGGCGCGACCACTTTGCCTCGCCGCCCGCACTTTGCGGCCGTTCTCTCCCGGCGGTATGGTCGTGCGAGGCGTCTGCCCAGCAGCTCGACTGTGCTGAGCGGAGAGTTTGAATGGCAGCGAGGTGCGATCGCAGACACCCCCGCCGAGATGACGCCACTGCCGGCGAACGCGCTGCGGACAACTGCTGTGCTGCCAGAGTGATGATACAATGCGCACGATGCACTCTCGACGGGCCACCCTGGAAGCCCGAGCTCGCGACAGGAGACGTGACGAGGCTTCGGTGTACGACACAGTGGTTCGCCCTCGCGCACGCAGAGCTGCCCAGATCTCGGCAGGAGACGACGGTTCGCTCGAGCTCTTCCGCCCTCATTCGTTGCAGCTCTGTACTACAGTCGCGTTTTTCTTTTTTTTTTCAATCAGTTAACATGTCGTTTGAAACGGGATCCCAGACGACATTGGTGTAACATGCATATGTTGCGGCGCGGATAGTCCTACCCTTACGCGAGAGCAGCGCATGCAATCGTCTCTACATGACCGAAATTGGCATGCAGCCTCTGCTGCGCATGCCTGCACCGACAGACTCCGTACTATGGGCTCGGCAATATTATTTTTTATTTCTTTTTATCTGCCCACACTACTTTATGCCCTGCGTGTTGTGCATTCGTGATTTCCAGCCGGGGAGCAAGGCAGCCGCGCAGCGAACAAGTGCAAACCGATATTTATTGCGCGACTCCGTCTACACGGCTTGCGTAGCATCCGACCAAGAGGCTAGGCCTTACAACTCTTCTTATAGTTCAGCAGGTGGCGTAGTCTGGGACTCCGGAACAAAAGGGGGGGGGGGGGGGGGTCATGCTTCCCAAATATCTCTACTGGGGGCAGTGTCACCCCGGTCTCCAACTGTTTGCGCTCAGGTCAAATTTCTGACAAACGCTTCAGTTCTGGGACGTTATTAATGCGGCTGTGGTAGTTGGCTTTACATATCCAATACTAAGCCCTATTCATAAGCCCGATTAGAACTGAGTGTGTTTTGTGTTGTGTCGGGTTTAATGGTGCATAAGCAGCTAAGCCTATCATGCGCCAAGCTCAAGGGATTAGGAGAACAAAAAGAGACAGCGCGCAAACTTTTTAAGTCAATCACTCCTCGCGTATGCATGTTTTTATAAAGCTGCTCATCTCGATGTAAGGTTTAGAAACACACACCTTCGAACAGTAGAAAATAATGAGGTATATTTAAAAAAAACGGATATTTAAAAATATCCCATCAAACAAATAAGAACAATTAAAATCTCCCCCCCCCCCCTCCTTCAAAAGCAAGTTCCGAGGCCTCTAGGACGCGGCCACGCTTGCTTGACGACTTGGGAATAGGCTATAGGCGCAGCCAACCCACTGCAATCCGAGACACGCCGCAATCTACGGAACCGCCTGACAGCCGCCTCACTTGCGCAGCAACAGCGTCCAGCGTGTCCAATGGGCAGCATCAAGTGCTCGTAACGCACTGCATCCGACCAACCTGCATGCTACCGACGCCAGGGCTGCGGTGATCCGCCGTAATAGACGCGTTCCTCGGTCCACGCGCATGATAGCAGTGTCAAGCAACGCAGGCTTCGGACGGTCTACCTTCGCAGAGGCACCGATGGAAGAAGCTACAGATCCGGGACGTCGGATGCGTGGGACTGCCGGATGCGGCAGCGTCGCACGTACCGCTTTCGCGCTGGGCGGAATGATTGTACAGCGGAGGCAGGTGATTGACGGCTGCACCGCAGGGTGCTCCCGTTAGAGCTCCAATGCTAGCCGCATGATCTATGTTGGGGGTTGCATCGCATCTCCAGGCAACCGGCCCCGAGGGTATACCCGCAGACCCGAGTGTGACTGGGCCAACGACTTAGCGGACGCCAACCTTGGCAGACAGAAGGAAGGGGGGTGGGCGCAACCCTGCATCGCGTCACCCCTTCCCGATTTCTGGGGCGACCCAGAAACAAAGCGCCCTCCCTCCCTCTGCCCGAGCAAACAGCCGTCCGAGTGGAAGGGGGGCCGAAGAAGCTCCTCCGAACGGCGGGCGGCAAACGGAAGCGGGCACACGCCGCCGCTGGGCCCCGAATGAGGTCAAGTTTTCGGCAGGTTGCGCGCCGCTCCTCGCCTGAATGCCCTGACCTCGGAGGAGCGGGGACGCGCGGCAGATTCCCAAGGGGCCGACGCGTCGCTGAGGTATGCGGCGACTGAGTCAGCGGCTCCGCCAACGAATGTCCTGGGCAGCCGCACTATGCACGCCTGGGCATGCCTGTGCTTCCACGAATCGAAGCACTGCAGGCGGCGGTTCGCTCCCCAACTGTTAGCATTCGCACAGGCAGCGGCCGAGTTCCAAATGATTCAGTGCACGGAGAAGACTTGCACAGCGTTCACTGCTTTCCAGTTATGCAGTGAAAACCCATGGGCTCACTCGCGGTACACTGGACAGCACCGCAAGGAAATTTCAATACGCTGCTGTATTTGACGATATTTCGGTACGGTTGCTACCAAGAACGAGACCACCTAGCTCACGGCCAGGGCTGCCAAATGCTGTGCCGAACCCTTCGAGTGCGGACATAAGGACGGCTGAAGGCAGGAGCGACGTACGGTCAGATATCTTCCGATCCACCGCACCTCTAAGGACATCAGCTGGCCATGAATACAAGCCAAGTGACTCAAGTGCAATCCCCTCAAAAGTGTTCAAGCCAAAGGGTTTGCTCTTAGCCCTGAAATGGAGCGTCCAAGATATCCGTCATGCTGTAAATTTAAGAGAAGCGAGAAGCGCATTTGCCCTAGCCTCTCAATGTCCTTTGGTCCTCATTGGTGCCGCTAGTGTTCCCCTATGCAGCTCGAAACAAACCCTGGAGGGGGGGGGGGGGGGGGCAGCTTTTTATTGCGTTATCATTAGAACCCCCATGTTCTACAAAAAACTGTCCGTCCATCTGAAGCCTTACTTGACAGGTGGCTAAATGGAAGGTAAAGGACAGAAGATAAAGAGAAGGGGGTGAGGGAGGGTGGGACGTGGGTGCCACAAGTGATTGACTCGACTACGCCACCAGACCAGACGGTCTGAACCCGTCAGCGGAGGCGGCTGCTCAGTCCGGGGTGAACACTATCGCTATCGCACATTGCGCCGCATCAATCGCCGTCTAAGATTTATTCTATGCCTCTTTCATTCACGCAGCCAGAAAGTGTCCGCGTTGCAGAGAAGGTGACCAGCATGACTTCCTTTGCCATTGCGCGGTGTTTCAATGTACGCACTTGCGCCATCTGTCGACAACTTCAGGTAGAGAGACTGCTGACTGCACACGCGTTTCCTACGCAGCCTACAGCCTACCTGTAGCGCTGCTACATGCTGCGAGATTTGCTGCAAGTTCCTTTTGCACGTATTCCCGAAGGCCAATGGCAGGCGAACGGTTACTCTTCGTCTGTGTATGCGAACATGACGAATAGGCAAAGAAAATTGCTAGCTGGACCAAACTGTCGTCGAGCGCGCCGGAGAAAAAAAAAAACCGCTGGCACCTTCAAATGAATCGCAAAAAATTCAGGCGCAAAGGAAAAGGAATAATCACCAGCCCAGCTACGCTAATGGAAAGAGAGGGAAGGGCCTCTGGCATTTACCTCCAATTAACTCCGCCTTCCCAAGTTGCGCCCACCATATCGACACCAGAGGAACAGATTACAGCAAACAATGAGCCATGCGCGCTGAAGAAAAGAGGGGTTCGAAGAGAACAGAAGGCAGCGCGCGACAATAGGGAGACAATCAAAATGCGACGGTACAAGGCCGAGGTGCAAGAACATCCCTAAAGGGACACTGACGATAAACTGAAGTTGCCCTGTACAGATAGGTTGCCGCAGTCTAACGACAGAGACGCTACTTTCACCAAAAACAGAAGTTTTTAATCTCCCAGGAAGGGCCAAAATAAGTTGCAGGCGTTGCTATATCACCGGCCGATTTCGCAGGTGGATTGTGTGCGTCGATATAATTTTTCAGCGAATCTCTGAGGCTAGGCAATATCTCCATTCGCTTCAAACGTTGATCACGCCCATTCCGGTGTATCGTTTGAATCGAGTGGCGGGGAAATTTTTAAACGCGATTTTCTCCACAATAAATCCGTATTTTGCCGCCGGACAAACATCGACGTACTCATAAAAAGGCATGGAAACCATTTTACCAAGAGCAAAATTTGGGTGGAGCTGCCCTCGGTCGTCTTTAAAGTGGCAAAAAAACGAGAAAAGGGTGATCAATAATACGCAGTCCTTAAATCGCAGCGAGCAGCGTTGATTCGGTTTTATCATGAAGCATTTGGAAGGGGAAAAAATGGCGGACGACTTTACGTGGCTAAGCAAGATCGAGTTATGAGCGCTTGGATTTCAGGTTTCATTCACTCATTGGTCATTCGCTACCTCACATTCATAGATCCCTGAGTGCCCTCAAACCACTCCCATGCAGCGGTTAAGGGATGCGCCACTGTCCTGCGATGACAGGTGCTGCCACCGGTGGTGATGGTTACACCCAGGTTGCTCTCCCCGTGCAACCTCTTGCGAGCAGTCATTACACGACCTGCCGCGGTGGGCAGTTTGTCACAACAGGGTGGGGAAGGTTGTGATGATGTAACATGGTCACGTGACACAGATGGCCCATCTTCCACCAGCTCTCCAAGATCGCAGAGGGACCGGACAAATATCGGCGAAATCGGCGAGTGGGGCCTCTATAGTGCTGGCGGATTAAAATCCCCAGAGAAGCAGCCTAGGTGTCAAGCGGGCCAGCTAGCTCATGTGACCTTGTCACGCTATCACAACCTGCCCTCGCAAAGGGATCGCGCAGACAACGGCAAAGCGGCTGAGACGCAGCTGCTGCTAGCGCGCAAAAAAAAAAAAAAGTTTTATATGAAGCGAAGTCAGGTGCTCGACTGCACCACCTAGCACGAAACTGCGTCTCATTGGGCGGACAGGGGTAATGGAAGAAGGCACGAACGCTGCGACCAACATAGAACGCATTACCACAGACGGAACAGAAATGGTCGAGGAATTTGTTGCGCGGAGATGAGCAGAAAACGGGCTCGCATATTCCACTGATCCAACACGGGCGTAAACGGAGACCCGTGTGCGAAAGAGAAAGTCGAGAAGTCTACGCTGCCCTCGGGGGACGAGCGCTGACTTCAAGACTGGCCGCTTGGCATGACTGACTGGCTGAGACACGGTGACGGCCGGTCGAGAAAAGACGGCGGCAAAGAGCGCGCGCCGAACAAGCGGACTTATCGCCGGGCTCACTCGCCGCCGCTCTCATTTCGCCGTCCGACAGGCGACAATTAGGCGCACCGCACCCCCTCCCCCCTAATGCCGAGACCGCGCACCGACGACTTCCAGAGGGTTTGGAAGGGGAGACGGGAAACCGAATATATATATTCCCTGACGGCGGCTCCTACCGGGGCCCGAGCGCGCTTCTGAAGACAATCGGATTTCGGCCAGCTCCCCCTAATGAGGTAATTGTGCGCAGCCTGACGCCCGGGGCACAAGAGGCATCGCAGCTCGGCGCAGAAAAGCCCCGCGCGAAGAGCGGGATGAATCCGCGGCGAGGGGCTGGCCACGACGCCAGTGACAGACACGTCGAGGTTGAACGCCGACGAAGGAGCTGTGTATGCTTTCGACGTCCGACACGAAAGAAAATCGCAGAAAGGTCTGCGGCGAGGGGGGAACATCGCCGCAGCAGCAGAAGGCGGGGTGTGTGCACGAGAGGAGCAGCTGGACGGAAAGACAACACTGTTATCGTGCGGAGCCGTTTAGGGCGAGGAGGGAACAAACGGGACTTCGCACAGCGGCTGCTAGGAAGCGCCACAAAGAATGATAAACTGAGAAAGGTGGAGGACAGCACCAAAAGGCAGAGAGAGCGAGCGGCGCGACAATCAAGCTATGCAAGAGAAACAAAAGAGGAGGGGGAGCCATGCGCAGAGCCGGCGAGGGCGAGAGAAGGTGAGTGGCCGCTCGGTCGAACTGTGTCAACGCAGAAAGGAGGAACGAGGAAGAGAGACGAGCAACAGTACGCCGCGCCGTTCCTTCCCTCCTCTTCTTCTCTCCCGCTGTGCGCGCACAGAGAAAAAGCAAAAGGCAAGGAGAAAAAAAGCGGAGGCCCGCTATGCAGAGCTTCCTGGAATCGAACGCCGCGCTGACGCGCGCGCAGTCGCCAACGCGCACTCGGAAGGAGAGGGAGGGAGGGATTACGGCGCTGCTGCTGATGATGATATTTGGTGACGAGTTGGGAGAGGAGCAGAGAGAAGGCGCGCACGCACGGAGGAGGAGGAAAGGCGCGGGAAGTCTTTGACCGCGGAGACCTACATATCCAGGACTCGCCCGCGGCATAGCTGCTGCTGCCTGCATCGGCGGCGCCGTCGTCTCTCAGAGCGCACTGCCAGCCTTGCATGCCTGGTTTTGTGCGTGCCGCTTTCGTGCTTGGCCCTTTTATTGCTTTTTACAGTCGGAGGCTCCGTTTTCTCTTCGAGTGTGTTTGCGGGCTTCGCTATGTAGATGTCGCGCGCCTGTCGCGCTGACGAGAGACAGCTAGACGGCTCGCTCCGAAAGAGTCCGGCAGGTCCCCAGTCGCGGCTTGGCAGGATGGGGGTCTTCAGGGAGGGGACGGACCGGCGCTAAGAACCGCAGACAGAGGCGCTCCTTGTCGCCTCATTTGTTAGGGCGCCGCACCGAAGGAAACATTGTGTCAAAGCAAGGAAACACGACGCGAGATTATTTGCTTCTCGCAGAGCGCGGTTTGAGCCGCAAAGGTGGACCGGCCGGACAAACTACTAAGCGTATGAGAGTTCGGGCGACACTTTTCTGAAAGAGCAGCTATATAAGCATCTTAAAGCTTGCTGCAAGTGGATTCGTTTACGTAGCTTCCTTTGTATGTAATTGTAGTTGCACTCCATCAAACAAAGTTCGGGGTTCTGGCGAGAGAGCAAATGACGCTAGATTTACAAGGAAATGCGGCGGAAGCAAGCGCTTGGCAGCATACGGGTTCTTTCTGTCGTCGGCACTGCAGGAATCGATACACACGTCGAATGGAAGCATTTTTAACGGTGCGAATACAAAAAAAAAATAAACTGGGGAGGTCCACGCGTCGAGTCCAGACGTCATAACTTAATTTAGCAGAGCTTACCTGTCATACTCTTCTAAAGAGTAATGCTCGCATAACCACCAACACGTAATTCACTCGACGCAGGCCGTCGAAAATTTATAATATATGCCAGCTGTTTCAGGGAATCTGCACTGATTTTTAAAAACGGGATTTTTGAGTTGTGAAGACGACTTCGGCGGCAGAATAATACCAGTGCCGGCGGACATCAAAAAGCAGGTGAATAATGTTAGGCACTTAACGGCCTAACAAATTTCTGATAATTAACTTTTTACCTGTTGCAGTTGCACTCCTGGTTGCAATCAGATTTGCAGGCGGTCGCTAATAGTAGCCATATAAGTTTTTAGAGTTTCGATAACACGATTACCCTGATCGCTTTGGCTCGACAAAAACTGGCTATTTCGACTAGCTACGTGCACTGGAGTGGTTGCTTTGCATGCATGCTTTTCGAAAGCGCATTTATTTTTTCACGACGTAGCCAAAACTAGTAAGGCCATAGCGACGTCGGTAATCGCGTTTTCGAAATTCTATAAACTGATATCGCCATTACTAACGGCCGGCTACCTATCATCACTTGCAGTCAGTTGCGTATTGGTAATAACAATTTAGTTATAGCAGTTCGCTATTTAATCAACTTTACTAGAACATTCTTCGAGTGTTTTATTGACGTCCGCCAACACAGGTAATACAATGCCTCAAAAAAGGTTCTCTTAACCTCAAAAACCCTATTTTTAAAAATTCGTTATCATCTTCCCTGTAACACCTTGAATACTGCCAGGCACAAAGACGAGATGAGCCTATGAATTTTACAGACAACATCGCTTCTATAAACGGAGCAGTAAGGCTGAACAACTGTAATGAAAACGGGTTTTATGACGGCTGGGCCGCAGTCGAAAAGCCCAAGAGTCGCTCTAATCTCCCGCGAAGGTCGACGCCCAGAGTTCGCGACGCGAAGCGACGGCAACCCAACGTCAGACCAACCACCGCCTAAAGTGGCAAAACGCGGGCGAAGAGCGTTCGACAGAACTGCAGGCTTGAGCCAGCCTGGCGAAAATGTTCTCTCAGACAGGGGCGGATGGCGGATTTTAAAGGGGGGGGGGGGGGGGGTGGAGACTATAAGAAATTCATGCGAAACGCCGTTTTTTGAATGAAGAAAGTCCAATAAATACATGGTCAATTTAAATGAGGGGCTGCTGCGGGTGCCAGTGATGCAGCAGATATGCACTGGGGGATGACATCATGGAAAGGGTTTGGGTCGTGGTTTAAACCATTGTAGGCGAGACGCCACCACCATATTTCGAAGACGTTAGTGTGCTGAAACAGTGCGGCGGTGTCTCGCAGAAAAGGCCTCAGGACATTTTGTAGGAAGCGCTGCACCTCGGGCGCGCGAGCGATTTTTTCCTCCACTCCACACAGTTATAATGCGACGCTGCATCGTGCGGCTGAACGCAGATCTGACGTCATGATGCAAATGTGACTGCTGGCTTACAGTGTACAAGGTGTGCTGTCACTGCCCTATGACAGGACTTCGTCGATACCACTACATGTTCTGCTAGGCTCGCCAGTGCTGTGAATGCGAGAAAAGCTGCGCGATGTAGCTATCAGCGGTGATTAAGGGCGACGCGGTGCCACGTCCAACGGTGACAAAAATAAAGCATGGTCTCACTATTGTCCCCACACCTATATTATTAGCATTCCATGCGGCTTTTACGGAACCAACGCTCTATCTGCAATATCGGACAGCGCGACACCTGAGGAAGGAAATGTGCACTGTTGTAGAAAACTAGGCATGCGCGCTGTCGAACTTTGTAATGGGGCGTTGCAAAGCCCCGTGGTCGGCGAATGAGCAGTGAGAGAAGAGCCCGGCTGTTCACCGCATAAGGTTACGCCGAAAGACGCCATACAAAACTTTTTTTTTCTTTCACACAGGCTGCGCTTCAAGATGCACCTCACGAGGAAAGGCTTTGTTATTCTCGCCACTACACGTTTCCAAGTAAATGATCGAGCGTGTAAGGGCAGAGGAAGAAAATGCCAGTAAGATGGTAGAGTCAGCACAGTACAAGCGTGCGCAGATTGGGAGAGGGGGGGGGGGGGGGGGCAAGGGGGAGTTCTCCCACAACACAAGAAGAAGGTAGGCGGAAACTTTGCACTGTAACCCGGTAGCTCTTGCCCTTCCCTCCACCTGTTAGGGAGACACCTGTGCGCTCCTATGCAGCACACAGTCAACGTTATCATCATCAGCCTAACAAAGTCGCCTGCAGAGGATGCCCGCTACCGTTGCCCTCCCGTTAACGCCCTGTCCTGGTCACGATGAGGTCCCCTTATCCCCGTGCATGTCATCCTCATCCTAATCTCATCCGCCCACTTTTGACTCTCTGCCGCCCTGTGTGTACTCTCTTCGAACCCACAAAAAGGAGCATCGGTGATCTTCCCTTTTATTAGATATCCTCTCAGCTTTGTGCAGCACTCTTTGTCGAGCCAAAAAAGACAAAACACTGCGCCTCGAGGAAACGTCTGGAAGCCCCGGCGGCCAGCCAGCGACGGGACCGTCCACTGGCAGAGAAAATTGCACTATTACAGGCTCGGCGCGCGCGACCCCATATGCAAATCGCCGCCGAGGAGCCCCCGCAGGAAAGAGACTGGCATAAATATAAATAACGCTGATGAAAGAACGAGAAGGACACACACGCCTCGCTGAATTTCCCACGCAGCCAGAGACGGCGACTCGGCTGCATGTCCTAGATGGCCCTTTTCTTCCCGGACTCCTAATATCGGCGGCCACAGGCGCCGTTTTCCTCCGGAATAATTAAATTCCAACAAGTATGGTCGGTCCACTCAGAGAGCCGTCCAGTGTGCGCTTCTCAGCTATTCGTTGATTCTTTTCCGCCAATTTCTCAGCAGTGAATGGTTGCCGTTGCAACACTCGTAGCAACCGCTGACCCACTTTTTCAATCGCCTCTGCCATAAGGATGCTCACCAGAACGTCATTAACGGATCTCAAACGACATCGTGCGCCTCAGCGCAACTGAACGCACATTCCGTATTCAGATCCACGGGTAGAGTTGCACCCTTAAGATCTAGAACGAGAACGAACTGTCACCTTTTCCTTCCTTTTCTTCGCACAGCTGCAGGCTGCAGACGGCCTTGCAAGCGATATCAGTGTCATCACCTGCTAATCCAAGTTCATTGGAAGTAATAAAATATGTGCTATCATAACGTTTTCCCAATACTTCCCACCCGTTATGTAATACCCCATTCGGAAGTCCTCGAAAAAATAAAATGAAATGATTTGAAAGCCTAGGCTGTAAGAAAACCACGTACCAAGCTTCCGCCAACATGCAACCACAGACGACGTCGAATATATAAAGATAGACATTTTGGCCTTGCATGACGACACGCATCACTGCTACCTTCTTTCGCACAATCGCGGCAGTATAGTTTGTCACCCATCATATCGATCGCAGCTGGAGCAGTCTTACAAATCTCGTGGTCGCGCTGAGGTACAGATTTAAGTTGACGGCCTTTACTCTCCTAGGGACATAACACGACCCTAATGCCGTGAAGAGCCGAGAACAAAATATACAACGGAGTGTTTAAACAATTCCACTTTCCAAAGCTGCCTGCGCAGAATAAGAAGAGGCTGAAACCAAAACTTGCCCAAAAAGAAAAGTAGAAATGTCACACGCTGGCCAAAAAGAGCGGAGTGGGAGGGTCGAAGGAAAGTAAAATACATCCCGAACAGCTCCGCTGACGCGGCGAGACGAGAACTCGCGAATTCTCGCTCGAATCGGCCGTCAGAGCTCCTTTTCATGCCAATAAAAGTCGCCACGACATACATCTGAAGAGAGCGCGAATTCAAAAAGAATATCGCGAAACGGAAAGAAAGAACATGTGACACTCCAGCATCAAAGTCGGAAACGACGCCGAGAAAAGCCGCGAACGAAAATCTGCTTTAAAGCAGCCTTCTTTCGGCAAGGAAGGAGTGACGGAATAGGCGGAGAGCGAGCAAGCGAAAGAAAGAACAGCGTACGCCAACAGAGAGAGAAGAGAGAGAGAGGCCCCCCCTCCTCTCTTCTCCGCTCCGCGCGCGCGGTCAATGACACCCCGTGACGTCACGAGTATCCGGAAACACACGGCCAAATGCAAATAACGGAAGGGCTTGCCTGCCAAGCTCCTCGGCAGCGCGGCGCTGCCAACGCCGCGCCGATCGCCTGTCGCTGAGCGCCCATCTGCGCATGCGCAGTTCCCGCGCGCGCTGCGCGCTTCTGCGAGCTTTACCGCCCACCCGGCCAACACTGCTGCTGGCGCTGTCGGGTCTTCGAGCGCGATGTACTGTGTTCCACGTTCGAGCTTTGATTTTTCTTTTCGCCCCCTTGTTATAAAACAGTTCTCCGGTCGCTCGCAACGCTACATCCTTTCTCGTCGTCAGGCGAAGATCGGCGGAGGAAAAAGCTCCCTTCCCAGCTTTCAGCGCGAAAAGAAGTGCTTGAGCGACGGTCTTCGCAAGGACGTTGGCCCCACGCGAAACAAGCACGCTATTAAGTGAGGATAATGTCGCTCCGCTGTTCGATGCCGCCTTTTGAGAACTGGGCGATGGCTTGGCGAGCGATCTGGGCTCTTGGATGGCTTTGCTGCCTTAATATTTTTTTTTTTTAGAAAACGCCCCTCTAAACGTCTAGACTTTCAAGTAAAGCTGCAATTATCATGAAAAGCAGAATTGTAAAAAAGCAAAATAACGCCACAGCTTATTTCTTCTGTGCTGCGAGCAAATAAGAACTTTAAAGGACGTCGCTCTTTGCAGCGTGGCGAAATGAAACTGGGTCCAAATAAAGCCGCAGAACGGTTTCAACAAACTTCCTCTAACAAAATGAACTGCAATCAGCGCTGCGGAAGACCGCCAACAAATCTCTCCGCGACAGCAAGGAGTCCGATAAGCGGCGTGGCGCTGAAGGCGCCTCACATAAAAAAAAAAAAAATGGGGGGGGGGGGGGGGGGGGTCTGTTACTGCATATCAGGTCATACTGAGTCGCAGCTCGTGACTCACGAGCAAGCATGCGGTTCCACACCGAGATGTCAAACCAAGCCTCACTCTAATTATATTCGCTTCGGCGTTGCTACAGGCCTGCCTCTTACAAGCGCCGATTGCTGCACCAAAAGAACCGGCCGGGTCCTTTTCCTTGTCTAGCGTTGTTCTGTTCTTGTGTGTTGCCTCTTTTGGCTGTTTTTACGATGGTTCTTTTCAAACATTCGGGCTTCTGCTGCGGTCACGATGATGGAGACAACTGTAACGGAACGTAGTCATCGTCGTAATTGTTCACTGGCTCTTGGATCCGTCGCTGCTGGCAGGATTCGTGCACCAACTGTTCACAGAGCGACACTAATTGAGCGGGAAGGTCAAGTCGGCTCAGAGGAACCTTTTCCTTAAAGAAAAGCAGCTAAGGACATACGCACGCACAGATATCCGCAGGAAGCGCATCTCACATTATGGGAAGACCTTCAAGAAAGAAATACTAGAAAGAAGAAAACGAAGGTTGCATGACTGCCCATCGTCGACCCGCCGTCGCTGTCTGAACTGTGCCGAACTGTGAAGTATTTTAAAAGCTTTGTCCGTAGAAAATTCCAATTAAATAAGTCACTTACCACAATAATTGGCCCGGTTTATTCTGCTTCACTACGTACTTTTACCCAAGACAGAATTACTATCTTCCCATTTTTATCGGGGTGGTGACAAGTGTCACCTAGCCATAAATTCCTAACGTGCTCAACATCTTTGGATCAACTGCAATTTTATTATTTATAAACTACCCTCTGGGCCTTCTCCACCGATCCTACAGTCGTCTTTTACTAGTTTCTAGGTTTTGAAAATTGAGCGTGTCCTGGCTATTCCGAAACTCTATAGTGCTTCGCGGATTCCTGCGGTGGCATCGTGCACTGAGGGTTGCGAGGGTCTTACACTGGATAAGTTCAATCGTTTTCCTGTCCTGCATGCAGCAACAGCAAACGTCGTACGTGGTGTGACTTTTTTGCCGGCGACACTTCGTCCCCAAGCACCCAGCCCTGGCCTCGAAAACTAAGCCACTCCCTTTGGAATTGTCGAACAAAAGTTTTCCCTTTTAATCTTCCCACACCAACTGCTACCTTGGTCGACGAAAATAAAGTTTATCCTCCTGCTCCCTTTTAATCATAGATTTAGCCGTCCTATAGAGGTCCAACGTCGGCTTATCCGGCAGTATTAACTGAGGATTGTACTTCCTGTCTCAAGGTTGTCTTACTATCGGTTCCTTCGCTCTGACATTTGTATTTTTTAGTAAGCCATCTAGTTCTTTGCCTCTATGTAGTATCGATACCGCATCAGTATAAGCACCTGGAATTTTTTTCCGCAGATCGCTTCTACTTCATATGCCTCAACAGTTTTTCATGCCGCATCTTACTTTTTGTCCCACGCGCTTCCAATGTCGACCACCCCAAATCACCTTGAACTGCTTCGTTAATAGTGTTTCCCTGTGCCCCCCCTAAAGAAAAAACCTGCCGACTGTCCTCTGCTTTGTTTCACGTGCCGAATTTGTGGCAGTTCCCAACAAGCACACCACAGCGTTTGCAAACGTCAAGTCCCGGTACCACTGAGCCTTTCCACATTCCCCGAATAACTGCATATTTGTTATATCTCCAGAGCGCACGATTCTTGAAGACAGTTGGGCTTACTTTTGCGTTCGTTATAACTTCTCCCTTTCGTCTCAAATCTATAGTCACTGCCATCATTTTTTATTATACCAGTACACTTGTACAGCTTAACTAAAGATAACCTAAGTTTTGTAGCGTGATCGTACCAGGGTCATTGTTATAACCATGACTCCCAATTTTTCAGCGCCAAATCTCAACCCTAGACCCTGCGCCTGTTTTCCGAAAATCTCTGCCAAGTCTTGCAGGCCTCTCGCACCGTCTGCTAGGAGAACGATGTCATCGGCGAATATAAATCCCAGTATGCGGCTTGTCTCCATCCTAGCGCCATCTGTCGGATCGCATGCTCACTATTCAACGATGATTGAAATTATCCGGGCGGCAGCAGTGCATCTGGATCGATCTCGAAAATTTCAACCAGATCATAAACCATAAACCATCAATGGGCATTGCGACTGCTCGTGTGACAGAGGTATAGCTTACTGAGTCTAGGAGCAGCGCTTGCGAGCTTGACACGGATTCCCTTTCCCGAAAGCCGTTCTCGCTCCTTTCGTTTATTAGTGTGAGACCATTAAATGGCTCTTCGCCACGAAAATCCGGCGTCGCCCAAAAAGTGGCGTTAAAGAACTCTCGATTGGTCGAAACGGTGTTAACGTCATCAAAGGCGGAAAACAGGAATTGTTAACGCGTAATAGCCCCGCCGCGGTGGCTCAGTGGTTAGGGCGCTCGACTACTGATCCGGAGTTCCCGGGTTCGAACCCGACCGCCGCGGCTGCGTTTTTATGGAGGAAAAACGCTAAGGCGCCCGTGTGCTGTGCGATGTCAGTGCACGTTAAAGATCCCCAGGTGGTCGAAATTATTCCGGAGCCCTCCACTACGGCACCCAATTCTTCCTTTCTTCTTTCATTCCCTCTCTTATCCCTTCCCTTATGGCGCGGTCCAGGTGTCCAACGATATATGAGACAGATACTGCGCCATTTCCTTTCCCCCCAAAAAAACAATTATTATTATTAACCCGTAATAGCCAGTGCAGTATAGTACTTACTACAACTGCACAAACTACAATGGAATAAAAGAGAACTGGAATAGAATTGGAATAAAATAAGAATAGAATTGCGGTGCTCGCGCATTACTCGTAGGTAAGTTCCCTCATGTGGCATTTCTGCGATGCCGCATCGCTGGCGCTTCTTCGCCGACTGATTTGCTCGAGGCCGGCGCGCCCGGTCAGGTGGCGGCCGTGCTCGGCTCACCTGTGAGCCGCGCATTCACGATGCATGATGCAGGCGGTGTTTTTCCCAGCCCCGCGGGAGGGTGCCTCCCCCGTGGCGCGTGTACACGCCGACGCTCGGTGGCCGCCCCCTCCTCCTCCCCGCTTGGATAAGCAGCAGGGCTCGTCGGCCTCAATCTGGGTCGCGGCCGGCGCCGCGGCCTTGCCCACCCTGCCCCGCCGCCAGAAACACTTTCACTATTATCGCACGCCGGGGACACGTGCTGCCGCGCACACACACAGTGCCCCCCCCCCCCTCTCTCTCTGGCTGCTTCGCAGAGCGAGAGAAAGAAACGGACAGGCAATGAGACGCCAAATTAAACGCCTCTCGGGCCGCTCTGCCCCGTCAGCTGACCTCCGGTGAAAACGAAATGGCTGCCCTCTGCACAGTTTAATTTTCACTGGGTATCACCTCTGCGTTGCCTCCGGTGCCGTCAGCTGCTGCGCAGCGATAATCGGCTGCCAGAAAAATAATGTAGCCTAAGAAGAAGGAGGAGAGAATGAGAGGACGAAAAAAACTCCCTGTAGGAATGAACCACCGTACTGAGTCGGAACTCGTGCGAAAGGAATGAATAAATACCCTAACAGAGCGTAAGCTACGATAAAGCGCTTTCACAGCAGTAGCTAGCTACCAGCCAGACTGCACGGTATGCGGCGTGCACTGTGGGAAGTATACCGAGTAGCACGCGCGCCGCTACGGAGAAACTATTGCGCCACTATTTGGGGGTCACATGAACACTTAATGGTTGACGCAAGTGTCTCAAATCGGTAACCTTGGATGGGGCGCACAGCTGTTGCTCTAACCGCGTCTACGCGGTGAGCGAAGGAAATTGGCTTGAGGAAATTAAAGGAGCATGTAACTGTCTCACTCCCTGGTGGACTTCAAAACGTGCACACCGTGAGGGGAGGCGGTAGTGAAAGAAGAAAGAAGGGCCGTAGAGAAGGGCTTCGCAATAGTTTCGACCACCTGGAAATCCTTAACGTGCCCTGACACAGCACACGGGCGCCTGTATAGTGTTTCGCCCCCACCGAAACGCGGCAGCCGCGGTACTCCGGCTCAGTAGCCGGGACGACGGGTAGCGAAGGACCCTTCACGTACAGCAACGTTCGGGAGGCGACGAAAACGATTCGTAGATAACGGCCGTCTCCCACCTTACCGTCACGAAATCGGAAAAGCTACCAGGCGGTCACTGGTAAAGGTGGCGCAATCGCGGAGAAATCCTGGAACAACGATCGGGTGGCCGTCCGACCATTGCAGTGCACCGGGACTTGTGGCCCACTGAGGCAACCACCACGTCCTCCGCTGCAAGGACGCAGTGAGCGGCGTTCGGAAAGCCTCTGCCTTCGGCGATTCCGCGCGAGACGCCCGGCCTCGAACTCTTTCGAGCTTATCTATGCGCGCCGTGCGGGCAGCAGTGCTATAAGGGAACGCCTTGAGCGCTGCACAACAACGGTTTTTTTTATTTTATTTTCTCTGTGTGCCCCGCACGGCGTAATTCGCTGTTCCCAACCCAAATGCGCACAATTACACTAAACACGGATAAGCGTATATGTGCCAGTAAAAAAGGAAGCTGTCCCCTAGCTCACTCCCTTTTAGGGCATGTTGGCAAAGGCCCGGGGCAGATTCGATTATTAAGCATGCAGAATACTTGGCAACGGAGGCATAATCACACTGCAAAGCGCAGCAGGATGATGCAGTTAGCTATATAAGGAGGCTTTTAAATGCGGCGCCCGAGGTCTTGAGTCTACCAAATAGAGGAGGCTGAAACCTAGCTTAAAATGTTTACGACAGCTAGAACTTCGCATGGTCTGAAGAGGGAACTTGTTTCCGTTTCCAACCGTACGTGTAACATGTCTTTACTGATAGAAACCTGCCCCACGGCTCAGGCAGCATACCCTGCCCCATAAAGTGAGTGAACTAGATGACAGCTCACGCCTTTTTTACTCTGATATAAGCTAGTTCGCGTTTAGAGTGCAGAGTGCGCTTATACCAGCCTCGCTCTAATGAACAGCGACTCAAAAACGGAAATTTTTAAAGAGCGACGTAAAACATCGCGGAGTACCCACTTAATAAATAAATGCACCTAAGACTACAAGTTGAAACAAGGCAAAAAACTGAACAGAAAATAGTAAAACACCGTTTAAAACTAGCGCATGCGCCTCCCGCTCTTCCCCATCACTGATGCTGAAAAATTCGTCGCTCGCAAACGCTTGGCGCACATGTGGCCCTTTTAATCGCGAACACAGAGAAGACCTCCGAATGGCACGGAATCACTAACAAGGTAAATTAGGTACACCGTATACCAGGTGTTTCAGGGAAGACTGAAAAATTTTTCAAAAATAGGCTTTTTTGGGGTAAAAAATATGGCTTTCGCGGCATAGTATTACCAGTGTTGGCGGACAGCGGAAAGCCGGTGAATCGTTTTAGGTAGTGAGCTTGTTAAGTAATTTTTCATAATCAACTTTTTAACTATTAGAGCTAAGCGCCTAGTTAGAATTAGAGATCTGTAGCCAGTCCTTCGTAATAACCATATCAGTTTCTAGAATTTCGAAAACACGATTACCCTTGGCGCTGTGGCTCGCCAAAATTTGGCTTTTTTGACATGTTGCATCCACTGGAAAGGTGGCTTTGCCTGCATGCTTTTCGAAAGCGCAGCTATCTTGGCACGATGCTGCCAAATTTTGCTGAGCCAGAGCGCCTAGGATAACTGCGTTTTCGAAATTCTAAAAGCTGATATGGCTATTACTAACGACCGGCTACAAACCTCTAATTAAAACTAGGCTAGTTAAAAAGTTCATTATTAAAAATTAAGTTCACTATTAAAAACTCCGCTAGTTAAAAAGTTCATTATTAAAAATTAGTAAACAAGCTCACAACTTAAGACGATTCACCAGTTTTCTGGTGTCCGCCAACCCTGGTAATACTATGCCACCAAAGGCATTTTTTTTTTACCTAAAAAGCCTATTTTTGATAATTTTTAGTCTTCCCTGAAACACGTGGTATCTTGCCGATACGGAGACAGCAGTAGCTTCCGAAGGAGACAGAGAGGCAGCAAGAGGCTCGGAGCAGCGTGAATAACTCGCTGCAAGGATGCAAGAAAATGGAAAACACCTAAAACCGACCGGAGCAAAAATGATATGATGGCACGATTACAGCTATGCTTTATTTCTCCCCTACACCTTGCGCCGCTTCACTGAAAGTAACGCGCCGTTGTGTTCGTTCCGTAATGTTGAGCACGTCGTCCATTTTCCCAGAAGGACGCGCTCATTCGTCACGTCGGCCCCGACGCTCATTGGGCAGAACGATCACGCACAGATTGTCGCCTGCACGCAGAGTTACAGTAGCACAAAATGGCGCAAGCGGATATCCTTGTACCAAAGGTTCCCGTAAGTTTGTTTAAGGAACTGCATGCGGCGTTTGTTTAAAATCTGACGGCAGCCAATGGCTGCATTTTGGGCGTAAAAGTGAGGCCGCCACGCTGACGTCATCGAAGGACAGGGCCCTGCTAGTAGGCTGCTGTTCATGTCGTGGTACGAAAGCAGCTAGTCCGGAAATAAAGGGCAAAAAAATGCGGTCTGTTTGCAGCTCCCTGCAGAGGTCCCTACACGAAAACCCGGCTTCACCCGAAAAGTAGCGGCGTTACGAAATCCGCGATTGGTCGAAACGGCGTGAGGTCCCCAAAGGCGGGGAAGAACGAAATGTCAAAAAGCAACGTTCAGCGCTAGTGCAACCCTAGTGAAAAAAAAGCTGGACGATGCAGTAACCTCACACTGGTTTGTCATACAAATGTACGTCATACAAAGTCATCAGTAAGTATGACATTTGTGCGACAAAGCCTGTTGACCAGGCAATCACTGTCAGAAATTAGGACCCCGAGAGGTTAGCCTTTAAGCCATGTAGTGGGCCTCCTGCATTACGAGTGGAAATCTAATTTTCGGATGAGTGAGAACAAGAGCGCCTCTCACCTTCCGGAAATTTACAACGATGGCTGTGCATATCGAGGAGAGACATAGCATGGCTCAGAAGCAAGCAAACTCCTAGGGTACCAAAGTTTTGACAAAGGCTGCACTTACCAAAGACAAACGAATAGAGCAGAATTGGGATCGGATTGGAATAGACTTGAAATGGACCTGGAATAGAACTGCAATAAAATGGCAATAGCATTCAAGTAGAATTGAAGCAGAATTGAAACATAATTGAGAATGGATTGAAATAGAATTTAGACAGAATTCAAATAGGGTTGCAATGATTTAGCATTATTAGCATGTAAATTCCTTAAGCGGCTGCGGTAATACTTATGTGCCACCACGGCACAATACGCTAGAAGAATAAGGGCCTCGGTAAGACATGTCTGCAAGGCTCGTAAACTCCTCCGAGCGAATCGTCGCACGTGATACACGCACATCCTGTTCGACAGTGGCACGGTACTTAACCGGCAACCACTGCGATGCTCCTTGAAATTTTTCCTCCGAGACGAAGAATTGGACAACGTATGAAAGGAACGCCCCACATTTCCCCACAAATGTCACAGTGCCCCACTCTATGCATACAGCAGCAAAGAGAGTTCACATCTAACTTCCAACGCGCCATTTCAAGAATTTTTTTTTTTTTTAGGAGGGGGAGGGGGGGTGGCTTTCACTCGCAAGATGCGAATGCCAGCCTTCCGCTTCGGGCGAAAGATGAACGCGAGACGGCAATGCATTACGAATGCCGGCCGGCGTACTTCCTAGGCGGCGCACACAGGAAAGAAAAAGAGAACAAAAGACGACCGCTGGGCACCCCGCAGTGCAGCGAGAACGCCCCGCTGTGAAGGGACTGCCGAGAAGCGGGAAGCGCCCTCCCTTTCCCTCCTGAGCCGCCCGCTGGGCGTCGCTTGACCGGGCGCGCGATGTGTTACGTAAGCGGCCAACGCGACGCGCTTCCCGAAACGCTTCCCGCTCCAGCGAACGCCGATGCGAGGGCCCCGACGCTGCTCACTCTATGCCCATGCCGCTTCCGAGAGGGAGAAAGAAGAAGAGGAAACAAACAAAATGCGCACGCACACACAAAGCAAGCGAGAAACGGGCGCCAGTGGCAGGTGCCATTGTTTTCCACCACGCGGGCGGCTCCTGCCTTCATTGCCGAGCTTTCTTTTTTTTTCCCCTTTTCCTTTGTTTAGAACTCGCGCGTCGTGTCATTGTCTCCGCCGCAGTGGCGCGTCGGCGTGCGACAATTTCTGTTCCTCCGAACGACCCCGTTCTATAATGCGGGCTCGGAGAGGGGCCCCACTTCTCTCCTCCTCGGCTGAGGGCGGCATCCTTCGATTGCGTTCCGGCCACTCGCCTGTCGCCACGCTTGGTCCCCGCCACAGATGCTAGCATTTTCAATCATCGTGTCCTTTTATTTAGTGCACTACGGGACACGTTCCTCTCACTGTGCTTGCGGCCCGTGGACAACAGAAGACAACAGACAACAGAGACGCCTCTTTTCCCAGCCAGCTCAGTTACGTATCATTTCCTTTGTTCCTGTGCTCCGCCGCTTCCGTTTGCGAGCAGGAGTACCCGGGTTCGAACCCGACAGCGGCGGCCGCGTTTCGGTGGATGCGAAACGCAAAAGGCGCCCCTGTGCTGTGTGTTGTCAGTGCACGTTAAAGGTCCCCTGGTGGTCGAAATTGCACCGGAGCCCTCCACTACGGCACCTCTTTCTCCCTTTCTTCTTTCACTCCTCCTTTATCCCTTCCCTTACGTTCAGGAGTCCGCCGAGATATGCGAGACAGTTACTGCGTCATTTCTTTTCCTCAAAAAAAAGCAATTTTGATTTTTTTTTTACACTGACGCACTTGCTTCTCAGCACTGCCAAAGCTCACGTTGCAATCCCCAGGCTGCAAACAAGTCCATCAACACCACCGTGCGTTCAACTCTCCTGCATCGTCCACAAGCTGCGCAGTTCTTTAAGGAGTCAAGAAACAAACCTGCACTTATCGCCACTGAAGCTTTTAAGAGAGGCCTTAAGTCCTCAGTTCAGTCGGTCGTGTAGCTCTTCCGGTCTGCATCGAGCAGAATTCTTCAGCACAGTAAGAGGCCTGCACATTAAGCAGAGCCGATGAGACAGATACTGCGCCATTTCCTTTCCCCCAAAACCAATTATTATTATGCCACGTAAATAAGGCACAAGGGTACTTTTGCGGCCTAGCCATCCAGAGTCGATAAGGCGGCTCCAAATATGTTCCGGTTGCAACAGCGTATAAAGAACTTGGACATGAAAATACGCCACGAACAGCCCAGCACAGAACGAGCGACCCGACTCAAAAAGCCCGGTTTGTCCTCAGCGAGTCCACACTCTTTTACAACTCCTTTACGAACGTGCGCTTTGAGGAGTAAAGCACGCGACAAGGACTACAGAATACTATAGCTTTAATCTACGTGGCTATCGCATCCTACAGGTTGTCCCAATAAATCATTTGGTTTCTAGTTAGCGCTGGTTTGGGTCTCGTTCCCTTTGTCCCGTCTTAGCGCTGTTACACCCTTACCTCCATCGCATGGCAAGCGGAAAACTTTAAACCACGCGCTAATTTGCAAAGTGGTAGTAGTAGTAAGTGGTTGTTTATTAAAATAATAGTAAAAAGGAAGGAAAAGATTTTTGCTAGCCCCGGCATCTGCCATCGATACTGAAGCACCTGAGCTGGGGCAGCGGAAATAAAGGATAGCCGGCAGAATGGAGGAATGAAATGAAAGAGGTGAGGGGACAGGAAGTGAGGACAGGGGAGAGGTAACGTACACAGAAACTAATTACACAATAAGAAATGTGTAGAGGTTGCACGCGTGATTAGTTCATGATGGAGCACGCAAATTTGCGAACAGGTCAACAGTTTGAGGAGAGGGAGACACGCATTGACTCGAGCTCTCCCACACACGACTGCGCGCTCGATACGACCACTGTTCGGACCCCTCGGTTGCAGGCGCACAGTGGGCGTGTGTTAGGGAGCTGCAGACCGGCACCTGTTTTCTCCCTTCTAGTCTTCGCCCGCCGAAACTTCCGCGGTAGCTCGCTAGTTACACGGCGTTCGGCTGCTGACAAAGGACTGCCAGCCAGCCTCTAACCGCGACGCGCAACTCCCCGTCTCCAAGGCCTGCATGCCGGGAGCGGGGACAGACGTCTTTTCTGGTGAAAATAAAAGTTGTCCATTCATTCAATCATTCAATCAATCATCAATCAATCAATCAATCAATCAATCAATCAATCAACAATCAAAAGAAGCTGGTTCGATCCCGGCCGCGGCGGTTGTATATCGATGGAGGCGAAATTCTAGAGGCCCGTGCACTGTGCGATGTCAGTGCACGCTAAAGACCCCCAGGTGGTCGAAATTTCCGGAGCCAATCACCACCGCGTCCCTCATAGCCTGAATCGCTTTGGGACGTTAAACCCTCATAAACCGAACCAAACCAAACCGAAACTTCCCACTGTAAAGGGGAAAAAAAACTACAACCGAAGCACGCGAGAGGGAAAAAGCCTTGCCCAACTAACGCAAAAACGACACAGCCGACTGGAATCGACGGAGAGCCGTTCCCCCCCCCCCCCCCCCCACCTTTTTTTTTTTTTTTGCCGCAAGTAAATCGAAGCTGGCCGCGTTGCCCAAGCTACCGGATTCAGTCACGCCTGACACGCCGCCCCGCATGACGGGTATTAATTCCGGCCGTGACCCGGAGGCGGCTCCTTGCATCGGAAGCACGACAATCCGCATATCGCACCCGTGGTGACGCCGTTGCGACATCAGCGAGAGCCACGCGTGGAAAGCCCTCCACAGTAGAGATATGCTATTGCCGGGGCGTAATTAGACCGGAAGCTAGGTGCGACAGGAATTTTCCAGGAGAGAGAATTCGTTTACCGCACACAGAAGGCGAGTTCCAGTGCAAACACAGCTAGGCCGTGTCGTAATCAGCTTGCTTTCTTTGCATGGGGTCCGTTACGTACTACAAACTCGGAAGATACACACTCGTTACACACTGCTGCGTTCGCCCGTTGTTTGTTTTCATTCTCCGTACGCAAAGACGCTGTCGGCGGAAATTATACTGCCCCGCGTGAAGTCAAGACTTGACATCACGAGTGCAAGCACCGCTTCTCCACGTTCTCACGCGACGTTTTGGTGAGTGCTAATGTAGCCTGAGCAATTTCCACGATGAGATCTACGCAACGCTTAATCGTGAGGATGACTGAAAATAAAGCCCCGATTTTGCTGCTCCGGACATCAAGTCCTACGAGGGAATGAAGGAGCACACGGGCTTGCCGAGGACTCACGGGCCGGTCGAGCTCGAGCTCTCAAGCGAACAGATAGCAACAGAAAAGGATAGGATGCTCACCTAGAGTGAAATCGCGCAGTACTACAGATTAAGCTATAATAGAAGAGAATAGGATAGTTTAGTTTATGGGGGTTTTAGCGTCCCAAAGCGACTCAGGCTCTGAGAGACGCCGTAGTGAAGGGCTCCGGAAATTTCGACCACCTGGGGTTCTTTAAACGTGCAACTGACATCGCACAGTACACGGGAATCTAGAATTTCGACTTCATCGAAATTCGACCTCCGCGGCCGGTATCGAACCCACGTCTTTCGGGTTAGCACCCGAGCGCCATAACCACTCAGCCACCGCGGCAGCGGTAATATAGAATAGAATAGAATAGAATAGAATAGAACTTTACGTAGAAAGGAATATCCGCAAGCGGATAGCAAACTTAGTAAAATGGAGGAGGGAGCTTGGAGGAAACTCCAGGTCGGTGTATTTCCAAACCCATGGATTTATAGCAAAATATATCCAGGGCAGTTCAATGCTAGATGTAAGCACTGTGACGGATGTGCAACCATGGTGCACCTGGTCTGCACATGCCCACGTTGCAGAGACAACACACGCACACCGGACTCATGGGAGGCTCTGATGTACAACCCAGATAATAAAGATATTTCCACGATGCCAGTATTGCACTTCGCTTCCACGGCTGTTGCGTGCCGAAGAAAAACTGACGGCGAAATGTGCATTTCCGTGCTGCGGAAAACTAAGACGACTCAGACGACTTCAGTAGAGCGCCTGTAGGACATGCATTCTCCGACCACTTCTTTACTGTTCGAGTTCGAAGGCCAAAGGATCAATCAGCGGAGAGGAAACGCGAAAGTCTGCAATGGCATAAATATAGCTCCGTCCATAACGTTACGAAACGTTACCGTTAATCTAAACACGTCACGTTCCGCACTCCATGCATTTGACTCAATAAAAACAGCACATATATACAAAAACAGCGCTACTACAACGAGCCCCAGTTTTATGTGCAACAAGAGGAGGCAGGAAGCACGCGCAAGAAGCCGGCTGAGCATGAATGACTTCATTCAAAAGCCCAAGAGAGGAGCAAGTCGCAATCTGCGCTCCGCCCTGAATGCCACAGAGCCGGCATCACTTCGAGAGGGCGACCAACAGTGCGCGGGGACCGATATCGGGGGAGCGCGCGCACTTTACGACCGGGCGAGCGCTGGTTCTCGAGCCCGAAGCACAGGGCGCCGCTGCTGATCTCCCGCGCCACATCGTTGACCGGCCACAGATGCGTGCAGCGCATATTATCGCTGCTCGGCGTCCCAATTCAAGCGGAAAGGGAGACTGGCGACTGAGAGGTGCATACAGGTTGGCTGGTGACTAAGGCCGGCGATGCGAGAGCTATAGAGCTCCGGCTCACGTGCCAATAGCTAATTGTCAACTCAACTCCTCATTAGCGCAAGTGTCTCGGCACGTCCTACCTTCTATGTTGAACCACCTCTTCGTGCAAAATGGTTTTGAGTACAGAATAAACTTGGGGCATTAACCACATTCTTAAAGAAGAATATGCGATAGCATTTCTAACTTGGCCCACCCCCAAATATTCGAAAGCACCCCTGAAATTTTTGAAGCACGCCCGCCACAGGAAATGAATTACGGTGAATTAGTGGGTGCATAATGTGGATTAGTAGAGAATTTTTGGTGGATTACGGTGGATTATTGGGGATCAGTGGATGAATTAAGGTGGAAAAGCGAGTCAGGTTAGTATAATCCCATAGGGTAATCGAATGGGAGGTACTCGAACATTCTAGTACTCAAATTTCACATTTGGCGGGTCTGATAACGTCAAAACCCTCTCGATCAAACAGGAAATTTCGATGTATAGAAACCAGGTCGTTCTTGCAAAACTACCACCTAAATGACATCGCATTAAAATCTCAAACAATTCCTTTGTTCGCAAGAACACCCTGTTATGGCTTCCTTATTGTGACCTTTGAAATTCATGCACTGTCTTTACCATAAGTGACCAGGCAAAAGGTTTTGCTTATCAGCCGCACAGCGGAGTGCGTACGACATTCCTAAGCACCAAAATGTCTAGAAAGGTGAGGACAAGGGCACTCTTTACTTTTACACATATTTAGAGCTTAAGAGAAGCCATAAGTGCTCCACTACACAGCTAACAAACAAACCTCGTTGCCTGGTAACTTTGGCAAAGACGGTAGACTGCTATGCATTCTTAAATTTCACCCCTTTAGATATCGATTTCTTGGTTCTGACCCGGTTGTTTTGTTTTTTTTTTTGCTCGAGCCCAAACAAAGTGGTACTCAGCAACGCTTGCGAAAGCACGTTCCATATTTTTATATTGTATTCTGTTTCGTGTTCGACGTGCGAGCCCGCTTTTCCCATTTTCTGGTACGCCCGATATTCATGCTGCTAGGAGTTTTTCATCCTAGTCGAGCTGCCCGCTTGTAACGTTTTGCTCACAACCCTATCATAAACCTTTCTCGAAGATTGCGCAGGAAATAAATTCTATTGCACGCAGCGTGTATAAATGAAACCATAAAACTTCAAAAAATATAGCGTAAAAAATTTCAATGCTCTAAAGGGTACCTCAGGATATAAAATAAACAAGGTCTGCTCAAGAGAACTTATACTGCTTGCGGTGTGCGTAAGTACACTACCGCTGCTTATTTCCGCCAGGTCGCGCATCAATGCATTTCGATCACAGCGCGGTTCCGCTCTCTCTAGTCATAGTTGCGCCAAGCAAAGTGCAAACACGTGCAAGTCAAGATAAATATCGCATTATCTTGATTATGCGCATAAAAAAAAAACCCTATTCCGTTTCGCCCTCTCCTACTGTCAAGCTCGAGGAGGTTAACACGGAACAATACGCGACGTTGGCTTCCGCCGCACTGCACCAAACTACTGAGGCGAAGCACAACCACGCTTCTCTACGCTGTTACTCGCCATTTTCGCACGCGCGCGGTTCCTCGCTCGGCTGAGCGATCGCCATAAAACAAGCTTCAGACCTCACGCTCGGCAACGCCCCTGCTGCGCGTATTTGCGTCCATGTACGCGCCGCGCAGCGAGCAACATATTCGCAACGGCCCGACGTTGCTGGGGGCATAAATTACGGTGCACGGCCGGCCGATGCGTAGGGGAGAGGGGCCTTTGTGACGCGTTGCACGGAGAAGAGAGACCGCGGCGATGGAGGAGGGTGAGTGTCTCTGATTTGCCGTAACTCAGCTCAAACGTCAAGCAGAAGGTGCAATGTTCAAACTAACGCTACGCAAGAATGAGCGTACGGGAGCAACGCGTTAATTTTCACCACGGTCATTGCCTTGCACTGTTATCGCGTTTTCCTACACAGCGGCATGGGCGCTATACAGGGCCATGCAACCTTTTAAGTGCAAACACCAAAGCGTGCAGTCACAGAATGAAGATGGTGGCGCCACCAGCTAAAGATTCCACCTAGTTACTACCCTCACAGCGACCTCTGAAGCCCGCCTGTTCCATAATTCTGTGCGCGTAGACCCGCAGCCACGGTTTTTAAGGCCTTTAATGCTCATGCTGGCCGCCACGAGCCTGTCCGTCCGATGTCACGCTCTTCAGCAACTCGATAAGAAAAAAAAAATCTTTCGTGCACGACGGATTCGAACCACCACCCTTCCGTTGCGCAGCCGAGCGTCCTAAAGACTACGCTACTTCCTACCAAAGCATGCGTAGCCCTGCTTGTCTAGGACGCTGGAGAGTGTTTGCGGAAAGGCATCGAATCAGACTGATGCCTCTCAAACACCCTCCAGTGTCTCCAGCATTTAAGATTAGCAAACAGTTGTGTACTCCATCAACATCTTAACCACACATCAGTGACACAAGCGGCAACACCGCGCTAAATGCTTTCGCCTCACCGCACTTTAGGATCAACAAAGTACCCCCCCCCCCCCCCCTGAATATTTTTATTTGTTTCTGCGCTGCCCAGAGGACTTTTTCTTTTACTTCCGCCACCGAGCAAGGCCTCACTCAGCAGTGCTATACCCGAAAATGCGTGACTCCTACCAGAAGACGACGATCGTTAGCTGCGCGCCGGTCGCTCGTTTGGGCGCGGGCGTTGCTGTTGTACCGCCGTCCGATTTCCATACTAACGTCGCCTCGCACGCTCATGAACAGGAGGAGAGAAGAGGGCCGGCAGCACAACTGCTAGCAGGCTCGGCAACGCGCGCACGACGTATCGAACCTTCTTCGCAGCATCGCGACCCCCGCAGATCGAGGCGGATGCAGGCACGGGGAGCGCACGCCGATCCACACGGAGAGAGAGAAAAAAAAAAAAAGGACAGCGGCCCGGCTAATGAACAAGCCGCGAGCGCCTCGGCAGTGCCCAGTTGGCGTGTCCGGTCGTAACGTGATCCGAGGGTCGCTAATTTCCGCCTGCCAATTCTAGCACCGTGATGGCTAGAAACCCCCGTCGATCCTCAGTGCATCGGCCGGACCCCTCTCCTCTTAGCGGCCAGTCCGTCAGGCCTGACCTCGCTTGACCCGCACCGTTCGAACGCCCGGAAAAGGCCAAGTAGGCACAGGAAAGCCTCCCCTTCCGATAGAGGGGCGGTCGAACGCCGGGTCGCCAGCAGCGATTCCAGGGTCAAGGTCCGATCTGTATGGCGTCCGCCCCCTCTTCCGCGGCGCTCTTCTTTGCGCAAAATCTCAGGTGGCAGGACCCCTTTTTCTTCTTTGACGGTCCGCCGGTCCCGCACCGCTTTTGTAGTTGACCGCCCTGCGCCTTTGGAGCAACCCAACCCGGTCTACCCTATTTGCCCCTCCTTTCCTCCAGATTCGCCGGCATAGGAAAGGTCCTCCGGGGGTCACGGCCGGGGTCATTGCCACAGCTGCGGAGCACCCAACGAGGTGGACAATTTCTCACGGCACAAATCCAATGGAAGCCGCCATGTATCCACCGAGCTGTGCCCGTGATGAACGTTCCGCACAAAAGCATCAACCTAAGAAAAGCGTGCGGGGGAAAAACTGCCCCAGATGTTTCGTTAATTTTTTTTTTGCCTGCTCCGAAAGAAACTAGACAACGCCTGGTGTGCCTGAAGGAAGTTAGCACCGTAACTTTCAGCAGTGGCGCTGCATTAAATTCAAAAGGAGCCGACGCGAGCATTGGAATCCGCGCCTGCAGGCGGTCGAGACTGAATGATGCGAACTGGCGATTAGAGTAATTTCGTTTCTGATGAAGTGAAACCTCGATCCAAGGCTGGCAATCTTGCTCACAGTAGCACTGGCACCGGCGCATGTTTCGGCATGCGACTAAACTGCCGCGGCACATGAAGCGAACCAAGACGCCCGCTAATTATTCTCGACAATACGATGCTTCACAAAATAAAAGCGACCATTAAATGGTCGATACCGACCGCAATATTGATTTTCAGATAAAATTTTAGCATCCGATGACTTATGGAGATGCAAGAGTCCTGGCTGTGCGCAAGTAGCGTCCAAAACTCCTTGGCCAATGAGGTTTGTGTTCGCCTGTTCGGCAGGAAATCCCATATGTTCTCCGTCTTGAAAGCGAGCTGCGTTAACAAAAGTACATAACCTCTATGCGCGGTGAGGCATGGCTGTGATCGAGTTCGAGAACCGAAGCTGAAGAAAAAGAAAAAGGTTAGAGCGCACTCGTCTCTAACATTCTCTCTCCCTGCTGTGCTGACCGTCCTTTCTGAGTGCACTAGTTGCGAACTGCAGCCTAGATCAGGCGCGTCAGTAGGCAAGAAGGCGCGACGCGACCCCTCGCAATAATCAGACGCATAACGACAAAAAGAAAAGACGCTCGATGCGAGCAAAACTCTCAAAGTTCTCCCGTCCCCCACAAGAGGACAGACACCCTTCGGCCCTTGTCGGGGCGCATGCTGTTGTGCCCTGAGGAGATCTTTTCCCCAAGACTACAACCCTCTCTTCCGGAGCCCCCGCCACCCCGCGCTTCGGGACAACGCAGCAGGGGCATCAGATCGGCGGAAACCGGACGCGTTTTCTTGTCCGCGGAAGAAAAAGGCGCAAAGGAGGGCATCCCCGCGGAGAGCGCGCGCTCTCTTCCCCACCTGGAGGCGGAAAAAAGAGCGCGGGCGCCTTTCGGGGCGAAGAAAGGATGCGCGAGATTCCCCGCTGGTGCGTAAACAAACGACGAAGGGTCAGCCGCAAATATATGTGCAAGAGGGGCGACGCCTGTTTTCTCAGTGCGTGCCCGGTGATCGAATGGAGCGGCGGGGAGTCAACGCCCTCGTGACCGGCAAACTTCCCGTTTTCTTTCCTTCGGGTTGGCCGCTTCCGACCCGCGCGCCACTGTGTGCCCTGGGCGCGCACGCGCCGTCCAGTGGATACACGGTGCGACGTTAAATTCCGAGTGTCAATCGAGCCTTCCAGGCATGAATGGCGTTGGCTCGGGTATAAGGCCCCATTCCTCCGAAAAAAGCTGGGATCAGAGGTGCACCGCGTGTACTCGCTACTGCTTGTACAGTTGGTCCACAAGTTCCATTCGTACAGTAATAGGCAATCTTGTATACATACACAGGGACATCTACAGAGACCGCTGGCGTCATCGAAGGCAAAAAGATGCAGGCGGGAAATAATTTGGGGATCTCCGCAAAAACGTACTCCGGCTTGAGACTGTGCCCGGCTGCACCACTCCTCACCTTTTTCCTTTGGTTTTGCGGGCTCAAACAACGCTCTAGCGGCAGCATGCAGCCTAAAAAAAATTGATAGGACACAACTTCTGACGACGCTAAGTTATGCATATCTGGTCACCCGAGCGCGTAAGAGGAGAGCCTATATTTCTCAAAGCAACAGCAAGGGCTCGGTTCCTATCCATGACTGGCTCATTTCCATAATTTTGAGATGCGAAACATCCGCACAGCGAAATTTCCCGCTATAAGTGCGCGAAAATGATTTCATACGTCTTGAAACAATGCAAAGGCACATTCTGCACACGCTACACTGCGTATGTACGAGTATCTGCAATATGAGCCGCGTATACGAATGTGCATTTGAGCTTCAACTAAGTGCGTGAAGATGGGCATAGAATGCTCATAGAAATGTTGCCACTGTGATTTTTACTGCACATATTACAATTCCCAAACCACCTTATTTTTTTATTTATTTTTTGCAAACCACAAGCAACCAGCGCCCTTGTCTGAGGTGACAAGGCCTTGGCTTTCTTTTGGTTTTGTTTATGGGGTTTAACGTCCAAAGCGACTATGAGAGACGTCGGAGCGAAGGCCTCCGGAAATTTCGACCACCTGGGGTTCTCTAAAGCACACTGACATCGCAGAGTACACTGGTCTCTAGAGTTTTGCCTCCATCGAAATTCGACTGCCATGGCCGGGATCGAACCCGCGTCTTTCGGGTCAGCAGTCGAGTGCTGTAACCGCTTAGCCACCGCGGCGGCTTCTCTTTCTTTTTCTTCAACAGTAGACGCAATTGATCTAGTCGGTACACGGTAAGGTACTGTAGGCATCTTCTGCAATCCTGTGGCATGCATAATTGAGGTATATATGAAGTTTTTTTTGTTTTTCTTGTAGGGCGGATATTTTAAGTTCTCATTCTATTAGTGCTTGCAAAGTCTCGTACTAAACCCCATTTGTTTACGAGTACAATCCCTTTTCTGCCAGTTTGTGCACTCCCAGCAAGCTTCGCCAAAATCTAGCTGAATCCGATTTCAACAACCAACGTATTTTACGATTGCGAAAAGCTCCACTCCGGTACCTCATGGAAACCAGCAGCTTGTTTGGCCTAAACTGGTCTTGCAAAAATTTCACGCCAGATTTACTTTTCTAAAAAGTGGAGGTTTCTATTCCAGATGTAATGACACAATACACGTTAAATGTCAGGCCTGCGAAGAGAGGTCGGCAAAATTGTAGCGATACACCTTGCTATCCAACGCTCCTTCAAATGTTCCGTGCATTGAAATGACAGTTGTGAAGCTGGAAAAAAAATATTCGCAGTAAGAGTACACGCAGAGGTCCGATAGGCATAGGACCGGTACGCTATTCTGACAATGTATGTGATGGTATATTTTCAACAAGGACAAGTGAAACATCAGACAGTAAACATTTCCTCCATATACCTTGTAAGCCGTTGAAAATGTGTTCCGGATTTGAAGTATTTTATGTTCCGCGAAAAAAGAACCGCCAACGGTCCTTTACACAACAGGAACGACCTGAGAAACTCAAATCGTAGTATAGTGCGACAGGCAGTCGAATTATGCTGGAATTTCAGCGCGCTAAATTGCCCCCCCCCCCCCCCCCCCCCGAACTACCCGCCTCTGGTTCTCTTCCACCCTGCAAACACATGTCCCTCTGCAAATTTTTATATACATACAATCAGGAAATATACTCTGTGCCCGTTCAACTAATATCCACTCGCGAGTCGGCGCTTGCCCCGTCGTTTCCTGCCCGAGCATCATTCCTGTCGAGCAGCGTGTATCTCTCAAGAATTCAGCTCAACACACTCCTTCCTCCTTTCAGCCTGACTGTTCCTCCTCTTTCGGGCGCGCTCCTGTCCAAACTGTCCCACAACATAGGACCCTGCATCTTCCAATATGTCCCGTCGCCCTGCAATCCCTCTGCTGCCCACATTCCCCACACGCCGTGTGGCAAGCCTGGCTAGGGTCGGCTCAGCTGGCTCACCAAATAGCCCTGCTGCGACAGGCCGAAAATTTGCTGGGCGCTTAATCTGGCAACAAATAAAGCTATTCTCTCTCGCATGTGCATGCAACGTATACTTCCTAACCATGTCTGTTTTTCGCAAAACACTATACCTCCGCTCGCATGGCCTGAAATATCGAGCCGGTCGAGCAGCCGTCCCGTACTAGTAGTCCAGGTTCGCAGTGCAGTGGCGGGACATGATGGCTGCTACCGTTATGACCGGCCCCCGCTGGCTCCCGTGCCGGCTGAGGTGCCCCCCCCCCCCCCCCCCCCCACACACACACAACTCGTATCTCAGACGCGCCGCGGAGGTGACCAGGCTGCACACGCGGAGAGATGACCTGAATCGGTGCTTGGTCGTCAGGGCGCCCTTATCGCCCCCCCCCCCCCTCCCCCTCCCTCCAGGCTCCTCTGCCGTGCAGCCACCAATTCCTCCCCGTGGTGGATACCTGGGAGACGCTCCTTATCTGCACCGGTGCAACTGGCCGCAAGGAAGCGACGCACCAAACAACAGCGCGGCCACGCACGGAGGCAGTAGCTTCGACTGGCGCATCCTTCGTCCAAATTTATGCAGCTAGGCGCGTATCGTCGCAGGAACAATAAATAGCAATGTCTCACGGTGCCTTCAACGGCCGGTGCTGCGGAGCACCACCAAACCGACCCCTCCAGCGACATCCATATTCACGCTAGTGACAGTTCCCTAACATCCTCCGCTTCTCGAAACGAGTGCCACTATTCTAAATGATACAGGCGACCCCTGCCTTCTAGAACACTGTGTGCGAAGTGCCTACCACTGCAATCAGCAGTCACGCGCCGGTTGCACGGTGTTTTCACTTCGGCCAGTACAAATACAAGAAGCCTCCAATTAGACCGATTTCATAAAGCGCCTCGAGTGATACGCACAGCCGTCCTCTTTGGCACTGCAATCCGCTCACAGGTTCGTGCTAGTCCAACGCGTCTCCTGCATCGTCCTGGATCGTAGGTGGCCCGCAAAACGAAAAAAAAATGAATAAAGTGACTATGTTCCCTCCCTTCTCGAAGCGCCTGTGCTCCAGCCTGCTAAGTCATTGCACATGGGGTATATACACAATAGACCTAAATGTACACTTCACGGCAAGGACAATCTCCTATCCTTTCTCTATTTTTTTTGTCCAAATAAGCTTGGTCAGCCGCTTTGAATAGCGTCATAAAGAGGGACTTTGACGATAAGGTGCGCACCGACAAGGTGACCAGGTAGTTTCCAGAGGACGGGACATATACACGCATTTCGCTGCTTGTGCTCTGTATCGCCCGTTGCAACCAAGTGCGCACATTCACTACTGAAGAAATGGGGCTGCCGCAGCATGCCGTCCCGACAAGCAACGAGAACAATGGGGAAAACATGGGCAGCCTAAGCTATTAGGGGAAATCCGCCGGGCGTGCGGTAACCAGGGGCCAACGAGAAGCCACAGTTGGTGGCTCGGAAGAAGGACAAGGCCTACGCATCCCTCAAGTCAGTTTACTCCCCGATATCGGAGACGGACGCAAGCCTGCACGCATCGGTGCTCACCGATGCATGCCTACGTTTATTTCTTCCGCGCTTGATCTCGTTTGTCACGATCCTCAGCGGTACCTTCTCCATTCAGAATAGCTAAGCAAAGCTTATCGCAGCCACGCGTGATTGATCTTTACGTTCTAAGTTGAAACTGTGCATGCAGTGATGGCATATAAGGAATGAAGTAACCTCGCGGCTATCCTATCTCCAACGAGAGCACAGTCCACGCGTAGCCTCGACGCCTCGCAGTGGCGTTTAATTAAGCTTTACCGAGCGGCGACGAGGCAGTGCCGTGACCGGGATGTTCAACGCGCTTTCGTCCTGTACCACCCTTGGTTGCCGAATTTAATCAGCCACCGGATAATCGGACTGTCCCGGCGCTCGACGAGAGGCCAGTCGAGAAGGTGATACAGGCCGGCGTCGCTATAGGGCGGGGACGCGAATGGCGATTTCGTTATTGATGACGGTCGCGAGGCACCGGGATGGATGGCCACCGGCTCTTTCTTTCGCCGCGCGGCGCCCAGCCCTGTAAGCGTCGTTAGCCATTTGTCCTGGGCGCCGGACTGTCTCCAGCGGAGGAGGCATGGCGCCGCTCACCGCGCAGTCGGTGCTGCCACGCGGAGCTTTCCTTCTGGCCATTCCTCCGGGGGAAGGGACTACGCGGATGCCTGCGGGGGGGGGGGGGGGGGGGGGGGGGGGGTGTGCTCTGGAGAAACACGCGCGGTCATATGTCGAAGGACTACAAGAAGAGGCAGGAAAGGGGGCAAAGGGAACAGTTTTATTTGGTAGGCTCGATACGGGCGAATGGTGCTCACCACTCTTGGTGAAGCAGTAGGCCGTCGCTTAGTCATTCACCATGCAGCAGCAACCTGTGTTTCCACTGTAACTGGCCAAACCTCCGGACGGCTTCCTGGCCCCACTCCTGCTCCTGTCCTCGAAATTTCTGATGCAAAGTGCACTGCTTCCGGAGCATCGAAAGAAAATTTACGCTCTTTGTTACCCTACAGCTAATATGCACCGCTAAGTCACGTTGCGTCACGTCACGTCATGTAACCTATACTCGCAACCCGGTGTACTAAGCTCGCCTTTAAGGCTCTTGCGCTACCCAAACTTTAGTGTATTGGAACCACGTCTGACCCTCACCCGTGCAACCTAACCAACTTTCCCGAATACATAAAAAATGGCAGACTCAGATTGCCCCTCTCCAATTAATCCTGCAGCGAAAGCATCACCATTCCTAAACCCCGCTCGCCTCACCCAACAAGATTTTTTGATAGCCCTCCTGCGTTCAACAACCTCATCCTACCAGCATGCACCGCTTCTCCCTAACTACGTTTACCCACAGCGGACTTCACTCGGACATTTCGGAAGTCACTGCTTCCCACGCACACCGACACAATGAAACAGCCTTGCCACCCATGCACATCGCTGCGACAACAGACTCGGCCCGTTTTAAATCGACCATCGACGACGACCATGACCACCCATGATCGTGTCTTTTAAACAAGGACCTTTTCAGTGAAATGAATAACTAAACTAGATGACTATAGTGTCTTAGCGCAGATGTGCAGTTCAAAGCAGGCCATTTTCAAAATACGACTCTATTCATGGCTCCTGGATGCTGCCATTTCTCACACCCGCTTATCTGTTGCTGCAGTTCACACTGCTTTCCGATGAGGCTGCGCTATTTAATTTAGCCTTGCCAAGTGAACGGGGACTGCGGCTTTGTCAAGTCGACTGGCACCTATTTTCTGCAGCTCACCCATCTTTCTTTATTCCGGTATTTAAGAATTCGTTTCATACCCGGATCTTACTCCCGCGCGCAAAGGTGAAGCACTGCTCGCAGAGCTGGAACGGGGAGGCGTCTGCTGCCGGCCGAAGACGACGCGGCGTTCTTCCGCCAGGCGGACAAGTGGCGCTCTTCTCGCCCGCCCGTGCCGTTCAGGAGAAGGGATGACCGGAGCGGCGGTCGTGCGCGGCGCGTGCTGCGACAGCCTGTTGTCCACCGGGGAAACCGGGTCGCACGGCGGGCCGCGTATCTTATTAGCTTATCTCCTTCCCTGCACGCGTCCACTAGAGGTCTTCGGTATAGCAAAAAGGAACGCCGCGTGCTCCAGAAGGCGAAAGGGAGCGGAGCGCAGCAGGGACAACCGCGGCAGCAACCAGTTGCGGAACACCGGTAAGTCTCCCCGGAGACACACGCAAGGACGCTCGCTCGCTAGACAAACACGCGGAGGCGCCGCGATCAAAGGAGAAAAGCGCACGCCACCAGGGCGCGTAATTTCCGCGTTTGTTTCCGCTCGTCGCCGCGCCGGAGAACAATGGCCGCGTTTAAGGGGGGACGATAAGCTCGGGTAAATACTGTTCGGCTGGTTATTGCGACACGCCGCCGACCGACGACGAGACTTCCGGCAGCGACAACGCTATACGACCCCCCCCCCCCCCCCTTTCCGCGAATGCTGGGCGCCTAACGCGCCACAGGAGCGTGCACGCGCGCTCATGCCAGCGGCGCAAAACATGCTCGCCCGCAGCGCGATCACGAACCGGCTGCCGAAGGCACCCGCACGGCAGGTCTGCGTTCGCTGGTCGCCAGCGTGCAAGTGGGCAGGCTCTGCTGCCGTCGCCGGGCCTCTGTCGAATCGCCCGGAGGACAGCTGCGTACAAGCCGCTGGCGGAACATGAATTCGAAAAATACCATTCGCCACGGGCGATGTTAACTATGTTTTTGTTTTAGAGCGAGAGAGGCCACATCTTTCATTTATCCTGCATCAGTGTCATTGACATAACACACACCAGGTGACACCCGTCACGTTGACTCGTCACAGTGGAGTGACGCCAGGCATGACGTGATAACGCGCCACGCTGATTGGCCAGAGTTTCCATGACTGACTGGTCCGAACACAATGACCTCACTCGTGACGTCCTGAGGCATTCTCTCCGGTTTGCACGTGGCGCTAATGCGAGTGTTGCGGCATAAATGCAACAGGCGGCCTACAGACCTACCCTCCGGAGTTAATAAACATTCCCGATTGGCATCGGTATTTCGCTCCCCACGAGCTGTCGCCGAAATTCGCATTTCTTTGAAGGGCCAAAATACGGTCGACTTTTTTTTGCACATTTAAACGCAGCAAAAGAAGAAGAGGGACAATTAAGCTCCGCCTTTAAGGGTATAGCGCCGTAGCTTTAATGGGCACAGTCAGGGGCTCCTCTTGCCCACGCAGACACGGACACTGTTTTCATATCATATGAAATACCACACCCCATACATATAAATCCCCGTTTAACCAAACCGCACGAACGCGCCTGCGTAGCCTAGAAGTATCGTGCCTGATTCACAACGCAACGGTCAGGACTTCCCAACCAATTACTAATTCTAATCGACAGTTTTCAAATAGGGCGCTCCACGTGTGACGTCACGACCCTCTCGATCAATCCGGCCTTTCCGCGCGCACCAGCGACGACGCCAACTACGCCGGGTTCTCCGCTGAACGGGACACTTAATTAATGCTGTCGCGCTAAGACTCCATTTACGATACAAAGGGCATGCTGCACAAGGATGGACACTTAAAAAGCAGTGTGCAGGGTGTCCTCCTTTTTTTAGTCTTGCAGTTATGTACCCCAAAACTTTGCCTCACTCAACTTTGCTTAACTTATGACATCTTGTTGGAAAAGCGCACTACCTGATGTCCAGTGATAACGAAATGCAAGAGCATGGCACCCTTATAAGCCTCGTGCTTTAACTTGCAAAAGCACGAAATCTAGCGTCCTTACGACGGGTACCACTCCGCCTTAGAACAGCGTACGTTGCCAATTCGTAGCTGAGCAAATGGAGATGCGATCTTACAAGTCCCAATCTGCCCGACCCACTTTTCCCTTTATGAAATAATATGCGTTGCACTGGACACTAATGCTCTTGCCCGAAGACAGCTCCCCATCAGAATAGTCACCTAATTTTTGCCCTGCCTCACGAGCCAACACAAACAATAAACAAGGGCAGAATCACACAACAAAAAATGAAAACAGATCTCGCTCTCGCGTGCTTGTGATAATTAGTCCCTAACGGCACATGTTAAGAGCCAAGTCTGATAGCATAGTAACTTCGTGGATGATTTATGCAATTATGCATAACGTTAAAAATTCGGAAAGATTATTTTATCCTAGGCTGCACCATCACTGGCTTCGGAGCTGGCTTGATGCTGTCTACTTCAGAAACAACCATTTCCGAAAATATGTCAAATACGAAATTTCCACTAGGGGCAGGTACCGTTCGATGCAGATTTCCGAAATATGGGCGGGAACTGCGGCATACAACGCAAGGACTGAAACGGTCGAGCGATATTCTTCCTTTAACGTTATTTGTTCCTGTTTTTCGCATATAGGCAGCGAACAACAACACTGAGTAAAGTTCAGTGTGCTAGCGAACACATCAACCCAGTAAAACTTGGCGATGAATTTTAAAGGCCTGCGGAAGAAGAAAGCACTGCGAGGCAAGAAGCGATCTTGCGAAGCGCGGGAACTGAGGCTTTTTCGTCCAGCGCACCGCGGTGACTGGCGCATGCGACAGGATACTTTCCTATCCCCTTCCACCTCCGCGTCTTCCTTCCCCGAGAAAGGGCGCGCGGCTTCCTTAAATCGCGCGCGTCGTCGAGGAGGAGGAGAAGGCGAGTACAGGACCCTCCTTCTCCGACGTCCTTGAGGAGGCTGCCTCGGCCGCGCCAGCTCCCCCGTATCTGGTTACGTCACGTTGCACCGTTATGCGGTAACTGTGCTTTCCTCCTCGCCCGGCCACCCGTCGCAAGGAGGCGCGGCCTAGCGCTGGCGCGCTTCCAACCCGCTCTTTCTGCCTCTCGCCCACGCGCAGAGGCGCGCGGAGCTCCGGCTGACACTGAAGCTTGCGAAGACTGATCCTCGTAGGCGTCATGCTACAGGCTGGCTCAGGAACAAGGGAGAAGGGCGTGAGGCTCCACTGCTGTGACACCAACTTCCATGCCCCGTTAAAGCGTTGAAACAATATCGGAAATGAAATATGGCAGCTAAGCAGAATAAGCCGTGCAGTTTTCTGACAGGCTTGCGCTTCAGGAATTTTAGAAAATGCTCGATTCCTTATAGGGCACTTCCGGTGGTTTCCGTTACAAATTCATGCATTTTATCTGTTTTGTTTATTCAGGTCTAAGCAGGGCAGGTAAAAAGATATACAGCACAAACATAAACAAGGTTAATAGAACATCAAAGTGTGGCGGAAGGCAATAAGGAATCATTCCAGTCGGTTACAGTGCGAGGAATTTACCTGAACGTACACCGTTAGTTTTGCCTTAATTATTCCAGATTCCACAGCCGTGCGCATGCTGTTTCTGTGCAAAACAATTTTAGGTCGGATTTCGTAACCTCCGTTCGTGTACCGCCTGCTCGCAAAGCTGCATTCACGACGCCACAAACTGCCAGTGTCTTCACACCTTCTGTGTGGTTGACAGACGAAAGACCGTCACGTTACGTCGGTCTTCATTCCGGTCACCTCAGGCACTTCACGAAGGATGCCATCACTGCCGTCCATCTGCATCTAGCTTCTCATCGCGTGCATGGGTGTTCCCGAATATGTTCGTCGTGTGATCGCTACCCACGCAAAGCTCTACCCCCGCTGCGAAGCCCAATTTCGGTTCCGTTCACCTGTTTTCTGTTGTTTTAATAGGAAACGTCCCTTCGCATACACTATGCCTCAACCGCTTAATTCCCTTTCAAGAGCAACCTGCTAACCTGCTTATTAATAAGGAAAGCTGAAATTTGGGTGAGTTGCTGTGCATTTATTGCAGGGGAACAGCGCAACAACGGCAGGACAAGGCCTATTAGAAGCAGTGCAGATAGAGAGGCTAATTGACAGCGTCAAGTTGTGACCGACACAGCAGTTGTTTCAAGCATAATCACTTATCAATTACTGCCCTGACATTGTCGCAAAACTGTACCTATCAGCCTTTTCAGTAAGCTTAGTACACTTCCACCCACGAGCACAACATACTTCTACTTCCGCATCGCCTATATAACAGTGACTCGGGCGGAACAATTGCCGACAAGCCTCTGTAAGGCTAATCCACCACTACAGTAGTGTTAGCTGTTGGTCTAGTTGGTATGGTAGATTTAAGTTCATAGGTTTCCGGCGCAACGGCACAAGGTCAAAGAAGGTAAGAAGAAAAGGCTAGGAGAAGGACGAACCTACCGCTTCCTTCTTACCTTCTTTGGCATTGTGCCGTTGCGCCGGAAACCTATGAAGACAAAACACCACTACCACCACCACACGAGCCTCCCAATAATCCCAATAGGCCGCACATTTTGAAGTTGCGCAATTTTTGAACGATTACACTGCCCTGTTATTTCCCACCGCGTTGTTGCGAGCCCTCCTCGTCCGAAGGCGCCCGCTGCCGCCTGCCGAAGGACCTCCAGAGAGTGCGCCGTGCTGCTCAGCTCATTCGATTGCAATTTGAACTTCTTGCGAACCAGCGTATGACAGGGCCATAAGTAGGGAGAAAGTGAAGCCAACCGTGACAACATTACAACTCAAGTCGGATTAGTGCATTAGAATTCGAGAATGCAAATTGTTGGACTGCCCGGACCTAGGGACATGCTAGCAGGCGTAAAACGAAAACAACGGACGCAAGGTGACGCTTGCCACCTCCTTTGTGGGCAGGAACATTGAGGCGCCCTACCCGGCTACAAAGAGGAAGCTTCTGTCTGTCCATGAGTTCACCTATATAAGAGAAATTCGGTCGCATGATCTAGCTATTAATGGGTTTCCAAACAGAAGTTTAAGAAATATATGATGCGGTACTGTGGCTTGTCTAAAATGTAATGAAAGTGCTCGAAGCATGTCAACGCCGCTAACAGAACTGAAATCTTCCTCTGGAAGCAGAGACTCCCCCCCCCCCCCCCCCGACAACCCCCCCCCCCCCCCCCCCCCACACACACACACACGTGAACCTCGCACTGCTTTATGCGGACTAAACATGAACGCACGCACTACCACGTATGCAGCTAAGAGAAAACATTGCGAGTCTCAGAGCTGTTCTATTGCTCTTGTTCTTGGTAAATTTATACAAAAACCACTACCAAACAAAAAAACTTTCGCGGCTGGTTTCAGATTTTGCTTTAACAGCTATCTGAAGACCAGAAAGCAGCAGTGTATTGTGCCCTTTAATCGCGCTCAACTAAACAATGGTCCCCAACTGCGTCTCTCCCAAACCGGTGTCAAGCCTGAAGATACGAAGTTTTTTTTTCTTTTTTTTTCTCGACAGGGCCCAAGCAAGGCACCACCGAGGGCAGCCGAACACCGGGCTCCCTTGACCAGGTGCTTTCGCAGTCACCGAACACTATCGTGACTGGCGCCCAACGATGCAGGCAGGGGTTAACACACGATTGCTCCGAGGCGGTGCTATCGCACAGCCCTTTCTGGCTGTGTACCTGGAGTCCTCAACGTGATGCCCAGAGGAAACGGGCACGCCGAGATACGGGCCAGCTATAGGCGCCGGTGTGAAGAGCGCTTTACGTAGGAAACGAACGCCACCATAATTGCCAAACAAGGCGCACAATAAGAGCGACGCCCAAGTGGAGAGGCGTGTGCTGTCTGAGCATATTTGTATTTACTCTGTTGTTTCTTTACCCGTCGCGATGCCTTGTGGCTATGGCGTTCGAACAACAGAGCCCAATGTCGCCGGATCAAGTACCGGCCACGACGGCCGCGTTACGATGGACGCGAAATGCAGACAAAACCCTGTGTGCCGAGTGATATTAGAAAACGTTAAAGAACCTTATAGGAGGTCGAAATTAAACCGCAGCCCTCCACTACGGCGTCCGGTGTAGAGAGTGGGCTGTCAAAATACCTAGTAAGACTAAAAAAGGAATAACCTGTCCTCAAGCGCAATCCCTTTAAGGGGCAGGTATATATGCTGCTCAAGTCCCCGGCTGGACTTCTGATCACTATATATCATGATCAGTAGCAGCAGCTCCATCATCAGCTTGACTTCGCGCGCTGCAGGGCAAAGGCCTCTCCCATCTCTCTCCAGTTAACCCTGTCCTTTGCCAGCTGCCGTCCACCCTATGCCCGCAAACTTCTCAATCTCATCCGCCCACCTAACCTTCTGCCGCCCCCCGCTACGCTTGCCTCCTCTTGGAATTCACTCCGTTACCCTTAAGGACCAGCGGTTATCTGGCCCCCGCATCACATGCCCTGCCCAAGCCCATTTCTTCCTCTTGATATCGACTTGGATGTCATTAACCCACGTTTGTTCCCTCACCCACTCTGCGCGGTTCCGGTCTCTTAACGTCACACCTACCATTTTCCTTTCCATTGCTCGCTGCATTGTCTTTAACATAACCTGAACCCTTTTCGTTAGCCTCCACGTTTCTGCCCCGTAGGTGAGTACCGGTAAGATACAACCCTTGTACACTTTTCTCTTGAGGGATATTGGAACTCTGCCATCCATGACCTGAGAGAACCCGCCATATGCACTCCACCCCATTCTTATTCTTTTACTCATTTCCCTCTCATGTTTCAGATGGGGGTCACTACCTGACTTAAGTAGACGCATTCCCTTACCACTTCCGGCACCTTGCTACCAACTGAAAACTGCTGTTCCCTTCCGACACTGTTGAACATTACTTTGGTTTTTTCCATATAATTTTTAGACCCACCCCTCTGATCGGCCTGTAACTTATTGATCATGCTTTGCAGTTCACCTCTTAGCAAGACAATGCCTTCAGCGAATCGCATATTACCAAGCTATTCTCCATTAACTCACCCCGAACTGTTCCCAATGCAGGCCTCTGAATATACCACCAGTAAAGAGGTGGTGAACAGCATTGGCGAGATCATGCCTTCCTGTCTGGTACCCTCCCTTACTGGAATTTTATTGCTGACTTTATGGAGGACTAAGGTAGCTGTGCAGCCGTTACAGATATCTTCCAGTATTTTTACATACGGATCTCCTGACCCCCGATTCCGCATTGCCCGCAAGACTGCTGAGGTTTCGATTGAGTCAAATGCTTTCTCGTAATAAATGAAAGCTGTATATAGGGGTTGGTTATATTATGTACATCTCTCTCTCTCTCACCTGGCTAATGGTGTGAATATGGTCAATTGCCGATTATATTTTAAGAAAGCTTGCCAGATCATTTGGATGACTGATGCCTGAGGTTGTCCTGACTATTAGCGATTACCATAGCAAATACCTTGTAGGCAACTGACAGCAAGATGCTTACTGTCACTGTTAATGCTTACTGCTGGCTTCGGAGGCGTATTCCCACCCAATATCACAGCTACTTGGTGCAGTTGGCAAATGAAAGTTTAAACGCTGCACCGGACGTCTTGTGGTTAGCAATTAGAGGCGATTAAAACCCCGGTTAAAAAAATCGTAACTGCAAGAACATTCCATGTTCTGAAGAGGGAATCTGTCTCCGTTGCCAGCCGTAAGTATCCCGCAATTTTTAGCGACGGAAATCTACCCCAGGGCTTGGGCAACATACCCTTCCCCTATTAGAGAGTGCTGGAGGGCCGTTTAGTTCCTTATGGAGTAGTTCGTGTTGAGGGTGTGTGCAGCTTGGGGACGTTAAACCGCACATGCAGAGTCTTTACTTGTACACGCGAAACACGAAGGAGCTTCAAGAAAAGCAACAACACGAAAAACAGGCTTTAGCGCTCGAAAAGTTGTACTGATGTAGCGCTAGAACCATTATGCATGTCCTTAGCGTCCGTCTCTCCTATTGCTGTCTACTCAATTTTCAGCCAAACATCTTAAAACCCAAACGCAGTTGAGTTATACCTCACCGTCCTCTTTCTCTCGCGCCCCGTGTTAACCCAGTGCGCAAGGTTATGTATAGCCCGAATCCCCGCCGTATTGCAAGATCAGCATTCCTCCTCTCGTACCTGTTTCTTATCTGCTGTCCCCGCTGTTTTGTTTTTTGTTTTTTCACCATAAGCTGTGACAAAGCCACTGCTAGTGCAAATCTATTCGTTTCCGGTTGTCGGGTATTACAGGGGAAGAAACTCGATACACTTCTCCACTCTCGAGGCAGCTGAAAAAAAACGCACAACGGGGTCATTCTCTCAGAAAAATGACGATAGGTGCTGCATGCAACTTGGGCGGGCCGTGAAAGGCTTCAGCACCGTCACGAGTCTACAAGATGAGCTGAGCCATGGCCCACAAAGAGCAATAACTGCCTGAACGCAGTCGAACAGCTCACCGCGAGGCTGTCCCTTTGGAAGCGCACGACTATGCTAAGACTGACATTAATGGCAATGCATTATCTTGTCAAGAATGTCCTCCACACAGTGATATTCCACTAAAAATCTGAGGCCTTCACTCATAAATCTGCGGCACTAAGTTTTTGTGAACATGTTCTGTGGAACGTTGCGGATGTTGGCACGCAACTTTGCTGCAGCTGCGGAAAACCCATCAACTAACGGCAGGACAGTCGTCAATGCCTATTGTTTCCACTGCTGCCTTATGCACCATCCGTTTGTTCTGCGTGGCTCTAGATCACGCTGTTCCCGTCCAATCTGCCACGTCATATCCAAATGCTGCGGAGCACAATTTTACTATCCTTGGTATATTCTCCCTGAAACTGAGAGCAGCCAATGCGTAAAAATTCTCGTGGATATCGAAGATACGCAGTCGCGGAGGTCAGAACATGGCTATTTGCAATAACTAATGTCTTCGAGTGCCCTGGAGAGATTGCGCCGAATTTAATAGTCTTACTGCGATTTTCGCAACTTTGTTGACTTACATCGTTTTGCTTCACATTTCTGTGTACCGCAACATCTCTTGGGGTGACGTTATACAAAAAGAAATTTGAATTTACGATCTCTCCCTGTATCTCGTCCGAAAATGAGGTCTCCAAACCGACAGGCGAATCAGAACTGTGCGCGGAACAGGAGTCAAGAGAAACGTGAAGCAAAAAAAAAAAGAAAAAAAGCGGCCATCATCCCATGTCCCGATAAATCGCCCGGGTAGGAAACAGCGTGTGGTCGAATGCATTACCGCCATCCGAGGAGATGCCTTCGAGGATGGAAAAGCGATACATAGCGGCTATTCGCCTTATTTAGAAAAAAAAAATCAAGGCAGCTCTAATAATTAAAACGCCAAGTAGGGAGCATTCCGGGACGACTACGAGTTGCGGCGAGGCTCCAAGGAGGAGGCGAAAGAAACAGCCTCGAGAATCCGAGAACACAAGCACTGGCGCGACGCTGGAGCCCGTGCCCCATTGAGAGAGACTCTTCGGAGGCGACTTAAGGGGAGTCACGTAACCGGAGGATAAACGAGCATCTCAAAAGTGTGTCAGCAACCAGGGCCACGCGGAAGTGCCGCCAAGAAGGAGACCAACCGGCCCGGAAAAGAGGATGGAGGAGAAAAAAAATACTCCCAGACAACACTAACGATAAAGAAATAGGTAGAAGCGCCAGCGCCCCAAAAGAAAAAAAAAATAACGGTGCTTCTGAATGAACAAAAAAAAAGCAGAATTCAAGAAGATTAAAGAACAAGTAAAATGTACAACACAAGGAACAAAAATGCCCGAGTGGAAAATAAGACCAAGCGCAAAACAAGAACAAGAAGAAAGAAAAAGACCATCAGCGGAGCGTCGCTTACTTCCGCCTCGGCCGGGTCGGCCCCCTTCCTCCGCTGCTTCCCTTTCCACCCGGAAGCAAAAGCGCGCACGATGACCGCATCGAGGACCACGTGACCGGATCGGCCACCCTTCTCCCGCCAGCGCAACGCATGACGCGAATGAGAGAAGCGCTTGACCCACTGCGTGTCCGCTCAGCTGGCGGCTTAGATTCCCTCCCCCAGAGACCCTCGCCGATGCCCAGCCTTCCGACATCTCCCGCAACAAAAACAAACAAGAAGGCTCGAAACCGGCAACGCCGGCCGAGGGGCGGAGCTGACACAGACAGCGTTCGGGTGGACCGGACTCGGCAGAGCCGGCGCGCATCTCCACCTAAAAGGAGTCCCAGTAAACTGCCGGGAGACGCCGGACGGGATAACCAACGAAAACATTCAACGGAGCTAGCAGGAAACCGGGGTGCTCGACTCAGTTCTTTGGAGAGTATAACCCGTTGCATGGAATGCTCAAAAAAAAAAGGGGGGGGGGGGCAAAAAGAAGGCTAGCGCACAGTAGACTTTATGGAAGGGAATGCAAGCACGCGTGAGTGTGGGAAATCGCCGAGCTTACAGTAAAGGCTCGTAGAATTGCTTGGCGGGCAAGGTATTCCACTACAGCTGCTGTGACTCGGCCATGCTCGGCAGCGCACGGGACCTCTAAATGCCAGCAGATAATGCTACGTGAAGCACTTTGTTGAGCATTTCCACATGAATCCAGGCGTTCACGTGACGCGGCCCGCATTCACCGCGCTATCCGATTAGATGCGACAGTAAGAAGTGCAATATTTAAAAGTCGATTTCTTAGTACTCTTCCACATGCGTCGAAAAACGGGTCAAGTGAAGCCGACTGGTTTTTCATAATGAAAGCAACGAGAGCTGCCACAGGAATGGCGGAGAGAACGGTTGACGGGGCTCGTAGCTGAAAGCGGCGGGCTCTCCGCGCGTTCATTTGAACAACGAGATAATTAAAACATAAAAATAGGACGCGAAAGAAGACGACCAGCAGGAGCAGCAGGAAATGACGCCGCGACGGGAGGTAATTGACAAACAGTGGGGCAAGCGGGCGAAGATGGAGGAATGAAATGAAGACAGCGGCGGGAGGAGGGGGTACGGAACCGCAGCGCAGGCGCGCAATGAACCGAGTAAACTGGCGAGCTGCCGCCGCGGCTCGGCGTGCGGGGCGCACAAAGGGAACCGCTCCACGGGGGAGGGAAGAGAGAAGGGCTGGTGGAAGACTCCGCGCTAGTGCGCCGCTGCTGGCACAATGGACGCAGGAAGGAGGGAAGGAATCGCCTCGCCACAGGTGTTGCTTTTTTCCGCGCCGTAATGACGCTCGGATGTGGGTTAATGCGACGTGCTGCCACCCGAGCCACGCTCAATGCGCGCGCCTTGGCGCTGCCGAACGAGCGACGTCTCCCCGGCGGCGAAGTTCTATGCGGAGAGACCCCCTCACGCGCAGGTCTCTCTCGGCGCCCGACAACGTCGCCCCTTGTGCGAGCGATCACGCGCACAGTTCCTCGAGGTTCTCCTCGGCAGTCGTCATTACGGCCGCGCAATCGCCGTCAGGAATGTCGCGGGCGTGAGCCGCTCACTGGAGCTCGCGCGCGGACTGGGGTTTTGAGCGGATAGAGGGTCGCCCCGTTGCGAGCCGAGAGCAACGTCGCGTATGTGCCGCCTGGCTCGCTTCGGAGGAATCGAACAGGAAAGAAAACGAGCCGGCTCGAAGGATGATAACCCTATACGCCCGCTCGTGACGAAAAGCCCGATGCCCCACAAATGGTCCGCCGCAGAAATATTTCTCCCTCCGGTGTCCAGCCTTTAAAGCTGATGGCTCCTCCGCTAAGACATCTGAAAGAAAGCTAATAGAGTGGAATTTACCTTGACGTTGAGTTGCGCCGAAAGGGTTACCTGATGGGAAGAAAAACAGGGAGGCAAAGGCAACAGAGTCCCGGGAGTGTCTCCAACATCCAATGGGTGCGCTCATGCTCACTCGGTGCAGTTCATTTCTACTCGCATTGTAGTGCGGCATTGTTCATAGCAAGCCGTATAAATTGGTCCCGCAAAAGCCACAAGTGTTTCTCGTTACACAACATTTACAAAAAGTCGCTCCTTCCCTTCACTTCGGCGTTCTTATCTTCCTCCAATTCCTTTTCTTATTTATAAGCGATGCCCTCTGCACGCGAGAAAGTTCGCACTTTGCGCGCCTATTCCGCCCAGGGATTGAAGCAAAGAATGCTAATTAGCTGTTGCATATATCTTTTCGATCAGGAATTTCCCAGTTGAAGTTTTAATCGTATCGTAACTTACTGCAGTCAAGACTGGCAAAAAGCCTTGCGACAGATAAGCAACAGTTTTTCGCTGCGATTTCTTACTCCATGACCACCTTTCAGAGCGCCCGTTGTTATTCTAGTGCTGCTTCTGCAGCGCTGTTATCTAATCTTCACGGTGTTTACCAGCGCCTCAGGTTTGTTGTGTCAATCCATAATGTCGCTGAAATCCCACTGCGGCCACGAGTGCCTGCCCTCAGACGAGCTGATTTAGTTAGGCTAACACTCCGACAGTGGCCCGAAACGAAGCACAAGAAAAAGTGAAACAGAAAACAACGATCACGGCAGTCCATGCAGCAAGGCCGACCAAACTTTCACGAGCAAGTTGACAGTGGGCATGCGTCTACAGATGCTACCAGCAAGCGTTCGTGCAAACGTCAGGAGCACAATGGCGACTAGCGCACATGCGGGGATAGATAGCAAGAACGAGAGACACCATGCACACTTTACTGGCCGACAAAATCGGTCTAACGGATTGGTACAGGCACCGCCTACCGCCTTTTTTTTTTTTCATAAGCTAAGGCACAGGACAGCGTTCAGCATCCTAATCGTTGGAACATTCTGTCGCCGTTAATGTTAACTCGGTGTTCCGTAACAATAGGAATGTTTCCAACAGTTCAGATTTAGAGTCGCTATTCGTAAGTGAGATTTATTCTGTGCCGTAAGGTGTCCGTAAAAACTGGCTTACCAAATTCCTGCGAGTACTGCGCTTCACTGCGAGGCACACACGCCAACCTGGCACATATATCGCGACGGCAGAAGTTGATACGTTAGCCTGCACTGATCTCTCAACGCTAGCTTTCGACATGCGAAGTAATATGCGCCAACGAACAATCGCCGGAATGGATCGAGATGATCACACCTTTCGGCAACGTCTGCCTGATGCCGCGCGCTTTTCAACCGATCAAAGGCGCTCTATCTTCACCTGCATTACGGCAGAAAAGGTGACACAACAAGGCTGGGCGGGTGGGTGCGGATGGGCGGGGGAGGTGGCCGCAGCTTTCCAGTGCCAGTTTCTGCCCAAAGCATTATTAACAAGAGCACACCCCCGAAGCGCAGACAGGCAAGGCGGCATGCATCGTGGCGTCTATCACAGCCAGCCGAGAATCAGTGGAGAGAGGGGCACAGAGAGGGAAAGCAGGCAAGCGAGACACAAGCCGTGCCAACGGCGAGCGAGGCCAAATCGGGCAGCAGCAGGAGCAGCGTGACTCAGCACTCACTGGGGGGCGATCTCCTCGACTCCCCCCAGGTGGTAACGCCACCACCGACACCACCACCACCACCACCACAACCGACACCACCACCACCAGCGGCACCAGCACGGTCGTCGTCCGTGAACCGGCACGACGACACGGTCGTCCCCGCTAGAAAGACACACAGGCACCGACCGGACATTGGTTAGCGCCAACACTTGCGGCAATCGGCGAACACCGCGTCGGCAGCGTTTCCCACAAGCTCCGCTGACTCCTGTCTCCACGGCTGATTGTCCACAGTCAGCACGCACTGTCATCACCACCAGCCTAACTAACTGCGCCCACTGCAAGACAAAGGTTGACTCCCAAGTAGTTATAACCCTTTCCTGTGCAAAGTGCGAGCAGTTTACCCCCTTCAAGCTTAACTCCGAATCTCATCTCCCCGCCCAACTCTCCACTTCGCTCGTCGGCACGCTGCTGAGTCTTCAGCTGCGGGTTGGATGCCCTGCTCTTTAGTGCAAGCAGAGTCTGAAACACTGCTCTTGTTTGAGGAAACAATAAAGGACGTGGCTCCTCGCCCACAGTTTAGTGTCCCCAGCTTTCGAAGCCTTTCGCTGTTTCTATTCATTACAAGGATTGCTCGACGTTGTGTGGTCGTGGTTACCCTGATTTGCCTTCCCGACATTGCTTATGCAATGCCCCACACACAAGCAAGTTTTGTTCCGGTTAAGTTTCTTGACACAGTCTGTATCGCTCCCCGAAGTCGCGATTTGCTAGAAGGACTTGGAAACGTATTGACGCCGGCACTGCCACACGCGCCTCTCAGAGACAACGAGCGTCTGCGGTGCAATGCCGCAGATCAAATGCATACACGCGGCGGCCGTTCCAAAATGAATATTATGCGCAGTTCGCGCCCGGTGGCTTACCTGCGCGAGGTGTCAAATACCGCTGTTCCAGTGCATCAACTGACGGACTCGTAGTCACTCAGATGGCGAGCTAGCTGCGCTGGCTCAATGCATGTACGGGCAGTCTTTTTGGCAGTCCTTTCATGGCGAGTACGCGCATGAGCCGGTTACGCTGTGCCAGACAGAAGCGATATGTACGTGCTGCCGTTAACTCGCTCGCCAACAGTCCTAGAATGGCCAAAGTGACAGAAATCTCAGTTTAGCGAACCCTTCAAGAATCCGTACAGTGTACTGCGAAATCGGTGCCCGTTCTCAAACAGTGTATGTGTATAAACCCTTGTTGAGGTCTTTTGCTCTCTTGCTGCTTCAGGCTGTCATCATTTGCAGGGCATTAAGCGATCTTGGCTCCACCACTGAAGTCAGATTTTTGTCGCCAGTTCCATTACGTTTGATGCATGACATTTATCGGCTTCAAAGTGCACTTGGTACGATATGGGGAGCTGAATGCGGAAGGCCTTCTTGAGGAAGAGATAAGACCCCTTCGTCCAAAGTAATCCTTGCGTCCCCGTTTGGAGGCGCACGCCACAGTAAAATGATCAGCAAGGGCTATTTACACTGACCCGCAGCTCAGTTTTCTACAGGGCAGTGCCGACAAATTCTAACATCACATACTTCGGAGAGGAATCTCGAAGCTTCTGGGAAACGCTGTCTGGCGTGAAATTAAAAAAATGAAGAGTAAAGAGACACCCCTCCGTTACATGAAACGGCGGGTAGCATACATGCACGCTTCAGAAAGGCTGCGCATAACCCTCTGCGCACACAGGTATACCTTCCTTTATGCGACTGCTTTAGCGGGACCTGGGCACGCAGGGCGTTCGTTAACGCCTCGAAAAGAAGAAATTTAAGCCACAATGCAGTTTACCAGGTGCATATGTACGTAAGTACAGCACCGCAACATTAAAGAAAAAAATGGGCGCCATGTACCAAGAAAAAAAATGCCACAAAACAAAGAGCCCGCACGCATGCATGATCATCAGGCGGTATACTATCTCTACGCCTGCACTCAACATAATTTCAGTAGTAAAGATTTGCGCTGCTGACTGGCCAGTGCAAGCCACCAACAGCAGGACGCTGTTTCATGCCAGAGAACCTAGTCTCTTGGCTGCGTTCTTAGACCAGAAATCGAGATTCGCGACCAGGTTAACCACCTGAGTCGGCCAGGACAGCTGTGTGACAGGAATCGCAGCTTCCGGAGTGTTGCACCTGCGCTGGCTTGTGGCGGCGTACCTCACGCTGTAACATTGCGACCAGTGCCACTATGCATGTCGATAGCGTAACCGGCTCAAGTGCTACCCTTTAGACGACCACCCTTTCCCACAGGCGCCTTGGCTGTACCACTGCAGAGGTCAGTTCCGCCATGTTTGCGAAGTGGCACCCTCAGCCCTTGCTTCGTCCCCCTCTAAACCATTTACGTCATCTGTACCCCTTTCCCCCGTGCGGGCAAGCAATCAGAAGTCGTCTCTTCTGCATTTTTTTGGCACCTTCTTTATGCACAAAACTATTTACTGTTCCTGCGTTTGCAGCCTCTCCTGATGCCCGTGGAAGTTCCAGGAACACAGCGATGCTTGCTGACACGACACTAAAGCTCTAAGCTGAGAAAGTAACCGAGGAGATGTCCGGCAATCACTGCTGCAACACTTGTCTCAATCACATGTCCCTGCTCGACACTATATACAAGTCGTTAGCTTCAGCTTGGACTGAACGCTGTTTTCTAGCCATTGCACGGCATTCTAGCTTTTCTAGCGCTGCCTAGAGATTCATTTAAGAGAGCGAACGGTCATCCTTTCAGAAAGGACGAATCCGAGAAGCCAAACGGTTATACTTTATTATTTCAGCGCCAAAACTTCGCACCACACATGACAGCGCCTGATGCAGGTGGACAGATTTGTCCGCCGCAGTCGACTGTGCAGAAGGCAGCCAAAAACACCTGACGCAAGATGACTGCATAATTACAGCATCATTTATACCAGTGTGTGACCTCACACACGTTACATTAGAGGGGTCCACATTATCACGATTATTTAACAACTAAATAAACACCCTCCTTACTGCTCGTCTCCTGCTTAGCTAAAACTAAGCAGCACCTCCAAAACCACAGTTTGTTTTTATACGGCTAGTTTATTTATTTATTTATTCAAAATACCCCCAAAGGCCCTCATTTGAGGGTATTACATGGGGGGGGGGGGGGGGGGGGAGTAGGTACAAAGCATTGTTATAAGGTTAAAGATATTGCACTAAAATAAAATAGAAATCACAAAATATTAATCATAAATAGGCATTCACAGAAAGGGTCGCAACAATTGGTAATATAACTTGGCTCTTGCGCAAATAAAGCGTGTCACGAAAGTAAATTTCTGCACACAATTAAGGCCACCTGTTGCGAGTTCCATTAACAGTAACTCCTCCACCACACTTTAGAGCAAAGACGAGCATGATCTCAGAATATGCTATAGTGTTAATACATCTGCATGCGTACGTGCTATCAGTGCTTCCCGGTAACAAATATAGAATACCAAGAACAGACACCTCTGTGCGGCAAAATAAGCATAATAAGTACTGCGGCCGTCCAGAAATGCCGCGACGGACGTTTCGGCTTTCCGCCATTCATGATAGCGGATCAGCTATCGAAGCGGCGACGTCAGTGCACAATTTCACCCAGCGATTTCGCGACTTTTTTTTTTTCCGTTCACGCCCCGACCCTTTACGCCATTTTTACGCTCTGAAAACGATAACAGTAAGAAAGGATTCTGAAGGAACGGAATGTATAGGAGCTGTGGCCACTGAGCTCTGCTAAAAAAAAAAAAAGCTAATTGCTCGAAGCATGCGAAAACAACGGAAGCAAAAAATTACAATCTCGCGTGTGCAGCTCACAGACACGTTCTTCGCCTTATAAAGCTACGACCAGAGTGCTAAAGTCCGCTGCGGTACAGGCAATACGCAGTTCAGGAAGCGCGCATGACGAAAACGGGTCCGCATCGCATAGCGGCGCGACGATTGGTTTTATGGGGGTTTAACGTCCCAAAGAGACTCAAGCTATGAGAGACGCCGTAGTGAAGGGCTCCAGAAATTTCGACACACGGTCCTCTAGAATTTCGCCTCCATCGAAATTCGACCGCCGCGGCCGGGATAGAACCCGCGTCTTTCTGGCCGGCAGCCGAGCGCTATAACCGCTCAGCCACCGCGGCGGCTCCATCGAAATTCGACCGCCGCGGCCGGGATAGAACCCGCGTCTTTCTGGCCGGCAGCCGAGCGCCATAAACTCAGCCACCGCGGCGGCTCTCGGCGGGACGAGTATTGCAGCAAAGCGGCCAGCGTTACGGAGTCGACCATCGCGTAATGAAGTCTTCCGTCAACGATCTGCAGGAAAAGAGTGCGCTGCGCGACTTCACAATCAGGCCGGCAGCACTTCCCCGTCGAACTCCGGTCTCCCCCCTCCGTCAACGACGATGGGACGCTGATATCGCTAGCACCGGTGTGGCAGCCTTATTATCGCACTGCTTTGCCGGCCAACGAGTCGGAAACAAGAAGCAGCCGACTGGGAATACGGAAAAGCGCCCGAGCTCTCTCGGGCAGCGATTGGTCAGGACGATACAGAGGAGGGGCACGCCGGCCCCGCCAGCGGAAGACAAGCAAAAGCAGAGCGATGCGATAGCGACTGCAATCGGAGAGAGAAACGGCTTTTTGGCACGGTTACTCTTTTCATAGCCTCCAAGCGACGCGAGATCAGCGGCCGAACTTCGCGAGCCGGTGGCGCGTGAACGACTCCGGAGCGTGCTTTCTCGGCTCAGCCGGCTTAAAATTAGCCGCCGGTTGTTTCCGCTGAGCCAAGTGTCGTGGGCGACCCGCAACGTTTACGTACTTGGGAGAGGTACTACTCCGTCAGCGAGCAGGAGCTGCGCGCATGCCGGGCGTACGTACGCGCGGGGAAAGATAGGGACGTGCCAAGAACGGACCCGTTTGCATCGACGCCAGCCGACGACAAACACAAACAGGACAGAACGCAACGCAGAGAAGCGAGTATCTTCGGGGGCCCTATCTCGGTGGGCAATCCGCGCCGCTGCTGCACGAGCTTGTTTCACTCAACAGGAGGCGATAACGGAGCGGGTTTCCCTTCCTCCTCCGCGCCGCTTTTATTCATGCTTTTCCCTCGTCCCAGGCGGAACCGGCTTTTCTCGCTCGAAGACAGTTGGTCACTGAGTAAACAAGGTGCCGTCGTTCGCGCCCGCCGGCAGACTCCGGAAGGCGGGAAATGACCGCATTTCCTTCCAGAGCGAAGGCTGTGAGGTGTAGGGCTAAACCTCTTGCCGACGCCGCAAAGGATGCCCTCCTCACGGATTCATTCGTGAAGGCTAGAGGCATCTCCGCATGCAGCACCTTCTACGTCGTTTCAAATCAGACGCGGACTACGGTCAGGCCTCTTCTGATGTAGAGAGCGAAAACGTCAAAGCTCTCCTAACCCTTTAGTAAAAGCACTGCCCAGGGGAAGAGTGAAGCAGTTATACAATAAGTTGCGGCACAAGTTTGCGCAGCGCGTCTAAGATAACGGCGCAATTGTTAGGCTATAACCACGAATGAGAACGTGTGTAGCAAAATATCACGCCGCCATTTAAGCTGCGTAAAATAGGTTATCGGTTATCACTTCTTTCTATGTAACACATGAATAAAAATAATGGCGCAACTATTGCGGTTTGCCAGGCCAACTTTTTTCGCACGAAAACAATCCAGCGGTCGCTCATGCGACTGGATACGTTGCGCATCCGAGCTTTAAATATGCATTTCAGAGGCTGTCTGCAAGCCGACTGCCCAGAGACAGTCCACAGAAGGACGTTAAATACGACAACAGCCCCGGCGCTGATAAGAGCAGTGCAGTGCATTACGCGGCAGAGGAAGTTTCCCAACCGAAATCGGGAAGACGGCCGACGAAAAGGAGAGATAAGCAAAGCAGTACACGCGACGGACACAAGAGCGCAGCCCGAAAACGATGCAAGGGATAGCGCTCTGGACCCGGCTGCCGCCCGCGATAAGGGACGCGTACAGTTGTCGACCTGTACGGTCACCGGTGGTCGACAGCACGCTGGACGGTTGGAGACACACAACACACATTTTTCATTAAATCAAAGGAACAAGCAAGTTTCCTCCCGGCTTGCAGCGCGTCAGAATGTAGGCCGGAAGTTCCATCCCCCCTCCTCCCCGCTTGCGACGTCCGCATAAACTGCTTTAACATGCTTCCGACGAATGGACCCCCGGACACCACCAACGCATGCGCTCTGCTCAATCGATGCTTGGCTTTCTCCTGGCCACGTATCCCCGCAAAGACCACTTTCCAGAGAGGGAGGCAGCTCAGGAGAAAACACGAGATCGCCAATAACCCACTGCGCGCCCCTCTTTCCTGGCAAGCGTTTTTATTGTTTAATCTTCCGCACGCAACATCGGCCAGCTGCTCGCCTTTCCGGTTTTGTTTGTTTGGGAGCTTTCGCCGATCGCCATTTTTTTATTTACGCCTCGTCGCGTCCTCCGACGCACACGCGAAACGCAGTCAGCCTGGAGGGGGGCAGGTCGTGGGAAAAAAACGGAAGAAGCGCGCCCAAAGGAGACCGGGCCCTAATGCCCCGCACGCCCGTCTGCGGGAACGTCTCCGTCGGCACAAAACAAAAACTGGCGACACTCGACTTCACTCTGCCCGCCGAGGATCGCGCGGTGCGGAGAGGGAGAGCGGCCGCTCTCTGCACGCTCTCAGCATCCTCCCTCCCCCGTATCAGCCTCCCTCCAGTTGTCCCTGCTCTCTTCGTTTATGGGACCACTCCTGATAAACACGAACGAACGACACTCCACAGCCACGATTCCTTCCGCCTCCTCGCCCCACCCGCATTCTCAAACATACCGAACTTCTTCCTTACCAAACGCGGTGACGACGTGGTGGGCTCCATTTAATTTTCTTTTCCCACTATCCTGCCCTTACCGTAATCGGCGCCCCTTGAACGCCGCATCTTCGCGTTTGAATGTTCTTTCCTTTCCCCTTGTTGTAGACTCGTGAGAGTCAACCTCCTCACGCTCTCCTCCAGTTTTCGCCACGTTTGCGCCACCATCCCACGTCCGCCGCCGGTCCCCCGCCCTCTCTACAACACCGGCCTATCCCTAGTTCCGAGCGGAGATCTCTCTCTCCACACGCACCTTCTCCGGGTGCATGTGGCCGCAGCGGCGGGCAAAAGAATGTCGGCCCGGACGAAGGCTCGGGCTCGGAGACCGCGGCGGCGTCTTCGTCGTCACGGGCGATAAAACAAAATTCGACGCTGGCGAAGATGAGCCGGAGGAGGAGGAGAGCGAAACGAGGGGAACACATGGCGATCTCGGCCGACTCGCTGAGAGCACGAGGGGGCCGGAATGAGCCCGCAAGGCCGCCCGGCTGCGGGACCCCTCCCCTCTCTGCGCAACGCCTTCTCACGCGCTGCCGTTGTGACGCTGCGGTTTTCTTCTGTGCGGCGGCGGCCGAGGGGAAGTTCCGCACTGTGGCGGCGACGCCCCCGCCATGTTTTGATCCTAATGTTGCGGAAGACTTGGGAAGAAAAGCAACCAAGAACGACACTGGTGCAAAGCTGCTCGCAGAGTTTCGGTGAGATAAGCACGCACCTAGTTTTGCGTATACGGCCAGGTTAAAACGCTCTTAGTCAACAAGCACGTGTCCCCATTACACAATCAATGCGTGCAATAGTGAAAGTTGCCAGTTTCCGGGGCATTTGATGACAGCGCCTTACAACATCCCTTCAAACTTTAGGTAATAATCGTAAAAAGTACAGATATAGCCAGACCTGTTTTGAGAACTGGCCTTTGCGAAATAAAATATGTAGAAAAATTTGTGTAGCTTGCGTACGCGCGCGAAACAACCCTTGTCCGTAAAGTTTCGAGACTGATTTATTTTCTTCTCAGAAATGATTCTCCAAAACAAATGTAGGTGCGTATGCGTAGCGCCATCTTTTCGGGCTAACCCCTTGCTGTGGCAGGCTCTAGATGGCACTACATGTAGAAAATACGTTGTCACTAATCGTCTGCGCATTCTACTGTGAGTGAATGTGGAGAGATGGACGTCCATCTCGAACAGCGTGTAAACATAAAATTATGTGTGAAGCTTGGCAAGACAGCCACACAGACGTAGGAGCCCCTTCGTGACCCTTACGGCAACGAGACATTATCGAGGGCATGAGTTTCCGAGTGGCACAAGAGGTTCACTTCGGGGAGAACGTCGGTGCAAGAAGACACAAGGCAGGGGCGCCCTTCAACCTCACGGAATGAAAACAACGTGGCTCCGATCAGGGAAATCGTACAGCAAGACTGCACCATTACAGTCCGCATGCTATCAGATGCTCTCGACATTAGTAAGACAACATGCAACCAAATTTTTCCTGAGAACTTGGGGAAACGAACGCTGAATGCCAGACTTGTGCCGCACTCCCTCCCACAGGACCAGAAGGACACGCGGGCATCAGTAATCGCTGATTTGCTCTCCGAGGCAGAGAAGGATGCTGCATTCGTCGACAGCATCACTGCTGAAGACGAAACATGGTGTTTTCAATACGATCCTCAAACAAAGAGGCAGAGCGCCGAATGACGGCCCACAAGCTTTCCGGCGTGGAGAAAGGTGCGGCGACAGAAGACCGAAACGAAGACGATGCTGACAGCTTTTTTCGATTCCAGAGGTGTCATGCACCACGAGTTCGTCCTACAAGGGCAGACGGTGAATCAAGAGTTTTACATCCGTGTGTTCTAACGCATGCGTGATGCACTGCGACGCCGTCGCCGTGGGCATCTGGACAATAAAGCCTTCTCCACGATAACGCAAGGACGCACATTTCTCTCAGCGTGACAAAATTTCTCGCCAAGCACAGCATCACTGCACTTCCCCATCCGCCATACTTTCCTGACCTCTCCCCATGCGATTTTTTCCTGTTTCCTCGTGTGAAGAGAGCCTGTAAGGGTCGCTGGACGGGGAGTGTGGAGGCCATTCAAGACGTCACGACAAAGGAGCTGACAGCCCAGCCAAAAGAAGCATTTTCCAACTGCTTCCAAGACCTCAAGAAGCGTTGGAAGCTGTGTATAGACTGCAAGGGAGACTATTTCGAAGGCGTGCTGCACAAATAATTTGATTTCAATGTTAAACGCATTTTTTTAATGGACACAGTTTCGGGACATTGCGGACAAAGGTTGCATTTTGGAAACTGCGTGCACACGCGAACGTGCACCCGAGTCAGATCTCGAGCCTCCTGGAGGCACCGTGAGATCACCGGTACAACCTTGATATTTGCCTTTACATGCCAGGTAGCAATCGTGAAAATAAAGAAAAATACCACAAGACAAATTTGAACTTTTTTTCTGTTAAAAATCTCACAAGCAAATCGCCAACACAAATTACGTAAAATAGGGCACGAGGAACAAAGAAACGAAAACTTTGATGTGGTCACTTGAATCCTGGACGGGAAACCTTACATCGATTGATGTTTTTACTCTGTTCTCTCAGTCTAACATCGGCGTGCGCTTCACGTAACGGTCGTAGGTAAGACGAACGGGCTTTGTATTTCTTTGGCCCCAAGAAAATAAGAAAAGGGAAAGCCTCTCGGGGGGGCTGTATACCAATTCAGCTTTCCAAGCTAAGCACCCGTCTCTTCACTCGGTTTTAGACTCGTTGACTCGGAGGGGCCCATTGGCGATGCACGCGGTTGATGTGCTGCTCGACGCTGGCTCCTTTGTCTCGCGCCTGCCCGCCTAACATCCGATTATGCGCGAGCAGGCCCGTCCGCGTTGTTCCCAGCATTATACCCTCACGCACGCACAACCTGACCCAACTACAATCCCATCGCTGCTCCTAACTCACCACCTGCGCTCCATTCCCCCTCTCCACTAACGAAGCGCCCGCCGCCGTAGTCGGCCTATTTCGGTGCAGCGGTACGCTGGCACCATCGCACCGCACCCGTAAATCTGCCATCGTCCCGCGTCGATCATCGCACAAATCAACCTCGTGGGGAAGTTAATGGGGAGCGTAATGACCTCGCATATTACGGTGTCCGGTGCCAAGTGCAGGCTTCTACCGAAACAACGTGAACAATGAGAGCGTGTTGGGTTGCCGAAAGCTCCCAAGTGTTTTTTTTTTTTTCTTCGGCTATTAGACGCGAGGAGAGCCGGTACGCAAGCAGAAAGGACTCATAGGATGGACGAGGACAACCATTCGGAGACCTGCCTGTCAGCGTGCTGGTTGAAGCGGATGGAAAAGATACAAAGAGAAGAGCTTCAGTGACTTGCTCGCAGTACTTATGAGGCGGTTAGCCGCGGAGGGTGCAGACGATACCACGCCTCCGCCAGATGTAAAAAAAAAAAAAAACCTCAGCGTACCCCCTTTGCCAAAATTAACCGAGCAACAGGTTTTTGCTTCCCAACCATATAATGGAGCCTTTACGGCACCCTTAAAGACCGAAAGCCGTCAAAACGTGAGAACAACGGCTCTCCTTACTTTACGCAGATTCAGAGCGTAAGGGCTGCCCCAAGTGCTTCGCTACGCGGCTAAGAAACAAGCCATCGCTGCCCGGTCACTTTTGGCAAAGATTACGTAGGTGCCCGCCCGTGTCGTCCTCGCTGCCTCGCCGGCATCTGAGTACTCTTCAGCCGAACCGTTTCGCTCCGACGTTCTCAAGTTGAGAGAGCAGTTTTTTCAACCTCTATTTCTGTGCATGCAGTTGATGCTAAGGGTCCCGCGGCACCCCACACCATCTCTCGGCATATCAGGCTGCAGATGGGTCTTCCCATCGAGGCGCGTCTATGGCGAGGCACAGGACTAACTGGGTCCCCCAGCTGCCGACGCGCGTAGAGATCTGGCAGCTCGGATCCCACCCTGCTGGCATTTCCCAGTGGCCGGTTCTCCGAATTAAACCGCTGCACGGAAGTCTTCGCAACCTCCCGCGAGCCTCGCTGGCCGCCTCCTCGCTCTCCCAGGAGCGCGCAACTCCGGCGTAACTGCAGGGCGCCCTCCGCCAAGGCCGCCGAACAGCCGCCGGCGCGGTGATGGTTGGCCCGCAGCCCCGCAGCCTTGCTGCGAGTCTTCGCACGCCCTCCCCGCAGTTCGCCCAGCACGCACACTGGTGAGCCGTGCGGGTTCTCCCACGTCTCCGGCGCAGCCGCGCTCCGTTTGACGGCTCGGCCCCGGAGCGCTTCGCGGCGTGTGGGAAGCACAGTCGTGGACGCGCGGTCCTCCGCCGTCCCTTCCGATCCCTCTGGAGAAAGTGCATCGGCATAGCCCGCGCACTTGACAGTCTCTGCTGCAAAGTGGGCGCGACGCAAGGCGAAGGTGCAGCTGCTGGCACCGTGACACCACTTCGCATTCGTATGCAGACACAGGACAACCTGACGCCAATTTCAAAGGAACACTAAGGGCAACCTCGTCCTCCTCTTGTTCTCAGTAAAAATTTATTATCTGGCTGTGATGACACTGTTTGTCTGACAGCAAAAGACGCGCTTATCGGCGAGAAACGGATTGAAAAAATCGCCCCGCCAGTCGATTCAAATTCCTGCCGCCCTTACCGAAAGTGACCAGTCGGCGCCGTTTTCAAGTGAACTGCGGTGTAACGTATCCTCTCGGACACGCGGTTTTGTGTCGACGTATAGATTCAGTTGCGAAATCTGCCGGTGATGGCGACACCTGCATTTCGTTTTTTTTTTCGTGTTTTCTAGCTTATAAAGGCTCCTTTACTGGAGACAGTGGCCTCCGTGATTTGATCGCGGTATGCCTTACCGATACAGGCCAACTTGTATTTGTCCCGTTTGCGGCGGCAATTTACTCGTTTGCCGTTACTTCTGGTCGCCGCAGTGGCCAGCAGTCCTGCGGGCAGGAATAGTGCGCGTCGCGTCATGATGTTTAAAGGTACCGCAGGGCCCGTGAGGACGTTAAAGCACGCGCAGTCCGACCGGCTCTTCGCACGGGGCGATGTCAACAACGCACGCGGAGAGAGCCCGCGCAATATTCCTCGCCGACCCCCCTGTTTCCGCAGCGCGGCAGAGCAGAGCGCTTCCGGCGGCTGTGGAACGACGCTTCCGACCCACTTTCGGCGCTTCGGGCGATGCTCTGGTAATCCACCCAGATCAGAACGCAGTGGCGGCTCGGCCGGCCGAAACACCGCGGCGGCTCTTCCCCCCCCCCCCCCCCCCCCTTCCCTTCGGCGGTGGCCGAGAATGGGCCGCTAATTCTCTCCCTCTCTCCGGCGCATCGCGCCCCTCCGTCCGATCGATGCCGGCGCCCCGGCGCCCGTCTCGCACTAAACTGGGCCACCGCCCCGGGCCCGGCTCGGGCCCGCGTCACTGGCCCCGACTGCGTAACCGTTGTGTCAGCGTTGCTTTGCACCCCTGTGCTTCTCTGAATCACGTGATGCCAGTGCACCAATTACGCACGATCCTGTTCACGCGTATACCCCCTGCGTCCCTTTCCTTGCACGGTCGGTATAGCGGGCAAAAAAACGCATCGTGGCACTCACGGCGTGATGAAAAACTGCGCGCGCTTTCATAGGAGCAGCTAAAGCTTCTGACTTCCACGTCTGCCAATTCACCAGTTTCTCTCACGAATCCTTTAGCACACGTTCGCGTACTACGCGACGACCTGTTACAGCGTCTCAGCAGAGAAGACCCGTCGTATGTGAAAAAAAAAAATCGAATGAAGAGAGCAACTCACTCCGCGGTAATGTTGGAAGAAGGGAACACAGCTACTTATTCTCCGTAGCAAGCAGCGGCAAAGTTAACAACCACACACAAAGTATTGGAGTCACGTATTAGCATGTAACTGCTGGGTTTTGCACAAATCGGTAATTGTTTTGGCAAGTTAGCGGTCGCACTATCTCCTGCGTGTCATAATCACGTCATTTATGTACACATTGGTTAGCTTATGCAATCCTGTGCCTGCCTCTTGACAACGCACTAGTTAAACTTCTCTTGCCCTCCTACCGATGGGAACGGCTTTTAGCAGTACGAAGAGTACTTCAGGTCTTCGTCCGGCGACACGTTGCCGGTTGGGGCAGCAATTCCAACTTCTTAGAACAAAACTTATTTATTAAAGACGGGACCGAAATACAAGGCAGTGATGACAAGGCAGTTTAAAGAAAAGGCTGATAAAAAAAAAGGCTGTTAAAAACGGCCGAGCTTGAGACTCGGCGCGCTCGTCCTAAGTCGTCGTTTCCCGCGGGTTTTAACCCCTTCGATAATTGGGCGGAGCTTGAGTAATCTAGCTCTCGCCCAATTTGGACCAATAGCAAAGCAATTGCATCGTATGTACTAGTGGGCGGAGCCAAGGGTCCGAGCCCAGTGGAATGCGCAGCTCTCGCCCTAAGGGGGCGTCACGCCTCGACGTACATTCCTCGATTCCCCCCCCCCCCCCCCTCCCCGGGCATGATCGCTCCTGGTAACAGGTGCGGGGGGGGGGGGGGGGGGGGGGGGCATCGGCCCCGTGGGCTTCCACTTAACAGCACTAGTGCACTTCTATGACCAGCTGGTCCCGTCCACCAAACCAAGATTACAAAGTTCGTTTTCCCAGGCACCGTAACAGCCGCGTGGCACTAGGCCTATTATGAAGCAGGCTGATTCAAGTTGCTTTGCTCTTACGTGCACGCGACGAAACCATCGAAATGGACATGAATATGCTGAAATTATATGCGCTTTTCCAGATACAGATGTCACGCGATGAAACGTTATTTGCAAAACGTTGCGAAGTAAACGTTCTGCGCGCATCTTCGCCGATTACTAAAAAATTATCACGCGTTAAAAAGAAAGAAAACTAATGCTATACTTAATACCGAAGTTTACGCCACGACAGTGAAGCAACCGCAGTCGGTATCGGGCTCTAGCAGAGCTTTTCAACGAACCATGAATCTGTATTCACATGCGCACTCCTGGCTAGCTGCACCCGTCAGTCCGGGCTTCCTCTCGTCGTTGCATCAATGGCACAGCACCGTGATCACACGTCAGGGAGACGCTATGCGCCCCTCTCTATAAGAAAGGATGCACTCACACACGGGTACCTCATTAAGGCGTAGATCAGAGCTGGGGTAATGGCGTAGCAACCACTCGCTGAAATCTAGTCACAATTAACCCATTAAGTCCGCTCTCCTGTCAAGTGGAGGTTGTGTCGGCAGGCCGATTATTCCACAAGGCTCCTCGCCCCTGGCGATCGAGATGTTTTGTTGCTCCATCAGGTGGCGCTTGCTTCCGTCCTGTGGCTCCGCTTTGCCCGCCCGTAATCGTATCCTGCAGGTTGGGGCTTCGTCTCGTTTTAAGGAGGCGGCTAAAACCCGTCGCTGAATTTTCTCACCTTCAGCTGCGCGGCATTTATTTTGATGCGCATGACTGCTTATGCACGGCAGGCCACTATGATCGTGCGTGGACGCAAAGCCAACGCGCACTCGGGATGAAGCCATACATCCCTGCTATTCGGGCAGTAGTAGCGCACCCAGACTGCAACACCTTACCAGTGCCCCCCTAGTGCATTTCCTCGGCTGCAGTCCAACAGGCGGGGATCTACAGCAGCCAAGCACCATAGCCGCTGATCCACAGCGGCGGCTAATCGCGGTTCACTCACCCCTGTAGAGTAAAGACTGAGCTCCATGTGCGCGAAAGAGCGAGCGACGCGACAAGGCGGCACGGCGACGCTCGCTCCGTCGCTTGGGGGCAACCTCCATGCAAGCGAAGGCGGCAGGCGACGTGCGCAGCGGACTCCGTGCTTTGCGCACTCGAGCTTGGAAACACGCCCGTAACCTGTTCTCTCTCTTAAAATTTTGTGAGTGTGCCTCATAGTCAGGGCCAAAGGAATATTTCCTCTACGGCAGCGGTGTAGCGGCAGTGGAGATAGCCAACGGCGTGCTTGCGGATTCACATCACGGGGGAGGTGTGCTTTCGTTCGGTGCCTGTGCACTCCGGCTTAGTAAAAACACTCCCATAAACTGTCACCGCAACCTGATTGTAAGTGAGCAAACTATAATATACCACTGAGAATGCGCGCCACGAGTGTTTCTGCACAGTTGGAGCGCAGCGGCACGGTGGATCGAGCGCCGGTACCCGCGGCTCGACACGCATCTCGCCCTGCAGTACGCCCGCTCGCGTAGCCCGCTCCAAATGCTGTTAGCCCTCCGCACCCAACAAGTAGATTGTTTTAATTAATTAAATCATGCGGGTCTGCCTCTCAGCTACAAAACCAAATATTTTCTCGACGGTGGCGATGACCAAGACGACGCGCTGGTTTCGTGAGATGTGCCCGTGAGAAACCGTAGACAAACCGGAAACGGCTTTGGGGAGCTCTGATTGGCCAGTCGTGTGGGGGAATTCCGGGCGACGAGCGAAATTTTCTGTAGGTGCAGATCCGAGCGACGAGACAAGCGACACGGCAAAATTACTTCGCGCGACGGCGTCGCCCGTCGCTTGCCGCCGTCGCGTGAGTTTTCGCATACATGGAGTTCAGCTTTAAATGCGAGGAACGAATCACGTCATGAAGTGCGGCAAATTGTCGAGTGTTCCCGTTCCCTATAACGTACTCACCACCTAGTATATAGACGAACGCAGGTTTTTTTTTTTTTTTTCCTACGAAACAGGACTTCCGAGGCCTTTTGCCCCGCGGGGAATCCTGCATGCAGCGTTTTGAACAGGAACCGAAAACTAAGCCCCAAGTTCTTCCCGTACACCGGGCTCGTGTCTATAGCGATTCCCCTCCAACTTGATGATGATGATGAATCTTTATGACACAAGGGCATCTGTGGCGAAAGAGCGCCATGGCACAGGGTATTTTTCTTCTACCCAAGGTGGGGTCAAACACCGATTTCCCAAGCAGTTCACCCTAAAGAAGCCGAGCACCAGGCTAGGGGCAAGCTTGCATCCATTGCATCACCTGTGGGTACACGGCGACACAGGGGATCGAACCCCGCGCCTACCGCATGCGAGGCGGATGCTCAGACCACTGGGCCACCGCCGCGATGATACCCCTCCAACTTATTCCGCTGTATAGCGATTCCGCAAGGAAAAGGAACGCAAGGCAATGCGGCACTGACTCAACTCACTGCTCTAGTCGAGGCACGCAGTATGGAAAGGAGAAAAAAAAATACGAGAAAGAACGCAGCCAAAAGTAAATAGATTGTGTCGTTGCAATCGGCGTTGGCTCCTCCTGCACCCCCCCCCCCCCCCCCCCTAAAAAGTGGGTGCGGTCTCCATGTCACTGTTAACAGGCACCTTTAGCATACTGGATGCCGTACTGCCGTTACCGGAGTATCGGGAGCCCACGTACTGTCAATGCGCATGCGCAGATGACCTTGGCGCCACGTACTCGGCAGCTGCGTGTACGCCTGCCGCATCGCCACCAATCAGCGCGCGCACACTGGCAGTGGACGGGCTCCCGGTAACGGTGACACGGTATGCTAAAGGTGTCTAATGACTGACGAACTCAAGCGCGGCCTTTTCGTGCTACTTTAGGACGCTGTCGTGTGTTGTTCCAATCTTGCCCATATACGCGTGCATTTTGTCTTGCCTTTCCTTTGTCCGTCATCTAACATGTTCTAACCGTGGCTAGTCCCAACCAACTCCGACAACTTTCTGTCCAGGAGGGCGGTCAGTCGAGCTGGTCGGTGCTCGAACGTCATTTCGAGTCCGCGAAAATTCGGCACGGCCATTGGGAGACAGACGAGCACTCGTCCGTCTCTACCTCCCGGTGTCCGCGTGGAATTTTCGCGCTCCAGAAATGATAACCTTCTATCCTAGAGATACATCCTTATTTGACGACTCTGAAACATCGGGCTTACAAACTGAATAAATTAACATATCTTTGGGCGGGCCCTTTCAGAGAAAAAGAGTCTCGCTGCAGTCATGGTGATAGCAGCAAGCAAGGCCACATCTACCGAAAAGGGGAACCGCACCCGATTGGGCCAGTTGCGTAAGAGTGAGCTCCCGTTACGCTTCGTCCCTTTACGCAAGCGTCGAAACGCAAGACGAGCACTCCGCCGCGCATCTCACTCTTCCCTCCAGGTCCTCCCGTCGACGGCGCGGCAGCAGCCCGCGGCTCTCGCCGACCCGCGGCGCCGTACCGCGCACATGGCCGCGCGTCGTCCGGAGGGAGAAGGCGGGAACGGCCCCCTCCTCGTCTCCCTCACCCGGAAGCGAGAACGACGGCGCTCTGCTGCACTCCAGCAGCTCTGCGGGCCATGCGGCGGCGCCTGCACGCGCGTCGCGGAAGTGAATGCGCGCCTTCCTCTCCGAAGAACAGAGCGCCCGCGGGGCGCGTAGCCCGTTGCGCAACACGGGGCGGCGGCCACGCGGTGGGCGGCGCGCGCACCTGGCCGCGCACTGACTCGGCGTCCGTCACGCGCATCGCTTCTGAAGCGCGTGTGTAACCGCGCGTGTGCAATGAACAAAGCCGCAGTCCGACGACCGCGACAAGGCGCCCTGCGCCCGGGTCATGTCCTGTCGTTGAAGGCGTTGGGACCCCGCGAGGTGGGACCGGACGCTTCAGCCTGTTACTGGCCGAGGGTTAAGAGCGAATTTCGCAGTCTCAAGATTTGCAAGGGCCTGACGAAAATTAGGCGGGCGGATGAAATTAATAAGTTAGCGGGGATAGCGTAACCGCAGCTGGCAAAGGACAGGGTTAATTGCAGAGCGATGGGAGAGGCCTTTGGCCCTGCAGTGGGCGTAGCCAGGCTGAGGATGATGACGATTTGCACACTACGGACATGATAACTGCTGCTTGCGGTCCCATACTTTTCCAGCATTGACCTATGCCCGCCCTTGCAACTAAATGTAAGATGCGTAATGTATACATGTTCTATTTATGTAACAGTGTGCTGTTCATGGGCCAGCAGAACTGCAAGAGTATACTATGCAAGCCGCGGCTAATCACGAACACCTTCGCAGACGATGGACTAAAGACGGAACAGATAAGCAGACCGACTGCTGTAGAAGTGTCGGACTGCGAAGGCCTCCCCGTACTACAGCCGGGAGACGTAAAGATTCCTTAGAATTTTCGGTATAGCAGAACGCTGACAGTGTCAGTGAACAAGAACACGCTTCTTGCACAACTTTAAGGCGGAAGCCTTTATAGGCTGATGTTTCTGGAGAGGATTTGTGCGTCCTGAGAAAGTGTCCGCTCCAACTGTCAATCGCATAACAAAAAAAAACAAATTTCGACGAGGATGGGATTCGAACCCACACGGGCAGAGCCCAATGGATTGGCAGTCGATCGCCTTAACCACTCGGCCACCTAGTCCGAAGGAACTAGAGTGTTTTAGAAGGTATGTCATAATTCTAAGCCGGATATAGCGAACACATCGGATATAAAGAAAGTGTAGTATGTCTTAACTTGAAATCTGATATGGCGAACACACTGGCTTTAACGAAGACAGAGTATGTCATAATTTGCAACCAAAACTAATTCGAGACGCATGAGGCGATCGTGTTGCGCTAGAGAGCTCAACAGAACGACACAAATGCTTTCGCCTTGATGAAAGTGTTCCCCTGAATTTTTTTTCTTTTTTTTTTCTTTCACCCATCGACAGATCCCTGCGTTCCGTTTCAAAACGTGCCACGGAAAGTTAACCCATCGGTCGCGCATCGGTCGCGCATCGGTCGCGCATCGGTCGCGCATCGGTCGCGCATCGGTCGCGCATCGGTCGCGCATCGGTCGCGCATCGGTCGCGCATCGGTCGCGCATCGGTCGCGCACCGGTCGCGCACCGGTCGCGCACCGGTCGCGCACCGGTCGCGCACCGGTCGCGCACCGCTGCCGAAAATCACATTTGAGCAATAGCGCGCAATAGTGTTTGCATTTGAATGCGGACGATTACAGAAAGGAACCTAATTGATTTCATGTAATCGTGTCTCTTAAATCGAATTTCCAGTTTATTCGTGCCCGCACTGCGGTACTGTCAGCATCAACAGTATTAAATAGGCTCCCCTTAATTCTAACTAAGGATAATGTTAACAGCGTATGAAACATGTAACAGCCATTCTGCACGGCCGTTTCAAACGGCTCCGGGAGGAATGCCATGTCGCTCAAGTACCAGTGTTCTGTTGCTACAGAACGTTAGAACAGCATTCGACTGTACAAACACACCACCTCACGGAGCCCCGCGAAGGTACTTCGAGACTTCACAAGCGATCGCGCGAACCTCATAGTGAAGAGCGCAAACACGTCCCCATTTGGAAAGTAAATAGTCTGAGTAATCTCGCACTTTAAGTTGAAGAATAGAGCTCTTATATGGAATGTAATTTTATTTGACTTGGACTATTATGTATTAAGTTTAGGACACAGCAGTGCGCTAAGGAAAAGAAAATGACAGGTGTACAGGTGTAACATCAAGAGATAGACTGAGTGGGTCAGAGAACAAAATCGAGTTAACGACATCCTATAGTCGAACTCAAGAAAAAATAGGCAGGGCATGTTATGCGAAGGGAAGATGAGGTGGTGGTGGTAGCGTTTATTCTGAAATAAAAATCAAAAGAAAGGACAAGATATTTGCAGGCCCCGGCATCTGCCATCACTACGGAGGCACCTGAGCTGGGGCAGCTGCAATAACGGACAGCATGCAGGCAGACCGGAGAAATTGAATAAAAGAGGTGAGGGGACAGTAAGAAAAGATAGGGAGCGATGGTCCCTTTTAGGGTAACGGACTGTACTCAAAGAGAAGGCAAGCGTATATCAGGGGCGGCACAGGGTGAAGTGGACTGACGAAATTAAGAAGTTCGCGGAGATAAGGTCGCCGCACCTGGCCAGGGTTAAATGAAGGTCATTGGGAAATGCCTTTTTCCTGCAGCGGACGCAACAAAGCTGCTGCTGACGACGATGAATGACCAGCGAGGCTAGAAACACGGCGGTTCTGCTGGTCAAAGTATTCCGGACATACATACTCATTAATACCCTCATCTTCGGATCTGCCACCCCCATATAGGTTCGGAGTCCAGCTGCGTATGTTGCAGCCAAACTCCAGGCCTCCATCGGTGGCGCCTCTTCACTCGGTGTTCAGGCCCACAAAACTGGAGACTGCAAGTTCACGAAACAAGCCACCAGACGCCAGCGCGACAAAAGACCCTCGTTATCGCGAAATAAAGAAACAAATAGAGAGGCGCCAAGATTAAAGCCCAATTTTCAACGATTAGACATGGTATGCGAAAATGGAAAAAAAAATTGGCTACGCACAGGACCTTATAGGCTCACATTCATAGACTCGGAAAGATGGGCTAGTGTTTTTTTGCAAAACACGAGCCACCGTTCTACGAGGCACGACCTACGCAGACGACGCTTCAGAGCACCGGCGTGACTGCAGCACGGCGAGTGAACACTAAAGTCTTCGACTGCCTTTTGAAATTGTCGTGGAGCACCGCGGAATTCTGCTCTGTCCGAGGACCACTCGAAGCATATGCTTTCCATTCTGTTCAGGTATTGTTTCGGCGCGGTTGAGTGCCACGGCTGCTGGATGTGCCTCGTTCAGCCGTGCCCGTTGAGTAGTGTGCAACGCTTCATCTTGCTTACAGATCTAACATCCTACACAGCGTCGAAATCGAGCAGCTCTCACGATGTGACAGGACACGAGTGGACTAAGGGCTCAAAGCTTTCACCAGGTGGCGTTTCTGTCATGATATCCCCGGAGGCTTACCCCGAAATGAAATGCGGAGAGAACGTCTAAGGCCCAATTTAAGGTGGCTGCAGCTTATATCCTCGGGACAAGGGTCGGCGGTATATACTAGCATATGACCTTCCCTAATGAAGTGGACAGCAATCTGCTCAAAAGCCGATCTTCCCTTGCCAATGTCAGCTATTCGCAGACTAGAACACTGCGTTAGAACAAACAGGAATAAGCTGTGAAGCATGCGAACCTAGACCCTCAAGCCTCCGCAGCGTATACGCCCCACCTAAGGGTTATTTCTTCTCGGCGCGATAATCTGCACCACCCATCGCAGGTGTGTTCGCGCAAAAAAACACAAAAGTACCCGGTGGGAACCAACTCCTGAAGGGAGGGTGCCGGGGTGAGCGCGGCTCTGCCCAAGGCTCCCGCTCTGTTCGAAACGTCGACTCGAAATTGAAGCGTTTCTCAACCTCGCATGCATACAAGGATGCAGAGGTGTCTCTACGGAGTCTGTCGGCGAACAGTTCGTGCAATTTCGCTTTCACGTTGCAGGAAACAGTGATAAGGAAATACGACAAAGTGACGCTGATAGCCGACTACCGTTCAGCGCAAAGCGCATAAGTAAACGAGGTGTTGCATGAAGACGCGCAAGTGGACGCCTTCCTTTGCCTCGCCCTTTCCTCCATATCTTGTTCAGCGTTTTCTTGTCTTCACGAAGGGTGCGCTGTTGAGTGCGCTGCACTGAATGCCGAATTTCAGGGGCTAGCTGCACCACGTGAGACGCACTTCGGTCACGTTCACTCCCCCTGGACGACGTCCAGGAAGAGGGCGCGCGACGTGAACTGCAGCCCGCCGACATGACAACGCTGTGCCACGTTATTTCTCGCCGTTTCGTCGAATCCAGCAGCTTGCGTCATTGAGAGGCCGTCTGATGAATACTGTGCCCCGCAATCGGCCGAAGAGGGCAGCGAGGAGAAGCCGCTACGCCCCCACATGCCGTCTGCCGCGGTGTTGGACGACGAATTCGCCCGTGGTGTCCGCTCACGGAACCGCGACGAGTGATGTGCGTGACGGATGCGGTGCAGTGGAAGCACTGCAGCCCATGGTGCTCCTCCACTGTGCCGCGTTCGCCGATGCTCGTCGCGATAAGCTCGCGGCCTACAGGGCGCTGGGCATACGACCAGACTCCCTCAAGACGCTATTGCGGCCGCAGGGCAGTGCGCGCTCCCGTGAGCGAACCTTGGAGAGCCTCTGTGCGTTCCTCGAACAGACGGGCTTGACGTCCCGTCTGTTCTCCGCCAGGTAGTTACGCGCAGTGACCGAACGCTCCACGAGTCCTACCTTGGTCGATCAACAGCTGGACGCCCCACTCTAGCTGTAGTGAACATAGTGCTGTGCGCGGGCGTTTTTATTGCTCCATCATCGCGCACAACCTGTACACATTTATTATTGTGTAAATAGTTTGTGTATATTACCTCTCGCCCTATCCTCTCCTCCTGTGTCCCCTCAGCTCTTTCATTTCATTTCTCCATTCTGCCTGCTATCCTTTCCTTCCTCTGCCCCAGCTCAGGTGCTTCTGTATTGATGGCAGATGCCGGGGCTAGCAAAAATCTTTTCCTTCCTTTTTACTATTATTTTAATAAACAACCACTTACCACTACCCGCCATTTTTCGTTCCCCTTTTACGCGCCCAAGAGACACCCGCGTTCAGCGATTGTAGCCAACATAGTGGCAGCTATAAGCGGCCGTGAAACTTCGTATACTGGCAGGCGAAGTCCCGTGCGGTTTTGCGTAAAGGGCGGCGCCGCTGAATCGGCGTAGAAGGCTGCTCTAGTGCTTCGCGAATCGTTTACACCTCCTGCACACCACTCAATATGTACCCTCTGCCGGTTTTAATATTCATGGGAGAAGATTACGGCCAACAGAACGCAAAAACAAATAATCTCGTCTTCTGCGCTAGATGAAAGGTCGGGATGCATGCGACTGCTTCAGCTCATTTAGCTCGCGCCCCTATACAGTGCGCACTCGTAATGCCATACGAGATTTCTCCGACGAAAAATTTGTCGATGCAGCCGTTAAATACGACATACCTGCCTCAAACCATTTAAAGACAGCCATTTTGTGTACGTATGACGGGCTACCATCGACGCAACCTTCAAGAACAATCAGCGGGATCTCCGAAGGGTGAAGTGGGCACGCGCATTAACGGGGCTTGACGCCGTAATGAATTTACCCATAGAGAGTAATACTGGGCCAACTTAAATCCCCAAAGTACGCTCTCGTTTGCGGACCTAAACAATGCGCCAGTATCAGCGAGAAGAAATTAACGATTTATGAAATGGCTTTCCTGGAGTTCTTGTTCAGCTGTTCACTCTGCGGGACATGCGTTATAACACGAAAGCAGTCTACATTCACCGGAAATTCCAGGGACATTTACAGGACACACACCATCTAATTTTTATTTTGCGCAAACATCCATTCTGTGCCCCTTTTGGGGTATTTTGTCGTTTGTCCGCCAGCAAAAGACGCCTTTTTGCCTAGAAAATTTAATTTAGAGACTTTCCCGCTACTCGATTCAAACTCGCGCCGTCTGCATCGAAAAGGACTCCGCGACTCCCGTTTCAAAAGTTAACGGCGGTTCAGCCTAGCCTCTGGGATCCGACGTTTCGCCCGCAGTTTACTTGCAAAATCAGCTGGCGATGGCGACATCCATTTCCATTTTTTTTCTTTTCTAGCTAACCAAAGATCCGTTTTCGGCGTGGCCAGTCTAAGAATAGAACAGGGCAACCTATCAACACCGGCCAACTTTAATCTGTCATCACCGTCCCTCTCACAAAACTTGTTATTGAGCTAGGCGGTGCAGATTGCCAGACAACTCAGCGCAAAACAAAGAAGACTGAAGAAGACGGCTGAACAGAGTCTGTCCCGTCAAATCTGTCTGTTTCGTTTAGCGCTGAGATTTCTAACTCGATAGTTGGTGCTGTGCACAAGAAATGCCAACACCTACATAACCACTTCGTCAAAAGATTACGAGAAGCATGCCTTCATCGCACTGCAGCAACGAAGAAAACTACGCCACTCGTTTTTTTTTTCTCTCTGGTTCTGGAAATACGGCACGCGCGGTCGCTATACATAGACGCGCTGCTGGCGAACAGGGTCGGCTTACTCAGTAAAGCTGGGCAGAGTGGAGCACTGGGCTTCCACGAGAAAATGAAGGGCACCGCGTGCGAGCAGCGCCTGACGAGCCGCACAAATGCCGATGAAGTAAATACGCCAGCAGAGCCAAAGGACGACAACAGGCATGGGAAAAGGTGACACCGGCGGACCCTACCTTTCAGCGGAGTGGCTACTGACGCCAAGGCTAACAATGTCCCATAACAACAACGAGAGAAACAACAAAGCTCTTCGCCAGAACACGATTCAAAGCGCCGTGAGGCCTTGCGCATCACATGCTACAAAGCCGGATAGGTACCCTAATAATACAACAATAATAATACTTATTTCGCCACCACGCACTACATGGTGAACGCCTAGGTGTGCGCAATAAAAGCTGTCCCAGCAGTTTGGCGGTAGGAGACTGGGTTAAACATACAACGCATACTGTATACTCATAGATACAGCACACATAGGGCTGCAGTTATGGCCAATGGCAAAAAGAAAAGGGGGGGGGGGGGCAAGAATAAAGTCATCAAAAGAGAGCAACCTCGCGAACTAAACATTACGGAGCCGGGGAGACGAGGCAAAAAAAGGCGCAGAATAGGCGGCTGGAAAAAGAAGCCCGAGTCGCGGCGGGGGAGAGTGCGGGCCGCCGGCCTGCGCAACCACACGGCGGGCGTCGTCGCAGGCGGCGCGGCTCGGGGGGGAGACCGCAGTCCGCGGAACGGGGTCACGCGGAGGAGGGGGGGGGGGGGGGGGGAGCGTGCGCCGAGCGGGAGAGCCGAGCAAACGGGGAAGGAGGGGGAAACACGGAAAAAAAAACGACCTTGGCAAGGTCGTTGTCTTCTTCCAACGCGCGCCCGATTCCAGCCCGCGCTCACTACTGGCCCGGTCAGAACCAGCATCGGGCAAACAATGGCGGTGGGCCGTCGCCAGAGCTCGCCAGGCGCGGATAGCGGCAACGTGGGCCACACTGGCTTCTTCCCTTGCCGGCTGGATTCGTGGCGCGTCGCGTGCGAACGTTCGGGCGAAAGATTTGGCTATCCAGTGGCGTTGCAGTCCATCACTGCGTTCGCCTTGATGATCCGACGACGATCATGTTAGCGTCAGAACGAGAACGTGATGCCGTGTGTCCAATGCGTCGGGGCATCCGCAGCACGGCCTGTGTGCCGGAAGGGGCTGCAAATTTAGCTGCCCAGACGCCTGATGGCTAACCGCACAAGGATCAGCTGGCTCTGCCTTCGCGCACAAAAGGATGTTAGACTCGAATACTGGTGCTCCTACCTAAACATGTGCTCGAGTAACAGGCAGCATTATTTAGTCCCCATTTTGGACCTCCTGGCGAGAAGAACATGGCGATTAAAGTCAATGACCGTAGCTTATCTCCATATGGCTGCCATCCGAGACTCCGCACACAGGCAGTGACTTCGCAATCCTCGCTGCCATCGGCGCCCAATGTTAGTTTCGCATCCCTTCGCAGAATCAGCGTTTTTCGCTGCCTCTGCCAGGAAGGCCCGTTCCGTCCTCAAGTATCGCAACCAGCAGCTCGTGTGGACGCGGTTTCGCCCGTGTTTCGGCGAGTGCCGATGCAGCGTCTACTACGGGTGACCAGCCTGGGCCCAAGTCTGCCCAGCGGCGGCGGTGCGAATGCTACCGCGGAGAACGAATCCGCCCGCGTCGACGCGGGGGCACCTGCAGCGGGCGGCGGCGGCAGCAGGCCGAGGTGCGCCGCCCGGCGTCAGCGCGTTGGCTTCCCAGGGACGCGCGCGGGGGCAACGCTCGGCGCGAGGGTCCCGTTACGAGCGCCCTCCTCCTCCTCCCCTCTCCCCCCGCCGCCTGTCATCTTTGTGCTGGCTTGGCATCGCGCCGCCGCGTTCTTATGCGCGTGATGCCCGCTGCGCGCCGTCCGCCTGGCACCGCTGCCGGGGGCGCGCTGCCGCTAGACAACGGCGCCGCCGCGGAACGAGGAAGGGCCAGAGACGGAGGTGGGCTAGCTAGCTCCCTGCGCCGTCGCTGACCAAGTTGCGCGCTGGAAGACACCGGGCGGAGGAGCGCACGTCCGAACGAATGTGAGGGGTTCGCAAGGGTCACGGCCTGGACGACGAGAAGGTGAAAGCTGAGAGTCCGGAATCGATGTTCATCTGTATGGCGCTAACTGCAAAGTTCCTGAACGCCCCTCTTCATTTCATTCTTTACAAGTAGGCTATGCACACAATGGCGCCAGACATCGTTTCTGCCACGCGTAATGCAGGCACACTCCGTTCCCTTATTTACTATCAGCCCCGGCTGACGTCGTCGATGAAGCCAGCCGAAACGCGGCGAGTGCCTTTAGTTAGTGTCTTTCAAGTTAGTGCCTTTCCCGACATCTCCGACGGGGCTTCCAATGCAAACGTCACCGACGTAGGAGGCAGCGGCGCTATCAATATTGCAGAGAGAATAGGAAGCCAGCGTTCGATTGTGCGAAGAGTCCGTGGCCGGTTCTCACAAGCCTTCAGCGCACGACCTCTCACTGACGGTTGCTCGTCGACGGAGCCCGCTGGCCTCAACCTCCTGACAGCGGTGCGCTTCCTCCTTTACGAGTGCAATTAAGCAAATGGTGCCCGACAACAGGGCACAAATTTGGGAGAGATGCCCCACGAGCAGCCTGCGATGCTAGGCGGCAGCGTTTAATACCGCATCGCTGCACTCCAAGAGCCTCGAATGCGCCCGTGGTCTTACCACCTCATTGCTTCTTCCCGCGATTATCCAAGTATCTTGAAGTCCTTCATTGCCTCTTTCTCATTTTTCTCTGCCTTCATCTCTTCCTTTATGTCGCCCTTGAGGGTGATAGTCGGCGCTCCAGTCATTTCCTCATTACTCCCCTCCTCTCGTCTGTGTGCGTTCGTTAAGCTCCTGATGGGTGACGTCGTTCACCATCGCAATAGCGGCAAGCTGACGCGAAAAAAGAAACCGACAGGCACTTCCGGGTCGCCAGCAGAAAATGTTATGTTTAGTGGGAGAGGGGAGCCGCATTTTTCGCTCAGTACATTTTCCCACTGGGGCCGTGTCTCACGGTTGAAATGGTTTAATAAATGTCGCACAGCTTTTAAACTACAACCACTATAGTCACGAATTACGATCCAGACTGGGAACACTTCCGAATATCTAGGTTTTCGTAAGGAGCACACGTAATATTATACAAAAATCAAACCAGCCCTCCCTGATGATTAATTAGCCAATTCCCGACGGGTCGCAATAGCCCCGCGTCATGACTGTACAGCTTTCAAGACGTCAGTCGAACTTATTTTGACAGGTATGTGAACGAAGAAGTTATGTGAACGATTCAGCTTATTTGCGCACTGCTGGAAACGCTGATGCGTGCAAAACACCGAAAGAAGCCACACCTGCTCTTACCTGAAACGCGGAAGCGTCCATATTGTGGCGAATTCCACTGGTTGGTCCTCGGCAACTTTTCTTGTTCCGCGGCGGCGAGTGCGTACATGTTCCACCGGTCGTTTCAGAGATATCCGCTCCGCGGCGGAGCGCTCAGCGAATCGGATGCGAATAGGCTCGGTTTGTTACTGAATCGAACAGTAATGTCACGAACTAGAACGCGACAAAGTGGGCCGTGGCGCGGCACGGAGCGCTCACGCTATAGGCCCATCGCCATCTGTCATGCAGTCTTTTCTCTCTCTCTCTCTTTTTTTGAAGCGATGTTTATTGCCTCAGGGCATAAAAACTATGAAGTGAAAGATGAGTAAGAACCTTAAATAAATGAAAAAAGTTGAGCAGATATGATGACATCAAGAAGTGAACGATGATATGGACCCTGTGTCCATGCAATGTATGAATCCGGATTGTCCGGCGAGAGTCCCACTGACCCCAGGTGCCGAATTCTCGTCGGCTTCGGCGCCGGGCAGTCCCACAACAGGTGGTGGATATCCGCCTCACAGTCTCTGTTCTTGCAGACTGGACACCCGGAGCGGGGATATAAATATTTGAAATGCGGCCACTTGCGTGTCACAGCTGGAGTTAGGGCGTGTTAGTTGGAGTGTTCTCTTCATCGGCTTGCCGTCACGTAACAATATAATCGAATAGTTCTGCAAGTATTCGCTCCCTACGCGCGTATTCGAACAAATGCATATTCATGCGAAACAGCGAAGTCAGTGCATTAACGATAAGGCCGTCATGTCATACGCACACTACTGATGCGCACGCGTAGTTTTGCTACTGATGGCCACAGCGTATACAACCTAAAGCCAAATCACTGTTGATGAGGGTCACTAGAGTTTGACGCACGCATTGCGAGATGGGATATGACGACAAGGTTTGTTAAGCCCTGCTCAACCCCGTCGCTGCGCCGAATCTTGAAGGCCATATGTATGAGCACTGAACCTCAGAGACCGATCGCGGGAGCATGCTATGCGGCGTTGGAGAGCGCGCTGTTTTTAAATCAGTCGTCGAAAAAAAACCTACGGCGTGCCCTGTTCGAATTCCGCGCCATTTATCCGAAAACTATCAGAAATTTTGAGAATAGATTCTATTCGAATAAATTATAGCACGCACTACTTCATAACTTCAGAGAGAATTGAATAGAAGGCCATCCGAACCACTGTTCGAAGTCAGACTGCTGACAGCGTCGTCGTCCGTATTCAGGCCGAGTAGTTACTCTTCTCGCCGCGATTACTTCGGACAGCTGTGGAAAGAGCTCAGGGGGCGAAACGTTTGCCCCCAAAGAGATGTTTATTAAATTTACTATAAGAACGCTTCTTGAGTCGGCTCACAAACTGTCGAAAATCGCCGGTTAAATCTGCGCCACAGAGCGACACAATTCGGATGAAGAGATATATGCAGACATTCGCGCGGCCTGTGCTCATTTCCGGCGTTAAGCCCTTGCCGTTGGCCGTGTATATAGGACGTGGCAAAATGCATTGCCGCACCTCATGAGCCAACTGCGGCATCATGAAGCGCTGCTGAAAACGAATATGCGAGGATGCGTATGCCAGACCCAACCTCCGGAATTCGTTGCGCATGATAGCTTCCTTTGGGCTACTTGCCGGAGCAAGTGTGTTCCACTGGGCGATCAGGATTGGGTCGCTCTGTTGCGGATTTTCGTTGCTCGGACACGTATTTTACACACCGCTCCAAAACTACCAACGCCGCCGCGGTGGCAGTGGTTATAGCGTTCGGCTGCTGACCCGAAAGACACCTTTTCGATCCTGGCCGCGGCGGTCGAATTTCGATCGAGGCCCGTGTACTGTGCGATGTCAGTACACTTAAAAAAGCCCAGGTGGTCGAAATTTCCGGAGCCCTTCACTACGGCGTCCCTCATAGCCTGAGTCGCTTTGGGACGTTAAACCCCATAAACCAAACCTAAACTACCAGCGGAATTCGCCGTAAAAATCATTTTTACGCATTCATTTCGCATTCTTGGCTTGAAATGGTCCGATGCGGCTTGTCGCAAACGGTTCAGAATATAATAAGCGTTAGCCATTTGCGGTACATTATATTTCTGCAGTGACCGAAGTCGCGTACATATCTGCACGTAGTGACTTAAGCGGATAGATGTGCACATAATGCAAGAAGCGAGCCTAAATTGCACTGAGGGCAGGTTTAACGCACCAAGTAGACAGCCTATCTATCAGAACGAAGTGATACTTGCATAGCTTACAAAAGAAAGGCAATCAAGGAAGTTGACGACGAGAAACGGCTGCTACGCGGTAGAGACGACAGTGGACGAGGATTTGACAATTATGCTGTTTTCCGATGACAGTTCTGTGCGTCCCTCAGACTTAATTAGGCCACACGATGATGATGGATTTTTATGGTGCAAGGGCATCTATGGCCAAAGAGCGCCATGGCACAAGGTATTTTCAAATTCTCAAGGTTGGGTCGAAGTCCCATTTCCCAAGCATTTCCCCCTAAACAAGCCGAGCACCAGACCAGGGGAAAGCTTGTACCCACTGCATCACCGGTGGGCACCCGGCGGCACTGGGGATCGAACCCCGCACCTCCCGCATGCGAGGCGGACGCTCGATCGACTAGGCCACCGCTGCGATACTCACGATGGAATTAATCTCTCATTGTAATACCTTCAACACAATCCGACTTTTACCCTGAGGCGAAGCGCCACCGAAATGACGAGACCACGGGTATCGAATTCCATTTGGCTAGGAAGAAGCCAGGACACTCCTCCAGAGGCAATCACGTGGCAGCGGAATGGCGGCGTTGTTGCGCTTGTAGGTTGCCACCACCGTTCCTACGACGACGCCTTTTATCTTCGCAGCGCCCACATGATACAGCTGCCGCTGCAGAACAGCCCATGGAGATGTGCTGCGCCTTTTCCGCTATCCAACCTCGCCACTCTGCGCCTGCCGCTACCACCCTAAACGTCTTCACGTCGCGCGCAAGGCACCAATGATCGCTGCCTGGCCGAGTAGAGCCTCCGCCTGCGTCATCGTGCGCATGTGTAAGGGACTCTGAGGCGAATGTCAAGTACCAGCAATTATATATATATATATATATATATATATATATATATATATATATATATATATATATATATATATATATATATATATATATATATATATATATATATATATATATATATATATATATATATATATACGGAATGTAATTGCTGGTACGTCGCCCTTTTTTTTCATTCATATTCTTGAAACTGGTTGGCTTAAGTGTTGTAATGAATTAAAACTACCATATCGGCGATTACCTCTCAGTTTCTTTAGTTCCCCATGTGACCTAAACACCAACTACACGTCAGAGCTACTGTTCGGTTGATGAAATCGAAACCAGAACAGCACGAGAAAAATTCAATTATGAATTATTTAGCGGTCGTAGGCGAATACCACGTCGTGAACCATGTGTTCTAATGTCTAATGAATCTCTTAAAATAAGGAAACGTCCAACTAAAATTAGGTGTCTATGGTACTTTAAGCGAGGAAAGGTTAAAAAAAATGACAGGTGTCGCCGCCACTGGCCGCTCTCACAAGCAAACCAGATGACAACAGGACAGTTCTAAGCGTGCGGCTAAGTTGCACCTCGATCTCGTCGCAAACGGTGATCGCAGGGTATTTTCCGGTCTTGATGTCACCAGTTTTGATACAAATTACAGTTTTGCAAATTCAATTTTCTCGGCAATAAATTCCTCCGGTTCCCTGCAGCGTGTTTCTAATCGGCGCGCGCAAGTGATCCCTGCCTCGTGGGGAAAGAGGGCCCCTCGCATGTTAATGGCCCGCGGAGCAGCAGCGGTCGCGCCCTCGGACTGCTGCGCACCGCCTCGTGCAGCGATGGAGTCGGCCGCACAACAGCTCGGGGGACCTTGAGGAGTCGGCGCCATCGGCTGCTCAGACGACGCCGAGCCGATCGGACGGCGACCGGCTTGGCGCTTCCCCTCCGCAGCGGCGGCCTGCCAGTGTGCCCCTCGGGACGTGTTCCCCCCCCCCCCCCCCCAGCCGGTGGGTGTGCGTGCGTGACGTCATCGCCGTTACTCGGCCTGCTAGCGCCCCCTTCTTCGGCCGACGTGACCGGCCCCACTGCCGATGCTCAGCGGTGGCTGGCGCAACGACTCGGCCGCACGCGAGAGCCATGCTCGCGCACACCTGGACGAAGGCTGCGACGCCAGCTTTAGCGTATCCGCCAGCTTAAGTTACGAATTCGGGAGCAGGACCAGATGCTGCAAGCAGTGATGTGGACGCATAATCGCTATGGGATAAAAGCAGAAACTACCACCTTTCGTCGCCCTTCACCGAGGCAGACCCCACCCCTTTAAGCGGACATATTCCGGACTACCTCAGTCATATGAACAAAGCAGCATGCGACTTCAGTGCCTTCGAAGGTAACGGATGCTTGCAAGGACAAAAAACATAGTGCTACCTATCCCGCAGGAGCGAATCCAACTACATACACGAAATGGCTAGCTACTGCAGTGACTGCGCTGATCCCTGCGCGATCGTATAGAGGATTTTAGTATTAACGCGACAGCGTTAACGAACTCGTGTCGCAGAAAGTCCGGCGCCGTTGACCGTGAGCGACAAATCCCCACAGAAGCAGCCAAGGAGCGAGGCGAACCTCGTAGGTCACGTGACCTCGCGGCGTCATCATAACCTGGCCACCGGATTGTGAGCAAACTGCGCACCGTGGCAGGTTGGTCGCTAGACAGGCACGTATTGAAGACCACTGCTGCTGTCTTGGCACTGCTCAGCGACAGCCTTTCCCCTGTCCTGGGAGTTACCTTGGGCCCCTCCCGAAAAAAATTCCTCCCTACGTGCCTGTCGCCAGAGATCGCTCGACAGGGGCAACGCGGGTCGCCCAAGCGCCCCACCGCTGGTAGCAGCTGCCGTCGCAGGGCAGTGGCGCATCGCACCTCTTCAACCAGGATGGGTATGAGGACTCCCAGGTATTTATGAATTTTAAGTAGAAAATAAACAGTTCTGCACATATATGGCCAGTCAGCAATCGCTTCATGACCGTAAGGCGGAGCTTAAGAGCCCGCTCCAACTTTTCCAGGAATTAATATGAGACTCATCAGCTCAAAATTGAATAACCAGTCAGCGATGAACAAGTGTGGCAGACTAGCCGGACGCACACTGCCACAATATCGACGCCTTTACCGCAGCTCACGTATTACCTGAGCGCTGCTATACGAAGCGCTCTCCGCAACACTAATCCTCCCCATCGCGTTTCGCCCCGGCGCAGCAAAATGTCACCCAAGGCAGAGCCGGGGACCAGCGGTTGTGCGCGGGAATCGACGCGCCCCATTAATACATTCGTGCTGCACAGGGACTTCCGAACCGAAGCGCACCTTGCGCAACAATTCACGCGGCGCTGCGACGCAACGGCGTTTCGGGAAAATTGAAAGGTCGCCAGGTCCCGTTTCCAAAACGTGAGGGGTGTGCAGAGGCGGGTTTCAAAACGCTGCCTCGCATTCTCGTCGTCCCTGCTCGCCGGTTGCGTCCAGCCTACCGGCGGCGGCCGACGAAATGCGACATCTACAGCGTGGCGGAGGCACATACGCCCGCTAACGATTATCCGCGCCATATCATTAGACGCGGGAAAGAATAACGCGAAGCGGACATTGAGGACAACTGCAAGTTGGCCTGTAAAGATACGTTATGCACCACGTCCTGGTGACAGAAAGGATACTTTTACTGAAAACGGGACACTTAAAACCTGCAAGAGGCCGCAGACCCAGTCGAAAAATCGACAGAGTCGGTCCCGTAATAGGACAGAATTTTTTACCGTCCTGTCGTGACGGCAGGTTTTTCAGCGACAGCTGTTAGGCGCCCGTCCCTGGCTTTCTCGTCGCCGTAACCGGTTGGTGCGTTAATGTCACCGTCACGTGACATTATGCCATTATGTCACGTGACTTTCTGTCCCATGGCCTTATATCACGGTCAACCTGGGTCGCATAAGCCTCCGGGTGGCTCTGTATGGAACATCCGCCTGCCAGTGCAGGGGTGCATCACTTCACCACTACACCAGTTGGCCAGGAAAACTGAACGCCTAAACAGCTATCGCTGAACATCGCGTTACACAGTCGTAACCGTCCTGTGAGATTTTTTTCTTTTTTTGTAGCACTACGAAGTCGACTGCAGTCGCAACAGTGGACTGTACAATACTACAAAAACTCCTGTTGTCACGAGACGAATTTAGACTGTCAGGTCCCAAAATACTACAAGAAAGTATTGCTTTTCCGACAGAGAAGTGAAAGAAAAAAACTAAGAACCTAAATACAGGTATCGCCGCAACCAGCCGTTTTCGCAAGCAAAGCATGAAGACTGCAATACTGTTCCTTATGCGAATCTCGGAGGTCAGGCGACAGCGCCATTCACTCTTAAACGGTGGTCACGGAGTCCTTTTCAGTAATAATGTCGGAAGTTCGAATCGAGTTCCGAGAAAATATTCCTTTGGCAAATCCAATTTTATTAGCAATAAATGCGTCTTTCACACCCGCGCAAACATCAGCATAGCCATAAAGAGCCAGTACACAATCGACTTTTAGCCTACTCCCCATGTGTCGCTTCCTGAAGTTAAACCCCGCACACCACATACGCACAACCGCAGAGGTGGCCTCGTTGTTGAGCATCCGCCTCGCATGCGGGAGGTGCGGGGTTCGATCCCCAGTACCAGCGGGTGCCCACAGGTGATACAATGAGTACAAGCTTCCCCTGGCCTGGTGCTCGGCTTATCAAGGATTGCTTGGGAAATGGGTCTTTGACCCCGCCTTGGGCAAACGAAAATACCTTGTGAATGGAGCTCTTTGGAAACAGATGCGTTTGCGCCATAAAAAATCAAACAAATTTTTACTGAGATGGAAAATTGAATAGAAGTGTCCTCAGCGCCGCATTACGTGCAGCTGCGGTCGCTCAGCGGCCATGTTCGTGTGCTACTGGGCATGAAGAGGCCGCGGGTTCGATCTGCGACCGCATTGCGATGGAGGCGCAAAGCGAAAACACCCCTGCAATGAAATTTCCGAGGAAGCCAACGATTCCCAACCAGCAGAACAATTCTGGAGCCCCTCAACTATACTGCGAGCACCACCACAACGGCGCATCACTAACGGCAAAAAAAAAAAAAAAAGACGGAAACAGTACGAGGAAACGGTTCACTGGACGCTTGCCACTAATGTGCTCAGCGACAGGTGCTTGAAGTGGTAAATAATATTTTACATTCATTATCATCCGCTTTCTCTGCCAGAGTGCGCAAGATATCAGTATACGCTGTAACTTGCAACGTCAATGTTTGGTTTATGGGGGTTTAAAGTCCTAAAGCGACTCAGGCTATGAGGGACGCCGTAGTGAAGGGCTCCGGAAATTTCGACCACCTGGGGTTCCTTAACGTGCACTGACATCGCACAGTACACGGGCCTCTAGAATTTCGCCTTCATCGAAATTCAACTGCCGCGGCCGGGATCGAACCCGCGCCTTTCGGGACAGCAGCCGAGCGCCATAAACACTGAGCCACCGCGGCGGCTGCAACGTCATTGTGTTCTGACCACTGAGCGTAGCGCGTTGCAGTGGCGCCATGCCTGATGTCGCTCTGTGCTGACCAATCGGCGTGCTGCGGTTACGGCAACGCAGGTCAGAACAAGCGACCTCAACAGCCGTCGCTGTCAGGTGTAAATCCGAGCTCCAGGATAAAAGAGTTCGCTGGGAAAAGCTCTGAAAGCAACAACGCTAACGTTCTGTGGAAAATGTAACATGCAGTGCAACGTGCGGTTTTAGACTTTCGATGGCGATGAAATGCGAAAACTCCCATGTGCTGTGCTGTGCGCATGCACACTAAAGAGCCCCAACACAGGCCACGTGTCGATCGCTACCACAGCGCCAGCTTTTCGACGTTGAATAGACATGAATGGTTGGTTAGGGACACGATACACGGCTGCCTTGGGGTCACCGCACGTCGACACGCACGAGATTAAATCAGTTACTCCCGCATTGACAAGGACGTTGCGGTGACAAAATCGGGCGCATGCACGCTATCCGAGCGTGCGGCGTATCGCTGCCCGGACGTGTCAACGACAAGCTAATATAAAAACGGATCTTCCCAGGTTTTCATCTGTAATCCGGCCCGCTTGAATTTGCCTAGCCTCGCCGAGAAACCCTATATGCGTGGCAAGGGGGCGCATTTATTTTCAAGTCACAAATGAGCCACTGACTGACGAGCCGCTGGAAGCGGCTCAAAAATCGAAGAATCAAGTACAACCACAATACAATATTCGCTGTCTTATTGGTTTTGTTGAAACATAAGGGGTTTTTTTTCGGCCATGAACATTAATTACATCACGCCGGAACAAAAACTACGTTGCTCGCATGGGAGGCTTAAAACTGATCTTTTACAAAGTTCTTACAGAGCGTTCAAGCCAAGCTCTCTGGGGAAATATTACTGAGTACGTACCACATTTATTTGTTTCACGCACTTCATCCTCATCATCAGCCTGACTACGCCCACTGCTGGGCAAAGGCCTCTCCCATGTGTCTCCAATTAACCTTGTCCTTTGCAAGCTGCGGCCACTGTATCACTAAAACTTAACGGATCTTTATTTCACAACGTAGGACCTTGAATGGGTAATGCGCTGGCGTAGCATTCTCTTCTCGGTTGCAGATTCAACGTTAATTATAAACGTTACTTGCTAATGTTACTCGTCAGTATTATCCGTTAATGATTATGAATGTCCTCCGCCAGGAATTATTAGTACCCTGCGGTTGGTCCCGAGAGAACCACACATAGAAGACGAAAAACCGCAGCGCATACTGTCACGAAGTTAGCTACAGCGATGAACGTCAGTAAGCGAGTGAACCGTAGACTGAAGAGCGAGCAAGCTATTTCCGCGCATTGTGAAAGACAGCTTCAGGACTTCGCCAGAAGAGAGGAAGTATGCCCGAGGAACGAGATTGCTAGAGTACGCTACGCAATTCAGCAGACACTCGCTGCAAGCAAGGTTTAGGTTACGTACATTTATTCGCTGCCCAACTTGCGGCAACTACTGAGCATAACTATGATGAGTCCTCGCTCAAGAAAAGGGCGATGCCGGTAGAGCGGCGGAAACACTACAGCAATAGAATTACAACCCACGGCGCTGCACACAGGACTGCAGGAAAGAAGCAGACGACGTACAGCGTCCAGTTGAATCTCTTCAGAACAGAATCAAAGGGGGAAAATATTGCATACCGTGAGTCACAGATATATTCACATAAAGGTAAGCATCAAAAGTAAAAGGACGAGAAACCGCGGCCGGCAGTAAAATACACTCAACACACTTGTCTGGTTTCTCTGGTCCTATATTTCCGTCGTTTTCCTTGCCCACCTTTTCATGCATATATTCGTGGCTGGCGGAATAAGACAATCAGCAGTTAGCGCTGTGTGTCGCCTACTTTACTCCTGGTCCTCCGCGTAGCTTCACTGATTTCCAACTAAGGCGTACCAACTTCCCCAGGTCTCTGCTAGAACTACAGCGATACTGATGAGTGATTACGAGCTGCAGTCTAGACGAAAATTCCTAGAAAATTGCACTCGGCGACACCACAAAAAAATTCCCTAAAGTCTTCTAAGAAGCGCATTATATGACCGTATTTCACTGCAAACCCCACAATTCCGTGCACTGCTACTCCCGTGTTTCGTGCCAGTCTATGTGCAAGCCAATAAATAAAAAGTATTCTGCCTTGCAATATAAATAGCATTTCTAACATGTCAGGCTTGTTTTACCGGCTGTAAAACCTCTATGTTTCGAGTACAGCCTTAGCTTTTACTGGAATTCAGCTGCGCGCAAAAAACGAGAGAAGTCAGGAGAGGAAGCCTTCTTGGCTATCGTGAAATGCGCCAAACCTGCATGGAATTATTTCCCCACTGATAATTATCTCGCCGGAAGGCATTTTCCGGGCCACACTTCTAGACCTGTAGAGGAGGCATTCGCAATAAAGTGCACCATCACCCAGTAATCATCCTCCCGTATACTTTTGTTGGTCTGCCGCAGTCACAGAGACCTCAAGACACGGGGCCAAGTTTGAAGACAAGGGACAAGCGAGAAGTCTGTCGATTCGGGGGACTAGAGTGCACAGCCACTACCGAAGTCACGAACCAGCTGAATGAATGTGTGCATAAAATAGACTTAAATTCAACATGCCGTCGTGGCTAGCCAGCTCGGCTGCGGAGCCTGGACATTCCGGCCGCTTTTCGATGGAGGCGAAATGCAACACGTCCGTCTACTGTGCTCTGTCAGTGCATGTTAAATAAGCCCGGATGGTAGGAATTAAACACGAGCCCTCTACTACGGAATATCTCATAGCTCATCTGTTGCGTTTTGACATTAGAGCCAATATACCACATACCAATATAACATGCCAAAGTTAGCGAAAGCGCAAAAAAACACAATTCTGCCAACATGCACTGCAACGGGTCACAGGTAAAATGCTGCCAGATTAAGGCCTGTTTACGGCACTAAATGTTTTCACTGCTCAAACACTGCAGACATCCTGAATTACCATCAAATATTTATTAGCAACCACATGCTCCATTTAAAACGAAGCACAGACGCCAGAGATTAACGTTAGTGACAGAACTTTCCAAAGACGCCTCAGAAACTACGAATAACTTGATAATGAGACTACCGTTACAAAACAGCCACATTTGAAGCAATCACCGAGCGAAAAGCCGCGACATCCAGGAGCCGCACATACCAGCATGGCAGCTCGCATCGTGTCGACAGATGGCGCTACACTGCCAAGATGTAGCGTTGTGCGTTGCGTGCGCAGAGGAGGAGGAAACGGCTGAACACTTGACACTTTTCTCTAGAGGGCTTCACCCTACAGTGGAAAGCAGCGGGGCTGATTTATTGAAGGCATTGGGGTTTAAGGACAGTGAAGGGAAAGTAGATTGTAAGCGGGTAGAAGTAACCAAGCGAAGGTTATCTGATTGGTGGCTAAAAGCAAGAGAAGAGTAAAATTTCATAAGCCATGGCTAGGTGGCTTGAGCCACCGCTCGATTTAAAGGGTTCAGCCGTATCCATCCATCCATCGGCAGCGTCCTAGAGAAAAGCGGTCTTAACTGAGGAGGCGCGCTCTTCTAGAATGGCACTTGCCAGAATACAACTGTGCGCACTGCTAAAAGAGAGTTATGAAGTTTGCTTCGTCACACAAGCGAACACGCAGAATGGTGAGCGTAGAACGGTGCGGAAACTAGCCGCAAGGGTGTGACATTCCCGTAGAGCCAATGGGGACGATTTTGAAATGCGACGGTGGCGGTGCCTGGGAGTTGGCGGTAAAAACATAAATTGCTCAAAACTTTGCTCGCTATGCTTGCGCCGGTCGCTGTCGTCTGCTGCCACTGCGCTGCAGCGTTGCCCGCGGCGGCACTGGCGGCGCAGACGCGTTGTGTCATTGACTCCAGCCGCGTTTGCTGCCAGATACCAGGATCGCTGCAATCGTTCCGACCGTGGCGACACTTATGGCGCGGACGCGCAACTTGCAACATGCCACAGCACTGCTAGCCGCCAGTACGACAGCAAAAGAAAGAAACGGGCCAGAAAAGGATGGGGCCACAGCGGTGATGAAGGATAGGAAAACAAACCAGCAAATCCGCAAAAGCAGAACGTGCTCGCCGCACGCGAACAGAATGACAGGTGCCAGCAGCATTGGGGAGCAAGCATTCGCGGATTGCACAAAAGGAAACAGCAGCCCTTCGATTCCAAAGCGGGCCCCGAGGAAAAAGGCGGCCACTGCGCGGCGTTTCATAATTCCACTTCCGCCAGCGCGCACCGCCCCACTGCGTTAGGCCAGCGGCAACAGACAGCCCTCTTGTTTCCAGCTTTTTGTTGCTTTCGGAGATCTTTCCTTCCTCTCTCAACTTTCTTGCCTCTTCCGTACCGTTCGGCCCCCTTTTTTTGGGTTTCTTTTTGCACGAAAGACGCGCGAGAAAAAGCAGCAACCCGCGGTTTCCGGGTGAAGCAGTCTTCCAGTCCCGCACCTTGCGAGATTCGTCGGCGCACGTGCTGCGACTCCGGCGCACCAGATGGAGAAACCGACAGGGCGCCAGAGAACGAGTCCCCACTTGAAGGAAGCGATCAGCGCCACTAGAACACAGAGTGCGATTATCAGAGGCGGTGTTCTTACGTCGCGACGCAGAGCGTCTGAAAAGCAGACAGAAACTTGCGAAGCCTCGTTCGAGAGAGCGGACGCCCCGCGGGGTTCGGGAGAGAGCCCGGGACGAAACGCGGGTCACGTGACGGCGACCGTGCGGTGCACTGCGTGCCGTTGCCTAGAACCACGGGGCGTAAACACAGGGCGCACGCCGTCGCCGCGCCACTGCGGACACACGCGAGACGCGGGCGGCGGCAACGTTATGCTCTGCGGCTCCCAGGCGCGAGCCGCGCTAAATGCGAAAGGGGGGAGGAGAGGCAGCCTTCGCCGTCTGCGCAACGAGAGACGTAATGGACGCGGCGGCGTCGGGCCTGCGGCGCCGTCAAAAACAAGACCGCGGCAGCGTTGCCCGCGATGGGCGAAGGACACTCACCCGCCATGCACGGGGGCAGCGGCGCAGCCCTTCCTGGCCTGGTCGGTATTATTCAGGGCATCTGGAGCGGGGCACAGATACCGTTTCGGTGGACACTGGCTCCGGGGGGGGGGGGGGGGGGGCAGAGAAGCAGACGACACCGCTACAGTTAGAAACGGAGCGGAGGGCGGCGCGCGGACAGCGCCGGCGGAGGAGAAAGAAGTCGCCAACGCCGTGAGGGCGGGGGAAGGCAGGCTTTCCCGCGGTCTCCTCCTCGCTTGAGGAAGTGGTGCCGTAGGGGGGCTTCACCGCCCAAAAGGCGAAGCGACGCGAAACGGAACACGGGCTTGTCAATCCGGCGTCCAGGCGTGCTTCTTCGCCCACTGGCTCTTTTTTCGTACTACTCCTGCACGCGGCGGCCCGGCAAGATTGGCCTCTGTGCGCTTAATTGCAGGTCACCTACATAGCGCTTCTTCGGTGGACCCTCTCGTGCGCGTTGTTTACGAGCCAATATCGATTCGCATCTTCCGCTCGGGGGGAAACGCGCGCTGTGCGGTTCCCCTCCTCCCTCCTCAAGCGGCGGGATGGTTACGCGCGCGAACAAACTTTGCTCTCCTCGGCGTTGCCGCTTCCGGCCGCTTCCGGGTTGCCGGGAGGGGAGCGGACAGAACAAAAAGGCGCCGCCGCCACGAAAGCACCGTCGACACAAGCGAGAATGCTGCACGCGCGGTCAGCGAGCCACCAAAGGGTCCCGAATAGTTACGCAAACGAACCGGAACGGCACTCCTGACACAATGGTGCGCGACTGACTTCCTCTATGAGTGCGCTTTAATTTCTAGGTTCAAGAAACTGCTCGTGCAGCAAATGCGCAGAACTAATGAAGCCTGTTATGGCCCACAGCCTGCACAAGTGTGAATATGTAAAACTGTCCGCTGTAGGCGATAATTAATGATCTGCTACTACGCGAGAAGACAGAAAAAAAATGTTCCTTTTTATCCGACCAATTTCTTTCCGTAGGAACAGCAAATGCGGTAACCGAGCAGTCAGTGAGCTAGCTGTTCAATAGGGAGTATGTGCACAATGCAATCAAAATACGGATGCAGAAGCTGTATGCATCGGAATGCTTTTTTCGCTCAGGTCGTCATCGTAGCGCGCCGTCCTGTCTTCCTTTCACGTGGTTGTGCTACGCTTACCGATTTAAGGAAGTAAATGAAAAGCACGCTGTCATCGGTTCAAGACCATGAGCTTGAAGTTGCGCATATTTGTTACTGGCACGTCGCAGAAGCTCACAATTTCTCCACTTGAGCACTAGACGAAGAAAATATAACGACGCTTGTCATCAGTATATGGCGCGCCTTGCTGGCTGTAAATATTTTGTTCGTTTTGTCCTCGTACGCTAGTAAACTTGCTTTTAATGTATACAGGAGAGTGCAGAATAACGTCTTTCAAACATGTGGTGACGATACTTTAAGGCGCACGTCCGAGAAAAAAATATCTTAGAGAAGCAACTTCAAACAATCTCGTCGCGAGAAACTGCTTTTCTAGAAGGTCCACTAGTGATCGGCGGTGATACGTCGTGAGTGGACCGCAGCGCATGATGTTACATATTCGTTACGTCGTGGACATAAAGCGGAAATAGAACAACGCCCCGTAAAGAAATGGAATGGAGTATTCGCGGGGCATGCTCGATGTGCGACCTCGGAGTTGCGTCTGTAGCGTGCGAGGATCGGGAATCGGACAGCGCGTTACGTAACTGCGGTCACTCGGAGGCACCGGCTGCGAGCACTTAACACGGGCACCGATCGACGCCGCCACTACGATTTTGTCGAAGAGAACGTAAAAGTCATCGCAGTTACAATACTGAGGTGTCTGCCTGCATCCATCACCGTGGCACGTGGTCGCGCAAATAGTTGAGTGCGCTTTCCTGACTTAGCAAATCATCGATGCGGAAAACCCGCAGTAGCTGGCTCAGTGCAAGGAGGTCGTTCCGCATGGTGGCGAGCATGCTCGAAAAGCTTACTTTTATGTCAGAAAGCAAGGACAAACAAATGTGCACGGATTTCAATGCGCTGCATAGAGCCGTGGCGATGAGTGCGAGACGCCACCAGCCTTTCACGAGTGGATTCTTCGCAGGTGGCACAAAGGCGCACAGCGTACACAAACAACTCTGGCACGGGAACAGAGCGTCCATACAAATGATGTCGAGAGCGGTCACCCACCTTTGATGGAGCCGGAAGATGTCTGGGGCTGAACCACCTCGACTTTTGTGTAGCTGTTACTCCAAGACATTTGACACTTGTCGCCGACGGGCTGAGGTCAGATGTGTACAGGGCTGCAGCAATCCAGAGCGCCGGCACTCCGAAGTCTGGGGGGCCCACGCATCGGCTCGGGGGGCGCGTAAACCCCCGGGCCAGCACTTCGCCAAGCACCGTTATTCCCCCCCGCGGGCCGAGACACGCGCGCGTCTCCGACGACGGAGCAGAAAAGGGGGCCAGGAAATAAAGAAACAAAGGGGGGAGGAGCACGCAAGGTAGCGGCGTCTAGTCACGTCGTATCATGGCCGAAAAACCCGCGGCGCCCGGGCTAAGCACGCCGTCAGCTCGTCGTGGTCGGCGGTCCCGTCGGAGAACGGCGGTGCAATCCCACACATGCGCGCCGAGCTCTGCGGAGGTCAGCTCGGTCACCAACACAGCACCAGCGGCGCGAGCGCGACGTGAACCACTGCAACCACCGCGACGATTCACCCGCCAAGTGGGAGGCGAATAACACTCGGGCGGCGACGAGTCGTTGATCTGTCACCCACAGTGGCTCCGCTCGGCGCCGAACGGACGCGCGCGGCAGTTTCGCAGCAGCCGGAAGAAAACAAGCGTGCGGGCCCACAACAGGCGTGGCGGCAGGCGGCGGCGACCGCTGTGAAACGCGGAAACGGAGCAGTAATCCACCTGTGCGCGCGTACCGCCCGACCAGCGGCTCTGCGGCAGTGTGCCGGGAGCCGTTCGCCAGCCGGGACAGTGCGGTCGCCTCCTTCTCGCGCTCGCTCCTCCTCGCCCCGATCGAGTGTGCGCGGCGAGTTCACTGCGCAGCGCGGGGGGGAGGCCGGAGGCGGCGCTGCTGCTGCTGCTGCCGCGGGTCGACACAACACTGCCGGCGTAGATCACGACGGACGCAGCACACGCGCGTCCCGCTTGGGCGTACTGGTCGGGGCCGCGAAGAATTCCCTCGCTTTAATGCGTCGCCTAGCCAACGAGCCACAACTTTGAGCGCGTGTAGTGGTTTGATCTAGTTGACACGCCGCACTTGAGATGGTTAGCGTGAATGAAACCGAAACCAGCTGGGGAGCACGGCATTTTTAACTACCGAGTCTCGAAGGGAGAGAGAGGATGGAACGGAAAGAAATGTTTTAAATGGAACTAACAACCACTCCACTGCTCTTCTACGGCACGTGTTTCCATCGGCGGGACTTGGGTTGCTCCTCCCAACCAGCCTTTACGGAGTTTCCTTAGTCGGTTCTGAGTGGCGCGCGCTGTGCACCTGTGTAGCGCCAGATCATAAGGGCGTTTGCGTATCCTGAGTTGACTACGTTGACCAGCGGACCGCGTTCGCTGTTCAACCCACTCAACAGAGCACATGCCACGTTGAGGCTCACAAATACACAACCAGTGCAGAGTATGCATTTGTTAGCCTCGGCTTGGTGAAGAGAAGAAAAATGCTCGCTTTCAAAGCTGCTCCTAATTTTAAAGGTTACACATCACCCCTGTCAGTGATCCGCATTCGATTCTCTACAAGAATGCCGAAGCTTGCTCGAAGCACTTAATTCTTTGAGAAGTGAACTGGTTTGGATCGCTTTATCGGGTTTAACGTCCCAGGGCGACTCAGGCAATGAGGGATGCCGTAGTGGAGGGCTCCGGAAGTTTCGACCACCTGGGGTTCTTTAACGCGCACTGACATAGCACAGTACACGGGCCTCTAGAATTTCACCTCCATCGAAATTTGACCGCCGCGGCCGGGATCGAACCCGAGTCTTTTGGGTCAGCAAACACACACAATTAAAGAGAACAATAGCAACATTCCCCTATGCACCTTGGTTTCGGTGACTGTTGGCTTCCTTCATATGTTTGTCAAACGAGCCCCTCATTTCCTTTACCTAGTCTGCTATTAGCTTAACGTGGGTCTCGGTTCTGGCAATGTTGGTGCAATAGGTAGCATAAGAGGGCTTTCGCACAGTTTCCGCCCTCGCCGTTAGATGACGTCCTACGTCACATTCGCGGTATTACAGGACGTGCTAGGTTCGCTGCTATATACGAGGGTGGCGCTGGTGAACACTCTCAAGGTTCGCTTACACGCAATAAACATAAATACCCACGAGAATAGCAGACTGGACAGCCGTCGCCGTAGCTCAGTTGGTAGAGCACCGGACGCGATATTCGGAGGTCGTCGGTTCGGATCCCACCGGCGGCATGGTTGTTTTTTCTGCTGCTTTATAATTAACTTTCTTTAAGCAACATATTAATCGAAAGCATTAAAAAAAATTAAAGAGAACAATAGAAATATTTCCCTGTGCACCATGGTTTCGGTGACTGTTGGCTGCCTTAATATGTTTGTCAAACGAGCCCCTCATTTCGTTTACTTTGTCTGCTATATATATATATATATATATATATATATATATATATATATATATATATATATATATATATATATATATATATATATAGCTGTGAAAACATGAGGTACTTAACTGCTTAAAATAATATACATCGAAGTATACGCTTCATTTAAGGAAACATTTTTATTTTACTAGACGTTTCGACGAAAGATCGGTCCTCCGATCGAAACGTCGAGTCAAATAAAAATGTTTCCTTAAATGAAGCGTATACTTATATATATATATATATATATATATATATATATATATATATATATATATATATATATATATATATATATATATATATATATATACTGTCACCGTTTTTACTAAAATCGGGTTTGATATGCCCAGCCATCGGACCCGAAGAGTATATTTGAATAGTAACTGCATCCTACGGCTCGGCGATTATCCTAAGGCGAATCGAATTGCGCCTTACGAAGCAGCATATGGGTGGGATACCGTAATGTATACAAAACGCAGACTCCCTCGCGACGCTAGCATTTAATAGATGAGTAAGTTTTGTTGCTTACCACATGCATTCCATTATCACAGGTACCCACAGTCCTTAATTAGCTGCACGAACCTCGGAGCTAATATTCCTTCCGAAATTTAATCGATATTTGAAGAGGCAATAACAAATAGCACTACGTTGAAGGGCGCTACCACAACGAACTGCGCTTTTTGCCGCTAGTGGAAATATACGAAAACTCTCCACGCTCCCGGAGAAATAAAAATATAAATAAAATGCGCGCACTTCCGGAACAGTAAGCCGCGGGTATTCCCATTAATCACAGAACTACTCCTGCCCCTAATTTTCTTGCGTATCAAGCAAGGGCTGCGTACAGCTTAATGCTACCTTAGTTGGCTTGAGAAGCGAATGAGTAGAATCGCTTTTGTATCTTGACCGTTTAATGGACTTTCTGCAGCTATCGCAGTTCACTGCCAGACTGGGTCAAGCAAGCAAGGCGCTGAATGTTTTTACGCGTATCTCACAACAACGGAGCAGAAAGATCGATTGTCTCAGCTTTCTGCGAGAGTGCGCTTAATCACCAGAGCATTTACTGATGAGTCGCTTATCGGCGAGGCGAAGAAGGTACGCTACCAAAGCAAAGCGGAAGAATCCTCGCCGCATCAAGCAGCTGTCTCGGCAGTTTTTCTCCCCGGAGCACTCTGTTCAATCGTTGTACATTCCTTTCAGAACGGCCATTAAAACCGCAAACCCACAGTTGAGACCCGCTATTCCCCCCTCCCCTCTTTTAGATGGGCATTAAAAGTGAAAATTTCGGACACCATATAGTGTTCTCCGAACGAATGAGAAAAAAAAATCGCGAGATTTTGCCGCGCTCATTCCACGCTTCGGTCGTTAGACACGCAGTTAATCCTTCCTCGAAGCACCTGAGTGTTTAAAGAACGTGGTAAAACAGTTTGGTTAAAACAGCACCGGATGAAGGCAACACTGCGGATTATCGCGATATATTTTCTCAACGTTCGCACAGGACAAGTCGCGGAATGCGTTTAAGCAGGAATAGTTGGCATAAATGCCTTAAACCAAGGTTTTCCCCAGCTTGTCATCCAAGTGTATACGCTTGTTTTAGGTGAGATTATAGGATAGCTGTGTGGCAACTGGTGCGCGAGCACGCGGCGTTTCACCGATTAGGATCGCAGCGCGTTAAGAACGATCGGCATCGCCGGTATGCTTCCGTTCTTTCGCTGGCCGGTGCGGCCGTTGGCTGTTCCTTCAGCTTCGACCTTGTTTAACCTTGAGAAGGGATCTAGCTTTGCGTTTCTTTGTCTCTATGTTAACTCAGTGCGCGCGCTCCGACCATGACTGCGCAAGCGCCATCATTGCATTGTGATCGGGTATCCTCGTCACCCAAATGCTCTTTGGTGCTTCACGTTCGATTATGCAGCTCGGCATAAACTTAAGGGCTAAATAACGCACCAAGCGCTAAGAAGCCGCAATCTGCCTTTAATCTGAACGCATTTAGCAGTGGCTCACAGAGGCCAGCCAAGGGTACTACTCAGATTCATCGGGTTTGCGCTTTGGCTTCTTTTCGCTTTGTTACGTGCCACGTATTTACGCGTTACGTTCCTTTGTTGCGTTGCACGGAAACTCGCATCGTGGGCGCCCAGCATGGAAGAAACTCCGCGTGAGCGCTGCTGGGCGCAGATCTGTGCGTCCAGCGACACTTCTTCAAGAACAAGGACGCAAAGCAGTGCGAGTTGGAAGCAGCTCACTGTGGATAGAACAGCACGAAACGAGACGAATGACAAGTGACGAAGGGACGCACACACGAGCGTAACAAATTTTTTACTGGGAAAAACAGATGTTATACATCACAGCCATGTGACCCTACAGAGCCTATAGAGCACGCAAATCACTTTCAAGGGGTATTTAACAACCTCATTTGCCGCGCGGTGAACCCCTGCCTATACCTATACAGCCCCCCCTTCGTTTTACTTTTTGCCTTCTGTCAGAGGCATGAAAACTTCTTTATAAGCAATCAACAAAGAAGGCTGCCTTACAATTTGTGGTGTCTTTTTCAGATGAAATATGCTTTCATTAGTTTTGTTGTTGTTTTATCTCGATGGCGAAACAGACTTTCTGAGCGCGTGAACAATGACTTGCACTTTTTCTTTTCCCTTCTCTGATGGCTGATGAAGCTGTTGAAGAAATATCCCTTGAAATTAGTTGCGATTCAGCGCTCGTCTGTGTGTGGCCTTGTAATTTTCGTCAGTTCGTCATTTTTAGCGCCGTTACTTCCACAATCGACATGTCTTCATTGCTGGCAAACAAGCCTATGTGCTCCAGCGGCCCGAAGCGAATTCTGTCCTCCCTGAATTCGTGGCTTCCGCCCTTTGCAGTGCTTGTGTGGCTGCTATGTTGGACAGCTCTTTTAAGACTTTTTTGAAGACTTTTTTGAAGTATTGCTCTGGCAACTCTCAGTGAACAACGAACGATTACCAGCTAGCCCAGCTTTCGAACTTCGTAAATAAATTTAGGGTGGTTTCAGTGAGCCCAGCTCGGCTGTTAGGTGCAGTGGAGAAATTCCAGCCAGTGATTGTTGGCTTTCCGGTTTTTAGTAGTTCCAAATTCAGCAAATTTTTTCGCGGTGTTTATTTCAGAACATAAGTTTCGTTTCCTTTCTTCGGCGATAATCATTTTTGAAGAATTACTAACAGTTTCTCGATGATTTAATGCGGCAATCCTGCATGGTCTAAAGTCACTTATAGTCTATCGCAGCGCCTTTAATTAACGTAATTAACGCGCGAACTGCAGTACTTAGAGCTTTGCATATAGAAGGAATTGCTATCGTCATTAAGAAAGTAACTCAACTTAAACGAGATAGCCGGCAAACAAAAACGCAACGAGAAGTTGCCGCGCCGGGTTGAACGAGAGGGCTGGGCGTCCCATGGTCGATCTGCGTGCTGATAGCAGCGGTGGGACTGCCACTCAGTCGACTCGGTAGCCATGACTGTAATACTTTTTTCGGGATGCCCATGCACGGTTCCGTGTCAGTGTCCTACACACCCCATGATGAACCTACACAATTGCCTAACTGCTCTAAGCGGATGATGATAGTGAACTAAATGTGCTTGGCTATCAGACAGCGAGGAAGTGTTCCTCCCCGATCAGCAGCTTGCGGAGCAATACTTCAAGTCGCACAACTGTTGCTTATCCAACAATGCCCCTTCGCCTCACGCCCCTGGCTTCACTATATGTTTTGTTAATCTTTACCTTTGAGGGTAACTGGTGCTGAAGAGTGTGGGAAGCCTGCTAGATTCCCGCCGCGGCGTCTGCGCGGCATCCCGCGTCGCTCTCTTTCCCTTTCTCCCGCCTCGGGCGGCGGAGAGACGGCTGGTGGCTAATCGCTGTCATTCGGCCGCAGCTCCGCCCCCGGCTTCCCAAGGGCCTTTGCCATTGGTGACTTTTGGCGGGAATTCGGGACCCGTTTGGGGTGGTCGCGCGACCTTCCGAGCGGGGCCCAGAGAGAGAGAGAGACCCCTCCGAGACAGCGTAAGGTGCGTACGTTACTGTTCGCCCGGGCCGGCCTCTGCCGTTCGGACCAGTTCATACTCGAGCTCGCCAGCGTGGGTCCTCGATCCGCCGCGGCTCGAGCCTGTCCAGGGGTCCAACGACCTCTGACAGGCGCACCTTGCGTTGACTGCCCACTCTCTCTCGCAAACGGCCCAACGGCCGACACGAGAGAGATCACAGCACTGCCGCGGGGACAATCTCCTGCAGCGGCGTGCTAGCGGTGCGCATTTCTCTTGTTGCCCCGAGCGCGCACCGGAGCCTTGCTCTGAGCGCGCCCCGGGACGGGGTGACTGTTGAGTGTGTGTATGTACCGCTGGAGGACGGCGTCAATAAACGTCTCCTTCGTGAACTTGGAGGCCTGTTTCTTGCGGCGAGCCGCTCTCCTCTCTTCAGAGGTTGAACGCCGCCGCAGCGGTGCCCCAGGGTGCGTGTGGTGACGGCTGATCGGGGCCCTTGGCTCGCGCTAAGCTCGAACCCGCGGTGGGTAGTGGCCTGTGCCTACTGAGAAACCCACAACTGGCGCCCAACGTGCTAAGTCACTGGCTCTTAGCCTTTGATAGCACATTTGCCGAGCAGGTCGCCTGGACGATCACGCTTGCGCACCATGTCTGCCACCCCGATCGGGGCACTCGGCAGCTACGTGTCGGCTCCCTTAGGAGTCGTAGCGTCCTTTGATCCGTTGGCGGCTGTTTCTTCAAATAGCCAAACACCGTTGTTGGCCGCGGCCCCCATTGGGGCATACGGCGGTACAACCCCCAACGTCGATCACGCAGCTCCCATTGGAGCTGTATCGGGAGCACCCTGCGGTGCACCCGTCAATCACATGCCTCCGCTGTGCGTGCTTTGCACCCAGTGTGAAAGCGGTGCGTGCGACGCTGCCGCAACCGGCCGTCCTGCACAGCAGCAGCCGTGCCCCGCGAGCAGTCAATTCTGCTCTGGGAACGGTGAGGCGCCGGCCCGGCTCCCTGTGGAAACCGCGCCGCTCATCGAACTGGGCGCCTTGCCTCCTGCGTTCGTGCAGCCCGCCCAAGCCTCCTCTGAGGCCGGGGCGCAGTCGCTGCTAAGAAGTGCTGCCCAGATGATTCAGTCGCTGTCAGGGGCGGTTGAGACGCTTTTGGCCGCGCCGAAGGTGTCTCACCCCGCGGTCAAGTTACCCATGCCAACATACCGCGGGTATGATGACCTCCTCAGTGCCCGGGATTTCCTTGAGTCCCTTACCCATTACCAGAGAGCTATGGGTCTCACTGATCAGGTTGTGCTTGCACACATCATCCCCGCAGCACTGACACCGCAGCTAGGTGGCATCGGCTTTCCGGCCACCGGGCAACGACTCTCGAGGAGTTCCGTGCAGCATTCTTGCGCGAATTCCTGCCCGCTGACTATGAGCGTAGGATGCGGCGAGAGTTAGAGCTCCGTACACAGTGTTGCAAAAGGGTTGCAAGCCCCAAGGGTAGCGTTGGCCTGGCGGCCTGGGGCAAAGCTGGAAACATCCGAAGGTCCCGGCAAAGGATGAGTCGACTGGCAACAGAACAACTTGTTTATTCTGGCATCGCAAAAGAGCAGCCGGTCAGGGCGACCACGTTACTCGAAGGAAGAAATCGAAGTCTCTCGTTGGCGTCCGGGGCAGCTCCCTTTATACCCACGGAGTCGAGGGCAAGAAGGAACGGCTTGGGAAGAGGCGTCCGATACGGCGACGCTTGAACATGTCCAGACGTGACGTGCGCGTCCGCCGGGCCGGCGCCGGTCAGACCTCCTCGCCTCCCAGTTGGGGAGCTCCTCTCCCCGGCTGCCGCGCTTTGACAAGCGTGGGCACCAACATGCACACACACACACACGCACACACGACGACACGTGGCATTGAAACCTGCCTGGACGCGCTTGGCGGGAGGCGTTACGGCAGCACTGAACGGGTCCAAATGACCGCCGCTTTGAACGAAGCCCCGGCGTCCGTTGCATCCGCGCCGGCTATACCGCGCGTCGTAGGCGAGACGTAACAGACCGCCCCGCCGGGAGAAGGAGATCCCGATGGTCAGGGGACTGCATCCGCTGTCCGGAGGGATGTCGCTCGATGACGCTCGTAATCAAAACCGGTCGTCCCTCGACGTTGCTTGAGCGCAGCGCACAGAGAAGGCCTCGTTCTCAGGTTCAGGATCACACAGGACACTGCAAAGTGACTTCGGGAGAGTTGCCATTTTTGTGCTCGTTCCCAGCAAGCGTTAGAACTACGCCGAAACGCAACCGCTCAGTCAGCAAGCACGAGACAACCCTCACTAAGCTCTGCCAGGCTCTTTCCCCTTTTATACTACTGCCTAGTTCCTTACAGTAGTCAAGCAGCACTCAGAACGCGTCCACAAATTGGAAAATTGCACTAGAAAGCACATAATCACTTTGAAACACTAAACAAAAGCAATATGTTAAAAATCCTGCCTCAGGAAGAAAACATCACTAACAAACAACTTTGAGGCGGATTCCTACGTTAGGGGCTTCGACTTAAGCCATCGGCGTTACCGTTGAGACTCCCCTTTTTGTAGCGCACCTCAAAGGAATATTGTTGCAAAGCGAGGCTCCAGCGCAGGAGGCGGCCATTTTTGGGAGAGATGGTCTGCAGCCATTGGAGAGGGCAGTGATCCGTCTCAATGATAAACCTCGAGCCGGCTAGGTAGCATGACAATTTCTGAACGGCCCACACGAGACACGCACACTCTTTCTCGGTGGCGCTGTACGCCTGCTCACGACAGGTCAGCTTACGACTAGCATACAGGACGGGGTGTTCCACTTCTCCATTGTCCCTTTGGCACAGTACAACGCCCATGCCTCGCTCACTAGCATCGCACTGAACAACGAACCCTTTTGTGTAGTCTGGCGATCGTAGCAGAGGCTGGCTTGTTAGGGCGCTCTTTAGGGCGCTAAAAGCTCTTTCCTTTGTCTCGCTCCAGACAACTGTTTGGGGCTCTGTTTTTCTTAGAGCATCCGTCAGGGGAGCCGCGATATCGGAGTACCTGGGGATGTACCTCTGATAGTAGCCGGCGACACCTAAGAACGACCGAATATCGGTCTTCGTGCGCGGTTGCGTGAAGTCTCGCACAGCAGCCACCTTTATTTCAGAGGGGCGGCGACGACCCTGTCCAATCACGTGACCGAGGTAGACAACCTCGGCCTGTGCTAATTGGCACTTGGGAGCCTTGACTGTCAAGCCCGCTTCGCGCAGGCGGGTTAGCACTGCCCGCAAGTGTGCCATATGCTCAGACCAGGATGCGGAGAATATCGCTACGTCGTCTAAATACGGTAAAGCGAATTCTTCCTGTCCCCGCAACACTTTGTCCATGAGGCTTGAAAAGCAGTATGGCGCGTTCTTCAAACCAAAACTCAAAACTTTAGGACGGAATGTTCCCATTGGTGAAATGAACGCCGCATACCTACTAGCCTCTTCTGTAAGTGGAACCTGCCAATAACCCCTGACAAGATCTAGGGTGGAAATAAACTGAGCGCTACTAACTTTCTCAAGGCGCTCCTCGATGTTAGGGATCGGATAAATTTGATCCTTAGTGATGGAATTAAGCCTGCGGTAGTCGACGCAAGGACGAGGTTCCTTGCCCGGTACCTCAACTAAAATCAAAGGGGAGGTATAATCACTCTCACCTGCCTCAATAACTCCGAGCTGTAGCATTTTCCTTACCTCAGCCTCCATAATATCGCGCTGGCGGGGTGACACCCGGTACGCCTAGGATCGTACTGGCTCTGGGGAGGTAAGTTCTATATCATGAGTAAGGACAGAAGTCCTTGAAAAAGTCACTAATGACCTGATCGGTGTCTTCCATGTTCGTCACTGAGCTTAGTCCCGGAAGCTCGACCGGAAGCTCTTCTAACTTTCCCGTGTCGGGCATTTCCTCTCCAGTACCTGGTGGCTTCAACGCTACAGGCTCAATTTTATTCAGTTCGGACGTGCTCTGAATATCAGCTTGCTGCGCCTCCGACCCTTTCTCATTGTTCGACAACGTCGGCCCCGCAAGTACCGCCTTTGCAGCGAGCTCCCGAACTCTCGATCTGGTTAAGGCCTGAACGCTAGCCTCACCAAACAAAAGCCCCTTCTCGCGCAGGAGGTGATCGGACCTGTTCGAAAATAGGTACGGGTACTGGGGGGGCAGCATAGATGACACTACGGCCTCCGTCTCAAGTGCTCTGAAAGGTCCTTCAATAAGCACTTTTGCTACGGGCAGACACACGCTATGAGCTTCCACGGCTTGCTTGATCCATGCGCACTCGCCCGTGAACATATCGGGTTCTACGTAAGAGGGGTGAACTACATCCATTGTAGCTGCGGAATCACGAAGCACTCGGCACTCTTTCCCGTTCACGAGGAAGTCTCGCATGTAAGGCTCGAGAAGCTTCATGTTCTCGTCAGTGCTACATAATGACAAACACACGACTTCTCTTTTTGTTTCTGGACACTGCGCCGAAAAGTGACCCGGCTTCTGGCACGTATAACACACGCGCGCTTGCCTCCTCTCGAACCGCTTTCTGCGTTCGGCTTCGGCTGCCGCCGTCTCCTTACGTTCGGTCGGACTGCTTTCACTCGCATCCGCACTACGTGTGTCCCCCCTTGCTTTCATGGGTGTGAACTTCGGCCTCTCAGACTTGGAGCCAAATTCACCCTTTTGACCGTCCTTAGCTCCGCGAGCCCGACGCGTCACAAACTCCTCGGCTAGCTCGGCGGCTTTAGCCACTGTACTAACGTCTAGCCTATCCAAGACCCAGTACCGCACGTTCTCAGGTAACCGACTATAAAACTGTTCTAGCCCGAAACACTGCAGAATTTTCTCGTGGTCACCAAACGCTTTCTCTTCTTTGAGCCACTCCTGCATGTTTGACATAAGCCTGTAGGCAAACTCTGTATATGACTCACTTCTGCCTTTTTCATTTTCCCGAAACTTCCGACGGAACGCCTCCGCTGACAGCCTGTACTTTTTTAGCAGACTCGATTTCACTTGGTCGAAATCCTCTGCCTCCTCTCTCTTCAAGCGAGCGACTACGTCGGCCGCCTCGCCGGGTAACAAAGTGAGCAAGCGCTGTGGCCACGTTTCCCGAGAGAACCCCTGCTTCTCGCACGTTCGCTCAAAGTTAACCAGGAACAAACCAATGTCCTCTACAAGCTTAAACGGCCGCAACAGGTCAGTCATTTTGAACGATACCCGTTCTCCTGCACCGTGTGCCTGACTTCCATTACGAGCGCGTTCCATCTCTACCTCGAGACGCTTCATTTCCAAAGCGTGTTGACGGTCGCGCTCTTCTTTCTGCTCTTTACGTTCGCGCTCGTCTTTCTCTTTTTCTTTTTGTTCTTTACGTTCGCGCTCATCTTTCTCTTTTTCTTTTTGTTCTTTACGTTCGCGCTCGTCTTTCTCTTTTTGCTCCCTCTCCTCAATGGTCTCAAGGCATTCCGACAGCTCGTCATCCTCAGCCTCCAACTCAAGAATAGCCCTTAGCAGTTCTGGTTTTCTGAGTTTGTCTGAGACATCCAGACCCAACTCTCTTGCAAGCTCCAGCAATTTCGGTTTGCGCAACGACTTCAAATCCATGGCTGCTCCGAATGCTGCTTTCTCTACTGCCTACTATTGTCTTGCCGCAAACTAACCCGGCAGCAACGACAACCACAATTACCAGCTCTGTTTCTGACACTAACAAAAGCCTGGCAAAACTCAGAAGAAGAAACTCCCGCACTCACCAAACCTCGCAGCCAAGAATTCAGCGCAGTCGTTCCGCTGCAGGCAACCAGTCATCACACAGGGCTCGTTGCACTGCTCCCGGATGGTCGTTGTGCTGCTCAGCATACAGTTGACCGCATATCTTCGCTGCTGGCCTCCGTTGTCGGGATCCCACCGCTGCCACCAGTTGTTGCAAATAGGTTGCAAGCCCCAAGGGTAGCGTTGGCCTGGCGGCCTGGGGCAAAGCTGGAAACATCCGAAGGTCCCGGCAAAGGATGAGTCGACTGGCAACAGAACAACTTGTTTATTCTGGCATCGCAAAAGAGCAGCCGGTCAGGGCGACCACGTTACTCGAAGGAAGAAATCGAAGTCTCTCGTTGGCGTCCGGGGCAGCTCCCTTTATACCCACGGAGTCGAGGGCAAGAAGGAACGGCTTGGGAAGAGGCGTCCGATACGGCGACGCTTGAACATGTTCAGACGGGACGTGCGCGTCCGCCGGGCCGGCGCCGGTCAGACCTCCTCGCCTCCCAGTTGGGGAGCTCCTCTCCCCGGCTGCCGCGCTTTGACAAGCGTGGGCACCAACATGCACACACACACACACGCACACACGACGACACGTGGCATTGAAACCTGCCTGGACGCACTTGGCGGGAGTCGTTACGGCAGCACTGAACGGGTCCAAATGACCGCCGCTTTGAACGAAGCCCCGGCGTCCGTTGCATCCGCGCCGGCTATACCGCGCGTCGTAGGCGAGACGTAACAACAGGCTCCGGATGAGTCACTCCTGGAGTACGTACGTGCGATGGAGGACCTTTTCTCAATCGCAGAGCCCAGAGCCTCGAACGAGGAACGTGTGGAAAGGACGATCAGGCAGGCACATCCGACTTTTTCTGCATACCAGCGCGGAGGCCGGTTCCGAGATTTTGAGGAGCTGGCCGCCGAGGCAAAGCGCATTCAAGGCGACATTCTCGCCGCGCGCGCCTATCGTCCGCCACCGCCGGCAAGCGAGGCCCTCGAGCCACGCTGTGCATGGAGAGGGGCCATGCCCCGACCCAACCGGCGATCACCCGCACACGCTGCCTCTGCAGCCGTTAGCGGGCAAAACGAAGTATGGGAGTTGAGCGAACGAGCTCTCGATCCCTACTCCTACAGGAGACGGACAGCCTGCGCTGCACCGTTTTCTGGACCGCCGGCCGAGGGACGCCAAGCGCCCCAACGCACAGCGCAGGGGGAAGCCCGAATCAGCCAGCCCTTTGGCCGTGCAACGGGCGGAACCAGGCAGGGAGAGGCGCCATTGTTCCGCGACCAAGCTCGCGGCGGTGTGCGCTGTTTCCGCTGTCAAGAGACGGGGCACTTAGCGAGAGAATGCCCCGTACCCAGGTCTCCTTTGAGGCAGGGAAATGGCGGCGCGGGTCGGTCGTAAACGGACGATCGGCCCAATCCTCGCTAATCCCCTCAGCGTACAGAGCAAGCTGCCTTGCTAATGCGCACGCGCCGTTTATTCCGGTCACCATTGCTGGCCGCGAATTTTTGGCGTTACTGGATACGGGAGCCACTGCCTCCTTGTTCGGTGAAGAGGTGTTGTCCCACTTGCAAAAGCACTCGGTGCGCTTGCGGGACTGCCGTACGACATTCAACCTTGCGAAAGGCGTAGCCCATTCGGCTGGCGCCGCGAGGTTGACTGTCAGGTGGGGAGAGCGGACGAGACGCACTCGTTTCATCCACCTCCCAGGGCTCAGTGTGCCCGTGATTCTCGGAAGGGACTTTCTCCTGAAAACCGGGATCGTGGTGGACATTGCGAATGGCGGCTATCGCGACGGACCATTTTCCCAGCTGAAGCCGTTCATCTGCCCACCGGCGTCAATAACTGTCTGCGCAGTGAAGGCGTTCGGAGAGTGCCACGCTCAGCGACCAGGGCCAAGCCCTTGTGTCGAGCGTTCCGTCGTTCACGCTCCCCTTTGGGACCGAGCGGCGCGGCACGACCAGGCACCACATCCGCTGGCCGCCTTTGCGGTAACGTTGGATGACACTCAGAAGGCTCGTTTGACAGCACTGTTGCGTCAGTACGATGAGCTCTTCACGGATCAACCTGGCTGTACTAATTTAGTGAGCCACAAGATCCACACCGGAGATGCGCTTCCTTTGAAGTGCAACCCCAGACCCGTCAGCCTTGCGAAAAGGCAGGTGATCGATGGGTTGCTGGATGAGATACTGTCGGCGGACATTATCCGTCGCTCGTCCAGCGCTTGGGCGTCTCCGGTTGTGTTGGTGCCTAAGAAAGATGGCAGCCTCCGGTTGTGTGTGGATTATCGCCGCCTGAATGCGCTGACTCGAAAGGATGCCTATCCGCTCCCGACGATCAGCTCAATCGTAGGAAACCTGGGCAGTGCGCGGTACTTTTCCACGCTAGATGCCTCCAAAGGTTACCTACAGGTCCAGATGGCGGACGCTGACCGGTCTAAGACCGCGTTCACGTGCCACAGAGGGCTGTTTGAGTTCACTCGCATGCCCTTTGGTCTCTGCAATGGTCCTGCGACTTTTCAGAGGCTCATGGACCGCGTCCTAGGGGAAGCGAAATGGTCTCATGCCATGTGCTACCTGGACGATATCGTGATTTATTCACGAACCTTCGATGAGCACTTAGGCCACATTGCCGACGTGCTCGCGAGGGTACGGGCTGCTGGGATGACTTTGAATCCTGCGAAAGCCCAAATAGCGCGGACCCGAGTTCAGTTGCTAGGGTTCACGCTGGGCGAGGGCTCCATTGAGCCCGATGCGGACCAACTCCGAGCCATACTCGAGTTTCCCGTGCCCAAGGACGTACGCGGCCTCCGCCGTTTTCTGGGAATGGCCAATTTCTATCGGTCGTTCATCCCGTCCTGTGCCCGCGTGCAGGCACCCTTGACCAAGCTCTTGGGAAAGACTGCCGCGTGGCGATGGGGGCCCGAGCAAGAGCGATCCTTTCGCCTCCTGTCTAGTGCCATTGCCGAGACAGCGCAGCTCAGGCTACCCGACCTGACCAGACAGTTCGTAGTCCAGACTGACGCGAGCGATCTGGGTTTAGGAGCAGTTCTCCTACAGGATTTCGATGGCGTGCTGCAGCCGCTGGCCTTTGCCAGCCGCTCCTTGCTGCCCTCGGAGAGGAATTATTCCGTGACCGAGAAGGAGTGCCTCGCCATCGTGTTTGCACTGCGGAAATTCGACGTCTACCTTGACGGGACGCAATTCGTGGTGCAGACAGACCACAGTGCGCTCAGTTGGCTGATGCGGCTCCGCGAGCCTGCGGGTCGGCTGGCGCGCTGGGCTCTCCTGATACAGCATTACGACTTTTCGGTGCAGTATCGAAAGGGGAGCACGAACGTGGTAGCTGACGCGCTATCCCGTGCCCCACTCGCCAGCGGCGCCTTGACGCCAGCAGGCGGAGCGGGCGAAAAAGCGGACGAGCCGCCGGGCGGCAAGGAGGGGGAGCCCGCAAACGGGCTAACCCATTCCGCTAACCAGGTAAGCAGCGCTTCGCAAAGCGGGCGAGAGGCAAAGCTCCGCGTGAGCGCCTCGGAGACGCCGTCGCGAGCGGAAATTTTGGCTGCAAACCTGAAGGGGGACGAGACCAGGCCCCCCTCTGGGGTAACAGGAATCGTTTTCAGCCGGAAAGAGCTGCTGAAAGCCCAGCAAAATGACCCCATGTGTCGCGAGATGAGCGACGGTCTCAGGGAGACGGAGCGCCGGGACGCTACTTGTATTGTAGCGGGCGCAGGGGGTGAAAGCCAGCGTGTGTCGCGGCGAGCCCCGGGGGATTCATATTTGCTGGACCATGACGGGCTCGTGCTGAAATACATAGCCACCGATTATGAGTCCATTGACCCGTTCAAGGTGCTTATCCCCAAAAGTCTGAGAGGCGCACTGTTGCGATTTTCTCATGACGAACCACTGGCCGGTCACCTGAGTGGCTCCAAAGTTTTTGCAAAACTGAGTCAATCGGTGACGTGCCCGGCATGAAGCGTGACATTTTCCGCTATTGCCGTTCCTGCCATGTCTGTCAAGCGGTGAAGTCAAGGGGCGGCAAGCCGCCCGGAATGATGAAACCAATTGACAGTGTGCGTCCGTGGCAGATGGCCACCTGCGATCTGATGGGGCCTTTCCCCAGGAGTAAGCAGGGGTTCATTCACCTGATGGTAGTAGCTGACCATTTTTCCAAATGGGTCGAGTTGTACCCGCTTCGGAAAGTGTCAGCACGAGCGGTGCTGGATAAACTCCAGGAAGTGTTCTGTCGGTTCGGCTTTCCGGAAAGACTGATCACGGACAATGCGTCCTATTTCACCGCTCGGGTGTTCGGTAACACGTGCCGTTCCCTCGGAATCGAGCACTACACCACTTCACCCTACCATCCCCAGTTTAACTTGACCGAGCGAATCAACCGAACGCTCAAGCCAATGCTGGCGGCCTTTGCCGAGTGTCAAAAGGACTGGGCAGACCATTTGAGCGAATTTGCGTTCGCCATTCGAACAGCTGAGAATCGCTCAACTGGTTTCTCTCCCGCCTTCCTCAATTTCGGGAGGGAGCTGGCGAATCCGATGTCAAACGTCGTGCAGAGCCAGCTCGGGGATGAGCAGACGCGGGCAGACTGCTCTGCTTATGCGTCGACGCTTCGGGACCGGCTTTGTCGGGCTCTCAACAGAGCAAGGCAGAGTTTGGCGGCAGCCAGAGCCCAGCAGAAGGCTCAGTATCACCGCAAGCACCGCAGCCTGACTTTTCAGGCGGGTGATCTTGTCCTGAAGCGCAATCACGTTCTTAGTGATGCGAGCAAGGGGTTCTCAGCCTCGCTCGCTCCTAAGTGGCTTGGTCCGTACCGAGTGGTCAGAGTCTGGTCGCCGCTCGCGTACCTGTTGGAGGATCCCCTTACGGGGAAAACCAGCCGTGCCCACATCGCAGACCTGAAGGCCTATGCGTCACGGTCTGACGAGTTTGCGTCGGTACCCATTGGTATCACAAGCAAGCGCAAAGGCACAACTGGTGCTGCGGAACGCAATCGTACCGAGCGCCGGTACAATCTGAGGCGACGGTCACCGATGTGATTGATGCCGGATGGCGGACTCTTCCGCAACCGAAGGCACGCAGCCTCAGCTAGCTGGCGAGCTTTCTCGTCGGGCCCTACCCCAGGTGAAGCACGGCGGTTTCTTTTTTTTTTGTCTGTTTGCCGCATGCTCAGTTCCAGCCTTGTGCAGTTATTTAGTCGTTTGTTTGTTTTAGTCAGTCTGTAGCATATTTTTGTTTCCAGTTTATTCGTTGTTTCGTCTAACGTTCCGAGATCTGTACATATGTAATATACGTTTGCGTTGGCGTTCAGTTTTTTTTAAACCAGACTTGTACATATGTAAAGTTCAGCCTACTCGCGATTGCACTTTTATTGTAGCGCAGAGATGGCCTTTTTTTTTTTGTACAGCGCGCCTTCTTTTCAATAATGTTCTGACCCCACGGGTGCGGCCTTCCTCGCGAACACGGGACCGGCTGGTTCGCGGAGGGGTCGGCGAAAGTCTCCCCTTCCGGCTGGGGAGTGGCTTGCTCGTTAAGGAGCGAGTGTCTCGTGGTATGGTTTTTGTGTGAAGAGTGCGTCTGTGTGTCCTTTGACCCCTGTCACGGCGCCTCGGGACGATTCCGACAAGCGGGTCGTTGTCACTGATGAATGTCCGCTTCTGTGCCGGCGCGTGCCTGGGATGATGTGCGTGTTCCCAAGATCAAAGGCAACGCCGAGAGGGGGGCAGGAAGGACAGCACCCTTTCCCGTTGGGGTTCCCGCCGGCGGGCGGAGGCCAGCCCGGCGTTCGCCGCGCTGTTGGCCCCCGGAGTGCCGGCGCCTAGCGGCGGCCAGGCAAGTGGTCCACCGGCGAGGAGGTGTCGGGCTGCGGGTCCTCTTCGGGATCGTCGAGCGTCGTCGACGTCCTCATGTTCAACTTTGACGACCTTGTGGAGGACATGGGACCGCCGTCAATAAATCGTCCACCGGGACCCTGAAGGCAGCAAAAGCGCGAGTTGGCCGCCGACAGGCCCAATGGGCCGCGCCACCGAACATTATGAGGCTGCAGGCCACCTGTCAGCTGGCCTTGTGTACAGTGTACAGTGTAGTTAGTTTTGTCTCTTTGAAACGTATGCAAGTGTTGTTTGTTTTCTGTTCTTATTTGTTTGTCTTTTGAGTTTATGGCTGGAACTGAAGTGTGGTAGTTTTATATGGATTTTTTTTATTTTTATTTTTTATTATTTTGCCGCACGCTTCCGCCGATGGGTAGGAGTGCATTTAAGGAGAGGAGGATGTGGGAAGCCTGCTAGATTCCCGCCGTGGCGTCTGCGCGGCATCCCGCGTCGCTCTCTTTCCCTTTCTCCCGCCTCGGGCGGCGGAGAGACGGCTGGTGGTTAATCGCAGTCATTCGGCCGCAGCTCCGCCCCCGGCTTCCCAAGGGCCTTTGCCATTGGTGACTTTTGGCGGGAATTCGGGACCCGTTTGGGGTGGTCGCGCGACCTTCCGAGCGGGGCCCAGAGAGAGAGAGACCCCTCCGAGACAGTGTAAGGTGCGTACGTTACTGTTCGTCTGGGCCGGCCTCTGCGGTTCGGACCAGTTCATACTCGAGCTCGCCAGCGTGGGTCCTCGATCCGCCGCGGCTCGAGCCGGTCCAGGGGTCCAACGACCTCTGACAAGCGCACCTTGCGTTGACTGCCCACTCTCTCTCGCAAACGGCCCAACGGCCGGCACGAGAGAGATCACAGCACTGCCGCGGGGACAATCTCCTGCAGCGGCGTGCTAGCGGCGCGCATTTCTCTTGTTGCCCCGAGCGCGCACCGGAGCCTTGCTCTGAGCGCGCCCCCGGGACGGGGTGACTGTTGAGTGTGTGTGTGTACCGCTGGAGGACGGCGTCAATAAACGCCTCCTTTGTGAACTTGGAGGCCTGTTTCTTGCGGCGAGCCGCTCTCCTCTCTTCAGAGGTTGAACGCCGCCGCAGCTGTGCCCCAGGGTGCGTGTGGTGACGGCTGATCGGGGCCCTTGGCTCGCGCGAAGCTCGAACCCGCGGTGGGTAGTGGCCTGTGCCTACTGAGAAACCCACAAGAGGCAGCCAGCTATGCTTTGCAGGCCAACTCTACTGACCGCTTTAGGTTGAAACGGACTTTCGAAGGCTTAATTCGGCGTACTTTTATCGTTCTACAGCGACAGCTGTTAAACGCCCTTTACTTGGTTCGCGTCGTCGCAGTGTGTCGTAGTCTCCGGCGGGTGCGTTACCATGAGAACACGGTCGGAAGGTGGTTACCTTGGTATGACGTGGGTGGGAGAATCTGTCACCGGTGAGTGGCTGCCACAGGAGCCACCCGGTGCGTTGTTCCCCGGCGAGAAAGGTTAAAGGAGAAGGTTATGTCCCGAGGGCGTAGGAAGGCGCAACCGGGGGTGGTTACCACTGAAATGATCTGGAGGGGGTTTACCGTGGAAGGAGGACGGAGACTACGGCGAGAACGGAGCAGCGGCGCCTATAGTGGAGGAGAGATAGCCGAATAGCGAGTATGTGGGGAAAACAAAAAAAGAGCTCTCTAGAGCTATACAGATATGAAGCCGCTCTTATATTCGCTACCTGAACACATCGTTATATATATATATATATATATATATATATATATATATATATATATATATATATATATATATATATATATATATATATTAAGGAAGCGAACAGTCACCGAAATCACACACGCACACACGCACACACACACAAGCCGCCGCGGTGGCTGAGTGGTTATGGCGCTCTGCTGCTGGCCCGAAATACGCGGGTTCGATCCCGGCCGCGGTGGTCGAATTTCGATGGATGCGAAATTCTAGAGGCCCGTGTACTGGTACTGTGCGATGTCAGTGAGCGTTAAAGAACCCCAGGTGGTCGAAATTTCCGGAGCCCTTCACTACGGTGTCTCTCATGGCCTGAGTCGCTTTGGGACGTTAAACCCCCATAAACCATAAAACACACACACGCACACGCACACACACTCTCAACAGCTGCCGATGAATTGCGCGTTAAACAGGGGTAACCGACTTGTCAATTTTCTTTTTCTTTCTGTTTAAAGTCCAGGTCTATATTGCCTAACAGCAATGCGGATACAAGGTTCATGTCTCCGGTTATAAGCTCTTGAACCGCGTGGATCGTTCGTGCCTTCCACGATCCCTCACCCGAATAGCGCGGTGGTCTGACGAACGGCGCGCCCAGTGGGATGTCGAGCAACGCTCCTCCGCCGCGCTTCGATCTCTCCTCGAATAATGCGAGTGCAACGGCCTCCTCGACGCCGATGTTCCGCGAGCTTATCGCCACGGCAGATTGCGCACCTCGGGTTATCTTGCAATGCTCACTGCGAAAAGCATGTGCGGTGCTTGTCGGTAGACTTGCGTGCTCTTGCGCCTCCCCTCTCTCCATCGCACTATTCAGCAGCGCCTTGATGCCATGCAGTGTCAGCTGAAGCGAACTTTCGCGTCCAGGCAGAGAGAAACAACGCCCGCCCACCTTCGAGCAGCCTCGTGCTGAGCTGGTGTTTGCTGAAGTTGAGCTCGTGGTGGGCTACAGGCGGGATTAGCCTCGCGTTCATCGGCCAGGGATCTTGGACCACTGTAGAGACGCTTAAATAATAATTAAACGCTACAGCTTGTGACGCAGTTCTGTGATCCAGCAGGTACCTCACACCGCGCACGCAAGTACCGACAATAGTTGCCAACCGCCGCTGTCACCACGTGAAAGCCAGCTCAGTGTCCTGAGAAAGCTTGGTCCTTGCTAATAAGAGGCGTCGCCGTACACGCATTCACGCGCGAATCCTGCGCGAAAAGGATGAGCAGTTGACAATCTCGCACGGATCCCAGGTGGGAGTGCAGCTGCTGTCGTGACAGCCCACGCAGCGGATCTTCCTTTTATTTACCAGATGTCCTAGCTAAATGTAACCAAGCTTCTAAAAAAGACGCAGTGTCCCAGCCCAGTGAAACCAAGTGAGCGGTGTTCAGAGTCACATGGCCTAGAATGCAATATTTTTTATTCTTCGAAATTATTTAGTTAAACTAATTAGCTAACTTTTTAGTTATGAACTTCGGGATCCAAGTGTCGATGAAAAAGTTGTGGACGTTTTGGAAGTTACGTTACGATTTACGCGGCTTTATTTATTGGACTTAAAATAAAGCTATCACGTGACCAGCTGCTGGCTCACATCTCTGCCCCAATTTGCACGCAAAGACTAATAGGGGGCAGTACTTCAGAAAGAAACCGGATTTTGTTCTCTAAAAGACGCCTCTTGGGGTGTTGAAGTGACACCGTTGTCACGTGGACACTTTTTTTATTGTGCACGTTATTTTATTTATTTATTTATTTATTTATTTATTTATTTATTTATTTCATGCTGCATACCTTGTTTCGGGTACAAGAAGGCTGGTATAAAGAACAAAATACAAATAAACAATGCATCAATCAATGGACGCAGTGAGTCATTCCAGTCTTTTATAGTTCGGGTATAAAAAATGACAACTTGAATATATCCGTCCGTGCAAAATAAGAGGTTAGTGAAATCGGATGATGGTGTCAAGTAAGCCTGGACGTTGAACGAGACAGATAGTATGAAGGGTTAATTGCTGAATCTCCATGGAAAAGCACAGAAAAGAGCTGCAATCGTAGATTTTTCCTTCGCTTCTCAAGATGCTCAATGCCATTATAACTTCAGGCCGGCAAAATAACTACTTTACGTAAATGGTACCTTGGTACAAACGTTTCAGTCAGCTGTTTTTCAAACAAATCTACAACTTCTGTCTTGAAACTTTCCTCCTGAAGCCAATAATTATAAAGTTAGCTAATTAGGCTCTACTAATTAAATATATCTGAAGAACGAAAAAAATACTGCAGACGTGACTCTAACCAACCCTCAGTTGCTTTCACGCGGCTAGGACATTTCGTGTTTTTTTTTAAGCTTGGTTACGTGTAGCTGGGGCGCCTATATAAGCCCCCTACAATAGGGTGCAATTTCAGGGACAGTGTGCTGACAAGGGAGGGCTGCAGGCAGCCCGTTTCTTGACAGCAAGCTCTATTGTACTTGGTTTTTAACGTGCCGAAGCTGCCCTTCGGCAAAGAGAAGGGAGAGCGTAGTGCAGCGGTGATGTTCGATTCGGGGAATTTTCCCATCTTCAGGGAATTCAAGGGGTAAAAATCGGCGGAAAGGAACAGCGAAAGCTGTCATAGGTTTGGTTAGGCCATATAGCTCGGAATTCTACCGTGGTATCTACAGCGTCAGTCATGAGATCTCAATTTCTCAGAGGGTTACTTCGAACCGGGTTAATTGGAGAGGTATGGAAATACCTTTTGCCTTCCTTGGGGCGTAGTCAGACTATGATGATGACTTAACGGATTAATATGATTTTACTAATTCATTTAATTCAGGGTAAATGAAGCCCATCGAAGTCAGTAAAATTAAATGGCCGCCACCGGTAGACCGTGGCTGGTGGCAAAATGTAAAGAGAGAAATCATACCCTCCACGCTTATGAGGGGAGGAGGAAGAGAGAAGTTTGAGAAAGAAGAGAGAGACAGGTGGGAGCGACGCGTGGCCGGATTAGATTTCGCTCATTCGCATTAGCACGGCTAGGCTTTCACTTAGGGATGATTTAGATTCTCCGGCCAAATGCAGGAATAAATGGCTAAACCGAAGATACAACAGCTTTCGCTGATTAATGCGCTAAGCCGGTTAGCTTAGCTCCACAAATTTTTTACCGAGTTTTAAGGAAATTTTAGAATCGAAATTGTTTCGCTTTTTCAAAATTGACAGTTTTCAATGTGCTACAGGGAAAAGTGGCCTGAAATAATATATGTAAGATAAGATATGTAATAAGAACTTCAAGAGATAAAAAAAATGCCGGCAACACACGCGATGCTACTCTTCCAGAAATGAGTCAGAAGCTTACAAAATTAGACGAGGTTTTGAAGTTAACCATTGCGAACGAACTGAAAATGCAAAAGCTAGATAGAAGAAACGGTACAAAATCTGGAAGAAACTTTGTTGGCTCCAAACAAACGGCTGGTCGACTTCGAAGACCGAGCTCGCAGAAATAATGTTTTAGTTTTCGGTATCAAGGAAAACCTCGACGAAAATAGACAGGATCTTGAAAATGAAATAGTTTACCAGGTCTTCAAAGAAAAGCTTGCCGTTAATGTCAGTTCCGTGGAACGTGTTAATAGGATCAGCCGGCCAGGAAAGAACAAGATAAGACCCGTGATCGTACGCCTGTACAATCACAATGAAACGATGAAACGATTTTCCTGTTTAAGAACTGTTCGAAACTCAAGGGTGCCGACATATTAATTTTTGATGACTATTCACGAGAAACTGTACAAATAAGGAAGAAACTATGACAGTCCGGAGTAGCTGACAGCGTCCAAATGACAAAATGAAACTGGTTCATAAGAAGTTGTTTCTGAACGACGATGTCTATGTGTGGGACAATGCCAAGAACAACAAAGTTTTACTTCGTACGAAGAACACAACAGATAAATGACGCTCCTGCACTAAGCAAAAGCCTGCGCAGAAACTTCTTCGTATCGTTTGTTTGAATGCGCAAAGTGTGCGCAATAAACCAGAACAGCTTGAATGCATTTTGCTATCATATGATCCTCACATAGCCTATATCACATAAACATGGCTTCCCGCTGATATCCCAGAGACCCGCCGCGGTAGCTCGGTGGTTAGGGCGCTCGACTACTGATCCGGATTACCCGGGTTTGAACCCGACCGCGGCAGCTGCGTTTTTATGGAGGCAAAACGCTAAGGCGCCCGTGTGCTGTGCGATGTCAGTGGACGTTAAGGATCCCCAGGTGGTCGAAATCATTCCGGAGCCCTCCACTACAGTACCTCTCACTTCCTTTCTTTTTTCACTCCCTCCCTTGTCCCTTCACTTACGGCGCGGTTCAGGTGTCCAACGATATATAAGACAGATACCGCGCCATTTGCTTTCCCAAAAAACCAATTATTATTATTATTATTATTATTATTATTATTATTATTATTATTATTATTATTATTATTATTATTATTATTATTCATGAGTAGTATACGTTCGTGAGTGGCTTCACAGAAACGAATCATGGTACGAAACGGAAACGAATCATGGTACGTTCCGACCAATTGTACTCTGCTGCCTGCCCGCTATAGCTGTCGGCAAGGGTGCACGCATAATCTTGACGGACACGCATCCACTGGTTGGACGTTTTTCTGGCGGAAAACCCTGCCTCGCGCGTTCCGGCGTCTCACGTAGTGCATGTTGACCTGCGCTGAGAAACATTTTTACTTTATTGAGCCATATGAGAGGTGACGGTGCACGCATGTGGTACTTGTCAGATACTTTAGGTACATCTGAAAGCGTATTCGCCTTCCCACTGCGCTGAAAACACGAAAGACCACAGGCTCGCACAGCGGCTCACACGTTGACGACGCGCATGTTTGCGCGCATCGCCATGACCACGTTATAAATAAAAAGGAAAGCAACACTTTGCAATTCCATAACGCCTGCAGCCTGAACAATGCAGCCGATTCGACGGCTGAAGTGCCTCAGTGGTTAGGGCGCTCGACTACTGATCCGGAGCTCCCGGGTTCGAACCCGACCACGGCGGCTGCGTTTTTATGGAGGAAAAACGCTAAGGCGCCCGTGTGCTGTGCGATGTCAGTGCACATTAAAGATCCCCAGGTGGTCGAAATTATTCCGGAGCCCTCCACTACAGCACCTATTCCTCCTTTCTTCTTTCACTCCCTCCTTTATTCCTTCCCTTACGGCGCGGTTCAGGTGTCCAAAGATATGTGAGACAGATACTGCGCCATTTCCTTTCCCCAAAAACCAATTATTATTATTATTATTAAGTGGCAATGAAACCGCTTCGCCATTCGCGTAGCTCACAGCGTGAACGCCGTTGACAGCTTGCGGTTCTGAACTCGCTGCGTACAACGGCCACACGCAGCCTGAGTGCACAGATTTGGAGGCAGAAGTTTCAGCGCTCTCGTTTTCGACTAACCTTCCTTTCTGTCATCTGTTCTAACTACGGGACCTTTCGCACAGTCGACTGTGCTCGCAGCGCCGCTTTCCACGCATTTCGACGGTAATTGTCCATCGAAATAGCGTTAGTTCATGAATACGTATAGCTCGTCGCTGCTGCACGAATCTTCCGGTAGCGGCGCCGCGTGTACGTACCTCTCTTTTATGCACTCTTCTGGCCTATGAAAGCGTTGCTTTCAGTAAAAAGGACATATTTGCTCTGAGGTGAGCCTACCTTATCGTTCTAGCATGACTTAATATTCCCCTTTAGTCTCCCGTAGTGTCAAAAGAGCAGCCTCAAACGAAGACGCTGTACGAGACGCATCATTCAAGAGCTGTCGGACAGAGCGGGCGGCTTTGTATATAATCACACAACAAGCGCAGCTAACTGTGCGGAAACCTCGGTAGCTGCGGCGGGCTGCTACTGGGGACGCCAGCTTAATTCCGGGAATGGTGATGAACAGCAAAACGTGTCTCTATTGGAACTGTTCTGCATGTTAAACAACACTCACGAACTGTCAGGAGCCCTCCGCTACTGCAGGCCTCATAGCCCGCGTGCTGCTTCGAAATGTGAACAGGAATTCACTAACAATCGCCAGCGATCTGTGCGTTCAAGGCAAATTTCTGCAGGGATACCCTGGCATGCTTGTCTACTGTCGTTCAGCTGGGTAGGCCTTAATGGGGAACCTGCGCTGCCAAGGTGGCACTGTAGTTGTTCCATTCGGTGACTCAAAACTGCTTTTGTCAGCCGCTTGGGCCGCTGCAAACGCGAGAACACATTCTGCGCGATTAGAACCCGCGTTTGGCTGACAGCATTCATTGCCTAGCTTCTCTCGGCGTAGCCCAGATAGCTGACGCACGGCACGTGCGCCTTCGACATAGCGCGGAGGCTCACGCCAATAAGCGCCTGAAGGTGGCGCGGAAAAGTACTAATAGTACTACCCAAAACTGCTTGCTCTTCTCGCTAGGCAGTGTGTTATGGCGCTGCAATCGGCACCGCAAGCTTCAGCGCAAGTTCCCCATAGTTCACCTAGGCCACTGCCTCGACCGTAATGTGCATTGGCACTATAGCTTAGCTGCGTCTTTTTTTTTTTTGCAGCGAAACATGCGATTCCTATAAATCAGGGATTCTTGACAGGCGTCCGCTTTGCTGGTATGATATGCGAGATTCGCTTTGCCGCGCCGAAACCTTTCGTCATTGCCTACGCCTTTGTATTTCGCGCTGTGTCGCCGCAGCTATGCGTGTCTCGGACTATCCTCCTTCACATGCATGTAAGATAACTCCATTAGACTTACTCGTGTCAGTCATCGCGTCAACTTTTATTATCGCAGAGTGACGGAACGATGCTTCGCAAGGCGACTTTATCTATATCTGACCGAAAGAAGTGGCTATGGACCGACATTAATATTTTAAGCAGTCTTGAATGGAAATGGCACATTTATCCTATGTAGAGCGAAATAAACAGGTCTTGCATTTTTTTTCTTGCCGACATGAATAGCTTATAAGGTGAATACTCGACGGAGAACTCAAAATGTGCCTAAAAGTTTTAAACCGAAAGAAAAAGCACAAAAAAATTAATTCCAAGGTGAATCCAGAGGCACGCGTATCGAGCAATGCCAACATTGATCCTGTTTTACCAAGTTGAGCACCATGGCGCTCAACATGACTTGCAGTTCGTCCGCGCAGACTCAACGCAGATTTTTGGTGTATATATTAAATAAATGCGACTCAAACGGACAGACCAGTTGGCGCAGACAGTCAATGCACTTTGTTCTGTGCATCGGTGACTAATTGCGCCAATTTACAGCCTCACTGTGCACGCATTTCTTCGAGAGCTGAGCTCCTATCACGTCATGTGCGTTGCAGATTATACTGCAAGCGACTTTTTCCCGAATTCTGCTACATGATGCCCCACTCTCGCGGAACTCACCCTGGTGGGAAATCAGCAGAAAAAAAAAAAACACTGAGGGCTGTGGTTTCTTAACGAGGATATTTTAGGAAGTACAGTCGTGCCTCGTTGATAAGGACGACTTGAATTATGGGCAGTTTTTCTGGGGATTTAACTTTTAAGAGCGTTAACTCTTACTGATCACGTTTCAAGATTTCGTGGTGTCTGCCACGACCCTTGATCACACGGCCATCGGCGCAGCATCCTGAGACCCCCTGAGATCAAAACGCCATTTGTGGCTGCAACCAGAAAACAGCGCATCTCGCACTGGCAGGTGCCGTTAGGGAGACTTCCCTCTCTCTACCTGCCAACCGTCCCCTTCGCTACTTGTAGAGGAGAGGGGCTAGATGCCGGATGAAGAGTGATCCAGCAGAATTTAAAATGACTCGGGGAACAGCAGGCCTATGTGCAAAACAAACAGCCTCTCGAAAAACTATGTGCAAAAATGAGGGTTCCGGGAGCTCGAGAGGAGCAGCCTCATCAGCCCAACAGCAGGCTGCGTTTGAAACTGCCATCTGCCGGTACACTGGCGCATCGCTGAAGGTCTGCGCCACTGCGTCAGCATTGCTATAAGAAGGTCAGTGGACGCCTAAATTGCGCTTTGAGGTACGTGGCGGTGGTGAGAGAGAAAGATGTGGCCTGCATGCATTAGCGCTGACAGCGTTGTGGCCGTCAGGCAGCACTGCAGCAAAAAGCCGCACCGTTCTTTGGGTGAGCAACCTCTCGCGATCAACCATTCATTCAACTGCCACCTGCCAGGGTGTCATGGTGGGCTCGCTGCCTCTCCAGTGTGCGGAACGCATTCAACGTTACAGACGCCAAGCCACGTCTAGTTCCCGATACACCACATCTTAGCAAGACCGAGCTTAGCAAAGTATAACTACCCATAGCTTTCTGCTTTCTCTTTGTCTACTAAGTTATAGCCGTGTTACACCTTTGCTTATATCTTTTTTATTTCAGGCATGCGTTCGGCCCTGAAGCCTGTTTTGTGGCATGTGGCCACTGGGTTATGGGCAACCTGCCAGGTGTGTACTTCGTGTGTACTTCTGGCAGGAAAGCATGTGGGTGGTCATATTACTATACAATGAAAAAACACAAACGGCGTTCCCTTACGGCACGGTTCAGGTGCCCAACGATATATGATGCAGATACTGCGCCATTTCCTTTCCTCAAAAACCAATTATAATTATATAGCCAAGGGAACGTTATACGTTTCAATAACTGTATGTAATCAAAGAACAATGCGAAACAAAAAGAACAGCCATGCAATTCATCTCCAAAAGTGCTTACAAAATATTCAATACAGTGTTTTGTAAGCACATAAGTTACAAAGAAGTATTATGGCACACAACAAAACATGATATATTCATGACAACAGGGACAACTAGATAAAATTTCATTTTTAGACTTGCGCCAAGCAGTAAAAATAATACAAAAAAGGTAGACTGTTCTGGTTGTCAGTTTAGTAAGTTTCATCTGTTTAGTAAGTGACTTGTTAGCAAGAGAAGTTTAAATAGTAGGATGTAACGCACAACGGTAGTGTTTAATTTAGTGGTTGCTATATGAAATAATTCCGGAAAATAAAGTCGCAGCAAGGAATGTAAGTGATCAGTCCCTAAGACAAAGCGTAAGTGAACGTAAATAGAATTCATTTTTAAAGACAAGGGTGCGGAAAACTCAAAGGAGAGTGAGTGAGTGAATAAAGTTTATTGCTCTAATAAAGGAGTCTTGCTGCTTGCCCGAAGATTGCCGATGTATTCCAGGCTGAGTGTGGTTGGCGCCCCTAGTCCAAGGCACCACTGTCCCTGGCCATCCGGCATGCGTGGCTCACTAGGTCTCTTTGAACCTTGAGCTGGCTGCTGGTTAGCCGGTCCTCCCACTGCTCCGCATTTGGCTCTTTGTTACCTCGAAAAGCTACATTGTGTATGCATTCCCATGTGATATGATACAGCGTGGGGGTTGCCCCGCACCACGGACATGTATCCCTATACTGCTCCGCATACATCTTATGTAGAATCTGAAGGTTGTGGAAGGCTCCTGTTTGGAGTCTTCTCCAACATGTCGCTTCATATTGTGTTATTAGAGGATGTGGCTGGGGATATTTGCGTTTTCTGCCTTTGATGAGGTTGAGGATAGCTGCGTACGTGAGCTCTACCGTTATCTCCGGGCCGTCCGAGGCGTTTGACGCACCAGCTCGGATAGTAAGCTCGCGAGCTAGCTTGTCCGCCTTCAGATTGCCTTCCACTCCGGCGTGTCCTGGTACCCAGTAGATCCTATGTTAGATCTTTTCGTTGGTTCGCTGCGTTTTCAAGAGAATCCTTAGTGCTTTCTTGTTGGTTCTTCCTACCACGTAGCGTCTGCACGCTTCTTGGGAATCTGTTATGATTGTGAGAGATTTGTTGGTGCGATAACCCTCGGTTGCCGCTAGAGCTACGGCGATCTCCTCTGCCTCAGTTATCGTCCCATCTCTCGTGGATGCACCGCTGATGAGGTCACCCTCCTTTGTTGTGACAACCGATACCGTTTTCTTGATGCTTTGGCAACGAGTCCACTGGTACAGAGTGGCGTCAGCGTAGACTACCTGATCTTGTGTGGCTATCTTCGCCTCTACATATTCAGCGCTTGCCTGTCTTCTGGCTGCGAGTAGATTTGGATCCATATTCCTGGATATAGGGCTAACCTGGTAGGTTCGACGTATTTCGTCTAGGATGTTTGCCGATCTATCCTCTACGTCCAGGACCCCCTTATAGTTCAGCCTTCTTAGGAGGGCCCTCCCTGTTGCCGAGTTCCTTAGCCTTTGTGTCTGTAACATGACTTGTGCCCTGCTTAACTCGTCGATCGTGTTGTGCTGCCCCAGTTCTGCCAGCTTGTCGTTCGACGTGTTTTTGGGTAAGCCCAAAGCTTTCTTTGAAGGAGCCTTTGAAGGCTCCTTTGAATAGGACCTCTGCCTGATTTTCTTCACTCTTCAGCTTGCTGTGATATGGAAGTGAGTAAGTTATTCTGCTGATGACTAGGCTGTTCACCAGCTTTAGCGTGTCGCCTTCCTTCATGCCGTATCTTCTGGATGATACTCTGGTTATCATACGGCAAACTTGTTCCGTTGACTTTTTAAGGAGGCCAATCGTGTGGTTTTCCAAGGAGAAAAAATACAGGCGAAAGCAATAGGGGAGCAACACACATGTACGTACACTTGAGGCAGAACCAGGTTAGCCAGGCCTTTCTGTCTAGTCCCCCACATGTCGGAATAGCTTCATGAGGCTATGGTATATGGATTGATTGGTTGGTTGATTGATTGCTTGACTGATTGAGCTACTAATATTTCCATCACATAAGACGTTTATCCCTGCGCCCAGCACGCAGGCCTGGCAGACGGGGAGTTGCCCGTCCGCGGTTAGAGGCTGGCTGGCAGTCCGTGACTGGTAGCGGCCTTTTCCGCCAGATGGATGGCGGTGCGCTGAAGTGTAATCGCTAGTTGCGACACTTTGCGCACTCGTTAGTTTAACGGAACAAACTGGGAAAGCGTAAAACGCTTCACAATAATTAAAGTTTCGGACTTGAAGAACAGAAGGTGTGACCGCGGTCGGTATCCAAGGCGAGCCTCCGATCAGTCCGCGTGATGAAAGCAGCGATGGAAGTGCCGCTGAATTGTCACGGGAGCCGGAACACGACACCTTTCCGGGACGCTTGTGAATGGCTTCGAGTCGACGGTGGCTTATCACGGCGCCAAACGTTGTCAGTGTTCTTATGTGCGGTGAGAAAGTTCCTTAGCCAAATAGCGGTTCCTTTAAGTGATGAAACTCTGTAGAAGACGTTACGCTAGAAGGTAAAGCTTGACGCGAGAGTGGAACCTCTCAGCTTGCACGCGGCGTTTGTCTCAATTAACAAGCGCAACGAACAAGAACAACAAGAGAAAGCACATGTCCTCGTTAATTACGCTGCTTTGCCTCTTGTTAATCAATGACCCAATCAGCCCGAATAGCTACGCTACATCAGTTTGTCTCATGTAGCGGGAAAATCTCTCAAAACTTATAACTGCACTAATTAATTAAGGATCGTCTTCACTCACCGCGTACCATACGACGTGTAGCTATATATAGCAAGGGCCTGCGAGAGGACGACAGTCACGACACTATCCGCCTCGTTAAGGCCCTGGCCATGAGTCGAATTCAGTATGGTCTCCCATACCACAATGTTGATCGCAGCGCCAACAGTAGTACCGATATCGTTACCCGTACCCTCTTTAAAACAGCTCTGGGCCTCCCCGTGTCTACATCCACCACTATAATCCTTGCTCTTGGTATTCACAACACGTCTTCGGAAATCCAGGATGCTGTTCTGAACTCCCCACGGACTTATTTCCTTACTACCTCGGCGATTAGGGCCATCCATTCAGGAATAGGCAACCAGCAAGCCACCAAGACCCTGGCCCCGACCGGGATACCACTCCCCACCCTCCCTCAATATCCGTTCCCGCCTTCCCATGGGCCCTGACCCTCGTCACATGAACCACGAGTCACAGGCCCCCGCAGCCAGTCCCGTCTTTGCAGCCCCCATAAGCAATACGGCCAAGACACCACGGCCACGTACGTGGATGTAGCTTCGTATCCACAGGCACACAGATATGCCTACGCTGCTGTCAATCACGTAATGTCTTTGAGCGCCCTTGGAGGCACCGGACCCGGAGGCCGCAGAAGCCGTCGCTATAGCCATCACCATCGAAATGAGCGCTACCCAACACCACGGCTCCCACAATTTTACAGACTCCTAGGCCGCCTGCAGAACCTCTACGATTGTCGAGTCCCGCGCACGGCTCTCTGCGTTCTGGGCGGCCATCTCCAACATGATCAGTTCATCATCTAGGTCTCAGGACATGCACCTCTTTACGGCAATATTAGGGCCGACGCCCTAGCTCGAGAATATACCTATACCGAGCGGGGCACACTGACTGTACCCTCTACCCCCTCTCAAACCATTTTTGCATCTTCCTAAAGACCCTCCGCCTAAATTCGCCGTCTCTAACCGCCGCCACATAAGCAACTTTCCCCTGCGGACTCCTACCACTCACTTACCCCAATCACCACCACTTACAGCGCATTCACCCAATCATATACGCAGATACATGTCCTTGGTGTGGTGATATTCCTTCATCCACACACATTACACGGACATGTACAGCTATACTCAACTATCTAAATCCGCACAATGCGGCAACAGAGCAGTGGGAGGTGACATGGCTAGTGGCACCCTGCAAGACCAGGAGGCGCTAGTCGCCATCGCCAAAGCGTCGGCGGAAGCTACTGGAGTCCTGCACTGGGGCCCCCACCCACAATCCGTTTCGGTCTCCTTGTTTGCTTATTTTTTTCGGCTTAAACCGAACGGCCGACCCCCAACTATTAGTGACAACCTTGTCGCTAGAGCACCTTGCCCTGGGAGACATTTTGGATGGCGCCGACGCCCTGATGGTAAAATTGATTGTGGTACTGGCCTGGTGCTCGGCTATCATGGGATCCCCAACGCTCGGGAAGGTTACCTACTTAGTCCAGGAAACTGCTCCATTAGTAGGGGCGGCCATTTTTGCTACGCGCAAAGCTTGCTGTAAATAAGTTCCTGCGATTATGTTCCTACATCAAAACGACTTCCCTTAGCGGCGGACGTTTCCGCTCTTTGTCCGTTTCTCCAGGCCACACAGTCGAACATGTTCAATTTAGTAGGAGTTTTTTTCGGGGTTGGTTAGCCCCTTGTTACTTAGTCCCTTTTATTTGGTTAGAGTAGGGACGCTTGTCCTCTCTTTCTCTGCGCTGGGGTTTTTGCGCAAACCTTGGAGTTACAAGGACATGCTGAGAAAGACAGCGCTTTCCTTAGCCAGGAGAGTGAGGTTCGAGCTGCGTTTCCAGAAAAACTCATGTCGGAAGGCCACAGGCCAAAACGAAAGGCGTTGCCTTTCATCGGCCAGCAGCGAACGTATTTTCCTCCCCCACTATCCCCTTCAATTTTTTTTCTCTCCGCACGCTTCGCAGCTATGCGGCCCCCTGGCACACAAAGGACGTGCGTCACCGGAGTCGCATCGCGTTAATCTTGCTATCGCTCGCACTGAGGGGGCTGCCGACGATGAAACGCCCTCCTTACATCCATCTGTACAATTTGTTTTTCGGCTATTTTTTTTCGCCTGTTCCCAACAGCGGCGGAGGGAAAATAACGAAAGGGTTCTGTGGTGTGGGGGATGGATGCTGCGGGGCATTGTAGGTGCAAGTGACTTGGAGCGATGTGTCGCTATCGGTCGCGTGTGCTGTTCAGCTGATGCGCGCGTGGAAAGGACGCGCGACGAAGCAGTTTCACAGCAGCGCTTCACGCCCGGAGTTCATTGTGCTCAGCCGAAGGACGACCGGCGGACGCTGAAATCGTGGAGATAATAGAAAGTGTCAAGGCTCTTGGGATATCGTTCGCTCACTTTGCAGACATTGTTGCGCCCCGTCATCATCTCCGCACCATGGCCGGAAGAGGGTGAGATCCAGCCGATTTCGGACGGAAAATCACACTCGGGACGTTATTTCTCACCTGAACGGAAACCGCAAAGATAACATACAAGTATCGGTTCGCGAAGGAATGGTAGGAACTCTATAGTCGAGGGCTTGACGGCATATCGTCTGGTCAGGAATCATGGTGATGCAGACTGCTGGTCAGACTGTGTACCGCTGATGCGCAAGTGGGGAGGCTTTTTTTCTCTCTCTCTTTCTCTGCTGCAAGCGTAGCAGGGGGCAGCAGAAAGTCAGGTGGGCGGATGAGATGGTAAGTTTGCGACGCTTGCTGGACGCAGGTGGCGCAGGACTCGGCTAATCGGAGGGATATGGAAGGAGGCTTTGTCCTGCACGTAGTCAGGCTGATGACGATGATGTCTGGCACTGTTAACCCGTTCTAGGTGCGGTTCCATATTCGGCGCTTTTCGCGCCAACCGCTCCCCGCGGCATTCGGCGACAAGACATTTGCAAACGCCTCGTTGGCGAATAGCTGTTCAGCACTAGACGCAGGGAGCCTCGAGATGTGGCTCTGGAGGCTTCCTCCCTCGAAGCCGCCGGCTGTAGTATCATTACTTTTCTTAATATCCAGAGTCACGGGCACCTTCGTTGCAAAGAGTAAGTCTAAGATCCTCCGGGCGTTCATGCGGCAAATCATGGTATTTCGAGTTTACAATTTTCAAACATTCTGACAATATTTACGAAGTTTTCTACACTCGGGTAAAGAAAGTAACAAGTGGTGTTTTTAGCAGAAAAACTATGGAATTGGCTATCTACTAGTGTAGATATAGCATGCAGGCGTAAAAATATGTGCTTTCAATCTAAATAGCCAGCGTAGCCTGAAAGGGTTATTGCGCTAGCCAGGCTTACTATATCAACTGAACAGGGCGCCCTGTGCCAGCGCTCCGTCACACCGCAGGGTCTTCCCGTACTACACTCGCAGACAACTTTTCATGGTTCTTCAGCCAATGGTAGGAAGGAAAGGAAGGAGTTGGTCCCTTGTCCCCGTGCCGTGGGTGCTCGTATTTCGGGCTAGAGGCCCAGGGTCACTAGTGCTGAGGTAGCGCACTCCCCACGGCACTAGGAGAGAGACCAATCTCATTCCTTTTCCTGCCTAGCCTTGACTGCAGAGCCACAAAAAGGTGTCCAGGAGTATACCCCTAGAGACTACAGGGAGACTACGATGCTACTGAGGAAAGTCCTGCGTTTTGGCGGCCGCTTTGAAGCCTCGTTAATTTAATCTTCTCGTAGGGAAGAGAAAGAAGAAATGAATTAGGGGAGGATTTTCCGTAGCTCTTTGCAGAACTCGCCCAATCGAAGCTGAGTCGAACGTGTCGCCTGCCTCACGACAGGGTGACTAGGTGTCCACCACTAACCCGCAGCGCGTTTATCTCTCTGCGGCAACGTACCGGCACAATCTTCGATCGCTCTTTGCTTATCTCGGTTTCTTATCAGCGGGCCTGTCAGTGAATGCGCAGAGCGGGGCACTGCAGAGCGGAGACAGCAGGTAGGCCGTTCATCGCCTTGTTTAAGGGTGCCACATAAACTGAAGTTCAGCCTCTGCATGTTAATTGCCAGTTATGATTTCTCGCGTCCAGCTCAGAGGCAGCCTTTATAGAGACGCCACAATAAACCAGAAAGAAGCCGAATGACGATAGCGGCGAGGGCGTTGGAAGTTCACGAGTTGAACGGTAGCGTACAGCGGCGGTGATCACCGTTGCAGCGAACACGCCAGCGCATTCCTTTTGACACAATCGCGATACTATATCGCGCGATTCGAGAACGTCCGTGGTATATATATTAAAAGAACACCCGTAGCCGGTGACGTCGTACGAGGTTGGTGGTTCGTACCCGGTCTCTCGAGAGCATCACGTTAATAGAAACGAAATGCAAAACCGCTCGTGTATAGAAGTTAGGGGAAACTGAAAAAAAAAAAATGGTCGAAAGTAGCCCGGTGCCTCCCAGTACAGAGTTCTTCGCAGTGCACAGTGCAGCTCTGACATGTAGAAAAAAAGACTGCCAAATTAATTTCCCCACCCGCTGCAGTGAATCGGTGGTTGTGACTTGCGGCTGCTGAACACAGGTCAAGGGTTCGAATCCAGGCCACTGCGGCGGCGTTTTCGGAAAGTAGAAATGCTATGGGCGCTCTTATTTATTTATTTGTTTGTTTACTTATCAAACAACCCACAGCGCCAGAGCATTACAGTGTGTGTGGGGGGGGGGGGGGGGTGGGGGGGGGGGAGGGGGGAGGGGGTTACAATAAGAAATACTTAAAATACATAAAATATTACACCTCTGCTGCAAGACAGAGCAAAAAGTATAAAGACCAAAAAAGATAAATGAAAGGTGAGATGTCAGTGCCTGTTAAAAAATAAAAAAACAGACGGTAGAAATTATTGTCGAGCCCTCGACTGCGGTGTCTCTCATAACCCATGTGCATATTCGCGACTACTAACACCACATACACGCAAGATTTAATTTCTACGCATCTTGCCCTATAGTTTGTTTATCAATGAACGATGCACTGCTTTGCCTGCGTTCTCTTTTGAACTTATGGGAAGTCCTGGTCACGTGTGCCGAACCTACCGGTGGACTTTTCCTTCCACTTTGTTCCAATTCCTTGCCCTGTCAGCAGTAATATAAAGAAAAAAATACCGGAGACACTTAAGGACCCTACGTATGAGTAATGCGAAAGCATTGCAATTATATTACGATTCTATTCTCATTCTACCAATCGCGAGTTTGGCAACGCCACCACTTTCTGGGTGACGGCGAGTTTTCGTTTCCATGAATCACATAATGCTTCCGCATTGGGATTACCTCTGTGCAGGCCAGCAGCTATAATGGCGAGAGTTCCATCCACAATACTGGCACCACAAAAGGAAGTGATTTCGTCAAAGCGTTTACGGGCTCGTGCATGCGAAGAAAATGTCTAACGCGCTGCATGCACGTGATGTATCTCATAACGTGGTGGAAAAATGTTCCCACCGCTCGAAAACACCCGGGGTACTCACATAATATGATAATTAGGCAGTTTTGACTAGACCTGTGTGGTTCGCTCGCTACCGTACCTAATGTAAACATCCCGTTCGAAAATTGGTTTTTGAGGAAAGGAAAAGGCGCAGTAAGTGTCTCACATATCTCCATGGACACCCGAAGCACGCCGTAAAGGAACGGATAAATGAGAGAGTGAGAGAAGAAAGAGCGCCAGAGTACAACATCCTCTTAGTTTGTCAATTTTGAGCAAAATTTATTCTTCATGCTTAAACTTGATTAAAGGCGTAAAAAGCCTCAGGTTTGATGGCGATATGGCTGGTAGTAGAAATTAAAAAAAAAGAAACTTTCCTAACGAAACACTGCGTGCACTTCCGGTCGTTCTTAGGGCAACTCACAAAGGTAAGCCGCCGCTAAACGCGCAGTGAGTTCAAGTCCCTGCGTTACGGCCTACGGTGTCCCATGGCTCATCGTGCAAGCCCGGCAACGCGTCTGAAGGGACAACAAGTTCTGTATCGATGACGGCACCGCGTTCTAATCCCAAAAACAGCCCTCGCACCGAAAGAGGTGTACTTATATCTAGAGCAGACCAACAAACGAGATACAGGAGTCGCCGTCAGCGGCTGATTTCGCATATACAGTGTATTCAGTGACCCCGTCTTTCGCGCGGTTCCCAGAGGCTACACTTTAATGCGATTCAATTAATGACGATGGCAAGCCGTCCTTTTCGGTAACGACGTCACGAGGTTGAATCGACTGGCGCGATGAGTTGTAGATCGCTTTCTCCTCGAGTGATGACGGTTTTGCTGCCGTACAAACGTAAACGAAACCAGGAATAGCACCAGTTTTTACTGAGATTAGGAAGTTTGCAGGTATAGGGTGGCCCCAGCTGGCAAAGGACAGTAGGGTTAATTGGACAGACATGGGAGAGGCCTTTGCCCTGCAGTGGGCGTAGCCAGACTGATGATGATGAATAATTTTGATTGCGTTGTCCTCAGTGCCCGGTTAAACGTTTTGCCATCGATTACGCAAACGCTCCGCGCGCCGGCTCGATACCGTCCGTAGTACACACGCGGAGTTGGGCGCGCAACGTGACGTTCGCGTATCGCGGCCGGCGAGATTTGTCTCCTATCGGTCCCTGAACCCGTCTAGCGCGCTCGAGAGACCGCCTTTATCCAGCAACCGCACCTCTCGATATCGCGGCGAAAGGGAAGGCCGATGCGCTTTTTGCAGCGGCGATGACGATGTTTCTGCCCCGTCGGCGACATTCCGTCGTCGCGCAATATCTCGCACTATCAGCCGAGTGTGGCTTTCTTCGATACACGCGGCGCTATGAAAGGGCTCCCGCCCTGTCTCTAACCGCGCTGCAAAGAGCTCGCTTCAGGGGGCTTAAAATCGTGACATCGCGGGTTCGCGTGCGCACGTCGCTGAGAAACTTCTTCCGCACGTCAGTCGCCGCACTTTATGAGCACAAATTATCCTAAACGGGAGTAAAGAGCAGGCTGTGCTTTGAACCCACCCCATTTTTAATCCAAAGTAGGCTCACTCATGTTTGCAGTGCAGGAGTGCGGTATCCTCCCTTCACCACACGTAACGAGACGCCGACTTCGATACTTCGTGCTTTCTTTTTTCTTTTTCATTTATTCTTAATTCTATCTCTAAAATGCCCCACGCTGGAATTCCGCAGGGCGGGTGAAGGCGAAGCGAGAAATGTGGGTGCCAGGTAAAAAACCACGGGTGGCCTCTAAAATCCCGGAGCCCTCCATCACGGCCTTTTCAAGCTCGCTTGGAACCTATGGGGATGTCTCACGTGGGGGGGGGGGAGTTGGTAGATGCTAACACTGAAAGAGAAAAATGATACCTATCCTCATAGTAACACATGATTTTCACAGGTCATGTACGTGAAAACCAATTTTTATGAATGATCGTAGCTGCCGAAACGCGGATTAGATGATAAACAGGAATTGTTCATATTGCAGCTGAAATTAAGAGGATGGCTTTGATTCGCACAGAACATCTAGCGTGCAGAAGAAATTGGAGTCAAAATGAAAGCGTAGTCCATCACTGGAGACCATCAGGTGGGCAGATAAGATCTGATCGTTTTTTGGGGATATGGTGGCCGGCGGTTGGTTCAAGGCGAGGGTCGTTGGAGATGACATATACCCATTCGTCCTTTAGTGTCCTAATGTGGCTAATGAGGGCGAAAAGAAATAAAATGGTACGGTTTAACATGGTTAAGCCAAGTAGACGTGCGAGAGCATGTGTTTAGCCTGGCTGGCTCATGGTTTTGCTTTGGTGGGCAGTAGGCACGTCTGGGGACGATAGACTCAGGTTGAGCTGTGATCGAGGTTTAAGCCGATCTGATCAGTTCGCGCTGCAGGTGGATGACAACGATGTGCTATGCACAGCACGAGAGACTCTGCTGCAGTTTAACACGAGGCGTCATTGGCTGCGGCGAAAGCATAGCGCTCTCGTGCAGTGGCCAGAGAAGCTGATCTGTTCGCGTTGCCGCGGATTCGAAACCCAATCACGGAAACATTTATCCAGGGACGCCACAAAATTCTTGACACAAAAGTTTCGTCTCGTGAAGTAGTTCTTTCGCAGCAAAAAACTGACGCTCTTTATATTCACTCGGCGGCTTTGTCAGCGATGTCGTAGAGGCACCTCGAGTGTAAGGAGACAGCGGTTCCCATCCCGGTGCCACGCAATTCTCCACCGGATAAAGAAAAGCACGAGTTGATGAATAACCAGAACTGGGGCACAGAACTGGAGAGATATGGGAGAGGCCAGCAGGGGGCGTAGTCAATATGATGAGGATGATACTGGCTCGGGATTTATTCGCAAAAAATATTCTGATACTGGAAATGAAACGAACAGCGATAGTCTGTGTGTCCTCGCTGTTACACGTAAAGTTCCTTGGCAAACACCGAGCGAGACGGGATACGAATAAAGCTCGCCAAGGCTGTTTCCGCGCTTCTGCGACTGGCTGTCACTTCTGGCGAAACCAATCGCGCCGAAATGGTGCCGCCGACGGCTTCCCAGTGCGCGGGAAGGTTTAAGTGCTTCCTTGCCGCTCATATAATCATGTAGAAATGTTTGCGTAGTTATGCAACGCACCATACACAATTTTCATATGAGCTGAGTCATTCGTAGTCCGGCATTTCCCTCCTGACCCCTACTTTTGGAGAAGGAAAGGGTGTACGGGAAGGAAGAGGGAGCGAGATGTGGCAGGGTGGGTGAGGAGGACAGTTGGCAGGTGCGGTAGGTGGTGGGTATGACCGCCTGCCAGGTGCGACGACGGCGGTTGCTATGATTTCATTCCGAGGAAGCTTTTGTGCTGTTGCATAATAACCGAAATAGAAAAAAAACGGCAAGGTTTTAACGTAGTCATAACCGAGTAGACATGCGAAATCAAGTGTTCATTCTTCGCCTCTTCTCTCTGGCATCTGCATGTGGCACGCAACCGCGATTCTCGCTCTTCATCGTCCTCTCTCCACCCGGCGACACCTGGCGCGGCGCACTCCTCCCATTGGCTACACATCTGGCGCGACGCTCCTCCGAACTTTCATTTAATTTATTTGTCTCTGACCGAAGGCATTACATAAAGGGAGGGGGTTGCAATTGCTACTTCAACGTTCGTAGTACGGTTCGAGCAGTTCGTGTAATGCGCAGCGCCGGAAAACGGGTCAGTGGGTTTATGTAGTATAGTGAGTTATCGGTTTGTCGCGGAAAATTTGCTGGACAGAGCATGGGATCGTACTATCGGGCAGGGTGTCGGGGAAAAACGAGCTGCTCATGGCGGAAGTACGCGCATTAATCCGTGCGACGGGATGACTGCGGCTTAGGCGGGATGACGTTCCTAAGGGTGGTTTAAGCAAGGAATGTCTTCGTGGGCGATAAAAGAAAGAGTGGAAAAGGCATAGACGTGAAATTACGCGGCGGATTGCGAGTGTTGGAAGGCCGAGGGATCGTGTTAGTAAAGTGACCGTGGTATCGCTTGAGTATTACGATGTGATAAAACGGGCCAGCTCAATTTTGAATTGCTTCTAGGTATGAGATGAGATATGCTTGCGAAGGATTATTTCAATGCGAGCGCATTATATGGCTCATCGGCAACGAAACTCCATGTCCACAAAAGTGGCATCCCAAAATCCGAGGACCCGGCAAAGAAAAATTAAATTTCTTCCATAGGTGCTACCCGCCGCGGTGGCTCAGTGGTTAGGGCGCTCGACTACTGATCCGGAGCTCCCGGGTTCGAACCCGACCGCGGCGGCTGCGTTTTTATCGAGGAAAAACGCTAAGGCGCCCGTGTGCTGTGCGATGTCAGTGCACGTTAAAGATCCCCTGGTGGTAGAAATTATTCCGGAGCCCTCCACTACGGCACCTTTCTTCCTTTCTTCTTTCAATCCCTCCTTTATCCCTTCCCTTACGGCGTGGTTCAGGTGTCCAACGATATATGAGACAGATACTGCGGCATTTCCTTTCCCCAAAAACCAATTTATTATTTATTATTCCATAGGTGCTGGGAACTGAACTCAGGACTTTCAGATTCCAAAGTGAGGACGCAACCACAAAACCGCATTGTTTCTAAGTAGGTGCGCCATCAGAAAAGAAGAAAATAAAAATATAAATTAATTAAAAGCGAACAAAAATAAAAACACCCTCTGGCATTTGAAGAACGTAAGTTAGTCTTAACTGCTCCCTACGTAATTTCATTGCGAAAGCAGTACCTTGTCTTATGTGATCGGAGTAACTCGGGTAAGCTAGGGTAAGTTCAGAAGAGCGCCACGCAAGCTGCAGCCAATGGGAGGAAGAGTAGAAAAGGCATAGACGGGAAATTACGCACCGGGCTGCGAGTGTTGGAAGGCCGAGGGATCGTATTAGTAAAGTGACCGTGGCATCGCTTGAGTATTACGATGTGATAAAACGGGCTGCTCAATTTTGAATTGCTTCTAGGTATGAGGTAAGAAATGCCGGTGAAGGATGCCAGACAGATGAAGCGTATTCAAGCTTCGGACGAACGAACTTACCCGAGCGCCCTCCCATTGGCTGCAGCTGGCGCGACGCTCCTCCGAATTTACCCGAGCTCCCTCCCATTGGCGGCAGCTGGCGCGACGTTCCTCCGAACTTACCCGAGCTCCCTCCCATTGGCTGCAGCTGGCGCGACGTTCCTCCGAACTTACCCGAGCTCCCTCCCATTGGCTGCAGCTTGCGCGACGTTCCTCCGAACTTACCCGAGTTACTACCGAATTACTCCGATCACATAAGACAAGTTATTGCTTTCGCACTGAAATTACTTAGGGCACAGTTAAGACTAACTGACGTTCTTTGAATGCCAGAGCATTGTTTTTATATTTGTTCGTTTTTAATTTATTTCTATTTTATTTCCTTCTTTGCTAATGGCGCACCTACTGAGAAGCAATGTGGTTGTGTGGTTGCGTCCTCCCCTTGGAATCTGTAAGTCCTGGGTTCAGTTCCCCCACCCATGGAAGAAATTTAATTTTTCTTTGCCGGATCCTCGGATTTTGGGACGCCATTTTTGTGCACATGGAGTTTCGTTGCCGATGAGCCGTATAATGCGCTCGCATTGAAATAAACCATTGGACATCACTTCGCTCGGACGTGGGCATGCAAACGAACAAGGCCTTGTCTAGCAGCTGTTAAATCTATGCGGTTCAACCGACTAGTCGCACTTCTTGACAAACAAGATTCTGTCGGGAAGAAATATTTCCTGGGCGCGTGAAATGCGATCTAAGTGCACAAGAGCCGTGTCTGCAAATAATAATAATAATTGGTTTTGGGGGGGAAAGGAAATGGCGCAGTATCTGTCTCATATATCGTTGGACACCTGAACCACCGCGCCGTAAGGGAAGGGATAAAGGAGGGAGTGAAAGAAGAAAGGAAGAATAGGTGCCGTAGTGGAGGGCTCCGGAATAATTTCGACCACCTGGGGATCTTTAACGTGCACTGACATCGCACAGCACACGGGCGCCTTAGCGTTTTTCCTCCATAAAAACGCAGCCGCCGCGGTCGGGTTCGAACCCGGGAACTCCGGATCAGTAGTCGAGCGCCCTAACCACTGAGCCACCGCGGCGGGTGTGTCTGCAAACGATAGCCTCATTTTACTTCCAAACACGAGAGCACGTGAATCCTGACTTCCACCTCCACCAGTGTAGTCTGGAGCGTCGGCTTCTGTCGCTGCTCACGCGTCATGGACGCCTTTGCCCCCATATTACACGCTGAATCTTCTCGTCGCAGCAACACAGGTGTCATTGTACACGCTGTTGCCCACGCAGACGACTCGGCATGGTTCAGAAGAACAGAAATCCAAGCAAGATGGTGCGCGTTCATGTTCAGAGAGCGCAGCAGGACAAAATACGGCAGCGCCTGGTCACCTGGGCCCTCTCAGCGCCCCTTCTTGTTCTGCACTGTGTGAACATGACGAGCGAAGTCATTTAACGTCGCTGACATGTAGACGGGAGACTGCACTGCAGGTCAGATTACAGGCAGTGTAGACGCAAGTATCCGAAACCACCTGTCCTTCACGCGGTCAACGTGAAATCACGCCCAGTTATAGAACCAGAGCGTTGACATCGTTTAACCAAATCTGGTGACAGAAATGGATCATTTGCTGACAGCAGCGCGATATTAGATATCTCCGCTGGCGAAGTCCGGCGAGAAGCTTCGAGGAGACCGTGAAGCTTAGAACAGCGGCCACTCCGACCGAGACCTTCAGTGCCTGACATCGGACGAGATCGCTCTATATAGCTTCAGACAACAGGATGCTTTCAGTTTTCTCCACTAGTTATGAAATGGCCGCGGTGCTGCCACAGGTATTTGTTGTCTATGACCTTTTGCGCTGTTTCTGGCCGACACCGTGCTAGATGGAACACTTCTGAACCTGCAAAGGTTTATAGGTTCGTGGTCTACCTTGGTAGTAGGCAAGAGATGCACTTCTTTTTCAAGCTACTGTTAGGCTTTTTAGATGCACCCCAGACAGCACACGCCATACAGGTTGAGATAAAAGTATTTCTATTTGTGTTTGTACTACATACCTCATAAATTCGTTGGCTCCGATATATTCCAAATATGGCTTCTATAAACCTGCGTTCCGTTAAAGTACACAGGATATCTGCTGTAGTTTATGTCCGGCTTGTTGTTCAAGTTCATGGCTAGTGTCGTGTGAAACAATACGACAGCTTTTTAAGTCGGCGTGAAAATGGTTGAGTGAGGGCTAGTTCTTCTGTTTAAAATTCCAGCTCTATATCATAAACTACATATAACAGGTCGCTGAAAGGAAAATCAGGAAGCCCCAAATTAAGAAGAGCGTTGCACAGGTAATCTCACTTTATTGCCGCTATGAAAATAGAAGGGAAGACGAGAGGAATGAACTGTCACAATCTGTCAAAGAGGAAGGAGCGGAGCCGTTCCCACGTTTTCAATTAATTGGTTTTTAGGGAAAGGAAATGGCGCAGTATCTGTCTCATATATCGTTGGACACCTGAACCGCCCCGTAAGGGAAGGGATATAGGAGGGAGTGAAAGAAAAAAGGTAGAGAGAGGTGCCGTAGTGGAGGTCTCCGGAATAATTTCGACCACCTGGGGATTTTTAACGTGCACTGACATCTCACAGCACCCGGGCGCTTCAGCGTTTTGCCTCCATAAAAACGCAGTCGCCACGGCCGGGGTCACACGTCAGCATGGCCTTATTTCGACGGATATTGAGTGCTAATGTGCATGTTTTATCCGTGTTTTTATATCTTTCTTACTTACGCTTGCCATAGGGGGAGACCGTACAGACAGTTTGAGCATCATTGCTTATAATTACAGGCCTCCTCGCGCTCCTGATAACAGCCTGTTGACCGTGCATTTTGAAAGTAAATTTTAATGATCACGTTTTTTTTTTATGCCGCAATACCATTTGTGGCCAAAGGACGCCATGGCAGGAGGTGTTTTCGTCTACTCAAGGTGGGGTCAAAGGCCTATTTCCCAAGTATTTCACCCAAAGAAGCCGAATACCAGGCCAGGAAAGACCTTGTGTCAATCGTATCACCGGTGGGTACCCGGCGGCCCTGGGGATCGAACCCCGCACTTCCCGCATGCGAGGCGGATGCTCAACCACTAGGCCATCAATGTGGTTAAAAGTATGTTTTAATCCCATAAATGTCACATCTGGCATTTTGCTAACGATGTGAATCTTGGAAAGGTTGCGGACCTTATTGGAAGGAACATGGCTCTGAGCTGTAAGTGAGGGCGTGAACGTGAAAAGGTTGCTTCTTCGGAGCGTCAGGAAGTGCCGGTTTTCGAAGCATTGTAACCGAAGTTTCGGCGAGGTACGGCCACGTCAGCAGGCGCCCTGCGAGCACGCTGAATCGCACGTAACTTGTGTGGTGCATTGCTTCGTGTAGCGGCGGCTTCGAATTGGGTCAGCGTGTGGCAGCGGAGGGCGGAAGCTCCGCACCTACGCCACCGGAGAAGGGAGGGGGATCGCTCGTTTGCTGCTGCTGCGCGGCCGCAGTCAGCTGTGCAACTGCCGGCTCTGCCAAACTGTGTGCTTGCAGAGTACGAACTGCGTGTGAGACTGAAACGGTAAACATTTCTGGAGCTGCGAAATTAACGACGTAACGGAAGCACGCGGATAATGCCAGGCCGAAGGATTTTTGCGCTCCCAAAGCTGCATCGGGGGATGTCTTGAAGTGCAGAGCAGTCGCTCCCGACGTCGAATCGGATAGGGCGCAATATTTTCATTTCGGAAACTTCTTGCGTGATGGTGATGTGGTCTCCGGGTTTGAGGCACTTTTGCAGTACACGGCACCCAGTCAGCTGGTTATTTAATAAATTATTACGCACTTAATTCTGCCTAGTTGGAACACCGCAAAAACTGGGGGGCCTTCTTAACCACATTCTTAAAGAAGAAAATGCGATAGCATTTAGACTGCCTTCTATGGTGTCTACAGTGATTCTCTATAGCTCTTGCGATTTTCCCGACAAAACTATATTCGTATATGGGGTCAAGAATATAAGGAAGCTTCTCTCAGGTCATGAATGGCAGTTTACCAATTTCTTCACTTGAAAAGTGTACAACAGCTGTATCTTACCGGTACTCACCTACGGGGCAGAAACGTAGAGGCTAACGAAATGGTTCAGCTTAACTTAAGGACAACGCAGCGAACTTTGGAAAGACAAATGATAGGTGTGACGTTAAGAGACCGGAAGCTGACAGAGTGGGTGAGGGAACAAACGCGGGTTAATGACATCCTATTTGAAATCAAGAGGAAGAATTGGGCTTGGGCAGGGCATGTAATGCGAAGTGAAGATAACCGCCGGTCTTTAACGGTAACGGAGTGGATTCCAAGAGAAGGCAAGCGTAGCACGGGGCGGCAGAAATTTTGGTAGGCGGATGTGATTAAGAAGTCTGCGGGGACAGGGTGGCCGCAGCTGGCACAGGACAGGGTTAATTGGAGAGATATGGGAAAGTCCTTGGCCCTCCAGTGGGCACAGTCAGGCTGACGATGATGATATGGTGTACGTGAGTGATCCCCTCCTAGTATGTTCGAGTAGGTTATTAAATGAGATTATACCAATTTTTAGAGTAGAGTGCACTAGAAAAAAATAAAAAGGAAATGCCCGGCCCGCACCCCGTGAGCACTAATTCCACGAAGTAATCCTCCATAATCCTCCGTAATCTACAAACTAATCCCCGCTTATCCACCTTAATTTTTGGGGGGATGGGCCTACTAACAGCCCCGAAGTGGCTGTTCCTACTACAGCCACCGATGTGGCAGTTTGACCCAGATTGGTATTCCCGAGCGCTCCCTAAGGCTCATTTGCAGCCCCACGTTGGGAGGTGGCAACTCCACTGAATTCATTTCAGTTAATTTCGTTGCCACGTGCCACAGGGTGCAGGTAGCTGACAACTCACTCGGCAGGTTGCCACGTGGCCGTGGCGGCCAGGTTGACGACGACGCAAGGTAACGTGACGTCTCTGGACCAATCATTCGGAATTGCAAAGTTGGCCGTGCTCTATGATTGGTCAGTTGGGGTGATGTGACCATCGAGGTCAGGTGACCCCAATAGACCAATCAGGGGATTTCTATACGGAGAAACCGGAAACTGCATGACGACAGCCTAAGTGCTATTGCATTAAAAGGTAATTACGTGTAAAGCCAGTGGGGATTGGGTCACAGTGCGCTGGGCGCCTTGGTAATGTGGAGTAACTTAAAATATTTTAAAGCGAGCTTGCACGTCGAGGTATACGCAAGAAAGAAGCTAGTTTTCAATTCGCATACAAACTGCAATCTAAGAAAATGGGCACTTATTTCGTTAAGGTGGTGTTGATAATGGCGGGAAAGTAGTAGTGCAATCGTTTAGATAGGTAATTTTATACAAAGGTGAAGAAGAAAAAAAAAACAACCACACCGAATGGGGAATCCGCGAATGCGCCTTCCGCATGTCGCTTGCAGAGCTCTACCAGTTTTAAGTGTGTTCGCGTTACGTGCAAACTGAGCTAGAGAGTGTTCGTCACCCGCAGCAGTCGCGGCGGACGTAAAACAGCGAGGCCGGCTGCCGCGTACGAGAGCCATCTTTCGCTACCGTTGCATCAAGACTGCCGAAACCGAGACCCTCAATTCACCACTGCGGAGACAAGGACAGGGAGATGAAGGGCACGACGTACACACGAAAGAAGCCAATAGCCACTCAAATCAAGGAAACCACTATAGTGAAATAATTCATGTTTATTCTCATGTGCATTATGGTGGAAACTCAGTCACGTCATCGTTTATATATATTATGGTACCCTGAAGGAAAATAGACGAAAACGTTACTACGAATTCGACGAGAACCAAACCCACGAATATCCCCCCCCTCACCAAGAGGCGGCAGCACGACTTGCAACTCGGAATCGTTTCCTAGTTATTATTATTATTATTATTATTATTATTATTATTATTATTATTATTATTATTATTATTATTATTATGAAGGCGTTCTGATAAGAAATTCTGAAACGCGAGCACGACGCGGTGCGACGGAAGCTTCTCGATTCGCGACGAACTGGAAACGAGAGGTTTCGCCGAGACAACGCGCCAGCTTCCAGCGCGCAAAGCCCTAAGTGTGAAGCAACTTTTCGCCAAAAACAGCATGACCCAGTTTCTCCATATTCACTCGGTCTCCTTCCGTGGGGCTTCATTAAATCTCCCGAATTAAAAAAGAATCCCAGGAGAAAAATGTTTCGTGCACGTGAGAGATGTGAACATTTGAACAGCGGAGAATTTTCATAATATGACGGAATTTTTAAAAAACAGCAGGACTGCTTCATAAATTTTGAAACGCGTTAATAATAATAATAATAATAATAATAATAATAATAATAATAATAATAATAATAATAATAATAATAATAATAATAATAATTAGTTGTGGGCGAAAATAAAAGACGCAGTATCTTTCTCATATATCGTTGGACGCCTGGACCACGCCGGAAGGGAAAGGATAAAGGAGGGAGTGAAAGAAGAAAGGAAGAAGGAGGTGCCGTAGGGGAGGGCTCCGGAATAATTTCGACCACCTGGGGATCTTTAACGTGCACTGACATCGCACAGCACACGGGCGCCTTAGCGTTTTGCCTCCATAAAAACGCAGCCGCCGAGGTCGGGTTCGAACCCGGGAACTCCGGATCAGTAGACGAGCGCCCTAACCACTGAGCCACCGCGGCGGGTGAAACGCGTTCAGACCGGTGCATTGCATGAAATGGATGGCTCTTCTGCGGAGTTTGAATTTGTGACACATAAAAAGAAATATGTAGCCATATTTATTGCATAATTCCGATTTCTTCCGGTTGGCCCTCGTACGCGGGGAGGTCGAAAGGTCCAAGGTCGAGAGCAAAGTCGGCGACCGGTACGCCAGCTTTGGCATTGAAGAAATGAAATAGCGTCAGTGGCTGGTTCCGCCTCTCCAGCTGCGTAACAGGGCGCCCTGCAATTTTGCTCGTTTACGCTTAGGAGATAACAATTTAGGTTGCAGAACATGGCGAGAGTATTAATTTTTTTTTTGCGTTTTGACCTTTTGGATGTGTACTGCTAAACATCCTATTTGTTAAAGTCATGGTATTTTTAAAGCATAAAAGACAATTAGAGTTCCGCCTTCCTTCCATGGTGTGTGCCTGTGTGTTGGTTTTACAGTTAAGAGTGGTTGCACATTTTTAAAGGTGTTTTAACGCCTGTCAGGATGCGCGTGGATCAGCTGGCTCTCTCTGCATCCCCCCCTTCCTTTCCCTTCTTGTAAAACGTGCTCACGCTAAACCCTCCTTTTTGACAGATCATGAAGAAGAGGGAAACGCTGTTGACAACAGACAGGTCGTAAGAGAAGCTGTGAAAAGAGCTTTTTACGTCATTTTTACGGCACTAAAACTCCTTTCGTGGCTGCCGCGCCTTCGTCTACGTTGCCCGGTCTATTGAAGAAATTTTCCATTGCCGGGTCTCATGAGCCTACAGGCCGCTGCGCGTATCTCGTTTATGGAATACGGTCCGACACTGGCTGAACGCGCCTTTTGACTTTATCACTTGTAGCATGTTTCGTATCCACTGGTGCAGTGCATAAGATATTTCTCTTTTGGGGTCAGAAACTTATATGTGAAAGACGCAAGGCTTAAATTTAAAGAAAAAAATTCATCGAAACCTTCGGATTCAGAAAAAGCTGCAGATAAAAAAAATGCTGCATGTTAAAAACAAAATCCACCCTAAAGTTCACCCTGTAACACGTACTTCGGCTCCGGCAGAAATTTTTTGGTGCATGGAAGCTACAACAAAGCCCGATTTCCTGGCAGTAGAAGTATATAGCCATGAAACGAAGACAGTGCTCCACACTTCCTAGCGGGACCTGCACAGTGCAGCCTTCAAAATAAGACCACGCCTCTGGGTAGCGAGAAGGTCGAGTTTTTTCATGGTTTCTCTGTCCCTAAAACTCTTAAGCTTCACGTGAACATGTGTATTGCTTAAGTTCGCCCAGAGCGGCCGACGAAAAGTGCAGTTCTTTCCTCCCGCTCATATTTTGCCCTTGAAGTGCCCACTACCACACTCTTCCTTCCTCCAGGACCGTCTTCGTCCACATACAATTCTACCCTCTGAAGCACTTGTAATATGGCCTTCCAGGAAGCAAAGGGCCTTAGGCTATGGACGAATGAATGAACTTATTTTCAACGGAGATAAAATTCCTCATAATGAAGAAAAGATGAATTTGCAGACGTAGAAACGAGTTGCTAAGGCCGTCAACAGGCACCACAATTTCACCCGCATAGAGACCCGCTCTGCTACCTCCGCAGGTGAGACACAGGTGATGCGACTTTGCGGAATCATTCTTCCTTGGTAAAGTTCAACAACGCTTCTAGGTACTTGCTGCATCTTGCTTGCCACTATGCTTCCCCTAACGGGAAGAATCAGTATTTGTCCCGTCTTTTTTTATGTATGTCACTGTATTATCTTCATTATGTTCACGTAACCATATTTATTTATTTCGACTTGTGTTTATATTAAAATGTGTTTTGTGAATGTATACTGCATGAATGTGTCAAGAATGCATGGTATGCACAAATGCCTTCCAGAGTTTCGCTTTTGAAATGCAGGGGACTTGCCCTGCTGCTCTAAGTTCTAACCGCAAAATGGAGGGAGAAAGAAGGGCCTGCACTGTGTCTGGCATTTTTGTATGCCTTTCCGCCCCCTCCGAGGAAAAAGAGTGATGTCGCAGTAAACTATTTAACCTGCCATTCCTCACCTCACAAGACCAGCCAGCGGAGGGGCACCTTAGCCGAGTGCAGGATCGTGCATTACGTATGGACGCGTCTGGGTGAAGCTCTTGACGCAGTGTACTCGAGAGCTCTACACGGAGAAGCAGGCGATGCGGCGCAATTTACCGATAAACCAACACCGTTATGTGTTGTAAGCGAGATGCGGTGGCGCTGTTGTCATCAGGGGGAGTGAAATCTATGGGTACGCCCCTTAAGAATACATGTAAACATAATAATCAAGCAGTTTTCCGATTTCCCAGTGCGCCTGTCAGGTTGTTCCTTCGTGAAGAAAAGCCGAGTACATACTTGAAGAGATTGCGAAAGTATGGCACGTCGTTTCATAGGCGATGTATCTTTGAGGCACAAGCCATACGTACGCTTGCTAGTCACCCCCCAGCTGAGGACGTCGGGCGGAAGAGCGACCCATATAAACACATATTAACAAAGCTTCTTGAAATATTTTTCTCCTTCCAGATTGTACCAATGGAGGTGGCCGTTGGTTAATAGCTGGCGAGTGGCCTGAAGGAGAGCATGACAAAGAATGCAACGTCATTTCGAAGCAATCTTTTTTTAAACGTCACGATAAAATGTGTGTCGTGAAACTGGAGACGCCCCCCCGAACAGGCGGTAGATCAGCTCGGTGTTTCTCCAAATCGCACAGTCCGGCATGCTTTGCTCACTAATACAGTTGCCATTGCTCCTGATATTCTGACCCTTTCCACAGGAGCTCGGGATTGTTCGGGTGGTTCGGAGAGATGTGACTGAAGTCAGGTCTGGTGCTAGGACGCAAGTGGCAGGGAGGAGAGGTTTTGTTTATGGCGGAGAGATGCGCCACAAAACCTGGTCGCTTTTGGGAAGATATTTATGAGGTGGAGAGTACATTAGGCAGAAATTTCGATAAATCATGGTGAGGTCGTGGGTGTTAAGAAGTCGGTCCCTGGCACTTCGAGACGAAGGTAGGTCGCTCTCAGCCCGGCTGGGGAGTGCTCGGGCTTGGGTGGTAGCGGCTGCATTGCCTGGGTGCTCCCTATGTGCAGAGACCCAGCGCAGGGAGATGAGGCGATCAGGTGGGGGGTGATTCTAATATTTTGGCAGCCGGGGAGTGGATTTTGCGATTGTTATAATTACTAACTGCTGTATTGTAACCTGAAGAGTGCGCGATTGGTAGGGCAATTGCTGCCTCTTCAGCACTTCCCGCGGAATCTGTCAAATTTGGAATGGATACCGTCGAGGTGGCTTCGCTGTGCCCGGCAGGTGTGCATGTGTGCCGCATGTGTGCCGCTTGGCCATTGACATGCGCTCATGAGTGGCGCGCTTGCAGCGGAGGCGCTTTTTGTCGGCGAGCGCGCACTCGTCGCTACCTGGCAGCGTTCCCAGGACGTCGGGGCAGTGACTCGGGAGTGCGCAGCAGAGAAGGGCAGCCCCTCGGCGCCTCCCCCTTCGCGTCCACACACCACTGCCCCACAATAGGCCGCTTCTTGGCTCGCACGTGCATGCGACTTGTCTGCCCAAATGCGCTGCGGAAAGGCGCAGCCGACGTCGCTGCAAGGGGCCAGCCTCAACTTCCGTGCATTTAACCTTGCCATCAAACCAGATAGTGTCATTAGGAATGTCGAGGTAATATGATCGGTCACCGACGTCAGACCTTCTTTGAAATGTCCCGTGCACGCAGCTTCGAAAATGCCAATGAACTAGTCCGAAGCAGACTATAGGGGAGGAAAAGTTTCGCATTCGAATAAGCACAACCCCCCCCCCCCCCCTCTCTCTCCCCCACATTCATTTTCTTTTTATGGGGGACATCCTCAGGAATAAGCAGTGCCGCCATCCGCGTCGTATGTCGTAACTAAAAATCAGCACATTATGCAATCAGTATGTAATCCGAGTAAACCGCAGAGGGTGGTGGGTGGAGTAAGGGGGGGAGGGGGGTGCTTTGGAAATACTGAGAGATGGCGGAAGTGGTTCTCACACACCCAGGACTTGAAGTCGCCGCTCTAATGCTCTCTGTTGAGCAGAGAGAGGGAATGGGGGTTTTGCGCTCGTATAGCAGAGCGAGAAGCTTGAAGTTTCTTTCCTTTCGTCTTCAATCTTTTTCTTTTTCATTTAACTTCAATCCGATAGGGGTATAGTGCAGTTGAAAACAATAGCTCCTCCTCCTAGTCAGTTGACCAAGAGTCTAAACCTCCGCCTAAGCCTTCCGTACTTCCCTTATAATTGTCCGAGAGATATAAAAACTGCAACATTTCCGAAACTTCAGTGGCATGGCGGGGCCTGCTCTAAATCGATGTATACTTCCATCAGCAAGCTGCGCCTTAGGGGTCATCGATTCATTTACAGAGATCTATAAATTAGATTCTCTCCCCCTCCACTTTCCGCTCATATGTGCCTGGGTTGCGGCAACATCTGAGCGAGAGGGCTATTGAAATATTCGCCAGTGAAATTATAATTCGGCCTGCGCAGCCAGTAATCCAGCCGGTGATTTCTTGCTTAAGAATCGGTCTCTACACCGGCTGAGCCTCTGTGGACAGTCGCCGAGCCCTGTCTGACCGATGCCGCGTGCCTATTATGGAAGGGCAATTCATAATCAAAAATCCATTGCACGTGTGCACTTTTGCACATGTGCAATCCAGTGTGCGCAGATTGAGGGAATGCCCGAATGCTGAGGTGATGGCTGCGTGACGGCAGCTGACTCGTCTCTCCTGTGACGTCACGTCGGCTGTAACTACAGCTGCCACTGCGTAATAATTCTGCGACTGCCACAAAACTTGCGCTATAAATGCGGAATCAGGCGTTCGTGTACAATTCAAAGGTGGTGGGTCCTGATATGCAACTAGGAGATTCATTTTAACGAGTGTTCACTTTTGTTCTCTTTTGGAGCAAAAAAAAAAAAAGCGTACTCAGTGCGCTGCAACGCTCTTCGGCCCGACTCGGAGGCGGCTGGAAGAAACACGAGGAGCCGGGTACCTCGGCGCGTCTTGGGCGGCCCGTCCTTCACGCGTCCTTGCGCTCGGCATTGTCTCCTACACCCCCGCGCCGGGGATCCGTGGAGCGTGGCCGAACGGACGGCGGCCAGCCGCGTTTCCTCCCTTCGCGCCTACAACGCTACTGCTGTTCTTGCGAGAGCGAGGCACGTGGAGTAACCGCGGTGCGCCCTCCTCGCAGCGTGCGCGGCTCACAGCTCGTTCCTGGGAGAGGGTCCAACCTGGGGCAGCCCAAGAGTTGGCGAACGCCATTTAGGCCGTCCTTCATTGATGGGACAGGGCAGGATATCACCGAGAAAACACTGCTCCACTTCCAGACGTTATATTTCTCGTGGAGTCTCTTCTAGCGTTACTCTCCCTCCCTTCTCATCCAGAATGCCACCATACATAGGTACCAGTTCGAGCAGATGTGTGGGTAACTGCCATTTTGTGAGCATAGGCTACCAATAAATAAGTAGAGGATGACCGCGTAATAAAACCCAATTCAATAAGAAAAAAAACGGAATTCCGTGTTATGTTTCAAAAGTTGGAAAGTAACAGCGGCTATGGCTGCTATCAGCACTGCTGAACTTGCCAGTGACACAACGCCAGCGCGCGATGCTAAAACTTCGCATTGCAAACGTACTTAACGAAATCGGCGGCCGTCGCGACCGAAATAATGGGCGTTGACGTTTCTTTGCAAGCTGTTTTCAAAATCAGCACCGCGGAACCAGAGGGAAGAGCAGGCCCCTATCTCGGCAACAGCGTGCGACGGGCGAGGACGCGAATTCTGTCTTCGCGGCGACAGCCAACCCAGGAGCGGCCGCGCTAGCGAGGGCGAGGGAGAGCAGCGGCCGATTCCCGAGGACGGGATCGGCAACTTCTCACCCACCGCGAAGGAGATGGCGGCCACTGAGGATCGAGAGAAAAGAAAAAGCGTAAAGAAAACAAGGGCCGAACAATAAGATGGCCGACGAAGCCGCCATTCCGGTTAGTTTGGTCCCGTGGTACGCGCTGGTACCGGCGCCGAGCTACGAAATCAACGGAACCGACGTCGGCGCAAGTTTGTGTGCAGACGACTCTGGCGTCGTGCAGACCGGCTGGGCTGGCTCGCGCGTCGTCTGCTACGCGGCGCCCTCCGCTGTCGGCCGACGCAGCTGCCTCGGAATGCGGTAGTGGCGGGGGAAAAAAAGAAGGAAAAATAAAAAGTAAAGAACGGGCGAGACCGGCTCTCGCAGTCGGCTGAGCTGAGCCGGCTGCTGGTTTCAGGGGAGGCACAGCCACAAACTAACGGAACCCGTTCAATGACGTCATCGAAAAAGGAGAGTCACGTGAGTCTCTAGCTTACGCAGCAACAGAGAACGTCATTTTGACGTACCCTGACGTCAAGGCGAACCTGCACCTCTGCGGGGGAAGGGTGTAGGTACGCTCTTCTGCTCTAGTCGTGGAGGAGGCCAGCCAGTCCTGTTCCCCATGCGCTGGGAGGACGCCACTCGTTCCCTCGTCATGCGACGGCGGCGTTTTTCAAATACAAACGTGCCGGCGATGTTTGCACCGCCCTTCGTGCTCTTCTCCGTCGTCCGCAAGTGATGTGTTTCTTTCGCCCTGGCCTCCTCGCACACCCCCTCCGCTTCTGTCTTGGCTCGGCGTTCGTGGCATCCGGCCGGATGTGGGTCGTTGGGTTGGGAACCAGGACCTGAACGGGTCAGCGCCGGCTACTTAAGGGCCGGAGGAAGGCGATATATGACGACGCTGTTCCATCCGTTATTTCCAGCTTCCCTCGTGTGCTGCACGCCTACCGCGTCTCCTGCTTACGCGAGTTAACGCTAACTTGATCCCTACTAAAACACCACGCAATGCAAATGGCGCAATTTGCTTATGAATCCTAATTTTACTTGAGTAATGTTACACCTGTTCGCCGAAGTGCGAATCGTAAGCAGATTTGTGCTACCCGTCGGAAAGGGACCCCAATGTTCGTTTTTCCAGAAGGCCCTGCTTTGATCCTTTTCCGTGCCCGCAACAGCAAATTGACAAGAATGGATGCCACAGCCTGATTGCAGCGCGAACAGACGGGCGCTAACACGAGGCTAACATTTGTCAACCATTTAAGCTCTTCTGTTGTTTTCCTCATTGTCGCATTCACAAGTACGTACTGCACACATTGGTACAGCGCGCATTGACACTAGCTTAAGGTTGCCGGTACGATCCCTATACCACGGCCGGTCCGTTTAGATTCCGGTGAAACACGAATACGCTAGTTTATCGAGATTTTAACGCACGTTAAAGTGCCACAATGGGTGAAGTTAGTCGGGGTCCCTACATTGCGTCCACTACGGCGTTCCTAACAACCACGCAAAAAACCACCAATCGGTCAAATCAATCACACCCGCCGCGGTGGCTCAGTTAAGGCGCTCGTGTACTGAGCCGGAGTACGCGGCTTCGAACCCGACCACGGCCGCTGCGTTTCGATGGAGGCGAAACACAAAAGGCGTCCGTGTGCTGTGCGATGTCAGTGCACGTTAAAGATCCCCAGGGGGTCGACATTATTCCGGAGACCTCCACTACGGCACCTCTTTCTTCCATTCTTCTTTCACACCCTTCTTCATACCTTCCCTTACGGCGCGGTTCAAGTGTCCACCGAGATCTGTGAGGCAGTTACTGCGCCATTTACTTTCCACAAAAACCAATTTCCAATTCAATCAATCAAAACCTTCAATGCACTAAGAGCGTGCTACACAAGGGAACAAAAATATTTCTAAGTTGCCTGAAACCTTCACGACTGCAAATATGTTGAAATTAACGAACAAAACAAGATAACGAAACTTGCGATCGCTCTCAAACATCCCGGGCACAAGGATGTCAGTGTTCCTTTACCGCCAATTTTACTTCCATGTGCCCGTAATTCGGGCCACAGCTCTTGGAAGGGCACTAAACTGTAACGAAACACTCGCGGCTGCGGATACCTGCTTCTTTAATATCGCTAAGTACATTTGCGTTGTGTTTTACACATATTCATGCAACGAGTCATGCTTTTACTATATTTAGTGCGTAAGCACTAATCCGATGGGCTCTCATCCCCGAGGAAAGTCGTCCGTTGTCTGTTGACGTTGTCTATTCGCTTAGCACGAGCGCTCCGTCCCGCGGCACTGCCATCGTCTTCTATACGTAGCAAAAATCCGTGATTGCGCACTGATTCGAACGTAGTAAAAATTCGCTGTGCTTTTTGTAAGTGTGATGCATATTTTTGTTGCCCTGCAATAATCTGGCTAGCAACAACAACAATGATGAAAACGATGACGCTTAACCTACCCTTAAGAAAGTACAGTGCGATTGCATTAGTGCTCCCTCCCGCGCGAGCAATCCTCTCTCATTGATTCATAGACCGCGGGGAGTCCTCGTACCGCTACTGGCTCCGTGGTGCAGTGGCTAAGCGATATGCTACTGCCTAGACAGGAGGCTGCTAGAAGCACATCCACAGGCTGCGCTTGTGAGACCCACGCTGCTCATCCCGAGCTCCCGTAAGGCCCATTTTTTGGCGCAGAAAGTTCTTAGGGAGGCTGTCTAATCTTGACCAGTGAGCTGATGCGCAGTGACACGGTGGACAGGTGGCAGTTGCATTGGTTCTTCTGGCTTTTCTAGTGAACAGGACCTCTGCTGCTAATAATAGCGTTTTGAAAAGAACAGTGCGGTTCAGACAAGGAAGTCTGGGGTAAGGTAGCTGCAGCTGGTGCAGAACAGGCCTTTGTCTTGTAGTGGACGTAATTACGGTAATGTTGATGCTGATGGTGGCTGTGTGCTTCCTTCATATTTATGTCGTAACGATCCCCTCATTTCCCTTTCCTAGTCTTGTATCAGAACCTAAGTTGCAACGGGGTCACCAGCGCAGCGGGTCGTTAGCCTAGTGTACATTGAATTCAGTTTACATTGAATAGTCATAGAATTTAGACTTCACGCTCATCAGGCATTCCTGATGACGTCTGAGTTGAGAATATCGTGCACTGCTGATTAAAATTGGCCACCGAGTTTCTGAGTGACACATATCATGGGGTTCTTTCACGTTGAGATTCTCATTAATTCGTCACGCATAAATATTAAGTTGATGATGCATTTTGCATGCGTTATGATGCTTAGAAACAAAGGTTATGATGTCTCTCGCTTAAAAGTAATAAGATTACTTTAACATCGTTTTCTTTTAATGATTCTTTAATATCACACCCAAACCCGGAGGCAGTACACTCTTTAAACGTATTCTAAAACATCCACGACACAGCTATATGCGCAACTTCGTTGAAACGGTGAACAGACGAGCAGCAGACCCGCCATTTATTAAAGCAGTCAACTTCCATCCATTCTCTCAAAGGAGCAGTCAACAAGGTCGAAAACCGTGCAGTACAATGCAGTGGAAACACATGCCTCACCGATACAATCACCTTATTCGAACTTCTTCATACGCCAGGCGGTTACAAAAGGTCGCCCGATAGATCTTAGTCAAGAGTTGGTAATAAATACACTTTTATAGAAATATTTTTGACCCCATGTTAAAAATACACTTTTGGAGAAATATTTTTTGACGCCATGCGTGTAATATATGGCAGGTACAAACCAAGACATTTACCTGCAGAATTTTGGTAGTCCATATACTTTTTGCATCAGCACGAGGAATGAAAAAAAAAAAATTAACAGGGACAGTGCTTGAACAGTGTGTTGGTCGTCTTCTTGTCTAGCACATATTTTTCCAAGTTGCGCTAAAGTTCGAAGATTATTAATCAATGTTCCATAAACATTTCCTGAATTACTCTGCGAAAGGGTAATAAAGAGAACGCCAGCGCCGATTTCAAGCCGGTAAGGGAGGCGTTGCTCCGATGTCGTGATGAATCGCGACTTGGGCTGAAAAATGAAGTTTCTCTGCATCATAAAAGTTGAGGCGGAAACTGATCAAGAATTTATGATGACCGCCTGGCGAAAACTCAGGAATATGTCACGATGATATCAGAAATTCAATATTCATTTTTGTAGAGTTCTTTCTATTGCGGCGCGTCCTGGCACTCTGATCACGCAGCAAACAGCTGCACACTGCTTCTTGAATTATCAAAGACATTTCTCACTGATTTTCCGTCTTCTTCACATGCACGTCCACGTGCATGAGGCGACCTCTCGCATCCTAATCGAGATTTGGACAGCCGGCTTTGTATATACCCAAGTTCGATTATTTATTTATTCATCAGATGTGTCAATTTAGACTCATAAACCGGTACAAATATTTCATCGCTGAAGAGCCTTACTGATTTTTCTGTCGCTGGCATACAGTGAAACTCGCGACTGCGTTCGCCATGACGCGTTGCTTAACTGTGCCAGCTTTAAGGCCCTGCCGTGTATTGTTTCTTTGTAGAAATGCAGATTAAGCAGCGGCTGCAGAACTCACAAAGACTGGGCCAAAGAAAGCGAGTTCAGCGGCCAGGCACTGCACGAGAATGGCGACTTGTAATAGTGGCGCAATTATTCTCGCTTGCCATGCGTGCGTCCTAAAACCACAGGGAGGTAGGTGGGTAGACCTATATACAGGGCGTACTTCATCACCATAATGAACGACATCCCTTGTGCTGCACAGGGCGAAGACCTCCCCCAGCTCTTTGCGACTGATTTGGTCCCATGCGACCATCGCATTCGCATATCTACTACACAACTCGCTCCTCGGCGATCTTATCTCATCTCAGCACGTGCGGCGGTCTCTGCATTCTCCTGCATTTTTCTGGTGCGTGTTCCGACTCGTACAAGTCCCGGACCTGACGGACAACATGATGCCGCAAAGGCTGCCGCGTCATTTCGCTGAATATAGCCGCCGTACGCCAAGAGACGAATGCGACGTGTTTCAGGAAGCGTCGCTGACGTTCTGCAGTGAGACGATAACAAACAGAATGAGTGATTAAGGCTTAATGTTCTTTACGCAGTGTTCTTCACTCAGCACCACTGAGCGTAAGCTACAATGTTGTTTGTGGCCGTTTCAGCTTTCTGACAATTTGCTGGCTTAGAAGAGTCAAATTCCGAGCGTTCACTAAAATATTGTCAAAATGGCGCGTTGCCGAATCAGAATTGCCTTATTATAACTGTTAATTTGCAACACGCACCTAGACTAAAGGTCAATATACACTCACTTGGGGCTATTAATGATGCCTTCACTGGCGTTTCTGTTCTCGGGATAACATTCGCTTAATATGCCGCGTCCAGCTTTTCCTGCCAGACGCCGAACTACCAGTAGAGTCGTAAAGACCCAAAGCACCGTCCTTCACGAAGCAAACTATAGCAGAATTGCCCCATATATTGCACAACGGTATCGTGGAAGGTTCATGCCTATAGACAGCTGCTTCTCGGATACCTGTGCTGTTATCTAGTGAGCATGGTCTAAGTGCTCTTCTTAGCTCCCTCTTTAGAGAGCTCTCAAAGTGGCTGAGGTCAGCGGGAGCGCGTTCCACGACCCATTTCCGCATCTAGTAAAGCAGTTTTGTACAGTGCTTACAATTTGTACGCTGCAAACGATCCCCATTAACACCCATTTTATCAATGAGGGCTTGAACTTTCCTGTGTACATTGGAAATCGTCCGAAAGTGTCCATCGGTAATTACTCAATATTGGGCGTTGCCCAACAGAGCCAAATGCTTGAAACGCATTAAAATATATTTAAATCCTTTTCCGAACTTAAATTATCTCATCCTGAATGTTTAAAAATAAGAAAGGTGACAATTTGCGCTACAGGTATAGGGAAGATGCAGATGTCTTGTACGTGACGTCTCGGGCTACACCATGGATGGCCACGCTTAGCTTTTACAGTGCATATCTAAGCAAATGAAAATAAGCGGATACAAAAAGTTACGGAGGGCACATTTGACTGCCTACGTGGTTTGAATGCGAAAGCATTGTGTTTTATTTTGTATTGATTTCCTTTTTTATTTTAAAACTTCTTCTCTTCCTTTCTAATGACACACGTACTCATTAGCATACAGTCGTAAGGCAGCGCATATGGGTCACCTTTGTTCGCCAAGGAACAGCGTGGTTATTTAGCCTATGTCCGCATAGGCCATAGGACAAAGGACAGGCAATAAAGACAAAAAGTAGTTATTTGGCCTATCAATAAAGAAAAAAAAAGTGGTTATTTGGCCTATGATTTGAGTGCTCGCTTCGGAATCTGAAGGTACTGGATTGGATTCTCCGCAACTTCTGGACCTCTTTTATTTTTCTTTGACACAACGGTGACGTCATCTGGGATTTTTGGGACCACCACTGCCGCTGGTCAACGCGGACTGCGGGTTTCGTTGCCGATGAGCCGTATAATGCTTCCGCATTAATAAACGCCGCAGACTTTCAGTGCAGTCCTTGTGCACAAGCATAGCGGCCACTATAACGTCGGTGTAAGCCATCCATATTTGCTGCTTTTTGAGTGTTTAGTAGTGTTTAGAAAAAAATATTAACCTCAAAAACCCAATGATGCCTTTTGACATTTCAAGCAGCTTGGTCCCAACACACACACACATAAAAAAAAAAATCAGCGCCCAGTTTCTACTATTGTGTGTGTGTGTGTGTGTGTGTGTGTGTGTGTGTGTGTGTGTGTGTGTGTGTGTGTGTGTGTGTGTGTGTGTGTGTGTGTGTGTGTGTGTGTGTGTGTGTGTGTGTGTGTGTGTGTGTGTGTGTGTGTGTGTGTGTGTGTGTGTGTGTGTGTGTGTGTGTGTGTGTGTGTGTGTGTGTGTGTGTGTGTGTGTGTGTGTGTGTGTGTGTGTGTGTGTGTGTGTGTGTGTGTGTGTGTGTGTGTGTGTGTGTGTGTGTGTGTGTGTGTGTGTGTGTGTGTGTGTGTGTGTGTGTGTGTGTGTGTGTGTGTGTGTGTGTGTGTGTGTGTGTGTGTGTGTGTGTGTGTGTGTGTGTGTGTGTGTGTGTGTGTGTGTGTGTGTGTGTGTGTGTGTGTGTGTGTGTGTGTGTGTGTGTGTGTGTGTGTGTGTGTGTGTGTGTGTGTGTGTGTGTGTGTGTGTGTGTGTGTGTGTGTGTGTGTGTGTGTGTGTGTGTGTGTGTGTGTGTGTGTGTGTGTGTGTGTGTGTGTGTGTGTGTGTTTATGATGCATCAGGTTGAGCCCCAGCGGGAAACTTGAAATGTAACGAAACCTTAGCGCCTTCTTATGGCGCATTCTTAAAAAAGAATGCGACTGCATTAGGAAGTTGGTCAACACCAAAATAATCCAAAGGACCCCAAACCTTGGAAGTAGACCTACCCCAGAAAATGGGTTAAGGTGGATCAGTGGGTGGGATAATTTGTATTAGTGGGTGGATTACGATGGAATAGTTGTTAAGGTTAGTATGATCCCATACGATAACTCAGTAGGAGGTGCTCGACCATTCTACTCCTCAGATTTTCAAATTTGGCGGTGCTGCTGACGTCACGCCCCTCTCGACCAATCGGGGAATTTCGTTATCGTGAAACCCGGCGGTGTTTGTAAGACTACAGCCTAAGTGACATCGCCTTACAAAGGCAAGCGCGTGACAGCTGCTGTCGCGTTCTGTCCCACACATGGAGAAGTGGCGCGAGGTATAACGATGTGAAACGGCGGCTAATCGGGACGCGCTGCGCCCAGGTCGGCGACGCGTGACGGAGATGAAGGCAGGCAGCAGCGGATTGTAGGACGCACGCGGGCTCGCGGTCTGCTCGGGGCACGAGAGCGTGAGTGCGTGAGCGAGAGCGTGAGCGAGAGCGCAGTGTGTTCAGCCAAGACATCCGGCACGCTGTCTGCCCCGCACGTCCCACCTGTAAGATGAATGCTGGAGTGCGCTTCAATGCTGGGACAGCGGGAAATGCGCTTGTTTAAAGAACATAAAAGGGGCGTACCGCTCTGCTTGAGTAACAAATCTTCCTTCGGAGTGAACCAGTGCTGTGATCTCCAAGCAGCAGACCAGTTATCAGACACACAAAGTTTGCTTTCTGCCGCCGTACCGTACTGAATTTTTCTATATGCTGCACTACTCGTACAATCCGCTTTACTGCAAGAAAAATTCAAAGGACACTTAAACTCCGCTTTATGGGTAGGACGTGATATCACTCATGGGTGCCTTAAGCGTTGGCCCTCATTGCATACCACTCGCTGACAGCGATACTGTCTGCAAGACAGACAAGGACTCCCGTTAACCAATTCGAACGAACGCGCCTCGATGGCACAGGGTAATAAAGAAAAAAAAAGCATCGATGGCCAAGGCGTAGCGTGTCCGAATCGAGATTCAAGGGCCACGCGTTCGATTCCCGTCTCAGCCAAATTTTCTGCCCAGCACAATTAATTGCGGAGTAGCCGGGTTCGAGCCCGACCGCGGCGGCAGCGTTTCGGTGGAGGTGAAACGCAAAAGGCACCCGTGTGCTGTGCGATGTCAGTGCACGTTAAAAATCCCCAGGTCGTCCAAATTATTCCGGAGCTCTCCGCTACGGCACCTTTTTCTTCCGTATGGGGATTATGAAAGCGTCCCTGTGTAGAGAGTTGGGGAAGTCAATTTGCCATGACTAGAATTTCTCCTGCGCAGTTGTAAGGCAAGCCATTGAAACGGCACTTGGAGAACAAGGCCACTTCTAAACGCAACGCCGATTATTTCCTAAGGCAGTCCAGGCCTCTGCAGTCTGCAGTCCGGGCAACGCCGCCCTCTCCAATGCGCGGTGGGGGCACTCATGGTGGTGAGGACGCGGGGCTCGCTAGCCAAAAAGCGGCCCGAGATACAAAGGCCGTTTTAAAAAACATTGTAAACAACGTAACACTCTCACCACCAGGCCCGTGTTGTACTCGCCATGGGACGTTGTACATCGCCGATGACGAATGACATTCTTCGAGCAGTTGTAGGTTCCAGAGTATGGGGCTCATGAAAGCGTCCCTGTGTAGAGAGTTGGGGAAGTCAATTTGCCATGACTAGAATTTCTCCTGCGCAGTGGTAAGGCAAGCCATTGAAACGGCACTTGGAGAACAAGGCCACTTCTAAACGCAACGCCGATTATTTCCTAAGGCAGTTTAACACTCTCACTCCCAGGCCTGTGTTGTACTCCTCATGGGACGTTGTACATCGCCGATGACGAATGACATTCTTCGAGCAGTTGTAGGTTCCAGAGTATGGGGCTCATGAAAGCGTCCCTGTGTAGAGAGTTGGGGAAGTCAATTTGCCATGACTAGAATTTCTCCTGCGCAGTTGTAAGGCAAGCCATTGAAACGGCACTTGGAGAACAAGACCACTTCTAAACGCAACGCCGATTATTTCCTAAGGAAGTTTAACACTCTCACTCCCAGGCCCGTGTTGTACTCGTCATGGGACGTTGTACATCGCCGATGACGAATGACATTCTTCGAGCAGTTGTAGGTACCAGAGTATGGGGCTCATGAAAGCGTCCCTGTGTAGAGAGTTGGGGAAGTCAATTTGCCATGACTAGAATTTCTCCTGCGCAGTTGTAAGGCAAGCCATTGAAACGGCACTTGGAGAACAAGGCCACTTCTAAACGCAACGCCGATTATTTCCTAAGGCAGTTTAATACTCTCACTCCCAGGCCCGTGTTGTACTCGTCATGGGACGTTGTACATCGCCGATGACGAATGACATTCTTCGAGCAGTTGTAGGTTCCAGAGTATGGGGCTCATGAAAGCGTCCCTGTGTAGAGAGTTGGGGAAGTCAATTTGCCATGACTAGAATTTCTCCTGCGCAGTTGTAAGGCAAGCCATTGAAACGGCACTTGGAGAACAAGGCCACTTCTAAACGCAACGCGGATTATTTCCTAAGGCAGTTTAACACTCTCACTCCCAGGCCCGTGTTGTACTCGTCGTGAGACGTTGTACATCACCGATGACGAATGACATTCTTCGAGCAGTTGTAGGTTCCAGAGTATGGGGCTCATGAAAGCGTCCCTGTGTAGAGAGTTGGGGAAGTCAATTTGCCATGACTAGAATTTCTCCTGCGCAGTTGTAAGGCAAGCCATTGAAACGGCAATTGGAGAACAAGGCCACTTCTAAACGCAACGCCGATTATTTCCTAAGGCAGTTTAACACTCTCACTCCCAGGCCCGTGTTGTACTCGTCATGGGACGTTGTACATCGCCGATGACGAATGACATTCTTCGAGCAGTTGTAGGTTCCAGAGTATGGGGCTCATGAAAGCGTCCCTGTGTAGAGAGTTGGGGAAGTCAATTTGCCATGACTAGAATTTCTCCTGCGCAGTTGTAAGGCAAGCCATTGAAACGGCACTTGGAGAACAAGGCCACTTCTAAACGCAACGCCGATTATTTCCTAAGGCAGTTTAACACTCTCACTCCCAGGCCCGTGTTGTACTCGTCATGGGACGTTGTACATCGCCGATGAAGAATGACATTCTTCGAGCAGTTCTAGGTTCCAGAGTATGGGGCTCATGAAAGCGTCCCTGTGTAGAGAGTTGGGGAAGTCAATTTGCTATGACTAGAATTTCTCCTGCGCAGTTGTAAGGCAAGCCATTGAAACGGCACTTGAACAAGGGCACTTCTAAACGCAACGCCGATTATTTCCTAAGGCAGTTTAACACTCTCACTCCCAGGCCCGTGTTGTACTCGTCATGGGACGTTGTACATCGCCGATGACGAATGACATTCTTCGAGCAGTTGTAGGTTCCAGAGTATAGGGCTCATGAAAGCGTCCCTGTGTAGAGAGTTGGGGAAGTCATTTTGCCATGACTAGAATTTCTCCTGCGCATTTGTAAGGCAAGCCATTGAAACGGCACTTGGAGAACAAGGCCACTTCTAAACGCAACGCCGATTATTTCCTAAGGCAGTTTAACACTCTCACTCCCAGGCCCGTGTTGTACTCGCCATGGGACGTTGTACATCGCCGATGACGAATGACATTCTTCGGGCAGTTGTAGGTTCCAGAGTATGGGGCTTATGAAAGCGTCCCTGTGTAGAGAGTTGGGGAAGTCAATTTGCCATGACTAGAATTTCTCCTGCGCAGTTGTAAGGCAAGCCATTGAAACGGCACTTGGAGAACAAGGCCATTTCTAAACGCAACGCGGTATATTTCCTAAGGCAGTTTAACACTCTCACTCCCAGGCCCGTGTTGTACTCGTCATGGGACGTTGTACATCGCCGATGACGAATGACATTCTTCGAGCAGTTGTAGGTTCCAGAGTATGGGGCTCATGAAAGCGTCCCTGTGTAGAGAGTTGGGGAAGTCATTTTGCCATGACTAGAATTTCTCCTGCGCATTTGTAAGGCAAGCCATTGAAACGGCACTTGGAGAACAAGGCCACTTCTAAACGCAACGCCGATTATTTCCTAAGGCAGTTTAACACTCTCACTCCCAGGCCCGTGTTGTACTCGCCATGGGACGTTGTACATCGCCGATGACGAATGACATTCTTCGAGCAGTTGTAGGTTCCAGAGTATGGGGCTTATGAAAGCGTCCCTGTGTAGAGAGTTGGGGAAGTCAATTTGCCATGACTAGAATTTCTCCTGCGCAGTTGTAAGGCAAGCCATTGAAAAGGCACTTGGAGAACAAGGCCATTTCTAAACGCAACGCGGTATATTTCCTAAGGCAGTTTAACACTCTCACTCCCAGGCCCGTGTTGTACTCGTCGTGAGACGTTGTACATCACCGATGACGAATGACATTCTTCGAGCAGTTGTAGGTTCCAGAGTATGGGGCTCATGAAAGCGTCCCTGTGTAGAGAGTTGGGGAAGTCAATTTGCCATGACTAGAATTTCTCCTGCGCAGTTGTAAGGCAAGCCATTGAAACGGCACTTGGAGAACAAGGCCACTTCTAAACGCAACGCCGATTATTTCCTAAGGCAGTTTAACACTCTCACTCCCAGGCCCGTGTTGTACTCGTCATGGGACGTTGTACATCGCCGATGAAGAATGACATTCTTCGAGCAGTTCTAGGTTCCAGAGTATGGGGCTCATGAAAGCGTCCCTGTGTAGAGAGTTGGGGAAGTCAATTTGCCACGACTAGAATTTCTCCTGCGCAGTTGTAAGGCAAGCCATTGAAACGGCACTTGAACAAGGCCACTTCTAAACGCAACGCCGATTATTTCCTAAGGCAGTTTAACACTCTCAATCCCAGGCCCGTGTTGTACTCGTCATGGGACGTTGTACATCGCCGATGACGAATGACATTCTTCGAGCAGTTGTAGGTTCCAGAGTATGGGGCTCATGAAAGCGTCCCTGTGTAGAGAGTTGGGGAAGTCATTTTGCCATGACTAGAATTTCTCCTGCGCATTTGTAAGGCAAGCCATTGAAACGGCACTTGGAGAACAAGGCCACTTCTAAACGCAACGCCGATTATTTCCTAAGGCAGTTTAACACTCTCACTCCCAGGCCCGTGTTGTACTCGCCATGGGACGTTGTACATCGCCGATGACGAATGACATTCTTCGAGCAGTTGTAGGTTCCAGAGTATGGGGCTTATGAAAGCATCCCTGTGTAGAGAGTTGGGGAAGTCAATTTGCCATGACAAGAATCTCTCCTGCGCAGTTGTAAGGCAAGCCATTGAAACGGCACTTGAACAAGGCCACTTCTAAACGCAACGCGGATTATTTCCTAAGGCAGTTTAACACTCTCACTCCCAGGCCCGTGTTGTACTCGTCGCGAGACGTTGTACATCACCGATGACGAATGACATTCTTCGAGCAGTTGTAGGTTCCAGAGTATGGGGCTCATGAAAGCGTCCCTGTGTAGAGAGTTGGGGAAGTCAATTTGCCATGACTAGAATTTCTCCTGCGCAGTTGTAAGGCAAGCCATTGAAACGGCAATTGGAGAACAAGGCCACTTCTAAACGCAACGCCGATTATTTCCTAAGGCAGTTTAACACTCTCACTCCCAGGCCCGTGTTGTACTCGTCATGGGACGTTGTACATGGCCGATGACGAATGACATTCTTCGAGCAGTTGTAGGTTCCAGATTATGGGGCTCATGAAAGCGTCCCTGTGTAGAGAGTTGGGGAAGTCAATTTGCCATGACTAGAATTTCTCCTGCGCAGTTGTAAGGCAAGCCATTGAAACGGCACTTGGAGAACAAGGCCACTTCTAAACGCAACGCCGATTATTTCCTAAGGCAATTTAACACTCTCACTCCCAGGCCCGTGTTGTACTCGTCATGTGACGTTGTACATCGCCGATGAAGAATGACATTCTTCGAGCAGTTCTAGGTTCCAGAGTATGGGGCTCATGAAAGCGTCCCTGTGTAGAGAGTTGGGGAAGTCAATTTGCCATGACTAGAATTTCTCCTGCGCAGTTGTAAGGCAAGCCATTGAAACGGCACTTGAACAAGGCCACTTCTAAACGCAACGCCGATTATTTCCTAAGGCAGTTTAACACTCTCACTCCCAGGCCCGTGTTGTACTCGTCATGGGACGTTGTACATCGCCGATGACGAATGACATTCTTCGAGCAGTTGTAGGTTCCAGAGTATGGGGCTCATGAAAGCGTCCCTGTGTAGAGAGTTGGGGAAGTCATTTTGCCATGACTAGAATTTCTCCTGCGCATTTGTAAGGCAAGCCATTGAAACGGCACTTGGAGAACAAGGCCACTTCTAAACGCAACGCCGATTATTTCCTAAGGCAGTTTAACACTCTCACTCCCAGGCCCGTGTTGTACTCGCCATGGGACGTTGTACATCGCCGATGACGAATGACATTCTTCGAGCAGTTGTAGGTTCCAGAGTATGGGGCTTATGAAAGCGTCCCTGTGTAGAGAGTTGGGGAAGTCAATTTGCCATGACACGAATTTCTCCTGCGCAGTTGTAAGGCAAGGCATTGAAACGGCACTTGGAGAACAAGGCCACTTCTAAACGCAACGCGGATTATTTCCTAAGGCAGTTTAACACTCTCACTCCCAGGCCCGTGTTGTACTCGTCATGGGACGTTGTACATCGCCGATGACGAATGACATTCTTCGAGCAGTTGTAGGTTCCAGAGTATGGGGCTCATGAAAGCGTCCCTGTGTAGAGAGTTGGGGAAGTCATTTTGCCATGACTAGAATTTCTCCTGCGCATTTGTAAGGCAAGCCATTGAAACGGCACTTGGAGAACAAGGCCACTTCTAAACGCAACGCCGATTATTTCCTAAGGCAGTTTAACACTGTCACTCCCAGGCACGTGTTGTACTCGCCATGGGACGTTGTACATCGCCGATGACGAATGACATTCTTCGAGCAGTTGTAGGTTCCAGAGTATGGGGCTTATGAAAGCGTCCCTGTGTAGAGAGTTGGGGAAGTCAATTTGCCATGACAAGAATTTCTCCTGCGCAGTTGTAAGGCAAGCCATTGAAACGGCACTTGGAGAACAAGGCCACTTCTAAACGCAACGCGGATTATTTCCTAAGGCAGTTTAACACTCTCACTCCCAGGCCCGTGTTGTACTCGTCATGGGACGTTGTACATCGCCGATGACGAATGACATTCTTCGAGCAGTTGTAGGTTCCAGAGTATGGGGCTCGTGAAAGCGTCCCTGTGTAGAGAGTTGGGGAAGTCAATTTGCCACGACTAGAATTTCTCCTGCGCAGTTGTAAGGCAAGCCATTGAAACGGCACTTGAACAAGGCCACTTCTAAACGCAACGCGGATTATTTCCTAAGGCAGTTTAACACTCTCACTCCCAGGCCCGTGTTGTACTCGTCGTGAGACGTTGTACATCACCGATGACGAATGACATTCTTCGAGCAGTTGTAGGTTCCAGAGTATGGGGCTCATGAAAGCGTCCCTGTGTAGAGAGTTGTGGAAGTCAATTTGCCATGACTAGAATTTCCCCCGCGCAGTTGTAAGGCAAGCCATTGAAACGGCAATTGGAGAACAAGGCCACTTCTAAACGCAACGCCGATTATTTCCTAAGGCAGTTTAACACTCTCACTCCCAGGCCCGTGTTGTACTCGTCATGGGACGTTGTACATCGCCGATGACGAATGACATTCTTCGAGCAGTTGTAGGTTCCAGATTATGGGGCTCATGAAAGCGTCCCTGTGTAGAGAGTTGGGGAAGTCAATTTGCCATGACTAGAATTTCTCCTGCGCAGTTGTAAGGCAAGCCATTGAAACGGCACTTGGAGAACAAGGCCACTTCTAAACGCAACGCCGATTATTTCCTAAGGCAATTTAACACTCTCACTCCCAGGCCCGTGTTGTACTCGTCATGGGACGTTGTACATCGCCGATGAAGAATGACATTCTTCGAGCAGTTCTAGGTTCCAGAGTATGGGGCTCATGAAAGCGTCCCTGTGTAGAGAGTTGGGAAGTCAATTTGCCATGACTAGCATTTCTCCTGCGCAGTTGTAAGGCAAGCCATTGAAACGGCACTTGAACAAGGCCACTTCTAAACGCAACGCCGCTTATTTCCTAAGGCAGTTTAACACTCTCACTCCCAGGCCCGTGTTGTACTCGTCATGGGACGTTGTACATCGCCGATGACGAATTACATTCTTCGAGCAGTTGTAGGTTCCAGAGTATGGGGCTCATGAAAGCGTCCCTGTGTAGAGAGTTGGGGAAGTCATTTTGCCATGACTAGAATTTCTCCTGCGCATTTGTAAGGCAAGCCATTGAAACGGCACTTGGAGAACAAGGCCACTTCTAAACGCAACGCCGATTATTTCCTAAGGCAGTTTAACACTCTCACTCCCAGGCCTGTGTTGTACTCCTCATGGGACGTTGTACGTCGCCGATGACGAATGACATTCTTCGAGCAGTTGTAGGTTCCAGAGTATGGGGCTCATGAAAGCGTCCCTGTGTAGAGAGTTGGGGAAGTCAATTTGCCACGACTAGAATTTCTCCTGCGCAGTTGTAAGGCAAGCCATTGAAACGGCACGTGGAGAACAAGACCACTTCTAAACGCAACGCCGATTATTTCCTAAGGCAGTTTAACACTCTCACTCCCAGGCCCGTGTTGTACTCGTCATGGGACGTTGTACATCGCCGATGACGAATGACATTCTTCGAGCAGTTGTAGGTTCCAGAGTATGGGGCTCATGAAAGCGTCCCTGTGTAGAGAGTTGGTGAAGTCAATTTGCCATGACTAGAATTTCTCCTGCGCAGTTGTAAGGCAAGCCATTGAAACGGCACTTGGAGAACAAGGCCACTTCTAAACGCAACGCCGATTATTTCCTAAGGCAGTTTAACACTCTCACTCCCAGGGCCGTGTTGTACTCGTCATGGGACGTTGTACATCGCCGATGACGAATGACATTCTTCGAGCAGTTGTAGGTTCCAGAGTATGGGGCTCATGAAAGCGTCCCTGTGTAGAGAGTTGGGGAAGTCAATTTGCCATGACTAGAATTTCTCCTGCGCAGTTGTAAGGCAAGCCATTGAAACGGCACTTGGAGAACAAGGCCACATCTAAACGCAACGCGGATTATTTCCTAAGGCAGTTTAACACTCTCACTCCCAGGCCCGTGTTGTACTCGTCGTGAGACGTTGTACATCACCGATGACGAATGACATTCTTCGAGCAGTTGTAGGTTCCAGAGTATGGGGCTCATGAAAGCGTCCCTGTGTAGAGAGTTGGGGAAGTCAATTTGCCATGACTAGAATTTCTCCTGCGCAGTTGTAAGGCAAGCCATTGAAACGGCAATTGGAGAACAAGGCCACTTCTAAACGCAACGCCGATTATTTCCTAAGGCAGTTTAACACTCTCACTCCCAGGCCCGTGTTGTACTCGTCATGGGACGTTGTACATCGCCGATGACGAATGACATTCTTCGAGCAGTTGTAGGTTCCAGATTATGGGGCTCATGAAAGCGTCCCTGTGTAGAGAGTTGGGGAAGTCAATTTGCCATGACTAGAATTTCTCCTGCGCAGTTGTAAGGCAAGCCATTGAAACGGCACTTGGAGAACAAGGCCACTTCTAAACGCAACGCCGATTATTTCCTAAGGCAGTTTAACACTCTCACTCCCAGGCCCGTGTTGTACTCGTCATGGGACGTTGTACATCGCCGATGAAGAATGACATTCTTCGAGCAGTTCTAGGTTCCAGAGTATGGGGCTCATGAAAGCGTCCCTGTGTAGAGAGTTGGGGAAGTCAATTTGCCATGACTAGAATTTCTCCTGCGCAGTTGTAAGGCAAGCCATTGAAACGGCACTTGAACAAGGCCACTTCTAAACGCAACGCCGATTATTTCCTAAGGCAGTTTAACACTCTCACTCCCAGGCCCGTGTTGTACTCGTCATGGGACGTTGTACATCGCCGATGACGAATGACATTCTTTGAGCAGTTGTAGGTGCCAGAGTATGGGGCTCATGAAAGCGTCCCTGTGTAGAGAGTTGGGGAAGTCATTTTGCCATGACTAGAATTTCTCCTGCGCATTTGTAAGGCAAGCCATTGAAACGGCACTTGGAGAACAAGGCCACTTCTAAACGCAACGCCGATTATTTCCTAAGGCAGTTTAACACTCTCACTCCCAGGCCCGTGTTGTACTCGCCATGGGACGTTGTACATCGCCGATGACGAATGACATTCTTCGAGCAGTGGTAGGTTCCAGAGCATGGGGCTTATGAAAGCGTCCCTGTGTAGAGAGTTGGGGAAGTCAATTTGCCATGACAAGAATTTCTCCTGCGCAGTTGTAAGGCAACCCATTGAAACGGCACTTGGAGAACAAGGCCACTTCTAAACGCAACGCGGATTATTTCCTAAGGCAGTTTAACACTCTCACTCCCAGGCCCGTGTTGTACTCGTCATGAGACGTTGTACATCGCCGATGACGAATGACATTCTTCGAGCAGTTGTAGGTTCCAGAGTATGGGGCTCATGAAAGCTTCCCTGTGTTGAGAGTTGGGGAAGTCAATTTGCCATGACTAGAATTTCTCCTGCGCAGTTGTAAGGCAAGCAATTGAAACGGCAATTGGAGAACAAGGCCACTTCTAAACGCAACGCCGATTATTTCTTAAGGCAGTTTAACACTCTCACTCCCAGGCGCGTGTTGTACTCGTCATGGGACGTTGTACATCGCCGATGACGAATGACATTCTTCGAGCAGTTGTAGGTTCCAGAGTATGGGGCTCATGAAAACGTCCCTGTGTAGAGAGTTGGGGAAGTAAATTTGCCATGACTAGAATTTCTCCTGCGCAGTTGTAAGGCGAGCCATTGAACGGCACTTGGAGAACAAGGCCACTTCTAAACGCAACGCCGATTATTTCCTAAGGCAGTTTAACACTCTCACTCCGAGGCCCGTGTTGTACTCGCCATGGGACGTTGTACATCGCCGATGACGAATGACATTCTTCGAGCAGTTGTAGGTTCCAGAGTATGGGGCTCATGAAAGCGTCCCTGAGTAGAGAGTTGGGGAAGTCAATTTGCCGTGACTAGAATTTCTCCTGCGCAGTTGTAAGGCAAGCCATTGAAACGTCACTTGGAGAACAAGGCCACTTCTAAACGCAACGCCGATTATTTCCTAAGGCAGTTTAACACTCTCACTCCCAGGCCCGTGTTGTACTCGCCATGGGACGTTACATCGCCGATGACGAATGACATTCTTCGAGCAGTTGTAGGTTCCAGAGTATGAGGCTCATGAAAGCGTCCCTGTGTAGAGAGTTGGGGAAGTCAATTTGCCACGACTAGAATTTCTCCTGCGCAGTTGTAAGGCAAGCCATAGAAACGGCACTTGGAGAACAAGGCCACTTCTAAACGCAACGCCGATTATTTCCTAAGGCAGTTTAACACTCTCACTCCCAGGCCCGTGTTGTACTCGCCATGGGACGTTGTACATCGCCGATGACGAATGACATTCTTCGAGCAGTTGTAGGTTCCAGAGTATGGGGCTCATGAAAGCGTCCCTGAGTAGAGAGTTGGGGAAGTCAATTTGCCATGACTAGAATCTCTCCTGCGCAGTTGTAACGCAAGCCATTGAAACGGCACTTGGAGAACAAGGCCACTTCTAAACGCAACGCGGATTATTTCCTAAGGCAGTTTAACACTCTCACTCCCAGGCCCGTGTTGTCCTCGTCATGGGACGTTGTACATCGCCGATGACGAATGACATTCTTCGAGCAGTTGCAGGTTCCAGAGTATGGGGCTCATGAAAGCGTTCCTGTGTAGAGAGTTGGGGAAGTCAAATTGCCGTGACTAGAATTTCTCCTGCGCAGTTGTAAGGCAAGCCATTGAAACGGATATTGGAGAACAAGGCCACTTCTATACGCAACGCCGATTATTTCCTAAGGCAGTTTAACACTCTCACTCCCAGGCCCGTGTTGTACTCGTCATGGGACGTTGTACATTGCCGATGACGAATGACATTCTTCGAGCAGTTGTAGGTTCCAGAGTATGGGGCTCATGAAAGCGTCCCTGTGTAGAGAGTTGGGGAAGTCAATTTGCCATGACTAGAATTTCTCCTGCGCAGTTGTAAGGCAAGCCATTGAAACGGCACTTGGAGAACAAGGCCACTTCTAAACGCAACGCCGATTATTTCCTAAGGCAGTTTAACACTCTCACTCCCAGGCCCGTGTTGTACTCGCCATGGGACGTTGTACATCGCCGATGACGAATGACATTCTTCGAGCAGTTGTAGGTTCCAGAGTATGGGGCTCATGAAAGCGTCCCTGAGTAGAGAGTTGGGGAAGTCAATTTGCCGTGACTAGAATTTCTCCTGCGCAGTTTTAAGGCAAGCCATTGAAACGGCACTTGGAGAACAAGGCCACTTCTAATCGCAACGCCGATTATTTCCTAAGGCAGTTTAACACTCTCACTCCCAGGCCCGTGTTGTACTCGTCATGGGACGTTGTACATCGCCGATGACGAATGACGTTCTTCGAGCAGTTGTAGGTTCCAGAGTATGGGGCTCATGAAAGCGTCTCTGTGTAGAGAGTTGGGGTAGCAAATTTGCCATGACTAGAATTTCTCCTGCGCAGTTGTAAGGCAAGCCATTGAAACGGCACTTGGAGAACAAGGCCACTTCTGAACGCAACGCCGATTATTTCCTAAGGCAGTTTAACACTCTCACTCCCAGGCCCGTGTTGTATTCATCATCGGACGTTGTACATCACCGATGACGAATGACATTCTTCGAGCAGTTGTAGGTTCCAGAGTACGGGGCTCATGAAAGCGTCCCTGTGTAGAGAGTTGGGGAAGTCAATTTGCCATGACTAGAATTTCTCCTGCGCAGTTCTCAGGCAAGCCATTGAAACGGCACTTGGAGAACAAGGCCACTTCTAAACGCAACGCCGATTGTTTCCTAAGGCAGTTTAACACTCTCACTCCCAGGCCCGTGTTGTACTCGTCATGAGACGTTGTACATCGCCGATGACGAATGACATTCTTCGAGCAGTTGTAGGTTCCAGAGTATGGGGCTTATGAAACCGTCCCTGTGTAGAGAGTTGGGGAAGTCAATTTGCCATGACTAGAATTTCTCCTGCGCAGTTGTAAGGCAAGCCATTGAAACGGCACTTGGAGAACAAGGCCACTTGTAAACGCAACGCGGATTATTTCCTAAGGCAGTTTAACACTCTCACTCCCAGGCCCGTGTTGTACTCGTCGTGAGACGTTGTACATCACCGATGACGAATGACATTCTTCGAGCAGTTGTAGGTTCCAGAGTATGGGGCTCATGAAAGCGTCCCTGTGTAGAGAGTTGGGGAAGTCAATTTGCCATGACTAGAATTTCTCCTGCGCAGTTGTAAGGCAAGCCATTGAAACGGCAATTGGAGAACAAGGCCACTTCTAAACGCAACGCCGATTATTTCCTAAGGCAGTTTAACACTCTCACTCCCAGGCCCGTGTTGTACTCGTCATGGGACGTTGTACATCGCCGATGACGAATGACATTCTTCGAGCAGTTGTAGGTTCCAGATTATGGGGCTCATGAAAGCGTCCCTGTGTAGAGAGTTGGGGAAGTCAATTTGCCATGACTAGAATTTCTCCTGCGCAGTTGTAAGGCAAGCCATTGAAACGGCACTTGGAGAACAAGGCCACTTCTAAACGCAACGCCGATTATTTCCTAAGGCAGTTTAACACTCTCACTCCCAGGCCCGTGTTGTACTCGTCATGGGACGTTGTACATCGCCGATGAAGAATGACATTCTTCGAGCAGTTCTAGGTTCCAGAGTATGGGGCTCATGAAAGCGTCCCTGTGTAGAGAGTTGGGGAAGTCAATTTGCTATGACTAGAATTTCTCCTGCGCAGTTGTAAGGCAAGCCATTGAAACGGCACTTGAACAAGGGCACTTCTAAGCGCAACGCCGATTATTTCCTAAGGCAGTTTAACACTCTCACTCCCAGGCCCGTGTTGTACTCGTCATGGGACGTTGTACATCGCCGATGACGAATGACATTCTTCGAGCAGTTGTAGGTTCCAGAGTATGGGGCTCATGAAAGTGTCCCTGTGTAGAGAGTTGGGGAAGTCATTTTGCCATGACTAGAATTTCTCCTGCGCATTTGTAAGGCAAGCCATTGAAACGGCACTTGGAGAACAAGGCCACTTCTAAACGCAACGCCGATTATTTCCTAAGGCAGTTTAACACTCTCACTCCCAGGCCCGTGTTGTACTCGCCATGGGACGTTGTACATCGCCGATGACGAATGACATTCTTCGGGCAGTTGTAGGTTCCAGAGTATGGGGCTTATGAAAGCGTCCCTGTGTAGAGAGTTGGGGAAGTCAATTTGCCATGACTAGAATTTCTCCTGCGCAGTTGTAAGGCAAGCCATTGAAACGGCACTTGGAGAACAAGGCCATTTCTAAACGCAACGCGGTATATTTCCTAAGGCAGTTTAACACTCTCACTCCCAGGCCCGTGTTGTACTCGTCATGGGACGTTGTACATCGCCGATGACGAATGACATTCTTCGAGCAGTTGTAGGTTCCAGAGTATGGGGCTCATGAAAGCGTCCCTGTGTAGAGAGTTGGGGAAGTCATTTTGCCATGACTAGAATTTCTCCTGCGCATTTGTAAGGCAAGCCATTGAAACGGCACTTGGAGAACAAGGCCACTTCTAAACGCAACGCCGATTATTTCCTAAGGCAGTTTAACACTCTCACTCCCAGGCCCGTGTTGTACTCGCCATGGGACGTTGTACATCGCCGATGACGAATGACATTCTTCGAGCAGTTGTAGGTTCCAGAGTATGGGGCTTATGAAAGCGTCCCTGTGTAGAGAGTTGGGGAAGTCAATTTGCCATGACTAGAATTTCTCCTGCGCAGTTGTAAGGCAAGCCATTGAAACGGCACTTGGAGAACAAGGCCATTTCTAAACGCAACGCGGTATATTTCCTAAGGCAGTTTAACACTCTCACTCCCAGGCCCGTGTTGTACTCGTCGTGAGACGTTGTACATCACCGATGACGAATGACATTCTTCGAGCAGTTGTAGGTTCCAGAGTATGGGGCTCATGAAAGCGTCCCTGTGTAGAGAGTTGGGGAAGTCAATTTGCCATGACTAGAATTTCTCCTGCGCAGTTGTAAGGCAAGCCATTGAAACGCACTTGGAGAACAAGGCCACTTCTAAACGCAACGCCGATTATTTCCTAAGGCAGTTTAACACTCTCACTCCCAGGCCCGTGTTGTACTCGTCATGGGACGTTGTACATCGCCGATGAAGAATGACATTCTTCGAGCAGTTCTAGGTTCCAGAGTATGGGGCTCATGAAAGCGTCCCTGTGTAGAGAGTTGGGGAAGTCAATTTGCCACGACTAGAATTTCTCCTGCGCAGTTGTAAGGCAAGCCATTGAAACGGCACTTGAACAAGGCCACTTCTAAACGCAACGCCGATTATTTCCTAAGGCAGTTTAACCCTCTCAATCCCAGGCCCGTGTTGTACTCGTCATGGGACGTTGTACATCGCCGATGACGAATGACATTCTTCGAGCAGTTGTAGGTTCCAGAGTATGGGGCTCATGAAAGCGTCCCTGTGTAGAGAGTTGGGGAAGTCATTTTGCCATGACTAGAATTTCTCCTGCGCATTTGTAAGGCAAGCCATTGAAACGGCACTTGGAGAACAAGGCCACTTCTAAACGCAACGCCGATTATTTCCTAAGGCAGTTTAACACTCTCACTCCCAGGCCCGTGTTGTACTCGCCATGGGACGTTGTACATCGCCGATGACGAATGACATTCTTCGAGCAGTTGTAGGTTCCAGAGTATGGGGCTTATGAAAGCATCCCTGTGTAGAGAGTTGGGGAAGTCAATTTGCCATGACAAGAATCTCTCCTGCGCAGTTGTAAGGCAAGCCATTGAAACGGCACTTGAACAAGGCCACTTCTAAACGCAACGCGGATTATTTCCTAAGGCAGTTTAACACTCTCACTCCCAGGCCCGTGTTGTACTCGTCGCGAGACGTTGTACATCACCGATGACGAATGACATTCTTCGAGCAGTTGTAGGTTCCAGAGTATGGGGCTCATGAAAGCGTCCCTGTGTAGAGAGTTGGGGAAGTCAATTTGCCATGACTAGAATTTCTCCTGCGCAGTTGTAAGGCAAGCCATTGAAACGGCAATTGGAGAACAAGGCCACTTCTAAACGCAACGCCGATTATTTCCTAAGGCAGTTTAACACTCTCACTCCCAGGCCCGTGTTGTACTCGTCATGGGACGTTGTACATGGCCGATGACGAATGACATTCTTCGAGCAGTTGTAGGTTCCAGATTATGGGGCTCATGAAAGCGTCCCTGTGTAGAGAGTTGGGGAAGTCAATTTGCCATGACTAGAATTTCTCCTGCGCAGTTGTAAGGCAAGCCATTGAAACGGCACTTGGAGAACAAGGCCACTTCTAAACGCAACGCCGATTATTTCCTAAGGCAATTTAACACTCTCACTCCCAGGCCCGTGTTGTACTCGTCATGTGACGTTGTACATCGCCGATGAAGAATGACATTCTTCGAGCAGTTCTAGGTTCCAGAGTATGGGGCTCATGAAAGCGTCCCTGTGTAGAGAGTTGGGGAAGTCAATTTGCCATGACTAGAATTTCTCCTGCGCAGTTGTAAGGCAAGCCATTGAAACGGCACTTGAACAAGGCCACTTCTAAACGCAACGCCGATTATTTCCTAAGGCAGTTTAACACTCTCACTCCCAGGCCCGTGTTGTACTCGTCATGGGACGTTGTACATCGCCGATGACGAATGACATTCTTCGAGCAGTTGTAGGTTCCAGAGTATGGGGCTCATGAAAGCGTCCCTGTGTAGAGAGTTGGGGAAGTCATTTTGCCATGACTAGAATTTCTCCTGCGCATTTGTAAGGCAAGCCATTGAAACGGCACTTGGAGAACAAGGCCACTTGTAAACGCAACGCCGATTATTTCCTAAGGCAGTTTAACACTCTCACTCCCAGGCCCGTGTTGTACTCGCCATGGGACGTTGTACATCGCCGATGACGAATGACATTCTTCGAGCAGTTGTAGGTTCCAGAGTATGGGGCTTATGAAAGCGTCCCTGTGTAGAGAGTTGGGGAAGTCAATTTGCCATGACACGAATTTCTCCTGCGCAGTTGTAAGGCAAGCCATTGAAACGGCACTTGAACAAGGCCACTTCTAAACGCAACGCGGATTATTTCCTAAGGCAGTTTAACACTCTCACTCCCAGGCCCGTGTTGTACTCGTCATGGGACGTTGTACATCGCCGATGACGAATGACATTCTTCGAGCAGTTGTAGGTTCCAGAGTATGGGGCTCATGAAAGCGTCCCTGTGTAGAGAGTTGGGGAAGTCATTTTGCCATGACTAGAATTTCTCCTGCGCATTTGTAAGGCAAGCCATTGAAACGGCACTTGGAGAACAAGGCCACTTCTAAACGCAACGCCGATTATTTCCTAAGGCAGTTTAACACTGTCACTCCCAGGCACGTGTTGTACTCGCCATGGGACGTTGTACATCGCCGATGACGAATGACATTCTTCGAGCAGTTGTAGGTTCCAGAGTATGGGGCTTATGAAAGCGTCCCTGTGTAGAGAGTTGGGGAAGTCAATTTGCCATGACAAGAATTTCTCCTGCGCAGTTGTAAGGCAAGCCATTGAAACGGCACTTGGAGAACAAGGCCACTTCTAAACGCAACGCGGATTATTTCCTAAGGCAGTTTAACACTCTCACTCCCAGGCCCGTGTTGTACTCGTCATGGGACGTTGTACATCGCCGATGACGAATGACATTCTTCGAGCAGTTGTAGGTTCCAGAGTATGGGGCTCGTGAAAGCGTCCCTGTGTAGAGAGTTGGGGAAGTCAATTTGCCACGACTAGAATTTCTCCTGCGCAGTTGTAAGGCAAGCCATTGAAACGGCACTTGAACAAGGCCACTTCTAAACGCAACGCGGATTATTTCCTAAGGCAGTTTAACACTCTCACTCCCAGGCCCGTGTTGTACTCGTCGTGAGACGTTGTACATCACCGATGACGAATGACATTCTTCGAGCAGTTGTAGGTTCCAGAGTATGGGGCTCATGAAAGCGTCCCTGTGTAGAGAGTTGGGGAAGTCAATTTGCCATGACAAGAATTTCTCCTGCGCAGTTGTAAGGCAACCCATTGAAACGGCACTTGGAGAACAAGGCCACTTCTAAACGCAACGCGGATTATTTCCTAAGGCAGTTTAACACTCTCACTCCCAGGCCCGTGTTGTACTCGTCATGAGACGTTGTACATCGCCGATGACGAATGACATTCTTCGAGCAGTTGTAGGTTCCAGAGTATGGGGCTCATGAAAGCTTCCCTGTGTTGAGAGTTGGGGAAGTCAATTTGCCATGACTAGAATTTCTCCTGCGCAGTTGTAAGGCAAGCCATTGAAACGGCAATTGGAGAACAAGGCCACTTCTAAACGCAACGCCGATTATTTCTTAAGGCAGTTTAACACTCTCACTCCCAGGCGCGTGTTGTACTCGTCATGGGACGTTGTACATCGCCGATGACGAATGACATTCTTCGAGCAGTTGTAGGTTCCAGAGTATGGGGCTCATGAAAACGTCCCTGTGTAGAGAGTTTGGGAAGTAAATTTGCCATGACTAGAATTTCTCCTGCGCAGTTGTAAGGCGAGCCATTGAACGGCACTTGGAGAACAAGGCCACTTCTAAACGCAACGCCGATTATTTCCTAAGGCAGTTTAACACTCTCACTCCGAGGCCCGTGTTGTACTCGCCATGGGACGTTGTACATCGCCGATGACGAATGACATTCTTCGAGCAGTTGTAGGTTAGAGAGTATGGGGCTCATGAAAGCGTCCCTGAGTAGAGAGTTGGGGAAGTCAATTTGCCGTGACTAGAATTTCTCCTGCGCAGTTGTAAGGCAAGCCATTGAAACGTCACTTGGAGAACAAGGCCACTTCTAAACGCAACGCCGATTATTTCCTAAGGCAGTTTAACACTCTCACTCCCAGGCCCGTGTTGTACTCGCCATGGGACGTTACATCGCCGATGACGAATGACATAAGCGTCCCTGTGTAGAGAGTTGGGGAAGTCAATTTGCCTTGACTAGAATTTCTCCTGCGCAGTTGTAAGGCAAGCCATAGAAACGGCACTTGGAGAACAAGGCCACTTCTAAACGCAACGCCGATTATTTCCTAAGGCAGTTTAACACTCTCACTCCCAGGCCCGTGTTGTACTCGCCATGGGACGTTGTACATCGCCGATGACGAATGACATTCTTCGAGCAGTTGTAGGTTCCAGAGTATGGGGCTCATGAAAGCGTCCCTGTGTAGAGAGTTGGGGAAGTCAATTTGCCATGACTAGAATTTCTCCTGCGCAGTTGTAAGGCAAGCCATTGAAACGGCACTTGGAGAACAAGGCCACATCTAAACGCAACGCGGATTATTTCCTAAGGCAGTTTAACACTCTCACTCCCAGGCCCGTGTTGTACTCGTCGTGAGACGTTGTACATCACCGATGACGAATGACATTCTTCGAGCAGTTGTAGGTTCCAGAGTATGGGGCTCATGAAAGCGTCCCTGTGTAGAGAGTTGGGGAAGTCAATTTGCCATGACTAGAATTTCTCCTGCGCAGTTGTAAGGCAAGCCATTGAAACGGCAATTGGAGAACAAGGCCACTTCTAAACGCAACGCCGATTATTTCCTAAGGCAGTTTAACACTCTCACTCCCAGGCCCGTGTTGTACTCGTCATGGGACGTTGTACATCGCCGATGACGAATGACATTCTTCGAGCAGTTGTAGGTTCCAGATTATGGGGCTCATGAAAGCGTCCCTGTGTAGAGAGTTGGGGAAGTCAATTTGCCATGACTAGAATTTCTCCTGCGCAGTTGTAAGGCAAGCCATTGAAACGGCACTTGGAGAACAAGGCCACTTCTAAACGCAACGCCGATTATTTCCTAAGGCAGTTTAACACTCTCACTCCCAGGCCCGTGTTGTACTCGTCATGGGACGTTGTACATCGCCGATGAAGAATGACATTCTTCGAGCAGTTCTAGGTTCCAGAGTATGGGGCTCATGAAAGCGTCCCTGTGTAGAGAGTTGGGGAAGTCAATTTGCCATGACTAGAATTTCTCCTGCGCAGTTGTAAGGCAAGCCATTGAAACGGCACTTGAACAAGGCCACTTCTAAACGCAACGCCGATTATTTCCTAAGGCAGTTTAACACTCTCACTCCCAGGCCCGTGTTGTACTCGTCATGGGACGTTGTACATCGCCGATGACGAATGACATTCTTTGAGCAGTTGTAGGTGCCAGAGTATGGGGCTCATGAAAGCGTCCCTGTGTAGAGAGTTGGGGAAGTCATTTTGCCATGACTAGAATTTCTCCTGCGCATTTGTAAGGCAAGCCATAGAAACGGCACTTGGAGAACAAGGCCACTTCTAAACGCAACGCCGATTATTTCCTAAGGCAGTTTAACACTCTCACTCCCAGGCCCGTGTTGTACTCGCCATGGGACGTTGTACATCGCCGATGACGAATGACATTCTTCGAGCAGTTGTAGGTTCCAGAGTATGGGGCTCATGAAAGCGTCCCTGTGTAGAGAGTTGGGGAAGTCAATTTGCCATGACTAGAATTTCTCCTGCGCAGTTGTAAGGCAAGCCATTGAAACGGCACTTGGAGAACAAGGCCACATCTAAACGCAACGCGGATTATTTCCTAAGGCAGTTTAACACTCTCACTCCCAGGCCCGTGTTGTACTCGTCGTGAGACGTTGTACATCACCGATGACGAATGACATTCTTCGAGCAGTTGTAGGTTCCAGAGTATGGGGCTCATGAAAGCGTCCCTGTGTAGAGAGTTGGGGAAGTCAATTTGCCATGACTAGAATTTCTCCTGCGCAGTTGTAAGGCAAGCCATTGAAACGGCAATTGGAGAACAAGGCCACTTCTAAACGCAACGCCGATTATTTCCTAAGGCAGTTTAACACTCTCACTCCCAGGCCCGTGTTGTACTCGTCATGGGACGTTGTACATCGCCGATGACGAATGACATTCTTCGAGCAGTTGTAGGTTCCAGATTATGGGGCTCATGAAAGCGTCCCTGTGTAGAGAGTTGGGGAAGTCAATTTGCCATGACTAGAATTTCTCCTGCGCAGTTGTAAGGCAAGCCATTGAAACGGCACTTGAACAAGGCCACTTCTAAACGCAACGCGGATTATTTCCTAAGGCAGTTTAACACTCTCACTCCCAGGCCCGTGTTGTACTCGTCATGAGACGTTGTACATCGCCGATGACGAATGACATTCTTCGAGCAGTTGTAGGTTCCAGAGTATGGGGCTCATGAAAGCTTCCCTGTGTTGAGAGTTGGGGAAGTCAATTTGCCATGACTAGAATTTCTCCTGCGCAGTTGTAAGGCAAGCCATTGAAACGGCAATTGGAGAACAAGGCCACTTCTAAACGCAACGCCGATTATTTCTTAAGGCAGTTTAACACTCTCACTCCCAGGCGCGTGTTGTACTCGTCATGGGACGTTGTACATCGCCGATGACGAATGACATTCTTCGAGCAGTTGTAGGTTCCAGAGTATGGGGCTCATGAAAACGTCCCTGTGTAGAGAGTTGGGGAAGTAAATTTGCCATGACTAGAATTTCTCCTGCGCAGTTGTAAGGCGAGCCATTGAACGGCACTTGGAGAACAAGGCCACTTCTAAACGCAACGCCGATTATTTCCTAAGGCAGTTTAACACTCTCACTCCGAGGCCCGTGTTGTACTCGCCATGGGACGTTGTACATCGCCGATGACGAATGACATTCTTCGAGCAGTTGTAGGTTCCAGAGTATGGGGCTCATGAAAGCGTCCCTGAGTAGAGAGTTGGGGAAGTCAATTTGCCGTGACTAGAATTTCTCCTGCGCAGTTGTAAGGCAAGCCATTGAAACGTCACTTGGAGAACAAGGCCACTTCTAAACGCAACGCCGATTATTTCCTAAGGCAGTTTAACACCCTCACTCCCAGGCCCGTGTTGTACTCGCCATGGGACGTTACATCGCCGATGACGAATGACATTCTTCGAGCAGTTGTAGGTTCCAGAGTATGAGGCTCATGAAAGCGTCCCTGTGTAGAGAGTTGGGGAAGTCAATTTGCCATGACTAGAATTTCTCCTGCGCAGTTGTAAGGCAAGCCATAGAAACGGCACTTGGAGAACAAGGCCACTTCTAAACGCAACGCCGATTATTTCCTAAGGCAGTTTAACACTCTCACTCCCAGGCCCGTGTTGTACTCGCCATGGGACGTTGTACATCGCCGATGACGAATGACATTCTTCGAGCAGTTGTAGGTTCCAGAGTATGGGGCTCATGAAAGCGTCCCTGAGTAGAGAGTTGGGGAAGTCAATTTGCCATGACTAGAATCTCTCCTGCGCAGTTGTAACGCAAGCCATTGAAACGGCACTTGGAGAACAAGGCCACTTCTAAACGCAACGCGGATTATTTCCTAAGGCAGTTTAACACTCTCACTCCCAGGCCCGTGTTGTCCTCGTCATGGGACGTTGTACATCGCCGATGACGAATGACATTCTTCGAGCAGTTGCAGGTTCCAGAGTATGGGGCTCATGAAAGCGTTCCTGTGTAGAGAGTTGGGGAAGTCAAATTGCCATGACTAGAATTTCTCCTGCGCAGTTGTAAGGCAAGCCATTGAAACGGATATTGGAGAACAAGGCCACTTCTATACGCAACGCCGATTATTTCCTAAGGCAGTTTAACACTCTCACTCCCAGGCCCGTGTTGTACTCGTCATGGGACGTTGTACATTGCCGATGACGAATGACATTCTTCGAGCAGTTGTAGGTTCCAGAGTATGGGGCTCATGAAAGCGTCCCTGTGTAGAGAGTTGGGGAAGTCAATTTGCCATGACTAGAATTTCTCCGGCGCAGTTGTAAGGCAAGCCATTGAAACGGCACTTGGAGAACAAGGCCACTTCTAAACGCAACGCCGATTATTTCCTAAGGCAGTTTAACACTCTCACTCCCAGGCCCGTGTTGTACTCGCCATGGGACGTTGTACATCGCCGATGACGAATGACATTCTTCGAGCAGTTGTAGGTTCCAGAGTATGGGGCTCATGAAAGCGTCCCTGAGTAGAGAGTTGGGGAAGTCAATTTGCCGTGACTAGAATTTCTCCTGCGCAGTTTTAAGGCAAGCCATTGAAACGGCACTTGGAGAACAAGGCCACTTCTAATCGCAACGCCGATTATTTCCTAAGGCAGTTTAACACTCTCACTCCCAGGCCCGTGTTGTACTCGCCATGGGACGTTGTACATCGCCGATGACGAATGACATTCTTCGAGCAGTTGTAGGTTCCAGAGTATGGGGCTCATGAAAGCGTCCCTGAGTAGAGAGTTGGGGAAGTCAATTTGCCGTGACTAGAATTTCTCCGGCGCCGTTGTAAGGCAAGCCATTGAAACGGCACTTGGAGAACAAGGCCACTTCTAAACGCAACGCCGATTATTTCCTAAGGCAGTTTAACACTCTCACTCCCAGGCCCGTGTTGTACTCGTCATGGGACGTTGTACATCGCCTATGACGAATGACATTCTTCGAGCAGTTGTAGGTTCCAAGTATGGGACTCATGAAAGCGTCCCTGTGTAGAGAGTAGGGGAAGTCAATTTGCCATGACTAGAATTTCTCCTGCGCAGTTCTAAGGCAAGCCATTGAAACGGCACTTGGAGAACAAGGCCACTTCTAAACGCAACGCCGATTATTTCCTAAGGCAGTTTAACACTCTCACTCCCAGGCCCGTGTTGTACTCGTCATGGGACGTTGTACATCGCCGATGACGAATGACGTTCTTCGAGCAGTTGTAGGTTCCAGAGTATGGGGCTCATGAAAGCGTCTCTGTGTAGAGAGTTGGGGTAGCAAATTTGCCATGACTAGAATTTCTCCTGCGCAGTTGTAAGGCAAGCCATTGAAACGGCACTTGGAGAACAAGGCCACTTCTGAACGCAACGCCGATTATTTCCTAAGGCAGTTTAACACTCTCACTCCCAGGCCCGTGTTGTATTCATCATCGGACGTTGTACATCGCCGATGACGAATGACATTCTTCGAGCAGTTGTAGGTTCCAGAGTACGGGGCTCATGAAAGCGTCCCTGTGTAGAGAGTTGGGGAAGTCAATTTGCCATGACTAGAATTTCTCCTGCGCAGTTCTCAGGCAAGCCATTGAAACGGCACTTGGAGAACAAGGCCACTTCTAAACGCAACGCCGATTGTTTCCTAAGGCAGTTTAACACTCTCACTCCCAGGCCCGTGTTGTACTCGTCATGAGACGTTGTACATCGCCGATGACGAATGACATTCTTCGAGCAGTTGTAGGTTCCAGAGTATGGGGCTTATGAAACCGTCCCTGTGTAGAGAGTAGGGGAAGTCAATTTGCCATCACTAGAATTTCTCCTGCGCAGTTGTAAGGCAAGCCATTGAAACGGAAATTGGAGAACAAGGCCACTTCTAAACGCAACGCCGATTATTTCCTAAGGCAGTTTAACACTCTCACTCCCAGGCCCGTGTTGTACTCGTCATGGGACGTTGTACATCGCCGATGACGAATGACATTCTTCGAGCAGTTGTAGGTTCCAGATTATGGGGCTCATGAAAGCGTCGCTGTGTAGAGAGTTGGGGAAGTCAATTTGCCATGACTAGAATTTCTCCTGCGCAGTTGTAAGGCAAGCCATTGAAACGGCACTTGGAGAACAAGGCCACTTCTAAACGCAACGCCGATTATTTCCTAAGGCAGTTTAACACTCTCACTCCCAGGCCCGTGTTGTACTCGTCATGGGACGTTGTACATCGCCGATGAAGAATGACATTCTTCGAGCAGTTCTAGGTTCCAGAGTATGGGGCTCATGAAAGCGTCCCTGTGTAGAGAGTTGGGGAAGTCAATTTGCCATGACTAGAATTTCTCCTGCGCAGTTGTAAGGCAAGCCATTGAAACGGCACTTGAACAAGGCCACTTCTAAACGCAACGCCGATTATTTCCTAAGGCAGTTTAACACTCTCACTCCCAGGCCCGTGTTGTACTCGTCATGGGACGTTGTACATCGCCGATGACGAATGACATTCTTCGAGCAGTTGTAGGTTCCAGAGTATGGGGCTCATGAAAGCGTCCCTGTGTAGAGAGTTGGGGAAGTCATTTTGCCATGACTAGAATTTCTCCTGCGCATTTGTAAGGCAAGCCATTGAAACGGCACTTGGAGAACAAGGCCACTTCTAAACGCAACGCCGATTATTTCCTAAGGCAGTTTAACACTCTCACTCCCAGGCCTGTGTTGTACTCCTCATGGGACGTTGTACATCGCCGATGACGAATGACATTCTTCGAGCAGTTGTAGGTTCCAGACTATGGGGCTCATGAAAGCGTCCCTGTGTAGAGAGTTGGGGAAGTCAATATGACACGACTAGAATTTCTCCTGCGCAGTTGTAAGGCAAGCCATTGAAACGGCACTTGGAGAACAAGACCACTTCTAAACGCAACGCCGATTATTTCCTAAGGCAGTTTAACACTCTCACTCCCTGGCCCGTGTTGTACTCGTCATGGGACGTTGTACATCGCCGATGACGAATGACATTCTTCGAGCAGTTGTAGGTTCCAGAGTATGGGGCTCATGAAAGCGTCCCTGTGTAGAGAGTTGGTGAAGTCAATTTGCCATGACTAGAATTTCTCCTGCGCAGTTGTCAGGCAAGCCATTGAAACGGCACTTGGAGAACAAGGCCACTTCTAAACGCAACGCCGATTATTTCCTAAGGCAGTTTAACACTCTCACTCCCAGGCCCGTGTTGTACTCGTCATGAGACGTTGTACATCGCCGATGACGAATGACATTCTTCGAGCAGTTGTAGGTTCCAGAGTATGGGGCTTATGAAACCGTCCCTGTGTAGAGAGTAGGGGAAGTCAATTTGCCATGACTAGAATTTCTCCTGCGCAGTTGTAAGGCAAGCCATTGAAACGGAAATTGGAGAACAAGGCCACTTGTAAACGCAACGCCGATTATTTCCTAAGGCAGTTTAACACTCTCACTCCCAGGCCCGTGTTGTACTCGTCATGGGACGTTGTACATCGCCGATGAAGAATGACATTCTTCGAGCAGTTCTAGGTTCCAGAGTATGGGGCTCATGAAAGCATCCCTGTGTAGAGAGTTGGGGAAGTCAATTTGCCATGACTAGAATTTCTCCTGCGCAGTTGTAAGGCAAGCCATTGAAACGGCACTTGAACAAGGCCACTTCTAAACGCAACGCCGATTATTTCCTAAGGCAGTTTAAAACTATCACTCACAGGCCCGTGTTGTACTCGTCATGGGACGTTGTACATCGCCGATGACGAATGACATTCTTCGAGCAGTTGTAGGTTTCAGAGTATGGGGCTCATGAAAGCGTCCCTGTGTAGAGAGTTGGTGAAGTCAATTTGCCATGACTAGAATTTCTCCTGCGCAGTTGTAAGGCAAGCCATTGAAACGGCACTTGGAGAACAAGGCCACTTCTAAACGCAACGCCGATTATTTCCTAAGGCAGTTTAACACACTCACTCCCAGGCCCGTGTTGTACTCGTCATGGGACGTTGAACATCGCCGATGACGAATGACATTCTTCGAACAGTTGTAGGTTCCAGAGTATGGGGCTCATGAAAGCGTCCCTGTGTAGAGAGTTGGGGAAGTCAATTTGCCATGACTAGAATTTCTCCTGCGCAGTTGTAAGGCAAGCCATTGAAACGGCAATTGGAGAACAAGGCCACTTCTAAACGCAACGCCGATTATTTCCTAAGGCAGTTTAACACTCTCACTCCCAGGCCCGTGTTGTACTCGTCATGGGACGTTGTACATCGCCGATGAAGAATGACATTCTTCGAGCAGTTCTAGGTTCCAGAGTATGGGGCTCATGAAAGCGTCCCTGTGTAGAGAGTTGGGGAAGTCAATTTGCCATGACTAGAATTTCTCCTGCGCAGTTGTAAGGCAAGCCATTGAAACGGCACTTGAACAAGGCCACTTCTAAACGCAACGCCGATTATTTCCTAAGGCAGTTTAACACTCTCACTCCCAGGCCCGTGTTGTACTCGTCATGGGACGTTGTACATCGCCGATGACGAATGACATTCTTCGAGCAGTTGTAGGTTCCAGAGTATGGGGCTCATGAAAGCGTCCCTGTGTAGAGAGTTGGTGAAGTCAATTTGCCATGACTAGAATTTCTCCTGCGCAGTTGTAAGGCAAGCCATTGAAACGGCACTTGGAGAACAAGGCCACTTCTAAACGCAACGCCGATTATTTCCTAAGGCAGTTTAACACACTCACTCCCAGGCCCGTGTTGTACTCGTCATGGGACGTTGTACATCGCCGATGACGAATGACATTCTTCGAGCAGTTGTAGGTTCCAGAGTATGGGGCTCATGAAAGCGTCCCTGTGTAGAGAGTTGGGGAAGTCAATTTGCCATGACTAGAATTTCTCCTGCGCAGTTGTAAGGCAAGCCATTGAAACGGCACTTGGAGAACAAGGCCACTTCTAAACGCAACGCCGATTATTTCCTAAGGCAGTTTAACACTCTCACTCCCAGGCCCGCGTTGTACTCGCCATGGGACGTTGTACATCACCGATGACGAATGACATTCTTCGAGCAGTTGTAGGTTCCAGAGTATGGGGCTCATGAAAGCGTCCCTGTGTAGAGAGTTGGGGAAGTCATTTTGCCATGACTAGAATTTCTCCTGCGCATTTGTAAGGCAAGCCATTGAAACGGCACTTGGAGAACAAGGCCACTTCTAAACGCAACGCCGATTATTTCCTAAGGCAGTTTAACACTCTCACTCCCAGGCCTGTGTTGTACTCCTCATGGGACGTTGTACATCGCCGATGACGAATGACATTCTTCGAGCAGTTGTAGGTTCCAGAGTATGGGGCTCATGAAAGCGTCCCTGTGTAGAGAGTTGGGGAAGTCAATTTGCCACGACTAGAATTTCTCCTGCGCAGTTGTAAGGCAAGCCATTGAAACGGCACTTGGAGAACAAGACCACTTCTAAACGCAACGCCGATTATTTCCTAAGGCAGTTTAACACTCTCACTCCCTGGCCCGTGTTGTACTCGTCATGGGACGTTGTACATCGCCGATGACGAATGACATTCTTCGAGCAGTTGTAGGTTCCAGAGTATGGGGCTCATGAAAGCGTCCCTGTGTAGAGAGTTGGTGAAGTCAATTTGCCATGACTAGAATTTCTCCTGCGCAGTTGTCAGGCAAGCCATTGAAACGGCACTTGGAGAACAAGGCCACTTCTAAACGCAACGCCGATTATTTCCTAAGGCAGTTTAACACTCTCACTCCCAGGCCCGTGTTGTACTCGTCATGAGACGTTGTACATCGCCGATGACGAATGACATTCTTCGAGCAGTTGTAGGTTCCAGAGTATGGGGCTTATGAAACCGTCCCTGTGTAGAGAGTAGGGGAAGTCAATTTGCCATGACTAGAATTTCTCCTGCGCAGTTGTAAGGCAAGCCATTGAAACGGCAATTGGAGAACAAGGCCACTTCTAAACGCAACGCCGATTATTTCCTAAGGCAGTTTAACACTCTCACTCCCAGGCCCGTGTTGTACTCGTCATGGGACGTTGTACATCGCTGATGACGAATGACATTCTTCGAGCAGTTGTAGGTTCCAGATTATGGGGCTCATGAAAGCGTCCCTGTGTAGAGAGTTGGGGAAGTCAATTTGCCATGACTAGAATTTCTCCTGCGCAGTTGTAAGGCAAGCCATTGAAACGGCACTTGGAGAACAAGGCCACTTCTAAACGCAACGCCGATTATTTCCTAAGGCAGTTTAACACTCTCACTCCCAGGCCCGTGTTGTACTCGTCATGGGACGTTGTACATCGCCGATGAAGAATGACATTCTTCGAGCAGTTCTAGGTTCCAGAGTATGGGGCTCATGAAAGCATCCCTGTGTAGAGAGTTGGGGAAGTCAATTTGCCATGACTAGAATTTCTCCTGCGCAGTTGTAAGGCAAGCCATTGAAACGGCACTTGAACAAGGCCACTTCTAAACGCAACGCCGATTATTTCCTAAGGCAGTTTAACACTCTCACTCCCAGGCCCGTGTTGTACTCGTCATGGGACGTTGTACATCGCCGATGACGAATGACATTCTTCGAGCAGTTGTAGGTTTCAGAGTATGGGGCTCATGAAAGCGTCCCTGTGTAGAGAGTTGGTGAAGTCAATTTGCCATGACTAGAATTTCTCCTGCGCAGTTGTAAGGCAAGCCATTGAAACGGCACTTGGAGAACAAGGCCACTTCTAAACGCAACGCCGATTATTTCCTAAGGCATTTTAACACACTCACTCCCAGGCCCGTGTTGTACTCGTCATGGGACGTTGTACATCGCCGATGACGAATGACATTCTTCGAACAGTTGTAGGTTCCAGAGTATGGGGCTCATGAAAGCGTCCCTGTGTAGAGAGTTGGGGAAGTCAATTTGCCATGACTAGAATTTCTCCTGCGCAGTTGTAAGGCAAGCCATTGAAACGGCACTTGGAGAACAAGGCCACTTCTAAACGCAACGCCGATTATTTCCTAAGGCAGTTTAACACTCTCACTCCCAGGCCTGTGTTGTACTCCTCATGGGACGTTGTACATCGCCGATGACGAATGACATTCTTCGAGCAGTTGTAGGTTCCAGAGTATGGGGCTCATGAAAGCGTCCCTGTGTAGAGAGTTGGGGAAGTCAATTTGCCATGACTAGAATTTCTCCTGCGCAGTTGTAAGGCAAGCCATTGAAACGGCACTTGGAGAACAAGGCCACTTCTAAACGCAACGCCGATTATTTCCTAAGGCAGTTTAACACTCTCACTCCCAGGCCCGCGTTGTACTCGCCATGGGACGTTGTACATCACCGATGACGAATGACATTCTTCGAGCAGTTGTAGGTTCCAGAGTATGGGGCTCATGAAAGCGTCCCTGTGTAGAGAGTTGGGGAAGTCATTTTGCCATGACTAGAATTTCTCCTGCGCATTTGTAAGGCAAGCCATTGAAACGGCACTTGGAGAACAAGGCCACTTCTAAACGCAACGCCGATTATTTCCTAAGGCAGTTTAACACTCTCACTCCCAGGCCTGTGTTGTACTCCTCATGGGACGTTGTACATCGCCGATGACGAATGACATTCTTCGAGCAGTTGTAGGTTCCAGAGTATGGGGCTCATGAAAGCGTCCCTGTGTAGAGAGTTGGGGAAGTCAATTTGCCACGACTAGAATTTCTCCTGCGCAGTTGTAAGGCAAGCCATTGAAACGGCACTTGGAGAACAAGACCACTTCTAAACGCAACGCCGATTATTTCCTAAGGCAGTTTAACACTCTCACTCCCTGGCCCGTGTTGTACTCGTCATGGGACGTTGTACATCGCCGATGACGAATGACATTCTTCGAGCAGTTGTAGGTTCCAGAGTATGGGGCTCATGAAAGCGTCCCTGTGTAGAGAGTTGGTGAAGTCAATTTGCCATGACTAGAATTTCTCCTGCGCAGTTGTCAGGCAAGCCATTGAAACGGCACTTGGAGAACAAGGCCACTTCTAAACGCAACGCCGATTATTTCCTAAGGCAGTTTAACACTCTCACTCCCAGGCCCGTGTTGTACTCGTCATGAGACGTTGTACATCGCCGATGACGAATGACATTCTTCGAGCAGTTGTAGGTTCCAGAGTATGGGGCTTATGAAACCGTCCCTGTGTAGAGAGTAGGGGAAGTCAATTTGCCATGACTAGAATTTCTCCTGCGCAGTTGTAAGGCAAGCCATTGAAACGGCAATTGGAGAACAAGGCCACTTCTAAACGCAACGCCGATTATTTCCTAAGGCAGTTTAACACTCTCACTCCCAGGCCCGTGTTGTACTCGTCATGGGACGTTGTACATCGCTGATGACGAATGACATTCTTCGAGCAGTTGTAGGTTCCAGATTATGGGGCTCATGAAAGCGTCCCTGTGTAGAGAGTTGGGGAAGTCAATTTGCCATGACTAGAATTTCTCCTGCGCAGTTGTAAGGCAAGCCATTGAAACGGCACTTGGAGAACAAGGCCACTTCTAAACGCAACGCCGATTATTTCCTAAGGCAGTTTAACACTCTCACTCCCAGGCCCGTGTTGTACTCGTCATGGGACGTTGTACATCGCCGATGAAGAATGACATTCTTCGAGCAGTTCTAGGTTCCAGAGTATGGGGCTCATGAAAGCATCCCTGTGTAGAGAGTTGGGGAAGTCAATTTGCCATGACTAGAATTTCTCCTGCGCAGTTGTAAGGCAAGCCATTGAAACGGCACTTGAACAAGGCCACTTCTAAACGCAACGCCGATTATTTCCTAAGGCAGTTTAACACTCTCACTCCCAGGCCCGTGTTGTACTCGTCATGGGACGTTGTACATCGCCGATGACGAATGACATTCTTCGAGCAGTTGTAGGTTTCAGAGTATGGGGCTCATGAAAGCGTCCCTGTGTAGAGAGTTGGTGAAGTCAATTTGCCATGACTAGAATTTCTCCTGCGCAGTTGTAAGGCAAGCCATTGAAACGGCACTTGGAGAACAAGGCCACTTCTAAACGCAACGCCGATTATTTCCTAAGGCATTTTAACACACTCACTCCCAGGCCCGTGTTGTACTCGTCATGGGACGTTGTACATCGCCGATGACGAATGACATTCTTCGAACAGTTGTAGGTTCCAGAGTATGGGGCTCATGAAAGCGTCCCTGTGTAGAGAGTTGGGGAAGTCAATTTGCCATGACTAGAATTTCTCCTGCGCAGTTGTAAGGCAAGCCATTGAAACGGCAATTGGAGAACAAGGCCACTTCTAAACGCAACGCCGATTATTTCCTAAGGCAGTTTAACACTCTCACTCCCAGGCCCGTGTTGTACTCGTCATGGGACGTTGTACATCGCCGATGACGAATGACATTCTTCGAGCAGTTCTAGGTTCCAGAGTATGGGGCTCATGAAAGCGTCCCTGTGTAGAGAGTTGGGGAAGTCAATTTGCCATGACTAGAATTTCTCCTGCGCAGTTGTAAGGCAAGCCATTGAAACGGCACTTGAACAAGGCCACTTCTAAACGCAACGCCGATTATTTCCTAAGGCAGTTTAACACTCTCACTCCCAGGCCCGTGTTGTACTCGTCATGGGACGTTGTACATCGCCGATGACGAATGACATTCTTCGAGCAGTTGTAGGTTCCAGAGTATGGGGCTCATGAAAGCGTCCCTGTGTAGAGAGTTGGTGAAGTCAATTTGCCATGACTAGAATTTCTCCTGCGCAGTTGTAAGGCAAGCCATTGAAACGGCACTTGGAGAACAAGGCCACTTCTAAACGCAACGCCGATTATTTCCTAAGGCAGTTTAACACACTCACTCCCAGGCCCGTGTTGTACTCGTCATGGGACGTTGTACATCGCCGATGACGAATGACATTCTTCGAGCAGTTGTAGGTTCCAGAGTATGGGGCTCATGAAAGCGTCCCTGTGTAGAGAGTTGGGGAAGTCAATTTGCCATGACTAGAATTTCTCCTGCGCAGTTGTAAGGCAAGCCATTGAAACGGCACTTGGAGAACAAGGCCACTTCTAAACGCAACGCCGATTATTTCCTAAGGCAGTTTAACACACTCACTCCCAGGCCCGTGTTGTACTCGTCATGGGACGTTGTACATCGCCGATGACGAATGACATTCTTCGAGCAGTTGTAGGTTCCAGAGTATGGGGCTCATGAAAGCGTCCCTGTGTAGAGAGTTGGGGAAGTCAATTTGCCATGACTAGAATTTCTCCTGCGCAGTTGTAAGGCAAGCCATTGAAACGGCACTTGGAGAACAAGGCCACTTCTAAACGCAACGCCGATTATTTCCTAAGGCAGTTTAACACTCTCACTCCCAGGCCCGCGTTGTACTCGCCATGGGACGTTGTACATCACCGATGACGAATGACATTCTTCGAGCAGTTGTAGGTTCCAGAGTATGGGGCTCATGAAAGCGTCCCTGTGTAGAGAGTTGGGGAAGTCATTTTGCCATGACTAGAATTTCTCCTGCGCATTTGTAAGGCAAGCCATTGAAACGGCACTTGGAGAACAAGGCCACTTCTAAACGCAACGCCGATTATTTCCTAAGGCAGTTTAACACTCTCACTCCCAGGCCTGTGTTGTACTCCTCATGGGACGTTGTACATCGCCGATGACGAATGACATTCTTCGAGCAGTTGTAGGTTCCAGAGTATGGGGCTCATGAAAGCGTCCCTGTGTAGAGAGTTGGGGAAGTCAATTTGCCACGACTAGAATTTCTCCTGCGCAGTTGTAAGGCAAGCCATTGAAACGGCACTTGGAGAACAAGACCACTTCTAAACGCAACGCCGATTATTTCCTAAGGCAGTTTAACACTCTCACTCCCTGGCCCGTGTTGTACTCGTCATGGGACGTTGTACATCGCCGATGACGAATGACATTCTTCGAGCAGTTGTAGGTTCCAGAGTATGGGGCTCATGAAAGCGTCCCTGTGTAGAGAGTTGGTGAAGTCAATTTGCCATGACTAGAATTTCTCCTGCGCAGTTGTCAGGCAAGCCATTGAAACGGCACTTGGAGAACAAGGCCACTTCTAAACGCAACGCCGATTATTTCCTAAGGCAGTTTAACACTCTCACTCCCAGGCCCGTGTTGTACTCGTCATGAGACGTTGTACATCGCCGATGACGAATGACATTCTTCGAGCAGTTGTAGGTTCCAGAGTATGGGGCTTATGAAACCGTCCCTGTGTAGAGAGTAGGGGAAGTCAATTTGCCATGACTAGAATTTCTCCTGCGCAGTTGTAAGGCAAGCCATTGAAACGGCAATTGGAGAACAAGGCCACTTCTAAACGCAACGCCGATTATTTCCTAAGGCAGTTTAACACTCTCACTCCCAGGCCCGTGTTGTACTCGTCATGGGACGTTGTACATCGCTGATGACGAATGACATTCTTCGAGCAGTTGTAGGTTCCAGATTATGGGGCTCATGAAAGCGTCCCTGTGTAGAGAGTTGGGGAAGTCAATTTGCCATGACTAGAATTTCTCCTGCGCAGTTGTAAGGCAAGCCATTGAAACGGCACTTGGAGAACAAGGCCACTTCTAAACGCAACGCCGATTATTTCCTAAGGCAGTTTAACACTCTCACTCCCAGGCCCGTGTTGTACTCGTCATGGGACGTTGTACATCGCCGATGAAGAATGACATTCTTCGAGCAGTTCTAGGTTCCAGAGTATGGGGCTCATGAAAGCATCCCTGTGTAGAGAGTTGGGGAAGTCAATTTGCCATGACTAGAATTTCTCCTGCGCAGTTGTAAGGCAAGCCATTGAAACGGCACTTGAACAAGGCCACTTCTAAACGCAACGCCGATTATTTCCTAAGGCAGTTTAACACTCTCACTCCCAGGCCCGTGTTGTACTCGTCATGGGACGTTGTACATCGCCGATGACGAATGACATTCTTCGAGCAGTTGTAGGTTTCAGAGTATGGGGCTCATGAAAGCGTCCCTGTGTAGAGAGTTGGTGAAGTCAATTTGCCATGACTAGAATTTCTCCTGCGCAGTTGTAAGGCAAGCCATTGAAACGGCACTTGGAGAACAAGGCCACTTCTAAACGCAACGCCGATTATTTCCTAAGGCATTTTAACACACTCACTCCCAGGCCCGTGTTGTACTCGTCATGGGACGTTGTACATCGCCGATGACGAATGACATTCTTCGAACAGTTGTAGGTTCCAGAGTATGGGGCTCATGAAAGCGTCCCTGTGTAGAGAGTTGGGGAAGTCAATTTGCCATGACTAGAATTTCTCCTGCGCAGTTGTAAGGCAAGCCATTGAAACGGCAATTGGAGAACAAGGCCACTTCTAAACGCAACGCCGATTATTTCCTAAGGCAGTTTAACACTCTCACTCCCAGGCCCGTGTTGTACTCGTCATGGGACGTTGTACATCGCCGATGACGAATGACATTCTTCGAGCAGTTCTAGGTTCCAGAGTATGGGGCTCATGAAAGCGTCCCTGTGTAGAGAGTTGGGGAAGTCAATTTGCCATGACTAGAATTTCTCCTGCGCAGTTGTAAGGCAAGCCATTGAAACGGCACTTGAACAAGGCCACTTCTAAACGCAACGCCGATTATTTCCTAAGGCAGTTTAACACTCTCACTCCCAGGCCCGTGTTGTACTCGTCATGGGACGTTGTACATCGCCGATGACGAATGACATTCTTCGAGCAGTTGTAGGTTCCAGAGTATGGGGCTCATGAAAGCGTCCCTGTGTAGAGAGTTGGTGAAGTCAATTTGCCATGACTAGAATTTCTCCTGCGCAGTTGTAAGGCAAGCCATTGAAACGGCACTTGGAGAACAAGGCCACTTCTAAACGCAACGCCGATTATTTCCTAAGGCAGTTTAACACACTCACTCCCAGGCCCGTGTTGTACTCGTCATGGGACGTTGTACATCGCCGATGACGAATGACATTCTTCGAGCAGTTGTAGGTTCCAGAGTATGGGGCTCATGAAAGCGTCCCTGTGTAGAGAGTTGGGGAAGTCAATTTGCCATGACTAGAATTTCTCCTGCGCAGTTGTAAGGCAAGCCATTGAAACGGCACTTGGAGAACAAGGCCACTTCTAAACGCAACGCCGATTATTTCCTAAGGCAGTTTAACACTCTCACTCCCAGGCCCGCGTTGTACTCGCCATGGGACGTTGTACATCACCGATGACGAATGACATTCTTCGAGCAGTTGTAGGTTCCAGAGTATGGGGCTCATGAAAGTGTCCCTGTGTTGAGAGTTGGGGAGGTCAATTTGCCATGACTAGAATTTCTCCGGCGCAGTTGTAAGGCAAGCCATTGAAACGGCACTTGAACAAGGCCACTTCTAAACGCAACGCCGATTATTTCCTAAGGCAGTTTAACACTCTCACTCCCAGGCCCGTGTTGTACTCGTCATGGGACGTTGTACATTGCCGATGACGAATGACATTCTTCGAGCAGTTGTAGGTTCCAGATTATGGGGCTCATGAAAGCGTCCCTGTGTAGAGAGTTGGGGAAGTCAGTTTGCCATGACTAGAATTTCTCCTGCGCAGTTGTAAGGCAAGCCATTGAAACGGCTCTTGGAGAACAAGGCCACTTCTAAACGCAACGCCGATTATTTCTTAATGCAGTTTAACACTCTCACTCCCAGGCCCGTGTTGTACTCGCCATGGGACGTTGTACATCGCCGATGACGAATGACATTCTTCGAGCAGTTGTAGGTTCCAGAGTATGGGGCTCATGAAAGCGTCCCTGTGTAGAGAGTTGGGGAAGTCAATTTGCCATGACTAGAATTTCTCCTGCGCAGTTGTAAGGCAAGCCATTGAAACGGCACTTGGAGAACAAGGCCACATCTAAACGCAACGCGGATTATTTCCTAAGGCAGTTTAACACTCTCACTCCCAGGCCCGTGTTGTACTCGTCGTGAGACGTTGTACATCACCGATGACGAATGACATTCTTCGAGCAGTTGTAGGTTCCAGAGTATGGGGCTCATGAAAGCGTCCCTGTGTAGAGAGTTGGGGAAGTCAATTTGCCATGACTAGAATTTCTCCTGCGCAGTTGTAAGGCAAGCCATTGAAACGGCAATTGGAGAACAAGGCCACTTCTAAACGCAACGCCGATTATTTCCTAAGGCAGTTTAACACTCTCACTCCCAGGCCCGTGTTGTACTCGTCATGGGACGTTGTACATCGCCGATGACGAATGACATTCTTCGAGCAGTTGTAGGTTCCAGATTATGGGGCTCATGAAAGCGTCCCTGTGTAGAGAGTTGGGGAAGTCAATTTGCCATGACTAGAATTTCTCCTGCGCAGTTGTAAGGCAAGCCATTGAAACGGCACTTGGAGAACAAGGCCACTTCTAAACGCAACGCCGATTATTTCCTAAGGCAGTTTAACACTCTCACTCCCAGGCCCGTGTTGTACTCGTCATGGGACGTTGTACATCGCCGATGAAGAATGACATTCTTCGAGCAGTTCTAGGTTCCAGAGTATGGGGCTCATGAAAGCGTCCCTGTGTAGAGAGTTGGGGAAGTCAATTTGCCATGACTAGAATTTCTCCTGCGCAGTTGTAAGGCAAGCCATTGAAACGGCACTTGAACAAGGCCACTTCTAAACGCAACGCCGATTATTTCCTAAGGCAGTTTAACACTCTCACTCCCAGGCCCGTGTTGTACTCGTCATGGGACGTTGTACATCGCCGATGACGAATGACATTCTTTGAGCAGTTGTAGGTGCCAGAGTATGGGGCTCATGAAAGCGTCCCTGTGTAGAGAGTTGGGGAAGTCATTTTGCCATGACTACAATTTCTCCTGCGCATTTGTAAGGCAAGCCATAGAAACGGCACTTGGAGAACAAGGCCACTTCTAAACGCAACGCCGATTATTTCCTAAGGCAGTTTAACACTCTCACTCCCAGGCCCGTGTTGTACTCGCCATGGGACGTTGTACATCGCCGATGACGAATGACATTCTTCGAGCAGTTGTAGGTTCCAGAGTATGGGGCTCATGAAAGCGTCCCTGTGTAGAGAGTTGGGGAAGTCAATTTGCCATGACTAGAATTTCTCCTGCGCAGTTGTAAGGCAAGCCATTGAAACGGCACTTGGAGAACAAGGCCACATCTAAACGCAACGCGGATTATTTCCTAAGGCAGTTTAACACTCTCACTCCCAGGCCCGTGTTGTACTCGTCGTGAGACGTTGTACATCACCGATGACGAATGACATTCTTCGAGCAGTTGTAGGTTCCAGAGTATGGGGCTCATGAAAGCGTCCCTGTGTAGAGAGTTGGGGAAGTCAATTTGCCATGACTAGAATTTCTCCTGCGCAGTTGTAAGGCAAGCCATTGAAACGGCAATTGGAGAACAAGGCCACTTCTAAACGCAACGCCGATTATTTCCTAAGGCAGTTTAACACTCTCACTCCCAGGCCCGTGTTGTACTCGTCATGGGACGTTGTACATCGCCGATGACGAATGACATTCTTCGAGCAGTTGTAGGTTCCAGATTATGGGGCTCATGAAAGCGTCCCTGTGTAGAGAGTTGGGGAAGTCAATTTGCCATGACTAGAATTTCTCCTGCGCAGTTGTAAGGCAAGCCATTGAAACGGCACTTGAACAAGGCCACTTCTAAACGCAACGCGGATTATTTCCTAAGGCAGTTTAACACTCTCACTCCCAGGCCCGTGTTGTACTCGTCATGAGACGTTGTACATCGCCGATGACGAATGACATTCTTCGAGCAGTTGTAGGTTCCAGAGTATGGGGCTCATGAAAGCTTCCCTGTGTTGAGAGTTGGGGAAGTCAATTTGCCATGACTAGAATTTCTCCTGCGCAGTTGTAAGGCAAGCCATTGAAACGGCAATTGGAGAACAAGGCCACTTCTAAACGCAACGCCGATTATTTCTTAAGGCAGTTTAACACTCTCACTCCCAGGCCCGTGTTGTACTCGTCATGGGACGTTGTACATCGCCGATGACGAATGACATTCTTCGAGCAGTTGTAGGTTCCAGAGTATGGGGCTCATGAAAGCGTCCCTGTGTAGAGAGTTGGGGAAGTCATTTTGCCATGACTAGAATTTCTCCTGCGCATTTGTAAGGCAAGCCATTGAAACGGCACTTGGAGAACAAGGCCACTTCTAAACGCAACGCCGATTATTTCCTAAGGCAGTTTAACACTCTCACTCCCAGGCCTGTGTTGTACTCCTCATGGGACGTTGTACATCGCCGATGACGAATGACATTCTTCGAGCAGTTGTAGGTTCCAGACTATGGGGCTCATGAAAGCGTCCCTGTGTAGAGAGTTGGGGAAGTCAATATGACACGACTAGAATTTCTCCTGCGCAGTTGTAAGGCAAGCCATTGAAACGGCACTTGGAGAACAAGACCACTTCTAAACGCAACGCCGATTATTTCCTAAGGCAGTTTAACACTCTCACTCCCTGGCCCGTGTTGTACTCGTCATGGGACGTTGTACATCGCCGATGACGAATGACATTCTTCGAGCAGTTGTAGGTTCCAGAGTATGGGGCTCATGAAAGCGTCCCTGTGTAGAGAGTTGGTGAAGTCAATTTGCCATGACTAGAATTTCTCCTGCGCAGTTGTCAGGCAAGCCATTGAAACGGCACTTGGAGAACAAGGCCACTTCTAAACGCAACGCCGATTATTTCCTAAGGCAGTTTAACACTCTCACTCCCAGGCCCGTGTTGTACTCGTCATGAGACGTTGTACATCGCCGATGACGAATGACATTCTTCGAGCAGTTGTAGGTTCCAGAGTATGGGGCTTATGAAACCGTCCCTGTGTAGAGAGTAGGGGAAGTCAATTTGCCATGACTAGAATTTCTCCTGCGCAGTTGTAAGGCAAGCCATTGAAACGGCAATTGGAGAACAAGGCCACTTCTAAACGCAACGCCGATTATTTCCTAAGGCAGTTTAACACTCTCACTCCCAGGCCCGTGTTGTACTCGTCATGGGACGTTGTACATCGCCGATGAAGAATGACATTCTTCGAGCAGTTCTAGGTTCCAGAGTATGGGGCTCATGAAAGCATCCCTGTGTAGAGAGTTGGGGAAGTCAATTTGCCATGACTAGAATTTCTCCTGCGCAGTTGTAAGGCAAGCCATTGAAACGGCACTTGAACAAGGCCACTTCTAAACGCAACGCCGATTATTTCCTAAGGCAGTTTAAAACTATCACTCACAGGCCCGTGTTGTACTCGTCATGGGACGTTGTACATCGCCGATGACGAATGACATTCTTCGAGCAGTTGTAGGTTTCAGAGTATGGGGCTCATGAAAGCGTCCCTGTGTAGAGAGTTGGTGAAGTCAATTTGCCATGACTAGAATTTCTCCTGCGCAGTTGTAAGGCAAGCCATTGAAACGGCACTTGGAGAACAAGGCCACTTCTAAACGCAACGCCGATTATTTCCTAAGGCAGTTTAACACACTCACTCCCAGGCCCGTGTTGTACTCGTCATGGGACGTTGTACATCGCCGATGACGAATGACATTCTTCGAACAGTTGTAGGTTCCAGAGTATGGGGCTCATGAAAGCGTCCCTGTGTAGAGAGTTGGGGAAGTCAATTTGCCATGACTAGAATTTCTCCTGCGCAGTTGTAAGGCAAGCCATTGAAACGGCAATTGGAGAACAAGGCCACTTCTAAACGCAACGCCGATTATTTCCTAAGGCAGTTTAACACTCTCACTCCCAGGCCCGTGTTGTACTCGTCATGGGACGTTGTACATCGCCGATGAAGAATGACATTCTTCGAGCAGTTCTAGGTTCCAGAGTATGGGGCTCATGAAAGCGTCCCTGTGTAGAGAGTTGGGGAAGTCAATTTGCCATGACTAGAATTTCTCCTGCGCAGTTGTAAGGCAAGCCATTGAAACGGCACTTGAACAAGGCCACTTCTAAACGCAACGCCGATTATTTCCTAAGGCAGTTTAACACTCTCACTCCCAGGCCCGTGTTGTACTCGTCATGGGACGTTGTACATCGCCGATGACGAATGACATTCTTCGAGCAGTTGTAGGTTCCAGAGTATGGGGCTCATGAAAGCGTCCCTGTGTAGAGAGTTGGTGAAGTCAATTTGCCATGACTAGAATTTCTCCTGCGCAGTTGTAAGGCAAGCCATTGAAACGGCACTTGGAGAACAAGGCCACTTCTAAACGCAACGCCGATTATTTCCTAAGGCAGTTTAACACACTCACTCCCAGGCCCGTGTTGTACTCGTCATGGGACGTTGTACATCGCCGATGACGAATGACATTCTTCGAGCAGTTGTAGGTTCCAGAGTATGGGGCTCATGAAAGCGTCCCTGTGTAGAGAGTTGGGGAAGTCAATTTGCCATGACTAGAATTTCTCCTGCGCAGTTGTAAGGCAAGCCATTGAAACGGCACTTGGAGAACAAGGCCACTTCTAAACGCAACGCCGATTATTTCCTAAGGCAGTTTAACACTCTCACTCCCAGGCCCGCGTTGTACTCGCCATGGGACGTTGTACATCACCGATGACGAATGACATTCTTCGAGCAGTTGTAGGTTCCAGAGTATGGGGCTCATGAAAGCGTCCCTGTGTAGAGAGTTGGGGAAGTCATTTTGCCATGACTAGAATTTCTCCTGCGCATTTGTAAGGCAAGCCATTGAAACGGCACTTGGAGAACAAGGCCACTTCTAAACGCAACGCCGATTATTTCCTAAGGCAGTTTAACACTCTCACTCCCAGGCCTGTGTTGTACTCCTCATGGGACGTTGTACATCGCCGATGACGAATGACATTCTTCGAGCAGTTGTAGGTTCCAGAGTATGGGGCTCATGAAAGCGTCCCTGTGTAGAGAGTTGGGGAAGTCAATTTGCCACGACTAGAATTTCTCCTGCGCAGTTGTAAGGCAAGCCATTGAAACGGCACTTGGAGAACAAGACCACTTCTAAACGCAACGCCGATTATTTCCTAAGGCAGTTTAACACTCTCACTCCCTGGCCCGTGTTGTACTCGTCATGGGACGTTGTACATCGCCGATGACGAATGACATTCTTCGAGCAGTTGTAGGTTCCAGAGTATGGGGCTCATGAAAGCGTCCCTGTGTAGAGAGTTGGTGAAGTCAATTTGCCATGACTAGAATTTCTCCTGCGCAGTTGTCAGGCAAGCCATTGAAACGGCACTTGGAGAACAAGGCCACTTCTAAACGCAACGCCGATTATTTCCTAAGGCAGTTTAACACTCTCACTCCCAGGCCCGTGTTGTACTCGTCATGAGACGTTGTACATCGCCGATGACGAATGACATTCTTCGAGCAGTTGTAGGTTCCAGAGTATGGGGCTTATGAAACCGTCCCTGTGTAGAGAGTAGGGGAAGTCAATTTGCCATGACTAGAATTTCTCCTGCGCAGTTGTAAGGCAAGCCATTGAAACGGCAATTGGAGAACAAGGCCACTTCTAAACGCAACGCCGATTATTTCCTAAGGCAGTTTAACACTCTCACTCTCAGGCCCGTGTTGTACTCGTCATGGGACGTTGTACATCGCTGATGACGAATGACATTCTTCGAGCAGTTGTAGGTTCCAGATTATGGGGCTCATGAAAGCGTCCCTGTGTAGAGAGTTGGGGAAGTCAATTTGCCATGACTAGAATTTCTCCTGCGCAGTTGTAAGGCAAGCCATTGAAACGGCACTTGGAGAACAAGGCCACTTCTAAACGCAACGCCGATTATTTCCTAAGGCAGTTTAACACTCTCACTCCCAGGCCCGTGTTGTACTCGTCATGGGACGTTGTACATCGCCGATGAAGAATGACATTCTTCGAGCAGTTCTAGGTTCCAGAGTATGGGGCTCATGAAAGCATCCCTGTGTAGAGAGTTGGGGAAGTCAATTTGCCATGACTAGAATTTCTCCTGCGCAGTTGTAAGGCAAGCCATTGAAACGGCACTTGAACAAGGCCACTTCTAAACGCAACGCCGATTATTTCCTAAGGCAGTTTAACACTCTCACTCCCAGGCCCGTGTTGTACTCGTCATGGGACGTTGTACATCGCCGATGACGAATGACATTCTTCGAGCAGTTGTAGGTTTCAGAGTATGGGGCTCATGAAAGCGTCCCTGTGTAGAGAGTTGGTGAAGTCAATTTGCCATGACTAGAATTTCTCCTGCGCAGTTGTAAGGCAAGCCATTGAAACGGCACTTGGAGAACAAGGCCACTTCTAAACGCAACGCCGATTATTTCCTAAGGCATTTTAACACACTCACTCCCAGGCCCGTGTTGTACTCGTCATGGGACGTTGTACATCGCCGATGACGAATGACATTCTTCGAACAGTTGTAGGTTCCAGAGTATGGGGCTCATGAAAGCGTCCCTGTGTAGAGAGTTGGGGAAGTCAATTTGCCATGACTAGAATTTCTCCTGCGCAGTTGTAAGGCAAGCCATTGAAACGGCAATTGGAGAACAAGGCCACTTCTAAACGCAACGCCGATTATTTCCTAAGGCAGTTTAACACTCTCACTCCCAGGCCCGTGTTGTACTCGTCATGGGACGTTGTACATCGCCGATGACGAATGACATTCTTCGAGCAGTTCTAGGTTCCAGAGTATGGGGCTCATGAAAGCGTCCCTGTGTAGAGAGTTGGGGAAGTCAATTTGCCATGACTAGAATTTCTCCTGCGCAGTTGTAAGGCAAGCCATTGAAACGGCACTTGAACAAGGCCACTTCTAAACGCAACGCCGATTATTTCCTAAGGCAGTTTAACACTCTCACTCCCAGGCCCGTGTTGTACTCGTCATGGGACGTTGTACATCGCCGATGACGAATGACATTCTTCGAGCAGTTGTAGGTTCCAGAGTATGGGGCTCATGAAAGCGTCCCTGTGTAGAGAGATGGTGAAGTCAATTTGCCATGACTAGAATTTCTCCTGCGCAGTTGTAAGGCAAGCCATTGAAACGGCACTTGGAGAACAAGGCCACTTCTAAACGCAACGCCGATTATTTCCTAAGGCAGTTTAACACACTCACTCCCAGGCCCGTGTTGTACTCGTCATGGGACGTTGTACATCGCCGATGACGAATGACATTCTTCGAGCAGTTGTAGGTTCCAGAGTATGGGGCTCATGAAAGCGTCCCTGTGTAGAGAGTTGGGGAAGTCAATTTGCCATGACTAGAATTTCTCCTGCGCAGTTGTAAGGCAAGCCATTGAAACGGCACTTGGAGAACAAGGCCACTTCTAAACGCAACGCCGATTATTTCCTAAGGCAGTTTAACACTCTGACTCCCAGGCCCGCGTTGTACTCGCCATGGGACGTTGTACATCACCGATGACGAATGACATTCTTCGAGCAGTTGTAGGTTCCAGAGTATGGGGCTCATGAAAGTGTCCCTGTGTTGAGAGTTGGGGAGGTCAATTTGCCATGACTAGAATTTCTCCGGCGCAGTTGTAAGGCAAGCCATTGAAACGGCACTTGAACAAGGCCACTTCTAAACGCAACGCCGATTATTTCCTAAGGCAGTTTAACACTCTCACTCCCAGGCCCGTGTTGTACTCGTCATGGGACGTTGTACATTGCCGATGACGAATGACATTCTGCGAGCAGTTGTAGGTTCCAGATTATGGGGCTCATGAAAGCGTCCCTGTGTAGAGAGTTGGGGAAGTCAGTTTGCCATGACTAGAATTTCTCCTGCGCAGTTGTAAGGCAAGCCATTGAAACGGCTCTTGGAGAACAAGGCCACTTCTAAACGCAACGCCGATTATTTCTTAATGCTTTTTAACACTCTCACTCCCAGGCCCGTGTTGTACTCGCCATGGGACGTTGTACATCGCCGATGACGAATGACATTCTTCGAGCAGTTGTAGGTTCCAGAGTATGGGGCTCATGAAAGCGTCCCTGTGTAGAGAGTTGGGGAAGTCAATTTGCCATGACTAGAATTTCTCCTGCGCAGTTGTAAGGCAAGCCATTGAAACGGCACTTGGAGAACAAGGCCACATCTAAACGCAACGCGGATTATTTCCTAAGGCAGTTTAACACTCTCACTCCCAGGCCCGTGTTGTACTCGTCGTGAGACGTTGTACATCACCGATGACGAATGACATTCTTCGAGCAGTTGTAGGTTCCAGAGTATGGGGCTCATGAAAGCGTCCCTGTGTAGAGAGTTGGGGAAGTCAATTTGCCATGACTAGAATTTCTCCTGCGCAGTTGTAAGGCAAGCCATTGAAACGGCAATTGGAGAACAAGGCCACTTCTAAACGCAACGCCGATTATTTCCTAAGGCAGTTTAACACTCTCACTCCCAGGCCCGTGTTGTACTCGTCATGGGACGTTGTACATCGCCGATGACGAATGACATTCTTCGAGCAGTTGTAGGTTCCAGATTATGGGGCTCATGAAAGCGTCCCTGTGTAGAGAGTTGGGAAGTCAATTTGCCATGACTAGAATTTCTCCTGCGCAGTTGTAAGGCAAGCCATTGAAACGGCACTTGGAGAACAAGGCCACTTCTAAACGCAACGCCGATTATTTCCTAAGGCAGTTTAACACTCTCACTCCCAGGCCCGTGTTGTACTCGTCATGGGACGTTGTACATCGCCGATGAAGAATGACATTCTTCGAGCAGTTCTAGGTTCCAGAGTATGGGGCTCATGAAAGCGTCCCTGTGTAGAGAGTTGGGGAAGTCAATTTGCCATGACTAGAATTTCTCCTGCGCAGTTGTAAGGCAAGCCATTGAAACGGCACTTGAACAAGGCCACTTCTAAACGCAACGCCGATTATTTCCTAAGGCAGTTTAACACTCTCACTCCCAGGCCCGTGTTGTACTCGTCATGGGACGTTGTACATCGCCGATGACGAATGACATTCTTTGAGCAGTTGTAGGTGCCAGAGTATGGGGCTCATGAAAGCGTCCCTGTGTAGAGAGTTGGGGAAGTCATTTTGCCATGACTACAATTTCTCCTGCGCATTTGTAAGGCAAGCCATAGAAACGGCACTTGGAGAACAAGGCCACTTCTAAACGCAACGCCGATTATTTCCTAAGGCAGTTTAACACTCTCACTCCCAGGCCCGTGTTGTACTCGCCATGGGACGTTGTACATCGCCGATGACGAATGACATTCTTCGAGCAGTTGTAGGTTCCAGAGTATGGGGCTCATGAAAGCGTCCCTGTGTAGAGAGTTGGGGAAGTCAATTTGCCATGACTAGAATTTCTCCTGCGCAGTTGTAAGGCAAGCCATTGAAACGGCACTTGGAGAACAAGGCCACATCTAAACGCAACGCGGATTATTTCCTAAGGCAGTTTAACACTCTCACTCCCAGGCCCGTGTTGTACTCGTCGTGAGACGTTGTACATCACCGATGACGAATGACATTCTTCGAGCAGTTGTAGGTTCCAGAGTATGGGGCTCATGAAAGCGTCCCTGTGTAGAGAGTTGGGGAAGTCAATTTGCCATGACTAGAATTTCTCCTGCGCAGTTGTAAGGCAAGCCATTGAAACGGCAATTGGAGAACAAGGCCACTTCTAAACGCAACGCCGATTATTTCCTAAGGCAGTTTAACACTCTCACTCCCAGGCCCGTGTTGTACTCGTCATGGGACGTTGTACATCGCCGATGACGAATGACATTCTTCGAGCAGTTGTAGGTTCCAGATTATGGGGCTCATGAAAGCGTCCCTGTGTAGAGAGTTGGGGAAGTCAATTTGCCATGACTAGAATTTCTCCTGCGCAGTTGTAAGGCAAGCCATTGAAACGGCACTTGAACAAGGCCACTTCTAAACGCAACGCGGATTATTTCCTAAGGCAGTTTAACACTCTCACTCCCAGGCCCGTGTTGTACTCGTCATGAGACGTTGTACATCGCCGATGACGAATGACATTCTTCGAGCAGTTGTAGGTTCCAGAGTATGGGGCTCATGAAAGCTTCCCTGTGTTGAGAGTTGGGGAAGTCAATTTGCCATGACTAGAATTTCTCCTGCGCAGTTGTAAGGCAAGCCATTGAAACGGCAATTGGAGAACAAGGCCACTTCTAAACGCAACGCCGATTATTTCTTAAGGCAGTTTAACACTCTCACTCCCAGGCGCGTGTTGTACTCGTCATGGGACGTTGTACATCGCCGATGACGAATGACATTCTTCGAGCAGTTGTAGGTTCCAGAGTATGGGGCTCATGAAAACGTCCCTGTGTAGAGAGTTGGGGAAGTAAATTTGCCATGACTAGAATTTCTCCTGCGCAGTTGTAAGGCGAGCCATTGAACGGCACTTGGAGAACAAGGCCACTTCTAAACGCAACGCCGATTATTTCCTAAGGCAGTTTAACACTCTCACTCCGAGGCCCGTGTTGTACTCGCCATGGGACGTTGTACATCGCCGATGACGAATGACATTCTTCGAGCAGTTGTAGGTTCCAGAGTATGGGGCTCATGAAAGCGTCCCTGAGTAGAGAGTTGGGGAAGTCAATTTGCCGTGACTAGAATTTCTCCTGCGCAGTTGTAAGGCAAGCCATTGAAACGTCACTTGGAGAACAAGGCCACTTCTAAACGCAACGCCGATTATTTCCTAAGGCAGTTTAACACCCTCACTCCCAGGCCCGTGTTGTACTCGCCATGGGACGTTACATCGCCGATGACGAATGACATTCTTCGAGCAGTTGTAGGTTCCAGAGTATGAGGCTCATGAAAGCGTCCCTGTGTAGAGAGTTGGGGAAGTCAATTTGCCATGACTAGAATTTCTCCTGCGCAGTTGTAAGGCAAGCCATAGAAACGGCACTTGGAGAACAAGGCCACTTCTAAACGCAACGCCGATTATTTCCTAAGGCAGTTTAACACTCTCACTCCCAGGCCCGTGTTGTACTCGCCATGGGACGTTGTACATCGCCGATGACGAATGACATTCTTCGAGCAGTTGTAGGTTCCAGAGTATGGGGCTCATGAAAGCGTCCCTGAGTAGAGAGTTGGGGAAGTCAATTTGCCATGACTAGAATCTCTCCTGCGCAGTTGTAACGCAAGCTATTGAAACGGCACTTGGAGAACAAGGCCACTTCTAAACGCAACGCGGATTATTTCCTAAGGCAGTTTAACACTCTCACTCCCAGGCCCGTGTTGTCCTCGTCATGGGACGTTGTACATCGCCGATGACGAATGACATTCTTCGAGCAGTTGCAGGTTCCAGAGTATGGGGCTCATGAAAGCGTTCCTGTGTAGAGAGTTGGGGAAGTCAAATTGCCATGACTAGAATTTCTCCTGCGCAGTTGTAAGGCAAGCCATTGAAACGGATATTGGAGAACAAGGCCACTTCTATACGCAACGCCGATTATTTCCTAAGGCAGTTTAACACTCTCACTCCCAGGCCCGTGTTGTACTCGTCATGGGACGTTGTACATTGCCGATGACGAATGACATTCTTCGAGCAGTTGTAGGTTCCAGAGTATGGGGCTCATGAAAGCGTCCCTGTGTAGAGAGTTGGGGAAGTCAATTTGCCATGACTAGAATTTCTCCTGCGCAGTTGTAAGGCAAGCCATTGAAACGGCACTTGGAGAACAAGGCCACTTCTAAACGCAACGCCGATTATTTCCTAAGGCAGTTTAACACTCTCACTCCCAGGCCCGTGTTGTACTCGCCATGGGACGTTGTACATCGCCGATGACGAATGACATTCTTCGAGCAGTTGTTGGTTCCAGAGTATGGGGCTCATGAAAGCGTCCCTGAGTAGAGAGTTGGGGAAGTCAATTTGCCGTGACTAGAATTTCTCCTGCGCAGTTTTAAGGCAAGCCATTGAAACGGCACTTGGAGAACAAGGCCACTTCTAATCGCAACGCCGATTATTTCCTAAGGCAGTTTAACACTCTCACTCCCAGGCCCGTGTTGTACTCGCCATGGGACGTTGTACATCGCCGATGACGAATGACATTCTTCGAGCAGTTGTAGGTTCCAGAGTATGGGGCTCATGAAAGCGTCCCTGAGTAGAGAGTTGGGGAAGTCAATTTGCCGTGACTAGAATTTCTCCGGCGCCGTTGTAAGGCAAGCCATTGAAACGGCACTTGGAGAACAAGGCCACTTCTAAACGCAACGCCGATTATTTCCTAAGGCAGTTTAACACTCTCACTCCCAGGCCCGTGTTGTACTCGTCATGGGACGTTGTACATCGCCTATGACGAATGACATTCTTCGAGCAGTTGTAGGTTCCAAGTATGGGACTCATGAAAGCGTCCCTGTGTAGAGAGTAGGGGAAGTCAATTTGCCATGACTAGAATTTCTCCTGCGCAGTTCTAAGGCAAGCCATTGAAACGGCACTTGGAGAACAAGGCCACTTCTAAACGCAACGCCGATTATTTCCTAAGGCAGTTTAACACTCTCACTCCCAGGCCCGTGTTGTACTCGTCATGGGACGTTGTACATCGCCGATGACGAATGACGTTCTTCGAGCAGTTGTAGGTTCCAGAGTATGGGGCTCATGAAAGCGTCTCTGTGTAGAGAGTTGGGGTAGCAAATTTGCCATGACTAGAATTTCTCCTGCGCAGTTGTAAGGCAAGCCATTGAAACGGCACTTGGAGAACAAGGCCACTTCTGAACGCAACGCCGATTATTTCCTAAGGCAGTTTAACACTCTCACTCCCAGGCCCGTGTTGTATTCATCATCGGACGTTGTACATCGCCGATGACGAATGACATTCTTCGAGCAGTTGTAGGTTCCAGAGTACGGGGCTCATGAAAGCGTCCCTGTGTAGAGAGTTGGGGAAGTCAATTTGCCATGACTAGAATTTCTCCTGCGCAGTTCTCAGGCAAGCCATTGAAACGGCACTTGGAGAACAAGGCCACTTCTGAACGCAACGCCGATTGTTTCCTAAGGCAGTTTAACACTCTCACTCCCAGGCCCGTGTTGTACTCGTCATGAGACGTTGTACATCGCCGATGACGAATGACATTCTTCGAGCAGTTGTAGGTTCCAGAGTATGGGGCTTATGAAACCGTCCCTGTGTAGAGAGTAGGGGAAGTCAATTTGCCATCACTAGAATTTCTCCTGCGCAGTTGTAAGGCAAGCCATTGAAACGGAAATTGGAGAACAAGGCCACTTCTAAACGCAACGCCGATTATTTCCTAAGGCAGTTTAACACTCTCACTCCCAGGCCCGTGTTGTACTCGTCATGGGACGTTGTACATCGCCGATGACGAATGACATTCTTCGAGCAGTTGTAGGTTCCAGATTATGGGGCTCATGAAAGCGTCCCTGTGTAGAGAGTTGGGGAAGTCAATTTGCCATGACTAGAATTTCTCCTGCGCAGTTGTAAGGCAAGCCATTGAAACGGCACTTGGAGAACAAGGCCACTTCTAAACGCAACGCCGATTATTTCCTAAGGCAGTTTAACACTCTCACTCCCAGGCCCGTGTTGTACTCGTCATGGGACGTTGTACATCGCCGATGAAGAATGACATTCTTCGAGCAGTTCTAGGTTCCAGAGTATGGGGCTCATGAAAGCGTCCCTGTGTAGAGAGTTGGGGAAGTCAATTTGCCATGACTAGAATTTCTCCTGCGCAGTTGTAAGGCAAGCCATTGAAACGGCACTTGAACAAGGCCACTTCTAAACGCAACGCCGATTATTTCCTAAGGCAGTTTAACACTCTCACTCCCAGGCCTGTGTTGTACTCGTCATGGGACGTTGTACATCGCCGATGACGAATGACATTCTTCGAGCAGTTGTAGGTTCCAGAGTATGGGGCTCATGAAAGCGTCCCTGTGTAGAGAGTTGGGGAAGTCATTTTGCCATGACTAGAATTTCTCCTGCGCATTTGTAAGGCAAGCCATTGAAACGGCACTTGGAGAACAAGGCCACTTCTAAACGCAACGCCGATTATTTCCTAAGGCAGTTTAACACTCTCACTCCCAGGCCTGTGTTGTACTCCTCATGGGACGTTGTACATCGCCGATGACGAATGACATTCTTCGAGCAGTTGTAGGTTCCAGAGTATGGGGCTCATGAAAGCGTCCCTGTGTAGAGAGTTGGGGAAGTCAATTTGCCACGACTAGAATTTCTCCTGCGCAGTTGTAAGGCAAGCCATTGAAACGGCACTTGGAGAACAAGACCACTTCTAAACGCAACGCCGATTATTTCCTAAGGCAGTTTAACACTCTCACTCCCTGGCCCGTGTTGTACTCGTCATGGGACGTTGTACATCGCCGATGACGAATGACATTCTTCGAGCAGTTGTAGGTTCCAGAGTATGGGGCTCATGAAAGCGTCCCTGTGTAGAGAGTTGGTGAAGTCAATTTGCCATGACTAGAATTTCTCCTGCGCAGTTGTCAGGCAAGCCATTGAAACGGCACTTGGAGAACAAGGCCACTTCTAAACGCAACGCCGATTATTTCCTAAGGCAGTTTAACACTCTCACTCCCAGGCCCGTGTTGTACTCGTCATGAGACGTTGTACATCGCCGATGACGAATGACATTCTTCGAGCAGTTGTAGGTTCCAGAGTATGGGGCTTATGAAACCGTCCCTGTGTAGAGAGTAGGGGAAGTCAATTTGCCATGACTAGAATTTCTCCTGCGCAGTTGTAAGGCAAGCCATTGAAACGGCAATTGGAGAACAAGGCCACTTCTAAACGCAACGCCGATTATTTCCTAAGGCAGTTTAACACTCTCACTCCCAGGCCCGTGTTGTACTCGTCATGGGACGTTGTACATCGCCGATGAAGAATGACATTCTTCGAGCAGTTCTAGGTTCCAGAGTATGGGGCTCATGAAAGCATCCCTGTGTAGAGAGTTGGGGAAGTCAATTTGCCATGACTAGAATTTCTCCTGCGCAGTTGTAAGGCAAGCCATTGAAACGGCACTTGAACAAGGCCACTTCTAAACGCAACGCCGATTATTTCCTAAGGCAGTTTAAAACTATCACTCACAGGCCCGTGTTGTACTCGTCATGGGACGTTGTACATCGCCGATGACGAATGACATTCTTCGAGCAGTTGTAGGTTTCAGAGTATGGGGCTCATGAAAGCGTCCCTGTGTAGAGAGTTGGTGAAGTCAATTTGCCATGACTAGAATTTCTCCTGCGCAGTTGTAAGGCAAGCCATTGAAACGGCACTTGGAGAACAAGGCCACTTCTAAACGCAACGCCGATTATTTCCTAAGGCAGTTTAACACACTCACTCCCAGGCCCGTGTTGTACTCGTCATGGGACGTTGTACATCGCCGATGACGAATGACATTCTTCGAACAGTTGTAGGTTCCAGAGTATGGGGCTCATGAAAGCGTCCCTGTGTAGAGAGTTGGGGAAGTCAATTTGCCATGACTAGAATTTCTCCTGCGCAGTTGTAAGGCAAGCCATTGAAACGGCAATTGGAGAACAAGGCCACTTCTAAACGCAACGCCGATTATTTCCTAAGGCAGTTTAACACTCTCACTCCCAGGCCCGTGTTGTACTCGTCATGGGACGTTGTACATCGCCGATGAAGAATGACATTCTTCGAGCAGTTCTAGGTTCCAGAGTATGGGGCTCATGAAAGCGTCCCTGTGTAGAGAGTTGGGGAAGTCAATTTGCCATGACTAGAATTTCTCCTGCGCAGTTGTAAGGCAAGCCATTGAAACGGCACTTGAACAAGGCCACTTCTAAACGCAACGCCGATTATTTCCTAAGGCAGTTTAACACTCTCACTCCCAGGCCCGTGTTGTACTCGTCATGGGACGTTGTACATCGCCGATGACGAATGACATTCTTCGAGCAGTTGTAGGTTCCAGAGTATGGGGCTCATGAAAGCGTCCCTGTGTAGAGAGTTGGTGAAGTCAATTTGCCATGACTAGAATTTCTCCTGCGCAGTTGTAAGGCAAGCCATTGAAACGGCACTTGGAGAACAAGGCCACTTCTAAACGCAACGCCGATTATTTCCTAAGGCAGTTTAACACACTCACTCCCAGGCCCGTGTTGTACTCGTCATGGGACGTTGTACATCGCCGATGACGAATGACATTCTTCGAGCAGTTGTAGGTTCCAGAGTATGGGGCTCATGAAAGCGTCCCTGTGTAGAGAGTTGGGGAAGTCAATTTGCCATGACTAGAATTTCTCCTGCGCAGTTGTAAGGCAAGCCATTGAAACGGCACTTGGAGAACAAGGCCACTTCTAAACGCAACGCCGATTATTTCCTAAGGCAGTTTAACACTCTCACTCCCAGGCCCGCGTTGTACTCGCCATGGGACGTTGTACATCACCGATGACGAATGACATTCTTCGAGCAGTTGTAGGTTCCAGAGTATGGGGCTCATGAAAGCGTCCCTGTGTAGAGAGTTGGGGAAGTCATTTTGCCATGACTAGAATTTCTCCTGCGCATTTGTAAGGCAAGCCATTGAAACGGCACTTGGAGAACAAGGCCACTTCTAAACGCAACGCCGAATATTTCCTAAGGCAGTTTAACACTCTCACTCCCAGGCCTGTGTTGTACTCCTCATGGGACGTTGTACATCGCCGATGACGAATGACATTCTTCGAGCAGTTGTAGGTTCCAGAGTATGGGGCTCATGAAAGCGTCCCTGTGTAGAGAGTTGGGGAAGTCAATTTGCCACGACTAGAATTTCTCCTGCGCAGTTGTAAGGCAAGCCATTGAAACGGCACTTGGAGAACAAGACCACTTCTAAACGCAACGCCGATTATTTCCTAAGGCAGTTTAACACTCTCACTCCCTGGCCCGTGTTGTACTCGTCATGGGACGTTGTACATCGCCGATGACGAATGACATTCTTCGAGCAGTTGTAGGTTCCAGAGTATGGGGCTCATGAAAGCGTCCCTGTGTAGAGAGTTGGTGAAGTCAATTTGCCATGACTAGAATTTCTCCTGCGCAGTTGTCAGGCAAGCCATTGAAACGGCACTTGGAGAACAAGGCCACTTCTAAACGCAACGCCGATTATTTCCTAAGGCAGTTTAACACTCTCACTCCCAGGCCCGTGTTGTACTCGTCATGAGACGTTGTACATCGCCGATGACGAATGACATTCTTCGAGCAGTTGTAGGTTCCAGAGTATGGGGCTTATGAAACCGTCCCTGTGTAGAGAGTAGGGGAAGTCAATTTGCCATGACTAGAATTTCTCCTGCGCAGTTGTAAGGCAAGCCATTGAAACGGCAATTGGAGAACAAGGCCACTTCTAAACGCAACGCCGATTATTTCCTAAGGCAGTTTAACACTCTCACTCCCAGGCCCGTGTTGTACTCGTCATGGGACGTTGTACATCGCTGATGACGAATGACATTCTTCGAGCAGTTGTAGGTTCCAGATTATGGGGCTCATGAAAGCGTCCCTGTGTAGAGAGTTGGGGAAGTCAATTTGCCATGACTAGAATTTCTCCTGCGCAGTTGTAAGGCAAGCCATTGAAACGGCACTTGGAGAACAAGGCCACTTCTAAACGCAACGCCGATTATTTCCTAAGGCAGTTTAACACTCTCACTCCCAGGCCCGTGTTGTACTCGTCATGGGACGTTGTACATCGCCGATGAAGAATGACATTCTTCGAGCAGTTCTAGGTTCCAGAGTATGGGGCTCACGAAAGCATCCCTGTGTAGAGAGTTGGGGAAGTCAATTTGCCATGACTAGAATTTCTCCTGCGCAGTTGTAAGGCAAGCCATTGAAACGGCACTTGAACAAGGCCACTTCTAAACGCAACGCCGATTATTTCCTAAGGCAGTTTAACACTCTCACTCCCAGGCCCGTGTTGTACTCGTCATGGGACGTTGTACATCGCCGATGACGAATGACATTCTTCGAGCAGTTGTAGGTTTCAGAGTATGGGGCTCATGAAAGCGTCCCTGTGTAGAGAGTTGGTGAAGTCAATTTGCCATGACTAGAATTTCTCCTGCGCAGTTGTAAGGCAAGCCATTGAAACGGCACTTGGAGAACAAGGCCACTTCTAAACGCAACGCCGATTATTTCCTAAGGCATTTTAACACACTCACTCCCAGGCCCGTGTTGTACTCGTCATGGGACGTTGTACATCGCCGATGACGAATGACATTCTTCGAACAGTTGTAGGTTCCAGAGTATGGGGCTCATGAAAGCGTCCCTGTGTAGAGAGTTGGGGAAGTCAATTTGCCATGACTAGAATTTCTCCTGCGCAGTTGTAAGGCAAGCCATTGAAACGGCAATTGGAGAACAAGGCCACTTCTAAACGCAACGCCGATTATTTCCTAAGGCAGTTTAACACTCTCACTCCCAGGCCCGTGTTGTACTCGTCATGGGACGTTGTACATCGCCGATGAAGAATGACATTCTTCGAGCAGTTCTAGGTTCCAGAGTATGGGGCTCATGAAAGCGTCCCTGTGTAGAGAGTTGGGGAAGTCAATTTGCCATGACTAGAATTTCTCCTGCGCAGTTGTAAGGCAAGCCATTGAAACGGCACTTGAACAAGGCCACTTCTAAACGCAACGCCGATTATTTCCTAAGGCAGTTTAACACTCTCACTCCCAGGCCCGTGTTGTACTCGTCATGGGACGTTGTACATCGCCGATGACGAATGACATTCTTCGAGCAGTTGTAGGTTCCAGAGTATGGGGCTCATGAAAGCGTCCCTGTGTAGAGAGTTGGTGAAGTCAATTTGCCATGACTAGAATTTCTCCTGCGCAGTTGTAAGGCAAGCCATTGAAACGGCACTTGGAGAACAAGGCCACTTCTAAACGCAACGCCGATTATTTCCTAAGGCAGTTTAACACACTCACTCCCAGGCCCGTGTTGTACTCGTCATGGGACGTTGTACATCGCCGATGACGAATGACATTCTTCGAGCAGTTGTAGGTTCCAGAGTATGGGGCTCATGAAAGCGTCCCTGTGTAGAGAGTTGGGGAAGTCAATTTGCCATGACTAGAATTTCTCCTGCGCAGTTGTAAGGCAAGCCATTGAAACGGCACTTGGAGAACAAGGCCACTTCTAAACGCAACGCCGATTATTTCCTAAGGCAGTTTAACACTCTCACTCCCAGGCCCGCGTTGTACTCGCCATGGGACGTTGTACATCACCGATGACGAATGACATTCTTCGAGCAGTTGTAGGTTCCAGAGTATGGGGCTCATGAAAGTGTCCCTGTGTTGAGAGTTGGGGAGGTCAATTTGCCATGACTAGAATTTCTCCGGCGCAGTTGTAAGGCAAGCCATTGAAACGGCACTTGAACAAGGCCACTTCTAAACGCAACGCCGATTATTTCCTAAGGCAGTTTAACACTCTCACTCCCAGGCCCGTGTTGTACTCGTCATGGGACGTTGTACATCGCCGATGACGAATGACATTCTTCGAGCAGTTGTAGGTTCCAGATTATGGGGCTCATGAAAGCGTCCCTGTGTAGAGAGTTGGGGAAGTCAGTTTGCCATGACTAGAATTTCTCCTGCGCAGTTGTAAGGCAAGCCATTGAAACGGCACTTGGAGAACAAGGCCACTTCTAAACGCAACGCCGATTATTTCCTAAGGCAGTTTAACACTCTCACTCCCAGGCCCGTGTTGTACTCGTCATGGGACGTTGTACATCGCCGATGAAGAATGACATTCTTCGAGCAGTTCTAGGTTCCAGAGTATGGGGCTCATGAAAGCGTCCCTGTGTAGAGAGTTGGGGAAGTCAATTTGCCATGACTAGAATTTCTCCTGCGCAGTTGTAAGGCAAACCATTGAAACGGCACTTGAACAAGGCCACTTCTAAACGCAACGCCGATTATTTCCTAAGGCAGTTTAACACTCTCACTCCCAGGCCCGTGTTGTACTCGTCATGGGACGTTGTACATCGCCGATGACGAATGACATTCTTCGAGCAGTTGTAGGTTCCAGAGTATGGGGCTTATGAAACCGTCCCTGTGTAGAGAGTAGGGGAAGTCAATTTGCCATGACTAGAATTTCTCCTGCGCAGTTGTAAGGCAAGCCATTGAAACGGCAATTGGAGAACAAGGCCACTTCTAAACGCAACGCCGATTATTTCCTAAGGCAGTTTAACACTCTCACTCCCAGGCCCGTGTTGTACTCGTCATGGGACGTTGTACATCGCCGATGACGAATGACATTCTTCGAGCAGTTGTAGGTTCCAGATTATGGGGCTCATGAAAGCGTCCCTGTGTAGAGAGTTGGGGAAGTCAATTTGCCATGACTAGAATTTCTCCTGCGCAGTTGTAAGGCAAGCCATTGAAACGGCACTTGGAGAACAAGGCCACTTCTAAACGCAACGCCGATTATTTCCTAAGGCAGTTTAACACTCTCACTCCCAGGCCCGTGTTGTACTCGTCATGGGACGTTGTACATCGCCGATGAAGAATGACATTCTTCGAGCAGTTCTAGGTTCCAGAGTATGGGGCTCATGAAAGCATCCCTGTGTAGAGAGTTGGGGAAGTCAATTTGCCATGACTAGAATTTCTCCTGCGCAGTTGTAAGGCAAGCCATTGAAACGGCACTTGAACAAGGCCACTTCTAAACGCAACGCCGATTATTTCCTAAGGCAGTTTAACACTCTCACTCCCAGGCCCGTGTTGTACTCGTCATGGGACGTTGTACATCGCCGATGACGAATGACATTCTTCGAGCAGTTGTAGGTTTCAGAGTATGGGGCTCATGAAAGCGTCCCTGTGTAGAGAGTTGGTGAAGTCAATTTGCCATGACTAGAATTTCTCCTTCGCAGTTGTAAGGCAAGCCATTGAAACGGCACTTGGAGAACAAGGCCACTTCTAAACGCAACGCCGATTATTTCCTAAGGCAGTTTAACACACTCACTCCCAGGCCCGTGTTGTACTCGTCATGGGACGTTGTACATCGCCGATGACGAATGACATTCTTCGAACAGTTGTAGGTTCCAGAGTATGGGGCTCATGAAAGCGTCCCTGTGTAGAGAGTTGGGGAAGTCAATTTGCCATGACTAGAATTTCTCCTGCGCAGTTGTAAGGCAAGCCATTGAAACGGCAATTGGAGAACAAGGCCACTTCTAAACGCAACGCCGATTATTTCCTAAGGCAGTTTAACACTCTCACTCCCAGGCCCGTGTTGTACTCGTCATGGGACGTTGTACATCGCCGATGAAGAATGACATTCTTCGAGCAGTTCTAGGTTCCAGAGTATGGGGCTCATGAAAGCGTCCCTGTGTAGAGAGTTGGGGAAGTCAATTTGCCATGACTAGAATTTCTCCTGCGCAGTTGTAAGGCAAGCCATTGAAACGGCACTTGAACAAGGCCACTTCTAAACGCAACGCCGATTATTTCCTAAGGCAGTTTAACACTCTCACTCCCAGGCCCGTGTTGTACTCGTCATGGGACGTTGTACATCGCCGATGACGAATGACATTCTTCGAGCAGTTGTAGGTTCCAGAGTATGGGGCTCATGAAAGCGTCCCTGTGTAGAGAGTTGGTGAAGTCAATTTGCCATGACTAGAATTTCTCCTGCGCAGTTGTAAGGCAAGCCATTGAAACGGCACTTGGAGAACAAGGCCACTTCTAAACGCAACGCCGATTATTTCCTAAGACAGTTTAACACACTCACTCCCAGGCCCGTGTTGTACTCGTCATGGGACGTTGTACATCGCCGATGACGAATGACATTCTTCGAGCAGTTGTAGGTTCCAGAGTATGGGGCTCATGAAAGCGTCCCTGTGTAGAGAGTTGGGGAAGTCAATTTGCCATGACTAGAATTTCTCCTGCGCAGTTGTAAGGCAAGCCATTGAAACGGCACTTGGAGAACAAGGCCACTTCTAAACGCAACGCCGATTATTTCCTAAGGCAGTTTAACACTCTCACTCCCAGGCCCGCGTTGTACTCGCCATGGGACGTTGTACATCACCGATGACGAATGACATTCTTCGAGCAGTTGTAGGTTCCAGAGTATGGGGCTCATGAAAGTGTCCCTGTGTTGAGAGTTGGGGAGGTCAATTTGCCATGACTAGAATTTCTCCGGCGCAGTTGTAAGGCAAGCCTTTGAAACGGCACTTGGAGAACAAGGCCACTTCTAAACGAAACGCCGATTACTTCCTAAGGCAGTTTAACACTCTCACTCCCTGGCCCGTGTTGTACTCGTCATGGGACGTTGTACATCGCCGATGACGAATGACATTCTTCGAGCAGTTGTAGTTTCCAGAGTATGGGGCTCATGAAAGCGTCCCTGTGTAAAGAGTTGGGGAAGTCAATTTGCCATGACTAGAATTTCTCCTGCGCAGTTGTAAGGCAAGCCATTGAAACGGCACTTGGAGAACAAGGCCACTTCTAAACGCAACGCCGATTATTTCCTAAGGCAGTTTAACACTCTCACTCCCAGGCCCGTGTTGTACTCGTCATGGGACGTTGTACATCGCCGATGACGAATGACATTCTTCGAGCAGTTGTAGGTTCCAGAGTATGGGGCTCATGAAAGCGTCCCTGTGTAGAGAGTTGGGGAAGTCAATTTGCCATGACTAAGATTTCTCCTGCGCAGTTGTAAGGCAAGCCATTGAAACGGCACTTGGAGAACAAGGCCACTTCTACACGCAACGCCGATTATTTCCTAAGGCATTTTAACACTCTCACTCCCAGGCCCGTGTTGTACTCGTCATGGGACGTTGTACATCGCCGATGACGAATGACATTCTTCGAGCAGTTGTAGGTTCCAGAGTATGGGGCTCATGAAAGCGTCCCTGTGTAGAGAGTTGGGGAAGTCAATTTGCCATGACTAGAATTTCTCCTGCGCAGTTGTAAGGCAAGCCATTGAAACGGCACTTGGAGAACAAGGCCACTTCTAAACGCAACGCCGATTATTTCCTAAGGCAGTTTAACACTCTCACTCCCAGTCCCGTGTTGTACTCGTCATGGGACGTTGTACATCGCCGATGACGAATGACATTCTTCGAGCAGTTGTAGGTTCCAGAGTATGGGGCTCATGAAAGCGTCCCTGTGTAGAGAGTTGGGGAAGTCAATTTGCCATGACTAGAATTTCTCCTGCGCAGTTGTAAGGCAAGCCATTGAAACCGCACTCGGAGAACAAGGCCACTTCTAAACGCAACGCCGATTATTTCCTAAGGCAGTTTAACACTCTCACTCCCAGGCCCGTGTTGTACTCGTCATGGGACGGTGTACATCACCGATGACGATTGACATTCTTCGAGCAGTTGTAGTTTCCAGAGTATGGGGCTCATGAAAGCGTCCCTGTGTAGAGAGTTGGGGAAGTCAATTTGCCATGACTAGAATTTCTCCTGCGCAGTTGTAAGGCAAGCCATTGAAACGGCACTTGGAGAACAAGGCCACTTCTAAACGCAACGCCGATTATTTCCTAAGGCAGTTTAACACTCTCACTCCCTGGCCCGTGTTTTACTCGTCATGGGACGTTGTACATCGCCGATGACGAATGACATTCTTCGAGCAGTTGTAGTTTCCAGAGTATGGGGCTCATGAAAGCGTCCCTGTGTAGAGAGTTGGGGAAGTCAATTTGCCATGACTAAGATTTCTCCTGCGCAGTTGTAAGGCAAGCCATTGAAACAGCACTTGGAGAACAAGGCCACTTCTAAACGCAACGCCGATTATTTCCTAAGGCCTTTTAACACTCTCACTCCCAGGCCCGTGTTGTACTCGTCATGGGACGTTGTACATCGCCGATGACGAATGACATTCTTCGAGCAGTTGTAGGTTCCAGAGTATGGGGCTCATGAAAGCGTCCCTGTGTAGAGAGTTGGGGAAGTCAATTTGCCATGACTAGAATTTCTCCTGCGCAGTTGTAAGGCAAGCCATTGAAACGGCACTTGGAGAACAAGGCCACTTCTAATCGCAACGCCGATTATTTCCTAAAGCATTTTAACACTCTCACTCCCAGGCCCGTGTTGTACTCGTCATGGGACGTTGTACATCGCCGATGACGAATGACATTCTTCGAGCAGTTGTAGGTTCCAGAGTATGGGGCTCATGAAAGCGTCCCTGTGTAGAGAGTTGGGGAAGTCAATTTGCCATGACTAGAATTTCTCCTGCGCAGTTGTAAGGCAAGCCATTGAAACGGCACTCGGAGAACAAGGCCACTTCTAAACGCAACGCCGATTATTTCCTAAGGCAGTTTAACACTCTCACTCCCAGGCCCGTGTTGTACTCGTCATGGGACGTTGTACATCGCCGATGACGACTGACATTCTTCGAGCAGTTGTAGGTTCCAGAGTATGGGGCTTATGAAAGCGTCCCTGTGGAGAGAGTTAGGGAAGTCAATTTGCCATGACTAGAATTTCTCCTGCGCAGTTGTAAGGCAAGCCATTGAAACGGCACTTGGAGAACAAGGGCACTTCTAAACGCAACGCCGATTATTTCCTAAGGCAGTTTAACACTCTCACTCCCAGGCCCGTGTTGTACTCGCCATGGGACGTTGTACATCGCCGATGATGAATGACATTCTTCGAGCAGTTGTAGGTTCCAGAGTATGGGGCTCATGAAAGCGTCCCTGTGTAGAGAGTTGGGGAAGTCAATTTGCCATGACTAGAATTTCTCCTGCAGAGTTGCAAGGCAAGCCATTGAAACGGCACTTGGAGAACAAGGCCACTTCTAAACGCAACGGCGATTATTTCCTAAGGCAGTTTAACACTCTCACTCCCAGGCCCGCGTTGTACTCGCCATGGGACGTTGTACATCGCCGATGACGAATGACATTCTTCGAGCAGTTGTAGGTTCCAGAGTATGGGGCTCATGAAAGCGTCCCTGTGCTGAGAGTTGGGGAGGTCAATTTGCCATGACTAGAATTTCTCCTGCGCAGTTGTAAGGCAAGCCTTTGAAACGGCACTTGGAGAACAAGGCCACTTCTAAACGCAACGCCGATTACTTCCTAAGGCTGTTTAACACTCTCACTCCCTGGCCCGTGTTGTACTCGTCATGGGACGTTGTACATCGCCGATGACGAATGACATTCTTCGAGCAGTTGTAGTTTCCAGAGTATGGGGCTCATGAAAGCGTCCCTGTGTAAAGAGTTGGGGAAGTCAATTTGCCATGACTAGAATTTCTCCTGCGCAGTTGTAAGGCAAGCCATTGAAACGGCACTTGGAGAACAAGGCTACTTCTAAACGCAACGCCGATTATTTCCTAAGGCAGTTTAACACTCTCACTCCCAGGCCCGTGTTGTACTCGTCATGGGACGTTGTACATCGCCGATGACGAATGACATTCTTCGAGCAGTTGTAGTTTCCAGAGTATGGGGCTCATGAAAGCGTCCCTGTGTAGAGAGTTGGGGAAGTCAATTTGCCATGACTAAGATTTCTCCTGCGCAGTTGTAAGGCAAGCCATTGAAACGGCACTTGGAGAACAAGGCCACTTCTACACGCAACGCCGATTATTTCCTAAGGCATTTTAACACTCTCACTCCCAGGCCCGTGTTGTACTCGTCATGGGACGTTGTACATCGCCGATGACGAATGACATTCTTCGAGCAGTTGTAGGTTCCAGAGTATGGGGCTCATGAAAGCGTCCCTGTGTAGAGAGTTGGGGAAGTCAATTTGCCATGACTAGAATTTCTCCTGTGCAGTTGTAAGGCAAGCCATTGAAACGGCACTTGGAGAACAAGGCCACTTCTAAACGCAACGCCGATTATTTCCTAAGGCAGTTTAACACTCTCACTCCCAGTCCCGTGTTGTACTCGTCATGGGACGTTGTACATCGCCGATGACGAATGACATTCTTCGAGCAGTTCTAGGTTCCAGAGTATGGGGCTCATGAAAGCGTCCCTGTGTAGAGAGTTGGGGAAGTCAATTTGCCATGACTAGAATTTCTCCTGCGCAGTTGTAAGGCAAGCCATTGAAACCGCACTCGGAGAACAAGGCCACTTCTAAACGCAACGCCGATTATTTCCTAAGGCAGTTTAACACTCTCACTCCCAGGCCCGTGTTGTACTCGTCATGGGACGGTGTACATCACCGATGACGAATGACATTCTTCGAGCAGTTGTAGTTTCCAGAGTATGGGGCTCATGAAAGCGTCCCTGTGTAGAGAGTTGGGGAAGTCAATTTGAAATGACTAGAATTTCTCCTGCGCAGTTGTAAGGCAAGCCATTGAAACGGCACTTGGAGAACAAGGCCACTTCTAAACGCAACGCCGATTATTTCCTAAGGCAGTTTAACACTCTCACTCCCAGGCCCGTGTTGTACTCGTCATGGGACGTTGTACATCGCCGATGACGAATGACATTCTTCGAGCAGTTGTAGGTTCCAGAGTATGGGGCTCATGAAAGCGTCCCTGTGTAGAGAGTTGGGGAAGTCAATTTGCCATGACTAGAATTTCTCCTGCGCAGTTGTAAGGCAAGCCATTGAAACGGCACTTGGAGAACAAGGCCACTTCTAAACGCAACGCCGATTATTTCCTAAGGCAGTTTAACACTCTCACTCCCAGGCCCGTGTTGTACTCGTCATGGGACGTTGTACATCGCCGATGAAGAATGACATTCTTCGAGCAGTTCTAGGTTCCAGAGTATGGGGCTCATGAAAGCATCCCTGTGTAGAGAGTTGGGGAAGTCAATTTGCCATGACTAGAATTTCTCCTGCGCAGTTGTAAGGCAAGCCATTGAAACGGCACTTGGAGAACAAGGCCACTTCTAAACGCAACGCCGATTATTTCCTAAGGCAGTTTAACACTCTCACTCCCAGGCCCGTGTTGTACTCGTCATGGGACGTTGTACATCGCCGATGAAGAATGACATTCTTCGAGCAGTTCTAGGCTCCAGAGTATGGGGCTCATGAAAGTGTCCCTGTGTAGAGAGTTGGGGAAGTCAATTTGCCATGACTAGAATTTCTCCTGCGCAGTTGTAAGGCAAGCCATTGAAACGGCACTTGAACAAGGCCACTTCTAAACGCAACGCCGATTATTTCCTAAGGCAGTTTAACACTCTCACTCCCAGGCCCGTGTTGTACTCGTCATGGGACGTTGTACATCGCCGATGACGAATGACATTCTTCGAGCAGTTGTAGGTTCCAGAGTATGGGGCTCATGAAAGCGTCCCTGTGTAGAGAGTTGGGGAAGTCATTTTGCCATGACTAGAATTTCTCCTGCGCATTTGTAAGGCAAGCCATTGAAACGGCACTTGGAGAACAAGGCCACTTCTAAACGCAACGCCGATTATTTCCTAAGGCAGTTTAACACTCTCACTCCCAGGCCTGTGTTGTACTCCTCATGGGACGTTGTACATCGCCGATGACGAATGACATTCTTCGAGCAGTTGTAGGTTCCAGAGTATGGGGCTCATGAAAGCGTCCCTGTGTAGAGAGTTGGGGAAGTCAATTTGCCACGACTAGAATTTCTCCTGCGCAGTTGTAAGGCAAGCCATTGAAACAGCACTTGGAGAACAAGGCCACTTCTAAACGCAACGCCGATTATTTCCTAAGGCCTTTTAACACTCTCACTCCCAGGCCCGTGTTGTACTCGTCATGGGACGTTGTACATCGCCGATGACGAATGACATTCTTCGAGCAGTTGTAGGTTCCAGAGTATGGGGCTCATGAAAGCGTCCCTGTGTAGAGAGTTGGGGAAGTCAATTTGCCATGACTAGAATTTCTCCTGCGCAGTTGTAAGGCAAGCCATTGAAACGGCACTCGGAGAACAAGGCCACTTCTAAACGCAACGCCGATTATTTCCTAAGGCAGTTTAACACTCTCCCTCCCAGGCCCGTGTTGTACTCGTCATGGGACGTTGTACATCGCCTATGACAAATGACATTCTTCGAGCAGTTGTAGGTTCCAGAGTATGGGGCTCATGAAAGCGTCCCTGTGTAGAGAGTTGGGGAAGTCAATTTGCCATGACTAGAATTTCTCCTGCGCAGTTGTAAGGCAAGCCATTGAAACGGCACTTGGAGAACAAGGCCACTTCTAATCGCAACGCCGATTATTTCCTAAAGCATTTTAACACTCTCACTCCCAGGCCCGTGTTGTACTCGTCATGGGACGTTGTACATCGCCGATGACGAATGACATTCTTCGAGCAGTTGTAGGTTCCAGAGTATGGGGCTCATGAAAGCGTCCCTGTGTAGAGAGTTGGGGAAGTCAATTTGCCATGACTAGAATTTCTCCTGCGCAGTTGTAAGGCAAGCCATTGAAACGGCACTCGGAGAACAAGGCCACTTCTAAACGCAACGCCGATTATTTCCTAAGGCAGTTTAACACTCTCACTCCCAGGCCCGTGTTGTACTCGTCATGGGACGTTGTACATCGCCGATGACGACTGACATTCTTCGAGCAGTTGTAGGTTCCAGAGTATGGGGCTTATGAAAGCGTCCCTGTGGAGAGAGTTAGGGAAGTCAATTTGCCATGACTAGAATTTCTCCTGCGCAGTTGTAAGGCAAGCCATTGAAACGGCACTTGGAGAACAAGGGCACTTCGAAACGCAACGCCGATTATTTCCTAAGGCAGTTTAACACTCTCACTCCCAGGCCCGTGTTGTACTCGCCATGGGACGTTGTACATCGCCGATGATGAATGACATTCTTCGAGCAGTTGTAGGTTCCAGAGTATGGGGCTCATGAAAGCGTCCCTGTGTAGAGAGTTGGGGAAGTCAATTTGCCATGACTAGAATTTCTCCTGCAGAGTTGCAAGGCAAGCCATTGAAACGGCACTTGGAGAACAAGGCCACTTCTAAACGCAACGCCGATTATTTCCTAAGGCAGTTTAACACTCTCACTCCCAGGCCCGCGTTGTACTCGCCATGGGACGTTGTACATCGCCGATGACGAATGACATTCTTCGAGCAGTTGTAGGTTCCAGAGTATGGGGCTCATGAAAGCGTCCCTGTGCTGAGAGTTGGGGAGGTCAATTTGCCATGACTAGAATTTCTCCTGCGCAGTTGTAAGGCAAGCCTTTGAAACGGCACTTGGAGAACAAGGCCACTTCTAAACGCAACGCCGATTACTTCCTAAGGCTGTTTAACACTCTCACTCCCTGGCCCGTGTTGTACTCGTCATGGGACGTTGTACATCGCCGATGACGAATGACATTCTTCGAGCAGTTGTAGTTTCCAGAGTATGGGGCTCATGAAAGCGTCCCTGTGTAAAGAGTTGGGGAAGTCAATTTGCCATGACTAGAATTTCTCCTGCGCAGTTGTAAGGCAAGCCATTGAAACGGCACTTGGAGAACAAGGCCACTTCTAAACGCAACGCCGATTATTTCCTAAGGCAGTTTAACACTCTCACTCCCAGGCCCGTGTTGTACTCGTCATGGGACGTTGTACATCGCCGATGACGAATGACATTCTTCGAGCAGTTGTAGTTTCCAGAGTCTGGGGCTCATGAAAGCGTCCCTGTGTAGAGAGTTGGGGAAGTCAATTTGCCATGACTAAGATTTCTCCTGCGCAGTTGTAAGGCAAGCCATTGAAACGGCACTTGGAGAACAAGGCCACTTCTACACGCAACGCCGATTATTTCCTAAGGCATTTTAACACTCTCACTCCCAGGCCCGTGTTGTACTCGTCATGGGACGTTGTACATCGCCGATGACGAATGACATTCTTCGAGCAGTTGTAGGTTCCAGAGTATGGGGCTCATGAAAGCGTCCCTGTGTAGAGAGTTGGGGAAGTCAATTTGCCATGACTAGAATTTCTCCTGCGCAGTTGTAAGGCAAGCCATTGAAACGGCACTTGGAGAACAAGGCCACTTCTAAACGCAACGCCGATTATTTCCTAAGGCAGTTTAACACTCTCACTCCCAGTCCCGTGTTGTACTCGTCATGGGACGTTGTACATCGCCGATGACGAATGACATTCTTCGAGCAGTTGTAGGTTCCAGAGTATGGGGCTCATGAAAGCGTCCCTGTGTAGAGAGTGGGGGAAGTCAATTTGCCATGACTATAATTTCTCCTGCGCAGTTGTAAGGCAAGCCATTGAAACCGCACTCGGAGAACAAGGCCACTTCTAAACGCAACGCCGATTATTTCCTAAGGCAGTTTAACACTCTCACTCCCAGGCCCGTGTTGTACTCGTCATGGGACGGTGTACATCACCGATGACGAATGACATTCTTCGAGCAGTTGTAGTTTCCAGAGTATGGGGCTCATGAAAGCGTCCCTGTGTAGAGAGTTGGGGAAGTCAATTTGAAATGACTAGAATTTCTCCTGCGCAGTTGTAAGGCAAGCCATTGAAACGGCACTTGGAGAACAAGGCCACTTCTAAACGCAACGCCGATTATTTCCTAAGGCAGTTTAACACTCTCACTCCCAGGCCCGTGTTGTACTCGTCATGGGACGTTGTACATCGCCGATGACGAATGACATTCTTCGAGCAGTTGTAGGTTCCAGAGTATGGGGCTCATGAAAGCGTCCCTGTGTAGAGAGTTGGGGAAGTCAATTTGCCATGACTAGAATTTCTCCTGCGCAGTTGTAAGGCAAGCCATTGAAACGGCACTTGGATAACAAGGCCACTTCTAAACGCAACGCCGATTATTTCCTAAGGCAGTTTAACACTCTCACTCCCAGGCCCGTGTTGTACTCGTCATGGGACGTTGTACATCGCCGATGAAGAATGACATTCTTCGAGCAGTTCTAGGTTCCAGAGTATGGGGCTCATGAAAGCATCCCTGTGTAGAGAGTTGGGGAAGTCAATTTGCCATGACTAGAATTTCTCCTGCGCAGTTGTAAGGCAAGCCATTGAAACGGCACTTGGAGAACAAGGCCACTTCTAAACGCAACGCCGATTATTTCCTAAGGCAGTTTAACACTCTCACTCCCAGGCCCGTGTTGTACTCGTCATGGGACGTTGTACATCGCCGATGAAGAATGACATTCTTCGAGCAGTTCTAGGCTCCAGAGTATGGGGCTCATGAAAGCGTCCCTGTGTAGAGAGTTGGGGAAGTCAATTTGCCATGACTAGAATTTCTCCTGCGCAGTTGTAAGGCAAGCCATTGAAACGGCACTTGAACAAGGCCACTTCTAAACGCAACGCCGATTATTTCCTAAGGCAGTTTAACACTCTCACTCCCAGGCCCGTGTTGTACTCGTCATGGGACGTTGTACATCGCCGATGACGAATGACATTCTTCGAGCAGTTGTAGGTTCCAGAGTATGGGGCTCATGAAAGCGTCCCTGTGTAGAGAGTTGGGGAAGTCATTTTGCCATGACTAGAATTTCTCCTGCGCATTTGTAAGGCAAGCCATTGAAACGGCACTTGGAGAACAAGGCCACTTCTAAACGCAACGCCGATTATTTCCTAAGGCAGTTTAACACTCTCACTCCCAGGCCTGTGTTGTATTCCTCATGGGACGTTGTACATCGCCGATGACGAATGACATTCTTCGAGCAGTTGTAGGTTCCAGAGTATGGGGCTCATGAAAGCGTCCCTGTGTAGAGAGTTGGGGAAGTCAATTTGCCACGACTAGAATTTCTCCTGCGCAGTTGTAAGGCAAGCCATTGAAACGGCACTTGGAGAACAAGACCACTTCTAAACGCAACGCCGATTATTTCCTAAGGCAGTTTAACACTCTCACTCCCTGGCCCGTGTTGTACTCGTCATGGGACGTTGTACATCGCCGATGACGAATGACATTCTTCGAGCAGTTGTAGGTTCCAGAGTATGGGGCTCATGAAAGCGTCCCTGTGTAGAGAGTTGGTGAAGTCAATTTGCCATGACTAGAATTTCTCCTGCGCACTTGTCAGGCAAGCCATTGAAACGGCACTTGGAGAACAAGGCCACTTCTAAACGCAACGCCGATTATTTCCTAAGGCAGTTTAACACTCTCACTCCCAGGCCCGTGTTGTTCTCGTCATGAGACGTTGTACATCGCCGATGACGAATGACATTCTTCGAGCAGTTGTAGGTTCCAGAGTATGGGGCTTATGAAACCGTCCCTGTGTAGAGAGTAGGGGAAGTCAATTTGCCATGACTAGAATTTCTCCTGCGCAGTTGTAAGGCAAGCCATTGAAACGGCAATTGGAGAACAAGGCCACTTCTAAACGCAACGCCGATTATTTCCTAAGGCAGTTTAACACTCTCACTCCCAGGCCCGTGTTGTACTCGTCATGGGACGTTGTACATCGCCGATGACAAATGACATTCTTCGAGCAGTTGTAGGTTTCAGAGTATGGGGCTCATGAAAGCGTCCCTGTGTAGAGAGTTGGGGAAGTCAATTTGCCATGACTAGAATTTCTCCTGCGCAGTTGTAAGGCAAGCCATTGAAACGGCACTTGGAGAACAAGGCCACTTCTAATCGCAACGCCGATTATTTCCTAAAGCATTTTAACACTCTCACTCCCAGGCCCGTGTTGTACTCGTCATGGGACGTTGTACATCGCCGATGACGAATGACATTCTTCGAGCAGTTGTAGGTTCCAGAGTATGGGGCTCATGAAAGCGTCCCTGTGTAGAAAGTTGGGGAAGTCAATTTGCCATGACTAGAATTTCTCCTGCGCAGTTGTAAGGCAAGCCATTGAAACGGCACTCGGAGAACAAGGCCACTTCTAAACGCAACGCCGATTATTTCCTAAGGCAGTTTAACACTCTCACTCCCAGGCCCGTGTTGTACTCGTCATGGGACGTTGTACATCGCCGATGACGACTGACATTCTTCGAGCAGTTGTAGGTTCCAGAGTATGGGGCTTATGAAAGCGTCCCTGTGTAGAGAGTTGGGGAAGTCAATTTGCCATGACTAGAATTTCTCCTGCGCAGTTGTAAGGCAAGCCATTGAAACGGCACTTGGAGAACAAGGCCACTTCTAAACGCAACGCCGATTATTTCCTAAGGCAGTTTAACACTCTCACTCCCAGGCCCGTGTTGTACTCGTCATGGGACGTTGTACATCGCCGATGAAGAATGACATTCTTCGAGCAGTTCTAGGTTCCAGAGTATGGGGCTCATGAAAGCATCCCTGTGTAGAGAGTTGGGGAAGTCAATTTGCCATGACTAGAATTTCTCCTGCGCAGTTGTAAGGCAAGCCATTGAAACGGCACTTGGAGAACAAGGCCACTTCTAAACGCAACGCCGATTATTTCCTAAGGCAGTTTAACACTCTCACTCCCAGGCCCGTGTTGTACTCGTCATGGGACGTTGTACATCGCCGATGAAGAATGACATTCTTCGAGCAGTTCTAGGCTCCAGAGTATGGGGCTCATGAAAGCGTCCCTGTGTAGAGAGTTGGGGAAGTCAATTTGCCATGACTAGAATTTCTCCTGCGCAGTTGTAAGGCAAGCCATTGAAACGGCACTTGAACAAGGCCACTTCTAAACGCAACGCCGATTATTTCCTAAGGCAGTTTAACACTCTCACTCCCAGGCCCGTGTTGTACTCGTCATGGGACGTTGTACATCGCCGATGACGAATGACATTCTTCGAGCAGTTGTAGGTTCCAGAGTATGGGGCTCATGAAAGCGTCCCTGTGTAGAGAGTTGGGGAAGTCATTTTGCCATGACTAGAATTTCTCCTGCGCATTTGTAAGGCAAGCCATTGAAACGGCACTTGGAGAACAAGGCCACTTCTAAACGCAACGCCGATTATTTCCTAAGGCAGTTTAACACTCTCACTCCCAGGCCTGTGTTGTATTCCTCATGGGACGTTGTACATCGCCGATGACGAATGACATTCTTCGAGCAGTTGTAGGTTCCAGAGTATGGGGCTCATGAAAGCGTCCCTGTGTAGAGAGTTGGGGAAGTCAATTTGCCACGACTAGAATTTCTCCTGCGCAGTTGTAAGGCAAGCCATTGAAACGGCACTTGGAGAACAAGACCACTTCTAAACGCAACGCCGATTATTTCCTAAGGCAGTTTAACACTCTCACTCCCTGGCCCGTGTTGTACTCGTCATGGGACGTTGTACATCGCCGATGACGAATGACATTCTTCGAGCAGTTGTAGGTTCCAGAGTATGGGGCTCATGAAAGCGTCCCTGTGTAGAGAGTTGGTGAAGTCAATTTGCCATGACTAGAATTTCTCCTGCGCACTTGTCAGGCAAGCCATTGAAACGGCACTTGGAGAACAAGGCCACTTCTAAACGCAACGCCGATTATTTCCTAAGGCAGTTTAACACTCTCACTCCCAGGCCCGTGTTGTTCTCGTCATGAGACGTTGTACATCGCCGATGACGAATGACATTCTTCGAGCAGTTGTAGGTTCCAGAGTATGGGGCTTATGAAACCGTCCCTGTGTAGAGAGTAGGGGAAGTCAATTTGCCATGACTAGAATTTCTCCTGCGCAGTTGTAAGGCAAGCCATTGAAACGGCAATTGGAGAACAAGGCCACTTCTAAACGCAACGCCGATTATTTCCTAAGGCAGTTTAACACTCTCACTCCCAGGCCCGTGTTGTACTCGTCATGGGACGTTGTACATCGCCGATGACAAATGACATTCTTCGAGCAGTTGTAGGTTTCAGAGTATGGGGCTCATGAAAGCGTCCCTGTGTAGAGAGTTGGGGAAGTCAATTTGCCATGACTAGAATTTCTCCTGCGCAGTTGTAAGGCAAGCCATTGAAACGGCACTTGGAGAACAAGGCCACTTCTAATCGCAACGCCGATTATTTCCTAAAGCATTTTAACACTCTCACTCCCAGGCCCGTGTTGTACTCGTCATGGGACGTTGTACATCGCCGATGACGAATGACATTCTTCGAGCAGTTGTAGGTTCCAGAGTATGGGGCTCATGAAAGCGTCCCTGTGTAGAAAGTTGGGGAAGTCAATTTGCCATGACTAGAATTTCTCCTGCGCAGTTGTAAGGCAAGCCATTGAAACGGCACTCGGAGAACAAGGCCACTTCTAAACGCAACGCCGATTATTTCCTAAGGCAGTTTAACACTCTCACTCCCAGGCCCGTGTTGTACTCGTCATGGGACGTTGTACATCGCCGATGACGACTGACATTCTTCGAGCAGTTGTAGGTTCCAGAGTATGGGGCTTATGAAAGCGTCCCTGTGGAGAGAGTTAGGGAAGTCAATTTGCCATGACTAGAATTTCTCCTGCGCAGTTGTAAGGCAAGCCATTGAAACGGCACTTGGAGAACAAGGGCACTTCTAAACGCAACGCCGATTATTTCCTAAGGCAGTTTAACACTCTCACTCCCAGGCCCGTGTTGTACTCGCCATGGGACGTTGTACATCGCCGATGATGAATGACATTCTTCGAGCAGTTGTAGGTTCCAGAGTATGGGGCTCATGAAAGCGTCCCTGTGTAGAGAGTTGGGGAAGTCAATTTGCCATGACTAGAATTTCTCCTGCAGAGTTGCAAGGCAAGCCATTGAAACGGCACTTGGAGAACAAGGCCACTTCTAAACGCAACGCCGATTATTTCCTAAGGCAGTTTAACACTCTCACTCCCAGGCCTGCGTTGTACTCGCCATGGGACGTTGTACATCGCCGATGACGAATGACATTCTTCGAGCAGTTGTAGGTTCCAGAGTATGGGGCTCATGAAAGCGTCCCTGTGCTGAGAGTTGGGGAGGTCAATTTGCCATGACTAGAATTTCTCCTGCGCAGTTGTAAGGCAAGCCTTTGAAACGGCACTTGGAGAACAAGGCCACTTCTAAACGCAACGCCGATTACTTCCTAAGGCTGTTTAACACTCTCACTCCCTGGCCCGTGTTGTACTCGTCATGGGACGTTGTACATCGCCGATGACGAATGACATTCTTCGAGCAGTTGTAGTTTCCAGAGTATGGGGCTCATGAAAGCGTCCCTGTGTAAAGAGTTGGGGAAGTCAATTTGCCATGACTAGAATTTCTCCTGCGCAGTTGTAAGGCAAGCCATTGAAACGGCACTTGGAGAACAAGGCCACTTCTAAACGCAACGCCGATTATTTCCTAAGGCAGTTTAACACTCTCACTCCCAGGCCCGTGTTGTACTCGTCATGGGACGTTGTACATCGCCGATGACGAATGACATTCTTCGAGCAGTTGTAGTTTCCAGAGTATGGGGCTCATGAAAGCGTCCCTGTGTAGAGAGTTGGGGAAGTCAATTTGCCATGACTAAGATTTCTCCTGCGCAGTTGTAAGGCAAGCCATTGAAACGGCACTTGGAGAACAAGGCCACTTCTACACGCAACGCCGATTATTTCCTAAGGCATTTTAACACTCTCACTCCCAGGCCCGTGTTGTACTCGTCATGGGACGTTGTACATCGCCGATGACGAATGACATTCTTCGAGCAGTTGTAGGTTCCAGAGTATGGGGCTCATGAAAGCGTCCCTGTGTAGAGAGTTGGGGAAGTCAATTTGCCATGACTAGAATTTCTCCTGCGCAGTTGTAAGGCAAGCCATTGAAACGGCACTTGGAGAACAAGGCCACTTCTAAACGCAACGCCGATTATTTCCTAAGGCAGTTTAACACTCTCACTCCCAGTCCCGTGTTGTACTCGTCATGGGACGTTGTACATCGCCGATGACGAATGACATTCTTCGAGCAGTTGTAGGTTCCAGAGTATGGGGCTCATGAAAGCGTCCCTGTGTAGAGAGTTGGGGAAGTCAATTTGCCATGACTAGAATTTCTCCTGCGCAGTTGTAAGGCAAGCCATTGAAACCGCACTCGGAGAACAAGGCCACTTCTAAACGCAACGCCGATTATTTCCTAAGGCAGTTTAACACTCTCACTCCCAGGCCCGTGTTGTACTCGTCATGGGACGGTGTACATCACCGATGACGAATGACATTCTTCGAGCAGTTGTAGTTTCCAGAGTATGGGGCTCATGAAAGCGTCCCTGTGTAGAGAGTTGGGGAAGTCAATTTGAAATGACTAGAATTTCTCCTGCGCAGTTGTAAGGCAAGCCATTGAAACGGCACTTGGAGAACAAGGCCACTTCTAAACGCAACGCCGATTATTTCCTAAGGCAGTTTAACACTCTCACTCCCAGGCCCGTGTTGTACTCGTCATGGGACGTTGTACATCGCCGATGACGAATGACATTCTTCGAGCAGTTGTAGGTTCCAGAGTATGGGGCTCATGAAAGCGTCCCTGTGTAGAGAGTTGGGGAAGTCAATTTGCCATGACTAGAATTTCTCCTGCGCAGTTGTAAGGCAAGCCATTGAAACGGCACTTGGAGAACAAGGCCACTTCTAAACGCAACGCCGATTATTTCCTAAGGCAGTTTAACACTCTCACTCCCAGGCCCGTGTTGTACTCGTCATGGGACGTTGTACATCGCCGATGAAGAATGACATTCTTCGAGCAGTTCTAGGTTCCAGAGTATGGGGCTCATGAAAGCATCCCTGTGTAGAGAGTTGGGGAAGTCAATTTGCCATGACTAGAATTTCTCCTGCGCAGTTGTAAGGCAAGCCATTGAAACGGCACTTGGAGAACAAGGCCACTTCTAAACGCAACGCCGATTATTTCCTAAGGCAGTTTAACACTCTCACTCCCAGGCCCGTGTTGTACTCGTCATGGGACGTTGTACATCGCCGATGAAGAATGACATTCTTCGAGCAGTTCTAGGTTCCAGAGTATGGGGCTCATGAAAGCGTCCCTGTGTAGAGAGTTGGGGAAGTCAATTTGCCATGACTAGAATTTCTCCTGCGCAGTTGTAAGGCAAGCCATTGAAACGGCACTTGAACAAGGCCACTTCTAAACGCAACGCCGATTATTTCCTAAGGCAGTTTAACACTCTCACTCCCAGGCCCGTGTTGTACTCGTCATGGGACGTTGTACATCGCCGATGACGAATCACATTCTTCGAGCAGTTGTAGGTTCCAGAGTATGGGGCTCATGAAAGCGTCCCTGTGTAGAGAGTTGGGGAAGTCATTTTGCCATGACTAGAATTTCTCCTGCGCATTTGTAAGGCAAGCCATTGAAACGGCACTTGGAGAACAAGGCCACTTCTAAACGCAACGCCGAATATTTCCTAAGGCAGTTTAACACTCTCACTCCCAGGCCTGTGTTGTACTCCTCATGGGACGTTGTACATCGCCGATGACGAATGACATTCTTCGAGCAGTTGTAGGTTCCAGAGTATGGGGCTCATGAAAGCGTCCCTGTGTAGAGAGTTGGGGAAGTCAATTTGCCACGACTAGAATTTCTCCTGCGCAGTTGTAAGGCAAGCCATTGAAACGGCACTTGGAGAACAAGACCACTTCTAAACGCAACGCCGATTATTTCCTAAGGCAGTTTAACACTCTCACTCCCTGGCCCGTGTTGTACTCGTCATGGGACGTTGTACATCGCCGATGACGAATGACATTCTTCGAGCAGTTGTAGGTTCCAGAGTATGGGGCTCATGAAAGCGTCCCTGTGTAGAGAGTTGGTGAAGTCAATTTGCCATGACTAGAATTTCTCCTGCGCAGTTGTCAGGCAAGCCATTGAAACGGCACTTGGAGAACAAGGCCACTTCTAAACGCAACGCCGATTATTTCCTAAGGCAGTTTAACACTCTCACTCCCAGGCCCGTGTTGTACTCGTCATGAGACGTTGTACATCGCCGATGACGAATGACATTCTTCGAGCAGTTGTAGGTTCCAGAGTATGGGGCTTATGAAACCGTCCCTGTGTAGAGAGTAGGGGAAGTCAATTTGCCATGACTAGAATTTCTCCTGCGCAGTTGTAAGGCGAGCCATTGAAACGGCAATTGGAGAACAAGGCCACTTCTAAACGCAACGCCGATTATTTCCTAAGGCAGTTTAACACTCTCACTCCCAGGCCCGTGTTGTACTCGTCATGGGACGTTGTACATCGCCGATGACGAATGACATTCTTCGAGCAGTTGTAGGTTCCAGATTATGGGGCTCATGAAAGCGTCCCTGTGTAGAGAGTTGGGGAAGTCAATTTGCCATCACTAGAATTTCTCCTGCGCAGTTGTAAGGCAAGCCATTGAAACGGCACTTGGAGAACAAGGCCACTTCTAAACGCAACGCCGATTATTTCCTAAGGCAGTTTAACACTCTCACTCCCAGGCCCGTGTTGTACTCGTCATGGGACGTTGTACATCGCCGATGAAGAATGACATTCTTCGAGCAGTTCTAGGTTCCAGAGTATGGGGCTCATGAAAGCATCCCTGTGTAGAGAGTTGGGGAAGTCAATTTGCCATGACTAGAATTTCTCCTGCGCAGTTGTAAGGCAAGCCATTGAAACGGCACTTGAACAAGGCCACTTCTAAACGCAACGCCGATTATTTCCTAAGGCAGTTTAACACTCTCACTCCCAGGCCCGTGTTGTACTCGTCATGGGACGTTGTACATCGCCGATGACGAATGACATTCTTCGAGCAGTTGTAGGTTCCAGAGTATGGGGCTCATGAAAGCGTCCCTGTGTAGAGAGTTGGTGAAGTCAATTTGCCATGACTAGAATTTCTCCTGCGCAGTTGTAAGGCAAGCCATTGAAACGGCACTTGGAGAACAAGGCCACTTCTAAACGCAACGCCGATTATTTCCTAAGGCAGTTTAACACACTCACTCCCAGGCCCGTGTTGTACTCGTCATGGGACGTTGTACATCGCCGATGACGAATGACATTCTTCGAACAGTTGTAGGTTCCAGAGTATGGGGCTCATGAAAGCGTCCCTGTGTAGAGAGTTGGGGAAGTCAATTTGCCATGACTAGAATTTCTCCTGCGCAGTTGTAAGGCAAGCCATTGAAACGGCAATTGGAGAACAAGGCCACTTCTAAACGCAACGCCGATTATTTCCTAAGGCAGTTTAACACTCTCACTCCCAGGCCCGTGTTGTACTCGTCATGGGACGTTGTACATCGCCGATGAAGAATGACATTCTTCGAGCAGTTCTAGGTTCCAGAGTATGGGGCTCATGAAAGCGTCCCTGTGTAGAGAGTTGGGGAAGTCAATTTGCCATGACTAGAATTTCTCCTGCGCAGTTGTAAGGCAAGCCATTGAAACGGCACTTGAACAAGGCCACTTCTAAACGCAACGCCGATTATTTCCTAAGGCAGTTTAACACTCTCACTCCCAGGCCCGTGTTGTACTCGTCATGGGACGTTGTACATCGCCGATGACGAATGACATTCTTCGAGCAGTTGTAGGTTCCAGAGTATGGGGCTCATGAAAGCGTCCCTGTGTAGAGAGTTGGTGAAGTCAATTTGCCATGACTAGAATTTCTCCTGCGCAGTTGTAAGGCAAGCCATTGAAACGGCACTTGGAGAACAAGGCCACTTCTAAACGCAACGCCGATTATTTCCTAAGGCAGTTTAACACTCTCACTCCCAGGCCCGTGTTGTACTCGTCATGGGACGTTGTACATCGCCGATGACGAATGACATTCTTCGAGCAGTTGTAGTTTCCAAGCATGGGGCTCATGAAAGCGTCCCTGTGTAGAGAGTTGGGGAAGTCAATTTGCCATGACTAAGATTTCTCCTGCGCAGTTGTAAGGCAAGCCATTGAAACGGCACTTGGAGAACAAGGCCACTTCTACACGCAACGCCGATTATTTCCTAAGGCATTTTAACACTCTCACTCCCAGGCCCGTGTTGTACTCGTCATGGGACGTTGTACATCGCCGATGACGAATGACATTCTTCGAGCAGTTGTAGGTTCCAGAGTATGGGGCTCATGAAAGCGTCCCTGTGTAGAGAGTTGGGGAAGTCAATTTGCCATGACTAGAATTTCTCCTGCGCAGTTGTAAGGCAAGCCATTGAAACGGCACTTGGAGAACAAGGCCACTTCTAAACGCAACGCCGATTATTTCCTAAGGCAGTTTAACACTCTCACTCCCAGTCCCGTGTTGTACTCGTCATGGGACGTTGTACATCGCCGATGACGAATGCCATTCTTCGAGCAGTTGTAGGTTCCAGAGTATGGGGCTCATGAAAGCGTCCCTGTGTAGAGAGTTGGGGAAGTCAATTTGCCATGACTAGAATTTCTCCTGCGCAGTTGTAAGGCAAGCCATTGAAACCGCACTCGGAGAACAAGGCCACTTCTAAACGCAACGCCGATTATTTCCTAAGGCAGTTTAACACTCTCACTCCCAGGCCCGTGTTGTACTCGTCATGGGACGGTGTACATCACCGATGACGAATGACATTCTTCGAGCAGTTGTAGTTTCCAGAGTATGGGGCTCATGAAAGCGTCCCTGTGTAGAGAGTTGGGGAAGTCAATTTGAAATGACTAGAATTTCTCCTGCGCAGTTGTAAGGCAAGCCATTGAAACGGCACTTGGAGAACAAGGCCACTTCTAAACGCAACGCCGATTATTTCCTAAGGCAGTTTAACACTCTCACTCCCAGGCCCGTGTTGTACTCGTCATGGGACGTTGTACATCGCCGATGACGAATGACATTCTTCGAGCAGTTGTAGGTTCCAGAGTATGGGGCTCATGAAAGCGTCCCTGTGTAGAGAGTTGGGGAAGTCAATTTGCCATGACTAGAATTTCTCCTGCGCAGTTGTAAGGCAAGCCATTGAAACGGCACTTGGAGAACAAGGCCACTTCTAAACGCAACGCCGATTATTTCCTAAGGCAGTTTAACACTCTCACTCCCAGTCCCGTGTTGTACTCGTCATGGGACGTTGTACATCGCCGATGACGAATGACATTCTTCGAGCAGTTGTAGGTTCCAGAGTATGGGGCTCATGAAAGCGTCCCTGTGTAGAGAGTTGGGGAAGTCAATTTGCCATGACTAGAATTTCTCCTGCGCAGTTGTAAGGCAAGCCATTGAAACCGCACTCGGAGAACAAGGCCACTTCTAAACGCAACGCCGATTATTTCCTAAGGCAGTTTAACACTCTCACTCCCAGGCCCGTGTTGTACTCGTCATGGGACGGTGTACATCACCGATGACGAATGACATTCTTCGAGCAGTTGTAGTTTCCAGAGTATGGGGCTCATGAAAGCGTCCCTGTGTAGAGAGTTGGGGAAGTCAATTTGAAATGACTAGAATTTCTCCTGCGCAGTTGTAAGGCAAGCCATTGAAACGGCACTTGGAGAACAAGGCCACTTCTAAACGCAACGCCGATTATTTCCTAAGGCAGTTTAACACTCTCACTCCCAGGCCCGTGTTGTACTCGTCATGGGACGTTGTACATCGCCGATGTCGAATGACATTTTTCGAGCAGTTGTAGGTTCCAGAGTATGGGGCTCATGAAAGCGTCCCTGTGTAGAGAGTTGGGGAAGTCAATTTGCCATGACTAGAATTTCTCCTGCGCAGTTGTAAGGCAAGCCATTGAAACGGCACTTGGAGAACAAGGCCACTTCTAAACGCAACGCCGATTATTTCCTAAGGCAGTTTAACACTCTCACTCCCAGGCCCGTGTTGTACTCGTCATGGGACGTTGTACATCGCCGATGAAGAATGACATTCTTCGAGCAGTTCTAGGTTCCAGAGTATGGGGCTCATGAAAGCATCCCTGTGTAGAGAGTTGGGGAAGTCAATTTGCCATGACTAGAATTTCTCCTGCGCAGTTGTAAGGCAAGCCATTGAAACGGCACTTGGAGAACAAGGCCACTTCTAAACGCAACGCCGATTATTTCCTAAGGCAGTTTAACACTCTCACTCCCAGGCCCGTGTTGTACTCGTCATGGGACGTTGGACATCGCCGATGAAGAATGACATTCTTCGAGCAGTTCTAGGTTCCAGAGTATGGGGCTCATGAAAGCGTCCCTGTGTAGAGAGTTGGGGAAGTCAATTTGCCATGACTAGAATTTCTCCTGCGCAGTTGTAAGGCAAGCCATTGAAACGGCACTTGGAGAACAAGGCCACTTCTAAACGCAACGCCGATTATTTCCTAAGGCAGTTTAACACTCTCACTCCCAGGCCCGTGTTGTACTCGTCATGGGACGTTGTACATCGCCGATGAAGAATGACATTCTTCGAGCAGTTCTAGGTTCCAGAGTATGGGGCTCATGAAAGCATCCCTGTGTAGAGAGTTGGGGAAGTCAATTTGCCATGACTAGAATTTCTCCTGCGCAGTTGTAAGGCAAGCCATTGAAACGGCACTTGAACAAGGCCACTTCTAAACGCAACGCCGATTATTTCCTAAGGCAGTTTAACACTCTCACTCCCAGGCCCGTGTTGTACTCGTCATGGGACGTTGTACATCGCCGATGACGAATGACATTCTTCGAGCAGTTGTAGGTTCCAGAGTATGGGGCTCATGAAAGCGTCCCTGTGTAGAGAGTTGGTGAAGTCAATTTGCCATGACTAGAATTTCTCCTGCGCAGTTGTAAGGCAAGCCATTGAAACGGCACTTGGAGAACAAGGCCACTTCTAAACGCAACGCCGATTATTTCCTAAGGCAGTTTAACACACTCACTCCCAGGCCCGTGTTGTACTCGTCATGGGACGTTGTACATCGCCGATGACGAATGACATTCTTCGAACAGTTGTAGGTTCCAGAGTATGGGGCTCATGAAAGCGTCCCTGTGTAGAGAGTTGGGGAAGTCAATTTGCCATGACTAGAATTTCTCCTGCGCAGTTGTAAGGCAAGCCATTGAAACCGCACTCGGAGAACAAGGCCACTTCTAAACGCAACGCCGATTATTTCCTAAGGCAGTTTAACACTCTCACTCCCAGGCCCGTGTTGTACTCGTCATGGGACGGTGTACATCACCGATGACGAATGACATTCTTCGAGCAGTTGTAGTTTCCAGAGTATGGGGCTCATGAAAGCGTCCCTGTGTAGAGAGTTGGGGAAGTCAATTTGAAATGACTAGAATTTCTCCTGCGCAGTTGTAAGGCAAGCCATTGAAACGGCACTTGGAGAACAAGGCCACTTCTAAACGCAACGCCGATTATTTCCTAAGGCAGTTTAACACTCTCACTCCCAGGCCCGTGTTGTACTCGTCATGGGACGTTGTACATCGCCGATGACGAATGACATTCTTCGAGCAGTTGTAGGTTCCAGAGTATGGGGCTCATGAAAGCGTCCCTGTGTAGAGAGTTGGGGAAGTCAATTTGCCATGACTAGAATTTCTCCTGCGCAGTTGTAAGGCAAGCCATTGAAACGGCACTTGGAGAACAAGGCCACTTCTAAACGCAACGCCGATTATTTCCTAAGGCAGTTTAACACTCTCACTCCCAGGCCCGTGTTGTACTCGTCATGGGACGTTGTACATCGCCGATGAAGAATGACATTCTTCGAGCAGTTCTAGGTTCCAGAGTATGGGGCTCATGAAAGCATCCCTGTGTAGAGAGTTGGGGAAGTCAATTTGCCATGACTAGAATTTCTCCTGCGCAGTTGTAAGGCAAGCCATTGAAACGGCACTTGGAGAACAAGGCCACTTCTAAACGCAACGCCGATTATTTCCTAAGGCAGTTTAACACTCTCACTCCCAGGCCCGTGTTGTACTCGTCATGGGACGTTGTACATCGCCGATGAAGAATGACATTCTTCGAGCAGTTCTAGGTTCCAGAGTATGGGGCTCATGAAAGCGTCCCTGTGTAGAGAGTTGGGGAAGTCAATTTGCCATGACTAGAATTTCTCCTGCGCAGTTGTAAGGCAAGCCATTGAAACGGCACTTGAACAAGGCCACTTCTAAACGCAACGCCGATTATTTCCTAAGGCAGTTTAACACTCTCACTCCCAGGCCCGTGTTGTACTCGTCATGGGACGTTGTACATCGCCGATGACGAATGACATTCTTCGAGCAGTTGTAGGTTCCAGAGTATGGGGCTCATGAAAGCGTCCCTGTGTAGAGAGTTGGGGAAGTCATTTTGCCATGACTAGAATTTCTCCTGCGCATTTGTAAGGCAAGCCATTGAAACGGCACTTGGAGAACAAGGCCACTTCTAAACGCAACGCCGATTATTTCCTAAGGCAGTTTAACACTCTCACTCCCAGGCCTGTGTTGTACTCCTCATGGGACGTTGTACATCGCCGATGACGAATGACATTCTTCGAGCAGTTGTAGGTTCCAGAGTATGGGGCTCATGAAAGCGTCCCTGTGTAGAGAGTTGGGGAAGTCAATTTGCCACGACTAGAATTTCTCCTGCGCAGTTGTAAGGCAAGCCATTGAAACGGCACTTGGAGAACAAGACCACTTCTAAACGCAACGCCGATTATTTCCTAAGGCAGTTTAACACTCTCACTCCCTGGCCCGTGTTGTACTCGTCATGGGACGTTGTACATCGCCGATGATGAATGACATTCTTCGAGCAGTTGTAGGTTCCAGAGTATGGGGCTCATGAAAGCGTCCCTGTGTAGAGAGTTGGTGAAGTCAATTTGCCATGACTAGAATTTCTCCTGCGCAGTTGTCAGGCAAGCCATTGAAACGGCACTTGGAGAACAAGGCCACTTCTAAACGCAACGCCGATTATTTCCTAAGGCAGTTTAACACTCTCACTCCCAGGCCCGTGTTGTACTCGTCATGAGACGTTGTACATCGCCGATGACGAATGACATTCTTCGAGCAGTTGTAGGTTCCAGTGTATGGGGCTTATGAAACCGTCCCTGTGTAGAGAGTAGGGGAAGTCAATTTGCCATGACTAGAATTTCTCCTGCGCAGTTGTAAGGCAAGCCATTGAAACGGCAATTGGAGAACAAGGCCACTTCTAAACGCAACGCCGATTATTTCCTAAGGCAGTTTAACACTCTCACTCCCAGGCCCGTGTTGTACTCGTCATGGGACGTTGTACATCGCCGATGACGAATGACATTCTTCGAGCAGTTGTAGGTTCCAGATTATGGGGCTCATGAAAGCGTCCCTGTGTAGAGAGTTGGGGAAGTCAATTTGCCATGACTAGAATTTCTCCTGCGCAGTTGTAAGGCAAGCCATTGAAACGGCACTTGGAGAACAAGGCCACTTCTAAACGCAACGCCGATTATTTCCTAAGGCAGTTTAACACTCTCACTCCCAGGCCCGTGTTGTACTCGTCATGGGACGTTGTACATCGCCGATGAAGAATGACATTCTTCGAGCAGTTCTAGGTTCCAGAGTATGGGGCTCATGAAAGCATCCCTGTGTAGAGAGTTGGGGAAGTCAATTTGCCATGACTAGAATTTCTCCTGCGCAGTTGTAAGGCAAGCCATTGAAACGGCACTTGAACAAGGCCACTTCTAAACGCAACGCCGATTATTTCCTAAGGCAGTTTAACACTCTCACTCCCAGGCCCGTGTTGTACTCGTCATGGGACGTTGTACATCGCCGATGACGAATGACATTCTTCGAGCAGTTGTAGGTTCCAGAGTATGGGGCTCATGAAAGCGTCCCTGTGTAGAGAGTTGGTGAAGTCAATTTGCCATGACTAGAATTTCTCCTGCGCAGTTGTAAGGCAAGCCATTGAAACGGCACTTGGAGAACAAGGCCACTTCTAAACGCAACGCCGATTATTTCCTAAGGCAGTTTAACACACTCACTCCCAGGCCCGTGTTGTACTCGTCATGGGACGTTGTACATCGCCGATGACGAATGACATTCTTCGAACAGTTGTAGGTTCCAGAGTATGGGGCTCATGAAAGCGTCCCTGTGTAGAGAGTTGGGGAAGTCAATTTGCCATGACTAGAATTTCTCCTGCGCAGTTGTAAGGCAAGCCATTGAAACGGCAATTGGAGAACAAGGCCACTTCTAAACGCAACGCCGATTATTTCCTAAGGCAGTTTAACACTCTCACTCCCAGGCCCGTGTTGTACTCGTCATGGGACGTTGTACATCGCCGATGAAGAATGACATTCTTCGAGCAGTTCTAGGTTCCAGAGAATGGGGCTCATGAAAGCGTCCCTGTGTAGAGAGTTGGGGAAGTCAATTTGCCATGACTAGAATTTCTCCTGCGCAGTTGTAAGGCAAGCCATTGAAACGGCACTTGAACAAGGCCACTTCTAAACGCAACGCCGATTATTTCCTAAGGCAGTTTAACACTCTCACTCCCAGGCCCGTGTTGTACTCGTCATGGGACGTTGTACATCGCCGATGACGAATGACATTCTTCGAGCAGTTGTAGGTTCCAGAGTATGGGGCTCATGAAAGCGTCCCTGTGTAGAGAGTTGGTGAAGTCAATTTGCCATGACTAGAATTTCTCCTGCGCAGTTGTAAGGCAAGCCATTGAAACGGCACTTGGAGAACAAGGCCACTTCTAAACGCAACGCCGATTATTTCCTAAGGCAGTTTAACACACTCACTCCCAGGCCCGTGTTGTACTCGTCATGGGACGTTGTACATCGCCGATGACGAATGACATTCTTCGAGCAGTTGTAGGTTCCAGAGTATGGGGCTCATGAAAGCGTCCCTGTGTAGAGAGTTGGGGAAGTCAATTTGCCATGACTAGAATTTCTCCTGCGCAGTTGTAAGGCAAGCCATTGAAACGGCACTTGGAGAACAAGGCCACTTCTAAACGCAACGCCGATTATTTCCTAAGGCAGTTTAACACTCTCACTCCCAGGCCCGCGTTGTACTCGCCATGGGACGTTGTACATCACCGATGACGAATGACATTCTTCGAGCAGTTGTAGGTTCCAGAGTATGGGGCTCATGAAAGTGTCCCTGTGTTGAGAGTTGGGGAGGTCAATTTGCCATGACTAGAATTTCTCCGGCGCAGTTGTAAGGCAAGCCTTTGAAACGGCACTTGGAGAACAAGGCCACTTCTAAACGAAACGCCGATTACTTCCTAAGGCAGTTTAACACTCTCACTCCCTGGCCCGTGTTGTACTCGTCATGGGACGTTGTACATCGCCGATGACGAATGACATTCTTCGAGCAGTTGTAGTTTCCAGAGTATGGGGCTCATGAAAGCGTCCCTGAGTAAAGAGTTGGGGAAGTCAATTTGCCATGACTAGAATTTCTCCTGCGCAGTTGTAAGGCAAGCCATTGAAACGGCACTTGGAGAACAAGGCCACTTCTAAACGCAACGCCGATTATTTCCTAAGGCAGTTTAACACTCTCACTCCCAGGCCCGTGTTGTACTCGTCATGGGACGTTGTACATCGCCGATGACGAATGACATTCTTCGAGCAGTTGTAGGTTCCAGAGTATGGGGCTCATGAAAGCGTCCCTGTGTAGAGAGTTGGGGAAGTCAATTTGCCATGACTAAGATTTCTCCTGCGCAGTTGTAAGGCAAGCCATTGAAACGGCACTTGGAGAACAAGGCCACTTCTACACGCAACGCCGATTATTTCCTAAGGCATTTTAACACTCTCACTCCCAGGCCCGTGTTGTACTCGTCATGGGACGTTGTACATCGCCGATGACGAATGACATTCTTCGAGCAGTTGTAGGTTCCAGAGTATGGGGCTCATGAAAGCGTCCCTGTGTAGAGAGTTGGGGAAGTCAATTTGCCATGACTAGAATTTCTCCTGCGCAGTTGTAAGGCAAGCCATTGAAACGGCACTTGGAGAACAAGGCCACTTCTAAACGCAACGCCGATTATTTCCTAAGGCAGTTTAACACTCTCACTCCCAGTCCCGTGTTGTACTCGTCATGGGACGTTGTACATCGCCGATGACGAATGACATTCTTCGAGCAGTTGTAGGTTCCAGAGTATGGGGCTCATGAAAGCGTCCCTGTGTAGAGAGTTGGGGAAGTCAATTTGCCATGACTAGAATTTCTCCTGCGCAGTTGTAACGCAAGCCATTGAAACCGCACTCGGAGAACAAGGCCACTTCTAAACGCAACGCCGATTATTTCCTAAGGCAGTTTAACACTCTCACTCCCAGGCCCGTGTTGTACTCGTCATGGGACGGTGTACATCACCGATGACGAATGACATTCTTCGAGCAGTTGTAGTTTCCAGAGTATGGGGCTCATGAAAGCGTCCCTGTGTAGAGAGTTGGGGAAGTCAATTTGAAATGACTAGAATTTCTCCTGCGCAGTTGTAAGGCAAGCCATTGAAACGGCACTTGGAGAACAAGGCCACTTCTAAACGCAACGCCGATTATTTCCTAAGGCAGTTTAACACTCTCACTCCCAGGCCCGTGTTGTACTCGTCATGGGACGTTGTACATCGCCGATGACGAATGACATTCTTCGAGCAGTTGTAGGTTCCAGAGTATGGGGCTCATGAAAGCGTCCCTGTGTAGAGAGTTGGGGAAGTCAATTTGCCATGACTAGAATTTCTCCTGCGCAGTTGTAAGGCAAGCCATTGAAACGGCACTTGGAGAACAAGGCCACTTCTAAACGCAACGCCGATTATTTCCTAAGGCAGTTTAACACTCTCACTCCCTGGTCCGTGTTTTACTCGTCATGGGACGTTGTACATCGCCGATGACGAATGACGTTCTTCGAGCAGATGTAGTTTCCAGAGTATGGGGCTCATGAAAGCGTCCCTGTGTAGAGAGTTGGGGAAGTCAATTTGCCATGACTAAGATTTCTCCTGCGCAGTTGTAAGGCAAGCCATTGAAACAGCACTTGGAGAACAAGGCCACTTCTAAACGCAACGCCGATTATTTCCTAAGGCCTTTTAACACTCTCACTCCCAGGCCCGTGTTGTACTCGTCATGGGACGTTGTACATCGCCGATGACGAATGACATTCTTCGAGCAGTTGTAGGTTCCAGAGTATGGGGCTCATGAAAGCGTCCCTGTGTAGAGAGTTGGGGAAGTCAATTTGCCATGACTAGAATTTCTCCTGCGCAGTTGTAAGGCAAGCCATTGAAACGGCACTCGGAGAACAAGGCCACTTCTAAACGCAACGCCGATTATTTCCTAAGGCAGTTTAACACTCTCCCTCCCAGGCCCGTGTTGTACTCGTCATGGGACGTTGTACATCGCCGATGACAAATGACATTCTTCGAGCAGTTGTAGGTTCCAGAGTATGGGGCTCATGAAAGCGTCCCTGTGTAGAGAGTTGGGGAAGTCAATTTGCCATGACTAGAATTTCTCCTGCGCAGTTGTAAGGCAAGCCATTGAAACGGCACTTGGAGAACAAGGCCACTTCTAATCGCAACGCCGATTATTTCCTAAAGCATTTTAACACTCTCACTCCCAGGCCCGTGTTGTACTCGTCATGGGACGTTGTACATCGCCGATGACGAATGACATTCTTCGAGCAGTTGTAGGTTCCAGAGTATGGGGCTCATGAAAGCGTCCCTGTGTAGAGAGTTGGGGAAGTCAATTTGCCATGACTAGAATTTCTCCTGCGCAGTTGTAAGGCAAGCCATTGAAACGGCACTCGGAGAACAAGGCCACTTCTAAACGCAACGCCGATTATTTCCTAAGGCAGTTTAACACTCTCACTCCCAGGCCCGTGTTGTACTCGTCATGGGACGTTGTACATCGCCGATGACGACTGACATTCTTCGAGCAGTTGTAGGTTCCAGAGTATGGGGCTTATGAAAGCGTCCCTGTGGAGAGAGTTAGGGAAGTCAATTTGCCATGACTAGAATTTCTCCTGCGCAGTTGTAAGGCAAGCCATTGAAACGGCACTTGGAGAACAAGGGCACTTCTAAACGCAACGCCGATTATTTCCTAAGGCAGTTTAACACTCTCACTCCCAGGCCCGTGTTGTACTCGCCATGGGACGTTGTACATCGCCGATGATGAATGACATTCTTCGAGCAGTTGTAGGTTCCAGAGTATGGGGCTCATGAAAGCGTCCCTGTGTAGAGAGTTGGGGAAGTCAATTTGCCATGACTAGAATTTCTCCTGCAGAGTTGCAAGGCAAGCCATTGAAACGGCACTTGGAGAACAAGGCCACTTCTAAACGCAACGCCGATTATTTCCTAAGGCAGTTTAACACTCTCACTCCCTGGCCCGTGTTGTACTCGTCATGGGACGTTGTACATCGCCGATGACGAATGACATTCTTCGAGCAGTTGTAGTTTCCAGAGTATGGGGCTCATGAAAGCGTCCCTGTGTAAAGAGTTGGGGAAGTCAATTTGCCATGACTAGAATTTCTCCTGCGCAGTTGTAAGGCAAGCCTTTGAAACGGCACTTGGAGAACAAGGCCACTTCTAAACGCAACGCCGATTATTTCCTAAGGCAGTTTAACACTCTCACTCCCAGGCCCGTGTTGTACTCGTCATGGGACGTTGTACATCGCCGATGACGAATGACATTCTTCGAGCAGTTGTAGTTTCCAGAGTATGGGGCTCATGAAAGCGTCCCTGTGTAGAGAGTTGGGGAAGTCAATTTGCCATGACTAAGATTTCTCCTGCGCAGTTGTAAGGCAAGCCATTGAAACGGCACTTGGAGAACAAGGCCACTTCTACACGCAACGCCGATTATTTCCTAAGGCATTTTAACACTCTCACTCCCAGGCCCGTGTTGTACTCGTCATGGGACGTTGTACATCGCCGATGACGAATGACATTCTTCGAGCAGTTGTAGGTTCCAGAGTATGGGGCTCATGAAAGCGTCCCTGTGTAGAGAGTTGGGGAAGTCAATTTGCCATGACTAGAATTTCTCCTGCGCAGTTGTAAGGCAAGCCATTGAAACGGCACTTGGAGAACAAGGCCACTTCTACACGCAACGCCGATTATTTCCTAAGGCATTTTAACACTCTCACTCCCAGGCCCGTGTTGTACTCGTCATGGGACGTTGTACATCGCCGATGACGAATGACATTCTTCGAGCAGTTGTAGGTTCCAGAGTATGGGGCTCATGAAAACGTCCCTGTGTAGAGAGTTGGGGAAGTCAATTTGCCATGACTAGAATTTCTCCTGCGCAGTTGTAAGGCAAGCCATTGAAACCGCACTCGGAGAACAAGGCCACTTCTAAACGCAACGCCGATTATTTCCTAAGGCAGTTTAACACTCTCACTCCCAGGCCCGTGTTGTACTCGTCATGGGACGGTGTACATCACCGATGACGAATGACATTCTTCGAGCAGTTGTAGTTTCCAGAGTATGGGGCTCATGAAAGCGTCCCTGTGTAGAGAGTTGGGGAAGTCAATTTGCCATGACTAGAATTTCTCCTGCGCAGTTGTAAGGCAAGCCATTGAAACCGCACTCGGAGAACAAGGCCACTTCTAAACGCAACGCCGATTATTTCCTAAGGCAGTTTAACACTCTCACTCCCAGGCCCGTGTTGTACTCGTCATGGGACGGTGTACATCGCCGATGACGAATGACATTCTTCGAGCAGTGGTAGGTTCCAGAGTATGGGGCTCATGAAAGCGTCCCTGTGTAGAGAGTTGGGGAAGTCAATTTGCCATGACTAGAATTTCTCCTGCGCAGTTGTAAGGCAAACCATTGAAACGGCACTTGGAGAACAAGGCCACTTCTAAACGCAACGCCGATTATTTCCTAAGGCAGTTTAACACTCTCACTCCCAGGCCCGTGTTGTACTCGTCATGGGACGTTGTACATCGCCGATGACGAATGACATTCTTCGAGCAGTTGTAGGTTCCAGAGTATGGGGCTCATGAAAGCGTCCTTGTGTAGAGAGTTGGGGAAGTCAATTTGCCATGACTAGAATTTCTCCTGCGCAGTTGTAAGGCAAGCCATCGAAACGGCACTTGGAGAACAAGGCCACTTCTAAACGCAACGCCGATTATTTCCTAAGGCAGTTTAACACTCTCACTCCCTGGCCCGTGTTTTACTCGTCATGGGACGTTGTACATCGCCGATGACGAATGACATTCTTCGAGCAGTTGTAGTTTCCAGAGTATGGGGCTCATGAAAGCGTCCCTGTGTAGGGAGTTGGGGAAGTCAATTTGCCATGACTAGAATTTCTCCTGCGCAGTTGTAAGGCAAGCCATTGAAACAGCACTTGGAGAACAAGGCCACTTCTAAACGCAACGCCGATTATTTCCTAAGGCCTTTTAACACTCTCACTCCCAGGCCCGTGTTGTACTCGTCATGGGACGTTGTACATCGCCGATGACGAATGACATTCTTCGAGCAGTTGTAGGTTCCAGAGTATGGGGCTCATGAAAGCGTCCCTGTGTAGAGAGTTGGGGAAGTCAATTTGCCATGACTAGAATTTCTCCTGCGCAGTTGTAAGGCAAGCCATTGAAACGGCACTTGGAGAACAAGGCCACTTCTAATCGCAACGCCGATTATTTCCTAAAGCATTTTAACACTCTCCTCTCACTCCCAGGCCGGTGTTGTACTCGTCATGGGACGTTGTACATCGCCGATGACGAATGACATTCTTCGAGCAGTTGTAGGTTCCAGAGTATGGGGCTCATGAAAGCGTCCCAGTGTAGAGAGTTGGGGAAGTCAATTTGCCACGACTAGAATTTCTCCTGCGCAGTTGTAAGGCAAGCCATTGAAACGGCACTCGGAGAACAAGGCCACTTCTAAACGCAACGCCGATTATTTCCTAAGGCAGTTTAACACTCTCACTCCCAGGCCCGTGTTGTACTCGTCATGGGACGTTGTACATCGCCGATGACGACTGACATTCTTCGAGCAGTTGTAGGTTCCAGAGTATGGGGCTTATGAAAGCGTCCCTGTGGAGAGAGTTAGGGAAGTCAATTTGCCATGACTAGAATTTCTCCTGCGCAGTTGTAAGGCAAGCCATTGAAACGGCACTTGGAGAACAAGGGCACTTCTAAACGCAACGCCGATTATTTCCTAAGGCAGTTTAACACTCTCACTCCCAGGCCCGCGTTGTACTCGCCATGGGACGTTGTACATCGCCGATGACGAATGACATTCTTCGAGCAGTTGTAGGTTCCAGAGTATGGGGCTCATGAAAGCGTCCCTGTGTAGAGAGTTGGGGAAGTCAATTTGCCATGACTAGAATTTCTCCTGCAGAGTTGCAAGGCAAGCCATTGAAACGGCACTTGGAGAACAAGGCCACTTCTAAACGCAACGCCGATTATTTCCTAAGGCAGTTTAACACTCTCACTCCCAGGCCCGCGTTGTACTCGCCATGGGACGTTGTACATCGCCGATGACGAATGACATTCTTCGAGCAGTTGTAGTTTCCAGAGTATGGGGCTCATGAAAGCGTCCCTGTGTAAAGAGTTGGGGAAGTCAATTTGCCATGACTAGAATTTCTCCTGCGCAGTTGTAAGGCAAGCCATTGAAACGGCACTTGGAGAACAAGGCCACTTCTAAACGCAACGCCGATTATTTCCTAAGGCAGTTTAACACTCTCACTCCCTGGCCCGTGTTTTACTCGTCATGGGACGTTGTACATCGCCGATGACGAATGACATTCTTCGAGCAGTTGTAGTTTCCAGAGTATGGGGCTCATGAAAGCGTCCCTGTGTAGAGAGTTGGGGAAGTCAATTTGCCATGACTAAGATTTCTCCTGCGCAGTTGTAAGGCAAGCCATTGAAACGGCACTTGGAGAACAAGGCCACTTCTAAACGCAACGCCGATTATTTCCTATGGCCTTTTAACACTCTCACTCCCAGGCCCGTGTTGTACTCGTCATGGGACGTTGTACATCGCCGATGACGAATGACATTCTTCGAGCAGTTGTAGGTTCCAGAGTATGGGGCTCATGAAAGCTTCCCTGTGTAGAGAGTTGGGGAAGTCAATTTGCCATGACTAGAATTTCTCCTGCGCAGTTGTAAGGCAAGCCATTGAAACGGCACTCGGAGAACAAGGCCACTTCTAAACGCAACGCCGATTATTTCCTAAGGCAGTTTAACACTCTCACTCCCAGGCCCGTGTTGTACTCGTCATGGGACGTTGTACATCGCCGATGACGACTGACATTCTTCGAGCAGTTGTAGGTTCCAGAGTATGGGGCTTATGAAAGCGTCCCTGTGGAGAGAGTTAGGGAAGTCAATTTGCCAGGACTAGAATTTCTCCTGCGCAGTTGTAAGGCAAGCCATTGAAACGGCACTTGGAGAACAAGGCCACTTCTAAACGCAACGCCGATTATTTCCTAAGGCAGTTTAACACTCTCACTCCCAGGCCCGCGTTGTACTCGCCATGGGACGTTGTACATCGCCGATGACGAATGACATTCTTCGAGCAGTTGTAGGTTCCAGAGTATGGGGCTCATGAAAGCGTCCCTGTGTAGAGAGTTGGGGAGGTCAATTTGCCATCACTAGAATTTCTCCTGCGCAGTTGTAAGGCAAGCCTTTGAAACGGCACTTGGAGAACAAGGCCACTTCTAAACGCAACGCCGATTATTTCCTAAGGCAGTTTAACACTCTCACTCACTGGCCCGTGTTGTACTCGTCATGGGACGTTGTACATCGCCGATGACGAATGACATTCTTCGAGCAGTTGTAGTTTCCAGAGTATGGGGCTCATGAAAGCGTCCCTGTGTAAAGAGTTGGGGAAGTCAATTTGCCATGACTAGAATTTCTCCTGCGCAGTTGTAAGGCAAGCCATTGAAACGGCACTTGGAGAACAAGGCCACTTCTAAACGCAACGCCGATTATTTCCTAAGGCAGTTTAACACTCTCCCTCCCAGGCCCGTGTTGTACTCGTCATGGGACGTTGTACATCGCCGATGACAAATGACATTCTTCGAGCAGTTGTAGGTTCCAGAGTATGGGGCTCATGAAAGCGTCCCTGTGTAGAGAGTTGGGGAAGTCAATTTGCCATGACTAGAATTTCTCCTGCGCAGTTGTAAGGCAAGCCATTGAAACGGCACTTGGAGAACAAGGCCACTTCTAAACGCAACGCCGATTATTTCCTAAGGCAGTTTAACACTCTCACTCCCAGGCCCGTGTTGTACTCGCCATGGGACGTTGTACATCGCCGATGACGAATGACATTCTTCGAGCAGTTGTTGGTTCCAGAGTATGGGGCTCATGAATGTGTCCCTGTGTATAGAGTGGGGAAGTCAATTTGCCATGACTAGAATTTCTCCTGCGCAGTTGTAAGCAAGCCTTTGAAACGGCACTTGGAGAACAAGGCCACTTCTAAACGCAACGCCGATTATTTCCTAAGGCAGTTTAACACTCTCACTCCCAGGCCCGTGTTGTACTCGTCATGGGACGTTGTACATCGCCGATGACTAATGACATTCTTCGAGCAGTTGTAGGTTCCAGAGTATGGGGCTCATGAAAGCGTCCCTGTGTACAGAGTTGGGGAAGTCAATTTGCCATCACTAGAATTTCTCCTGCGCAGTTGTAAGGCAAGCCTTTGAAACGGCACTTGGAGAACAAGGCCACTTCTAAACGCAACGCCGATTATTTCCTAAGGCAGTTTAACACTCTCGCTGCCAGGCCCGTGTTGTACTCGTCATGGGACGTTGTACATCGCCGATGACGAAAGACATTCTTCGAGCAGTTGTAGTTTCCAGAGTATGGGGCTCATGAAAGCGTCCCTGTGTAGAGAGTTGGGGAAGTCAATTTGCCATGACTAGAATTTCTGATGCGCAGTTGTAAGGCAAGCCATTGAAACGGCACTTGGAGAACAAGGCCACTTCTAAACGCAACGCCGATTATTTCCTAAGGCAGTTTAACACTCTCACTCCCAGGCCCGTGTTTTACTCGTCATGGGACGTTGTACATCGCCGATGACGAATGACATTCTTCGAGCAGTTGTAGTTTCCAGAGTATGGGGCTCATGAAAGCGTCCCTGTGTAGAGAGTTGGGGAAGTCAATTTGCCGTGACTAGAATTTCTCCTGCGCAGTTGTAAGGCAAGCCATTGAAACGGCACTCGGAGAACAAGGCCACTTCTGAACGCAACGCCGATTATTTCCTAAGGCAGTTTAACACTCTCACTCCCAGGCCTGTGTTGTACTCCTCATGGGACGTTGTACATCGCCGATGACGAATGACATTCTTCGAGCAGTTGTAGGTTCCAGAGTATGGGGCTCATGAAAGCGTCCCTGTGTAGAGAGTTGGGGAAGTCAATTTGCCATGACTAGAATTTCTCCTGCGCAGTTGTAAGGCAAGCCATTGAAACGGCACTTGGAGAACAAGACCACTTCTAAACGCAACGCCGATTATTTCCTAAGGCAGTTTAACACTCTCACTCCCAGGCCCGTGTTGTACTCGTCATGGGACGTTGTACATCGCCGATGACGAATGACATTCTTCGAGCAGCTGTAGGTTCCAGAGTATGGGGCTCATGAAAGCGTCCCTGTGTAGAGAGTTGGGGAAGTCAATTTGCCATGACTAGAATTTCTCCTGCAGAGTTGTAACGCAAGCCATTGAAACGGCAATGGGAGAACAAGGCCACTTCTATACGCAACGCCGATTATTTCCTAAGGCAGTTTAACACTCTCACTCCCAGGCCCGTGTTGTACTCGTCATGGGACGTTGTACATTGCCGATGACGAATGACATTCTTCGAGCAGTTGTAGGTTCCAGAGTATGGGGCTCATGAAAGCGTCCCTGTGTAGAGAGTTGGGGAAGTCAATTTGCCATGACTAGAATTTCTCCTGCGCAGTTGTAAGGCAAGCCATTGAAACGGCACTTGGAGAACAAGGCCACTTCTAAACGCAACGCCGATTATTTCCTAAGGCAGTTTAACACTCTCACTCCCAGGCCCGTGTTGTACTCGCCATGGGACGTTGTACATCGCCGATGACGAATGACATTCTTCGAGCAGTTGTAGGTTCCAGAGTATGGGGCTCATGAAAGCGTCCCTGAGTAGAGAGTTGGGGAAGTCAATTTGCCGTGACTAGAATTTCTCCTGCGCAGTTTTAAGGCAAGCCATTGAAACGGCACTTGGAGAACAAGGCCACTTCTAATCGCAACGCCGATTATTTCCTAAGGCAGTTTAACACTCTCACTCCCAGGCCCGTGTTGTACTCGCCATGGGACGTTGTACATCGCCGATGACGAATGACATTCTTCGAGCAGTTGTAGGTTCCAGAGTATGGGGCTCATGAAAGCGTCCCTGAGTAGAGAGTTGGGGAAGTCAATTTGCCGTGACTAGAATTTCTCCGGCGCCGTTGTAAGGCAAGTCATTGAAACGGCACTTGGAGAACAAGGCCACTTCTAAACGCAACGCCGATTATTTCCTAAGGCAGTTTAACACTCTCACTCCCAGGCCCGTGTTGTACTCGTCATGGGACGTTGTACATCGCCTATGACGAATGACATTCTTCGAGCAGTTGTAGGTTCCAAGTATGGGACTCATGAAAGCGTCCCTGTGTAGAGAGTAGGGGAAGTCAATTTGCCATGACTAGAATTTCTCCTGCGCAGTTCTAAGGCAAGCCATTGAAACGGCACTTGGAGAACAAGGCCACTTCTAAACGCAACGCCGATTATTTCCTAAGGCAGTTTAACACTCTCACTCCCAGGCCCGTGTTGTACTCGTCATGGGACGTTGTACATCGCCGATGACGAATGACGTTCTTCGAGCAGTTGTAGGTTCCAGAGTATGGGGTTCATGAAAGCGTCTCTGTGTAGAGAGTTGGGGTAGCAAATTTGCCATGACTAGAATTTGTCCTGCGCAGTTGTAAGGCAAGCCATTGAAACGGCACTTGGAGAACAAGGCCACTTCTGAACGCAACGCCGATTATTTCCTAAGGCAGTTTAACACTCTCACTCCCAGGCCCGTGTTGTATTCATCATCGGACGTTGTACATCGCCGATGACGAATGACATTCTTCGAGCAGTTGTAGGTTCCAGAGTACGGGGCTCATGAAAGCGTCCCTGTGTAGAGAGTTGGGGAAGTCAATTTGCCATGACTAGAATTTCTCCTGCGCAGTTCTCAGGCAAGCCATTGAAACGGCACTTGGAGAACAAGGCCACTTCTAAACGCAACGCCGATTGTTTCCTAAGGCAGTTTAACACTCTCACTCCCAGGCCCGTGTTGTAGTCGTCATGAGACGTTGTACATCGCCGATGACGAATGACATTCTTCGAGCAGTTGTAGGTTCCAGAGTATGGGGCTTATGAAACCGTCCCTGTGTAGAGAGTAGGGGAAGTCAATTTGCCATGACTAGAATTTCTCCTGCGCAGTTGTAAGGCAAGCCATTGAAACGGAAATTGGAGAACAAGGCCACTTCTAAACGCAACGCCGATTATTTCCTAAGGCAGTTTAACACTCTCACTCCCAGGCCCGTGTTGTACTCGTCATGGGACGTTGTACATCGCCGATGACGAATGACATTCTTCGAGCAGTTGTAGGTTCCAGATTATGGGGCTCATGAAAGCGTCCCTGTGTAGAGAGTTGGGGAAGTCAATTTGCCATGACTAGAATTTCTCCTGCGCAGTTGTAAGGCAAGCCATTGAAACGGGACTTGGAGAACAAGGCCACTTCTAAACGCAACGCCGATTATTTCCTAAGGCAGTTTAACACTCTCACTCCCAGGCCCGTGTTGTACTCGTCATGGGACGTTGTACATCGCCGATGAAGAATGACATTCTTCGAGCAGTTCTAGGTTCCAGAGTATGGGGCTCATGAAAGCGTCCCTGTGTAGAGAGTTGGGGAAGTCAATTTGCCATGACTAGAATTTCTCCTGCGCAGTTGTAAGGCAAGCCATTGAAACGGCACTTGAACAAGGCCACTTCTAAACGCAACGCCGATTATTTCCTAAGGCAGTTTAACACTCTCACTCCCAGGCCCGTGTTGTACTCGTCATGGGACGTTGTACATCGCCGATGACGAATGACATTCTTCGAGCAGTTGTAGGTTCCAGAGTATGGGGCTCATGAAAGCGTCCCTGTGTAGAGAGTTGGGGAAGTCATTTTGCCATGACTAGAATTTCTCCTGCGCATTTGTAAGGCAAGCCATTGAAACGGCACTTGGAGAACAAGGCCACTTCTAAACGCAACGCCGATTATTTCCTAAGGCAGTTTAACACTCTCACTCCCAGGCCTGTGTTGTACTCCTCATGGGACGTTGTACATCGCCGATGACGAATGACATTCTTCGAGCAGTTGTAGGTTCCAGAGTATGGGGCTCATGAAAGCGTCCCTGTGTAGAGAGTTGGGGAAGTCAATTTGCCACGACTAGAATTTCTCCTGCGCAGTTGTAAGGCAAGCCATTGAAACGGCACTTGAACAAGGCCACTTCTAAACGCAACGCCGATTATTTCCTAAGGCAGTTTAACACTCTCACTCCCAGGCCCGTGTTGTACTCGTCATGGGACGTTGTACATCGCCGATGACGAATGACATTCTTCGAGCAGTTGTAGGTTCCAGAGTATGGGGCTCATGAAAGCGTCCCTGTGTAGAGAGTTGGTGAAGTCAATTTGCCATGACTAGAATTTCTCCTGCGCAGTTGTAAGGCAAGCCATTGAAACGGCACTTGGAGAACAAGGCCACTTCTAAACGCAACGCCGATTATTTCCTAAGGCAGTTTAACACACTCACTCCCAGGCCCGTGTTGTACTCGTCATGGGACGTTGTACATCGCCGATGACGAATGACATTCTTCGAGCAGTTGTAGTTTCCAGAGTATGGGGCTCATGAAAGCGTCCCTGTGTAGAGAGTTGGGGAAGTCAATTTGCCATGACTAGAATTTCTCCTGCGCAGTTGTAAGGCAAGCCATTGAAACGGCTCTTGGAGAACAAGGCCACTTCTAAACGCAACGCCGATTATTTCCTAAGGCAGTTTAACACTCTCACTCCCAGGCCCGTGTTGTACTCGTCATGGGACGTTGTACATCGCCGATGTCGAATGACATTCTTCGAGCAGCTGTAGGTTCCAGAGTATGGGGCTCATGAAAGCGTCCCTGTGTAGAGAGTTGGGGAAGTCAATTTGCCATGACTAGAATTTCTCCTGCAGAGTTGTAACGCAAGCCATTGAAACGGCAATTGGAGAACAAGGCCACTTCTATACGCAACGCCGATTATTTCCTAAGGCAGTTTAACACTCTCACTCCCAGGCCCGTGTTGTACTCGTCATGGGACGTTGTACATTGTCGATGACGAATGACATTCTTCGAGCAGTTGTAGGTTCCAGAGTATGGGGCTCATGAAAGCGTCCCTGTGTAGAGAGTTGGGGAAGTCAATTTGCCATGACTAGAATTTCTCCTGCGCAGTTGTAAGGCAAGCCATTGAAACGGCACTTGGAGAACAAGGCCACTTCTAAACGCAACGCCGATTATTTCCTAAGGCAGTTTAACACTCTCACTCCGAGGCCCGTGTTGTACTCGCCATGGGACGTTGTACATCGCCGATGACGAATGACATTCTTCGAGCAGTTGTAGGTTCCAGAGTATGGGGCTCATGAAAGCGTCCCTGAGTAGAGAGTTGGGGAAGTCAATTTGCCGTGACTAGAATTTCTCCGGCGCAGTTTTAAGGCAAGCCATTGAAACGGCACTTGGAGAACAAGGCCACTTCTAATCGCAACGCCGATTATTTCCTAAGGCAGTTTAACACTCTCACTCCCAGGCCCGTGTTGTACTCGCCATGGGACGTTGTACATCGCCGATGACGAATGACATTCTTCGAGCAGTTGTAGGTTCCAGAGTATGGGGCTCATGAAAGCGTCCCTGAGTAGAGAGTTGGGGAAGTCAATTTGCCGTGACTAGAATTTCTCCGGCGCCGTTGTAAGGCAAGCCATTGAAACGGCACTTGGAGAACAAGGCCACTTCTAAACGCAACGCCGATTATTTCCTAAGGCAGTTTAACACTCTCACTCCCAGGCCCGTGTTGTACTCGTCATGGGACGTTGTACATCGCCTATGACGAATGACATTCTTCGAGCAGTTGTAGGTTCCAAGTATGGGACTCATGAAAGCGTCCCTGTGTAGAGAGTAGGGGAAGTCAATTTGCCATGACTAGAATTTCTCCTGCGCAGTTCTAAGGCAAGCCATTGAAACGGCACTTGGAGAACAAGGCCACTTCTAAACGCAACGCCGATTATTTCCTAAGGCAGTTTAACACTCTCACTCCCAGGCCCGTGTTGTACTCGTCATGGGACGTTGTACATCGCCGATGACGAATGACGTTCTTCGAGCAGTTGTAGGTTCCAGAGTATGGGGCTCATGAAAGCGTCTCTGTGTAGAGAGTTGGGGTAGCAAATTTGCCATGACTAGAATTTCTCCTGCGCAGTTGTAAGGCAAGCCATTGAAACGGCACTTGGAGAACAAGGCCACTTCTGAACGCAACGCCGATTATTTCCTAAGGCAGTTTAACACTCTCACTCCCAGGCCCGTGTTGTATTCATCATCGGACGTTGTACATCGCCGATGACGAATGACATTCTTCGAGCAGTTGTAGGTTCCAGAGTACGGGGCTCATGAAAGCGTCCCTGTGTAGAGAGTTGGGGAAGTCAATTTGCCATGACTAGAATTTTTCCTGCGCAGTTCTCAGGCAAGCCATTGAAACGGCACTTGGAGAACAAGGCCACTTCTAAACGCAACGCCGATTGTTTCCTAAGGCAGTTTAACACTCTCACTCCCAGGCCCGTGTTGTACTCGTCATGAGACGTTGTACATCGCCGATGACGAATGACATTCTTCGAGCAGTTGTAGGTTCCAGAGTATGGGGCTTATGAAACCGTCCCTGTGTAGAGAGTAGGGGAAGTCAATTTGCCATGACTAGAATTTCTCCTGCGCAGTTGTAAGGCAAGCCATTGAAACGAAAATTGGAGAACAAGGCCACTTCTAAACGCAACGCCGATTATTTCCTAAGGCAGTTTAACACTCTCACTCCCAGGCCCGTGTTGTACTCGTCATGGGACGTTGTACATCGCCGATGACGAATGACATTCTTCGAGCAGTTGTAGGTTCCAGATTATGGGGCTCATGAAAGCGTCCCTGTGTAGAGAGTTGGGGAAGTCAATTTGCCATGACTAGAATTTCTCCTGCGCAGGTGTAAGGCAAGCCATTGAAACGGCACTTGGAGAACAAGGCCACTTCTAAACGCAACGCCGATTATTTCCTAAGGCAGTTTAACACTCTCACTCCCAGGCCCGTGTTGTACTCGTCATGGGACGTTGTACATCGCCGATGAAGAATGACTTTCTTCGAGCAGTTCTAGGTTCCAGAGTATGGGGCTCATGAAAGCGTCCCTGTGTAGAGAGTTGGGGAAGTCAATTTGCCATGACTAGAATTTCTCCTGCGTAGTTGTAAGGCAAGCCATTGAAACGGCACTTGAACAAGGCCACTTCTAAACGCAACGCCGATTATTTCCTAAGGCAGTTTAACACTCTCACTCCCAGGCCCGTGTTGTACTCGTCATGGGACGTTGTACATCGCCGATGACGAATGACATTCTTCGAGCAGTTGTAGGTTCCAGAGTATGGGGCTCATGAAAGCGTCCCTGTGTAGAGAGTTGGGGAAGTCATTTTGCCATGACTAGAATTTCTCCTGCGCATTTGTAAGGCAAGCCATTGAAACGGCACTTGGAGAACAAGGCCACTTCTAAACGCAACGCCGATTATTTCCTAAGGCAGTTTAACACTCTCACTCCCAGGCCTGTGTTGTACTCCTCATGGGACGTTGTACATCGCCGATGACGAATGACATTCTTCGAGCAGTTGTAGGTTCCAGAGTATGGGGCTCATGAAAGCGTCCCTGTGTAGAGAGTTGGGGAAGTCAATTTGCCACGACTAGAATTTCTCCTGCGCAGTTGTAAGGCAAGCCATTGAAACGGCACTTGAACAAGGCCACTTCTAAACGCAACGCCGATTATTTCCTAAGGCAGTTTAACACTCTCACTCCCAGGCCCGTGTTGTACTCGTCATGGGACGTTGTACATCGCCGATGACGAATGACATTCTTCGAGCAGTTGTAGGTTCCAGAGTATGGGGCTCATGAAAGCGTCCCTGTGTAGAGAGTTGGTGAAGTCAATTTGCCATGACTAGAATTTCTCCTGCGCAGTTGTAAGGCAAGCCATTGAAACGGCACTTGGAGAACAAGGCCACTTCTAAACGCAACGCCGATTATTTCCTAAGGCAGTTTAACACACTCACTCCCAGGCCCGTGTTGTACTCGTCATGGGACGTTGTACATCGCCGATGACGAATGACATTCTTCGAACAGTTGTAGGTTCCAGAGTATGGGGCTCATGAAAGAGTCCCTGTGTAGAGAGTTGGGGAAGTCAATTTGCCATGACTAGAATTTCTCCTGCGCAGTTGTAAGGCAAGCCATTGAAACGGCAATTGGAGAACAAGGCCACTTCTAAACGCAACGCCGATTATTTCCTAAGGCAGTTTAACACTCTCACTCCCAGGTCCGTGTTGTACTCGTCATGGGACGTTGTACATCGCCGATGAAGAATGACATTCTTCGAGCAGTTCTAGGTTCCAGAGTATGGGGCTCATGAAAGCGTCCCTGTGTAGAGAGTTGGGGAAGTCAATTTGCCATGACTAGAATTTCTCCTGCGCAGTTGTAAGGCAAGCCATTGAAACGGCACTTGAACAAGGCCACTTCTAAACGCAACGCCGATTATTTCCTAAGGCAGTTTAACACTCTCACTCCCAGGCCCGAGTTGTACTCGTCATGGGACGTTGTACATTGCCGATGACGAATGACATTCTTCGAGCAGTTGTTGGTTCCAGAGTATGGGGCTCATGAATGTGTCCCTGTGTATAGAGTAGGGAAGTCAATTTGCCATGACTAGAATTTCTCCTGCGCAGTTGTAAGCAAGCCTTTGAAACGGCACTCGGAGAACAAGGCCACTTCTAAACGCAACGCCGATTATTTCCTAAGGCAGTTTAACACTCTCACTCCCAGGCCCGTGTTGTACTCGTCATGGGACGTTGTACATCGCCGATGACGAATGACATTCTTCGAGCAGTTGTAGGTTCCAGAGTATGGGGCTCATGAAAGCGTCCCTGTGTAGAGAGTTGGGGAAGTCAATTTGCCATGACTAGAATTTCTCCTGCGCAGTTGTAAGGCAAGCCATTGAAACGGCACTTGGAGAACAAGGCCACTTCTAAACGCAACGCCGATTATTTCCTAAGGCAGTTTAACACTCTCACTCCCAGGCCCGTGTTTTACTCGTCATGGGACGTTGTACATCGCCGATGACGAATGACATTCTTCGAGCAGTTGTAGTTTCCAGAGTATGGGGCTCATGAAAGCGTCCCTGTGTAGAGAGTTGGGGAAGTCAATTTGCCATGACTAAGATTTCTCGTGCGCAGTTGTAAGGCAAGCCATTGAAACGGCACTTGGAGAACAAGGCCACTTCTAAACGCAACGCCGATTATTTCCTAAGGCATTTTAACACTCTCACTCCCAGGCCCGTGTTGTACTCGTCATGGGACGTTGTACATCGCCGATGACGAATGACATTCTTCGAGCAGTTGTAGGTTCCAGAGTATGGGGCTCATGAAAGCGTCCCTGTGTAGAGAGTTGGGGAAGTCAATTTGCCATGACTAGAATTTCTCCTGCGCAGTTGTAAGGCAAGCCATTGAAACGGCACTCGGAGAACAAGGCCACATCTAAACGCAACGCCGATTATTTCCTAAGGCAGTTTAACACTCTCACTCCCAGGCCCGTGTTGTACTCGTCATGGGACGTTGTACATCGCCGATGACGACTGACATTCTTCGAGCAGTTGTAGGTTCCAGAGTATGGGGCTTATGAAAGCGTCCCTGTGGAGAGAGTTAGGGAAGTCAATTTGCCATGACTAGAATTTCTCCTGCGCAGTTGTAAGGCAAGCCATTGAAACGGCACTTGGAGAACAAGGCCACTTCTAAACGCAACGCCGATTATTTCCTAAGGCAGTTTAACACTCTCACTCCCAGGCCCGTGTTGTACTCGCCATGGGACGTTGTACATCGCCGATGATGAATGACATTCTTCGAGCAGTTGTAGGTTCCAGAGTATGGGGCTCATGAAAGCGTCCCTGTGTAGAGAGTTGGGGAAGTCAATTTGCCATGACTAGAATTTCTCCTGCAGAGTTGTAATGCAGGCCATTGAAACGGCACTTGGAGAACAAGGCCACTTCTAAACGCAACGCCGATTATTTCCTAAGGCAGTTTAACACTCTCACTCCCAGGCCCGCGTTGTACTCGCCATGGGACGTTGTACATCGCCGATGACGAATGACATTCTTCGAGCAGTTGTAGGTTCCAGAGTATGGGGCTAATGAAAACGTCCCTGTGTTGAGATTTGGGGAGGTCAATTTGCCATGACTAGAATTTCTCCTGCGCAGTTGTAAGGCAAGCCTTTGAAACGGCACTTGGAGAACAAGGCCACTTCTAAACGCAACGCCGATTACTTCCTAAGGCAGTTTAACACTCTCACTCCCTGGCCCGTGTTGTACTCGTCATGGGACGTTGTACATCGCCGATGACGAATGACATTCTTCGAGCAGTTGTAGTTTCCAGAGTGTGGGGCTCATGAAAGCGTCCCTGTTTAAAGAGTTGGGGAAGTCAATTTGCCATGACTAGAATTTCTCCTGCGCAGTTGTAAGTCAAGCCATTGAAACGGCACTTGGAGAACAAGGCCACTTCTAAACGCAACGCCGATTATTTCCTAAGGCAGTTTAACACTCTCCCTCCCAGGCCCGTGTTGTACTCGTCATGGGACGTTGTACATCGCCGATGACAAATGACATTCTTCGAGCAGTTGTAGGTTCCAGAGTATGGGGCTCATGAAAGCGTCCCTGTGTAGAGAGTTGGGGAAGTCAATTTGCCATGACTAGAATTTCTCCTGCGCAGTTGTAAGGCAAGCCATTGAAACGGCACTTGGAGAACAAGGCCACTTCTAAACGCAACGCCGATTATTTCCTAAGGCAGTTTAACACTCTCACTCCCAGGCCCGTGTTGTACTCGCCATGGGACGTTGTACATCGCCGATGACGAATGACATTCTTCGAGCAGTTGTTGGTTCCAGAGTATGGGGCTCATGAAAGCGTCCCTGTGTAGAGAGTTGGGGAAGTCAATTTGCCATGACTAGAATTTCTCCTGCAGAGTTGTAATGCAGGCCATTGAAACGGCACTTGGAGAACAAGGCCACTTCTAAACGCAACGCCGATTATTTCCTAAGGCAGTTTAACACTCTCACTCCCAGGCCCGCGTTGTACTCGCCATGGGACGTTGTACATCGCCGATGACGAATGACATTCTTCGAGCAGTTGTAGGTTCCAGAGTATGGGGCTAATGAAAGCGTCCCTGTGTTGAGATTTGGGGAGGTCAATTTGCCATGACTAGAATTTCTCCTGCGCAGTTGTAAGGCAAGCCTTTAAACGGCACTTGGAGAACAAGGCCACTTCTAAACGCAACGCCGATTACTTCCTAAGGCAGTTTAACACTCTCACTCCCTGGCCCGTGTTGTACTCGTCATGGGACGTTGTACATCGCCGATGACGAATGACATTCTTCGAGCAGTTGTAGTTTCCAGAGTGTGGGGCTCATGAAAGCGTCCCTGTTTAAAGAGTTGGGGAAGTCAATTTGCCATGACTAGAATTTCTCCTGCGCAGTTGTAAGTCAAGCCATTGAAACGGCACTTGGAGAACAAGGCCACTTCTAAACGCAACGCCGATTATTTCCTAAGGCAGTTTAACACTCTCCCTCCCAGGCCCGTGTTGTACTCGTCATGGGACGTTGTACATCGCCGATGACAAATGACATTCTTCGAGCAGTTGTAGGTTCCAGAGTATGGGGTTCATGAAAGCGTCCCTGTGTAGAGAGTTGGGGAAGTCAATTTGCCATGACTAGAATTTCTCCTGCGCAGTTGTAAGGCAAGCCATTGAAACGGCACTTGGAGAACAAGGCCACTTCTAAACGCAACGCCGATTATTTCCTAAGGCAGTTTAACACTCTCACTCCCAGGCCCGTGTTGTACTCGCCATGGGACGTTGTACATCGCCGATGACGAATGACATTCTTCGAGCAGTTGTTGGTTCCAGAGTATGGGGCTCATGAATGTGTCCCTGTGTATAGAGTGGGGAAGTCAATTTGCCATGACTAGAATTTCTCCTGCGCAGTTGTAAGCAAGCCTTTGAAACGGCACTTGGAGAACAAGGCCACTTCAAAACGCAACGCCGATTATTTCCTAAGGCAGTTTAACACTCTAACTCCCAGGCCCGTGTTCTACTCGTCATGGGACGTTGTACATCGCCGATGACGAATGACATTCCTCGAGCAGTTGTAGGTTCCAGAGTATGGGGCTCATGAAAGCGTCCCTGTGTACAGAGTTGGGGAAGTCAATTTGCCATCACTAGAATTTCTCCCGCGCAGTTGTAAGGCAAGCCTTTGAAACGGCACTTGGAGAACAAGGCCACTTCTAAACGCAACGCCGATTATTTCCTAAGGCAGTTTAACACTCTCACTCCCAGGCCCGTGTTGTACTCGTCATGGGACGTTGTACATCGCCGATGACGAATGACATTCTTCGAGCAGTTGTAGGTTCCAGAGTATGGGGCTCATGAAAGCGTCCCAGTGTAGAGAGTTGGGGAAGTCAATTTGCCATGACTAGAATTTCTCCTGCGCAGTTGTAAGGCAAGCCATTGAAACGGCACTTGGAGAACAAGGCCACTTCTAAACGCAACGCCGATTATTTCCTAAGGCAGTTAACACTCTCACTCCCAGGCCCGTGTTGTACTCGTCATGGGACGTTGCACATCTCCGATGACGAATGACATTCTTCGAGCAGTTGTAGGTTCCAGAGTATGGGGCTCATGAAAGCGTCCCTGTGTAGAGAGTTGGGGCAGTCAATTTGCCATGACTAGAATTTCTCCTGCGCAGTTGTAAGGCAAGCCATTGAAACGGCACTTGGAGAACAAGGCCACTTCTAAACGCAACGCCGATTATTTCCTAAGGCAGTTTAACACTCTCACTCCCAGGCCCGTGTTGTACTCGTCATGGGACGTTGTACATCGCCGATGACGAATGACATTCTTCGAGCAGTTGTAGTTTCCAGAGTATGGGGCTCATGAAAGCGTCCCTGTGTAGAGAGTTGGGGAAGTCAGTTTGCCATGACTAGAATTTCTCCTGCGCAGTTGTAAGGCAAGCCATTGAAACGGCACTTGGAGAACAAGGCCACTTCTAAACGCAACGCGGATTATTTCCTAAGGCAGTTTAACACTCTCACTCCCAGGCCCGTGTTGTACTCGTCATGGGACGTTGTACATCGCCGATTACGAATGACATTCTTCGAGCAGTTGTAATTTCCAGAGTATGGTGGTTATGAAAGCGTCCCTGTGTAGAGAGTAGGGGAAGTCAATTTGCCATGACTAGAATTTCTCCTGCGCAGTTGTAAGGCAAGCCATTGAACCGGCACTTGGAGAACAAGGCCACTTCTAAACGCAACGCCGATTATTTCCTAAGGCAGTTTAACACTCTCACTCCCAGGCCCGCGTTGTACTCGCCATGGGACGTTGTACATCGCCGATGACGAATGACATTCTTCGAGCAGTTGTAGGTTCCAGAGTATGGGGCTAATGAAAGCGTCCCTGTGTTGAGATTTGGGGAGGTATATTTGCCATGACTAGAATTTCTCCTGCGCAGTTGTAAGGCAAGCCTTTGAAACGGCACTTGGAGAACAAGGCCACTTCTAAACGCAACGCCGATTACTTCCTAAGGCAGTTTAACACTCTCACTCCCTGGCCCGTGTTGTACTCGTCATGGGACGTTGTACATCGCCGATGACGAATGACATTCTTCGAGCAGTTGTAGTTTCCAGAGTAGGGGGCTCATGAAAGCGTCCCTGTTTAAAGAGTTGGGGAAGTCAATTTGCCATGACTAGAATTTCTCCTGCGCAGTTGTAAGTCAAGCCATTGAAACGGCACTTGGAGAACAAGGCCACTTCTAAACGCAACGCCGATTATTTCCTAAGGCAGTTTAACACTCTCCCTCCCAGGCCCGTGTTGTACTCGTCATGGGACGTTGTACATCGCCGATGACAAATGACATTCTTCGAGCAGTTGTAGGTTCCAGAGTATGGGGCTCATGAAAGCGTCCCTGTGTAGAGAGTTGGGGAAGTCAATTTGCCATGACTAGAATTTCTCCTGCGCAGTTGTAAGGCAAGCCATTGAAACGGCACTTGGAGAACAAGGCCACTTCTAAACGCAACGCCGATTATTTCCTAAGGCAGTTTAACACTCTCACTCCCAGGCCCGTGTTGTACTCGCCATGGGACGTTGTACATCGCCGATGACGAATGACATTCTTCGAGCAGTTGTTGGTTCCAGAGTATGGGGCTCATGAATGTGTCCCTGTGTATAGAGTGGGGAAGTCAATTTGCCATGACTAGAATTTCTCCTGCGCAGTTGTAAGCAAGCCTTTGAAACGGCACTTGGAGAACAAGGCCACTTCTAAACGCAACGCCGATTATTTCCTAAGGCAGTTTAACACTCTCACTCCCAGGCCCGTGTTGTACTCGTCATGGGACGTTGTACATCGCCGATGACGAATGACATTCCTCGAGCAGTTGTAGGTTCCAGAGTATGGGGCTCATGAAAGCGTCCCTGTGTACAGAGTTGGGGAAGTCAATTTGCCATCACTAGAATTTCTCCCGCGCAGTTGTAAGGCAAGCCTTTGAAACGGCACTTGGAGAACAAGGCCACTTCTAAACGCAACGCCGATTATTTCCTAAGGCAGTTTAACACTCTCACTTCCAGGCCCGTGTTGTACTCGTCATGGGACGTTGTACATCGCCGATGACGAATGACATTCTTCGAGCAGTTGTAGGTTCCAAGTATGGGGCTCATGAAAATGTCCCTGTGTATAGAGTTGGGGAAGTCAATTTGCCATGACTAGAATATCTCCTGCGCAGTTGTAAGGCAAGCCATTGACGCGGCACTTGGAGAACAAGGCCACTTCTAAACGCAACGCTGATTATTTCCTAAGGCAGTTTAACACTCTCACTCCCAGGCCCGTGTTGTACTCGTCATGGGACGTTGTACATAGCCGATGACGAATGACATTCTTCGAGCAGTTGTAGGCTCCAGAGTATGGGGCTCATGAAAGCGTCCCTGTGTAGAGAGTTGGGGAAGTCAGTTTGCCATGACTAGAATTTCTCCTGCGCAGTTGTAAGGCAAGCCATTGAAACGGCACTTGGAGAACAAGGCCACTTCTAAACGCAACGCCGATTATTTCCTAAGGCAGTCTAACACTCTCACTCCCAGGCCCGTGTTGTACTCGTCATGGGACGTTGTACATAGCCGATGACGAATGACATTCTTCGAGCAGTTGTAGGCTCCAGAGTATGGGGCTCAAGAAAGCGTCCCTGTGTAGAGAGTTGGGGAAGTCAATTTGCCATGACTAGAATATCTCCTGCGCAGTTGTAAGGCAAGCCATTGACGCGGCACTTGGAGAACAAGGCCACTTCTAAACGCAACGCCGATTATTTCCTAAGGCAGTTTAACACTCTCACTTCCAGGCCCGTGTTGTACTCGTCATGGGACGTTGTACATCGCCGATGACGAATGACATTCTTCGAGCAGTTGTAGGCTCCAGAGTATGGGGCTCATGAAAGCGTCCCTGTGTAGAGAGTTGGGGAAGTCAGTTTGCCATGACTAGAATTTCTCCTGCGCAGTTGTAAGGCAAGCCATTGAAACGGCACTTGGAGAACAAGGCCACTTCTAAACGCAACGCCGATTATTTCCTAAGGCAGTCTAACACTCTCACTCCCAGGCCCGTGTTGTACTCGTCATGGGACGTTGTACATAGCCGATGACGAATGACATTCTTCGAGCAGTTGTAGGTTACAGAGTATGGGGCTTATGAAAGCGTCCCTGTGTAGAGAGTTGGGGAAGTCAATTTGCCATGACTTGAATTTCTCCTGCGCAGTTGTAAGGCAAGCCATTGAAACGGCACTTGGAGAACAAGGCCACTTCTAAACGCAACGCCGATTATTTCCTAAGGCAGTTTAACACTGTCACTCCGAGGCGCGTGTTGTACTCATCATGGGACGTTGTACATCGCCGACGACGAATGACATTCTTCGAGCAGTTGTAGGTTCCAGAGTATGGGGCTCAAGAAAGCGTCCCTGTGTAGAGAGTTGGGGAAGTCAATTTGCCATGACTAGAATTTCTCCTGCGCAGTTGTAAGGCAAGCCATTGAAACGGCACTTGGAGAACAAGGCCACTTCTAAACGCAACGCCGATTATTTCCTAAGGCAGTTTAACACTCTCACTCCCAGGCCCGTGTTGTACTCGTCATGGGACGTTGTACATCGCCGATGACGAATGACATTCTTCGAGCAGTTGTAGTTTCCAGAGTGTGGGGCTCATGAAAGCGTCCCTGTGTAGAGAGTTAAGGAAGTCAATTTGCCATGACTAGAATTTCTCCTGCGCAGTTGTAAGGCAAGCCATTGAAACGGCACTTGGAGAACAAGGCCACTTCTAAACGCAACGCCGATTATTTCCTAAGGCAGTTTAACACTCTCACTCCCAGGCCCGTGTTGTACACCTAATGGGACGTTGTACATCGCCGATGACGAATTACATTCTTCGAGCAGTTGTAGGTTCCAGAGTATGGGGCTCATGAAAGCGTCCCTGTGTAGAGAGTTGGGGAAGTCAATTTGCCATGACTAGAATTTCTCCTGCGCAGTTGTAAGGCAAGCCATTGAAACGGCACTTGGAGAACAAGGCCACTTCTAAACGCAACGCCGATTATTTCCTAAGGCAGTTTAACACTCTCACTCCCAGGCCCGTGTTGTACTCGCCATGGGACGTTGTACATCGCCGATGACGAATGACATTCTTCGAGCAGTTGTTGGTTCCAGAGTATGGGGCTCATGAATGTGTCCCTGTGTATAGCGCCATGGGACGTTGTACATCGCCGATGACGAATGACATTCTTCGAGCAGTTGTTGGTTCCAGAGTATGGGGCTCATGAATGTGTCCCTGTGTATAGAGTTGGGGAAGTCAATTTGCCATGACTAGAATTTCTCCTGCGCAGTTGTAAGGCAAGCCATTGAAACGGCACTTGGAGAACAAGGCCACTTCCAAACGCTACGCCGATTATTTCCTAAGGCAGTTTAACACTCTCACTCCCAGGCCCGTGTTGTACTCGTCATGGGACGTTGTACATCGCCAATGACGAATGACATTCTTCGAGCAGTAGTAGGTTACAGAGTATGGGGCTTATGAAAGCGTCCCTGTGTATTGAGTTGGGGAAGTCAATTTGCCATGACTAGAATATCTCCTGTGCAGTTGTAAGGCAAGCCATTGAAACGGCACTTGGAGAACAAGGCCACTTCTAAACGCAACGCTGATTATTTCCTAAGGCAGTTTAACACTCTCACTCCCAGGCCTGTGTTGTACTCGCCATCGGACGTTGTACATCGCCGATGACGAATGACATTCTTCGAGCAGTTGTAGGTTCCAGAGTATGGGGCTCATGAAAGCGTCCCTGTGTAGAGAGTTGGGGAAGTCAATTTGCCATGACTAGAATTTCTCCTGCGCAGTTGTAAGGCAAGCCATTGAAACGGCTCTTGGAGGACAAGGCCACTTCTAAACGCAACGCCGATTATTTCCTAACGCAGTTTAACACTCTCACTCCCAGGCCCGTGTTGTACTCGTCATGGGACGTTGTACATCGCCGATGACGAATGACATTCTTCGAGCAGTTTTAGGTTTCAGAGTATGGGGCTCATGAAAGCGTCCCTGTGTAGAGAGTTGGGGAAGTCTATTTGCCATGACTAGAATTTCTCCTGCGCAGTTGTAAGGCAAGCCATTGAAACGGCACTTGGAGAACAAGGCCACTTCTAAACGCAACGCCGATTATTTCCTAAGGCAGTTTAACACTCTCACTCCCAGGCCCGTGTTGTACTCGTCATGGGACGTTGTACATCGCCGATGACGAATGACATTCTTCGAGCAGTTGTAGTTTCCAGAGTATGGGGCTCATGAAAGCGTCCCTGTGTAGAGAGTTGGGGAAGTCAGTTTGCCATGACTAGAATTTCTCCTGCGCAGTTGTAAGGCAAGCCATTGAAACGGCACTTGGAGAACAAGGCCACTTCTAAACGCAACGCCGATTATTTCCTATGGCAGTTTAACACTCTCACTCCCAGGCCCGTGTTGTACTCGTCATGGGACGTTGTACATCGCCGATGACGAATGACATTCTTCGAGCAGTTGTAGTTTCCAGAGTGTGGGACTCATGAAAGCGTCCCTGTGTAGAGAGTTGGGGAAGTCAATATACCATGACTAGAATTTCTCCTGCGCAGTTGTAAGGCAAGCCATTGAAACGGCACTTGGAGAACAAGGCCACTTCTAAACGCAACGCCGATTATTTCCTAAGGCAGTTTAACACTCTCACTCCCAGGCCCGTGTTGTACACGTAATGGGACGTTGTACATCGCCGATGACGAATGACATTCTTCGAGCAGTTGTAGGTTCCAGAGTATGGGGCTCATGAAAGCGTCCCTGTGTAGAGAGTTGGGGAAGTCAATTTGCCATGACTAGAATTTCTCCTGCGCAGTTGTAAGGCAAGCCATTGAAACGGCACTTGGAGAACAAGGCCACTTCTAAACGCAACGCCGATTATTTCCTAAGGCAGTTTAACACTCTCACTCCCAGGCCCGTGTTGTACTCGCCATGGGACGTTGTACATCGCCGATGACGAATGACATTCTTCGAGCAGTTGTTGGTTCCAGAGTATGGGGCTCATGAATGTGTCCCTGTGTATAGAGTTGGGGAAGTCAATTTGCCATGACTAGAATTTCTCCTGCGCAGTTGTAAGGCAAGCCATTGAAACGGCACTTGGAGAACAAGGCCACTTTCAAACGCTACGCCGATTATTTCCTAAGGCAGTTTAACACTCTCACTCCCAGGCCCGTGTTGTACTCGTCATGGGACGTTGTACATCGCCAATGACGAATGACATTCTTCGAGCAGTTGTAGGTTACAGAGTATGGGGCTTATGAAAGCGTCCCTTTGTGTAGAGTTGGGGAAGTCAATTTGCCATGACTAGAATATCTCCTGTGCAGTTGTAAGGCAAGCCATTGAAACGGCACTTGGAGAACAAGGCCACTTCTAAACGCAACGCTGATTATTTCCTAAGGCAGTTTAACACTCTCACTCCCAGGCCCGTGTTGTACTCGCCATCGGACGTTGTACATCGCCGATGACGAATGACATTCTTCGAGCAGTTGTAGGTTCCAGAGTATGGGGCTCATGAAAGCGTCCCTGTGTAGAGAGTTGGGGAAGTCAATTTGCCATGACTAGAATTTCTCCTGCGCAGTTGTAAGGCAAGCCATTGAAACGGCACTCGGAGAACAAGGCCACTTCTAAACGCAACGCCGATTATTTCCTAAGGCAGTTTAACACTCTCACTCCCAGGCCCGTGTTGTACTCGTCATGGGACGTTGTACATCGCCGATGACGACTGACATTCTTCGAGCAGTTGTAGGTTCCAGAGTATGGGGCTTATGAAAGCGTCCCTGTGGAGAGAGTTAGGGAAGTCAATTTGCCATGACTAGAATTTCTCCTGCGCAGTTGTAAGGCAAGCCATTGAAACGGCACTTGGAGAACAAGGCCACTTCTAAACGCAACGCCGATTATTTCCTAAGGCAGTTTAACACTCTCACTCCCAGGCCCGTGTTGTACTCGCCATGGGACGTTGTACATCGCCGATGATGAATGACATTCTTCGAGCAGTTGTAGGTTCCAGAGTATGGGGCTCATGAAAGCGTCCCTGTGTAGAGAGTTGGGGAAGTCAATTTGCCATGACTAGAATTTCTCCTGCAGAGTTGTAATGCAGGCCATTGAAACGGCACTTGGAGAACAAGGCCACTTCTAAACGCAACGCCGATTATTTCCTAAGGCAGTTTAACACTCTCACTCCCAGGCCCGCGTTGTACTCGCCATGGGACGTTGTACATCGCCGATGACGAATGACATTCTTCGAGCAGTTGTAGGTTCCAGAGTATGGGGCTAATGAAAACGTCCCTGTGTTGAGATTTGGGGAGGTCAATTTGCCATGACTAGAATTTCTCCTGCGCAGTTGTAAGGCAAGCCTTTGAAACGGCACTTGGAGAACAAGGCCACTTCTAAACGCAACGCCGATTACTTCCTAAGGCAGTTTAACACTCTCACTCCCTGGCCCGTGTTGTACTCGTCATGGGACGTTGTACATCGCCGATGACGAATGACATTCTTCGAGCAGTTGTAGTTTCCAGAGTGTGGGGCTCATGAAAGCGTCCCTGTTTAAAGAGTTGGGGAAGTCAATTTGCCATGACTAGAATTTCTCCTGCGCAGTTGTAAGTCAAGCCATTGAAACGGCACTTGGAGAACAAGGCCACTTCTAAACGCAACGCCGATTATTTCCTAAGGCAGTTTAACACTCTCCCTCCCAGGCCCGTGTTGTACTCGTCATGGGACGTTGTACATCGCCGATGACAAATGACATTCTTCGAGCAGTTGTAGGTTCCAGAGTATGGGGCTCATGAAAGCGTCCCTGTGTAGAGAGTTGGGGAAGTCAATTTGCCATGACTAGAATTTCTCCTGCGCAGTTGTAAGGCAAGCCATTGAAACGGCACTTGGAGAACAAGGCCACTTCTAAACGCAACGCCGATTATTTCCTAAGGCAGTTTAACACTCTCACTCCCAGGCCCGTGTTGTACTCGCCATGGGACGTTGTACATCGCCGATGACGAATGACATTCTTCGAGCAGTTGTTGGTTCCAGAGTATGGGGCTCATGAATGTGTCCCTGTGTATAGAGTGGGGAAGTCAATTTGCCATGACTAGAATTTCTCCTGCGCAGTTGTAAGCAAGCCTTTGAAACGGCACTTGGAGAACAAGGCCACTTCTAAACGCAACGCCGATTATTTCCTAAGGCAGTTTAACACTCTAACCCCCAGGCCCGTGTTCTACTCGTCATGGGACGTTGTACATCGCCGATGACGAATGACATTCCTCGAGCTGTTGTAGGTTCCAGAGTATGGGGCTCATGAAAGCGTCCCTGTGTACAGAGTTGGGGAAGTCAATTTGCCATCACTAGAATTTCTCCCGCGCAGTTGTAAGGCAAGCCTTTGAAACGGCACTTGGAGAACAAGGCCACTTCTAAACGCAACGCCGATTATTTCCTAAGGCAGTTTAACACTCTCACTCCCAGGCCCGTGTTGTACTCGTCATGGGACGTTGTACATCGCCGATGACGAATGACATTCTTCGAGCAGTTGTAGGTTCCAGAGTATGGGGCTCATGAAAGCGTCCCTGTGTAGAGAGTTGGGGAAGTCAATTTGCCATGACTAGAATTTCTCCTGCAGAGTTGTAATGCAGGCCATTGAAACGGCACTTGGAGAACAAGGCCACTTCTAAACGCAACGCCGATTATTTCCTAAGGCAGTTTAACACTCTCACTCCCAGGCCCGCGTTGTACTCGCCATGGGACGTTGTACATCGCCGATGACGAATGACATTCTTCGAGCAGTTGTAGGTTCCAGAGTATGGGGCTAATGAAAGCGTCCCTGTGTTGAGATTTGGGGAGGTCAATTTGCCATGACTAGAATTTCTCCTGCGCAGTTGTAAGGCAAGCCTTTAAACGGCACTTGGAGAACAAGGCCACTTCTAAACGCAACGCCGATTACTTCCTAAGGCAGTTTAACACTCTCACTCCCTGGCCCGTGTTGTACTCGTCATGGGACGTTGTACATCGCCGATGACGAATGACATTCTTCGAGCAGTTGTAGTTTCCAGAGTGTGGGGCTCATGAAAGCGTCCCTGTTTAAAGAGTTGGGGAAGTCAATTTGCCATGACTAGAATTTCTCCTGCGCAGTTGTAAGTCAAGCCATTGAAACGGCACTTGGAGAACAAGGCCACTTCTAAACGCAACGCCGATTATTTCCTAAGGCAGTTTAACACTCTCCCTCCCAGGCCCGTGTTGTACTCGTCATGGGACGTTGTACATCGCCGATGACAAATGACATTCTTCGAGCAGTTGTAGGTTCCAGAGTATGGGGTTCATGAAAGCGTCCCTGTGTAGAGAGTTGGGGATGTCAATTTGCCATGACTAGAATTTATCCTGCGCAGTTGTAAGGCAAGCCATTGAAACGGCACTTGGAGAACAAGGCCACTTCTAAACGCAACGCCGATTATTTCCTAAGGCAGTTTAACACTCTCACTCCCAGGCCCGTGTTGTACTCGCCATGGGACGTTGTACATCGCCGATGACGAATGACATTCTTCGAGCAGTTGTTGGTTCCAGAGTATGGGGCTCATGAATGTGTCCCTGTGTATAGAGTGGGGAAGTCAATTTGCCATGACTAGAATTTCTCCTGCGCAGTTGTAAGCAAGCCTTTGAAACGGCACTTGGAGAACAAGGCCACTTCAAAACGCAACGCCGATTATTTCCTAAGGCAGTTTAACACTCTAACTCCCAGGCCCGTGTTCTACTCGTCATGGGACGTTGTACATCGCCGATGACGAATGACATTCCTCGAGCAGTTGTAGGTTCCAGAGTATGGGGCTCATGAAAGCGTCCCTGTGTACAGAGTTGGGGAAGTCAATTTGCCATCACTAGAATTTCTCCCGCGCAGTTGTAAGGCAAGCCTTTGAAACGGCACTTGGAGAACAAGGCCACTTCTAAACGCAACGCCGATTATTTCCTAAGGCAGTTTAACACTCTCACTCCCAGGCCCGTGTTGTACTCGTCATGGGACGTTGTACATCGCCGATGACGAATGACATTCTTCGAGCAGTTGTAGGTTCCAGAGTATGGGGCTCATGAAAGCGTCCCAGTGTAGAGAGTTGGGGAAGTCAATTTGCCATGACTAGAATTTCTCCTGCGCAGTTGTAAGGCAAGCCATTGAAACGGCACTTGGAGAACAAGGCCACTTCTAAACGCAACGCCGATTATTTCCTAAGGCAGTTAACACTCTCACTCCCAGGCCCGTGTTGTACTCGTCATGGGACGTTGCACATCTCCGATGACGAATGACATTCTTCGAGCAGTTGTAGGTTCCAGAGTATGGGGCTCATGAAAGCGTCCCTGTGTAGAGAGTTGGGGCAGTCAATTTGCCATGACTAGAATTTCTCCTGCGCAGTTGTAAGGCAAGCCATTGAAACGGCACTTGGAGAACAAGGCCACTTCTAAACGCAACGCCGATTATTTCCTAAGGCAGTTTAACACTCTCACTCCCAGGCCCGTGTTGTACTCGTCATGGGACGTTGTACATCGCCGATGACGAATGACATTCTTCGAGCAGTTGTAGTTTCCAGAGTATGGGGCTCATGAAAGCGTCCCTGTGTAGAGAGTTGGGGAAGTCAGTTTGCCATGACTAGAATTTCTCCTGCGCAGTTGTAAGGCAAGCCATTGAAACGGCACTTGGAGAACAAGGCCACTTCTAAACGCAACGCGGATTATTTCCTAAGGCAGTTTAACACTCTCACTCCCAGGCCCGTGTTGTACTCGTCATGGGACGTTGTACATCGCCGATTACGAATGACATTCTTCGAGCAGTTGTAATTTCCAGAGTATGGTGGTTATGAAAGCGTCCCTGTGTAGAGAGTAGGGGAAGTCAATTTGCCATGACTAGAATTTCTCCTGCGCAGTTGTAAGGCAAGCCATTGAACCGGCACTTGGAGAACAAGGCCACTTCTAAACGCAACGCCGATTATTTCCTAAGGCAGTTTAACACTCTCACTCCCAGGCCCGCGTTGTACTCGCCATGGGACGTTGTACATCGCCGATGACGAATGACATTCTTCGAGCAGTTGTAGGTTCCAGAGTATGGGGCTAATGAAAGCGTCCCTGTGTTGAGATTTGGGGAGGTATATTTGCCATGACTAGAATTTCTCCTGCGCAGTTGTAAGGCAAGCCTTTGAAACGGCACTTGGAGAACAAGGCCACTTCTAAACGCAACGCCGATTACTTCCTAAGGCAGTTTAACACTCTCACTCCCTGGCCCGTGTTGTACTCGTCATGGGACGTTGTACATCGCCGATGACGAATGACATTCTTCGAGCAGTTGTAGTTTCCAGAGTAGGGGGCTCATGAAAGCGTCCCTGTTTAAAGAGTTGGGGAAGTCAATTTGCCATGACTAGAATTTCTCCTGCGCAGTTGTAAGTCAAGCCATTGAAACGGCACTTGGAGAACAAGGCCACTTCTAAACGCAACGCCGATTATTTCCTAAGGCAGTTTAACACTCTCCCTCCCAGGCCCGTGTTGTACTCGTCATGGGACGTTGTACATCGCCGATGACAAATGACATTCTTCGAGCAGTTGTAGGTTCCAGAGTATGGGGCTCATGAAAGCGTCCCTGTGTAGAGAGTTGGGGAAGTCAATTTGCCATGACTAGAATTTCTCCTGCGCAGTTGTAAGGCAAGCCATTGAAACGGCACTTGGAGAACAAGGCCACTTCTAAACGCAACGCCGATTATTTCCTAAGGCAGTTTAACACTCTCACTCCCAGGCCCGTGTTGTACTCGCCATGGGACGTTGTACATCGCCGATGACGAATGACATTCTTCGAGCAGTTGTTGGTTCCAGAGTATGGGGCTCATGAATGTGTCCCTGTGTATAGAGTGGGGAAGTCAATTTGCCATGACTAGAATTTCTCCTGCGCAGTTGTAAGCAAGCCTTTGAAACGGCACTTGGAGAACAAGGCCACTTCTAAACGCAACGCCGATTATTTCCTAAGGCAGTTTAACACTCTCACTCCCAGGCCCGTGTTGTACTCGTCATGGGACGTTGTACATCGCCGATGACGAATGACATTCCTCGAGCAGTTGTAGGTTCCAGAGTATGGGGCTCATGAAAGCGTCCCTGTGTACAGAGTTGGGGAAGTCAATTTGCCATCACTAGAATTTCTCCCGCGCAGTTGTAAGGCAAGCCTTTGAAACGGCACTTGGAGAACAAGGCCACTTCTAAACGCAACGCCGATTATTTCCTAAGGCAGTTTAACACTCTCACTTCCAGGCCCGTGTTGTACTCGTCATGGGACGTTGTACATCGCCGATGACGAATGACATTCTTCGAGCAGTTGTAGGTTCCAAGTATGGGGCTCATGAAAATGTCCCTGTGTATAGAGTTGGGGAAGTCAATTTGCCATGACTAGAATATCTCCTGCGCAGTTGTAAGGCAAGCCATTGACGCGGCACTTGGAGAACAAGGCCACTTCTAAACGCAACGCTGATTATTTCCTAAGGCAGTTTAACACTCTCACTCCCAGGCCCGTGTTGTACTCGTCATGGGACGTTGTACATAGCCGATGACGAATGACATTCTTCGAGCAGTTGTAGGCTCCAGAGTATGGGGCTCATGAAAGCGTCCCTGTGTAGAGAGTTGGGGAAGTCAGTTTGCCATGACTAGAATTTCTCCTGCGCAGTTGTAAGGCAAGCCATTGAAACGGCACTTGGAGAACAAGGCCACTTCTAAACGCAACGCCGATTATTTCCTAAGGCAGTCTAACACTCTCACTCCCAGGCCCGTGTTGTACTCGTCATGGGACGTTGTACATAGCCGATGACGAATGACATTCTTCGAGCAGTTGTAGGCTCCAGAGTATGGGGCTCAAGAAAGCGTCCCTGTGTAGAGAGTTGGGGAAGTCAATTTGCCATGACTAGAATATCTCCTGCGCAGTTGTAAGGCAAGCCATTGACGCGGCACTTGGAGAACAAGGCCACTTCTAAACGCAACGCCGATTATTTCCTAAGGCAGTTTAACACTCTCACTTCCAGGCCCGTGTTGTACTCGTCATGGGACGTTGTACATCGCCGATGACGAATGACATTCTTCGAGCAGTTGTAGGCTCCAGAGTATGGGGCTCATGAAAGCGTCCCTGTGTAGAGAGTTGGGGAAGTCAGTTTGCCATGACTAGAATTTCTCCTGCGCAGTTGTAAGGCAAGCCATTGAAACGGCACTTGGAGAACAAGGCCACTTCTAAACGCAACGCCGATTATTTCCTAAGGCAGTCTAACACTCTCACTCCCAGGCCCGTGTTGTACTCGTCATGGGACGTTGTACATAGCCGATGACGAATGACATTCTTCGAGCAGTTGTAGGTTACAGAGTATGGGGCTTATGAAAGCGTCCCTGTGTAGAGAGTTGGGGAAGTCAATTTGCCATGACTTGAATTTCTCCTGCGCAGTTGTAAGGCAAGCCATTGAAACGGCACTTGGAGAACAAGGCCACTTCTAAACGCAACGCCGATTATTTCCTAAGGCAGTTTAACACTGTCACTCCGAGGCGCGTGTTGTACTCATCATGGGACGTTGTACATCGCCGACGACGAATGACATTCTTCGAGCAGTTGTAGGTTCCAGAGTATGGGGCTCAAGAAAGCGTCCCTGTGTAGAATGTTGGGGAAGTCAATTTGCCATGACTAGAATTTCTCCTGCGCAGTTGTAAGGCAAGCCATTGAAACGGCACTTGGAGAACAAGGCCACTTCTAAACGCAACGCCGATTATTTCCTAAGGCAGTTTAACACTCTCACTCCCAGGCCCGTGTTGTACTCGTCATGGGACGTTGTACATCGCCGATGACGAATGACATTCTTCGAGCAGTTGTAGTTTCCAGAGTGTGGGGCTCATGAAAGCGTCCCTGTGTAGAGAGTAAGGAAGTCAATTTGCCATGACTAGAATTTCTCCTGCGCAGTTGTAAGGCAAGCCATTGAAACGGCACTTGGAGAACAAGGCCACTTCTAAACGCAACGCCGATTATTTCCTAAGGCAGTTTAACACTCTCACTCCCAGGCCCGTGTTGTACACCTAATGGGACGTTGTACATCGCCGATGACGAATGACATTCTTCGAGCAGTTGTAGGTTCCAGAGTATGGGGCTCATGAAAGCGTCCCTGTGTAGAGAGTTGGGGAAGTCAATTTGCCATGACTAGAATTTCTCCTGCGCAGTTGTAAGGCAAGCCATTGAAACGGCACTTGGAGAACAAGGCCACTTCTAAACGCAACGCCGATTATTTCCTAAGGCAGTTTAACACTCTCACTCCCAGGCCCGTGTTGTACTCGCCATGGGACGTTGTACATCGCCGATGACGAATGACATTCTTCGAGCAGTTGTTGGTTCCAGAGTATGGGGCTCATGAATGTGTCCCTGTGTATAGCGCCATGGGACGTTGTACATCGCCGATGACGAATGACATTCTTCGAGCAGTTGTTGGTTCCAGAGTATGGGGCTCATGAATGTGTCCCTGTGTATAGAGTTGGGGAAGTCAATTTGCCATGACTAGAATTTCTCCTGCGCAGTTGTAAGGCAAGCCATTGAAACGGCACTTGGAGAACAAGGCCACTTCCAAACGCTACGCCGATTATTTCCTAAGGCAGTTTAACACTCTCACTCCCAGGCCCGTGTTGTACTCGTCATGGGACGTTGTACATCGCCAATGACGAATGACATTCTTCGAGCAGTAGTAGGTTACAGAGTATGGGGCTTATGAAATCGTCCCTGTGTATTGAGTTGGGGAAGTCAATTTGCCATGACTAGAATATCTCCTGTGCAGTTGTAAGGCAAGCCATTGAAACGGCACTTGGAGAACAAGGCCACTTCTAAACGCAACGCTGATTATTTCCTAAGGCAGTTTAACACTCTCACTCCCAGGCCTGTGTTGTACTCGCCATCGGACGTTGTACATCGCCGATGACGAATGACATTCTTCGAGCAGTTGTAGGTTCCAGAGTATGGGGCTCATGAAAGCGTCCCTGTGTAGAGAGTTGGGGAAGTCAATTTGCCATGACTAGAATTTCTCCTGCGCAGTTGTAAGGCAAGCCATTGAAACGGCTCTTGGAGGACAAGGCCACTTCTAAACGCAACGCCGATTATTTCCTAACGCAGTTTAACACTCTCACTCCCAGGCCCGTGTTGTACTCGTCATGGGACGTTGTACATCGCCGATGACGAATGACATTCTTCGAGCAGTTTTAGGTTTCAGAGTATGGGGCTCATGAAAGCGTCCCTGTGTAGAGAGTTGGGGAAGTCTATTTGCCATGACTAGAATTTCTCCTGCGCAGTTGTAAGGCAAGCCATTGAAACGGCACTTGGAGAACAAGGCCACTTCTAAACGCAACGCCGATTATTTCCTAAGGCAGTTTAACACTCTCACTCCCAGGCCCGTGTTGTACTCGTCATGGGACGTTGTACATCGCCGATGACGAATGACATTCTTCGAGCAGTTGTAGTTTCCAGAGTATGGGGCTCATGAAAGCGTCCCTGTGTAGAGAGTTGGGGAAGTCAGTTTGCCATGACTAGAATTTCTCCTGCGCAGTTGTAAGGCAAGCCATTGAAACGGCACTTGGAGAACAAGGCCACTTCTAAACGCAACGCCGATTATTTCCTATGGCAGTTTAACACTCTCACTCCCAGGCCCGTGTTGTACTCGTCATGGGACGTTGTACATCGCCGATGACGAATGACATTCTTCGAGCAGTTGTAGTTTCCAGAGTGTGGGACTCATGAAAGCGTCCCTGTGTAGAGAGTTGGGGAAGTCAATATACCATGACTAGAATTTCTCCTGCGCAGTTGTAAGGCAAGCCATTGAAACGGCACTTGGAGAACAAGGCCACTTCTAAACGCAACGCCGATTATTTCCTAAGGCAGTTTAACACTCTCACTCCCAGGCCCGTGTTGTACACGTAATGGGACGTTGTACATCGCCGATGACGAATGACATTCTTCGAGCAGTTGTAGGTTCCAGAGTATGGGGCTCATGAAAGCGTCCCTGTGTAGAGAGTTGGGGAAGTCAATTTGCCATGACTAGAATTTCTCCTGCGCAGTTGTAAGGCAAGCCATTGAAACGGCACTCGGAGAACAAGGCCACTTCTAAACGCAACGCCGATTATTTCCTAAGGCAGTTTAACACTCTCACTCCCAGGCCCGCGTTGTACTCGTCATGGGACGTTGTACATCGCCGATGACGACTGACATTCTTCGAGCAGTTGTAGGTTCCAGAGTATGGGGCTTATGAAAGCGTCCCTGTGGAGAGAGTTAGGGAAGTCAATTTGCCATGACTAGAATTTCTCCTGCGCAGTTGTAAGGCAAGCCATTGAAACGGCACTTGGAGAACAAGGCCACTTCTAAACGCAACGCCGATTATTTCCTAAGGCAGTTTAACACTCTCACTCCCAGGCCCGTGTTGTACTCGCCATGGGACGTTGTACATTGCCGATGACGAATGACATTCTTCGAGCAGTTGTTGGTTCCAGAGTATTGGGCTCATGAATGTGTCCCTGTGTATAAAGTGGGGAAGTCAATTTGCCATGACTAGAATTTCTCCTGCGCAGTTGTAAGCAAGCCTTTGAAACGGCACTTGGAGAACAAGGCCACTTCTAAACGCAACGCCGATTATTTCCTAAGGCAGTTTAACACTCTCACTCCCAGGCCCGTGTTGTACTCGTCATGGGACGTTGTACATCGCCGATGACGAATGACATTCTTCGAGCAGTTGTAGGTTCCAGAGTATGGGGCTCATGAAAGCGTCCCTGTGTAGAGAGTTGGGGAAGTCAATTTGCCATGACTAGAATTTCTCCTGCGCAGTTGTAAGGCAAGCCATTGAAACGGCACTTGGAGAACAAGGCCACTTCTAAACGCAACGCCGATTATTTCCTAAGGCAGTTTAACACTCTCACTCCCAGGCCCGTGTTTTACTCGTCATGGGACGTTGTACATCGCCGATGACGAATGAAATTCTTCGAGCAGTTGTAGTTTCCAGAGTATGGGGCTCATGAAAGCGTCCCTGTGTAGAGAGTTGGGGAAGTCAATTTGCCATGACTAAGATTTCTCCTGCGCAGTTGTAAGGCAAGCCATTGAAACGGCACTTGGAGAACAAGGCCACTTCTAAACGCAACGCCGATTATTTCCTAAGGCAGTTAACACTCTCACTCCCAGGCCCGTGTTGTACTCGTCATGGGACGTTGCACATCTCCGATGACGAATGACATTCTTCGAGCAGTTGTAGGTTCCAGAGTATAGGGCTCATGAAAGCGTCCCTGTGTAGAGAGTTGGGGCAGTCAATTTGCCATGACTAGAATTTCTCCTGCGCAGTTGTAAGGCAAGCCATTGAAACGGCACTTGGAGAACAAGGCCACTTCTAAACGCAACGCCGATTATTTCCTAAGGCAGTTTAACACTCTCACTCCCAGGCCCGTGTTGTACTCGTCATGGGACGTTGTACATCGCCGATGACGAATGACATTCTTCGAGCAGTTGTAGTTTCCAGAGTATGGGGCTCATGAAAGCGTCCCTGTGAAGAGAGTTGGGGAAGTCAATTTGCCATGACTAGAATTTCTCCTGCGCAGTTGTAAGGCAAGCCATTGAAACGGCACTTGGAGAACAAGGCCACTTCTAAACGCAACGCGGATTATTTCCTAAGGCAGTTTAACACTCTCACTCCCAGGCCCGTGTTGTACTCGTCATGGGACGTTGTACATCGCCGATTACGAATGACATTCTTCGAGCAGTTGTAGGTTCCAGAGTATGGTGCTTATGAAAGCGTCCCTGTGTAGAGAGTAGGGGAAGTCAATTTGCCATGACTAGAATTTCTCCTGCGCAGTTGTAAGGCAAGCCATTGAAACGGCACTTGGAGAACAAGGCCACTTCTAAACGCAACGCCGATTATTTCCTAAGGCAGTTTAACACTCTCACTCCCAGGCCTGCGTTGTACTCGCCATGGGACGTTGTACATCGCCGATGACGAATGACATTCTTCGAGCAGTTGTAGGTTCCAGAGTATGGGGCTAATGAAAGCGTCCCTGTGTTGAGATTTGGGGAGGTCAATTTGCCATGACTAGAATTTCTCCTGCGCAGTTGTAAGGCAAGCCTTTGAAACGGCACTTGGAGAACAAGGCCACTTCTAAACGCAACGCCGATTACTTCCTAAGGCAGTTTAACACTCTCACTCCCTGGCCCGTGTTGTACTCGTCATGGGACGTTGTACATCGCCGATGACGAATGACATTCTTCGAGCAGTTGTAGTTTCCAGAGTAGGGGGCTCATGAAAGCGTCCCTGTTTAAAGAGTTGGGGAAGTCAATTTGCCATGACTAGAATTTCTCCTGCGCAGTTGTAAGTCAAGCCATTGAAACGGCACTTGGAGAACAAGGCCACTTCTAAACGCAACGCCGATTATTTCCTAAGGCAGTTTAACACTCTCACTCCCAGGCCCGTGCTGTACTCGTCATGGGACGTTGTACGTCGCCGATGACGAATGACATTCTTCGAGCAGTTGTAGGTTCCAGAGTATGGGGCTCATGAAAGCGTCCCTGTGTAGAGAGTTGGGGAAGTCAATTTGCCATGACTAGAATTTCTCCTGCGCAGTTGTAAGGCAAGCCATTGAAACGGCACTTGGAGAACAAGGCCACTTCTAAACGGAACGCCGATTATTTCCTAAGGCAGTTTAACACTCTCACTCCCAGGCCCGTGTTTTACTCGTCATGGGACGTTGTACATCGCCGATGACGAATGACATTCTTCGAGCAGTTGTAGTTTCCAGAGTATGGGGCTTATGAAAGCGTCCCTGTGTAGAGAGTTGGGGAAGTCAATTTGCCATGACTAAGATTTCTCCTGCGCAGTTGTAAGGCAAGCCATTGAAACGGCACTTGGAGAACAAGGCCACTTCTAAACGCAACGCGAATTATTTCCTAAGGCATTTTAACACTCTCACTCCCAGGCCCGTGTTGTACTCGTCATGGGACGTTGTACATCGCCGATGACGAATGACATTCTTCGAGCAGTTGTAGGTTCCAGAGTATGGGGCTCATGAAAGCGTCCCTGTGTAGAGAGTTGGGGAAGTCAATTTGCCATGACTAGAATTTCTCCTGCGCAGTTGTAAGGCAAGCCATTGAAACGGCACTTGGAGAACAAGGCCACTTCTAAACGCAACGCCGATTATTTCCTAAGGCAGTTTAACACTCTCACTCCCAGTCCCGTGTTGTACTCGTCATGGGACGTTGTACATCGCCGATGACGAATGACATTCTTCGAGCAGTTGTAGGTTCCAGAGTATGGGGCTCATGAAAGCGTCCCTGTGTAGAGAGTTGGGGAAGTCAATTTGCCATGACTAGAATTTCTCCTGCGCAGTTGTAAGGCAAGCCATTGAAACCGCACTCGGAGAACAAGGCCACTTCTAAACGCAACGCCGATTATTTCCTAAGGCAGTTTAACACTCTCACTCCCAGGCCCGTGTTGTACTCGTCATGGGACGTTGTACATCACCGATGACGAATGACATTCTTCGAGAAGTTGTAGTTTCCAGAGTATGGGGCTCATGAAAGCGTCCCTGTTAGAGAGTTGGGGAAGTCAGTTTGCCATGACTAGAATTTCTCCTGCGCAGTTGTAAGGCAAGCCATTGAAACGGCTCTTGGAGAACAAGGCCACTTCTAAACGCAACGCCGATTATTTCCTAAGGCAGTTTAACACTCTCACTCCCAGACCCGTGTTGTACTGGTCATGGGACGTTGTACATCGCCGATGACGAATGACATTCTTCGAGCAGTTGTAGGTTCCAGAATATGGGGCTCATGAAAGCGTCCCTGTGTAGAGAGTTGGGGAAGTCAATTTGCCATGACTAGAATTTCTCCTGCGCAGTTGTAAGGCAAGCCATTGAAACGGCACTTGGAGAACAAGGCCACTTCTAAACGCAACGCCGATTATTTCCTAAGGCAGTTTAACACTCTCACTCCCAGGCCCGTGTTTTACTCGTCATGGGACGTTGTACATCGCCGATGACGAATGACATTCTTCGAGCAGTTGTAGTTTCCAGAGTATGGGGCTCATGAAAGCGTCCCTGCGTAGAGAGTTGGGGAAGTCAATTTGCCATGACTAGAATATCTCCTGTGCAGTTGTAAGGCAAGCCATTGAAACGGCACTTGGAGAACAAGGCCACTTCTAAACGCAACGCCGATTATTTCCTAAGGCAGTTTAACACTCTCACTCCCAGGCCCGTGTTGTACTCGCCATCGGACGTTGTACATCGCCGATGACGAATGACATTCTTCGAGCAGTTGTAGGTTCCAGAGTATGGGGCTCATGAAAGCGTCCCTGTGTAGAGAGTTGGGGAAGTCAATTTGCCATGACTAGAATTTCTGTTGCGCAGTTGTAAGGCAAGCCATTGAAACGGCTCTTGGAGAACAAGGCCACTTCTAAACGCAACCTCGATTATTTCCTAACGCAGTTTAACACTCTCACTCCCAGGCCCGTGTTGTACTCGTCATGGGACGTTGTACATCGCCGATGACGAATGACATTCTTCGAGCAGTTTTAGGTTTCAGAGTATGGGGCTCATGAAAGCGTCCCTGTGTAGAGAGTTGGGGAAGTCTATTTGCCATGACTAGAATTTCTCCTGCGCAGTTGTAAGGCAAGCCATTGAAACGGCACTTGGAGAACAAGGCCACTTCTAAACGCAACGCCGATTATTTCCTAAGGCAGTTTAACACTCTCACTCCCAGGCCCGTGTTGTACTCGTCATGGGACGTTGTACATCGCCGATGACGAATGACATTTTTCGAGCAGTTCTAGGTTCCAGAGTATGGGACTCATGAAAGCGTCCCTGTGTAGAGAGTTGGGGAAGTCAATTTGCCATGACTAGAATTTCTCCTGCGCAGTTGTAAGGCAAGCCATTGAAACGGCACTTGGAGAACAAGGCCACTTCTAAACGCAACGCCGATTATTTCCTAAGGCAGTTTAACACTCTCACTCCCAGGCCCGTGTTGTACACGTAATGGGACGTTGTACATCGCCGATGACGAATGACATTCTTCGAGCAGTTGTAGGTTCCAGAGTATGGGGCTCATGAAAGCGTCCCTGTGTAGAGAGTTGGGGAAGTCAATTTGCCATGACTAGAATTTCTCCTGCGCAGTTGTAAGGCAAGCCATTGAAACGGCACTTGGAGAACAAGGCCACTTCTAAACGCAACGCCGATTATTTCCTAAGGCAGTTTAACACTCTCACTCCCAGGCCCGGGTTGTACTCGCCATGGGACGTTGTACATCGCCGATGACGAATGACATTCTTCGAGCAGTTGTTGGTTCCAGAGTATGGGGCTCATGAATGTGTCCCTGTGTATAGAGTTGGGGAAGTCAATTTGCCATGACTAGAATTTCTCCTGCGCAGTTGTAAGGCAAGCCATTGAAACGGCACTTGGAGAACAAGGCCACTTCCAAACGCTACGCCGATTATTTCCTAAGGCAGTTTAACACTCTCACTCCCAGGCCCGTGTTGTACTCGTCATGGGACGTTGTACATCGCCAATGACGAATGACATTCTTCGAGCAGTTGTAGGTTACAGAGTATGGGGCTTATGAAAGCGTCCCTGTGTGTAGAGTTGGGGAAGTCAATTTGCCATGACTAGAATATCTCCTGTGCAGTTGTAAGGCAAGCCATTGAAACGGCACTTGGAGAACAAGGCCACTTCTAAACGCAACGCTGATTATTTCCTAAGGCAGTTTAACACTCTCACTCCCAGGCCCGTGTTGTACTCGCCATCGGACGTTGTACATCGCCGATGACGAATGACATTCTTCGAGCAGTTGTAGGTTCCAGAGTATGGGGCTCATGAAAGCGTCCCTGTGTAGAGAGTTGGGGAAGTCAATTTGCCATGACTAGAATTTCTCCTGCGCAGTTGTAAGGCAAGCCATTGAAACGGCTCTTGGAGAACAAGGCCACTTCTAAACGCAACGCCGATTATTTGCTAACGCAGTTTAACACTCTCACTCCCAGGCCCGTGTTGTACTCGTCATGGGACGTTGTACATCGCCGATGACGAATGACATTCTTCGAGCAGTTTTAGGTTTCAGAGTATGGGGCTCATGAAAGCGTCCCTGTGTAGAGAGTTGGGGAAGTCTATTTGCCATGACTAGAATTTCTCCTGCGCAGTTGTAAGGCAAGCCATTGAAACGGCACTTGGAGAACAAGGCCACTTCTAAACGCAACGCCGATTATTTCCTAAGGCAGTTTAACACTCTCACTCCCAGGCCCGTGTTGTACTCGTCATGGGACGTTGTACATCGCCGATGACGAATGATATTTTCCGAGCAGTTCTAGGTTCCACAGTATGGGGCTCATGAAAGCGTCCCTGTGTAGAGAGTTGGGGAAGTCAATTTGCCATGACTAGAATTTCTCCTGCGCAGTTGTAAGGCAAGCCATTGAAACGGCACTTGGAGAACAAGGCCACTTCTAAACGCAACGCCGATTATTTCCTAAGGCAGTTTAACACTCTCACTCCCAGTCCCGTGTTGTACTCGTCATGGGACGTTGTACATCGCCGATGACGAATGACATTCTTCGAGCAGTTGTAGGTTCCAGAGTATGGGGCTCAAGAAAGCGTCCCTGTGTAGAGAGTTGGGGAAGTCAATTTGCCATGACTAGAATTTCTCCTGCGCAGTTGTAAGGCAAGCCATTGAAACGGCACTCGGTGAACAAGGCCACTTCTAAACGCAACGCCGATTATTTCCTAAGGCAGTTTAACACTCTCACTCCCAGGCCCGTGTTGTACTCGTCATGGGACGTTGTACATCACCGATGACGAATGACATTCTTCGAGCAGTTGTAGTTTCCAGAGTATGGGGCTCATGAAAGCGTCCCTGTGTAGAGAGTTGGGGAAGTCAGTTTGCCATGACTAGAATTTCTCCTGCGCAGTTGTAAGGCAAGCCATTGAAACGGCTCTTGGAGAACAAGGCCACTTCTAAACGCAACGCCGATTATTTCCTAAGGCAGTTTAACACTCTCACTCCCAGGCCCGTGCTGTACTCGTCATGGGACGTTGTACGTCGCCGATGACGAATGACATTCTTCGAGCAGTTGTAGGTTCCAGAGTATGGGGCTCATGAAAGCGTCCCTGTGTAGAGAGTTGGGGAAGTCAATTTGCCATGACTAGAATTTCTCCTGCGCAGTTGTAAGGCAAGCCATTGAAACGGCACTTGGAGAACAAGGCCACTTCTAAACGGAACGCCGATTATTTCCTAAGGCAGTTTAACACTCTCACTCCCAGGCCCGTGTTTTACTCGTCATGGGACGTTGTACATCGCCGATGACGAATGACATTCTTCGAGCAGTTGTAGTTTCCAGAGTATGGGGCTTATGAAAGCGTCCCTGTGTAGAGAGTTGGGGAAGTCAATTTGCCATGACTAAGATTTCTCCTGCGCAGTTGTAAGGCAAGCCATTGAAACGGCACTTGGAGAACAAGGCCACTTCTAAACGCAACGCGAATTATTTCCTAAGGCATTTTAACACTCTCACTCCCAGGCCCGTGTTGTACTCGTCATGGGACGTTGTACATCGCCGATGACGAATGACATTCTTCGAGCAGTTGTAGGTTCCAGAGTATGGGGCTCATGAAAGCGTCCCTGTGTAGAGAGTTGGGGAAGTCAATTTGCCATGACTAGAATTTCTCCTGCGCAGTTGTAAGGCAAGCCATTGAAACGGCACTTGGAGAACAAGGCCACTTCTAAACGCAACGGCGATTATTTCCTAAGGCAGTTTAACACTCTCACTCCCAGTCCCGTGTTGTACTCGTCATGGGACGTTGTACATCGCCGATGACGAATGACATTCTTCGAGCAGTTGTAGGTTCCAGAGTATGGGGCTCATGAAAGCGTCCCTGTGTAGAGAGTTGGGGAAGTCAATTTGCCATGACTAGAATTTCTCCTGCGCAGTTGTAAGGCAAGCCATTGAAACCGCACTCGGAGAACAAGGCCACTTCTAAACGCAACGCCGATTATTTCCTAAGGCAGTTTAACACTCTCACTCCCAGGCCCGTGTTGTACTCGTCATGGGACGTTGTACATCACCGATGACGAATGACATTCTTCGAGCAGTTGTAGTTTCCAGAGTATGGGGCTCATGAAAGCGTCCCTGTTAGAGAGTTGGGGAAGTCAGTTTGCCATGACTAGAATTTCTCCTGCGCAGTTGTAAGGCAAGCCATTGAAACGGCTCTTGGAGAACAAGGCCACTTCTAAACGCAACGCCGATTATTTCCTAAGGCAGTTTAACACTCTCACTCCCAGGCCCGTGTTGTACTGGTCATGGGACGTTGTACATCGCCGATGACGAATGACATTCTTCGAGCAGTTGTAGGTTCCAGAGTATGGGGCTCATGAAAGCGTCCCTGTGTAGAGAGTTGGGGAAGTCAATTTGCCATGACTAGAATTTCTCCTGCGCAGTTGTAAGGCAAGCCATTGAAACGGCACTTGGAGAACAAGGCCACTTCTAAACGCAACGCCGATTATTTCCTAAGGCAGTTTAACACTCTCACTCCCAGGCCCGTGTTTTACTCGTCATGGGACGTTGTACATCGCCGATGACGAATGACATTCTTCGAGCAGTTGTAGTTTCCAGAGTATGGGGCTCATGAAAGCGTCCCTGCGTAGAGAGTTGGGGAAGTCAATTTGCCATGACTAGAATATCTCCTGTGCAGTTGTAAGGCAAGCCATTGAAACGGCACTTGGAGAACAAGGCCACTTCTAAACGCAACGCCGATTATTTCCTAAGGCAGTTTAACACTCTCACTCCCAGGCCCGTGTTGTACTCGCCATCGGACGTTGTACATCGCCGATGACGAATGACATTCTTCGAGCAGTTGTAGGTTCCAGAGTATGGGGCTCATGAAAGCGTCCCTGTGTAGAGAGTTGGGGAAGTCAATTTGCCATGACTAGAATTTCTCCTGCGCAGTTGTAAGGCAAGCCATTGAAACGGCTCTTGGAGAACAAGGCCACTTCTAAACGCAACCTCGATTATTTCCTAACGCAGTTTAACACTCTCACTCCCAGGCCCGTGTTGTACTCGTCATGGGACGTTGTACATCGCCGATGACGAATGACATTCTTCGAGCAGTTTTAGGTTTCAGAGTATGGGGCTCATGAAAGCGTCCCTGTGTAGAGAGTTGGGGAAGTCTATTTGCCATGACTAGAATTTCTCCTGCGCAGTTGTAAGGCAAGCCATTGAAACGGCACTTGGAGAACAAGGCCACTTCTAAACGCAACGCCGATTATTTCCTAAGGCAGTTTAACACTCTCACTCCCAGGCCCGTGTTGTACTCGTCATGGGACGTTGTACATCGCCGATGACGAATGACATTTTTCGAGCAGTTCTAGGTTCCACAGTATGGGGCTCGTGAAAGCGTCCCTGTGTAAAGAGTTGGGGAAGTCAATTTGCCATGACTAGAATTTCTCCTGCGCAGTTGTAAGGCAAGCCATTGAAACGGCACTTGGAGAACAAGGCCACTTCTAAACGCAACGCCGATTATTTCCTAAGGCAGTTTAACACTCTCACTCCCAGTCCCGTGTTGTACTCGTCATGGGACGTTGTACATCGCCCATGACGAATGACATTCTTCGAGCAGTTGTAGGTTCCAGAGTATGGGGCTCAAGAAAGCGTCCCTGTGTAGAGAGTTGGGGAAGTCAATTTGCCATGACTAGAATTTCTCCTGCGCAGTTGTAAGTCAAGCTATTGAAACGGCACTCGGAGAACAAGGCCACTTCTAAACGCAACGCCGATTATTTCCTAAGGCAGTTTAACACTCTCACTCCCAGGCCCGTGTTGTACTCGTCATGGGACGTTGAACATCACCGATGACGAATGACATTCTTCGAGCATTTGTAGTTTCCAGAGTATGGGGCTCATGAAAGCGTCCCTGTGTAGAGAGTTGGGGAAGTCAGTTTGCCATGACTAGAATTTCTCCTGCGCAGTTGTAAGGCAAGCCATTGAAACGGCTCTTGGAGAACAAGGCCACTTCTAAACGCAACGCCGATTATTTCCTAAGGCAGTTTAACACCCTCACTCCCAGGCCCGTGCTGTACTCGTCATGTGACGTTGTACGTCGCCGATGACGAATGACATTCTTCGAGCAGTTGTAGTTTCCAGAGTATGGGGCTCATGAAAGCGTCCCTGTGTACAGAGTTGGGGAAGTCAATTTGCCATGACTAGAATTTCTCCTGCGCAGTTGTAAGGCAAGCCATTGAAACGGCACTTGGAGAACAAGGCCACTTCTAAACGCAACGCCGATTATTTCCTAAGGCAGTTTAACACTCTCACTCCCAGGCCCGTGTTGTACTCGTCATGGGACGTTGTACATCGCCGATGACGAATGACATTGTTCGAGCAGTTGTAGGTTCCAGAGTATGGGGCTCATGAAAGCGTCCCTGTGTAGAGAGTTGGGGAAGTCAATTTGCCATGACTAGAATTTCTCCTGCGCAGTTGTAAGGCAAGCCATTGAAACGGCACTTGGAGAACAAGGCCACTTCTAAACGCAACGCCGATTATTTCCTAAGGCAGTTTAACACTCTCACTCCCAGGCCCGTGTTTTACTCGTCATGGGACGTTGTACATCGCCGATGACGAATGACATTCTTCGAGCAGTTGTAGTTTCCAGAGTATGGGGCTTATGAAAGCGTCCCTGTGTAGAGAGTTGGGGAAGTCAATTTGCCATGACTAAGATTTCTCCTGCGCAGTTGTAAGGCAAGCCATTGAAATGGCACTTGGAGAACAAGGCCACTTCTAAACGCAACGCGAATTATTTCCTAAGGCATTTTAACACTCTCACTCCCAGGCCCGTGTTGTACTCGTCATGGGACGTTGTACATCGCCGATGACGAATGACATTCTTCGAGCAGTTGTAGGTTCCAGAGTATGGGGCTCATGAAAGCGTCCCGGTGTAGAGAGTTGGGGAAGTCAATTTGCCATGACTAGAATTTCTCCTGCGCAGTTGTAAGGCAAGCCATTGAAACGGCACTTGGAGAACAAGGCCACTTCTAAACGCAACGCCGATTATTTCCTAAGGCAGTTCAACACTCTCACTCCCAGTCCCGTGTTGTACTCCTCATGGGACGTTGTACATCGCCGATGACGAATGACATTCTTCGAGCAGTTGTAGGTTCCAGAGTATGGGGCTCATGAAAGCGTCCCTGTGTAGAGAGTTGGGGAAGTCAATTTGCCATGACTAGAATTTCTCCTGCGCAGTTGTAAGGCAAGCCATTGAAACCGCACTCGGAGAACAAGGCCACTTCTAAACGCAACGCCGATTATTTCCTAAGGCAGTTTAACACTCTCACTCCCAGGCCCGTGTTGTACTCGTCATGGGACGTTGTACATCACCGATGACGAATGACATTCTTCGAGCAGTTGTAGTTTCCAGAGTATGGGGCTCATGAAAGCGTCCCTGTGTAGAGAGTTGGGGAAGTCAGTTTGGCATGACTAGAATTTCTCCTGCGCAGTTGTAAGGCAAGCCATTGAAACGGCTCTTGGAGAACAAGGCCACTTCTAAACGCAACGCCGATTATTTCCTAAGGCAGTTTAACACTCTCACTCCCAGGCCCGTGTTGTACTGGTCATGGGACGTTGTACATCACCGATGACGAATGACATTCTTCGAGCAGTTGTAGGTTCCAGAGTATGGGGCTCATGAAAGCGTCCCTGTGTAGAGAGTTGGGGAGGTCAATTTGCCATGACTAGAATTTCTCCTGCGCAGTTGTAAGGCAAGCCTTTGAAACGGCGCTTGGAGAACAAGCCACTTCTAAACGCAACGCCGATTATTTCTTAAGGCAGTTTAACACTCTCACTCCCATGCCCGTGTTGTACTCGCCATCGCACGTAGTACATCGCCGATGACGAATGACATTCTTCGAGCAGTTGTAGGTTCCAGAGTATGGGGCTCATGAAAGCGTCCCTGTGTAGAGAGTTGGGGAAGTCAATTTGCCATGACTAGAATTTCTCCTGCGCAGTTGTAAGGCAAGCCATTGAAACGGCACTTGGAGAACAAGGCCACTTCTAAACGCAACGCCGATTATTTCCTAAGGCAGTTTAACACTCTCACTCCCAGGCCCGTGTTGTACTCGCCATGGGACGTTGTACATCGCCGATGATGAATGACATTCTTCGAGCAGTGGTAGATTCCAGAGTATGGGGCTCATGAAAGCGTCCCTGTGTAGAGAGTTGGGGAAGTCAATTTGCCATGATTAGAATTTCTCCTGCAGAGTTGTAACGCAAGCCTTTGAAACGGCACTTGGAGAACAAGGCCACTTCTAAACAAAACGCCGATTATTTCCTAAGGCAGTTTAACACTCTCACTCCAAGGCCCGTGTTGTACTCGCCATGGGACGTTGTACATCGCCGATGACGAATGACATTCTTCGAGCAGTTGTAGGTTCCAGAGTATGGGGCTCATGAAAGCGTCCCTGTGTAGAGAGTTGGGGAGGTCAATTTGCCATGACTAGAATTTCTCCTGCGCAGTTGTAAGGCAAGCCTTTGAAACGGCGCTTGGAGAACAAGCCACTTCTAAACGCAACGCCGATTATTTCTTAAGGCGGTTTAACACTCTCACTCCCATGCCCGTGTTGTACTCGCCATCGCACGTAGTACATCGCCGATGACGAATGACATTCTTCGAGCAGTTGTAGGTTCCAGAGTATGGGGCTCATGAAAGCGTCCCTGTGTAGAGAGTTGGGGAAGTCAATTTGCCATGACTAGAATTTCTCCTGCGCAGTTGTAAGGCAAGCCATTGAAACGGCACTTGGAGAACAAGGCCACTTCTAAACGCAACGCCGATTATTTCCTAAGGCAGTTTAACACTCTCTCTCCCAGGCCCGTGTTGTACTCGTCAGGGGACTTTGTGCATCGCCGATTACGAATGACATTCTTCGAGCAGTTGTAGGTTCCAGAGTATGGGGCTTATGAAAGCGTCCCTGTGTAGAGAGTAGGGGAAGTCAATTTGCCATGACTAGAATTTCTCCTGCGCAGTTCTAAGGCAAGCCTTTGAAACGGCACTTGGAGAACAAGGCCACTTCTAAACGCAACGCCGATTAATTCCTAAGGCAGTTTAACACTCTCTCTCCCAGGCCCGTGTTGTACTCGTCATGGGACGTTGTACGTCGCCGATGACGAATGACATTCTTCGAGCAGTTGTAGGTTCCAAGTATGGGGCTCATGAAAGCGTCCCTGTGTAGAAAGTTGGGGAAGTCAATTTGCCATGACTAGAATTTCTCCTGCGCAGTTGTAAGGCAAGCCATTGAAACGGCACTTGGAGAACAAGGCCACTTCTGCACGCAACGCCGATTATTTCCTAAGGCATTTTAACACTCTCACTCCCAGGCCCGTGTTTTACTCGGCATGGGACGTTGTACATCGCCGATGACGAATGACATTCTTCGAGCAGTTGTAGGTTCCAGAGTATGGGGCTTATGAAAGCGTCCCTGCGCAGAGAGTTGGGGAAGTCAATTTGCCATGACTAGAATTTCTCCTGCGCAGTTGTAAGGCAAGCCATTGAAACGGCACTTGGAGAACAAGGCCAATTCTAAACGCAACGCCGATTATTTCCTAAGGCAGTTTAACACTCTCACTCCCAGGCCCGTGTTGTACTCGTCATGGGACGTTGTACATCGCCGATGACGAATGACATTCTTCGAGCAGTTGCAGTTTCCAGAGTATGGGGCTCATGAAAGCGTCCCTGTGTAGAGAGTTGGGGAAGTCAATTTGCCATGACTAGAATTTCTACTGCGCAGTTGTAAGGCAAGCCATTGATACGGCACTTGGAGAACAAGGCCACTTCTAAACGCAACGCCGATTATTTCCTAAGGCAGTTTAACACTCTCACTACCAGGCCCATGTTGTACTCGTCATGGGACGTTGTACATCGCCGATGACGAATGACATTCTTCGAGCAGTTGTAGTTTCCAGAGCATGGGGCTCATGAAAGCGTCCCTGTGTAGAGAGTTGGGGAGGTCAATTTGCCATGACAAGAATTTCTCCTGCGCAGTTGTAAGGCAAGCCATTAAAACGGCACTTGGAGAACAAGGCCACTTCTAAACAAAACGCCGATTATTTCCTAAGGCAGTTTAACACTCTCACTCCCAGGCCCGTGTTGTACTCGCCATGGGACGTTGTACATCGCCGATGACGAATGACATTCTTCGAGCAGTTGTAGGTTCCAGAGTATGGGGCTCATGAAAGCGTCCCTGTGTAGAGAGTTGGGGAGGTCAATTTGCCATGACTAGAATTTCTCCTGCGCAGTTGTAAGGCAAGCCTTTTAAACGGCGCTTGGAGAACAAGCCACTTCTAAACGCAACGCCGATTATTTCCTAAGGCAGTTGAACACTCACTCCCAGGCCCGTGTTGTACTCGTCATGGGACGTTGTACATCGCCGATGACGAATGACATTCTTTGAGCAGCTGTAAGTTCCAGAGTATGGGGCTCATGAAAGCGTCCCTGTGTAGAGAGTTGGGGAAGTCAATTTGCCATGACTAGAATTTCTCCTGCGCAGTTGTAAGGCAAGCCATTGAAACGGCACTTGGAGAACAAGGCCACTTCAAAACGCAACGCCGATTATTTCCTAAGGCAGTTTAACACTCTCACTCCCAGGCCCGTGTTGTACTCGTCATGGGACGTTGTACATCGCCGATGACGAATGACATTTGTCGAGCAGTTTTAGGTTCCACAGTATGGGGCTCATGAAAGCGTCCCTGTGTAGAGAGTTGGGGAAGTCAATTTGCCATGACTAGAATTTCTCCTGCGCAGTTGTAACGCAAGCCATTGAAACGGCACTTGGAGAACAGGGCCACTTCTAAACGCAACGCCGATTATTTCCTAAGGCAGTTTAACACTCTCACTCCCAGGCCCGTGTTGTACTCGCCATGGGACGTTGTACATCGCCGATGACGAATGATATTCTTCGAGCAGTTGTAGTTTCCAGAGTATGGGGCTCATGAAAGCGTCCCTGTGTAGAGAGTTGGGGAAGTCAATTTGCCATGACTAGAATTTCTCCTGCGCAGTTGTAAGGCAAGCCATTGAAACGGCACTTGGAGAACAAGGCCACTTCTAAACGCAACGCCGATTATTTCCTAAGGCAGTTTAACACTCTCACTCCCATGCCCGTGTTGTACTCGCCATCGCACGTAGTACATCGCCGATGACGAATGACATTCTTCGAGCAGTTGTAGGTTCCAGAGTATGGGGCTCATGAAAGCGTCCCTGTGTAGAGAGTTGGGGAAGTCAATTTGCCATGACTAGAATTTCTCCTGCGCAGTTGTAAGGCAAGCCATTGAAACGGCACTTGGAGAACAAGGCCACTTCTAAACGCAACGCCGATTATTTCCTAAGGCAGTTTAACCCTCTCACTCCCAGTCCCGTGTTGTACTCGTCATGGGACGTTGTACATCGCCGATGACGAATGACATTCTTCGAGCAGTTCTAGGTTCCAGAGTATGGGGCTCATGAAAGCGTCCCTGTGTAGAGAGTTGGGGAAGTCAATTTGCCAGGACTAGAATTTCTCCTGCGCAGTTGTAAGGCAAGCCATTGAAACCGCACTCGGAGAACAAGGCCACTTCTAAACGCAACGCCGATTATTTCCTAAGGCAGTTTAACACTCTCACTCCCAGGCCCGTGTTGTACTCGTCATGGGACGTTGTACATCACCGATGACGAATGACATTCTTCGAGCAGTTGTAGTTTCCAGAGTATGGGGCTCATGAAAGCGTCCCTGTGTAGAGAGTTGGGGAAGTCAGTTTGCCATGACTAGAATTTCTCCTGCGCAGTTGTAAGGCAAGCCATTGAAACGGCTCTTGGAGAACAAGGCCACTTCTAAACGCAACGCCGATTATTTCCTAAGGCAGTTTAACACTCTCACTCCCAGGCCCGTGTTGTACTGGTCATGGGACGTTGTACATCGCCGATGACGAATGACATTCTTCGAGCAGTTGTAGGTTCCAGAGTATGGGGCTCATGAAAGCGTCCCTGTGTAGAGAGTTGGGGAAGTCAATTTGCCATGACTAGAATTTCTCCTGCGCAGTTGTAAGGCAAGCCATTGAAACGGCACTTGGAGAACAAGGCCACTTCTAAACGCAACGCCGATTATTTCCTAAGGCAGTTTAACACTCTCACTCCCAGGCCCGTGTTTTACTCGTCATGGGACGTTGTACATCGCCGATGACGAATGACATTCTTCGAGCAGTTGTAGTTTCCAGAGTATGGGGCTCATGAAAGCGTCCCTGCGTAGAGAGTTGGGGAAGTCAATTTGCCATGACTAAGATTTCTCCTGCGCAGTTGTAAGGCAAGCCATTGAAACGGCACTTGGAGAACAAGGCCACTTCTAAACGCAACGCCGATTATTTCCTAAGGCATTTTAACACTCTCATTCCCAGGCCCGTGTTGTACTCGTCATGGGACGTTGTACATCGCCGATGACGAATGACATTCTTCGAGCAGTTGTTGGTTCCTGAGTATGGGGCTCATGAAAGCGTCCCTGTGTAGAGAGTTGGGGAAGTCAATTTGCCATGACTAGAATTTCTCCTGCGCAGTTGTAAGGCAAGCCATTGAAACGGCACTCGGAGAACAAGGCCACTTCTAAACGCAACGCCGATTATTTCCTAAGGCAGTTTAACACTCTCACTCCCAGGCCCGTATTGTACTCGTCATGGGACGTTGTACATCGCCGATGATGAATGACATTCTTCGAGCAGTTGTAGGTTCCAGAGTATGGGGCTCATGAAAGCGTCCCTGTGTAGAGAGTTGGGGAAGTCAATTTGCCATGACTAGAATTTCTCCTGCAGAGTTGTAACGCAAGCCTTTGAAACGGCACTTGGAGAACAAGGCCACTTCTAAACAAAACGCCGATTATTTCCTAAGGCAGTTTAACACTCTCACTCCCAGGCCCGTGTTGTACTCGCCATGGGACGTTGTACATCGCCGATGACGAATGACATTCTTCGAGCAGTTGTAGGTTCCAGAGTATGGGGCTCATGAAAGCGTCCCTGTGTAGAGAGTTGGGGAGGTCAATTTGCCATGACTAGAATTTCTCCTGCGCAGTTGTAAGGCAAGCCTTTGAAACGGCGCTTGGAGAACAAGCCACTTCTAAACGCAACGCCGATTATTTCCTAAGGCAGTTGAACACTCTCACTCCCAGGCCCGTGTTGTACTCGTCATGGGACGTTGTACCACGCCGATGACGAATGACATTCTTTGAGCAGCTGTAAGTTCCAGAGTATGGGGCTCATGAAAGCGTCCCTGTGTAGAGAGTTGGGGAAGTCAATTTGCCATGACTAGAATTTCTCCTGCGCAGTTGTAAGGCAAGCCATTGAAACGGCACTTGGAGAACAAGGCCACTTCAAAACGCAACGCCGATTATTTCCTAAGGCAGTTTAACACTCTCACTCCCAGGCCCGTGTTGTACTCGTCATGGGACGTTGTACATCACCGATGACGAATGACATTTTTCGAGCAGTTTTAGGTTCCACAGTATGGGGCTCATGAAAGCGTCCCTGTGTAGAGAGTTGGGGAAGTCAATTTGCCATGACTAGAATTTCTCCTGCGCAGTTGTAACGCAAGCCATTGAAACGGCACTTGGAGAACAGGGCCACTTCTAAACGCAACGCCGATTATTTCCTAAGGCAGTTTAACACTCTCACTCCCAGGCCCGTGTTGTACTCGCCATGGGACGTTGTACATCGCCGATGACGAATGATATTCTTCGAGCAGTTGTAGTTTCCAGAGTATGGGGCTCATGAAAGCGTCCCTGTGTAGAGAGTTGGGGAAGTCAATTTGCCATGACTAGAATTTCTCCTGCGCAGTTGTAAGGCAAGCCATTGAAACGGCACTTGGAGAACAAGGCAACTTCTAAACGCAACGCCGAATATTTCCTAATGCAGTTTAACACTCTCACTCCCATGCCCGTGTTGTACTCGCCATCGCACGTAGTACATCGCCGATGACGAATGACATTCTTCGAGCAGTTGTAGGTTCCAGAGTATGGGGCTCATGAAAGCGTCCCTGTGCAGAGAGTTGGGGAAGTCAATTTGCCATGACTAGAATTTCTACTGCGCAGTTGTAAGGCAAGCCATTGAAACGGCACTTGGAGAACAAGGCCACTTCTAAACGCAACGCCGATTATTTCCTAAGGCAGTTTAACACTCTCACTCCCAGGCCCGTCTTGTACTCGTCATGGGACGTTGTACATCGCCGATGACGAATGACATTCTTCGAGCAGTGGTAGGTTCCAGAGTATGGGGCTTATGAAAGCGTCCCTGTGTAGAGAGTTGGGGAAGACAATTTGCCATGACTAGAATTTCTCCTGCGCAGTTGTAAGGCAAGCCATTGAAACGGCACTTGGAGAACAAGGCCACTTCTAAACGCAACGCCGATTATTTCCTAAGGCAGTTTAACACTCTCTCTCCCAGGCCCGTGTTGTACTCGTCATGGGACTTTGTGCATCGCCGATTACGAATGACATTCTTCGAGCAGTTGTAGGTTCCAGAGTATGGGGCTTATGAAAGCGTCCCTGTGTAGAGAGTAGGGGAAGTCAATTTGCCATGACTAGAATTTCTCCTGCGCAGTTCTAAGGCAAGCCTTTGAAACGGCACTTGGAGAACAAGGCCACTTCTAAACGCAACGCCGATTATTTCCTAAGGCAGTTTAACACTCTCACTCCCAGGCCCGTGTTGTACTGGTCATGGGACGTTGTACATCGCCGATGACGAATGACATTCTTCGAGCAGTTGTAGGTTCCAGAGTATGGGGCTCATGAAAGCGTCCCTGTGTAGAGAGTTGGGGAAGTCAATTTGCCATGACTAGAATTTCTCCTGCGCAGTTGTAAGGCAAGCCATTGAAACGGCACTTGGAGAACAAGGCCACTTCTAAACGCAACGCCGATTATTTCCTAAGGCAGTTTAACACTCTCACTCCCAGGCCCGTGTTTTACTCGTCATGGGACGTTGTACATCGCCGATGACGAATGACATTCTTCGAGCAGTTGTAGTTTCCAGAGTATGGGGCTCATGAAAGCGTCCCTGCGTAGAGAGTTGGCGAAGTCAATTTGCCATGACTAAGATTTCTCCTGCGCAGTTGTAAGGCAAGCCATTGAAACGGCACTTGGAGAACAAGGCCACTTCTAAACGCAACGCCGATTATTTCCTAAGGCATTTTAACACTCTCACTCCCAGGCCCGTGTTGTACTCGTCATGGGACGTTGTACATCGCCGATGACGAATGACATTCTTCGAGCAGTTGTTGGTTCCAGAGTATAGGGCTCATGAAAGCGTCCCTGTGTAGAGAGTTGGGGAAGTCAATTTGCCATGACTAGAATTTCTCCTGCGCAGTTGTAAGGCAAGCCATTGAAACGGCACTTGGAGAACAAGGCCACTTCTAAACGCAACGCCGATTATTTCCTAAGGCAGTTCAACACTCTCACTCCCAGTCCCGTGTTGTACTCCTCATGGGACGTTGTACATCGCCGATGACGAATGACATTCTTCGAGCAGTTGTAGGTTCCAGAGTATGGGGCTCATGAAAGCGTCCCTGTGTAGAGAGTTGGGGAAGTCAATTTGCCATGACTAGAATTTCTCCTGCGCAGTTGTAAGGCAAGCCATTGAAACCGCACTCGGAGAACAAGGCCACTTCTAAACGCAACGCCGATTATTTCCTAAGGCAGTTTAACACTCTCACTCCCAGGCCCGTGTTGTACTCGTCATGGGACGTTGTACATCACCGATGACGAATGACATTCTTCGAGCAGTTGTAGTTTCCAGAGTATGGGGCTCATGAAAGCGTCCCTGTGTAGAGAGTTGGGGAAGTCAGTTTGGCATGACTAGAATTTCTCCTGCGCAGTTGTAAGGCAAGCCATTGAAACGGCTCTTGGAGAACAAGGCCACTTCTAAACGCAACGCCGATTATTTCCTAAGGCAGTTTAACACTCTCACTCCCAGGCCCGTGTTGTACTGGTCATGGGACGTTGTACATCACCGATGACGAATGACATTCTTCGAGCAGTTGTAGGTTCCAGAGTATGGGGCTCATGAAAGCGTCCCTGTGTAGAGAGTTGGGGAGGTCAATTTGCCATGACTAGAATTTCTCCTGCGCAGTTGTAAGGCAAGCCTTTGAAACGGCGCTTGGAGAACAAGCCACTTCTAAACGCAACGCCGATTATTTCTTAAGGCAGTTTAACACTCTCACTCCCATGCCCGTGTTGTACTCGCCATCGCACGTAGTACATCGCCGATGACGAATGACATTCTTCGAGCAGTTGTAGGTTCCAGAGTATGGGGCTCATGAAAGCGTCCCTGTGTAGAGAGTTGGGGAAGTCAATTTGCCATGACTAGAATTTCTCCTGCGCAGTTGTAAGGCAAGCCATTGAAACGGCACTTGGAGAACAAGGCCACTTCTAAACGCAACGCCGATTATTTCCTAAGGCAGTTTAACACTCTCACTCCCAGGCCCGTGTTGTACTCGCCATGGGACGTTGTACATCGCCGATGATGAATGACATTCTTCGAGCAGTGGTAGATTCCAGAGTATGGGGCTCATGAAAGCGTCCCTGTGTAGAGAGTTGGGGAAGTCAATTTGCCATGATTAGAATTTCTCCTGCAGAGTTGTAACGCAAGCCTTTGAAACGGCACTTGGAGAACAAGGCCACTTCTAAACAAAACGCCGATTATTTCCTAAGGCAGTTTAACACTCTCACTCCAAGGCCCGTGTTGTACTCGCCATGGGACGTTGTACATCGCCGATGACGAATGACATTCTTCGAGCAGTTGTAGGTTCCAGAGTATGGGGCTCATGAAAGCGTCCCTGTGTAGAGAGTTGGGGAGGTCAATTTGCCATGACTAGAATTTCTCCTGCGCAGTTGTAAGGCAAGCCTTTGAAACGGCGCTTGGAGAACAAGCCACTTCTAAACGCAACGCCGATTATTTCTTAAGGCAGTTTAACACTCTCACTCCCATGCCCGTGTTGTACTCGCCATCGCACGTAGTACATCGCCGATGACGAATGACATTCTTCGAGCAGTTGTAGGTTCCAGAGTATGGGGCTCATGAAAGCGTCCCTGTGTAGAGAGTTGGGGAAGTCAATTTGCCATGACTAGAATTTCTCCTGCGCAGTTGTAAGGCAAGCCATTGAAACGGCACTTGGAGAACAAGGCCACTTCTAAACGCAACGCCGATTATTTCCTAAGGCAGTTTAACACTCTCTCTCCCAGGCCCGTGTTGTACTCGTCAGGGGACTTTGTGCATCGCCGATTACGAATGACATTCTTCGAGCAGTTGTAGGTTCCAGAGTATGGGGCTTATGAAAGCGTCCCTGTGTAGAGAGTAGGGGAAGTCAATTTGCCATGACTAGAATTTCTCCTGCGCAGTTCTAAGGCAAGCCTTTGAAACGGCACTTGGAGAACAAGGCCACTTCTAAACGCAACGCCGATTAATTCCTAAGGCAGTTTAACACTCTCTCTCCCAGGCCCGTGTTGTACTCGTCATGGGACGTTGTACGTCGCCGATGACGAATGACATTCTTCGAGCAGTTGTAGGTTCCAAGTATGGGGCTCATGAAAGCGTCCCTGTGTAGAAAGTTGGGGAAGTCAATTTGCCATGACTAGAATTTCTCCTGCGCAGTTGTAAGGCAAGCCATTGAAACGGCACTTGGAGAACAAGGCCACTTCTGCACGCAACGCCGATTATTTCCTAAGGCATTTTAACACTCTCACTCCCAGGCCCGTGTTTTACTCGGCATGGGACGTTGTACATCGCCGATGACGAATGACATTCTTCGAGCAGTTGTAGGTTCCAGAGTATGGGGCTTATGAAAGCGTCCCTGCGCAGAGAGTTGGGGAAGTCAATTTGCCATGACTAGAATTTCTCCTGCGCAGTTGTAAGGCAAGCCATTGAAACGGCACTTGGAGAACAAGGCCAATTCTAAACGCAACGCCGATTATTTCCTAAGGCAGTTTAACACTCTCACTCCCAGGCCCGTGTTGTACTCGTCATGGGACGTTGTACATCGCCGATGACGAATGACATTCTTCGAGCAGTTGCAGTTTCCAGAGTATGGGGCTCATGAAAGCGTCCCTGTGTAGAGAGTTGGGGAAGTCAATTTGCCATGACTAGAATTTCTACTGCGCAGTTGTAAGGCAAGCCATTGATACGGCACTTGGAGAACAAGGCCACTTCTAAACGCAACGCCGATTATTTCCTAAGGCAGTTTAACACTCTCACTACCAGGCCCATGTTGTACTCGTCATGGGACGTTGTACATCGCCGATGACGAATGACATTCTTCGAGCAGTTGTAGTTTCCAGAGCATGGGGCTCATGAAAGCGTCCCTGTGTAGAGAGTTGGGGAGGTCAATTTGCCATGACAAGAATTTCTCCTGCGCAGTTGTAAGGCAAGCCATTAAAACGGCACTTGGAGAACAAGGCCACTTCTAAACAAAACGCCGATTATTTCCTAAGGCAGTTTAACACTCTCACTCCCAGGCCCGTGTTGTACTCGCCATGGGACGTTGTACATCGCCGATGACGAATGACATTCTTCGAGCAGTTGTAGGTTCCAGAGTATGGGGCTCATGAAAGCGTCCCTGTGTAGAGAGTTGGGGAGGTCAATTTGCCATGACTAGAATTTCTCCTGCGCAGTTGTAAGGCAAGCCTTTTAAACGGCGCTTGGAGAACAAGCCACTTCTAAACGCAACGCCGATTATTTCCTAAGGCAGTTGAACACTCACTCCCAGGCCCGTGTTGTACTCGTCATGGGACGTTGTACATCGCCGATGACGAATGACATTCTTTGAGCAGCTGTAAGTTCCAGAGTATGGGGCTCATGAAAGCGTCCCTGTGTAGAGAGTTGGGGAAGTCAATTTGCCATGACTAGAATTTCTCCTGCGCAGTTGTAAGGCAAGCCATTGAAACGGCACTTGGAGAACAAGGCCACTTCAAAACGCAACGCCGATTATTTCCTAAGGCAGTTTAACACTCTCACTCCCAGGCCCGTGTTGTACTCGTCATGGGACGTTGTACATCGCCGATGACGAATGACATTTGTCGAGCAGTTTTAGGTTCCACAGTATGGGGCTCATGAAAGCGTCCCTGTGTAGAGAGTTGGGGAAGTCAATTTGCCATGACTAGAATTTCTCCTGCGCAGTTGTAACGCAAGCCATTGAAACGGCACTTGGAGAACAGGGCCACTTCTAAACGCAACGCCGATTATTTCCTAAGGCAGTTTAACACTCTCACTCCCAGGCCCGTGTTGTACTCGCCATGGGACGTTGTACATCGCCGATGACGAATGATATTCTTCGAGCAGTTGTAGTTTCCAGAGTATGGGGCTCATGAAAGCGTCCCTGTGTAGAGAGTTGGGGAAGTCAATTTGCCATGACTAGAATTTCTCCTGCGCAGTTGTAAGGCAAGCCATTGAAACGGCACTTGGAGAACAAGGCCACTTCTAAACGCAACGCCGATTATTTCCTAAGGCAGTTTAGCACTCTCACTCCCATGCCCGTGTTGTACTCGCCATCGCACGTAGTACATCGCCGATGACGAATGACATTCTTCGAGCAGTTGTAGGTTCCAGAGTATGGGGCTCATGAAAGCGTCCCTGTGTAGAGAGTTGGGGAAGTCAATTTGCCATGACTAGAATTTCTCCTGCGCAGTTGTAAGGCAAGCCATTGAAACGGCACTTGGAGAACAAGGCCACTTCTAAACGCAACGCCGATTATTTCCTAAGGCAGTTTAACCCTCTCACTCCCAGTCCCGTGTTGTACTCGTCATGGGACGTTGTACATCGCCGATGACGAATGACATTCTTCGAGCAGTTCTAGGTTCCAGAGTATGGGGCTCATGAAAGCGTCCCTGTGTAGAGAGTTGGGGAAGTCAATTTGCCAGGACTAGAATTTCTCCTGCGCAGTTGTAAGGCAAGCCATTGAAACCGCACTCGGAGAACAAGGCCACTTCTAAACGCAACGCCGATTATTTCCTAAGGCAGTTTAACACTCTCACTCCCAGGCCCGTGTTGTACTCGTCATGGGACGTTGTACATCACCGATGACGAATGACATTCTTCGAGCAGTTGTAGTTTCCAGAGTATGGGGCTCATGAAAGCGTCCCTGTGTAGAGAGTTGGGGAAGTCAGTTTGCCATGACTAGAATTTCTCCTGCGCAGTTGTAAGGCAAGCCATTGAAACGGCTCTTGGAGAACAAGGCCACTTCTAAACGCAACGCCGATTATTTCCTAAGGCAGTTTAACACTCTCACTCCCAGGCCCGTGTTGTACTGGTCATGGGACGTTGTACATCGCCGATGACGAATGACATTCTTCGAGCAGTTGTAGGTTCCAGAGTATGGGGCTCATGAAAGCGTCCCTGTGTAGAGAGTTGGGGAAGTCAATTTGCCATGACTAGAATTTCTCCTGCGCAGTTGTAAGGCAAGCCATTGAAACGGCACTTGGAGAACAAGGCCACTTCTAAACGCAACGCCGATTATTTCCTAAGGCAGTTTAACACTCTCACTCCCAGGCCCGTGTTTTACTCGTCATGGGACGTTGTACATCGCCGATGACGAATGACATTCTTCGAGCAGTTGTAGTTTCCAGAGTATGGGGCTCATGAAAGCGTCCCTGCGTAGAGAGTTGGGGAAGTCAATTTGCCATGACTAAGATTTCTCCTGCGCAGTTGTAAGGCAAGCCATTGAAACGGCACTTGGAGAACAAGGCCACTTCTAAACGCAACGCCGATTATTTCCTAAGGCATTTTAACACTCTCATTCCCAGGCCCGTGTTGTACTCGTCATGGGACGTTGTACATCGCCGATGACGAATGACATTCTTCGAGCAGTTGTTGGTTCCTGAGTATGGGGCTCATGAAAGCGTCCCTGTGTAGAGAGTTGGGGAAGTCAATTTGCCATGACTAGAATTTCTCCTGCGCAGTTGTAAGGCAAGCCATTGAAACGGCACTCGGAGAACAAGGCCACTTCTAAACGCAACGCCGATTATTTCCTAAGGCAGTTTAACACTCTCACTCCCAGGCCCGTATTGTACTCGTCATGGGACGTTGTACATCGCCGATGATGAATGACATTCTTCGAGCAGTTGTAGGTTCCAGAGTATGGGGCTCATGAAAGCGTCCCTGTGTAGAGAGTTGGGGAAGTCAATTTGCCATGACTAGAATTTCTCCTGCAGAGTTGTAACGCAAGCCTTTGAAACGGCACTTGGAGAACAAGGCCACTTCTAAACAAAACGCCGATTATTTCCTAAGGCAGTTTAACACTCTCACTCCCAGGCCCGTGTTGTACTCGCCATGGGACGTTGTACATCGCCGATGACGAATGACATTCTTCGAGCAGTTGTAGGTTCCAGAGTATGGGGCTCATGAAAGCGTCCCTGTGTAGAGAGTTGGGGAGGTCAATTTGCCATGACTAGAATTTCTCCTGCGCAGTTGTAAGGCAAGCCTTTGAAACGGCGCTTGGAGAACAAGCCACTTCTAAACGCAACGCCGATTATTTCCTAAGGCAGTTGAACACTCTCACTCCCAGGCCCGTGTTGTACTCGTCATGGGACGTTGTACCACGCCGATGACGAATGACATTCTTTGAGCAGCTGTAAGTTCCAGAGTATGGGGCTCATGAAAGCGTCCCTGTGTAGAGAGTTGGGGAAGTCAATTTGCCATGACTAGAATTTCTCCTGCGCAGTTGTAAGGCAAGCCATTGAAACGGCACTTGGAGAACAAGGCCACTTCAAAACGCAACGCCGATTATTTCCTAAGGCAGTTTAACACTCTCACTCCCAGGCCCGTGTTGTACTCGTCATGGGACGTTGTACATCACCGATGACGAATGACATTTTTCGAGCAGTTTTAGGTTCCACAGTATGGGGCTCATGAAAGCGTCCCTGTGTAGAGAGTTGGGGAAGTCAATTTGCCATGACTAGAATTTCTCCTGCGCAGTTGTAACGCAAGCCATTGAAACGGCACTTGGAGAACAGGGCCACTTCTAAACGCAACGCCGATTATTTCCTAAGGCAGTTTAACACTCTCACTCCCAGGCCCGTGTTGTACTCGCCATGGGACGTTGTACATCGCCGATGACGAATGATATTCTTCGAGCAGTTGTAGTTTCCAGAGTATGGGGCTCATGAAAGCGTCCCTGTGTAGAGAGTTAGGGAAGTCAATTTGCCATGACTAGAATTTCTACTGCGCAGTTGTAAGGCAAGCCATTGAAACGGCACTTGGAGAACAAGGCAACTTCTAAACGCAACGCCGAATATTTCCTAATGCAGTTTAACACTCTCACTCCCATGCCCGTGTTGTACTCGCCATCGCACGTAGTACATCGCCGATGACGAATGACATTCTTCGAGCAGTTGTAGGTTCCAGAGTATGGGGCTCATGAAAGCGTCCCTGTGCAGAGAGTTGGGGAAGTCAATTTGCCATGACTAGAATTTCTACTGCGCAGTTGTAAGGCAAGCCATTGAAACGGCACTTGGAGAACAAGGCCACTTCTAAACGCAACGCCGATTATTTCCTAAGGCAGTTTAACACTCTCACTCCCAGGCCCGTCTTGTACTCGTCATGGGACGTTGTACATCGCCGATGACGAATGACATTCTTCGAGCAGTGGTAGGTTCCAGAGTATGGGGCTTATGAAAGCGTCCCTGTGTAGAGAGTTGGGGAAGACAATTTGCCATGACTAGAATTTCTCCTGCGCAGTTGTAAGGCAAGCCATTGAAACGGCACTTGGAGAACAAGGCCACTTCTAAACGCAACGCCGATTATTTCCTAAGGCAGTTTAACACTCTCTCTCCCAGGCCCGTGTTGTACTCGTCATGGGACTTTGTGCATCGCCGATTACGAATGACATTCTTCGAGCAGTTGTAGGTTCCAGAGTATGGGGCTTATGAAAGCGTCCCTGTGTAGAGAGTAGGGGAAGTCAATTTGCCATGACTAGAATTTCTCCTGCGCAGTTCTAAGGCAAGCCTTTGAAACGGCACTTGGAGAACAAGGCCACTTCTAAACGCAACGCCGATTATTTCCTAAGGCAGTTTAACACTCTCACTCCCAGGCCCGTGTTGTACTGGTCATGGGACGTTGTACATCGCCGATGACGAATGACATTCTTCGAGCAGTTGTAGGTTCCAGAGTATGGGGCTCATGAAAGCGTCCCTGTGTAGAGAGTTGGGGAAGTCAATTTGCCATGACTAGAATTTCTCCTGCGCAGTTGTAAGGCAAGCCATTGAAACGGCACTTGGAGAACAAGGCCACTTCTAAACGCAACGCCGATTATTTCCTAAGGCAGTTTAACACTCTCACTCCCAGGCCCGTGTTTTACTCGTCATGGGACGTTGTACATCGCCGATGACGAATGACATTCTTCGAGCAGTTGTAGTTTCCAGAGTATGGGGCTCATGAAAGCGTCCCTGCGTAGAGAGTTGGCGAAGTCAATTTGCCATGACTAAGATTTCTCCTGCGCAGTTGTAAGGCAAGCCATTGAAACGGCACTTGGAGAACAAGGCCACTTCTAAACGCAACGCCGATTATTTCCTAAGGCATTTTAACACTCTCACTCCCAGGCCCGTGTTGTACTCGTCATGGGACGTTGTACATCGCCGATGACGAATGACATTCTTCGAGCAGTTGTTGGTTCCAGAGTATAGGGCTCATGAAAGCGTCCCTGTGTAGAGAGTTGGGGAAGTCAATTTGCCATGACTAGAATTTCTCCTGCGCAGTTGTAAGGCAAGCCATTGAAACGGCACTCGGAGAACAAGGCCACTTCTAAACGCAACGCCGATTATTTCCTAAGGCAGTTTAACACTCTCACTCCCAGGCCCGTATTGTACTCGTCATGGGACGTTGTACATCGCCGATGATGAATGACATTCTTCGAGAGTTTGTAGGTTCCAGAGTATGGGGCTCATGAAAGCGTCCCTGTGTAGAGAGTTGGGGAAGTCAATTTGCCATGACTAGAATTTCTCCTGCAGAGTTGTAACGCAAGCCTTTGAAACGGCACTTGGAGAACAAGGCCACTTCTAAACAAAACGCCGATTATTTCCGAAGGCAGTTTAACATTCTCACTCCCAGGCCCGTGTTGTACTCGCCATGGGACGTTGTACATCGCCGATGACGAATGACATTCTTCGAGCAGTTGTAGGTTCCAGAGTATGGGGCTCATGAAAGCGTCCCTGTGTAGAGAGTTGGGGAGGTCAATTTGCCATGACTAGAATTTCTCCTGCGCAGTTGTAAGGCAAGCCTTTGAAACGGCGCTTGGAGAACAAGCCACTTCTAAACGCAACGCCGATTATTTCCTAAGGCAGTTGAACACTCTCACTCCCAGGCCCGTGTTGTACTCGTCATGGGACGTTGTACCACGCCGATGACGAATGACATTCTTTGAGCAGCTGTAAGTTCCAGAGTATGGGGCTCATGAAAGCGTCCCTGTGTAGAGAGTTGGGGAAGTCAATTTGCCATGACTAGAATTTCTCCTGCGCAGTTGTAAGGCAAGCCATTGAAACGGCACTTGGAGAACAAGGCCACTTCAAAACGCAACGCCGATTATCTCCTAAGGCAGTTTAACACTCTCACTCCCAGGCCCGTGTTGTACTCGTCATGGGACGTTGTACATCACCGATGACGAATGACATTTTTCGAGCAGTTTTAGGTTCCACAGTATGGGGCTCATGAAAGCGTCCCTGTGTAGAGAGTTGGGGAAGTCAATTTGCCATGACTAGAATTTCTCCTGCGCAGTTGTAACGCAAGCCATTGAAACGGCACTTGGAGAACAGGGCCACTTCTAAACGCAACGCCGATTATTTCCTAAGGCAGTTTAACACTCTCACTCCCAGGCCCGTGTTGTACTCGCCATGGGACGTTGTACATCGCCGATGACGAATGATATTCTTCGAGCAGTTGTAGTTTCCAGAGTATGGGGCTCATGAAAGCGTCCCTGTGTAGAGAGTTGGGGAAGTCAATTTGCCATGACTAGAATTTCTCCTGCGCAGTTGTAAGGCAAGCCATTGAAACGGCACTTCGAGAACAAGGCCACTTCTAAACGCAACGCCGATTATTTCCTAAGGCAGTTTAACACTCTCACTCCCATGCCCGTGTTGTACTCGCCATCGCACGTAGTACATCGCCGATGACGAATGACATTCTTCGAGCAGTTGTAGGTTCCAGAGTATGGGGCTCATGAAAGCGTCCCTGTGTAGAGAGTTGGGGAAGTCAATTTGCCATGACTAGAATTTCTCCTGCGCAGTTGTAAGGCAAGCCATTGAAACGGCACTTGGAGAACAAGGCCACTTCTGCACGCAACGCCGATTATTTCCTAAGGCATTTTAACACTCTCACTCCCAGGCCCGTGTTTTACTCGGCATGGGACGTTGTACGTCGCCGATGACGAATGACATTCTTCGAGCAGTTGTAGGTTCCAAGTATGGGGCTCATGAAAGCGTCCCTGTGTAGAAAGTTGGGGAAGTCAATTTGCCATGACTAGAATTTCTCCTGCGCAGTTGTAAGGCAAGCCATTGAAACGGCACTTGGAGAACAAGGCCACTTCTGCACGCAACGCCGATTATTTCCTAAGGCATTTTAACACTCTCACTCCCAGGCCCGTGTTTTACTCGGCATGGGACGTTGTACATCGCCGATGACGAATGACATTCTTCGAGCAGTTGTAGGTTCCAGAGTATGGGGCTTATGAAAGCGTCCCTGCGCAGAGAGTTGGGGAAGTCAATTTGCCATGACTAGAATTTCTCCTGCGCAGTTGTAAGGCAAGCCATTGAAACGGCACTTGGAGAACAAGGCCAATTCTAAACGCAACGCCGATTATTTCCTAAGGCAGTTTAACACTCTCACTCCCAGGCCCGTGTTGTACTCGTCATGGGACGTTGTACATCGCCGATGACGAATGACATTCTTCGAGCAGTTGCAGTTTCCAGAGTATGGGGCTCATGAAAGCGTCCCTGTGTAGAGTTGGGGAAGTCAATTTGCCATGACTAGAATTTCTACTGCGCAGTTGTAAGGCAAGCCATTGATACGGCACTTGGAGAACAAGGCCACTTCTAAACGCAACGCCGATTATTTCCTAAGGCAGTTTAACACTCTCACTCCCAGGCCCGTGTTGTACTCGTCATGGGACGTTGTACATCGCCGATGACGAATGACATTCTTCGAGCAGCTGTAAGTTTTAGAGTATGGGGCTCATGAAAGCGTCCTTGTGTAGAGAGTTGGGGAAGTCAATTTGCTAGGACTAGAATTTCTCCTGCGCAGTTGTAAGGCAAGCCATTGATACGGCACTTGGAGAACAAGGCCACTTCTAAACGCAACGCCGATTATTTCCTAAGGCAGTTTAACACTCTCACTCCCATGCCCGTGTTGTACTCGCCATCGCACGTAGTACATCGCCGATGACGAATGACATTCTTCGAGCAGTTGTAGGTTCCAGAGTATGGGGCTCATGAAAGCGTCCCTGTGTAGAGAGTTGGGGAAGTCAATTTGCCATGACTAGAATTTCTCCTGCGCAGTTGTAAGGCAAGCCATTGAAACGGCACTTGGAGAACAAGGCCACTTCTAAACGCAACGCCGATTATTTCCTAAGGCAGTTTAACCCTCTCACTCCCAGTCCCGTGTTGTACTCGTCATGGGACGTTGTACATCGCCGATGACGAATGACATTCTTCGAGCAGTTCTAGGTTCCAGAGTATGGGGCTCATGAAAGCGTCCCTGTGTAGAGAGTTGGGGAAGTCAATTTGCCAGGACTAGAATTTCTCCTGCGCAGTTGTAAGGCAAGCCATTGAAACCGCACTCGGAGAACAAGGCCACTTCTAAACGCAACGCCGATTATTTCCTAAGGCAGTTTAACACTCTCACTCCCAGGCCCGTGTTGTACTCGTCATGGGACGTTGTACATCACCGATGACGAATGACATTCTTCGAGCAGTTGTAGTTTCCAGAGTATGGGGCTCATGAAAGCGTCCCTGTGTAGAGAGTTGGGGAAGTCAGTTTGCCATGACTAGAATTTCTCCTGCGCAGTTGTAAGGCAAGCCATTGAAACGGCTCTTGGAGAACAAGGCCACTTCTAAACGCAACGCCGATTATTTCCTAAGGCAGTTTAACACTCTCACTCCCAGGCCCGTGTTGTACTGGTCATGGGACGTTGTACATCGCCGATGACGAATGACATTCTTCGAGCAGTTGTAGGTTCCAGAGTATGGGGCTCATGAAAGCGTCCCTGTGTAGAGAGTTGGGGAAGTCAATTTGCCATGACTAGAATTTCTCCTGCGCAGTTGTAAGGCAAGCCATTGAAACGGCACTTGGAGAACAAGGCCACTTCTAAACGCAACGCCGATTATTTCCTAAGGCAGTTTAACACTCTCACTCCCAGGCCCGTGTTTTACTCGTCATGGGACGTTGTACATCGCCGATGACGAATGACATTCTTCGAGCAGTTGTAGTTTCCAGAGTATGGGGCTCATGAAAGCGTCCCTGCGTAGAGAGTTGGGGAAGTCAATTTGCCATGACTAAGATTTCTCCTGCGCAGTTGTAAGGCAAGCCATTGAAACAGCACTTGGAGAACAAGGCCACTTCTAAACGCAACGCCGATTATTTCCTAAGGCATTTTAACACTCTCATTCCCAGGCCCGTGTTGTACTCGTCATGGGACGTTGTACATCGCCGATGACGAATGACATTCTTCGAGCAGTTGTTGGTTCCTGAGTATGGGGCTCATGAAAGCGTCCCTGTGTAGAGAGTTGGGGAAGTCAATTTGCCATGACTAGAATTTCTCCTGCGCAGTTGTAAGGCAAGCCATTGAAACGGCACTCGGAGAACAAGGCCACTTCTAAACGCAACGCCGATTATTTCCTAAGGCAGTTTAACACTCTCACTCCCAGGCCCGTATTGTACTCGTCATGGGACGTTGTACATCGCCGATGATGAATGACATTCTTCGAGCAGTTGTAGGTTCCAGAGTATGGGGCTCATGAAAGCGTCCCTGTGTAGAGAGTTGGGGAAGTCAATTTGCCATGACTAGAATTTCTCCTGCAGAGTTGTAACGCAAGCCTTTGAAACGGCACTTGGAGAACAAGGCCACTTCTAAACAAAACGCCGATTATTTCCTAAGGCAGTTTAACACTCTCACTCCCAGGCCCGTGTTGTACTCGCCATGGGACGTTGTACATCGCCGATGACGAATGACATTCTTCGAGCAGTTGTAGGTTCCAGAGTATGGGGCTCATGAAAGCGTCCCTGTGTAGAGAGTTGGGGAGGTCAATTTGCCATGACTAGAATTTCTCCTGCGCAGTTGTAAGGCAAGCCTTTGAAACGGCGCTTGGAGAACAAGCCACTTCTAAACGCAACGCCGATTATTTCCTAAGGCAGTTGAACACTCTCACTCCCAGGCCCGTGTTGTACTCGTCATGGGACGTTGTACCACGCCGATGACGAATGACATTCTTTGAGCAGCTGTAAGTTCCAGAGTATGGGGCTCATGAAAGCGTCCCTGTGTAGAGAGTTGGGGAAGTCAATTTGCCATGACTAGAATTTCTCCTGCGCAGTTGTAAGGCAAGCCATTGAAACGGCACTTGGAGAACAAGGCCACTTCAAAACGCAACGCCGATTATTTCCTAAGGCAGTTTAACACTCACTCCCAGGCCCGTGTTGTACTCGTCATGGGACGTTGTACATCACCGATGACGAATGACATTTTTCGAGCAGTTTTAGGTTCCACAGTATGGGGCTCATGAAAGCGTCCCTGTGTAGAGAGTTGGGGAAGTCAATTTGCCATGACTAGAATTTCTCCTGCGCAGTTGTAACGCAAGCCATTGAAACGGCACTTGGAGAACAGGGCCACTTCTAAACGCAACGCCGATTATTTCCTAAGGCAGTTTAACACTCTCACTCCCAGGCCCGTGTTGTACTCGCCATGGGACGTTGTACATCGCCGATGACGAATGATATTCTTCGAGCAGTTGTAGTTTCCAGAGTATGGGGCTCATGAAAGCGTCCCTGTGTAGAGAGTTGGGGAAGTCAATTTGCCATGACTAGAATTTCTCCTGCGCAGTTGTAAGGCAAGCCATTGAAACGGCACTTGGAGAACAAGGCAACTTCTAAACGCAACGCCGAATATTTCCTAATGCAGTTTAACACTCTCACTCCCATGCCCGTGTTGTACTCGCCATCGCACGTAGTACATCGCCGATGACGAATGACATTCTTCGAGCAGTTGTAGGTTCCAGAGTATGGGGCTCATGAAAGCGTCCCTGTGCAGAGAGTTGGGGAAGTCAATTTGCCATGACTAGAATTTCTACTGCGCAGTTGTAAGGCAAGCCATTGAAACGGCACTTGGAGAACAAGGCCACTTCTAAACGCAACGCCGATTATTTCCTAAGGCAGTTTAACACTCTCACTCCCAGGCCCGTCTTGTACTCGTCATGGGACGTTGTACATCGCCGATGACGAATGACATTCTTCGAGCAGTGGTAGGTTCCAGAGTATGGGGCTTATGAAAGCGTCCCTGTGTAGATAGTTGGGGAAGACAATTTGCCATGACTAGAATTTCTCCTGCGCAGTTGTAAGGCAAGCCATTGAAACGGCACTTGGAGAACAAGGCCACTTCTAAACGCAACGCCGATTATTTCCTAAGGCAGTTTAACACTCTCTCTCCCAGGCCCGTGTTGTACTCGTCATGGGACTTTGTGCATCGCCGATTACGAATGACATTCTTCGAGCAGTTGTAGGTTCCAGAGTATGGGGCTTATGAAAGCGTCCCTGTGTAGAGAGTAGGGGAAGTCAATTTGCCATGACTAGAATTTCTCCTGCGCAGTTCTAAGGCAAGCCTTTGAAACGGCACTTGGAGAACAAGGCCACTTCTAAACGCAACGCCGATTATTTCCTAAGGCAGTTTAACACTCTCACTCCCAGGCCCGTGTTGTACTGGTCATGGGACGTTGTACATCGCCGATGACGAATGACATTCTTCGAGCAGTTGTAGGTTCCAGAGTATGGGGCTCATGAAAGCGTCCCTGTGTAGAGAGTTGGGGAAGTCAATTTGCCATGACTAGAATTTCTCCTGCGCAGTTGTAAGGCAAGCCATTGAAACGGCACTTGGAGAACAAGGCCACTTCTAAACGCAACGCCGATTATTTCCTAAGGCAGTTTAACACTCTCACTCCCAGGCCCGTGTTTTACTCGTCATGGGACGTTGTACATCGCCGATGACGAATGACATTCTTCGAGCAGTTGTAGTTTCCAGAGTATGGGGCTCATGAAAGCGTCCCTGCGTAGAGAGTTGGGGAAGTCAATTTGCCATGACTAAGATTTCTCCTGCGCAGTTGTAAGGCAAGCCATTGAAACGGCACTTGGAGAACAAGGCCACTTCTAAACGCAACGCCGATTATTTCCTAAGGCATTTTAACACTCTCACTCCCAGGCCCGTGTTGTACTCGTCATGGGACGTTGTACATCGCCGATGACGAATGACATTCTTCGAGCAGTTGTTGGTTCCAGAGTATAGGGCTCATGAAAGCGTCCCTGTGTAGAGAGTTGGGGAAGTCAATTTGCCATGACTAGAATTTCTCCTGCGCAGTTGTAAGGCAAGCCATTGAAACGGCACTCGGAGAACAAGGCCACTTCTAAACGCAACGCCGATTATTTCCTAAGGCAGTTTAACACTCTCACTCCCAGGCCCGTATTGTACTCGTCATGGGACGTTGTACATCGCCGATGATGAATGACATTCTTCGAGAGTTTGTAGGTTCCAGAGTATGGGGCTCATGAAAGCGTCCCTGTGTAGAGAGTTGGGGAAGTCAATTTGCCATGACTAGAATTTCTCCTGCAGAGTTGTAACGCAAGCCTTTGAAACGGCACTTGGAGAACAAGGCCACTTCTAAACAAAACGCCGATTATTTCCGAAGGCAGTTTAACATTCTCACTCCCAGGCCCGTGTTGTACTCGCCATGGGACGTTGTACATCGCCGATGACGAATGACATTCTTCGAGCAGTTGTAGGTTCCAGAGTATGGGGCTCATGAAAGCGTCCCTGTGTAGAGAGTTGGGGAGGTCAATTTGCCATGACTAGAATTTCTCCTGCGCAGTTGTAAGGCAAGCCTTTGAAACGGCGCTTGGAGAACAAGCCACTTCTAAACGCAACGCCGATTATTTCCTAAGGCAGTTGAACACTCTCACTCCCAGGCCCGCGTTGTACTCGCCATGGGACGTTGTACATCGCCGATAACGAATGACATTCTTCGAGCAGTTGTAGGTTCCAGAGTATGGGGCTCATGAAAGCGTCCCTGTGTAGAGAGTTGGGGAAGTCAATTTGCCACGACTAGAATTTCTCCTGCTCAGTTGTAAGGCAAACCATTGAAACGGCACTTGGAGAACAAGGCCACTTCTAAACGCAACGCCGATCATTTCCTAAGGCAGTTTAACACTCTCACTCCCAGGCCCGTGTTGTACTCGGCATGGGACGTTGTACATCGCCGATGACGAATGACATTCTTCGAGCAGTTGTAGGTTCCAGAGTATGGGGCTTATGAAAGCGTCCCTGTGCAGAGAGTTGGGGAAGTCAATTTGCCATGACTAGAATTTCTCCTGCGCAGTTGTAAGGCAAGCCATTGAAACGGCAATTGGAGAACAAGGCCACTTCTAAACGCAACGCCGATTATTTCCTAAGGCAGTTTAACACTCTCACTCCCAGGCCCGTGTTGTACTCGTCATGGGACGTTGTACATCACCGATGACGAATGACATTTTTCGAGCAGTTTTAGGTTCCACAGTATGGGGCTCATGAAAGCGTCCCTGTGTAGAGAGTTGGGGAAGTCAATTTGCCATGACTAGAATTTCTCCTGCGCAGTTGTAACGCAAGCCATTGAAACGGCACTTGGAGAACAGGGCCACTTCTAAACGCAACGCCGATTATTTCCTAAGGCAGTTTAACACTCTCACTCCCAGGCCCGTGTTGTACTCGCCATGGGACGTTGTACATCGCCGATGACGAATGATATTCTTCGAGCAGTTGTAGTTTCCAGAGTATGGGGCTCATGAAAGCGTCCCTGTGTAGAGAGTTGGGGAAGTCAATTTGCCATGACTAGAATTTCTCCTGCGCAGTTGTAAGGCAAGCCATTGAAACGGCACTTGGAGAACAAGGCCACTTCTAAACGCAACGCCGATTATTTCCTAAGGCAGTTTAACACTCTCACTCCCATGCCCGTGTTGTACTCGCCATCGCACGTAGTACATCGCCGATGACGAATGACATTCTTCGAGCAGTTGTAGGTTCCAGAGTATGGGGCTCATGAAAGCGTCCCTGTGTAGAGAGTTGGGGAAGTCAATTTGCCATGACTAGAATTTCTCCTGCGCAGTTGTAAGGCAAGCCATTGAAACGGCACTTGGAGAACAAGGCCACTTCTGCACGCAACGCCGATTATTTCCTAAGGCATTTTAACACTCTCACTCCCAGGCCCGTGTTTTACTCGGCATGGGACGTTGTACGTCGCCGATGACGAATGACATTCTTCGAGCAGTTGTAGGTTCCAAGTATGGGGCTCATGAAAGCGTCCCTGTGTAGAAAGTTGGGGAAGTCAATTTGCCATGACTAGAATTTCTCCTGCGCAGTTGTAAGGCAAGCCATTGAAACGGCACTTGGAGAACAAGGCCACTTCTGCACGCAACGCCGATTATTTCCTAAGGCATTTTAACACTCTCACTCCCAGGCCCGTGTTTTACTCGGCATGGGACGTTGTACATCGCCGATGACGAATGACATTCTTCGAGCAGTTGTAGGTTCCAGAGTATGGGGCTTATGAAAGCGTCCCTGCGCAGAGAGTTGGGGAAGTCAATTTGCCATGACTAGAATTTCTCCTGCGCAGTTGTAAGGCAAGCCATTGAAACGGCACTTGGAGAACAAGGCCAATTCTAAACGCAACGCCGATTATTTCCTAAGGCAGTTTAACACTCTCACTCCCAGGCCCGTGTTGTACTCGTCATGGGACGTTGTACATCGCCGATGACGAATGACATTCTTCGAGCAGTTGCAGTTTCCAGAGTATGGGGCTCATGAAAGCGTCCCTGTGTAGAGTTGGGGAAGTCAATTTGCCATGACTAGAATTTCTACTGCGCAGTTGTAAGGCAAGCCATTGATACGGCACTTGGAGAACAAGGCCACTTCTAAACGCAACGCCGATTATTTCCTAAGGCAGTTTAACACTCTCACTCCCAGGCCCGTGTTGTACTCGTCATGGGACGTTGTACATCGCCGATGACGAATGACATTCTTCGAGCAGCTGTAAGTTTTAGAGTATGGGGCTCATGAAAGCGTCCTTGTGTAGAGAGTTGGGGAAGTCAATTTGCTAGGACTAGAATTTCTCCTGCGCAGTTGTAAGGCAAGCCATTGATACGGCACTTGGAGAACAAGGCCACTTCTAAACGCAACGCCGATTATTTCCTAAGGCAGTTTAACACTCTCACTCCCATGCCCGTGTTGTACTCGCCATCGCACGTAGTACATCGCCGATGACGAATGACATTCTTCGAGCAGTTGTAGGTTCCAGAGTATGGGGCTCATGAAAGCGTCCCTGTGTAGAGAGTTGGGGAAGTCAATTTGCCATGACTAGAATTTCTCCTGCGCAGTTGTAAGGCAAGCCATTGAAACGGCACTTGGAGAACAAGGCCACTTCTAAACGCAACGCCGATTATTTCCTAAGGCAGTTTAACCCTCTCACTCCCAGTCCCGTGTTGTACTCGTCATGGGACGTTGTACATCGCCGATGACGAATGACATTCTTCGAGCAGTTCTAGGTTCCAGAGTATGGGGCTCATGAAAGCGTCCCTGTGTAGAGAGTTGGGGAAGTCAATTTGCCAGGACTAGAATTTCTCCTGCGCAGTTGTAAGGCAAGCCATTGAAACCGCACTCGGAGAACAAGGCCACTTCTAAACGCAACGCCGATTATTTCCTAAGGCAGTTTAACACTCTCACTCCCAGGCCCGTGTTGTACTCGTCATGGGACGTTGTACATCACCGATGACGAATGACATTCTTCGAGCAGTTGTAGTTTCCAGAGTATGGGGCTCATGAAAGCGTCCCTGTGTAGAGAGTTGGGGAAGTCAGTTTGCCATGACTAGAATTTCTCCTGCGCAGTTGTAAGGCAAGCCATTGAAACGGCTCTTGGAGAACAAGGCCACTTCTAAACGCAACGCCGATTATTTCCTAAGGCAGTTTAACACTCTCACTCCCAGGCCCGTGTTGTACTGGTCATGGGACGTTGTACATCGCCGATGACGAATGACATTCTTCGAGCAGTTGTAGGTTCCAGAGTATGGGGCTCATGAAAGCGTCCCTGTGTAGAGAGTTGGGGAAGTCAATTTGCCATGACTAGAATTTCTCCTGCGCAGTTGTAAGGCAAGCCATTGAAACGGCACTTGGAGAACAAGGCCACTTCTAAACGCAACGCCGATTATTTCCTAAGGCAGTTTAACACTCTCACTCCCAGGCCCGTGTTTTACTCGTCATGGGACGTTGTACATCGCCGATGACGAATGACATTCTTCGAGCAGTTGTAGTTTCCAGAGTATGGGGCTCATGAAAGCGTCCCTGCGTAGAGAGTTGGGGAAGTCAATTTGCCATGACTAAGATTTCTCCTGCGCAGTTGTAAGGCAAGCCATTGAAACGGCACTTGGAGAACAAGGCCACTTCTAAACGCAACGCCGATTATTTCCTAAGGCATTTTAACACTCTCATTCCCAGGCCCGTGTTGTACTCGTCATGGGACGTTGTACATCGCCGATGACGAATGACATTCTTCGAGCAGTTGTTGGTTCCTGAGTATGGGGCTCATGAAAGCGTCCCTGTGTAGAGAGTTGGGGAAGTCAATTTGCCATGACTAGAATTTCTCCTGCGCAGTTGTAAGGCAAGCCATTGAAACGGCACTCGGAGAACAAGGCCACTTCTAAACGCAACGCCGATTATTTCCTAAGGCAGTTTAACACTCTCACTCCCAGGCCCGTATTGTACTCGTCATGGGACGTTGTACATCGCCGATGATGAATGACATTCTTCGAGCAGTTGTAGGTTCCAGAGTATGGGGCTCATGAAAGCGTCCCTGTGTAGAGAGTTGGGGAAGTCAATTTGCCATGACTAGAATTTCTCCTGCAGAGTTGTAACGCAAGCCTTTGAAACGGCACTTGGAGAACAAGGCCACTTCTAAACAAAACGCCGATTATTTCCTAAGGCAGTTTAACACTCTCACTCCCAGGCCCGTGTTGTACTCGCCATGGGACGTTGTACATCGCCGATGACGAATGACATTCTTCGAGCAGTTGTAGGTTCCAGAGTATGGGGCTCATGAAAGCGTCCCTGTGTAGAGAGTTGGGGAGGTCAATTTGCCATGACTAGAATTTCTCCTGCGCAGTTGTAAGGCAAGCCTTTGAAACGGCGCTTGGAGAACAAGCCACTTCTAAACGCAACGCCGATTATTTCCTAAGGCAGTTGAACACTCTCACTCCCAGGCCCGTGTTGTACTCGTCATGGGACGTTGTACCACGCCGATGACGAATGACATTCTTTGAGCAGCTGTAAGTTCCAGAGTATGGGGCTCATGAAAGCGTCCCTGTGTAGAGAGTTGGGGAAGTCAATTTGCCATGACTAGAATTTCTCCTGCGCAGTTGTAAGGCAAGCCATTGAAACGGCACTTGGAGAACAAGGCCACTTCAAAACGCAACGCCGATTATTTCCTAAGGCAGTTTAACACTCTCACTCCCAGGCCCGTGTTGTACTCGTCATGGGACGTTGTACATCACCGATGACGAATGACATTTTTCGAGCAGTTTTAGGTTCCACAGTATGGGGCTCATGAAAGCGTCCCTGTGTAGAGAGTTGGGGAAGTCAATTTGCCATGACTAGAATTTCTCCTGCGCAGTTGTAACGCAAGCCATTGAAACGGCACTTGGAGAACAGGGCCACTTCTAAACGCAACGCCGATTATTTCCTAAGGCAGTTTAACACTCTCACTCCCAGGCCCGTGTTGTACTCGCCATGGGACGTTGTACATCGCCGATGACGAATGATATTCTTCGAGCAGTTGTAGTTTCCAGAGTATGGGGCTCATGAAAGCGTCCCTGTGTAGAGAGTTGGGGAAGTCAATTTGCCATGACTAGAATTTCTCCTGCGCAGTTGTAAGGCAAGCCATTGAAACGGCACTTGGAGAACAAGGCCACTTCTAAACGCAACGCCGATTATTTCCTAAGGCAGTTTAACACTCTCACTCCCATGCCCGTGTTGTACTCGCCATCGCACGTAGTACATCGCCGATGACGAATGACATTCTTCGAGCAGTTGTAGGTTCCAGAGTATGGGGCTCATGAAAGCGTCCCTGTGTAGAGAGTTGGGGAAGTCAATTTGCCATGACTAGAATTTCTCCTGCGCAGTTGTAAGGCAAGCCATTGAAACGGCACTTGGAGAACAAGGCCACTTCTGCACGCAACGCCGATTATTTCCTAAGGCATTTTAACACTCTCACTCCCAGGCCCGTGTTTTACTCGGCATGGGACGTTGTACGTCGCCGATGACGAATGACATTCTTCGAGCAGTTGTAGGTTCCAAGTATGGGGCTCATGAAAGCGTCCCTGTGTAGAAAGTTGGGGAAGTCAATTTGCCATGACTAGAATTTCTCCTGCGCAGTTGTAAGGCAAGCCATTGAAACGGCACTTGGAGAACAAGGCCACTTCTGCACGCAACGCCGATTATTTCCTAAGGCATTTTAACACTCTCACTCCCAGGCCCGTGTTTTACTCGGCATGGGACGTTGTACATCGCCGATGACGAATGACATTCTTCGAGCAGTTGTAGGTTCCAGAGTATGGGGCTTATGAAAGCGTCCCTGCGCAGAGAGTTGGGGAAGTCAATTTGCCATGACTAGAATTTCTCCTGCGCAGTTGTAAGGCAAGCCATTGAAACGGCACTTGGAGAACAAGGCCAATTCTAAACGCAACGCCGATTATTTCCTAAGGCAGTTTAACACTCTCACTCCCAGGCCCGTGTTGTACTCGTCATGGGACGTTGTACATCGCCGATGACGAATGACATTCTTCGAGCAGTTGCAGTTTCCAGAGTATGGGGCTCATGAAAGCGTCCCTGTGTAGAGTTGGGGAAGTCAATTTGCCATGACTAGAATTTCTACTGCGCAGTTGTAAGGCAAGCCATTGATACGGCACTTGGAGAACAAGGCCACTTCTAAACGCAACGCCGATTATTTCCTAAGGCAGTTTAACACTCTCACTCCCAGGCCCGTGTTGTACTCGTCATGGGACGTTGTACATCGCCGATGACGAATGACATTCTTCGAGCAGCTGTAAGTTTTAGAGTATGGGGCTCATGAAAGCGTCCTTGTGTAGAGAGTTGGGGAAGTCAATTTGCTAGGACTAGAATTTCTCCTGCGCAGTTGTAAGGCAAGCCATTGATACGGCACTTGGAGAACAAGGCCACTTCTAAACGCAACGCCGATTATTTCCTAAGGCAGTTTAACACTCTCACTCCCATGCCCGTGTTGTACTCGCCATCGCACGTAGTACATCGCCGATGACGAATGACATTCTTCGAGCAGTTGTAGGTTCCAGAGTATGGGGCTCATGAAAGCGTCCCTGTGTAGAGAGTTGGGGAAGTCAATTTGCCATGACTAGAATTTCTCCTGCGCAGTTGTAAGGCAAGCCATTGAAACGGCACTTGGAGAACAAGGCCACTTCTAAACGCAACGCCGATTATTTCCTAAGGCAGTTTAACCCTCTCACTCCCAGTCCCGTGTTGTACTCGTCATGGGACGTTGTACATCGCCGATGACGAATGACATTCTTCGAGCAGTTCTAGGTTCCAGAGTATGGGGCTCATGAAAGCGTCCCTGTGTAGAGAGTTGGGGAAGTCAATTTGCCAGGACTAGAATTTCTCCTGCGCAGTTGTAAGGCAAGCCATTGAAACCGCACTCGGAGAACAAGGCCACTTCTAAACGCAACGCCGATTATTTCCTAAGGCAGTTTAACACTCTCACTCCCAGGCCCGTGTTGTACTCGTCATGGGACGTTGTACATCACCGATGACGAATGACATTCTTCGAGCAGTTGTAGTTTCCAGAGTATGGGGCTCATGAAAGCGTCCCTGTGTAGAGAGTTGGGGAAGTCAGTTTGCCATGACTAGAATTTCTCCTGCGCAGTTGTAAGGCAAGCCATTGAAACGGCTCTTGGAGAACAAGGCCACTTCTAAACGCAACGCCGATTATTTCCTAAGGCAGTTTAACACTCTCACTCCCAGGCCCGTGTTGTACTGGTCATGGGACGTTGTACATCGCCGATGACGAATGACATTCTTCGAGCAGTTGTAGGTTCCAGAGTATGGGGCTCATGAAAGCGTCCCTGTGTAGAGAGTTGGGGAAGTCAATTTGCCATGACTAGAATTTCTCCTGCGCAGTTGTAAGGCAAGCCATTGAAACGGCACTTGGAGAACAAGGCCACTTCTAAACGCAACGCCGATTATTTCCTAAGGCAGTTTAACACTCTCACTCCCAGGCCCGTGTTTTACTCGTCATGGGACGTTGTACATCGCCGATGACGAATGACATTCTTCGAGCAGTTGTAGTTTCCAGAGTATGGGGCTCATGAAAGCGTCCCTGCGTAGAGAGTTGGGGAAGTCAATTTGCCATGACTAAGATTTCTCCTGCGCAGTTGTAAGGCAAGCCATTGAAACGGCACTTGGAGAACAAGGCCACTTCTAAACGCAACGCCGATTATTTCCTAAGGCATTTTAACACTCTCATTCCCAGGCCCGTGTTGTACTCGTCATGGGACGTTGTACATCGCCGATGACGAATGACATTCTTCGAGCAGTTGTTGGTTCCTGAGTATGGGGCTCATGAAAGCGTCCCTGTGTAGAGAGTTGGGGAAGTCAATTTGCCATGACTAGAATTTCTCCTGCGCAGTTGTAAGGCAAGCCATTGAAACGGCACTCGGAGAACAAGGCCACTTCTAAACGCAACGCCGATTATTTCCTAAGGCAGTTTAACACTCTCACTCCCAGGCCCGTATTGTACTCGTCATGGGACGTTGTACATCGCCGATGATGAATGACATTCTTCGAGCAGTTGTAGGTTCCAGAGTATGGGGCTCATGAAAGCGTCCCTGTGTAGAGAGTTGGGGAAGTCAATTTGCCATGACTAGAATTTCTCCTGCAGAGTTGTAACGCAAGCCTTTGAAACGGCACTTGGAGAACAAGGCCACTTCTAAACAAAACGCCGATTATTTCCTAAGGCAGTTTAACACTCTCACTCCCAGGCCCGTGTTGTACTCGCCATGGGACGTTGTACATCGCCGATGACGAATGACATTCTTCGAGCAGTTGTAGGTTCCAGAGTATGGGGCTCATGAAAGCGTCCCTGTGTAGAGAGTTGGGGAGGTCAATTTGCCATGACTAGAATTTCTCCTGCGCAGTTGTAAGGCAAGCCTTTGAAACGGCGCTTGGAGAACAAGCCACTTCTAAACGCAACGCCGATTATTTCCTAAGGCAGTTGAACACTCTCACTCCCAGGCCCGTGTTGTACTCGTCATGGGACGTTGTACCACGCCGATGACGAATGACATTCTTTGAGCAGCTGTAAGTTCCAGAGTATGGGGCTCATGAAAGCGTCCCTGTGTAGAGAGTTGGGGAAGTCAATTTGCCATGACTAGAATTTCTCCTGCGCAGTTGTAAGGCAAGCCATTGAAACGGCACTTGGAGAACAAGGCCACTTCAAAACGCAACGCCGATTATTTCCTAAGGCAGTTTAACACTCTCACTCCCAGGCCCGTGTTGTACTCGTCATGGGACGTTGTACATCACCGATGACGAATGACATTTTTCGAGCAGTTTTAGGTTCCACAGTATGGGGCTCATGAAAGCGTCCCTGTGTAGAGAGTTGGGGAAGTCAATTTGCCATGACTAGAATTTCTCCTGCGCAGTTGTAACGCAAGCCATTGAAACGGCACTTGGAGAACAGGGCCACTTCTAAACGCAACGCCGATTATTTCCTAAGGCAGTTTAACACTCTCACTCCCAGGCCCGTGTTGTACTCGCCATGGGACGTTGTACATCGCCGATGACGAATGATATTCTTCGAGCAGTTGTAGTTTCCAGAGTATGGGGCTCATGAAAGCGTCCCTGTGTAGAGAGTTGGGGAAGTCAATTTGCCATGACTAGAATTTCTCCTGCGCAGTTGTAAGGCAAGCCATTGAAACGGCACTTGGAGAACAAGGCAACTTCTAAACGCAACGCCGAATATTTCCTAATGCAGTTTAACACTCTCACTCCCATGCCCGTGTTGTACTCGCCATCGCACGTAGTACATCGCCGATGACGAATGACATTCTTCGAGCAGTTGTAGGTTCCAGAGTATGGGGCTCATGAAAGCGTCCCTGTGCAGAGAGTTGGGGAAGTCAATTTGCCATGACTAGAATTTCTACTGCGCAGTTGTAAGGCAAGCCATTGAAACGGCACTTGGAGAACAAGGCCACTTCTAAACGCAACGCCGATTATTTCCTAAGGCAGTTTAACACTCTCACTCCCAGGCCCGTCTTGTACTCGTCATGGGACGTTGTACATCGCCGATGACGAATGACATTCTTCGAGCAGTGGTAGGTTCCAGAGTATGGGGCTTATGAAAGCGTCCCTGTGTAGAGAGTTGGGGAAGACAATTTGCCATGACTAGAATTTCTCCTGCGCAGTTGTAAGGCAAGCCATTGAAACGGCACTTGGAGAACAAGGCCACTTCTAAACGCAACGCCGATTATTTCCTAAGGCAGTTTAACACTCTCTCTCCCAGGCCCGTGTTGTACTCGTCATGGGACTTTGTGCATCGCCGATTACGAATGACATTCTTCGAGCAGTTGTAGGTTCCAGAGTATGGGGCTTATGAAAGCGTCCCTGTGTAGAGAGTAGGGGAAGTCAATTTGCCATGACTAGAATTTCTCCTGCGCAGTTCTAAGGCAAGCCTTTGAAACGGCACTTGGAGAACAAGGCCACTTCTAAACGCAACGCCGATTATTTCCTAAGGCAGTTTAACACTCTCACTCCCAGGCCCGTGTTGTACTGGTCATGGGACGTTGTACATCGCCGATGACGAATGACATTCTTCGAGCAGTTGTAGGTTCCAGAGTATGGGGCTCATGAAAGCGTCCCTGTGTAGAGAGTTGGGGAAGTCAATTTGCCATGACTAGAATTTCTCCTGCGCAGTTGTAAGGCAAGCCATTGAAACGGCACTTGGAGAACAAGGCCACTTCTAAACGCAACGCCGATTATTTCCTAAGGCAGTTTAACACTCTCACTCCCAGGCCCGTGTTTTACTCGTCATGGGACGTTGTACATCGCCGATGACGAATGACATTCTTCGAGCAGTTGTAGTTTCCAGAGTATGGGGCTCATGAAAGCGTCCCTGCGTAGAGAGTTGGGGAAGTCAATTTGCCATGACTAAGATTTCTCCTGCGCAGTTGTAAGGCAAGCCATTGAAACGGCACTTGGAGAACAAGGCCACTTCTAAACGCAACGCCGATTATTTCCTAAGGCATTTTAACACTCTCACTCCCAGGCCCGTGTTGTACTCGTCATGGGACGTTGTACATCGCCGATGACGAATGACATTCTTCGAGCAGTTGTTGGTTCCAGAGTATAGGGCTCATGAAAGCGTCCCTGTGTAGAGAGTTGGGGAAGTCAATTTGCCATGACTAGAATTTCTCCTGCGCAGTTGTAAGGCAAGCCATTGAAACGGCACTCGGAGAACAAGGCCACTTCTAAACGCAACGCCGATTATTTCCTAAGGCAGTTTAACACTCTCACTCCCAGGCCCGTATTGTACTCGTCATGGGACGTTGTACATCGCCGATGATGAATGACATTCTTCGAGAGTTTGTAGGTTCCAGAGTATGGGGCTCATGAAAGCGTCCCTGTGTAGAGAGTTGGGGAAGTCAATTTGCCATGACTAGAATTTCTCCTGCAGAGTTGTAACGCAAGCCTTTGAAACGGCACTTGGAGAACAAGGCCACTTCTAAACAAAACGCCGATTATTTCCGAAGGCAGTTAAACATTCTCACTCCCAGGCCCGTGTTGTACTCGCCATGGGACGTTGTACATCGCCGATGACGAATGACATTCTTCGAGCAGTTGTAGGTTCCAGAGTATGGGGCTCATGAAAGCGTCCCTGTGTAGAGAGTTGGGGAGGTCAATTTGCCATGACTAGAATTTCTCCTGCGCAGTTGTAAGGCAAGCCTTTGAAACGGCGCTTGGAGAACAAGCCACTTCTAAACGCAACGCCGATTATTTCCTAAGGCAGTTGAACACTCTCACTCCCAGGCCCGTGTTGTACTCGTCATGGGACGTTGTACCACGCCGATGACGAATGACATTCTTTGAGCAGCTGTAAGTTCCAGAGTATGGGGCTCATGAAAGCGTCCCTGTGTAGAGAGTTGGGGAAGTCAATTTGCCATGACTAGAATTTCTCCTGCGCAGTTGTAAGGCAAGCCATTGAAACGGCACTTGGAGAACAAGGCCACTTCAAAACGCAACGCCGATTATCTCCTAAGGCAGTTTAACACTCTCACTCCCAGGCCCGTGTTGTACTCGTCATGGGACGTTGTACATCACCGATGACGAATGACATTTTTCGAGCAGTTTTAGGTTCCACAGTATGGGGCTCATGAAAGCGTCCCTGTGTAGAGAGTTGGGGAAGTCAATTTGCCATGACTAGAATTTCTCCTGCGCAGTTGTAACGCAAGCCATTGAAACGGCACTTGGAGAACAGGGCCACTTCTAAACGCAACGCCGATTATTTCCTAAGGCAGTTTAACACTCTCACTCCCAGGCCCGTGTTGTACTCGCCATGGGACGTTGTACATCGCCGATGACGAATGATATTCTTCGAGCAGTTGTAGTTTCCAGAGTATGGGGCTCATGAAAGCGTCCCTGTGTAGAGAGTTGGGGAAGTCAATTTGCCATGACTAGAATTTCTCCTGCGCAGTTGTAAGGCAAGCCATTGAAACGGCACTTGGAGAACAAGGCCACTTCTAAACGCAACGCCGATTATTTCCTAAGGCAGTTTAACACTCTCACTCCCATGCCCGTGTTGTACTCGCCATCGCACGTAGTACATCGCCGATGACGAATGACATTCTTCGAGCAGTTGTAGGTTCCAGAGTATGGGGCTCATGAAAGCGTCCCTGTGTAGAGAGTTGGGGAAGTCAATTTGCCATGACTAGAATTTCTCCTGCGCAGTTGTAAGGCAAGCCATTGAAACGGCACTTGGAGAACAAGGCCACTTCTGCACGCAACGCCGATTATTTCCTAAGGCATTTTAACACTCTCACTCCCAGGCCCGTGTTTTACTCGGCATGGGACGTTGTACGTCGCCGATGACGAATGACATTCTTCGAGCAGTTGTAGGTTCCAAGTATGGGGCTCATGAAAGCGTCCCTGTGTAGAAAGTTGGGGAAGTCAATTTGCCATGACTAGAATTTCTCCTGCGCAGTTGTAAGGCAAGCCATTGAAACGGCACTTGGAGAACAAGGCCACTTCTGCACGCAACGCCGATTATTTCCTAAGGCATTTTAACACTCTCACTCCCAGGCCCGTGTTTTACTCGGCATGGGACGTTGTACATCGCCGATGACGAATGACATTCTTCGAGCAGTTGTAGGTTCCAGAGTATGGGGCTTATGAAAGCGTCCCTGCGCAGAGAGTTGGGGAAGTCAATTTGCCATGACTAGAATTTCTCCTGCGCAGTTGTAAGGCAAGCCATTGAAACGGCACTTGGAGAACAAGGCCAATTCTAAACGCAACGCCGATTATTTCCTAAGGCAGTTTAACACTCTCACTCCCAGGCCCGTGTTGTACTCGTCATGGGACGTTGTACATCGCCGATGACGAATGACATTCTTCGAGCAGTTGCAGTTTCCAGAGTATGGGGCTCATGAAAGCGTCCCTGTGTAGAGTTGGGGAAGTCAATTTGCCATGACTAGAATTTCTACTGCGCAGTTGTAAGGCAAGCCATTGATACGGCACTTGGAGAACAAGGCCACTTCTAAACGCAACGCCGATTATTTCCTAAGGCAGTTTAACACTCTCACTCCCAGGCCCGTGTTGTACTCGTCATGGGACGTTGTACATCGCCGATGACGAATGACATTCTTCGAGCAGCTGTAAGTTTTAGAGTATGGGGCTCATGAAAGCGTCCTTGTGTAGAGAGTTGGGGAAGTCAATTTGCTAGGACTAGAATTTCTCCTGCGCAGTTGTAAGGCAAGCCATTGAAACGGCATTTGGAGAACAAGGCCACTTCAAAACGCAACGCCGATTATTTCCTAAGGCAGTTTAACACTCTCACTCCCAGGCCCGTGTTGTACTCGTCATGGGACGTTGTACATCGCCGATGACGAATGACATTTTTCGAGCAGTTCTAGGTTCCACAGTATGGGGCTCATGAAAGCGTCCCTGTGTAGAGAGTTGGGGAAGTCAATTTGCCATGACAAGAATTTCTCCTGCGCAGTTGTAAGGCAAGCCATTAAAACGGCACTTGGAGAACAAGGCCACTTCTAAACGCAACGCCGATTATTTCCTAAGGCAGTTTAACACTCTCACTACCAGGCCCGTGTTGTACTCGTCATGGGACGTTGTACATCGCCGCTGACGAATGACATTCTTCGAGCAGTTGTAGTTTCCAGAGCATGGGGCTCATGAAAGCGTCCCTGTGTAGAGAGTTGGGGAAGTCAATTTGCCATGACTACAATTTCTCCTGCTCAGTTGTAAGGCAAGCCATTGAAACGGCACTTGGAGAACAAGGCCACTTCTAAACGCAACGCCGATTATTTCCTTAGGCAGTTTAACACTCTCACTCCCAGGCCCGTGTTGTACTCGCCATCGCACGTTGTACATCGCCGATGACGAATGACATTCTTCGAGCAGTTGTAGGTTCCAGAGTATGGGGCTCATGAAAGCGTCCCTGTGTAGAGAGTTGGGGATGTCAATTTGCCATGACTAGAATTTCTCCTGCGCAGTTGTAAGGCAAGCCATTGAAACGGCACTTGGAGAACAAGGCCACTTCTAAACGCAACGCCGATTATTTCCTAAGGCAGTTTAACACTCTCACTCCCAGGCCCGTGTTGTACTCGTCATGGGACGTTGTACATCGCCGATGACGAATGACATTCTTCGAGCAGTGGTAGGTTCCAGAGTATGGGGCTTATGAAAGCGTCCCTGTGTAGAGAGTTGGGGAAGTCAATTTGCCATGACTAGAATTTCTCCTGCGAAGTTGTAAGGCAAGCCATTGAAACGGCTCTTGGAGAACAAGGCCACTTCTAAACGCAACGCCGATTATTTCCTAAGGCAGTTTAACACTCTCACTCCCAGGCCCGTGTTGTACTCGTCATGGGACTTTTTACATCGCCGATTACGAATGACATTCTTCGAGCAGTTGTAGGTTCCAGAGTATGGGGCTTATGAAAGCGTCCCTGTGTAGAGAGTAGGGGAAGTCAATTTGCCATGACTAGAATTTCTCCTGCGCAGTTGTAAGGCAAGCCTTTGAAACGGCACTTGGAGAACAAGGCCACTTCTAAACGCAACGCCGATTATTTCGTAAGGCAGATTAACACTCTCTCTCTCAGGCCCGTGTTGTACTCGTCATGGGACGTTGTACATCGCCGATGACGAATGACATTCTTCGAGCAGTTGTAGGTTCCAAGTATGGGGCTCATGAAAGCGTCCCTGTGTAGAGAGTTGGGGAAGTCAATTTGCCATGACTAGAATTTCTCCTGCGCCGTTGTAAGGCAAGCCATTGAAACGGCACTTGGAGAACAAGGCCACTTCTAAACGCAACGCCGATTATTTCCTAAGGCAGTTTAACACTCTCACTCCCAGGCCCGTGTTGTACTCGCCATCGGACGTTGTACATCGCCGATGACGAATGACATTCTTCGAGCAGTTGTAGGTTCCAGAGTATGGGGCTCATGAAAGCGTCCCTGTGTAGAGAGTTGGGGAAGTCAATTTGCCATGACTAGAATTTCTCCTGCGCAGTTGTAAGGCAAGCCATTGAAACGGCACTTGGAGAACAAGGCCACTTCTAAACGCAACGCCGATTATTTCCTAAGGCAGTTTAACACTCTCATTCCCAGGCCCGTGTTGTACTCGCCATGGGACGTTGTACATCGCCGATGACGAATGACATTCTTCGAGCAGTTGTAGGTTCCAGAGTATGGGGCTCATGAAAGCGTCCCTGTGTAGAGAGTTGGGGAAGTCAATTTGCCATGACTAGAATTTCTCCTGCGCAGTTGTAATGCAAGCCATTGAAACGGCACTTGGAGAACAAGGCCATTTCTAAACGCAACGCCGATTATTTCCTAAGGCAGTTTAACACTCTCACTCCCAGGCCCGCGTTGTACTCGCCATGGGACGTTGTACATCGCCGATGACGAATGACATTCTTCGAGCAGTTGTAGGTTCCAGAGTATGGGGCTCATGAAAGCGTCCCTGTGTAGAGAGGTGGGGGAGTCAATTTGCCACGACTAGAATTTCTCCTGCGCAGTTGTAAGGCAAACCATTGAAACGGCACTTGGAGAACAAGGCCACTTCTAAACGCAACGCCGATCATTTCCTAAGGCAGTTTAACACTCTCACTCCCAGGCCCGTGTTGTACTCGTCATGGGACGTTGTACATCGCCGATGACGAATGACATTCTTCGAGCAGTTGCAGTTTCCAGAGTATGGGGCTCATGAAAGCGTCCCTGTGTAGAGAGTTGGGGAAGTCAATTTGCCATGACTAGAATTTCTACTGCGCAGTTGTAAGGCAAGCCATTGATACGGCACTTGGAGAACAAGGCCACTTCTAAACGCAACGCCGATTATTTCCTAAGGCAGTTTAACACTCTCACTCCCAGGCCCGTGTTCTACTCGTCATGGGACGTTGTACATCGCCGATGACGAATTACATTCTTCGAGCAGCTGTAAGTTTCAGAGTATGGGGCTCATGAAAGCGTCCTTGTGTAGAGAGTTGGGGAAGTCAATTTGCTAGGACTAGAATTTCTCCTGCGCAGTTGTAAGGCAAGCCATTGAAACGGCATTTGGAGAACAAGGCCACTTCAAAACGCAACGCCGATTATTTCCTAAGGCAGTTTAACACTCTCACTCCCAGGCCCGTGTTGTACTCGTCATGGGACGTTGTACATCGCCGATGACGAATGACATTTTTCGAGCAGTTCTAGGTTCCACAGTATGGGGCTCATGAAAGCGTCCCTGTGTAGAGAGTTGGGGAAGTCAATTTGCCATGACAAGAATTTCTCCTGCGCAGTTGTAAGGCAAGCCATTAAAACGGCACTTGGAGAACAAGGCCACTTCTAAACGCAACGCCGATTATTTCCTAAGGCAGTTTAACACTCTCATTACCAGGCCCGTGTTGTACTCGTCATGGGACGTTGTACATCGCCGATGACGAATGACATTCTTCGAGCAGTTGTAGTTTCCAGAGCATGGGGCTCATGAAAGCGTCCCTGTGTAGAGAGTTGGGGAAGTCAATTTGCCATGACTATAATTTCTCCTGCTCAGTTGTAAGGCAAGCCATTGAAACGGCACTTGGAGAACAAGGCCACTTCTAAACGCAACGCCGATTATTTCCTTAGGCAGTTTAACACTCTCACTCCCAGGCCCGTGTTGTACTCGCCATCGCACGTTGTACATCGCCGATGACGAATGACATTCTTCGAGCAGTTGTAGGTTCCAGAGTATGGGGCTCATGAAAGCGTCCCTGTGTAGAGAGTTGGGGATGTCAATTTGCCATGACTAGAACTTCTCCTGCGCAGTTGTAAGGCAAGCCATTGAAACGGCTCTTGGAGAACAAGGCCACTTCTAAACGCAACGCCGATTATTTCCTAAGGCAGTTTAACACTCTCACTCCCAGGCCCGTGTTGTACTCGTCATGGGACTTTTTACATCGCCGATTACGAATGACATTCTTCGAGCAGTTGTAGGTTCCAGAGTATGGGGCTTATGAAAGCGTCCCTGTGTAGAGAGTAGGGGAAGTCAATTTGCCATGACTAGAATTTCTCCTGCGCAGTTGTAAGGCAAGCCTTTGAAACGGCACTTGGAGAACAAGGCCACTTCTAAACGCAACGCCGATTATTTCCTAAGGCAGATTAACACTCTCTCTCTCAGGCCCGTGTTGTACTCGTCATGGGACGTTGTACATCGCCGATGACGAATGACATTCTTCGAGCAGTTGTAGGTTCCAAGTATGGGGCTCATGAAAGCGTCCCTGTGTAGAGAGTTGGGGAAGTCAATTTGCCATGACTAGAATTTCTCCTGCGCCGTTGTAAGGCAAGCCATTGAAACGGCACTTGGAGAACAAGGCCACTTCTAAACGCAACGCCGATTATTTCCTAAGGCAGTTTAACACTCTCACTCCCAGGCCCGTGTTGTACTCGCCATCGGACGTTGTACATCGCCGATGACGAATGACATTCTTCGAGCAGTTGTAGGTTCCAGAGTATGGGGCTCATGAAAGCGTCCCTGTGTAGAGAGTTGGGGAAGTCAATTTGCCATGACTAGAATTTCTCCTGCGCAGTTGTAAGGCAAGCCATTGAAACGGCACTTGGAGAACAAGGCCACTTCTAAACGCAACGCCGATTATTTCCTAAGGCAGTTTAACACTCTCATTCCCAGGCCCGTGTTGTACTCGCCATGGGACGTTGTACATCGCCGATGACGAATGACATTCTTCGAGCAGTTGTAGGTTCCAGAGTATGGGGCTCATGAAAGCGTCCCTGTGTAGAGAGTTGGGGAAGTCAATTTGCCATGACTAGAATTTCTCCTGCGCAGTTGTAACGCAAGCCATTGAAACGGCACTTGGAGAACAAGGCCATTTCTAAACGCAACGCCGATTATTTCCTAAGGCAGTTTAACACTCTCACTCCCAGGCCCGCGTTGTACTCGCCATGGGACGTTGTACATCGCCGATTACGAATGACATTCTTCGAGCAGTTGTAGGTTCCAGAGTATGGGGCTCATGAAAGCGTCCCTGTGTAGAGAGTTGGGGAAGTCAATTTGCCACGACTAGAATTTCTCCTGCGCAGTTGTAAGGCAAACCATTGAAACGGCACTTGGAGAACAAGGCCACTTCTAAACGCAACGCCGATCATTTCCTAAGGCAGTTTAACACTCTCACTCCCAGGCCCGTGTTGTACTCGGCATGGGACGTTGTACATCGCCGATGACGAATGACATTCTTCGAGCAGTTGTAGGTTCCAGAGTATGGGGCTTATGAAAGCGTCCCTGTGCAGAGAGTTGGGGAAGTCAATTTGCCATGACTAGAATTTTTCCTGCGCAGTTGTAAGGCAAGCCATTGAAACGGCACTTGGAGAGCAAGGCCACTTCTAAACGCAACGCCGATTATTTCCTAAGGCAGTTTAACACTCTCACTCCCAGGCCCGTGTTGTACTCGTCATGGGACGTTGTACATCGCCGATGACGAATGACATTCTTCGAGCAGTTGTAGGTTCCAGGTTATGGGGCTTATGAAAGCGTCCCTGTGTAGAGAGTTGGGGAAGTCAATTTGCCATGACTAGAATTTCTCCTGCGCAGTTGTAAGGCAAGCCATTGAAACGGCACTTGGAGAACAAGGCCACTTCTAAACGCAACGCCGATTATTTCCTAAGGCAGTTTAACACTCTCACTCCCAGGCCCGTGTTGTACTCGTCATGGGACGTTGTACGTCGCCAATGACGAATGACATTCTTCGAGCAGTTGTAGGTTCTAGGGTATGGGGCTCATGAAAGCGTCCCTGCGCAGAGAGTTGGGGAAGTCAATTTGCCATGACTAGAATTTCTCCTGCGCAGTTGTAAGGCAAGCCATTGAAACGGCACTTGGAGAACAAGGCCAATTCTAAACGCAACGCCGATTATTTCCTAAGGCAGTTTAACACTCTCACTCCCAGGCCCGTGTTGTACTCGTCATGGGACGTTGTACATCGCCGATGACGAATGACATTCTTCGAACAGTTGTAGGTTCCAGAGTATGGGGCTCATGAAAGCGTCCCTGTGTAGAAAGTTGGGGAAGTCAATTTGCCATGACTAGAATTTCTCCTGCGCAGTTGTAAGGCAAGCCATTGAAACGGCAATTGGAGAACAAGGCCACTTCTAAACGCAACGCCGATTATTTCCTAAGGCAGTTTAACACTCTCACTCCCAGGCCCGTGTTGTACTCGTCATGGGACGTTGTACATCGCCGATTACGAATGACATTCTTCGAGCAGTTGTAGGTTCCAGAGTATGGGGCTCATGAAAGCGTCCCTGTGTAGAGAGTTGGGGAAGTCAATTTGCCACGACTAGAATTTCTCCTGCGCAGTTGTAAGGCAAACCATTGAAACGGCACTTGGAGAACAAAGCCACTTCCAAACGCAACGCCGATCATTTCCTAAGGCAGATTAACACTCTCTCTCTCAGGCCCGTGTTGTACTCGTCATGGGACGTTGTACATCGCCGATGACGAATGACATTCTTCGAGCAGTTGTAGGTTCCAAGTATGGGGCTCATGAAAGCGTCCCTGTGTAGAGAGTTGGGGAAGTCAATTTGCCATGACTAGAATTTCTCCTGCGCCGTTGTAAGGCAAGCCATTGAAACGGCACTTGGAGAACAAGGCCACTTCTAAACGCAACGCCGATTATTTCCTAAGGCAGTTTAACACTCTCACTCCCAGGCCCGTGTTGTACTCGCCATCGGACGTTGTACATCGCCGATGACGAATGACATTCTTCGAGCAGTTGTAGGTTCCAGAGTATGGGGCTCATGAAAGCGTCCCTGTGTAGAGAGTTGGGGAAGTCAATTTGCCATGACTAGAATTTCTCCTGCGCAGTTGTAAGGCAAGCCATTGAAACGGCACTTGGAGAACAAGGCCACTTCTAAACGCAACGCCGATTATTTCCTAAGGCAGTTTAACACTCTCATTCCCAGGCCCGTGTTGTACTCGCCATGGGACGTTGTACATCGCCGATGACGAATGACATTCTTCGAGCAGTTGTAGGTTCCAGAGTATGGGGCTCATGAAAGCGTCCCTGTGTAGAGAGTTGGGGAAGTCAATTTGCCATGACTAGAATTTCTCCTGCGCAGTTGTAACGCAAGCCATTGAAACGGCACTTGGAGAACAAGGCCATTTCTAAACGCAACGCCGATTATTTCCTAAGGCAGTTTAACACTCTCACTCCCAGGCCCGCGTTGTACTCGCCATGGGACGTTGTACATCGCCGATTACGAATGACATTCTTCGAGCAGTTGTAGGTTCCAGAGTATGGGGCTCATGAAAGCGTCCCTGTGTAGAGAGTTGGGGAAGTCAATTTGCCACGACTAGAATTTCTCCTGCGCAGTTGTAAGGCAAACCATTGAAACGGCACTTGGAGAACAAGGCCACTTCTAAACGCAACGCCGATCATTTCCTAAGGCAGTTTAACACTCTCACTCCCAGGCCCGTGTTGTACTCGGCATGGGACCTTGTACATCGCCGATGACGAATGACATTCTTCGAGCAGTTGTAGGTTCCAGAGTATGGGGCTTATGAAAGCGTCCCTGTGCAGAGAGTTGGGGAAGTCAATTTGCCATGACTAGAATTTTTCCTGCGCAGTTGTAAGGCAAGCCATTGAAACGGCACTTGGAGAGCAAGGCCACTTCTAAACGCAACGCCGATTATTTCCTAAGGCAGTTTAACACTCTCACTCCCAGGCCCGTGTTGTACTCGTCATGGGACGTTGTACATCGCCGATGACGAATGACATTCTTCGAGCAGTTGTAGGTTCCAGGTTATGGGGCTTATGAAAGCGTCCCTGTGTAGAGAGTTGGGGAAGTCAATTTGCCATGACTAGAATTTCTCCTGCGCAGTTGTAAGGCAAGCCATTGAAACGGCACTTGGAGAACAAGGCCACTTCTAAACGCAACGCCGATTATTTCCTAAGGCAGTTTAACACTCTCACTCCCAGGCCCGTGTTGTACTCGTCATGGGACGTTGTACGTCGCCAATGACGAATGACATTCTTCGAGCAGTTGTAGGTTCTAGGGTATGGGGCTCATGAAAGCGTCCCTGCGCAGAGAGTTGGGGAAGTCAATTTGCCATGACTAGAATTTCTCCTGCGCAGTTGTAAGGCAAGCCATTGAAACGGCACTTGGAGAACAAGGCCAATTCTAAACGCAACGCCGATTATTTCCTAAGGCAGATTAACACTCTCTCTCTCAGGCCCGTGTTGTACTCGTCATGGGACGTTGTACATCGCCGATGACGAATGACATTCTTCGAGCAGTTGTAGGTTCCAAGTATGGGGCTCATGAAAGCGTCCCTGTGTAGAGAGTTGGGGAAGTCAATTTGCCATGACTAGAATTTCTCCTGCGCCGTTGTAAGGCAAGCCATTGAAACGGCACTTGGAGAACAAGGCCACTTCTAAACGCAACGCCGATTATTTCCTAAGGCAGTTTAACACTCTCACTCCCAGGCCCGTGTTGTACTCGCCATCGGACGTTGTACATCGCCGATGACGAATGACATTCTTCGAGCAGTTGTAGGTTCCAGAGTATGGGGCTCATGAAAGCGTCCCTGTGTAGAGAGTTGGGGAAGTCAATTTGCCATGACTAGAATTTCTCCTGCGCAGTTGTAAGGCAAGCCATTGAAACGGCACTTGGAGAACAAGGCCACTTCTAAACGCAACGCCGATTATTTCCTAAGGCAGTTTAACACTCTCATTCCCAGGCCCGTGTTGTACTCGCCATGGGACGTTGTACATCGCCGATGACGAATGACATTCTTCGAGCAGTTGTAGGTTCCAGAGTATGGGGCTCATGAAAGCGTCCCTGTGTAGAGAGTTGGGGAAGTCAATTTGCCATGACTAGAATTTCTCCTGCGCAGTTGTAACGCAAGCCATTGAAACGGCACTTGGAGAACAAGGCCATTTCTAAACGCAACGCCGATTATTTCCTAAGGCAGTTTAACACTCTCACTCCCAGGCCCGCGTTGTACTCGCCATGGGACGTTGTACATCGCCGATTACGAATGACATTCTTCGAGCAGTTGTAGGTTCCAGAGTATGGGGCTCATGAAAGCGTCCCTGTGTAGAGAGTTGGGGAAGTCAATTTGCCACGACTAGAATTTCTCCTGCGCAGTTGTAAGGCAAACCATTGAAACGGCACTTGGAGAACAAGGCCACTTCTAAACGCAACGCCGATCATTTCCTAAGGCAGTTTAACACTCTCACTCCCAGGCCCGTGTTGTACTCGGCATGGGACGTTGTACATCGCCGATGACGAATGACATTCTTCGAGCAGTTGTAGGTTCCAGAGTATGGGGCTTATGAAAGCGTCCCTGTGCAGAGAGTTGGGGAAGTCAATTTGCCATGACTAGAATTTTTCCTGCGCAGTTGTAAGGCAAGCCATTGAAACGGCACTTGGAGAGCAAGGCCACTTCTAAACGCAACGCCGATTATTTCCTAAGGCAGTTTAACACTCTCACTCCCAGGCCCGTGTTGTACTCGTCATGGGACGTTGTACATCGCCGATGACGAATGACATTCTTCGAGCAGTTGTAGGTTCCAGGTTATGGGGCTTATGAAAGCGTCCCTGTGTAGAGAGTTGGGGAAGTCAATTTGCCATGACTAGAATTTCTCCTGCGCAGTTGTAAGGCAAGCCATTGAAACGGCACTTGGAGAACAAGGCCACTTCTAAACGCAACGCCGATTATTTCCTAAGGCAGTTTAACACTCTCACTCCCAGGCCCGTGTTGTACTCGTCATGGGACGTTGTACGTCGCCAATGACGAATGACATTCTTCGAGCAGTTGTAGGTTCTAGGGTATGGGGCTCATGAAAGCGTCCCTGCGCAGAGAGTTGGGGAAGTCAATTTGCCATGACTAGAATTTCTCCTGCGCAGTTGTAAGGCAAGCCATTGAAACGGCACTTGGAGAACAAGGCCAATTCTAAACGCAACGCCGATTATTTCCTAAGGCAGTTTAACACTCTCACTCCCAGGCCCGTGTTGTACTCGTCATGGGACGTTGTACATCGCCGATGACGAATGACATTCTTCGAACAGTTGTAGGTTCCAGAGTATGGGGCTCATGAAAGCGTCCCTGTGTAGAGAGTTGGGGAAGTCAATTTGCCATGACTAGAATTTCTCCTGCGCAGTTGTAAGGCAAGCCATTGAAACGGCAATTGGAGAACAAGGCCACTTCTAAACGCAACGCCGATTATTTCCTAAGGCAGTTTAACACTCTCACTCCCAGGCCCGTGTTGTACTCGTCATGGGACGTTGTACATCGCCGATTACGAATGACATTCTTCGAGCAGTTGTAGGTTCCAGAGTATGGGGCTCATGAAAGCGTCCCTGTGTAGAGAGTTGGGGAAGTCAATTTGCCACGACTAGAATTTCTCCTGCGCAGTTGTAAGGCAAACCATTGAAACGGCACTTGGAGAACAAGGCCACTTCCAAACGCAACGCCGATCATTTCCTAAGGCAGATTAACACTCTCTCTCTCAGGCCCGTGTTGTACTCGTCATGGGACGTTGTACATCGCCGATGACGAATGACATTCTTCGAGCAGTTGTAGGTTCCAAGTATGGGGCTCATGAAAGCGTCCCTGTGTAGAGAGTTGGGGAAGTCAATTTGCCATGACTAGAATTTCTCCTGCGCCGTTGTAAGGCAAGCCATTGAAACGGCACTTGGAGAACAAGGCCACTTCTAAACGCAACGCCGATTATTTCCTAAGGCAGTTTAACACTCTCACTCCCAGGCCCGTGTTGTACTCGCCATCGGACGTTGTACATCGCCGATGACGAATGACATTCTTCGAGCAGTTGTAGGTTCCAGAGTATGGGGCTCATGAAAGCGTCCCTGTGTAGAGAGTTGGGGAAGTCAATTTGCCATGACTAGAATTTCTCCTGCGCAGTTGTAAGGCAAGCCATTGAAACGGCACTTGGAGAACAAGGCCACTTCTAAACGCAACGCCGATTATTTCCTAAGGCAGTTTAACACTCTCATTCCCAGGCCCGTGTTGTACTCGCCATGGGACGTTGTACATCGCCGATGACGAATGACATTCTTCGAGCAGTTGTAGGTTCCAGAGTATGGGGCTCATGAAAGCGTCCCTGTGTAGAGAGTTGGGGAAGTCAATTTGCCATGACTAGAATTTCTCCTGCGCAGTTGTAACGCAAGCCATTGAAACGGCACTTGGAGAACAAGGCCATTTCTAAACGCAACGCCGATTATTTCCTAAGGCAGTTTAACACTCTCACTCCCAGGCCCGCGTTGTACTCGCCATGGGACGTTGTACATCGCCGATTACGAATGACATTCTTCGAGCAGTTGTAGGTTCCAGAGTATGGGGCTCATGAAAGCGTCCCTGTGTAGAGAGTTGGGGAAGTCAATTTGCCACGACTAGAATTTCTCCTGCGCAGTTGTAAGGCAAACCATTGAAACGGCACTTGGAGAACAAGGCCACTTCTAAACGCAACGCCGATCATTTCCTAAGGCAGTTTAACACTCTCACTCCCAGGCCCGTGTTGTACTCGGCATGGGACGTTGTACATCGCCGATGACGAATGACATTCTTCGAGCAGTTGTAGGTTCCAGAGTATGGGGCTTATGAAAGCGTCCCTGTGCAGAGAGTTGGGGAAGTCAATTTGCCATGACTAGAATTTTTCCTGCGCAGTTGTAAGGCAAGCCATTGAAACGGCACTTGGAGAGCAAGGCCACTTCTAAACGCAACGCCGATTATTTCCTAAGGCAGTTTAACACTCTCACTCCCAGGCCCGTGTTGTACTCGTCATGGGACGTTGTACATCGCCGATGACGAATGACATTCTTCGAGCAGTTGTAGGTTCCAGGTTATGGGGCTTATGAAAGCGTCCCTGTGTAGAGAGTTGGGGAAGTCAATTTGCCATGACTAGAATTTCTCCTGCGCAGTTGTAAGGCAAGCCATTGAAACGGCACTTGGAGAACAAGGCCACTTCTAAACGCAACGCCGATTATTTCCTAAGGCAGTTTAACACTCTCACTCCCAGGCCCGTGTTGTACTCGTCATGGGACGTTGTACGTCGCCAATGACGAATGACATTCTTCGAGCAGTTGTAGGTTCTAGGGTATGGGGCTCATGAAAGCGTCCCTGCGCAGAGAGTTGGGGAAGTCAATTTGCCATGACTAGAATTTCTCCTGCGCAGTTGTAAGGCAAGCCATTGAAACGGCACTTGGAGAACAAGGCCAATTCTAAACGCAACGCCGATTATTTCCTAAGGCAGTTTAACACTCTCACTCCCAGGCCCGTGTTGTACTCGTCATGGGACGTTGTACATCGCCGATGACGAATGACATTCTTCGAACAGTTGTAGGTTCCAGAGTATGGGGCTCATGAAAGCGTCCCTGTGTAGAGAGTTGGGGAAGTCAATTTGCCATGACTAGAATTTCTCCTGCGCAGTTGTAAGGCAAGCCATTGAAACGGCAATTGGAGAACAAGGCCACTTCTAAACGCAACGCCGATTATTTCCTAAGGCAGTTTAACACTCTCACTCCCAGGCCCGTGTTGTACTCGTCATGGGACGTTGTACATCGCCGATTACGAATGACATTCTTCGAGCAGTTGTAGGTTCCAGAGTATGGGGCTCATGAAAGCGTCCCTGTGTAGAGAGTTGGGGAAGTCAATTTGCCACGACTAGAATTTCTCCTGCGCAGTTGTAAGGCAAACCATTGAAACGGCACTTGGAGAACAAGGCCACTTCCAAACGCAACGCCGATCATTTCCTAAGGCAGATTAACACTCTCTCTCTCAGGCCCGTGTTGTACTCGTCATGGGACGTTGTACATCGCCGATGACGAATGACATTCTTCGAGCAGTTGTAGGTTCCAAGTATGGGGCTCATGAAAGCGTCCCTGTGTAGAGAGTTGGGGAAGTCAATTTGCCATGACTAGAATTTCTCCTGCGCCGTTGTAAGGCAAGCCATTGAAACGGCACTTGGAGAACAAGGCCACTTCTAAACGCAACGCCGATTATTTCCTAAGGCAGTTTAACACTCTCACTCCCAGGCCCGTGTTGTACTCGCCATCGGACGTTGTACATCGCCGATGACGAATGACATTCTTCGAGCAGTTGTAGGTTCCAGAGTATGGGGCTCATGAAAGCGTCCCTGTGTAGAGAGTTGGGGAAGTCAATTTGCCATGACTAGAATTTCTCCTGCGCAGTTGTAAGGCAAGCCATTGAAACGGCACTTGGAGAACAAGGCCACTTCTAAACGCAACGCCGATTATTTCCTAAGGCAGTTTAACACTCTCATTCCCAGGCCCGTGTTGTACTCGCCATGGGACGTTGTACATCGCCGATGACGAATGACATTCTTCGAGCAGTTGTAGGTTCCAGAGTATGGGGCTCATGAAAGCGTCCCTGTGTAGAGAGTTGGGGAAGTCAATTTGCCATGACTAGAATTTCTCCTGCGCAGTTGTAACGCAAGCCATTGAAACGGCACTTGGAGAACAAGGCCATTTCTAAACGCAACGCCGATTATTTCCTAAGGCAGTTTAACACTCTCACTCCCAGGCCCGCGTTGTACTCGCCATGGGACGTTGTACATCGCCGATTACGAATGACATTCTTCGAGCAGTTGTAGGTTCCAGAGTATGGGGCTCATGAAAGCGTCCCTGTGTAGAGAGTTGGGGAAGTCAATTTGCCACGACTAGAATTTCTCCTGCGCAGTTGTAAGGCAAACCATTGAAACGGCACTTGGAGAACAAGGCCACTTCTAAACGCAACGCCGATCATTTCCTAAGGCAGTTTAACACTCTCACTCCCAGGCCCGTGTTGTACTCGGCATGGGACCTTGTACATCGCCGATGACGAATGACATTCTTCGAGCAGTTGTAGGTTCCAGAGTATGGGGCTTATGAAAGCGTCCCTGTGCAGAGAGTTGGGGAAGTCAATTTGCCATGACTAGAATTTTTCCTGCGCAGTTGTAAGGCAAGCCATTGAAACGGCACTTGGAGAGCAAGGCCACTTCTAAACGCAACGCCGATTATTTCCTAAGGCAGTTTAACACTCTCACTCCCAGGCCCGTGTTGTACTCGTCATGGGACGTTGTACATCGCCGATGACGAATGACATTCTTCGAGCAGTTGTAGGTTCCAGGTTATGGGGCTTATGAAAGCGTCCCTGTGTAGAGAGTTGGGGAAGTCAATTTGCCATGACTAGAATTTCTCCTGCGCAGTTGTAAGGCAAGCCATTGAAACGGCACTTGGAGAACAAGGCCACTTCTAAACGCAACGCCGATTATTTCCTAAGGCAGTTTAACACTCTCACTCCCAGGCCCGTGTTGTACTCGTCATGGGACGTTGTACGTCGCCAATGACGAATGACATTCTTCGAGCAGTTGTAGGTTCTAGGGTATGGGGCTCATGAAAGCGTCCCTGCGCAGAGAGTTGGGGAAGTCAATTTGCCATGACTAGAATTTCTCCTGCGCAGTTGTAAGGCAAGCCATTGAAACGGCACTTGGAGAACAAGGCCAATTCTAAACGCAACGCCGATTATTTCCTAAGGCAGTTTAACACTCTCACTCCCAGGCCCGTGTTGTACTCGTCATGGGACGTTGTACATCGCCGATGACGAATGACATTCTTCGAACAGTTGTAGGTTCCAGAGTATGGGGCTCATGAAAGCGTCCCTGTGTAGAGAGTTGGGGAAGTCAATTTGCCATGACTAGAATTTCTCCTGCGCAGTTGTAAGGCAAGCCATTGAAACGGCAATTGGAGAACAAGGCCACTTCTAAACGCAACGCCGATTATTTCCTAAGGCAGTTTAACACTCTCACTCCCAGGCCCGTGTTGTACTCGTCATGGGACGTTGTACATCGCCGATTACGAATGACATTCTTCGAGCAGTTGTAGGTTCCAGAGTATGGGGCTCATGAAAGCGTCCCTGTGTAGAGAGTTGGGGAAGTCAATTTGCCACGACTAGAATTTCTCCTGCGCAGTTGTAAGGCAAACCATTGAAACGGCACTTGGAGAACAAGGCCACTTCTAAACGCAACGCCGATCATTTCCTAAGGCAGTTTAACACTCTCACTCCCAGGCCCGTGTTGTACTCGGCATGGGACGTTGTACATCGCCGATGACGATTGACATTCTTCGAGCAGTTGTAGGTTCCAGAGTATGGGGCTTATGAAAGCGTCCCTGTGCAGAGAGTTGGGGAAGTCAATTTGCCATGACTAGAATTTTTCCTGCGCAGTTGTAAGGCAAGCCATTGAAACGGCACTTGGAGAGCAAGGCCACTTCTAAACGCAACGCCGATTATTTCCTAAGGCAGTTTAACACTCTCACTCCCAGGCCCGTGTTGTACTCGTCATGGGACGTTGTACATCGCCGATGACGAATGACATTCTTCGAGCAGTTGTAGGTTCCAGGTTATGGGGCTTATGAAAGCGTCCCTGTGTAGAGAGTTGGGGAAGTCAATTTGCCATGACTAGAATTTCTCCTGCGCAGTTGTAAGGCAAGCCATTGAAACGGCACTTGGAGAACAAGGCCACTTCTAAACGCAACGCCGATTATTTCCTAAGGCAGTTTAACACTCTCACTCCCAGGCCCGTGTTGTACTCGTCATGGGACGTTGTACGTCGCCAATGACGAATGACATTCTTCGAGCAGTTGTAGGTTCTAGGGTATGGGGCTCATGAAAGCGTCCCTGCGCAGAGAGTTGGGGAAGTCAATTTGCCATGACTAGAATTTCTCCTGCGCAGTTGTAAGGCAAGCCATTGAAACGGCACTTGGAGAACAAGGCCAATTCTAAACGCAACGCCGATTATTTCCTAAGGCAGTTTAACACTCTCACTCCCAGGCCCGTGTTGTACTCGTCATGGGACGTTGTACATCGCCGATGACGAATGACATTCTTCGAGCAGTTGTAGTTTCCAGAGTATGGGGCTCATGAAAGCGTCCCTGTGTAGAGAGTTGGGGAAGTCAATTTGCCATGACTAGAATTTCTACTGCGCAGTTGTAAGGCAAGCCATTGATACGGCACTTGGAGAACAAGGCCTTTTCTAAACGCAACGCCGATTATTTCCTAAGGCAGTTTAACACTCTCACTCCCAGGCCCGTGTTGTACTCGTCATGGGACGTTGTACATCGCCGATGACGAATGACATTCTTCGAGCAGCTGTAAGTTTCAGAGTATGGGGCTCATGAAAGCGTCCTTGTGTAGAGAGTTGGGGAAGTCAATTTGCTAGGACTAGAATTTCTCCTGCGCAGTTGTAAGGCAAGCCATTGAAACGGCATTTGGAGAACAAGGCCACTTCAAAACGCAACGCCGATTATTTCCTAAGGCAGTTTAACACTCTCACTCCCAGGCCCGTGTTGTACTCGTCATGGGACGTTGTACATCGCCGATGACGAATGACATTCTTCGAGCAGTGGTAGGTTCCAGAGTATGGGGCTTATGAAAGCGTCCCTGTGTAGAGAGTTGGGGAAGTCAATTTGCCATGACAAGAATTTCTCCTGCGCAGTTGTAAGGCAAGCCATTAAAACGGCACTTGGAGAACAAGGCCACTTCTAAACGCAACGCCGATTATTTCCTAAGGCAGTTTAACACTCTCACTACCAGGCCCGTGTTGTACTCGTCATGGGACGTTGTACATCGCCGATGACGAATGACATTCTTCGAGCAGTTGTAGTTTCCAGAGCATGGGGCTCATGAAAGCGTCCCTGTGTAGAGAGTTGGGGAAGTCAATTTGCCATGACTATAATTTCTCCTGCTCAGTTGTAAGGCAAGCCATTGAAACGGCACTTGGAGAACAAGGCCACTTCTAAACGCAACGCCGATTATTTCCTTAGGCAGTTTAACACTCTCCCTCCCAGGCCCGTGTTGTACTCGCCATCGCACGTTGTACATCGCCGATGACGAATGACATTCTTCGAGCAGTTGTAGGTTCCAGAGTATGGGGCTCATGAAAGCGTCCCTGTGTAGAGAGTTGGGGATGTCAATTTGCCATGACTAGAATTTCTCCTGCGCAGTTGTAAGGCAAGCCATTGAAACGGCACTTGGAGAACAAGGCCACTTCTAAACGCAACGCCGATTATTTCCTAAGGCAGTTTAACACTCTCACTCCCAGGCCCGTGTTGTACTCGTCATGGGACGTTGTACATCGCCGATGACGAATGACATTCTTCGAGCAGTGGTAGGTTCCAGAGTATGGGGCTTATGAAAGCGTCCCTGTGTAGAGAGTTGGGGAAGTCAATTTGCCATGACTAGAATTTCTCCTGCGCAGTTGTAAGGCAAGCCATTGAAACGGCTCTTGGAGAACAAGGCAACTTCTAAACGCAACGCCGATTATTTCCTAAGGCAGTTTAACACTCTCACTCCAAGGCCCGTGTTGTACTCGTCATGGGACTTTTTACATCGCCGATTACGAATGACATTCTTCGAGCAGTTGTAGGTTCCAGAGTATGGGGCTTATGAAAGCGTCCCTGTGTAGAGAGTAGGGGAAGTCAATTTGCCATGACTAGAATTTCTCCTGCGCAGTTGTAAGGCAAGCCTTTGAAACGGCACTTGGAGAACAAGGCCACTTCTAAACGCAACGCCGATTATTTCCTAAGGCAGATTAACACTCTCTCTCTCAGGCCCGTGTTGTACTCGTCATGGGACGTTGTACATCGCCGATGACGAATGACATTCTTCGAGCAGTTGTAGGTTCCAAGTATGGGGCTCATGAAAGCGTCCCTGTGTAGAGAGTTGGGGAAGTCAATTTGCCATGACTGGAATTTCTCCTGCGCCGTTGTAAGGCAAGCCATTGAAACGGCACTTGGAGAACAAGGCCACTTCTAAACGCAACGCCGATTATTTCCTAAGGCAGTTTAACACTCTCACTCCCAGGCCCGTGTTGTACTCGCCATCGGACGTTGTACATCGCCGATGACGAATGACATTCTTCGAGCAGTTGTAGGTTCCAGAGTATGGGGCTCATGAAAGCGTCCCTGTGTAGAGAGTTGGGGAAGTCAATTTGCCATGACTAGAATTTCTCCTGCGCAGTTGTAAGGCAAGCCATTGAAACGGCACTTGGAGAACAAGGCCACTTCTAAACGCAACGCCGATTATTTCCTAAGGCAGTTTAACACTCTCATTCCCAGGCCCGTGTTGTACTCGCCATGGGACGTTGTACATCGCCGATGACGAATGACATTCTTCGAGCAGTTGTAGGTTACAGAGTATGGGGCTCATGAAAGCGTCCCTGTGTAGAGAGTTGGGGAAGTCAATTTGCCATGACTAGAATTTCTCCTGCGCAGTTGTAACGCAAGCCATTGAAACGGCACTTGGAGAACAAGGCCATTTCTAAACGCAACGCCGATTATTTCCTAAGGCAGTTTAACACTCTCACTCCCAGGCCCGCGTTGTACTCGCCATGGGACGTTGTACATCGCCGATAACGAATGACATTCTTCGAGCAGTTGTAGGTTCCAGAGTATGGGGCTCATGAAAGCGTCCCTGTGTAGAGAGTTGGGGAAGTCAATTTGCCACGACTAGAATTTCTCCTGCTCAGTTGTAAGGCAAACCATTGAAACGGCACTTGGAGAACAAGGCCACTTCTAAACGCAACGCCGATCATTTCCTAAGGCAGTTTAACACTCTCACTCCCAGGCCCGTGTTGTACTCGGCATGGGACGTTGTACATCGCCGATGACGAATGACATTCTTCGAGCAGTTGTAGGTTCCAGAGTATGGGGCTTATGAAAGCGTCCCTGTGCAGAGAGTTGGGGAAGTCAATTTGCCATGACTAGAATTTTTCCTGCGCAGTTGTAAGGCAAGCCATTGAAACGGCACTTGGAGAGCAAGGCCACTTCTAAACGCAACGCCGATTATTTCCTAAGGCAGTTTAACACTCTCACTCCCAGGCCCGTGTTGTACTCGTCATGGGACGTTGTACATCGCCGATGACGAATGACATTCTTCGAGCAGTTGTAGGTTCCAGGTTATGGGGCTTATGAAAGCGTCCCTGTGTAGAGAGTTGGGGAAGTCAATTTGCCATGACTAGAATTTCTCCTGCGCAGTTGTAAGGCAAGCCATTGAAACGGCACTTGGAGAACAAGGCCACTTCTAAACGCAACGCCGATTATTTCCTAAGGCAGTTTAACACTCTCACTCCCAGGCCCGTGTTGTACTCGTCATGGGACGTTGTACGTCGCCAATGACGAATGACATTCTTCGAGCAGTTGTAGGTTCTAGGGTATGGGGTTCATGAAAGCGTCCCTGTGTAGAGAGTTGGGGAAGTCAATTTGCCACGACTAGAATTTCTCCTGCGCAGTTGTAAGGCAAACCATTGAAACGGCACTTGGAGAACAAGGCCACTTCTAAACGCAACGCCGATCATTTCCTAAGGCAGTTTAACACTCTCACTCCCAGGCCCGTGTTGTACTCGGCATGGGACGTTGTACATCGCCGATGACGAATGACATTCTTCGAGCAGTTGTAGGTTCCAGAGTATGGGGCTCATGAAAGCGTCCCTGTGTAGAGAGTTGGGGAAGTCAATTTGCCATGACTAGAATTTCTCCTGCGCAGTTGTAAGGCAAGCCATTGAAACGGCACTTGGAGAACAAGGCCACTTCTAAACGCAACGCCGATTATTTCCTAAGGCAGTTTAACACTCTCACTCCCAGGCCCGTGTTGTACCCGTCATGGGACGTTGTACATCGCCGATGACGAATGACATTCTTCGAGCAGTTGTAGGTTCCAGGTTATGGGGCTTATGAAAGCGTCCCTGTGTAGACAGTTGGGGAAGTCAATTTGCCATGACTAGAATTTCTCGTGCGCAGTTGTAAGGCAAGCCATTGAAACCGTACTTGGAGAACAAGGCCACTTCTAAACGCAACGCCGATTATTTCCTAAGGCAGTTTAACACTCTCACTCCCAGGCCCATGTTGTACTCGTCATGGGACGTTGTACATCGCCGATGACGAATGACATTCTTCGAGCAGTTGTAGGTTCCAGAGTATGGGGCTCATGAAAGCGTCCCTGTGTAGAGAGTTGGGGAAGTCAATTTGCCATGACTAGAATTTCTCCTGCGCAGTTCTAAAGCAAGCCATTGAAACGGCACTTGGAGAACAAGGCCACTTCTAAACGCAACGCCGATTATTTCCTAAGGCAGTTTAACACTCTCACTCCCAGGCCCGTGTTGTACTCGTCATGGGACGTTGTACATCGCCGATGACGAATGACATTTTTCGAGCAGTTGTACGTTCCAGAGTATGGGGCTCATGAATGCGTCCCTGTGTAGAGAGTTGGGGAAGTCAATTTGCCATGACTAGAATTTCTCCTGCGCAGTTGTAAGGCAAGCCATTGAAACGGCACTTGGAGAACAAGGCCACTTCTAAACGCAACGCCGATTATTTCCTAAGGCAGTTTAACACTCTCACTCCCAGGCCCGTGTTGTACTCGTCATGGGACGTTGTACATCGCCGATGACGAATGACATTCTTCGAGCAGTTGTAGGTTCCAGAGTATGGGGCTTATGAAAGCGTCCCTGTGTAGACAGTTGGGGAAGTCAATTTGCCATGACTAGAATTTCTCCTGCGCAGTTGTAAGGCAAGCCATTGAAACCGCACTTGGAGAACAAGGCCACTGCTAAACGCAACGCCGATTATTTCCTAAGGCAGTTTAACACTCTCACTCCCAGGCCCATGTTGTACTCGTCATGGGACGTTGTACATCGCCGATGACGAATGACATTCTTCGAGCAGTTGTAGTTTCCAGAGTATGGGGCTCATGAAAGCGTCCCTGCGTAGAGAGTTGGGGAAGTCAATTTGCCATGACTAGAATTTCTCCTGCGCAGTTGTAAGGCAAGCCATTGAAACGGCACTTGGAGAACAAGGCCACTTCTAAACGCAACGCCGATTATTTCCTAAGGCATTTTAACACTCTCACTCCCAGGCCCGTGTTGTACTCGTCATGGGACGTTGTACATCGCCGATGACGAATGACATTTTTCGAGCAGTTGTAGGTTCCAGAGTATGGGGCTCATGAATGCGTCCCTGTGTAGAGAGTTGGGGAAGTCAATTTGCCATGACTAGAATTTCTCCTGCGCAGTTTTAAGGCAAGCCATTGAAAGGCACTTGGAGAACAAGGCCACTTCTAAACGCAATGCCGATTATTTCCTAAGGCAGTTTAACACTCTCACTCCCAGGCCCGTGTTCTACTCGTCATGGGACGTTGTACATCGCCGATGACGAATGACATTCTTCGAGCAGTTGTAGGTTCCAGAGTATGGGGCTCATGAAAGCGTCCCTGTGTAGAGAGTTGGGGAAGTCAATTTGCCATGACTTGACTTGCTCATGCGCATTTGTAAGGCAAGCCATTGAAACGGCACTTGAAGAACAAGGCCACTTCTAAACGCAATGCCGATTATTTCCTAAGGCAGTTTAACACTCTCACTCCCAGGCCCGTGTTGTACTCGTCATGGGACGTTGCACATCGCCGATGACTAATGACATTTTTCGATGTCGGTGGCTGTATTGCTTTCGCTGCCAAAGGAGAAGCACGCTCTTCCGTCGGTCATCCCGGATTTCTGATATTTTATTGGGATGCGCCCGTTGAAACCAATACTGAAACCTGTGATCTTGCAGCTATTGCATGCATTGAGGCAGCGTCGCAAAAAAAAGACCTTTTTCCAAAAACATTTATTTCAGCAACTATCTGAAAAAATATATATATCTTGAGAGGATGAACCCCATGATAACAGTTATGAGGAAATAAGAAATCTCGCAACATTTTGTTTTGACAATAACTGGATGTTCAAATGGTTAGAGGGGCAATAAGGAAAATTTTATTGGCTTTCTGGCCTGAGAAATATCCAATGCCGGGACACAGAGGAATTCTGTTGACGAAAGTTTGATACAGCAAAAGGTTCTTTCGAGCTGCGAAATGACCAGTTATAAGGTTGAAATATTTTCTCCGCCATTGTGTCAAACTCATGACATTAACGATGATGGCGAGGGTCTTGGCTTGCTTTATTACATGTTCGATGGCTTTTCTCTTCGTCTTTATTGTTTCATAAAAGTGAACCGGTGGTCGCAAAACAAAACTTACATCTCCATACAAGAGTATGATCCTTCGTGTGTACTTCTATGCAACCCTGTCAGTCGCTTAAAATCCCCCTCGACGTCATCACGATTTAGTTGCTCATTTGCAGCACGCTTCGCTGTTCAGGACTCGCAACACTGTCAACATTCTTTCGGCACCCACATTGGATGCAAAGAAAAAAAACTAGGAGGTGACGCACGAAACTGCAAGGATCGACTAGTATGATATAAAAGCATGCTCCACAACCGTACTGGTTTAACGGTTCGCCTCCCTTCGTAGACTTGGGCACTTCCTTACACAATGAAAGCAAACAATAGCACAAAAGTCCCAAATTTAAATGGCATTTCACTTTTGCTTTCGAGTTTATGGTCCGCCCTCACTGCTTTAATGACTCGGCAGTATATTTATTTCGCTCGCATTATGCTGTTAGCTGGTAGCGATGCCAAATGGGACCACCTCTTTTTACCGCATCTTTGGCGCACTCTCATTTCCATGGTCTGCGCATGCAAAAATCACCCGCATTGAAAGAGGTCCGCATCGCAGATGTCCACGTAGTGAGATGCTCGCCTGAAAAACTTGAGGGAACACATAAGCTCCGCCTTACGGGTGTGAAGCGATATCCTTGGTCCCTCCAGCGGCCTCTTTGCGCATCACTTTGCGTACACTGTTCTTTTTTTCGCCGTCGCATAACCCAACCTTAAGAGTACAATTCGATAGCAGTAGTGATTCTTCCCGCGCAAGTATACTCCTTAGCTGTCGCGTGGGTTCTGCCTACGTGCCCATATATGCGCAATTGGTCATTCTGTACTTTACGTTCATAGATCGCGGAGAGTCCTCATAGCACTCCTGGCCCAGTGGCGGAGCGATTAAGCGATGCGCCACTGCAACCGACAGGTGGCGGGTTCAAACAGAGCCGCCGGTGATGATGGCGAGACCCAGGTTGCTCTCCTGCAGCAACCTCTCGCGACATAACTAACTTCCGCCTGCCCGATATACAGTTTGCTAACTGTTCTCGGTATCAGGAACAATTGCCGGTTAAAGGACATCGCTAGGGGTAGTTTATTTAGGGGCGGAAGACAAATTCAGTCAAGGAAACAAGGGTCTAGTTAACTGTCTCAATAACGATACAAAACGGTTTGAACGCGGTGCCGATATTATTCTGCTGGGTGACATAAATGGCCACATCGAGGATCTGGATGAATATAAAGATTGCAACGGGAAGTTAATGCTAGACTTCTGTGACCGGTGAAACCTATTGACTCTAAATAGAGGAACTTACAAAACATGTGGGAATTCCGCTACAGGAAGACGACCATTGACTACTGCCTAATGTCATAGGGAACCTATAGCAAGCTCGAAATAACGAAAATATACTCTAGTTAACTGTTGTGGATACGAAGGAGACAGTTCAGGTTTCAGTTTTAGCGCAACTAAGTCAGGTGTGACAATTTTCGACGATACAACTGATCAGGTGCTTACAAATATCAAGGTCATGAAATATCCAGAGTGGCTAAATGCAAATATCTCGAGGCATGGGTAAACGAAGGACAGATTACTCGGAAAAGCACGAGCAGTCTGTTAGGGCAAAAGAGCGAAAAGGTGCCGGGATAATGAAGCCTAGGGCATTATGGGGCTGCAACAAATATGAAACACTGGGAGGTATTTGGAAAGGAATAATGATGCCGGCGCTAACTTCGGAAATGCGGTTCTGTGCTTAAGGGCACAAGCTCAGTCGAGACTAGAAGTAAATCAGAGAGCAGTTTGAAGATTAGCCCTAGGTGCCCACAGCAAAACCACGAACGAGGTAGTAAACGGGGATATGGGTTGGGCATCTTTCGAAGAACGGGAAGATCAGAGTGAAATACTATATGAAGAACGCCTGAGGAAATTGGACGATAACAGGTGGGCAGCTAAGGTATGTAAATAACTGTACAGAATAAAGCGCATTGACTCACAATGGCGGAAAAGAACTATGTAACTAATCAGTAAATATGCATGCAGGACGCAAGAACGGGGAAAGAAAGCATTAAACGATAGGTAAAAACCGAGGAAGGTAAAAAACTGCATTAATTCAATTGAAAAGACGCATAAAGCAGAACTATATCGATACTGAAAAAGGCAGATCAGGAAGGAATCGTTCTATAGTAACTCGAGAGGCAGTGCCTTACTTTTTGCGGGCAGATGAGGGTGTCTAGAACTCGCAGCTACAAAAATAAACTTAACGAAGATGTGTGACAAATAGAAGCAATTGAACACCTCATACTCAAATGTGATGGCATCTATCCGAATGTCGATGCAGGGACAGTCACTCTCCCTGAAGCCATAAGGTTTAGAGATAAAAATGGTCGTGCAAATAAATCTGCGGTGGAAGCTAGCAAAAAGCGATTAGAAGATTGTTGGCTCAAAAGCGAAGTTGACATAAGGTTAGAAGTGCACGTCTGAAAACGTGTTAAGGAAAGCGGCGAATTTTGAGACAAATTTGTGAGATATTTAAATAAAAATAAAGAAAAAATCGAATATGATGGCACTTGCAACCACCCCGTTTTAAAAGGGACGCTCCTATCTTTCATCCATCCATCCATCGATTTCTCGAGGCCGAACTTTCAATTGAACGGGAACCTAAACGTCTCGCGTTAATATTGCCACCTAGTGTTGCCAGGTGGCGCAAGCTGTCCGCGAAGACGATGAGGTTGCGATCGTGCTTTTCGCGGATGGGCCGCCATTACCGTCTCCTCTTGCCGACTCCAGCTGTTGAAGCGTCTCTCCGTGAGAACTCCGTGACAATTTGGTGGAGGTGCTGGGAAGGAGTATCCCATGCAAGAAACCCCTCCAGGGAGCCGTGCCGCCAGCCCTGCGCCGATTGACACCCCGGTACACCGCTTCAGCCGGAGGCTGCAGGGACTTTCACCGGAGCTTGGACCACTCGCGAGAGTCATGATACCAGCCACCGGTATTCTCACGCAAGCTGCCGGTGCTACACCTGCCCACTATACCTTGCAGACCCCGCGGGTTCCCAAGGCCTTCCACGGGGACCTTTTCGAAGACGTGGAGGACTGGTTCCTTCACTTCGAGCGTGTGGCTGCTTATAACCAGTGGGACGACGCCGCGAAACTAAGAAACGTCTACTTTAGCCTAGAGGATGGCGCCCGCACGTGGTTTGAGAACCGTGAGGAAGTTCTAACTTCCTGGCGAGAGTTTCGCCGTCGCCTGCTGGAGGCCTACACCAGCGCGGATCGCCGCGAAAGAGCGGAGCGGGCAATCCGGTCCCGCGTCCAGCTACCGAACGAAAGCGTACAAATGTACGTCGAGGACATGACGCGGCTCTTCAGGAGAGCTGATCCTGCCATGCCTGAAGAGAAGAAACTTCGGCACTTAATGAGAGGCGTCAAAGAGCAGCTGTTCGCAGGCCTCGTGCGCAGCCCACCATCTACAGTTGCTGCATTTCTTTCGGAAGCCACAACGATGGAGAAGGTCCTGCAACAGCGTTGCGCCAGTTACGACCGGCCCGTGCATGCTGCTGCAGTCACATCATCGTTTGCCACCATCGGACAGCATCCTGATGATTTGCGGGAACTTATTCGCACAATCGTGCGTGAGGAGCTTCACAAATTTTGTAGCCCGTCGCAGCCTGCGCTCGGTTCCATCTCCGCTCTTGTACGAGAGGAGGTGCAACAGGCGTTCCGGGGCCCTGTTCCTGTGGTCGACGTACTACCTCTGCCTGGGGACTACCACCGTCCGACGTACGCCGAAGTTGCAAGGCGTCCGGCTCCCGCTTCGCCGCCACCAATTCACGCCACGCCTCAAGCCCCGCGGCCCTCTGTGCAACCGGTGCAGTACTTCGAGGATCGTCGAGCACCCCTCCGAAAGGCCGACGTTTGGCGTACACCTAACCGACGACCGCTCTGTTTTCACTGCGGAGAGCCAGGTCATCTTTATCGAAATTGTTATTACCGACGCATCGGCATCCAAGGCTTCCGCACCGACTCACCGAGACCCCGTCAAGGTGAACGACCCCCTGAAATTGAAGAATTCCTTGCGGACCAGCGCAATCCATCCCGAGCGCAGCGGCAGTCGCGCTCACCCTCACCGAGGCGCTCTTCCCCGACACCTCCCGGCTTCTCGCGAGCGGCACCGGGCCGATCGCCAAGTCCTCGTCGGGAAAACTGAAACCCGCGACCTTCGGGGGCGAGGTCGCTGGGGGGCGCTGTGCTGAAGACCTCCCGTCGTCGCCGCTACAATCCGACAAAAACCCGCCGACGCCATCACCAGAGTTAAAAAACCGCGTTTCTTTAGAAATACCCGTTCTTATCGATGGTCGCAGAGTAAGCGCATTAGTTGATACCGGGGCCGATTATTCGATCTTAAGTGGACAACTGGCGACCATTCTGAAAAAAGTGATTACCCCTTGGCCTGGCGCGCACCTTCGAACTGCCGGCGGTCATCTGGTTACGCCCAAGGGTATGTGCACTGCTCGCGTTCAGATCAGCAAGTCCACGTTCGTCGTCAGCTGCATCGTCCTGGGCGAGTGTTCTCGGGACCTAATCCTCGGCATCGACTTTCTGCGGGAGTATGGAGCAATTATCGATCTGCGCAACCGAATCGTCATGTTTTCCACAGAACAAGCCGCCGAACTCGACAACTCCTGCCAACGCAGTGCCGCACTTCGCGTTTTCGCCGACAGCGTCACACTTCCGCCCCGTAGCAGTGTTTTGATTGAAGTCGCCTGTGCTGAGTTGCACGACGCTGAAGCAGTCGCCGAGGCTAATCATTCGCTCCTCCTGACTCAAGGCATCTGCGCCGCTCGAAGCTTACTAACAATTCGCGCTGGCCGGTCTGCGATCCTTGTTACAAATTTTTCTCCAGAGCACCGGCACCTTTTCTCTGGAACTGCGATCGCTACCGCTGAAGCGGTTGTGGATGTTCCGGTCTGCTTTGCGTTCGCGGCAGCGGCCCCTGACGACCAATCATCGCGCGCCACTGACGACCAATCTGTTCCGAATGTCATCAACTGCAACCTCCCCGAAGGAAAGCGCCTGGCCTTAGAGCACTTGCTATTGGAGTATAAACAGTGTTTCGCTTCTTCGTCGAAAGTTCGTCAAACGCCCCTAACGCAACACCGGATCATTACGTATGACGACGCTCGCCCTATCCGCCAGCAGCCTTATCGTGTTTCCGCCAAAGAACGGGAAGTAATCCAAAAGCAAGTTCAGGAGATGATTGACGACGGTGTAGTTCAACCTTCCCAAAGCCCGTGGTCTTCGCCTGTTGTCCTTGTTAAAAAGAAGGATGGAACACTTCGATTCTGCGTGGACTACCGTAAATTAAACAATGTGACTAAAAAGGACGTCTACCCGTTGCCCCGCATTGATGACTCCCTGGACAGATTACGGCGTGCTAAGTATTTTTCATCCATTGACCTGAAGAGCGGTTATTGGCAAATTGAAGTGGACGAACGGGACCGCGAAAAAACTGCCTTCGTTACACCAGATGGCCTCTATGAATTCAAAGTGCTGCCTTTTGGCTTGTGCTCTGCGCCAGCGACGTTTCAACGGATGATGGACACTGTCCTCACCGGCCTCAAGTGGCAAAGTTGTCTTGTATACCTGGACGACGTTGTCGTTTTTTCATAAACTTTTGAACAGCATCTCGTGCGCCTGCGAACTGTCCTCAGAGCCCTCCATTCCGCTGACCTTACGCTGAAGCCCCAGAAGTGCCTCTTCGGTTACACAGAGCTCAAGTTCCTCGGTCACGTTGTGAGCGCCGACGGAGTTCGACCCGACCCCGACAAGACAGCCGCCGTCGCCAATTTTCCTACTCCGACTGACAAGAAAGCTGTCCAGCGTTTTCTGGGTCTCTGTGCATATTACCGACGGTTTATTGCGGACTTCGCAAAGATTGCAGAGCCGTTGACGCGCCTCACCAGGAGCAACACCTCCTTCGTTTGGACAATAGACCAAGAGACAGCTTTCTCTTCGCTCCGCCAACGCCTTCAGACATCTCCCGTTCTTGCACACTTCGACGAAGAGGCCGACACCGAGATCCACACCAACGCCAGCAATATCGGTCTTGGAGCTGTCCTTGTCCAACACCAAGAGGGCATTGAGAGAGTTATAGCCTATGCTAGCCGTACTCTCTCCCGCGCCGAACGCAATTACTCTACGTCAGAGAAGGAATGCCTTGCTGTCGTGTGGGCCACCATGAAATTTCGCCCTTACCTTTACGGCCGCGCATTCAAAGTCGTAACCGACCACCACTGCCTATGCTGGCTGGCTAATTTGCGAGACCCGTCTGGACGATTGGCCCGCTGGAGTTTACGGCTCCAAGAATTCGACATTACCATCGTATATAAGTCGGGCCGTAAACACGAAGACGCCGACACGCTGTCGCGTGCACCACTCGACTCTTCCGGTCCCGAAATCGACGACGACAGCGGTTTCCTCGGTATACTTAATGCATCGGACATAATAGCCCGGCAGCGGGCTGACACGGACCTCCGACCGCTGATTGACAACCTTGAAGGTTACGCCATGCCTCTACCACGACACTTCGCTCGACGTCTCGGCTCTTTCTGTTTGCGCGAAGGTATCTTATACAAGAACTCGAGAGGCCAAGAAAGAGCTTACCTTCTGGTACTTCCGGCCGATCTTCGCGCCGACATTTTATTGGCATGCCACGACGAGCCCACTTCAGGCCATCTGGGTTTTTCCCGGACGCTCGCCAGGATACGCAACATGTACTACTGGCCCGGACTCTCGGACGATGTCCAAAGGTACGTAAAAAGCTGCCGTGAATGCCAGCGCCGGAAGACGCCACCGCTTAAGCCGGCGGGTTTTCTCAAGCCCGTTACTACACCCCGCTCTCCGTTCGATCAAATAGGAATTGACCTTCTCGGTCCTTTTCCGTTGTCACTCTCAGGAAACAAGTGGCTCATAGTTGCTACTGACTATTTGACTTGCTACGCCGAGACCAAGGCGATACCCTGTGCCACAGCTTCAGAGGTCGCCGACTTTTTCATGCAAAACATCGTCTTGCGGCACGGAGCCCCTTCGTGCGTTATTACCGACAGAGGCACAGCGTTTACAGCGCAGCTAATCGACCATATATTTACGTTGAGCTGCACTAGCCATCGCAAGACCACAGCTTATCATCCGCAGAGCAATGGGCTAACAGAACGCTTAAACAAGACCATTGCGGACATGCTGTCAATGTACGTAGACGTTCAGCACAAAACTTGGGATGAGGTGCTACCGTACGTCACATTTGCGTACAACACGGCCCTCCAGGAGACTACACGCTTTACTCCCTTTCGTCTTGTATATGGACGTGAAGTCCACAGCATGCTTGACGCGATGCTACCATGCCTCGATGACGACCAACTCGCACCCGATGTTCATGAAATTACCCAACGCGCTGAAGAAGCCCGTCAGCTTGCCCGCGTACACATCGGCCAGCAGCAGGGCACTGATGCGCGCCGTTACAACCTTCGACACCGACAGGTCGACTACAATCCCGGTGAACAAGTTTGGGTGTGGACACCTGTCCGCCGCCAGGGCTTGTCCGAGAAACTACTCTGCCGGTACTTTGGCCCCTATAAAGTGCTACGGCGTATCAGTGATGTTACCTATGAAGTGGTTCCCGACGGTGCCGCGCAACCGAGACGTCGACAGCCCAACAGCTCTGACATTGTGCACGTTGTGCGGCTTAAGCCGTACTATGCCCGAGAACCTTAGCACGCCTACGCTGCTGGCGGCACCACTGCGATGCCCTTCTTTTTCGGAGGGGGGAATAATGCCACCTAGTGTAGCCAGGTGGCGCAAGCTGTCCGCGAAGACGATGAGGTTGCGATCGTGCTTTTCGCGGATGGGCCGCCATTACCGTCTCCTCTTGCCGACTCCAGCTGTTGAAGCGTCTCTCCGTGAGAACTCCGTGACAATATTGTTACGGTACGCAGCCGCGATACGACAAAGACGTTGTACTGTCGCGGTGTTGTTGGCGACGACGACGTTGCGGCTAGTACTGGTGTGACCTGGTTTTTGTATGCTTTCCGACTGTTGACTGTCGCGCCAGCCGCTCAGTTAGCTCCTGTAATATTTTAGAGGAGGTGGCATTGGGTATTACTCCAGGACCATAACCTGGATCGCTGCAACGGCTGCCAGCCCGGATCCATTACTCTGCCGTCCGACGTCTCTTCAGCCACCGCGGCAACACCAGCGCCTACCGTCGTCATGGAGGAGGTGGCATTGGGTATTACTCCAGGACCATAACCTGGATCGCAGCAACGGCTGCCAGCCCGGATCGATCACTCTGCCGTCCGATGTCTCTTCAGCCACAGCGGCAACACCAGCGCCGACTGTCGTCATGGAGCGGGTGTCACACTGGGTATTACTCCAGCACCATAACCTGGATCGCAGCAAAGGCTGCCAGCCCGGATCCATCACTCTGCCATCCGACGTCTCTTCAGCCACAGCTGCAGCACCAGCGCCGATGGCGCTGGTGTTGCCGCTGTGGCTGAAGAGGGCTAGTGTTGCCCTCATGCTTGCTAACGTGATTTTATACCTGCCATTGCGCATGCCGCTCGAGGAAGATCTGACATCCCGGGACACTGATGTACACTGAATCATCGAGACTTATTAGGAAAGCCCTTTAAGCGCAATTTCGGTGCAGAAAGAAACCTTGATTCTCGAGCTCAGTCGCCCACCAAGTCGTACCTCTCGTAAATCCAGGAAGTCCTAGCTCTGGCCCGCGAAGTGGGCGGCGCCAATTCGGAGACCAACAAGAGGGGCAATCTCCTCCTGTGCAAAGCCTGCGCGACGGTCAACTCTGACCTCCAGGTATGAACGCAGTTTGAGCAAGCTAAACACCACTGTATATTGTTGGTCGGTCCGATCGCCTTCCGAACACGACTCCGACGTCCACGTTGTCTCGCGACTGCATAATGCACCACTAAAAGGGGATAAAGTAGTGCGCTGCCGCTGATATTTCAGGGCCGGATTCCCTACGAAGTTAGAGCGTTTTGGTTAACCGAACTTGAGAGAAAATTTTACCGGCGAATGTTTTGCGGAGTCTATAATATTTCTTCGAAAACACAGAAATCTACTTGTCTGAGCTCCGTTCGTCTTGAAAATTAAACATTTTGACTGATTTGCCTGTCTGGTTGGGTTTGAAGACTTATAATAAACTGCACGTCTCCAACCAAAAATTTTAACTTTAACCCAACGTTTCGAAGCTGACTCGGCTCCTTCATCAGGGGTGACTGAGGGCAGTAGCTAGTTTAACCCAACGTTTCGAAGCCGACTCGGCTCCTTCATCAGGGGTGACTGAGGGCAGTAGCTAGTTTAACCCAACGTTTCGAAGCCGACTCGGCTCCTCCATCAGGGGTGACTGAGGGCAGTAGCTAGAGGGCAGTAGCTAGTTTAACCCAACGTTTCGAAGCCGACTCGGCTCCTTCATCAGGGGTGACTGAGGGCAGTAGCTAGCTACTAGTCACCCCTGATGAAGGAGCCGAGTCGGCTTCGAAACGTTGGGTTAAACTAGCTACTGCCCTCAGTCACCCCTGATGAAGGAGCCGAGTCGGCTTCGAAACGTTGGGTTAAAGTTAAAATTTTTGGTTGGAGATGTGCAGTTTATTATAAGTCCGTTCGTCTTAGTGCGAAAGCGCTAATCCAATGGTACGAATCCGAGCAAAGTCGTGTAATGTTTGTCCGTCTGTCTGTCTGAGAGCAATCTGGATCACACAAATTCCATCGACGGCAGCATCTGCCATCTTACGCTGTGCTTTCGTACTTTATATACGAATGTTTTTAGCATTCTGTCTCATTCTTTGAATGCAACATTTTTTTCTTTAGAAAGTAGCACTACGTCAGTTTAGGCTGATTTAAATTTCACCTCAATGTCCCTTTTGTACAGCGTCAAGGCGAAGATGCGAACTTCACAGCATCTATTTTTCGTCTGCCACCAGATAGCAAGGAACTGACGGACATCTAAACTGCAGTTCCTGGCATGCTGCAGTAAGGGCGTGCGTGGAAGGTGCAGCCGAAATATTTACAGGAGGCTCTAGGAAAGTTGGCTTATCGTTAAACTCAGATATTCGCGGAAAGATGTGCGTCCAAACTGGTGATCACTGTTCTTTCATTGATTCGTCTCTTTTAAAAGACGTGACTGAGAGCAATAAGAAGCATATGTTCCGAAAACAATTCACCAGCCCCTAACGCTGGTTTGCCGCTTCGGTTTCGTCCAAGCACAAAATTATACCAGGACTTCGGTCTAGACGGCCTTTGGCTTTACGGTCAACATGGTTCCGGAAAGGTGACCTTGAAAATACCTCCCACGTAGCAAGAGGCCTGCACACGTGCGTGCTGCTCGCATGTGATAGTCACTCACATACCATTTATTTTCGTATTTGATACCTGTACCAGCAACAGATATGCGGTAACAAAACCCAATCGCTGGAGCCTGGTTACAGAAACACACGAACGCTCAGCTGTGTGGTTCGGTCTGTGTGTGTGTTAATCCCACACCGAGTTATACCCCTGTCACACGGGACTTCTTCTCGGCCTTTGCCGTAAAGTTGTCTTATTGCGCTAAAGAAGGAAAATCTAAAAGGAGCAGCGACGCTGCTACACGGCAAATCCAAAGGAGCTAGAACGCGGCCTCCGTGAATGCCAAAAGTCACCGCTGTGTGTGCAGCGGCGCTAGTAACATTATGAAATTAAAGCAGACGGTAGCACTTCAGCTAAGAGTGCTTTCGTTTATGTTGGAAAAAGTAGCTATCACGATAATAAACGAGCGTTCTGACGGTGAGAAACGGATATTTTGAAAGTTTTTTTTTTTTCATCGTTCTCGGTCCGACCACGGTAGGCGCACTTTTCCGTTCGGCTCCTCGTTGTGTTCGAGAAGCGTGCTTTGTTGCTTGTGTCTTTGTGCACACAAGCAAACTCAAAACACGCACACAACAAAGAGCAAACGAAGAAAAAACAGCAAAGCGAGATGCGCAAGCACGTGTGTGTCGATGCGGCTGCTGAAAAGCGTTCAAGTCCTTTCTTAGCTTTGTGGATGTCTTTAGTCATAGCCTCCTCTACGGCTAATTGCACTGTAACGCAAAATTAACCATTAAATAAGATAAATTATACATTTTTTTACGGTTTCAAAACTAAAAATTGCGTCAATTTTTTATTCTTTGAGCTCGCTGCCACCTGGGTTGCTCCTTTAAGCAACTTTAAGGCCGCTGACGGCCGCCTTTATTGCTGCGGGCCTTTATCGCAAAGGTGTCGACGCTTTGCCGTGTAGGTGCGCGTCACGCGCCTTTGGGGCAAAGGACCTTAATTTCTAAGGCCTTATAAGTGCCCGTGTGACAGGGGTATTAGCGTAATATTCTGAATTTCTCGCGCAACATTTAAAGGGCCGAGTGCGAGAGCGCCCGCCTGATCGGGCCGTGGGGGACGCTGTTTTCGGCGGGCCAAAGCAGCGGCGCTGCTCCGGCGGACGGGGATGTCCCCCGCCCGGCTTCGGCGGGAGAAGGGTTAGTGTGCCGGTCACCGGGTCACGGGGCCCTCGCCTCCTCGCCCACCGCCGGAAGGTCGCCGCCGACGGCCGCTCGCGGAAGCGGCCTCGTGCCTGGCACTGCCTCGTTACACGCTCCTTCCTTCAATCGCCCGCGCGCACCAACACGCACGCACACCGTGCCACGAGCGACGGCTCTGCTGCTGCTCTCCCCTTCCCCACGGCGAACTCTTCTTGAGCGGCGTGGCGGCACTGGGCTGTAAAGAAGTCAGAGGGGGGGGGGGGGGGGGGGGGGGGATGGAAGGAAGAAGGGGGAATGGGAATGCGCCCCCCTACTCCCCTCATCCTTCCGTCCCCCCCTGTGAACTCTTCGCCAACGCCGTGACGGCCGCCGTTGCGTGCACTTGGCCCGGGAGTATGCACCTGTGGTGTGTGTGTGTGTGTGTGTGTGTGTGTGTGTGTGTGTGTGTGTGTGTGTGTGTGTGTGTGTGTGTGTGTGTGTGTGTGTGTGTGTGTGTGTGTGTGTGTGTGTGTGTGTGTGTGTGTGTGTGTGTGTGTGTGTGTGTGTGTGTGTGTGTGTCCGCGCTGCCGAACAAGGGGAAGCGTGTGTGTTGACCAGGCAGCACGAAGGGCGTGTGCCGCTGGTCGCCCCCGTGGCGAAGCGCGTCGACGTCGATCGGCTCGTCTGCCACGCCGCAAATCCATCACCGCGCCTCACCCCGCCGCTCCCCCCGTCCGTTCCATTCTGACGAGCTGTTTAATTATGGCGGCGGCAAGTTGGGTGCAACCTGGCGTCGGGTGAAACGCGGGGAACGCCCCACTAATGACGGCTGCGCACATTCAATCCCTTCTCGACATGGGACCGCCGGTGGTGGTCTGGGGGTAATCGCAAGCACCACCGTGATACCGCGAGGTTTTTTTCGTTGCCTGCGTCAATGGCCAGCGCAGACTACAACACGGCGTGGTGCGGAACAAAAGTAGGCCAAGTTTCCCCTCCGCGCACGCTGGGTGTGAATGGCTGGATTGGTAAATGAACGTACGTCCTTTTTCCCAGAACAATATTTTGGTTACTGTTGTTCGCTTATCGCGCACCTTACTGCAGGAAGAATGCTCCTTTAGAGCATAATGCGAGTGCTACTGCACCTGTTCCTCGATATCAATGTTTGGCGCGAGGAACGCCATCTTCCAGGAATCGAGAAACGAATGATTGCTCATATCATACCCGCATGGCAGCGCCACTGGCATCAGGCAGAGAGGAAGCAACGGCGCCTTGCTCTGGATGGAGACTGCGCACACTGGACGGAAATGGCTCGCGCATGCGTACAGTTCTTTCTCTGTTTGTTTTGTTGATTCGCTTCAGTATATCTATGAATCCGTGTCGTCAATAAAATTCCGTTGCATGTTAGCCGCTGTGTCTTGAGTGAGTCTCATGCCCCCGTCTTCTTGTTCGCTTGCGTTTTCGTCAACCTTGCCCTATTGCGCTGCATATCGTGAATTCTTGAAATGTTCTGTTTTGTTCAATTTGCCAGCTTTGATTTCAGATGAAGGCGAAGACGGTCACATTGCCAGATATATCCCGAAAGCAGTGAAGATGGGCTCTGCCTTGATGTTACCGATTCCGTCATATTAAGAGGCGTTCGCTGATTCGGCGATGGAAATGGCGATAGCGGCGCAGGTGAAGTCATCGGAAACTGAAGGCGCCAAAATGTGTTGTTTGCGCAATGGTCATGTTGTTTCTCTCACAACGCACTATTAAAAAAAGGTATTTTGACCATGCAGAAAGACAGTGGCGCCAAGCGCGGTTGCCAGCCAAAGTACCTTCGATAATCACGACTGGACTGGATGCGGTTGCGGCTCAGGTTTGATACAGCCTATGAAATGGGAGGGCTTACTGTCTACCGCCACTGCAAGATAGTGGCGCTGTCACCATTTCGCACCTTAAACAGGGGCCTGGCGAGGGGTAGGAATCTTCCTATATACACCATTGTAGAGAGAGGTTGGTCAGATGGCTCTGGACAACTTCAAAGTGAACAACGGAGGGGAAAGCCTGAGGGTGCTTGCCAACGTTGCGACAAGTCCTCTTCCTTTTCCAGGAGCGCTGGAAAAGTTTAAGCTGAAACTAACTGGAGATTTCTACCCCTGGCCTGGCCGCTTGCGAGCGAAGTGCGTTTGCGTGTTTCCTGGGCAATCGAGCTCTTGGCGCAATGCAGGTGCAGCTGAAGAGTTACAGGCTAGTATGCAGTCGAGTTAACTTTGTGGGCAAGCAGAGTTCACCAGGCTGGCATACTCCTGTTCAGATTTTCACCAGCGCTGCGACTAGGAACAAGAACAGAGAAATTGTGAATATGTACGAACTAGCTCAAACCACCATTTTGCTCCTGTTCAGATATGGAGGCGCGTTTTCTTACTTCCTTCAATGAACCTTTCTTGCATGGTTGTACCTTGACTAGCATAGCCTCCCGCCACTGGTGCTCAGCTCTGCTTGCCGGTGTCAGGCCCCATCCAAGGCCTGATCGCTGAACTCCACCATCGCTCGGATCTGTTATTCCCGGTGAACTGCAGAGGCGCCGGGAACGGAGACACGGGCTCATCGCGTGCGAACCGGATGCGCTACGTCAGCGCCACCAGTGCTGTTGAATGCAGGTTCGGATCAAGAGATGTAAATAAACACACACACACACACACACACACACACACACACACACACACACACACACACACACACACACACACACACACACACACACACACACACACACACACACACACACACACACACACGCACGCACGCACGCACGCACGCACGCACGCCCACACACACACACACACACACGCGCGCGCGCGCGCGCACACACACAAACACACACACACACACACGCACGCACGCACGCACACACACACACACACACACACGCGCGCGCGCGCGCAAGAACTCGTGTATAAGCGGCATCACACAGAAAAATGGAAACAAGTTACATTAGCTATTATGAGGTTATTGCGTCATACAACTGTTTTGAGCAGGGAAGGCTGCAAAATAAGCAGCAAACTTCCCATAATTACACCATGAACTGGTGGTCCAGTTGGTCAGACATGGTTCGCGCCGTTGCGCTGTTTTCCAAGAATCCCATAATTCCCACCAACTAGACCAACACCCAGTACTTCGGCCCATAATTTGTCCGTATTAGTGATGACAAGAAATCTTGATTCAAGACCAATCTAGTTGAGTTAGTATTGATGCGAAGAACATAGCGGATGAGCACTGTTAGAATAAATCTACATAAATACCCCCTAAAATGGTTGAACAGCCGCGATATACGAAGGCATTGGGTTCGGATCCCATGGACTAAGCTGTGTCGGCGGCTGTTCAACCTTCTATTTTAGGGGGTATTTAGGTAGATTAAATCTAATAGTGCTCTTTAGATATGTTCATCTCCTCAATACTAACTCAACTAGATTGGTCTCGAATCAGGATTTCTTGTTACCACCCAGAAATTCAGAAACGGCATGGCTGCCACCGTCTGCCAGTGGTTTAACTACAACAAGCGAACCATATATTTATACACATCAGTCGCACCACGTGAACATGTCGCGGAAAACTCAACACTAGATAGGAGTATCGTGCAACAAAACAAAAACTCTTAGAACATTGGGGAACCAGGACATAAACACGCGCATAAGCTGTTTCATAACTAACTTGTTTGTGTGCTTATCATAAAGTTCCCCGTTACTGTATGCGTTTTAATTCTGCACGATACGCCTATAAGGCTTCGGCAGTTCTCGCGCAGTGTCGTCACGTGATGCTTGTGGATTCTGTAAATAGATGGCTTGCTTGTTCCACTAGAATAGCCGGTAGCCAGAGCAATAGTCCTGTCTATTCTCTGTTTCTTCGTTGTCGTTTTTCGCTTTGATCTAAATTTTCATGACGAGTGTCCGGCTAGTCTACTCCAACACTTCAATGAACCGTTATAGCCTTACTAATTATAGTCAGGTACATGTCTTGGAAAGAGCCCAACACCCCGTCACGTATTCTGCTCGTCGTCGATATTGTCACCAGAAGTAGCAACAGCAGCGATAAACCCACCGCAGAAAAGAAAGCTCGTGACCCCAATCACTGGCGCAAGATATCCAAACCACAGACTCCATCTGATTTTCTGGCGCACGGTTTAGGCTTGCTTTTCCTTCTACTAAGTGTCCCAGCAAACGAACCGCCGGTATACTTTCTTCACGCGTTAAGTGTGCTGTTCGAGTTCATTTCTAGATTTTATTTTACGCTGATACTAACTCGCATCTGTCCCCTCCGTGTTACTGCCGTATCAATACAGAGCCCAGCAGCATCGTTTCGCTTTTGTACGCGCTGTTTTTTGCTCCTTCCACCTGCAAATTTCTTGGGGGGGTGTCTAAGGGCTTGTTGACGAGTCCGGCTGCTCGCTGACGCATCGGAGAGTGTTCATGCGCGTTCAACCGACTTACTGTTGTCCCCTCCTGTGGGCACGTTAATAAGCTAGGAAGTAGGAAAACACTATCGTGAGCTTGCGATAACACAGACAAAAACGCAGTTTCCTATATACCGTAGTGATCGCGAAAGGCGCACTCTGGACAAGTGCAACAAGTTGCAGTGCTTGTTGCCTCGAATGGTGTTCATACTGAAAGTAAAAGTTTCTTTTAGCCTCTACAGATTTTTTCGCGGAGTGTGGTACTGTACTTTCGCTTCCGTGGCGTGCGTGCCACGAGAGGGTTCGGTCATGAAGGAGTTTACTTAGCCTATGAACGGTTTGTTACCAACATTTCGTGTCATACACATCCTTATACAGAAGTCCCAGACACCTTGAAACACTAATATAGCCTACTATTGTGGCAAAAATAGGAGTATTCGGCGCGCCGTACGCTCCTTGCTGGCGATACATCTCACTGCCAGCCTGAATAGACTTCATGGGCACCACACCTGTTCGCAATGGCTGCAAAAATCCGATTTCAATGAAAAAAGAAAAAGAAATCATCCGGAGGTAGAATTTTAGAAGCAACAAGTTCGAACTCTCAACGTTTGGTTTGGGAACCGAGCAGGCACCCTTGGCAGACGCAGCTTTTATTGTTATTCTTTATTACACTCTTAGACACCGCAGCACATCGCGTGGGATGAGGAAAGGAATACTTGGAATGGATCGGTCCGCTATTGCGCGTTCTCGGGATTCGTGCCACGCGCTTAAACGAAAGCAAGTAGCAACAAAGGGTAAAAGGAAAATCAAACAATGTAAGAAAGGGTGCATGGCGACTTGTGCGGCAACGGGCCACACATTACCGTTGGATCGAACCATGCATCGATCGACTGTGAATTTTTAAGCGCCGAAAAAACTTGGTGGACACGTCAGCTCCGATTTTAAGGGCATGACGCGACACCGCTATTAGGTCCATTCAGCGGATGTTCTTGCCCAGGCAGACACGGACACTGTGTCCTCTTTCACAATCACAATAACGATGTGAAAGACCACGCTACTTACATACCAGGACAAGCTTTAACCCTGCCGTAGGAACGTGCCTGCGTGCCCTAGTGGTAGCGTATTTTACTGGCAACCCGAGGGTCAAGGGTTCGATTCCCAACTAATTGCCTCAATTTGCTTTCAGCGCAATTAATTTATACTTAAATTTCCTAGAGATGTTCGAGTCAAATTGCGACCTTCTAATAATCGTATTGAGGTCCGCCGCTCCACGTGGGACGTAGACACCCTCTCGAACAATCCGGATTTTTCTCTCGCAACAACCAGAATGCCAACGCCAGATTTTCCGCTGGACAGAACCCTTAACCCTGATGCGTTAACACAAGAACGGGTGCGTCAAAGCCACAACTGTGCTTATGTGGCGACACTAGACTTGCGCACTCACCTTCACGAAGCATCAGTTTCCCTTTAACTAAAACATCAGAAATTACAAAATGAACAACGTCGTCCACTCAAAGTGCGAACAGCAGGGCTCAGCTGGCTGCGCTCTGCGGAGCGCCACCGCATCCGTTGCGGCCGCGCATCGAAGCGAAGCGGCGCATGCGCACGGGGGCCTGGAGGCGAGGCTTCTTGTCTGCTACAGAGCAGGAGGGAACTGTGCTTGCTTTGCTATGAAGTTCCTCTAATTCACTGTATGCTTACTGTGCCCGAGCGCGCCGCGTCGGCATTGCGGGAAAGTGCACTTGAAGGCTGCTGTAGGATCGTTTTTTTTTCCGCATGCGTACGCGTCGTTGCTACCATGCGCACGGGCGCGTGAGGGCGCGTTGCGGATGAGGTGCTAATAATAAGAATTGGTTTTTGGGGGGGAAAGGAAATGGCGCCGTATCTTTCTCATTTATCGTTGGACACCTGAACCGCGCCGTAAGGGAAGGGATAAAGGAGGGAGTGAAAGAAGAAAGGAAGAGAGAGGTGCCGTAGTGGAGGGCTCCGGAATAATTTCGACCACCTGGGGATCTTTAACGTGCCCTGACATCGCACAGCACACGGGCGCCTTAGCGTTTTTCCTCCATAAAAACGCAGCCGCCGCGGTCGGGTTCGAGCCCGGGAACTCCGGATCAGTAGTCGAGCGCCCTAACCACTGAGCCACCGCGGCGGGTGATGATGAGGTGCTGCACGATCAGGTTTGCAGCAAACCTGATGAGGTGCTGCACGATCAGGTTTGCTGCATGCGACCGAGCGGACGACTCCGGCGTTGTGATTGGCGCGCTCGTCAGTGCCGCCTGCGCGGCCGCACAGGCATGTGCCGTAGCAAACACGAATATATCTTGCCTTACGAATACACACACATTGATATTGTGGCTCATCCGAGACATGTTTAGCTGTAAGATTTTTCGTAGCAGCTAAAACCGCGATCGGCAGTGATAGCCGTGGATCTCGGCGCGGCCAATGCTGACGTCCGCGAACGAAGTCGCAGCAAACTTTGCAACACCGCAGGCAAGGTTCTGGAACAGCGTCGCGGGAAACGATTAACGTTTGCGCTATTTCTACTTCAGAAAGTGAAAAAAAGGCATCACACCGCGATTGTGACACAACTCGCTCGACCGCTAGTCGGCTAGACTACGCTGAAGACCACCCATATATGCACCATTCTAACTACGATTTAAGACTTTTGCCTCCTAATAGTTGAAGAGTGCCCCGATTGAAAGTTACGCTATACTCTAGGATGCAATAACTATTTCAGAATGACGACGCGGTTCGTAACGCAAATTCTCGGAGCCAAGGATACCGGACTAGAACAAGAGGTTAGTCGTACATATTCGATCGTTTGTAATTATAGCAGGGAAATTCACATCGCTGAGATGAGGCACAGGTTATATAATCACTTTTTCAAATAGCACACTGCAGTTTTTTTACATGTATTATAATTGCCTTTATTTTGTAGCTTTTCCATTAATCCATGCACGTTTTAGTTGTCATCTATAAACGTTGATTGTCAGTTTCAAGTAAACAGGCATCCTTGCTGTCTCCCCATTTAACTGTTATTACAAAAGACACTTATCTACTCATCGATATAAGAAGTGTGTGTCTAAATTATGCGTGTATTAAATATTCAATATTTTAGCGCACTGCTGTCGAATACGAACCCAAATACACGAGAAAATTAGGACATTCCCAGTAATTTGGAATATATAAAATCAGTTGTTACTGCAACAGTTGTGCATTTCACAGAAGAGTGACCGTGCAACAGCACTGATTTCTCTCTGTATTGTTACTCGGTCCATTAGAAAAGCCAAAATTGAAATAGCACAGCGTGATGACAATTAAAGGGGCCAAGCCTTCTATCACTGCGCTGAAATGCATGGCTTTGTTTTTCGCACAGTGACAGCGGGTGGCCAGTTTTATTTTAGCAGTCATTCCTTAGCTCATATTGCATTGAGAACTGCACAAGCTGGAAAGCAGCAGTGCAGACAAGCCTGGAGAGCTGTGCTCAGAGCCAGTCAATGGTGACACATGCCGAAACAAGCTGGCAGGTTGTCTGTACAACTCCAAAAAATTCTGAAAGTGCCCATGTGAATGAAAACAAAGTGGTTGCTTAGTGCTTAGTAAAAGGCCATTCATGCCTTTTACCTTCATTGTAAACATGATGCGGAAGTTGGTAAACTGGCTTACATCTGGACGGCTCCTGGTTGAGGTTGGGGAACAATACTTCATATATTCAGGGAAACAAGATGCACTAACCATGCACAACGGTTATCTCAAGCAGAATTTGTAGAAATATATTGACAGGGTGAAAATTGTGTCGTTGCAAAATTCAATGAAATCAAAAATAAGCATTTAAAAGTGTGTAGGGCATACATGCATATATCCGCTCATATAGCTTTACGGTAATATTTAAGACTTTTTTCTGAGCAGAAAAAAATGATGGATTGTAACAGTGATTCTGGCTCCAAAAAGAGCAGATAAAAGTGAGCATTGTCTGCACCACTTGTCATGTATGAAATTTTAGAACGTGCTAGCTGTTGTTATAAGCAACATCTACAAAGTAAAGCTTATTTCACTGCCAGTTTGGTTTTCAAACTGCCAAAGTTTCCTTTAGACTAAAATGACTTATTCGTTAACCAAACTGCTTGAAGATCTTTGCCTAGGTTATGCCTACTTTTCGGCTTCATACAGGGAGTGTATGTAAATTTAAAGTCCTAGAAGGGCTGCATGTATTAGGCAAACAAATGTCTTGTTTTGTGGCCTCCTTTTTCAAAATAATGCACCAAAATGGTAATCCTCATTAGGGTCTTATAAGAAAACTCGTGTTACTAATGTAAGGAAAAAAGCAACTCTATGAATAAATTAATATTGAGTACAGGTTTGTGCCTTTCCATGCGTTCTACTGCCGTCAATGCAATAAAATCACATTCACACACAAAACTCACAGCATCTGTAATCTGACTCCATTCATGACGACAAAACTGTATGTGAAATTTAGCTTTATTATAGAGGAGAATGAGGCACCGTTTTATAAACACTGTAAATGCTGGCCCCATAACACGCCTGGCTGGCCATTTCAGATGAGGATAAGGATCAAATCACACACGTGCATAAAAGTCACATGCGTAAAGATACGCACCTAGCATTTTAACCACATCACATAATGGAAGTCTCTTTGTTACTTCGCTTGAAACAGGGTAGGATAAAAGCACAAAGGAAATACTGACACATGTTAGCTCGTAATGGAGACGGGTATGGCTGACAGTAAAAACTATTAATGCAGTCCTATTAACATTGTCACATAGGCCATTCTCGAGCACGCATATAGTTGTTCTGGAGGGTAGGAATGTTGATACTAATAGTGGGATGGACTACCATAAAGCAATCAATGAAGACTAGTTAAATTAAACAGTAAAAGTAAGGTCAATAATGAATGTAAGAAAAAGGGAAAGGCTAAGTACGATACCTTTGGGGTTCCCCAAGATTCCAAAAAGAGAAAGAGAGGGTGAGCTAGGATCACTTAAATCCCGCTCAGAACAGTACGATGCAAGGCAAGGATAAAGGATTTTGTCCCATGCTTTCTCAAAGAACCTAAGGTGAAAGTGTATGTCACAAAGAACGAAAAGTTGGCTATCACAGGAATGCTTTTCAAAAAGCATGCCGATTGGAAGGTACAATTTAATGGGCCCCAACAATTTAGCAGTGTGAAAGTACATAGTATTTTTCACGATTACGAATCCATGCTAGTCATAGAAATGGTGCAATGATTTGATGCTTTTTAAATTATCAGAACTAAAAAATTGACCACATTCTGCTGTATGCAGCCATGCCTCGTTAATATCCACCCTGTAATATGATGGCTTGAATTATGGGCAGTTTTTATGAAGATTAAACTTTATCAAAGCATGCATGCCTTAACATAGAAACTTGCTGTTTGGACAACTGACAGGGTTTAAATGCGCAAAGCCCATTGGGACCCGCATATTTTTGTCGTGTAATATGGACTGCAATGCGAACATCTGGACTGTGGTAACCAGATACTATAACACAGCGCCGCAAGGACTGATAGAAGTAGAAGTGTTTGGCGACGAATACAGACTGAATAATATGGCTGTTGCACCGTGGATTGCCCTCATACCACTTGCAGCATAGTGTGCAGTTTTTATTAAACATTGAACTGCCAGGCACGCCGACCCTCTCCGCTTGCACTTTCTGAATGGCAAAGCATTACTCTTTAGCAAAGTGAAAAGTTGGGCTGGTTGGTGCATGATCTTGTGGCAGGAACAGCACAGCACGAGACAATGAAGGCTCGGCGACTCATTTCCTGGCGCACTTTGTTCACTGCACAAATTAATTAAGTCGCTCGCTGGCTGTATAACCGTTGTGTTATAATCTCACAGATGTTTACTTGCAACACTAATTTAATGTTTTTTTTAACAGAGCACACGACACGAAGAAAAAAAAACTACTCGAGTTAAAGCATGTCGGGCATGAGGAGAACTTAGCACAGGTGCAAAGCAGGGAATCTGCAAATACAAGCGAAGCAGTAAGTAAATGGGTTGAAATCAAATGTGATCTCAACCTCGACAGGTCGATGGCTGCACCGGCACTGTAGGACTTTCAGAAACGACTCAACGTTAGCATTGCAGGGGCAACCACAGTGCAATAGCGCATAGCACACTTTGAAAAATCAAAATAAACCTGGTTAACGTGGTTTTGGCAATATCCGCAAATATGGCCCTGTCACGACCATACGAAAAATGTGAACAGATGTGTTTCCACAGAAACCTATAGGTGAGCATCGTGGAAGGTACAAACAAGCATCTACATTCAAGCAAAAATTTAGAAATGCAGCAAATGCAAAGAAAGCAAATGAAATCTAGAAAGCATTCAACATTTGTGACAAATACATTCTCATAGGCTCACCAGCGCCTTCATCCAGTAGGCAAATAATGTCCATTGCAGGCAGCCACAGGAAATTGAGTGCAGCATATGCATGTGCATTGATGACATATGCTTCTAAAGGCTTCGAGAATGTCTCACACAAGCTGGTGCAGCTTACTTAGGAAGCGCTAGTTACCAACTGTTCGACACCAATAAAGCCAAGTTGTTGAGCACCTCGGTGACAGCAGCGTAGTGAAAGCAACAATAAATGTGGGATCAGGTGCTGATTCAAAGAGTACAGCTTCTATCCCGATTGTCATGGCTCACGGAGTACTTCAATATCGCTGCATTCTACAAATAGCCATGGCAACCACATTAATGCACTTAATATTGCAAGCATTTGTCTAAAATCTAACTTCACTCCACGCTTCTAAGCAAAAAATAAATTGTAATCACAGCTGTTAACTGAAAATGTTTTTCATTTTTAATCAGGATTTGCTATTATGGAAAGCTCTGTATGTACAGTTCTGATCTGCAACCAAAGTGTTCATATTAATAAGGCACAATTGTATATGGGTTGCTTGCTTTGAGAAGCATAAGAATCAGCTGTTTTCTTTTTTCTTTTTTGGCATCAGATAAAATGAAATTCTCATGAAAAAGAGCTGCACTAGTGGGCCCATATTAGAGACTTCTGCATTGTGAAACACCGGTTAATGAGTGGCGACAATGTTTTTTCTTCGTACATAAGTGTTCCTGATCTGGTGATGACATGTTACAACCCAAACTTAGCACTACTGCTCTGGCTCAGACCATGAACACATGCAGGAGAGGTTAGATTCATTCAATTTGTCACACAAATATTTATTGCAGATATGGGCCTACGCAGCCGGCAGGATATAAAAAAGACGCTCCAGATGTGAGATGTGCCATGCACATCGATGTTTTAACGCAGATTTCACAGTGTCGCCGGCATACAATCGTAATCCGGCCACTCATAGTCGCAAATTGCACTTTATGGAGCACAATGCCGCAGAATGCTGGAGGCGGTTCTGTAGTCCCGGCAGAAAACAGCTCGACTGCCGTGCAGCCGAGGTCGTTCCGCATGCGCAAAACACAAGTTTCAGAATGGTCTCGTCGCACTCACGGCGGTTGTCTAACACAGTACACACGAACTACGATCGATATCGGTGATGGATACACCGCGGCACAACAACTTGTGCTCGCGATCACTGCAGCCGCTGCTACGAATGCGACTCGCTCCAGAGCTCGAAGTTAATTTCGTCACGTCGCACTCACGCCAGTTCTCGAACTCAGTACACGCGCGTGCTCCCGAACCAGGATATGCTGTGCATCTCTAAGTTCATTTCAGCATTCGGGAAACAAGGTGTGCGTAGTAAGCTTTTCGAACGTAATTATACTTGCAGGCGATACCACTGACTGACGCAAAAACGCTCGTTCCGACTACAATCACTTCCACTGCACTGCGTTGTGGAGCTTGCTGTATGCACAGGAAATTTAGCCTGGGCAGCTGCTTCTCACTGCTGTTCGTGATGATCCTCGCGCTAATAAAGAACACTAGAAACTATCACAAACGGTTCTAAATAAACACTTCGCGACACCGGCATTGAACTCTTGCGTAGACAGCGTAGGGTTGAATGCCGCTCGGTCAACTCGGTGTAGACGGCGACAAAACAACGTGGGGGAAACTGCCGGTTGCCGCTGTTGCACACAGTGAAGCTCGAAGTCGCTGTCAACACTCGTAAAAGTTACATGCGGCCAATATTATGTGTTTTTCGGCACAGCTACCACCTACTAGGCCTGGTTGCTCACTCCGCTTCGCGGGCGACCATCTTGCTGAGGAGGCGCGGCCTGGCACCGCAGCGCTGCTACGTCACGGGACAGCAGCCAATAGCGTGATGCGACCATCCGCTCGTGCGGAAAAAAGCTGAGGTTGACCAACTTCGTGCGCACAGGCGGATGCGTTCATGCGCCCCATTGTTCGGTCCTTGCGCAGCCCTTGCGCACTGTCACAACGACGCGTGCGCATGCGAAAAAAAGCGATCGTTCAGCGGCCTTAAAGTGCACTAAAGAGGAAACTGAACTCGTCTTTTTACAGGAGGAACTCTATCAACACGTTCCGGGTATTCTTAGAAACTTGGAATTATTGTCCTGTGCGGCCGACTGCCCTAATTAAATCGGATTAAACGTCCCGGCTCCCGCCTTTTTTTGAACTAAACGCGGTAGATATAGGCGGAGTCAACCAACGCGTGGAGTGCCTTTCAGCCAGTCCAGTCCTCCTACCTACCGCGTTGAGTTCAAAAAAGGGCGGCAGCTGGGACGTTTAATCTGATTTAATTAGGGCAATGGGCCACACAGGACAATAATTCGATGTCTCTAAGAATGCCCGGAACGTATAGATAGAGTTCCTGCGGTAAAAAGACGAGTTGAGATTCCTCTTTACTGCAGATTTAACTCCCTGCTGCGCGTCATTGGTTCCGCGTACAACTGAGCGACCGGTCGTCTCTGAACCGCGATCTAATCCAAGTGCGTGTATTATTTCAGGGCTAGCATGAGTTGGTGTGCTTTAACGTCCGAAAGGGACTCAAGTTATGAGAGACGCGGGGCCACATAATTTGGACCATCTTTTACGTGCACAGACATTGCTCAGCACCTCGAGTTTCCTCTCCACTGAAACCGATCAGACTCGGCTCTCAGTAGTCGACGTCTTAACCGCTGAGTCAACACGGTGGTGCATGCTTAGGGTTTAACCTTCAAGTGACGAAGGTTAGAGGGGACAGATTTATTTTCTGCGCGTTCTGTGTATGGCGGATGGGATGTTTACGTAAGCAGCTGTTAATGGCGTGAGCACAGAGATGGCGTCGAGCACGCTTTTCTTGAATGGAGTCGTCACATGACCAGTTCAGCGTGAAGGAACTCCCGGATCGCGGGACTAGACTGCGAAACACGAGAAACAAGTAACTAATCCGTTTATTTCATCATTTCAATTCGTTTTATATTGCCGTGAATATATTTGCCCCGTTTGTTCGTTCGCACTCAAAACCGCCGGCACGCGGCTTTATCATTTTGTTTTGTAATGCGAGATGCGCCCAAACTTATCTCCATTGATTGTAGCCACGTGCAAACGCTTCCACATTTTTTTTTTCAGATTGTTGTAGTTGCTTTTGGTTCTTTATCTCGAAGGTTCCTTGCAAGCTTTAAATTGAGCACGGCCAAGAACTGCAGGCGCTTAATTCGATGACCCCCGAGCATGCTTGTGGCTATCGCCGCCGCCGAGTCATTCAGTTCTTATTGGGAGCGAGTCGGCCCCTAGCTTAAACAGCTTATTTTTGGAAGCCTTTTCGTTGCCTTCCTGACTGGTGGATTGTCGTCACCACAACGTGACATTTTTACCAACCAAGATTAAAAACAATAAAAATATAAAATTTATCAAGTAAATGATGATTAAATAAATAACAAAGAAGCTTGAAGTCTTGCCCCAGTCCCACTTTAAAAAAGTTCCGGAGTCCCTGTACAGGCGTAAAGAACCCCAAGGACAACTGCACACTATGAACGAGAATTTTATTCCAGGAAGCACATTTGCTGTTCGCTGTGAGTCCCGTGGTCCGTGCTGCCAACGAGAGTGAGAAAAAGGAGGCGTCTCTGTAAGTTGGCGAATTAGACATTCACGGCAACCTAGCGCCACAAGTACCGCAATGGGGGGCGCCGGGAAAGGAAGCTACAAAATGAAGACCCTTTCCTACCTAAGCCGGATACAATTCAAGTCCGCAGTGAAGCTGCGCCCGCATTCAGAATCACCACACTATTCTTTCACGACCGAAAACCAGTCTGTTGCTGAAACTTCTTGGCACCTAGACGAGAAGCTAATCCGGAATGAAATTATAAGCTCAATAAACGCATTAATGGGTGCCTGGGGCAGATAATGGGTTGGAACTTCGTTGACACTAATTACCATAGATCATATTGTCATGTGTGTTATTTGTTCTCCCTTGGTTTTGCACTTAGTGGTTTGGGTTATGGGGGTTTAACGCCCCAAAGCGACTCAGGCTATGAGAGACGCCGTAGTGAAGGGCTCCGGAAATTTCGACCACCTGGGGTTCTTTAACGTGCACTGGCATCGCACAGCACACGGGCCTCTAGAACTTCGCCTCCATCGAAATTCGACCGCCGCGGCCGGGATCGAACCCACATCTTTAGGGCCGGCAGCCGAGCGCCATAACCACTCAGCCACCGCGGCGGCCGTGGTTGTGCACTTAGCGTCACCCTCAACCAGCGGGGTGCCGATCGACGGCAAAGAGGAAAAAGACCGGCCGCAACCTCCTGGGTTGTGGCGCCTGCTCCTGTGGTCCTGGTCCTCCAGTATCACTTCGACCTTCGTCGTCTGAACGACCCGTGACAATATTACTAATCGCTTAATTTGTGCCTCTACTCTTTCACACATACTCCTTAGCATACAGTCCTAAGCTACCACATTATGTGAAAGATTATCCGACATACCTATAAAGCCCCGCCTTAACGAAGTCATACAAACGTGCTTGCGTAGACTATGGGTGGCGCGTCTGACTCATGATTCCATACACCAGGGTTTGATTTCCCTCTCATCCTCTGTAAATAGCTGCTGCCAACTCGGTCATGTCATGCGGTCTCGTGACGTCACACAACACGCCGACCACTCAGCGCACGGCCGTGCCACCGGCGAACTATACCGCCTGCCGGAGGCATGATCGCGATTTTTCACTCACAATGCCGACGACAGGTTTTCTGCAGAACGGAGCCTTTGACATTATCGCGTTAAAAACACCATCGCGACGAAGCGAACGTCCACCTGTCGGAAACGAGAACAGAAGGCGAAAGTGCAACCTCCCCAAAGCGCGTTTAGCCGCTGTGGTGGTTAGTGGGCAAGGCGTCCGACAACAGAGTCGGGAGACCGAAGTCCGATCGCGGCAGCGGCGGCCCCGTTTCTGTGGAGGGAAAGAGCAAGGCGCCCGTGTGGTGTGCAATGGCAGTGCATGTTGAAGAACCCCAGGTGGTTAAATTATCTGGAGCCCCTTTCTACGGCGTCTCTGATAACCTGAGTCGCTTTGTGACGTTCAAAAAAAAAAAAGCAAGACAAACCATCTCTCATATTGTGGACCGCTAAGTTGCATAAGTGGAACCAACGACGCACTGCACTGAGTCAAGTGCGCTTTTCATCGATGCCAACGCGGCGCGCTCGGGTACAGTAAGCATACAATGAATTAGGTGCACTGTAGAGTTCTCTCGTGCGCTGTAGCAGCCGACAAGAAGCCCCGCCTAGAGGCCCCCGTGCGCATGCGCCGCTTCGCTTCGATGCGCGGCCGCGACGGATGCGCTGGCGTTCCGCAGAGCGCGGCCATAGGATGCCTCGATGCCAACGCCGGGTGGAGACAACTTCAGCGACGCCGCCATATTGAATCACAACTGGCCTCTCCCATGTACCGCGAAATGATCGACCGGTAGCCCAGTGTAGCTCGCGCTGCAAAAGGCCGTTCAAGTTAAAGCACTTTGATGCACGCCGAGAACATGAACGGCGCCGTTACAAACGCTAGCGCCGCTGATCCCGTGTGATTCAATATGGCGGCGCCGCTGAAGTTGTCTCCACCCCGGCATCGAGGCACCCTACGCGGCCAAGCTGAGCCGTGTTCGCACTTTGAGTGGACGACCCTGCACAAGAGACGATCAACGGACGCTACCATACCAAGATAAACACGCAAAATTTTCTGTAAAGATTGTAAGTAATCTAACACTTGCATTGCAGCTAGCAAACGCACATCATCCGGTAATTCATTAAATATAGAAGGAACCTTACTGCTTTGGCTTAGTGAGCGTGCACTCTTGGAGTGGCATAACAGGGATGTGTCCCACAGTACAGGTTTCTCATTTATTAGTTTATTATTGGGATTCCAAACATATTTTAACATGACAGTGTGCTTAAAAAGGCTGTCAAAGGAGACCCATGCCATAAACGATACCACACCAAACCGTCCACACCATATGGTACCTTACCGTACCACATCGCACCACACCATACCATACCAAACCATACATACCACAAATGTCGTACGATACCATACCCTACCACGTTACTCCATGCCATCTCAAACCACACCGCACCATACCATTCGACACCATACCATACCATACCATACCACGCCAAACCATACCATCCACATCACACCATCTACACCACGCCATTTATAGTGCGCCACTCCACACCACACCATACAAGTAGAATTTTTTGTTTGTCTAGTGAAGCATGTTACAGATAAAAAGTGCCTAGAATAACAAACAAATGCGCTTGTCCCTGTCATCCTCGCGCGTTTGTTCGTGTTGGCGCTTATTTCTGTACCATATGATACATCAGAGCATAGCACATAGCACCATACTACAGCACACTATTCCATCCATACCGGGCCACCCCACAACCCACCATACCATACCATACCATACCATACCATACCATACCATACCATATTACTCCACACTACACATTACCATCACAGTCCTTCCAAAGGTCATAAAGCTTCCGCGCCACGCGATGGGAGAGCCCCATGCGCTGCCAGCGGTGGACGCGCCGCTGCACTAGCGTTCGCGTGAAGGCCAGCAGGGACGGCGCCGGCCGTTGGGAGCGGTGAGACGAGCCGGAAGCGTAATTTGTGCAGTTAATTGATTGTAGTTCGTGTAAAATGCTGCGTGTGGCTGCGACCGACATATTCCGAATATTTCCTAAGCGCCGGGATGCGCCGTCAGCCGCAGGAGAACACACGAAAATGTGGCGTTCGCCTCACAGTGTGACTGCTGCAATGGGAAAGGAAGGAATGCTGCAATGGGCACGGCAGGAAACTGGGGATGTTTCTTTCGACTCTCGAAACGTCGGCGCCTCCTGGACAAATCACTGAGACGCGAGTGATATTCCGTCGTCCAGCGTGTCTTCTTGTCGCAGCGCGAGAGCAGGCGAAGCTCCCTGCTCCAGCTCAAAATACAGGGCGGACCAACCGTCCTCCGATTGCTCCAGCCCGTAATCGGAGGTCCCCGGTGTGTTTGCCGAAGGCGGAATTGATATCTCGACCCTCACCTCTTCACGGCACAACCGGAAATTGCGGTAATCTCGTGATGGAGCGTCTCCAAGAGAGCTGATAAACGACGGTTAGTGTATATACAGCAGGGCAGTAGCAGCTGTGCGCTTCGTTACGGGCTCGCTTATTTCAGTTTCAGGATTACGCCCTGGACTCGCCAGCTACATGTACTTGATATTTGTTGTTTTCATTTTTTTGCTACGAAGTTGTACAGGTGAGTGCAAACAGGTATGTAGGCGCAGCGTGTGGAATGGATAACTTCGCCACTGTCAAGTGAAGTGTTATTCTAAAATATAACAGTGGCGCTAAAGCAAACTCGGGAAAATAGCACGACTATAGCGGTCAATTCCACGCCATGGGATAAGAGCAATGAGTGTGCACGTGTGGTTTCCGGGTTTTGATAACTTTTCTATGTTTTATAACACGCTGTTGTCTCAAAATAACTGATTAACCGGCATTTGATGCAATCATCCTAGTTTGTTTTATAACATGTCTATATTTTTCAATAAGTGTGTATTGTAGGAATAATTAATTATCTACAATTGAATATAAACTGGCTTACCTCATATTTATTTCGAGTCGCTTTGGGACGTTTAACTCCATAAACCATAAACCGTCTATCAGTATTACTGACTATTTCAGCACAGGCTGTTCTATCCCCATACTCTGCCCAACGCACCGTTCCACAGTTTGCGTTCATCGCTAGTGGTTTTGGTGTTTGGATAGAAGTTCCCCCATAAATTGCTCAAGTCTTTCACCAGGCCTGCCATCACAGCGACATGACAATATTCGATAGAGTCAAGGCATCACTCAAAAACCAATCGACCGTTTATATCGTGCACGAGTCCTGCACTTTGTGGGAAGTTACCCACAGGCGTTCCCGTGCAACACGTGCGTGTGCTCCCAAATGCGCTCCACCGGTATACCACCGCTGTTGGAGTTTGTCTCTCCGAGTGGTGAACATGGAGGCTGAGCTCGTGTGCATGCATGCTGCCACAACGGACGATGACTGCACGACGGGCGACTGCGCGGTAACCCCTTCCGCCTTCGACTTTGTACCTCTGCTTTTGCTATTTTGGCGGAACGGCAGCAGCTGCGAGTGAGCCCTCGCAGCTGAGCGGTTCCCACCCCAGATTCGGGTCCTTTACACCGACCCGTATCGCTCAGCTGCTAAAGCAAGCCAGGTAAATGCCCTTTGCTTGAGCGTTCAACTCTGCATTGGGTGCATACCCTCAACGCAAGCTCGCTTTCACTTTTATACCAAATGGGGGCAATTCTCAGGCAAAGCAAACAAAGGCATCATTTCACTGCGGTTCTAAAAGCGCGAAATGGTCAGCGTTCGGAGAGAACACAGAGGGCCGATCATGGATGCGGCATTTTTTCTTCTTTCTTGAGGCAAAATTACCTCGCGTTTCCAGTTGATTGTCCTTTGACGCAGTATGACGCTTAATCACCTGCGTGTGTTGATTTGGTGTTCCCGCATACAAGCAATGATCGCAATACCAGTGCCGGTATGCAAGGAACCAAAATATGCACAACGAACCTTATAATTGGCTACTCGGTCACTCAGAAAGCTCCCCAATCCATTCCGCACGACCGCCACCTTACGCCCACGGCGACTCCTAGGCGACCACGCCGTGTACAAACAGGCAGCTTTGAGGGCTAGTTAACATCCAGTGACGGCGAAAGCAGCTGAATTCAAGTGATTCATTGTTTCGGGGCGAACACGAACGGTTGCTTTAAGATTGGCCGGATAGGTGGGACTTAGAAGTGTATTGCGAACAGCAGCTTTCGCAGCGTCTAAGAGCGTACTTAAAACGGACGCTTCGCGTAAAGCATGATTTTTTTTTAACAAGTACTGCATGCTTTGCAAACTGCATTACACAGGTGATCGAATACATGGCGAAACAGTTGATTTAATGAGGAGAGGTTCACTCCACGATGTCGGCAGTGCATACCAATGTCTATTATTATGGAATTTTTCGAAGCTAGCAAAACACTCATCGATACGCTACGTGCAACTTGTGCATTTTTTCTATTTCTGTATTGCAGGAGCCGAAGAATAGGTTGCAACGTCTGCATCTGATGTCAATGCCAACTGAGCCCTGAAGGCCAAATCAATCAAGGGTAAAGACGCTCGTTTTGATGATTGTAATGGCGCAGCGAGTGTAAAGGAACCGAAACCTTACTTTGGTTAACTGTAACCTTTTTTTATGCACCCCGTTGGTGGCGATAATTAATTCCAATCATTTTCTTATTTTCCTTATCGTTTCGACGGTACACGGCTAATATTTGAAGTGATATATTTCGCAGTGATCATTCCAGTTCGGCGATTAAGACTAAGTGTAGGAGTGTATAGGGTGCAGAAACAGTGTATTAGGGAGGGTTTCGGGAAGGAAAGGTCAACCTTCCTTAGTTGGTTGAGTGCATAGGCAATGACGAAATGTCTCCTGCCCGTACGATCTATCATGACGTTGACACATCGTTACAGACTTTACTGTCAGAATATAGAAGCGAAAGGTTTTTTCTGCACTCGAAGCATTCTACTGGATATGTTTTTGTATGCGCGTATAATCATAATCATATCCGTAAATAGTAGTGAACGTACACATCCGACCATTCCACCGTGCCAACTAAGTTTGTTGCTTACTTATTTCCAGAGGAAGTGAAGTTTTTCGCACTTCTGGCCAAAGACATAGTTTGGTTGTTCCTAAGCAACTCCCTCAGCAACGCACGAGGATGAATTAGAAATAAAATAAAAATAAATTTGAACAAATTAATCATCACTTCGACAATTATTAAGCAAACGCTGATTTTATAATACTAAAAACTACTTGCTTTCCCTCCAGCAGCTACTAACCTTGTCCACGACTTTTTGTTGGCGCCGCCCGCCGTTGCTGTCACTTCAAAAACATTTTCCTTGGATGGCTCGGGGAGATGGCGGGTGCAACGCCCGCATATGTTGTTTAGTATCGGCGACAGGTAAAGGCCCTCATGTCGCTCTGTTTATTTTTGGTATGTAATGCTTAAAGCTGCCATTCTTGGTAAATTCAGGCGAACATGGTATGGAAACTACCGTGAACCGGAAGTAGAATATGAAGCCGAACATTTACGAAACATTCCGAAGTGCTCCGTCTGAATGGCATCCAGCGGAAAAAGATCTTAGTCTCAAGCGGGATTCGAACCAGCGCCGGTGCAAACAAGCCAGGTAGGTAGGTAAAAACTTTATTGGTGAACCGAGTAAGGGAAGGCATTAGGAGAGGTTTGGTTGGCTTGGTTCTTAATCCCGGGTGGCGGCCATCAGTCCATGACTTCTGGCGACCTTCTCCGCCAATTGCACCAGCCTCTTCTGTGAGAGACCGCGATCCCCCAACCTCCTAGGTCTGTGAGGTTCCAGCGAGATGGTGGTTGGAGTTCTCAGCATATGAATAGCATGTGTTCGAAGTTTGCTCTCGGAGCCCCACAAAGAGAGCATTCGAGCTTGTATTGACCCGGGTGTATTAGTGCCAGATAGGCCGATGAAGGAAGTCTCTCATTATGAGTGTGGCAGTGGAAGATACTATAGCCAGCGCTATATGGCCGCCTCTTCCACTTCGAGGGAGGTGGTTGCCGTTATTGAGCCCGAGGCCTTGTGTTTGAGGTCATGTGACACCACACTTAGGGCGAAGGCTGGGTTGCATAGATATTCTGCCGTGTGTACGTAGACTGCGTCTCTGTCCGCGTGTTTTTTATGCAGGGCTTTGGCGCGTGCTTCGAGGCCAGCTCCATTCCCGATGCCTTAGGCACGTCACTTATGCGTTTTACTGCGACAACATTAGAGTCCACATCCCGTGAAAATGGGGGAGTCTGTCACGAAATTCGCTTATTGGTCGGGAAGGGTCACGTGACCTTGTGACGTCTTCACAACTTGTTCCCCTTGGCAGGTTGGAATTGATTGCTGTTGAGAGAGTTCCCGTAATCTTGTGACGTGATCACAATATGCCCACGAGTTGAGTTGAGTTGAGTTGAGGTGTTGAATGCTACAGGTGGGGTTAGCCTTGCTTTATCTGCCGGCAATTGCTCCACCGCAGCGTCCCTTCTATATTAACAATGTCGCATCTACCCCGCTATGCGCACAGTCTCTTATAATAGCACACATTCTCTCCCGCAGTCACCATCTATGCACACAATCAATCCACACAGTCCACATCACAGTCCACTCCAGAAGTCACCATCTATGCACATATTCAGTCACAGTAGAACATAGGCCGTCGTAGTGCCACAATCCATACACACATTCACTCACAGTATAACGTAGTCCACTCCGGAAGACACCATCTACGTACACATTCAATCACAGTAGGCCATAGTCCGTTCCTGCTGTCACCATTTAGAAACAAGATCCATGTCCTGCAGAAATGTTAAAAGAAGGCGTGCAGCCTCCCTTCTGGTGGCAGGTGGCAACTGGCCTATCGGATTTAGAGGTCGCGTGACCTTTTGACCTCATGTGCTGATTCAGCTGTGTGGTCGAAGTGGAATGGTTGATTGCTGACGTGCGTCTGGGGAGAAAACCCGAAACGCATAAAAAATGGCACAGAAACACCAAAGTAGCAACAATGAGGATCTCTAATGCTATCGCATTCTGTTTTTTAAGGTGCGTCAAGTGTCCCGTTATATTTTTTCTCGCGTTATTTATTACACGCATTTATGTGCGAGGACATGACTATGTAAACAGATTAGTTACAAGACAGTCAGCTAGGGCACTGCAGCAGCTTAACGGATGTATTTCTACACAGCACTACAAAAACTAAAAGGCCGGAAAAGAAAGACAATTAACACATCGACATTGGAAACCAATCCGGTGCAAAGTCACTTCCCTCACAAATTTCCTCTCACGGAGCATAATATGGCTTAAATGCCTTCTGGGAGAAACGACAGGTTCGGCGTTACGTTCCAACTCGCGCGTTTTCCACAGGCTGGGTAGTCCAATTAGAAAGCTCATGCCATAGCCTCTCGAGCAACGATTTCAAATTGGAGGTCTCTCGCGCTACTCTCGTCAATTGTCTTCGGCCTCTTCTTTCCTCTATTGGTTTTGCGCTCGGCACCATTAGTGTCGCTGTTGTGGCCATGCAATGGGGCCGGTTCGTTCAAGAGATAAGCTCGCCGTCATCAACGACAGCTCTATGTAGCATCACATGAAGGCCAGAAGAAGAGCGGCAAAGCCCAAAGACGCGTCAAGCGATGAAAGCAGCAAGAGGCGCTGAGCGCGCTACCTGGTGGAAGAAGAAAAATATAAGCTGCAGAAAGCTCTAAAGGCAGCGAGGGACGCCGAGCGAGCTGCTCAGCTGGAAGAGAAGCTGGAAGAACAGCCACGGCCACCCTGCGCAGTCGAAGAATAGAAGCGGGCCAAAGCGGCTGCCCGCTCAGCTGCCACAGGACCTGGCCAACACTCGAGTACGGCTACCGTGATCGATGAGACGTTCTAGGATGTGCTACGCCTTTCCTGCTATGCATTTCATGCTTACACCGGGCCTCGACCACGAGACAGACTACAAATTTTGTTTCGTCTGCGACTTTAGTGGGCTTCTGCTTGGCCCTGCGCAGTCCAGTCCATGCTCGCTTTTCCCGACAAAAGGTTGCGAAATTATCGCGGAAGTTTAATATAACTTTGAAATGTATTTTTCAAACAAAAAAATTGTTACAGTAGGACAGTTTGTTGCTATTCTGAGCACATTTTTCTCATAATGCACCGTGGCTATCGTTGCTGATACCAGTTGTAAGGGTAGCTTTTTCACCGTGACAGCGACGTGACATAAACGGCAGAAACATTGATGAATTGCGCTTGTTTGTGGATTGCACTATTTTCGCGCTGCGGCAGGAGTACAAACCCTGCATGTCAGTCGCAATCGAACAGCACCGGGTGCTACGGGGTCCACATGTAAGGGCGTCTTCCTCTGCCGGCGAAGCATCCAGGCGTGCTCCCGTATCAGAGGAACATCGCTGCTAATAACTCCGCACGGGTGTTACTCCCCTCGCACTCCGCCACGCTTCCCCTAAGGTCAGCCGACCGTTGCGCCCAGGTGTGGCGGCCGCTTGGCCGGCTTCCCAAGCCAGCCAAGGACGCTGCGGCACCAGCGCGCTTTTTTCCCTCCCCCGCCGCATTTCGGCTGGATGCCTTGCCCGCTTCCACACCTCTCTTCCGAGCATCGCAGAGTTGGGTGAGGGGCCGCTTTGTTCGTTCGCGGTCCTCTCGCGGCTGCGATGGTCCGATTGGGATCGCTTCCCAGGAATTGGCAGTCAGGGCCGTCGGCGTGATTCTTTTCGAATCGATCCTCAGCTGGTTGCCCCGTTTCGTTGCGCGTCAGCGAGTCGAAAGTCTGAGCGCATGCAAAAGGCTGCACTGCGCGCTCCGTATTTCGTGAGCTGCTGAAAGGCACCGAGAAATGTTCGGTACTTGTAATGATGCAGCAGTTATGAATTATAGCTGCACCTGCCAGTAACCTGAACACTGCTTAACGCCTCTGCGGCATGGCCACGTTAAATAAGCATAGCGTTCCAACAACCTGAGATATGCTCTAGCTTCGTCAAGTTTCAGCAGGCAAGGTCTTCACCTGATCGAGCGCCCCTTATGCAAGGGACCTCCTACGCTGTAGCACATCGTTTGAGTATGTCAGAATCTACTCAACATCTCCACACACTTCAACCCCACCACTGCCTCGGGATAGGAACGGTTAACTGATACCCTGCCAGACCACCAGTTGTGGCTGGTGGACCGCGCCTGGGAATTTCGGTTTTACTATTATATGGGGTTTAACGTCCCAAACTGACTCAGGCTATGAAGGACGCCGTAGTAGAGGGCTGCGCAAATTTTGACTTCCTGGGGTTCTTTAAGTTGCACTGACATCGCGCATTACACGAGCCCCTAGCATTTCGCCTCCATTGATATGCGACGGCCGCGGCCGGGATCGAACCCGCGTCTTTCGGCTCAGCAGCCGAGCACCATAACCGCTGACCCAGCCACTCGGCTGCCACGAGTTACAGGCCCAACAAGCCTTAGTCGGCCGCGCCCGGGCGGCGGCCATCGCTACTGGGGTCCCAAACTAGCTAGGGACCTTCACCTAGTGCTTGTAAGGATCGGTCCCTTACGGGCTGATGCAAACACACCTCGTGTCCTTTCCTAATAAATGTTTTCGCCACCACCCCCACGGCGGCTCGCGGGCGGGAGTTCGCCAAGGCCGCCATATCGATCATATGAAGCTTACTCTCTTTCTCTTCCATTTCATCGACTTCATTAAGATATGTCGCTCACTGAAATACCGCGGGATTTGGCGATCGCTGAGAGCTTTTCTATTGACACAGCTCTGATGGTGTGCTGGAAGGTACCAAGCCGGCCTGGCAGGCTCAGTCCAGCATCTGATCGATGTCTGCGTTAGGTCTTGGCGCTCCGTTCAGCTAGTCCCTGTGATCGGACTTGTTCCGGCGTTGGCATTCGAGTCCCACGTTCGTCGATTCCATGAATTGAAAAGCTTCCTCCAGGAGAAAGGCATCGGAAGTTTAAGAAATCAAGAGGCGAAGTGGTGAGAATGCAGTAAAGCCATAACATGCGGGGCATATTCCAAAATTCTACAACTTTGGGCAATCCTTAGCTTATAAATTTTACTGCGAAAGCAGTGCTAGCGCCACGCCCACAGAAACTTGACGTCTTTAGAAGTGAGGTCTCTGGCCCAAGCGGGGAACCTCCATCTGCATTTTCACACTCCGGAAGCCCCACCCACCAGCTACCTCCCAACGCACAACCTAAATAGGGGGCTGCCCCATCACTCACCGCCGCCCTCAACTCACTGGCGCCAACCTTCACCCTCTTGATAAATTCTGTAGCGCGTGTGAGAGCTCTGCTTAAGGTAAAAACAATAATTAGATACAAGCATCAAACTAATAATCGTGTGTAAATCCAACTGCTCGCAGAGAGTGGTCGCATCATACTGATACGAGGCAGCCAGCCGAAGACTGAGACGAGATGGCTGATGGCAATGAGATGACTTAATGGCCGCTGGCCTAGCGCGAGCGCTCAGTCCCGTGCCGCTGCCAACTTCGTCTTCTTCGTCACACTACCCGGGGCCACCGAGCGATCGTCCCGATCGGTGACAAAGAGACGCGCGAAATGGTGATGGGCTTGAGAAGATGGTTGGACGGTAAGGAGAAAGTGGTGAGGTGCTGGCCGCCACGATGAAGGAGATGGCCAAATGATTCCTGGTCCGCGAGGCTTCCAGGCCGCAGGTCACCAGAATCCGATGGCCGAGGCCCCAGGACGCGCCGAACGGCATGGGGAGGAGAACGATGTCTTGAAATGTAAACGGCATCTCGGTCGGTGGGGCCAGTACGTCGGGTCCTTGCGTCGGGTTCAGTTCGTCGTGTCGAGTGGTCTGGGCGAGGGACAGGGCGGGGGAGGGGGGGAGGGGGGGACAAAGGCGAGGTCGGTTCGGGTGTGAAATGCTCGGGCACGGCCGGGCGACGCAGGTGAAGAATTCAGGGCCGACAACCGCGGCTGACGCACGACGCCGAAGCTCCAGGATCAGGATGCCGATGAACTCCGCACCTCACACCGAATGTTACGTGGCGGCCAGCCAAAGGGTGAGACGAGATTACTGATGGCAATGAGAGGATTTGTTGTTGTTGTTGCCTTAGAGACATGGCACGTATACCCACGACGGGAGATAGGGCTCAGTGAGGAGAGCCGAAAGAAGAGGGTAAACTATAGCCACGCTAATGGTTGTGCTTTGGGGGATTTTATGGCCGCTGGCCTAGCGCGAGCGCTCAGTCCCGTGCCACTTCCAGCTTTGTCTTCTTCGACAAAATATGTCTGATCATCCCGTTGTTGTTTTTTTTTTGCTGTTACGGAAATAACCGTAAAGCCTTCGGTAAAGCCTAGCACATCGAAATTGTGTATTCATACGATACCATCTCCTAGGCAATTAAGAATTCATTATAGATTCCACGAGAATACGTTACAAACAAGTATTACTTCCGCACATGTACTCTACGAGAACTCGCCTTTCTCACATTAAAAAAAAATAGTACTAGCGTACTCGCGATGAAACCAAACTCATTATCTACTCGTTTTCTTTCGAAGCATTAGTAATTTGTTAATGTTAGTGCTGGATGTGATGGCACAGACCAAATTTCAATATTTGAGACAACATTGGAATATTGTGTTATAGATTAGCAGCTTTAGATCTGAAGGAAATTCTGAGCAACATCTGCAAAGACGCCAAAAGACAGTGACACTCTGTTTCCAATATATGTTATGTGTTCTGTCCATTTCACGTGTGCGTCGAAGATGACGCCCAATGGTATAAAGATCTCGACAATTTCTATTCTGTTATTAAGTATAAGGTGCGCTGATAAAGTTACTTTAAAACTGAAATGTCAAAAGAAAACTGCTTTAGATTTCTTAGTATTGGCAAGTCCATGAGATCTGGCCCATCTGTTTAAAGACTGAAGAACAATGTTTCCTCTTTTTAATAGATTACCCGTTGATGAGTCGGTAAGGAAAAAAAAAACTAGCATCATCAGCATACAACACATATCTAACATCAGAAGCGACTTGAACCATATCATTAATATAAGCATTAAAAAGAAACGGACCAAAAAGGTTACCCTGGGGAACGCAGCATTGTATAGGTTTTAAATCAGATCGGTTATCATAAAAAATGCAGCCTGTTTACGCTGGCTTAGATACGAGCGAAACAGATTAAGACAACGGCCGCGGTAGCCGCGCCTTTCTAGTTTATGTAGTAATATTTCATAATTTAGGCGATCAAACGCTCTAGTATAGTCTGCAAATATACTCGTACCTAGTGTTATACTTTTGCATTCAATACCCTCTAAAAAAAATTTTTTTTGCAACAGTAGATCACATTCTGTGAGCCGTCCTTTACGAAAACCAAACTGACTAACAGTTAATAAAGAGTGTTTATTGAAGAAGTTCTCAGTTTTTAAATTATAACTTTGTCTACAGCTTTTGAAAAACCGACAAAACGGAAATTTATTTTATTTATTTAGTACATACTGTTCGCCTCACTTTGAGGCCGTAGCAGGATCGGGTTTACATACATATGAAAAAGTGCGAAAGAAAAAGAAAAAAAGAAAGAAACAGCAGAGAAGGAACTTTTTCACTTTACACAAAGGTACACGTAAACGCACATGGTGACACTGTTGTTAATAATTTTCAAGATGGTTTGTTAGCTTCGATACAAATGCTTCAGGGGACATTTGGTTCACAATTTCTGGAGGCAACATATTCCACTCATGAATCACATATGGGAAAAATGAAAATTTGAATGTATCACTACGGTATCTGTATTCGGATAGGTGTTTTTCATGTTTTGTTCTTGTGACACATGTGTTAGGCTCAAGCAGATATCTAGTCTTTTCTAGTTTTGTGAGATCATTCAAAAGGAGGAACAGAAACTTAAGCCGCAGCAGTCTGGCTCGTGTGTGGATTGTAGAGAGGCCGGCTTTTTGCAGAAGCAGTGTGGGGGATTCATGACGACTATATTTGTTGAAAATAAATCGGACAGCTTTTCTCTGGACACTTTCTAATCTATCAGTATATTGTTTAGTGTAGGCCAGCCAAGTAAAAATACTGTATTCTAGCACAGAATGAACAAGTGAAATGTATGCCAAAAGTTCTGTTTCCGGTGAAGCAAGTCGAAGGGAACGTCTTATCATGTAAAGAGCAGAATGCGCCTTTGTGTTAATGTGTGTCACGTGCTCGTTCCATCGTAGGTCCGAGGCAAGAATAATGCCAAGATACTTGAACTGCTCTACCTTTGTGAGTGTCTTCTGTTCGATTTCATAATTGTAATTTAATGGCTGTTTCTTTCTAGTGACTGTCACGCAGACAGTTTTTTCCAGGTTGAGGGCCATCTGCCAGTTGTCACACCATTTGGATACAGAGTGCAGTGAGTTGTTTAGGGCAATTTGGTCGGCAGGGCTATTAATTTCTTTGTAGATGACGCAGTCATCCGCGAACATGCGTACTGTTGCATAGACATTCTTGCTCAAATCATTAATAAAAAGAAGGAAAAGAAGTGGTGCAAGCAGTGACCCCTGTGGCACGCCAGAGAATACTTCCACCAAGTCCGACTCACTGTTTTCAAAGGAAACAAACTGGTGACGACCATTTAAATAGGCTTTTAACCAATTAGTTTTTGTACCATTACCAAGGAAGTGAAGTAGCTTATAGTGAAGCTTAGGATGAGATACCGGGTCGAAGGCTTTTGACAAATCAAGGAGAATCATATCTGTTTGCCCCCCTTTATCGATTGTCATAGCTAAGTCATGGACCGTTTCTAGTAATTGTGTCGTCGTAGACAAACCTTTTCGGAAGCCATGTTGATTGGGAATAATTAATTTGTGGTCTTCAACAAACGTTGTAATGTGCTTCAAAATTAAATGTTCTAGGATTTTACAGCTGGTCCGTAGTTAGATATTTCGTTCTTATCTCCTCCCTTAAAAATAAATGTTACCTTAGCATTTTTTAATCTTGTGGGAAAAGTGCCAGAAGTTATTGAGAAGATAATATGCGCAAAATAAGGTGCAATGATGTCTGCTGAAAAATTTTATCGGTCTTATTTGACGGCCATCATAACCAACAGATCGAGTTGATTTAAGGTTCATTGAGCTGCGAAACACTTCCTCAGGGTGTGTAAGATAGAAGGCGATAGAGTCTGGGGTGGGGTTGGTCAAGACACTAAGGGCTGCATCAGAACTTCCCGTTGAAATAAAGCCCGTGAAAAAGTTGTCGAATTCGTCCGCGAGAGAAGAACAGAATGCGTTCTGTAGAAGCTGAGTCATCTCTAGTCAAAATCTGAATTGCAGCGTCTTCGCGCTTTTCCCTACCCTCTTGTCACTTTTTGCACGTTCAAAGGTCGGCGCTCCTCGCGCGAGAATTCCCAGGGGTGGGGGTGGGGGGGGGGGGGGGGGGGGAGGGGGAGCTTCCTGACCCGCCGGAGCGACCATGTTGACTGGCTGCGACCATGGCAGCTGCGCGACGTTTCAAAGAATCCAACCAATAGCCATCTCTAAGCAGAATTACGCAGGAGCGCAGGACCGAGGAGAGCGCAAGCATGAAAAAGTCGCCGTAAAGGGCTCGCCAACTTTCGCGCGCGATTGTGGGTTCTCTCCTGTGTGTGTAAAATGTATTATACGGCTCACGTGTTCATGAGGAGAGAATGTAGTGATTTAGCGAGTTTATGTACTCTCCTCTGAAGGTGTTTCAGAGGCCCTTTAAGAATGTGTAATGGTGGCTCAACAACGCAAATACACACAGACCAAGGAAGAGACCAGACACGCAAACCAGCGCTAAATAAGCGCTGGCTTGTGTGTCTCGTCTCTTTCTTGGTCTCTGTGTGTTTGCGCTGTTGAACCACCATTATGCATCAACACCAACTAGCCCAATCTGCAGTTCTTCTACAGTTTAAGAATGTGTTTAAGAAGGCCTCAAGTTTTTATCGTTTGTCTCTGCTCAATTTTTACAGTGTGTTAATTTTTTGGCACCGGTGTTCTAGGGGCTAGCCGCGGCTATAGAAATTCCGCCGCTAGTTTGAATGCTGGCAGTATACTATGTTGAAACACCAGCGCGATAGACGCAGGCAAAGAGAAGATTCACAAGACAAGCTTCAACATGTATCACCGACTCGCCAGTCTCGCTGCTGTGTGAGCAGTATAATTTCACACATTTTGTCCATTTTCTATTGCGGAACCAGTTTTCTGATTATCTCCGCTAACCTTAGTGCTTTGCTTGAAGCCACTCGATCAAGTACTTCCAGCTTATGGCTTCATTGCGTCGGAATGAAATCAAGATATTGGCTTGCACAGGCAATCTCGCTTTCTTGAGCGTGGGTGAACTTATCTCTGGCGAATCTCCTTTCAGTAAACAGTACAGTTCGGTATCCAACACGGCGACAGTAACGTTGTGACGCTTTCAGTGAAATCGGTCTGTTGTTCCAGAAGTTGGATCTTCATTTTGATATGTAGGGCCTACACCGAGCCCTACACGCACGAGTACTTGCGGGCACCCGTGCGTAGCACGTTCCATGGCGCCCCTTAAACGACGCGTATGAACGCAGTGGGCGCAGATGGCAAGATCGTGCATAGGCCCTTCAGCAGCGTGCTCAGGTTCCGCACTAATATTTCGTCGAACAGAAGAGCGGAATCCGCCATTGGCAACGGAACTTTCTTATGTGTTGCTGATTCTACACTGACATTAGATTGAAATTCATCTTTGCAGAATGTCTAATCTATGACAGTGAGAGAAGCAAGCTAGCACCCTGAGCTTCTCGCATACATGTTTTTTATAGCTTTTTTTTTTCTGGCAGCACTGCTTTTTAGCCCCAGAGCAGTTCCTCTTTGAAGAGGGCACGTTATTCGAGCAAGTGATTACCCCCGGGAAAAAAGAGAAACATCAAAACATGGCGCGTAACCTGCACCAGCGCCTTATCAAACACTGCCTTGTTAAAACCAGCGCGACACGCGTCCCGTTTCAAACGCCGCGCCATTGATACCGGGAGCACTCTGGGGCCACCGGCACCCTTGTTTGTTTGTAAACGACAAAACCATGAATAAAAGAACAAACAGCGCAACACTCAAGGGAGCTCGCAAACGGGGGCTTCAAGGACAGAACGGTGAGTAGCGATGATAAAGGACGAACTTATCCGATAGATAAGTAAATGGGGCAGATTCTAGAAGCGAGAAATTTAGCAGTCGATGCCTATAACAGGCTGGGCATCGCAGGGAGCTATCAGTCAAATTAAACGCTCTAGCTACAATGCTGCTTTCTTCGAGGGGATCTTCGGATTACAGTCAACACCTGTCCTACCGGAAATAACAGTTTATCAAGAAATTCGGAAACTCAAAAAACTGTTATTCATTTTGTCATGAAGTAGTAGGACCGATGAATGCCCTGAGACAACGTTTTCTCATGTGTGTTGAGTCTCATGCTTGCGCCGTGTGTCCAGGAAGCATTTTAGGGGGCACCTACAAGAGCGCCCCTTAAGTCCGTTACTGCGTGTGGCCTCAATAGTGTTTGGTCCTTCGGCAATTTCCTTTTGGAAGCAATGACTGAAAGAATTAGTTTGGTGCGTTTTAGCATCGAACTTGCCTGTTGTCAAATTATTAGAACTCGGAGTATTCTCCCTCCTACTATACTGACATTTGTGCACGTGTGAGGTATCTCAGGTCTACCTCTCAGCCCGACTATCAAATTGGGCTCGGAATTTTAAGCAGTGAAAAAATTTCGCTCTCTTATTCTCTCCTTCTAAGTGCAGTATCTGTAGAAAGTTTTCGCTGACAATAATGCCTACATTCTAATAATTATGGTCATTTTACGCTTTAATAAATACCACAAAAGAAGCAAACAGTACGGCTTATGACTGTCAGGGATGCACCGGTATCTGAGAGCCGAGGTGAACGCTGAGACTGTGGCTCGATAAGTGGTGCATTTATTCGTTTCTAACTTAATAAGGTTGCTGGTCACCGACCCTGCTTATAAGAGGATAGTTGCTCATAAAGCAGCGCTACGGACGCAGGACAGAGAAGAAAATGACACTCACCGCGCTGGTTCTCCTGGCGTGGACGGACACTGTATTCCGCAGAGGGCTTGTACACCGGCAGGGCAGGTTTCATGACGAGCGCCAAGAGGAAGAGCGGGCTCGGCAAATGCACGCGGCGATGAGCGGAGACAGAACAGCTGGGTGTGAGAGGTCTAAGTGCTGACACATAAATGAAGCCCAGGTAAAGAAGCCCAATCAGACGTTCTTCTTATGGGAGGAGTTAGAGCAGCCATATAAGCGTTTGATGTTTACGTCACAAACGTCTGGTGACAATGGCGGCTCACTCCGCGAGTGTGAGCTGCCAGTCGGCCACGTCGACCTTGTGTTAAGGCGCACGAAGACTCATTCTTTGAATCGCGGTAAATGTGTCGTTACAAATCCCCTCCCTAATCCTCATGATCGAATTTTACAAGTTGACAAGACACCATGTCTTCCCTTAACGAGTGTAAATACTTTCTTGAAACACTTAATGAAAAAAGAACGTCGGAAGACTTAACCGCAGCTTAGTTTATTCAAGTGATAGCACCAAAAAGAGAATTAAAATGTTTTCTTTCACTATGTTTTGTTGAACTTTCTTCGGTGGCTTTATTGTCGATAACGCGATGCTCAGTATACCTTAAACTAGCGCATTCTGAAAGTTTTCTCTCTAATTAGCACGCACGAAGCTTAAACTGGGGCACTTTAAAACTCCGCCGCTCCGTCTTTTTTTCTCTCTGATTTGCACACAGGTAGGCATAACGTAAGCAGACACGCGTGCCGTTATATTGCTGGGCAGTCTAACGAAGAGGCATGAAAATTAAGGCGTATCCCCGTCGTCGCGGGCCTGCACGGCCGGGATTGCCGGGGTGGCCAGTTTCTCACCCACGCCCATGCAGGTTGGCTCTAATGTATCGCCCGTCCACTTCTTCCTCGTTGAGATAAGGGGCTCCCATTTTTTACTATGCTTTTTTCTACGTTTGTACTGTCTCGGCTCATTTAGCACCCCACCTTGCCGCGTTTGGAGCCAGCTAATAAACGCACTGCAGCTTCCCTGACGCGCTCAGCAACTCGTGCACGAACGAAAAATGGGGCCGATAAAACACAAATTATTGCACGCACGTTCGTTCGTTCGCTGTCGGACAGCTATAGCAGCTTTCATACGTCCACGTAACCCTTCTGTTCATTGACGCGCGTGTACGCGCCTCTTTCTTTCTCCAGACTCAACTGCCCACAATGGCCCGAACCAACTTCTCTTTATCGTGTTTGCATCTAAGCCCTTGTTTTTTCCGCTGTTAGTCTTACACTTCCATGCCCGCGTACTTCGCATTTGTTCTATTTAGTCCCCGTTATTCTTGAGAACGACATAGCTTTTCGCAGTGCACATAGTCTCACTGCTTGCTGCCTTGTCTCGTTTGGTGTGGTCGCAGAAAAAAAGCCAGGAGGCAAGCACTGCTCCATTAATCTTTGCACTTCCGCATTTGGTCATCTTTGCAATTTCTTGCACTCCGCACTTTAGGAGCGTTTTCGAGACACGGGACTGCAAAGCGACCGTATTTTGCTGGGCCTACCCGAGCGCTTATTTACCGGGCACCTCATCCCAGCTCTTCTGGCTCGAAGACTAACCAGCCGCTGCTGCGATTCGGGGAAATAATAGCGCATTATAGCGACAACCACCGCCTTTTCCCGGCCCCTGCCAAGGGGCTGAGTAAGACGGAGGAGCGAACTTTAAGGCGCCTGCAGACAGGTACTCTGCTCTGTCCTGCAATCTTAAAGCATTACGATCCTAACACGGATGGGCGATGCCCGTACTGTGGGGAGACCTGTGAAATCTTCCACATGGTGTGGGCATGTACTCAAAATCCCCACCTCCCCCCTTACCCTACCCCTTCCAGAGAGGCATGGGAGACTGCCCTCCTCAACTGCTCCTCGCTTGAGTCCCAAAGGGCTCTGGTGACACGGGCGAGAGACGGGGCATTGTCATGCGATGTCCCGGACTAGGGACGCCGACCATGTAGCGAGGCCACTCTGTGGCTCCCAAACTCTATTGCAGCAATTAAAAGTTTTCACCACCACCCCCGCAATGTAAATTCAAATTAACAGCAAGAAGTGATGATACAGAAAAAAGAACACTGTAATGGCACTGGAGTTGTAGTCCGGCTGCCGTCTTCCTCCATGTCGATTATGACTTCGCCTTGTTAATTTAAATACTAACCATGGAAACGACTCAACAGTGCAAACAGGCGGGACGGCAGAGAAGAACACAGACACATGCACCAGCGCATGCGTCGTCCGCTCCTTTCTTTTTGTCCCGCGTCTTCAGCTTCTTGGGCTGCAGGACTTTGGATGAATTCACAAGGGCAGAAACTTGGGCGAGTCGGTAACGGTGATTCATGGTATGTCAATGAATGTCATGGTTCATGACAATGAATGTCATGGACCAACTAGCCCGAACTGCGACACTCTTCACACTCTTACCAATTTAGCCCCTCTGGTGTACATTTCGTCGGAGTCAAAGCGCAGTCGCACGCATAACCTGGAAAGCCACACGAGAAACAAAGCGCCTCTTAACGCGTACAGGCGAAAGTGTGACACTTTTCAAAGCACGCGCGAGAATGAGTGAGACATCGACGTAAGCTCACGCTTCCTTGCCGGTGTCACGCTGATGATTCAAGAAGGTTGCACAGCTATTGAAGTAGGGCGTACGAACCACCGATGGGGCCTCATTCAAAACGAAGCAGCGGCTGACTATATCAAATTAAATCAAACCATCTCCTTTTCTGGAATAATTACAACTACTCTTAACACCATTAAGCTCCGCAGGAACGCTGGGACTACCGTCGAAGGCGGCTTGCTGCTGATCCTGCCCGTGCCCTCAGGCGTCTTCGGAATACTGCTTTCCATTGTTTTCCACTCACGCCGTCGCCATTCATCAAGTTTCGTGCGGCCTTCCTGCGTCTTGCTCAACGTGTCGAGTATGCATTTCCGCCATTAAGTTCTCATCTGGCGTAAAAGCCAATGCAAGATGCTTCTACAGTACATGTAATCAATTCTGTTACTGTACGTTACTCTTGGTCTCTTGGCGCAGGCAATTCCTTTTTTCATCTGGCGCAATCAAAGCCTGCAAACTGCAATTTGTTGATATGTCCGGTTTGTGCGTTTTCTAGTTCTTAATATGCTTTTATGTTTCCTTCTTCGTTCTCCTGCATTGAAAGTAGCTTTTCACCGCTTCGCGCGCAGTTTATTACTTGATACGATTTTGCATATCATAGTACACATATTAGTTATTGGGTATGCAATTAATTAAAGATGCTAACCGTGGACTAATTTTCCCACAGGCTAGCACTTCAATTTTCTTCTTCTTCTATTAGCCTTTTGGCGTAGAAAGTGGTTTTCCCTCCGATATTAGACGGGGCTGTAATTACATGACATGGAGCGCTTTCACAAAAACCAACTTCACCCAATTAGACAATATCCGAAAGAGAGCTGCCCATTTTATTTAGGAGGTCTTCCGGAAATGATTTTTTAATCAGACACGCAATCTTTGTTCTTGGGCGCAAAGAAATTGTTCGCGACAAAAGTAGTTGCTGATGAGCTCTTGCTCACCGTCTCACCTGTTAGCTGCACAGGATCATAGTTCAGTTGGTGGAGCGATTGCTTGGACAAGCGGAAATCCTGTTGTTATTCCAGTGGCGAAGTTTCTGTGAAAGCTATTTAGCTTTCCTTTGCAGACGTATGGCAGCTTTTGGATGGGTGCCAATGAAGAATTGTTCTCTTTTTGCAGAATATAAAGGATTAGAAAATCTACTTTAAAGCCTTTGGCTCAATGACTCAAACTTTGGCTCAATGAGTTGAAGGCACCTGGCAGATTTTCATTTTTGGGCGGGAGGGGGAAGAGGGGCTGGGTGGTCCGTGCTCAAAAGGACTATTACCAAGAGAACCCGGGGTGCGGGGAAGTGGTGAGCTAGACTTCGAAGAATGGAACGATAAAGCATAACGATAAAGAGTGGATTGTCTGCATTGTCTGGAAACACACACACACACACACACACACACACACACACACACACACACACACACACACACACACACACACACACACACACACACACACACACACACACACACACACACACACACACACACACGCACGCACGCACGCACGCACGCACACACACACACACACACACACACACACACACACACACACACACACACACACACACACACACACACACACACACACACACACACACACACACGCACGCACGAACGCACGCACGCGCACACACACACACACACACACACACACACACACACACACACACACAGGCACAAACGCGCGCGCGCACGCACACACACACACACACACACACACACACAACACACACCTCCCACTTTATTATCTTCCCAGAATAAAGGCGTTACCGGGACAGACTCTTTTTGTTTTGTTTTACCCTATAACTCTTACTTACGAATATATATACAGTATACATTCTACCCCCCTTTGCGCTTATTAACTTCGGTAGCTCTGCTAGTTCTATTCTGTCTGTAGTGTTGGACGCCCTCAGGTTTTGGCGTTTCTCAATGAGATCTTTCGTCTCCTGAGATATCTTCTCACGATGTTTCTCAGCGCATCGTCCAAAGCCAACGCCAGGACAACCTTTGTATACCGGAGAAAACTAAGTCACAACAGAGGCTGCGAGCACGCATGGACAGGTTACAAGCCTGTTTTCTTGTTCTGGGGCAACTCGCTCACGCAACCTGCCACCAAGTGCCCTTTCAGGCGAAGATAACTGACACTTATTTTGCGGATTTGAGCGGCGAAAACAATGCGTGTCGATAAATCTCTGACAGCAGCGACACATGCGAGACAAATTTTGCCCCGCGCTTCTGACAATGTAACTCGTCACGAAGCTTTCCGTATCGCAATCATCGCTCTTTAAAAGTTGTTTTTCTCCCCCATCCGGCCTCCTCACGCAGTACCCACTTAGTGTACTGCTTTGTTCGTCAGTTTCGTGTTTTCGAGATTTCAAATGAACGACGTGGCTGCTGTTCTAAGCAAAACAAGTCACTATTGCTGGCATCGGCTTGATTACTACGTCGCTCAAAGTCTCCCGTCGTACAGACGCACTGCCGAGCGGCCTGATAGTCCGCTGCTCTTTTGACCTGTAGCACAGCTGTATTTTTCAAAACACCCACGCTTTAGTTGGGTAAGCGCTTAATAAGCTCTGCAAGGTCGTTCGGCTAGCCCGTTTCTCATGCCAAGCTGTGGCACACAATGTGCATTAACGAGAGCTTGTTTGTGGCCGCCTAAAATTTGTTTTAACCGTCACTTAAGGGCTGTCTTGCATGTAATGATATCAGACCACTGGTGTCTGAGAACAGAGTATTTTGTAGAAAAATGAAAGTGCCACTTGATTTGGTATCGATTGTTGATAAGATTAGGGTGAGATGCCTGGGAAATAAGTCTTTGACCCAACCTTGAGCAGACAAAAACACCTTGTGCCATAGATGCCCTTGCGCCATAAAAATCAATAATTATCGTCGGTTGTTCGTAAGAGACGACGACAGCACATTCTGATTGTTCCCACGGCGTATTATGCCCGGCATACATGCGACGTTTTTTCCGACGATGTTCGCGCGGCAGAACCAGCTTCCCATAGCAGGCATGAAATATGTCACTAATGAGGTTAGCAGCAACAACGTAGCATAATGGACTGTAGGGGCCGCTATTCCCAAACAAAGGTCGGACAGCTTCTAGGCAGTTGTCGGCGAACAGCGTTTGTCATCGTGGCTCAGCCGTGCACCATGCGCGTGAAACTTCTTGGCTGCGAGCGCTGTTTGGGGGAAGAGTCAAAACGCCAAATGAATAAAGCAGTGGCGGCCTAGCGGTTTGAGCATCCGCCTTTAATGCGGGAGGCGCGGGTTCGATCGCCAGTGCCGCCGTGTAACCACCGGTGATACAATCTGTACAACCTCTCCCCTGGTCTGGTGTTGGACTTATTTGGAGCGAAACGCTTAGGAAATGTGTCTTTGACCCCACTTTGGGTACACGAAAAACAACTTGTGTCATGGCGATCTTTGGCCACAGATACTTGCAAAGAAGCCGCAGTTACTGTGTGCCGTATTGCTTAAATAAATTACTATCCATACGAGCTATAAACTCAGGAAAATGTAGAGGCATATTTGGGTCTAATATGTCTCGTTCGTTTTTTTCCTTTCTGTACTTTCCTGTGATCACTTCAAGAGCAGTTGATCAAACATTTCGTTATTTGTACTTTGTGCAGTTTTTCGCTACCTACCAGGCGCTATTCCTCAAGCCCAATGAGGCTTGGGCAGTGCTGAATCTTGTACAGTTCCTTCAATGGTGGCAATGAAGTATTAATATTATTTATTATGCCCTTGCGACATAAACTTCGTTATCATCATCAGCACGCCATATCAATAAAGCATTGCACCGGAACGGGGGAGCTCCATTGATTTCGAGGAATTTCTGAGCGCTCCCTTGACGCCCGTATCAGCAATTAGCTGCGGTTTGTTGCTCCGCGACCTTTCTTATGCACGATCCCGATCGGCCGATCAGCGAGCTCAGCCACCAATTAATTACTCAATCACCGCATCGACCTTGTCGAGGATTCCCGCCGCCGCAGCCCCCTCTTTGCCCCCGGTGGAATCGAGCCGGTAGGTAGGCCGGGTTATGCAAGCCACGTGTCAACGTCCCTGCAGCGATCGAGCCCCGCATGGAAAAAGCGAAGCAATTGCAAACAAGAGGCCTCCCGCGGGTAACTGTGAGCGGTGCAGATTGTGGGCTCTCAGGCGAGGTACAAACACGCAGCCGGTACACTCTGTGTACTCATTTCGTTCGGCCTATCCGGGTTCTCTTATAATGACAAAAATTGCACGCCTAAGCGGCCGTGCAAAACTGCCGCAAATAACGGTGCCTTGTTATAATCACGTCGCACCCTTCTGATACTAAGCCCTGCCGGCGACGGATCGGTGCGCACATTGGCCACGTTCGCATACATCGCGATCGGTTTGATAGGAATGTCAGACTAAAAGCTGTCAATTATCTGTCCTTTGCAGTGCATGCTGTGTCCAAATCCATGTCCCTCAAGGAGAATCTGTGTAGGTGGAGTGGACGGTTACTACTGCGCAATGAGATATTCAGCAACAGCTGCTTGTGATGGCGAATCGCTTCTCTGGCAGAGTGCGAGTGGTACCTCTATGATGTCACTCGTGACGTCAGTGATTTCGGGCACTCAGTGTGGCACGTTGTCATGGCGCTTTGTATTGACCGTATACGTGACATAACTTCAAATTCACCTATCAGCATGGCTCGGTGTTACTCCAAGGCAGCAGGACCGAAAAAAAGGGCCGTTAACAGCTATCGCTGTAAAATATGCAGTCTGAAAGGCCTGCTGCTAACCATGTAGCGGGGCTCTCTGGCAACCCTGGAAGCTGTAAGCTTCGGAGAGGTGAGGGCGAGAGTACTGTTAAATTTATTTGAAGCACCCTGTATGCCCGAGCAGCAAAGCTCGTGAACTGTATAATATTAGCAAAGGATGTATATATGCATATCCTGCACTCAATTATGAGGCCGGAACTAGAATAACGAAATGGCCGGAAATCGGATTATTGGAGACATCGCAGAGAGGTTAACGTTATAGACACAAGGAGCGCTGGGCTCACTCGGGAGAAACGCTGGTCAGTGATCTTGTAGCGACGGCACTATCGTTCCTGGCGCTGCTGACGAACAGATATCGGCGATTTTCACAAAATGCATGCCAAACTGCGGCTGGTGCGCGAATTAGTCTAAGAAGGATCGGCGCGCGAGCCACGCCGTTTGCTCCGTTGTGTGAATGGCTCGCCTGCACACTCATACTTTTTTTTATCGGAGTTGTGCTGCAAATATACAGGGTGCTTCACCAAAGACTTGTCAAAATATTTAAAACAGTCTGAGTTAGAAGAGCGTTTTTTTGGCATATAATTTCCTGCGGTATAGTACATCAGAATGCAACTAAGACGTCCTAACTAGCAGGCTGGTTAACTCTTAACTATTACCGTACGGCTTCTTAATTAACAAGAGGCGTGTAGCGCAGTGTACTTAATATCCATATCAATTTTTATAATTTTGAAAACGCGGATACCCTCGACGCTGTGCTCCAAAACATTTTGGCTATTTCGACAAGTTACATGCACTGGAGAGATTGCTTTGCCTGCAAGCTTCACGAAACCATATATTCAGAGGGCTACACACCTCTCAATAATTCAGGAGCCTAACATTATTAGTTAAAAAGGTAACTATTCAATTTTAGTCAACCAGCCTGCTAGTTAGCACGTCTTAACTGCTTTCTGATGTACCGCACCAGTGACAATGATATGCCAAAAAAAAGAGCTCTTCTATCTCAAGAAGCCTATTCTTTTAAATTCTGGGAATTCTAAGGTGAAACAGCCTGCATATACCTTGAACCATCCAACGTGGATGTCCGCGTGCTGACGAAATATAAGAAGCGCTAAGTGTCAGTGCGCGAGTTTTCTGCTCCCGCAAACACGGAAAAGGCATGGTGAGAGGAAGTTTTTGCACGCTGTGTAGTTGAGCTGTGTAGTGGAGCTGTGTAGTGGATTAAGAAGTCTGCGGGGATACGGTGGCCGCAGCTGACAAAGGACAGGGTTAATTGGATAGACATGAGAGAGGCCTTTGCCCTGCAGGGGGAGCAGTCAGGCCGACGATGCTGATGACGTCCCTGTAATGGCAGAAATTAGTACGGCATGCGTGTATTGTTATTTGTTATCAATGGTGGGAGGTGATATAACTGCATTTGGTTATAATTCTTTGAGCAATCCGCTATTGTCCAGATCTTCGCTGTTACTGGAAACATAAACTCAGATGGACGGATGGTGAGAACCGAATGGAATCGGATGGACAGATTGTATCAGAGTGACCGTAAATTCACTATGCTTACCATCCGCAGCTCACGAGCAAACATAGAGCCGGATAAGTGTGCGGGGAAAGCGATATCACATTGCGTTCGCTTTCCACCTGTACACATGATTAAAAACATGTTCGTATCTAAAGTGTCACGGGCTTATTAAAATTGATTACCATGAAAAAAAACGCTATCAGCAGGGCAGCTTTAGCATCAATACTCATACGACCTTCTTTCTGAGGAAGCCGGATGACGGTCGCTGAGCCTTGCTTAGTGAAAGTGCTAAATGCAAAAAGAAATGCGCTTCTATTTCGGTCAGTTACACGTTGAACAAGCCTCCAGCGTCGATGATATTGATTTTAAATTCTCTCCAAAGTGCGCGTCCGCCGCCTACCCTGCCACATTCACATTAGCAGATTTCACTCGCCGAAGAGCGATTTCTTCCTTGTATCTCGTTTAGTTTTTTTACACCCTTGAGCAACGAAACGCTGACACGCACGACGTCGCCGTCTTCAAACAAGAGCGAGGTTGTAGGGAAGTTTGGGAACAATCGCTATTGTGCCTAGGTTGCACCCGGGACTTTTCTGTAGGTCGCCATATTAAATAGGGCGCCTCGATGTGAAAGAAGAAGACGAAGACCTAGTGGGTGGCTACGTGTCTGATTCTAGGTCTGTGTTTTCGCTTTTCGCTGTCTTCTCGCGTGTGGCGTGGGTCGGACAGTGCCCTCCGTGAGACCGAATGCTGACGACGCCCCCTGCGGAAAAATTCCCGGCACGGCGGACGCATTCTCAAGTAAGAAAACCCAACCGGAACCCTCAGGGGCAAGCTAGGCTTAGCTCGGCGCTGCCGAGCGAGGCCGCGCTACGCGTCTGCATGGATTCTGCGTTGTCGACGACGGCTACGCGGATGCCCGCTGTGTTGCCACCTGACGCAGCCTCCACGTCCACGCAATCGTCAGCGCCTCTGGGCCTCCAGCCTGCGCCGTCTACCGATGCTACGACTTTGGCCTGTGACATGGACTGCTCTACCGCCTCCGTGCCCGTGGCACTCCCTCAAGAAACTGTGCCTGTCGCGCCAGTTCAGTATTCCCACCAAGGGCCGTCAACAGCGTCTGAGCCTCCTCCACAGATGCCTCCCGTGAGTCAAGGCTCTTTTACGCCTGCTGCGAACTCGTTCCGCGTTACCATCAAGCCTACATTGCGCTTTGATATGACTGCCATCCCTGCCCGGAATGTTCAAGCCACAATTGACCATGCCCTTGGCTCTTCGAACTACTGCGGGTTTGTCGTCCATCGCCCATCGAACACCATCACGGTAAAGTTGTCATCTTTGATGGACGCCCAGAAACTTTGCGCAGTTAGGCGGATCCCCCTGGATGACAGCAAGCATGTCCCGGTGCAAATATATTTTGCATCTGGTCCTGACACACTCCGCTGCATGGTTTATCATGTCGACAGCACGAGCCCTCCCGAGGAGGTGCGCGCAAATATTCGCTGCTCAACTCATGTTGTACTGCAAGCACGGCCTATGGGTCGCAGGGGCTCATACCTGCTCATCCTGCAAGGCCCGTTGACTCTTCCGAAGTACCTTATCTACTACGGTGCGATCGTCAAACCACAGCCCTTCCGACCTCGTCGTATTTTTTGCTATCACTGCCACAAAGAAGGACATATGCAAAATACCTGCCCAAATCCAGCAGCTGTGGCCGACATGAATGAACCAACAGCTCATTGTGCCCTATGCAAGTCACCGGACCATGACATTCGCTGCCCCGCTTGTCCAAAGAAGAAGCAAGCGAAGAAGTTTCACAAGTCACCTGCAAAAATGGATGTTCCTACAAGTAATCGCTTTGCAGCTCTCGCGTGTGATGACAACGACTTCCCTGAACTTCCTTTATCTGAGCCTGCTGCTCACCATACGTCTCCTCGCCAGCGTACATATGCACAAGCGGCTCACCTTCCCGGATCAAATGGTACGCCAAAACGTCCAGTGCATCCATCACATGTGGATACCACAGATGAAGACACAGCTTTAGACAATGCAATCGCGGAGGCTCGCCGCCGACCAGACGAACTCACCCAGCGCCGGGAACAGCGTCGTTCTCAGTCCTCTCGAAGAATTCTCATAACTCGGGAGCAATCATCAGAGGAATCACCTAGGGTAAGAACTGGGCCACAATCAGGTGCCGACAACCTGTTAGCCGTGAATACCCCGACAGTGGACAAGATATTAGCGCTGATGAAGCAGGTGACATCCCTCATCGTGGAAGCTCTTCGGCCTCGTCATGGATAGCGCATCATCATCGGTGGTGGTGCAGTGGAACTGTCGAGGATTCGCTAATAAGGCCTCTGAAGTGAACATCCGCCTTCGCGACGGAAAGCTGGGGGCATGGGCGTTCCTACTGCAAGAGCATAATGCACTCCCACGCCTTTCAGGTTTCTGCACATACCATTCACCATCTATCCCTGATCGCCGTTGCACCGCCTCCTCCCTCTCAGCCCAGGTAAATCTGCAATTTATATTCACAGTTCAGTTTCGCACACACCACTCGACCTTTCACGGTGGTGCAACACACGTCACGAGGTTGTCGCCCTTCTCGTAAAACCTGCACGCACACCCCTTATTCTAGTTTCTTTTTATAGTCGTCCTGGCTCCGCATCTCCCAATCTGGGATGGGTTCGTTTTCTACGTTCTACCAACTCGGGTATCCCTATTCTAGTTGGTGGTGACTTCAACGGCGCACACACTGCGTGGGGTTACCCATCGGATTCCTCAAGGGGTTCACACATCCAAGGGAGCTTTTCGGATCATTCCTTTCAACTTTGAAACCACCCGAATACTTCTACCCGCCCACGAGGTGGCCCGTATTCACCTGATTTGACTTGGTGGTTAGGCCCCGGTAACCCTCGTTGGGCTGTTGATTCTGATAGTTGGGGTAGCGATCACAGCCCTATTTTTATCTCCCTCACGCCTACGCGTCTACGGAAAATACGCCGCACTGTACGAATAACATCATGGGACTCTGTACGCGCAGACAATCATTTATCTACATTCAACCCCTCTTCAGCATTGTCTACTCTATCTGCTGTTCTCGCTACTCACACTATTACCACTACTGTAAATGAAGACGACCCAAACCCGGACATACATCTCTTGAATCTGTGGGCTCTTTGTCGCCAGGCGGATCTTTACGCTACTCGTCACCCCGATGACCCTTCGGCTCTTCCTACTCTTCACCGCGCTACCGCACGGGCGCGGCGCTATGCAAAGCGTCTAGGCAGGCAACGCTGGGCTGCATGGTGCCTCCGCCTGTCCTCTACGCATGACAATCGACATCTTTGGAGAGTGTTTCACGCCATGGAGCGCCCTTCTGAGGTTGCAGATTACACAGAGAGCATTCGCCTCGCGCTAAATGTGGATGAGGACACATTTGCACAACAAGCGGCCCGTCAATGTTTTTCCAAACCATGACTGCACCGCTACGTCTCCACCTGACTTATCGGTAACAGAGCCCCCGATGCGATTACTTCTGACCTCACCATGGCAGAGCTGCTGGCCTCCATTGACCGTTTAAAAACTACTGCTACTCCCGGGAACGACGGCATACCTAACTCCTTATTCCGTAACTTGGAAGGGAGGGCTTTGGAAACCCTACATGATACTTTTCACGAAGTGTGGCTTTCTGGCGTCATGCCGGGAGACTGGAAGCATTCTATAGTGGTTCCAATACCCAAGTCAGGTCAGCCTCCAGTATCTCTCTCGGCCCTTCGTCCAATTTCCCTTACCCCTACCATCTGCAAGCTTTATGAAAACATTCTAGCCGCACGCTTATCATGGTGGCTGGAATCCCATGATTGTTACCCAGATTCCCAAATTGGTTTCCGCCCACAAATTGGAACGGAGGACGGCCTTGCTACCGTGATGACCCCCATAATGCGCAGGTCCACACGGGACGGAGAGGCAAAGAGACACCGTATGGCTCAGTTTAAACAAACAGATATATTCAATAATTATACATGATTAAGATTCAGAGGCTGGGGCGTCCGAGCTTACGTGCCGACGACTTCATGTGGGCGATGGAGTGGCTCCGGAGTTGGGCTCGAGCGGTTGCTGGCAGAAGCTGCACGCCGTCGGGCTTCGGCGCTGAAGGCCCTCTTGGTGAACGATGTCGTCCTGAGCGTCCTGCTTCCGTACTGCTTGTCGATTTTTATATCCTCTTCTCCACACTCCCTAGGGTGAGGACGCCCACGCCGGAGGGGAAGGAGGGGGGGCTAGGGCTTTCACTTGGGCGCACAAACATACCACCGCACTTATGGTCTCGCCCCCCTCACGTGTTGAGTCCGAGGGAAAGATGGTTCTCTTCGAGGTAGCGCATAGCGTCGGCTGTGGTAAGGCGCGCTCTGGCCCGCTGACAGTTCCCGCGGGTCACCGGCCTCCATTCTCCATCAATCAACTGACACTCGCTCCTCAAGGAAAGGTGCGCTCTGGCCCGCTGACAGTTCCCGCGGGTCATCGGCCGGGAAAGTGGTCCCTTGTCCTGGGATGTGCTCGGGAGGCCTCCCCTGGAACCGCCACGGCAATTGGGGAGGATAAAGCCCGTTTCCCCGCGGCGGCGGCGGCGGGTCCGGTTGGGTCCGGTTGGGCTTAAACCCCTTCGTTCTGGTCGTCACTCTCAAAGAGCATGGCTGGGTAATTGATGATGCCGCTATCATCTGGGTCTCCGTCTACGCCGCGCCGTCGAACGCGGAACCTCGTAGCACACACAAGGAACGTCACACTCGCTCACCCTCCAGAAGAATGTTCTCCAAACAATTGAGTCCATGCAGCCCCCCTTGTCTTTCTGAATCGCCTCGCACAGTGCGTCCGACAAAACACTTTTCGCTGCACTCAACACCACTGCACAACACCATATGCCTCCGCTGTCATAACTGGCGTCTCCAGGGGCAGCACTGATCTTCTTTTACAGATAAACATGAAACTCAGCACCCAAGCCTCTCCTTTCTAGTCCAAACTGGACGAAATAAATTTACCACAGTTACAGAGGAGCTCCCACTTCTAGCACGATCACGGCACAGACAAAAATATAGATAACGAAAGGAAGTAGGGCAGGTTCTGCATGCGCTCCGCATGCTCTCCTGTGAAGGTGTTACTTAATGACAGAAAGGTTTAACTACCAACTCCGATAACTTAACACATAAGCACATAGCAATGTTATGAGCTGCGGCATTACACAATTCTAACCAGTTCACAACTCCGCTCTGTTTACGCTATTAGTCCGACTTAGCTTTCCGATTTCGCAGCGGATATCGGCCTTCATGAGTCATACTAAGTATGTCTGTGACCCTTTGTCTGCTTTGGGACTCGCGAGGGCTCGTGGCAGGAGCCTCTCCTGGCGTTATCTGCGCGGCAACCTCGCGCGCTTCTTCTTCCAGCAATGCATGAAGTAAATCCGGTGGCATTCCGGCCGTCACCTCTGGCGCCTGCCGAACAGATGCAGGAGAGGGCGTTTCTTGCGAACTATCTGCGCGCTCCGCTTCACTTCTGTCCCCATCAAAATCCGCGCTTTCCCTTTCCTCATTTCGTGAATACTGAACCGGTGCCGACTTGAGGCGATTTGCGTGTATCCTTATCAAGCGCCGGTTCACGTCTCGGACTCTGAAGTTTACCGGAGAAAGCTTCTCGACAACCTCGCACGGTCCTCTCCACTTCGTCTGGAACTTACGAGCTAGCCCAATCTGCCTTTGGCAGTTCTCAATGTACACGCTGTCCCCCACATTAAACGGTGCGTCTCTAGCACTGCGATCGTGCACCTCCTTCCTGCGCTTCGCCGCTTTCTTTAAGGCCTCCTTTGCGATGTCCCTCGCCACTTGCAAGCGCGATTCTAGCTCAACCTTATAGTCGTCCAGTGAAGCGTGTGGGACACGACGGGGGCCCTCTGGCACTTCACTAGGCTGGTCCGGGTCTCGGCCGTAGAGAAGAAAGAATGGCGATTCGCCCGTGCTCTCGTGTGCTGCGGAATTGTAGGCAAACATTGCATACGGGAGCCACAAGTCCCAGTCCCGCTGGTCGCGCGAAACAAAATGCGACAGGAACCCGGCCACGGTTTGGTTCAGTCGCTGCACCGCGCCGTTGCAAGCCGGATGGTACGGTGTTGTCTACTGCTTAGCGATCTTAAGCAGCTCGCAAACTCTCCTCATTAGCTGCGACACGAAGTTCGTTCCCCGATCTGTCAAGAGTTGCCTCGGGGGTCCATGTCGGAGCACGATCTGTTCGACAAATGCTCATGCAACCGTGTCTGCCTTCTGATCTGGGAGTGCTACCGCTTCCGCGTATTTTGAAAGGTGATCGACAAATACTAAAATGTACTTGTTTCCGGAAGTGGTCGTGAGCAATGGGCCCATTATGTCCATACCTGTCCGCTCGAAGGGAGCCGAAACCTCAGGGAACGGCTGAATTGGAGGTGGTCTTCGTCCCTTGGGTGTTTTTCTTTCGAGACAGGAATGACACTTCGCACAGTAGTCTCTAACATCATGTCGCATGCCACTCCAAAAGTACAAACGCTCCACACGCCTGCGTGTCTTCGCTACGCCAAAATGACCGGCGCATGGCGCATCGTGAAACGCGCGAAGAACCCTTTCTGTCCACGACCGAGGTATGACGACTCTCTCCCAAGCGGTTTTCTCTGGTCCCCCTTTCCTGGTTGGCCTCGTGCGCCGACACAGGGTGCCGTCTTTGCCAATGAAATAACCTAGCTGTTCGGGGTGAGACGGTGCGCCCTCTAAGCTTTCGATTATTCGCTTGAGGTCAGGATCTTTGCACTGCTCTGTGCTTAATTTGGCGGGGTCGACTACGGGGACAAACTCATCTATAGCTGCCACGGCAGCTGTGCGGCTGAGTGCATCAGCATTCAGATGTGTCTTTCCTGACTTGTGCTCAACTTCAAAGCAGTATTTCCTGCAGTAGTCACTAACATCATGTCGCATGCCACTCCAAAAGTACAAACGCTCCACACGCCTGCGTGTCTTCGCTACGCCAAAATGACCGGCGCATGGCGCATCGTGAAACGCGCGAAGAACCCTTTCTGTCCACGACCGAGGTATGACGACTCTCTCCCAAGCGGTTTTCTCTGGTCCCCCTTTCCTGGTTGGCCTCGTGCGCCGACACAGGGTGCCGTCTTTGCCAATGAAATAACCTAGCTGTTCGGGGTGAGACGGTGCGCCCTCTAAGCTTTCGATTATTCGCTTGAGGTCAGGATCTTTGCACTGCTCTGTGCTTAATTCGGCGGGGTCGACTACGGGGACAAACTCATCTATAGCTGCCACGGCAGCTGTGCGGCTGAGTGCATCAGCATTCAGATGTGTCTTTCCTGACTTGTGCTCAACTTCAAAGCAGTATTCCTGCAGGTGTAGATTCCATCTAGTGAGTCGCGAGCTAGGGTTCCTGACACTCATCACCCATTTCAGAGGATGGCAGTCTGTGACTAGCTTGAATTTGCGGCCGTAAAGGTAGCATCTGAAGTGCTTTACTGCCCAGACAACGGCGAGGCACTCCCTTTCCGTAGCTCCGTACTTTTGCTCTGTGGGGCTCAGCTGTCGGCTAGCAAAAGCAACGGGATGTTCTTTGCCCTCGATAACCTGAGATAGCACGGCACCAACTGCGAACTTTGACGCATCTGTGGCCATAACGAAGGGCAAATTAAACTCCGGGTGGCGCAACAGCGGTGCACTCATTAGCTTCCTTTTCAGGGCCCCAAAAGCATCCTCCGCGTTTTCGTCCCAGCGAAAGGCGACATTTTTGGCTGTTAAGGCGGTGAGCGGCTTAGCGAGCTTGGCGAACTCCTCTATGTGCCTTCAGTAGTAACCGATCAGGCCGAGAAACTGCCGGACCTGGCGGACGCTAGTCGGGGATGGAAAATCCGAGACACACCTTAGTTTCTCAGGGTCCGGTCGCACGCCGTCAGCTGAAACAACGTGCCCGAGGTATTTCACCTCGTTTTTGAGGAATTGGCACTTAGAGGGCTTCAGCTTGAGACCCGCTCCTCTTAGTCGCACCAAAACCTGCTCAATATCGCGCAAATGGATCTCAAAACTGTCACTGTATATGATTATGTCATCCATATACACGAAGCACAGCCTCCCCAGAAGACCTGCCAGGATAACATCAGCGGTTCTCTGCCAGACAGCAGGGCTGTTGGCCAGACCCATCGGCATTCTTTTCCATTCATAGTGCCCTGAGGGCGTGTTGAATGCCGTTTTCTCGGCATCTGCCGGATCCATTGCTATCTGCCAGAATCCCGCCGCCATGTCCACTACCGTGAAGTACCTGGCAGAGCCCAGCTGAGAAAGCGTCTCCTGTATATTGGGGATGGGGTATGGATCGATGCGAGTTACGGCATTTGTTTGCGGTAGTCCACTACCAATCGATACGAGCCATCTGGCTTTTCCACCAATAGTGCTGGTGCTCCCCAGGGTGACTTTGAGTGTTCGACAATGCCGCGATCAATCAGGTCCTGCACCTGCCGCTCCATCTCCTCACGTTGGAAGTAAGGAATACTGCACGCACGCTGGTAAACGGGCGATGAAGTGCCGGTTTCTATCCTGTGCTTTATAACGCCACAGCAGCCCAAATCCAGGTTGGACGCGGCGAATACCTCCGAGTAGTCGTTCAGCAAACCAGCCAGAGCCTCCCTCTCCCTGGATTTTACGTGAGGAAGATCGAACGACACCTTTGGAGCAGCCGAAGGACTAGCATGCTCTACAGTTGCGAGTACTGTGTCGGTGGGCTCACGTTTCTCTATCGCAGAGGTGAAGAAAGCCAATGTTTTGTTCTTGGGAAGGCTCAGTGGCTGCTGGGTACAGTTAACCACCCGTAGGGGCACTCTGTGGGCGTCATTAACTGTCACGAGGCACGCGGCTGCCTTCAGGCCATTGCTGAGAGAATCGACCGGCTCAAGCACTCCCACGGCGCCGCTCTCTACATCTGAAGGCACAAACGCGTACAAAATGTGCTCCGACCAAGGAAGGACGACCGCCTCCTCGACCAGCCTGACGGCAACCCGCGAATATACCTTCTCCAATGATCCCACTGTTTGACGGGTGTCAATATCGGTAATGCGAATCTCAGCCCCTCTCCTGTTCAAAAACGGAACTTTTGAGCCGCCCGCATTAACCTCTTCCTCAGAGAATGAGACTACTACCTTCCCTTTTCTCAAAAAATCCTGCCCTAATATACCTGACACTCCGTTTGGCAGAGACACCGTGTCCGGGCATACGTAGCAGGGGTGCTCCAATGCAATTCCGCCGAGAGAGAAGTGTAACCGGTAGAGTCCACTTATGCCAAGAAGATCCCCCGTTATGCCTACAAATTTGGTTGCCATACCACCAGACGCTTCCAACACCTCGCGGTCCCCCTTCCTTCGAAGCGTGTTAAGACTGCTCTCCTTAAGCAATGTCACCTATGACCCCGTATCTATCAACAGTTCCATTAAACAACCATTTAACTTGCAACGCACAATAGCGCATGCCTCGTCGGCCACACAAACTACCACCACCTCATCATCTACTGCTCCCTCCCCACGCTCCTCAGGCTGGGGAGGACTATCTAGTTTTTTGTCTCGGTATCTGGAGCCCCGCTGTAGGCTTGCTTAGGGCGTGTCTCGCCTGCTTCTCTTTGTGGCTCCCCACGGCGCACGTTTTGGCAGAACCTGGCGATGTGTCCGCGACCCTGGCAAGCGAAGCATACGATTTCTTCAAAATCTCGCATACCGCGCCTGTAGCTTTGTGGCGGTCTCCGGTTTCCAGCGAATGGGCGCTGTTGAGCGCGCGCTTCAACCTGGCGTTCCACCTGCTGAGATAGCAGCTTTTCTATGCGATCTAACCGCTCTGTCAAGAGAGAAAACTCAGGGTTGAGCACCTCTCTCTCTATGACGCGTACTCTCGCTGCGGCTGTCGTTAACGCCTCATTTCGTTCCTCATCCAATGCGGCCGTCACGGCTTGGTCGAAATTGCTCGGCTTGCGCGAGAGCACGAACCGGCGCACGGGGTCTTGCAGACCAGCCACGAACAAAGCGGTCATTTCCTCTTTAAGAAGATCCTCCGCGTATTTCTTCCTTAGCTGGTCTCCTTCCTCCTCCCTGCTTAACGTATCGGGCGCTAAGCGCTGAAGCCGCGACGCAAACGTTCGCACGTCCTCCCCTACCATCTGTCCGGCGTCACGGAACCTCTGTACCCGCACGTGACGTGGTTCAGTGTCGAAATGCTCAAACGCGAGCTTCTTAAATTCCGCAAATGATTTTGTGGATTTTACTTTTTCGTCTCGCCATGCAAAATCATGAGCAGCTCCTGCCATCTTACACCTCGCCATTCCCAGCATTAGAGCATCGGACCATCCCCCCATTTTCCCAATCTCTTCTAGCATGGAAAAGAAATCGCAGATTGGAACCCCTGTCTTATCTCCCGTAAACGTCGGAATGACGCTTCCTAATGCCAGCATGCTTGCTCCGAGCGACGGCTGTGGAGTGGGAGCTCCCTCAGATACAGACATTTTTTTTTCTCAAGCCCTCCAGTGCCTCAAGCCTCTCAAATGGGGGTAAAAGTCCCACAATCAGTAACGTGATTCCCTTTTGATTACAATTTTGAAGTCATGAATGTCACAGCATTCAGAGGACATTTGCTTTTGAGACCCCACTTCTGACACCAGTGTGATGACCCCCATAATGCGCAGGTCCACACGGGACGGAGAGGCAAAGAGACACCGTATGGCTCAGTTTAAACAAACAGATATATTCAATAATTATACATGATTAAGATTCAGAGGCTGGGGCGTCCGAGCTTACGTGCCGACGACTTCATGGGGGCGATGGAGTGGCTCCGGAGTTGGGCTCGAGCGGTTGCTGGCAGAAGCTGCACGCCGTCGGGCTTCGGCGCTGAAGGCCCTCTTGGCGAACGATGTCGTCCTGAGCGTCCTGCTTCCGTACTGCTTGTTGATTTTTATATCCTCTTCTCCACACTCCCTAGGGTGAGGACGCCCACGCCGGAGGGGAAGGAGGGGGGGCTAGGGCTTTCACTTGGGCGCACAAACATACCACCGCACTTATGGTCTCGCCCCCCTCACGTGTTGAGTCCGAGGGAAAGAAGGTTCTCTTCGAGGTAGCGCATAGCGTCGGCTGTGGTAAGGCGCGCTCTGGCCTGCTGACCGTTCCCGCGGGTCACCGGCCTCCATTCTCCATCAATCAACTGACACTCGCTCCTCAAGGTAAGGCGCGCTCTGGCCCGCTGACAGTTCCCGCGGGTCATCGGCCGGGAAAGTGGTCCCTTGTGCTGGGATGTGCTCGGGAGGCCTCCCCTGGAACCGCCACGGCAATTGGGGAGGATAAAGCCCGTCTCCCCGCGGCGGCGGCGGCGGGTCCGGTTGGGTCCTGTTGGGCTTAAACCCCTTCGTTCTGGTCGTCACTCTCAAAGACCATGGCTGGGTAATTGATGATGCCGCTGTCATCTGGGTCTCCGTCTACGCCGCGCCGTCGAACGCGGAACCTCGTAGCACACACAAAGAACGTCACACTACTTTGGCTGCTGACGTGCTTGACCACTCTCCACAGAGTAACCTTGTACGAACCGTAATCGCTACAGACATAACAAAGGCATATGATAACATCCTTCACTCTGCCATTCTTGCCTCCCTTCAAACTCTGGGTCTCCCTCACCGGTTCCTCCTCTCCATTCACGCCTTTTTAGCAAATCGAACCTTCAGCGTGCGTGTCCACGGAAAGCCCTTTGGTAATTTCACTTCCAATAGAGGAGTGCCGCAGGGCTCCGTTCTCGCCGCCACATTATTTAATGTGGCTTTAATTCCTCTTCTTCGAGCCCTAGAGACCATCCCTTCTATCCGCGTGCTTGCATATGCCGATGATATCACCTTGTGGTGCTGTCATCCAGATGCGTCTATTCATCAGTCGGTCCTTCAACACGCGCTGGATGTATTGACATCTCGCCTCCCACCTCTGGGTCTAACACTCTCTCCTACTAAATCATGTTTCATTCGAATTGGAAATAAAGCCGCCTTACGGAAAGCTCCCCCTTTAAATTTTACGGTACACAATTCTCTGATTCCTCAGGTAGAAACTGTTCGTATTCTTGGTCTTCTCCTCCATACATCTGGGACTGGCACCCCGTGGCTGACAGCCACCCGTAAATCGGCTCACGCTACTCTAGGTCTGATTCGTCGCATAGCTATGCGCTCTGGTGGAGCACGTGCTCATACGGCCCGCCAGCTTGTGCGCTCTATCCTTCAGCCACGGATAATATATCAGGCTCAATTTCAACGTCTCAACCGCAGACAGTGGGACTCCCTTGAAGCTGTCAATCGTGAGGCTATGCGCGTCATAACATATCTGCCTCGTTTAACACCCATACCTGTGCTACAGGAGTTCGCCCAACTTAATACGCTCAGTGAAATCATCGACCAACGGGTGGCAAATAGAGCTCGAAAACAGTCTCCCAAACCTCATCGTTTAAAGACAATTCCACCGTGGTCCTATTGCCAGCTCACTGACAATCGCCCAACTGTTTCCCCGTCGGTATCAGCAGCGTATCTGCCTGAAGGGTGCATATTATACACGGATGCATCTCATTCTGCAGAGATGGGTGTTACTGCTGTGTATAGTCCATCTCATCCGCATCTCAACTCTCGCGCGACGTATACTGCGGATACGTGCACTCCCCTGGCATTGGAACTTCAAGCCATTTACAATGCCATTGCTTCCCTTCCGCTCGTTCCAACATTCAATACAGTTCACATTTACACCGACTCCCGCGCCGCCCTTAAACAGCTGTAGGCTGTTCGACGAACGTTCCAGATTTCACAATCTATTCATGTGCTCTGCGCAAAGTATCCATGTCCTGTGCGCATACACTGGATTCGCGGCCATGCCCAGGATCCACATAACATTCAAGCGGATGCTATGACTCATCTTCATACATTAGACGATCCGCCACCTTCCCCTCTTCCCCCAGATCCGTTCCTGTCCCACGTTTCCGATTCCGAAGTTCTGCGCCAGCGAACACGCGCTCTAATTCCTCCGTGTTCGCACCCTCTCCCCCGTAGTCTTACTCGGCAGGAGGAGGTATCCGTGCGCCGAATTCGGGCAGGGGCGGCTCTGACACCATCTGTCCGTCATCGGTGGCGTGCCAAAGATCTGCCACTACCTGACAGGTGCCCTCACTGTAGCGCTGCACCAGACATATGTGATGTGCGGCACTTGTTGTGGACGTTCCCAGCGACGGCTGCTATCAGAAAACGGCTCCTCAGGGAGGTGGGCCTGTGGTGGAACCGCGAAAGTGACTTCGTGAAGTGGACAATGGACAACCGATTCATTAACAACCTCTGCGACTACCTCAGCGCAACGGTTCTTCACTCCTTCTTTTAACTTTCAATCCCGTGCATTCCTTCCCCCCCTTTCCTTTTTCAACTTACGCCTCATGGCACACTTCTCGAATAAAAAAAAAATGTGAACGGCGGCGCTGGCATTGAGGCACCCTAATATTAAATAAACAGGGGCGCCCCCTATCGCTAGTGAAAATCGCAAATAGCGTGAAGGCGAGAGCAAACACACAATGACTAAAATAGGCTACGGCTTATTTGCAACATTCGGAGAGAGCCGTCCATATTTTTCGCTTTGTTCTTTTCTTTGGCTCTCTTTCTTCTTCTCGTTGTTATCCATCTGTCATCTTTTTTTCTTTCTCCTCATCTTCTTCTTTCTCTTCTTCGTTTGATTTTCTTTGCTTTCGTCTCACGTTCCTCTTCTCTCGTCTCTTTTAGCATGCGAGCACCAATACCTCCACATTTCGCACATGCTTGTGTGGCCACAGCCTCTATCCGTGACCTTGAGGTTGCTTGTTAAGAGCAACGTGGGCCGCACAAGCACCACTCTTGGCAGCACATGCCATCGCAGTGAAGTGGCGCATCGCTTAACCGCTGCACCACTGCGCCAGTTGTGGCATGAGGAATGTAAGTGATCTATGAATGTGGAGAATGAACAATACTTCATATACAGGCATTAAACCAATAATGCTATATTGTACTTAAGTTCGATATCGCCGATGTTCTTCTGAAGCCTCCTTGACCTTGAAAACCGAGCCTCGAACTGAAACCGAAGTATAAACCGGAATGTTAGCGCACCTAATTCATACTTGGCCTAACCCACGGTGTATATTCTTACACCGTGGCCTAACCACGCTAAATCGTCCGCCATTTTTTCGTTCTCTCCAACTATTATTCTTTCTTCTCCTTTCCACTGTCTTTCTCTTTTTCATCTTTTTCTTCTCTTTTCACTGGCTTGGTTCGCCGCCTATCCACTCGGTCGCCAAGCCAAGCCAAGCCTAGACTTGCCAAAGACGTCTTCTTTCTTCTTCTTTCTCTCTCTTGGCTTGGCTTGGATCTTCGCAAGACTTGCCTTGGCTTGCGTATTTCTACGACAACTCCAACATGCTTCAGTTACATGACCACACGAGGTGGGCTCGCATAAGCGGCTCTCACCGTGAAAACGTTTTTTCTTCGTTCCAGGCTGGTATCAGCGGTTATTTGATTTGTGGCCAGGAAATTCATGGTACGTTTTCTTTTTTTTTGTTGATATAACGCTCGCTCATGCTAGGCGTTGAATTCGGCCCCGTGTGGCCAGTCGCCGCCGTCGGTATGTGCCATTTTACAAGGGCACAGCAGCAACAACATCTGCACCCACCGGCCATGTCAGCAGCACGTTGGTCCGCTGCGGTAGACTGCCTATGGGCGCCCGCTACGAGCACCGGTATGGTAAGAAAAAGGAGTTCACGACCGTAGGAAGAGGAAGACGAAGACGTTGTCCGATCGCCTGTAGCCTCAGCTCTGTTTATTTACCTAATTTTCCCTAATTTACCAAGTTTTATTTGAATATTCGAGGACGGCAGCATCTTCAAGGCGGTACTGTCCCTATGGGAAGAGTACGGCTGCTCCGGCGCCGGCAAGCCTAAAGGGACCACGCCATTCAAAGGAGGCTGTTTCGGAAGAGGCGGCCATGGCTTCCCAGGCTGTGGAGCGACCAGAACATGGACTCGACCACCCGTCCAGCGAGACCTCATCGCTTAGTGGGGCTTAGTCAGCGATCGTGGACGGTAACGAGTCAGTGGCCGATATGGCTGACGTGGACAATGAGGGCTTCAAGTTGTTGAGTTATCGCAAGCAACAAACGGTTGGGATCCCGGTTGTGGTTGAGCCCAAAGAAAAGGGGGTTGATTTAAGAGAGAAGAATCCCATCTTACTTTTCGCGGCCATTCAATCACTGCTGGGATCAGCTCCGATTCGAAGTCGGTTCACCATGCACGGGGCTCTTCAGCTGGATGTCTCGACGGAAGAGCAGCTTGACAAGCTCCTGCAGAGCTCTCAGATTTTTGGCATCACAGTTAACGTGCGGTTGCCCCATTCCTACATGACGAACACCTGTGTTATTAAGGGTGTACCAAAGTCGTATTCAGAACGCGACCTACTTGATTATCTGAAACCACAAGGTGTACTGCACGTGAAACGACTTGTGCGTCGTGTAGAGACTCCAGGAAAAGAATGGGCTGCGAAACCTACCAACTCTATCGTGTTGACGTTTGCCCCCAACTCAGAGCGCCCCGAAAAAATTGATCTGGGATTCACATAACACGCAGTTGCAGATTTCACTGAAGCTCCTCCACGGTGTTTTAGATGCCAACGGTTTGGGCACGTGACCAAAGTTTGCACAAAGGATCGACGCTGTAAGCGGTACGGAGGCGACCACGACTTTAAAACCTGCAAGGCAGATTTGGCATGCGCCAATTGCGGTGGCGATCATCCGGCGAGTTTCGGAGGCTGCCCCTTCCGTGTGAGCGCTCTGCACCGTCGGATATCCTTTATTGCTGGTCCAAAAACCCCACCGACTGAGACGCCTGTCCCAGGATTAGACGAGTTCCCAGTGTTGGAGTCTGATGTTGTTGCGTTGCCCAACAATGTCCCGGAGAGACCTGAGTCCAGCAAGACGCCAAGGCCCAGTGCGCGCGAGTCGGCTGTTCGACCTCCAGCAAAAAGTGTCCATGTTCTTGAGCGGTCGGATCACAGCCAGACTCCACGGCAAGGGGGACCCTCATATGCACAAGTGACAAAAAGAACCAGCTACTGCGGCTATGAGTGTGTCCCCGTCGGCATCTTTTGTCGATGTTGTAAGTGAGTGCGTTGCGCAAAGTAAGGAGCTCAAAAATCAAGGTATGTCTGACCTTCTTCACGTTTTGTTAGGGGCCCTGCGTTCACATGTTCCAGCAATAGCGCCTGGTAGCCTGAAGAACTTCCTACAGCTGGTGCTTTCTTTTGAGTCCCTAATTACCACGTTCGCAACAAACTTCCTTGCGAACTAAAATGGATGGGGTTAAACCTCGTGGATCTCATATGCACCGAAAAATGCCGTTTATATTGCAGTGGAACTGCGCTGGGATATTAAGTCGGTTAGCTGAACTAAAACTATTCTTGAAAGAGACTTATGTTCCAGTATTGGGCCTGTCAGAAGCTGGGCTGCCAAGCGGGAGATGTTTGACTGGATATGTCGCCCATAAAAAGTGCAGCATAAAGTCATTTCCTGCAGGAAGTGCTGCTCTTTACATAAGAAGGGAAATTCCACATGTTTCTCTAAGCGTTGCCGATCTTTGAACGGATGACATTGAGGTAGCGGCTGTGAGAATACAGCACGGCTCTCGAACCTTTTCTATTGCATCCGTGTACGTGTCTCCGCGGAAGAAGGTAGCATTGTATTTGTTTCTACAGCAGCTCTGCGACCGCTGCCCAGCTCCTAGAATCATCTGCGGTGATTTCAACGCCCATCATGCCATCTGGGATGAAAGGAACACGGATTCTCGTGGACGCAAACTCGTAGAGGTTATTGACACCTTGGACCTGTGTGTTGCCAATGACGGAAGCCCCACTTTCTTCCGGCTTCCAGCCTCAGCGACAGCTATAGACCTGACACTGCATTCACCTGACGTCCGCGTGAGTTGGTCAACAGCGCCTGACCGCATGGGCAGTGATCACTATCCGATTTTTGTGTTTGCTGCCGACTTTCGTATGCATGGTCCTAAAATTAGCAATGTGGTCAACTGAGACAAGTACAGAGAGCACATAGAACGTGTTTCTGGTGATTTTGTTGACAAAATTATTTCTAGTAAGCTAGCAGCAACTACGGCGGTCAAGTTACCTTCCGGCCCCGGATTTAAAACTCAGGAACCTTTGCGCAGCGAGAAGAAGGGCGGAGCGCCAACTCGTGTGGAAGAAGGACGACAGGAAACTGAAGACGACCTTCAATAGGCTGAATTCTGCTATTAGACGGCACACGAACAAGCTGTACAGGTCGCAATGGGCCTCATTCTGTGCTAGTTTGACTGCGTTCTCACCGATGACAAGAATATGGCGAGTTATTGGGAGCCTTTCTGGAAAATTTCGCCCTTCGAAGCCTTTTGAAGCTCTTGCAATACGCAAGGAAAAACCTATTGCGTGCTTGGCAGAGGAATTTGCAGACGCACTCGTACGCGCTGATTCTGGAATAGACATATATACACCATGATAATTCATAGCGCACAGAATACACAGGACACAACACAAGCGCTTACTTCCACTGAATGGTCTTTATTTCGCGCTGACAGCCTTATAAAGGTCAGGTATTGCGCACGTACAAACTACTAACAATGATTATCTTGTCGAGGTCATGATGTGTCAAGGAAAGAAGAAAACCAAAACAATAAAAACATTAAAAAAAATAAAAAATAAAGAACAATAAAAACCTACCAAACAGTGCACAAGTTTCACACTTTCGCCCTCTGCCTTGCACCTAAGGAAGCTAAGTCTTTCATTGATAAAAACAGCGAAGGATCACTGATACAATTTCCCAGTCCCTCTTTTTCCATCTCTGCCGCTTCAAATATTTCCCTCGTTTTTTGATTGCTATTTTTTCCTAATACTGAACACTCCTAGAAGTTAGGCGTGCACTTGTGACTACGGCAGTGACGAGCCAGATTACCTGGTCCCTGATCTCTAACACTTCTGCGGTGCTCGCTGAGTGTTCTTGAATGACAAGGTTCTTGAATGACAAAGATTCGTTAAAATATTTGTCCTCAACTTGATTATTCATATCAGGGACATGCATTACTTTGCCGGTTTCCATCTGACATAGTTCTGAAATTCATGAGACATTTTCTTTACTTACTAAATAGACAAAAAAGATGGAAGCATTGATATCAGTTATTTCTGCCACAGTTTTTTGGACATACGAAGATATTCCTTTATGAAAAATACATATTTTACTTGTCTAGACAGTGAGTAGCATTCAAGTCCTTGATTGATGCATCTAATAAGCAATAGTATTGGCAATGGAAATTATGATTAATGTATTTGATCCCTACACAAATTCTATGAGGAGGAGGCCGCGGTGCAACATGAGCCCCATCGAACAAACTTTCTGGCTACGCCATTGTCCGATACACTTCATTTGTCAGACCAAAGCTAGAACACGTGTGGCATAGGGTCCCTGCACTAATACTCCTGTTACACAGCCAGTTTCAATGGCCATCGAGTCGAGGGTCCTCGAAATTCTCAATCGTCATCGAACTCGAAGTAGTTGTGTCGCTGCTACACGGCAAATCTCAATAGTCATTGAAATGGTTCTCGTGTCTTACGCCAAGCTTGTGTGGCGTCACAATCGCTACATTGGATTTTGCAAAAATAACAAAAATATTTGATAAATGTATACTAAATGCTGAAAGACACGCATACGCGCATGTTGTTTAAAACCCTTTTAATGGCACGTACGTGATGGACAGATGCAGGCACTGCTGTAGCCACTCTAATACAGGACGAGCCAAAACCAAGCCAGTCCAACTGCGTAGGAGCGCTGCTTCGTCAGGCTTAACACCCGGGAAATCGCCTTGATATCTCAAAAACAAAAGCTATTTGTTCCTTGAAACTTTATGCGAGGGTAAGAATGGCCAAATCGAAGGCGAATACAAAAGTTTAGAACACGATATTGCTTTGAGGGATTAGCGACGAAGCTGTTATCGCTGTGAAGCAAGCGGGCAGGGCGTCGCCATGTTGTCAGCGCTAAGTGCGCAAGCAACACAAAGATTGCAACGCCAAATTAATGTGCTTGATGTGCTTAAAGCCAGTCTGATAAAATTTTAAAATTACTGTACAGACTGCGTGCATTAAACTTTAGGCGAATAATGTTCATGTTCTTGTGATGACCCCCCATAATGCGCAGGTCCACACGGGACGGAGAGGCGAAGAGACACCGTATGGCTCAGTTTAAACAAACAGATATATTCAATAATTACACATGACTAAGATTATACATCAGAGGCTGGGGCGTCCGAGCTTACGTGCCGACGACTTCATGGGGACGATGGGGGGCTCCGGAGTTGATCTCGAACGGTTGCTGGCAGAAGCTGCGCGCCGTCGGGCTTCGGCGCTGAAGGCCCCCTTGGCGAACGATGTCGTCCTGAGCGTGCCTCTTCGGTACTCCTTGTCGATTTTTATATCCTCTTATCCCCACACTCCCTAGGGTGAGGACGCCCACGCCGGAGGGGGGGGGGCCTAGGGGGAAAGAAGGTTGTCTTCGAGGTAGCGCATAGCGTCGGCTGTGGTAAGGCGCGCTCTGGCCCGCTGTCGGTTCTCGCGGGTCACCGGCCTCCGTTCTCCATCAAATGACACTCGCCCTCAAGGCCGGAACGCGAGGTCACTAAAAGGCCGGCAAAGTGGTCCCTTGTCCTGGGATGTGCTCGGGAGGGTTGATTGATGATGCCCACCGTCTTGCCACGGGGCCAGGCCCGCCGAAACGAGGCCCCCTAGAACGGCCATGGCAATTGGGGAGGATAACGCCCGTCTCCCCGCGGCGGCGGCGGCGGCGGCGGCGTTCGACTCGTGCCGACACTATGGAAAGGGGGTCCGGTTGGGCTTAAACCCCTTCGTTCTGGTCGTCACTCTCAACGAGTATGGCTCGGTAATTGATGATGCCGCTGTCATCTGGGTCGTCTCCGTGCGGTCCACGGCGGCAGGCCCAAAAGCAATCTCACTCAAGTTGCTTGCAGCCATATACAGTAGAAACATGAAAGGGGGTCCGGTTGTGCTTTCGCCGCCACTGGGGGCTCCGTCTACGCCGCGCCGTCGAACGGGGACCCTCGTAGCACACACAAGGAACGTCACACTCGCTCACCCTCCAGAAGAATGTTCTCCGAACATTTGAGTCCATGCAGCTCCCCTTGTCTTTCTGAATCGCCTCGCACAGTGCGTCCGACAAAACACTTTTCGCTGCACTCAACACCACTGCACAACACCATATGCCTCCGCTGTCATAACTGGCGTCTCCAGGGGCAGCACTGATCTTCTTTTACAGATAAACATGAAACTCAGCACCCAAGCCTCTCCTTTCTCGTCCAAACTGGACGAAATAAATTTACCACAGTTACAAAGGAGCTCCCACTTCTAGCACGATCACGGCACAGACAAAAATATAGATAACGAAAGGAAGTAGGGCAGGTTCTGCATGCGCTCCGCATGCTCTCCTGTGAAGGTGTTACTTAATGACAGAAAGGTTTAACTACCAACTCCGATAACTTAACACATAAGCACATAGCAATGTTATGAGCTGCGGCATTACACAATTCTAACCAGTTCACAACTCCGCTCTGTTTACGCCATTAGTCCGACTTAGCTTTCCGATTTCGCAGCAGATATCGGCCTTCATGAGTCATACTAAGTCTGTGACCCTTTGTCTGCTTTGGGACTCGCGAGGGCTCGTGGCAGGAGCCTCTCCTGGCGTAATCTGCGCGGCAACCTCGCGCGCTTCTTCTTCTAGCAATGCATGAAGTAAATCCGGTGGCATTCCGGCCGTCACCTCTGGCGCCTGCCGAACAAATGCAGGAGAGGGCGTTTCTTGCGAACTATCTGCGCGCTCCGCTTCACTTCTGTCCCCATCAAAATCCGCGCTTTCCCTTTCCTCATTTCGTGAATACTGAACCGGTGCCGACTTGAGGCGATTTGCGTGTATCCTTATCAAGCGCCGGTTCACGTTTCGGACTCTGAAGTTTACCGGAGAAAGCTTCTCGACAACCTCGCACGGTCCTCTCCACTTCGTCTGGAACTTACGAGCTAGCCCAATCTGCCTTTGGCAGTTCTCAATGTACACGCTGTCCGCCACATCAAACGGCGCGTCTCTAGCACTGCGATCGTGCACCTCCTTCCTGCGCTTCGCCGCTTTTTTTTAAGGCCTCCTTTGCGATGTCCCTCGCCACTTGCAAGCGCGATTCTAGCTCAACCTTATAGTCGTCCAGTGAAGCGTATGGGACACGACGGGGGCCCTGTGGCACTTCACTAGGCTGGTCCGGGTATCGGCCGTAGAGAAGAAAGAATGGCGATTCGCCCGTGCTCTCGTGTGCTGCGGAATTGTAGGCAAACATTGCATACGGGAGCCACAAGTCCCAGTCCCGCTGGTCGCGCGAAACAAAATGCGACAGGAACCCGGCCACGGTTTGGTTCAGTCGCTGCACCGCGCCGTTGCAAGCCGGATGGTACGGTGTTGTCTACTGCTTAGCGATCTTAAGCAGCTCGCAAACTCTCCTCATTAGCTGCGACACGAAGTTCGTTCCCCGATCTGTCAAGAGTTGCCTCCGGGGTTCATGTCGGAGCACGATCTGTTCGACAAATGCTCTTGCAACCGTGTCTGCCTTCTGATCTGGGAGTGCTACCGCTTCCGCGTATTTTGAAAGGTGATCGACAAATACTAAAATGTACTTGTTTCCGGAAGTGGTCGTGGGCAATGGGCCCATTATGTCCATACCTGTCCGCTCGAAGGGAGCCGAAACCTCAGGGAACGGCTGAATTGGAGCTGGTCTTCGTCCCTTAGGTGTTTTTCTTTCGAGACAGGAATGACACTTCGCACAGTAGTCTCTAACATCCTGTCGCATGCCACTCCAAAAGTACAAACGCTCCACACGCCTGCGTGTCTTCGCTACGCCAAAATGACCGGCGCATGGCGCATCGTGAAACGCGCGAAGAACCCTTTCTGTCCACGACCGAGGTATGACGACTCTCTCCCAAGCGGTTTTCTCTGGTCTCCCTTTCCTGGTTGGCCTCGTGCGCCGACACAGGGTGCCGTCTTTGCCAATGAAATAACCTAGCTGTTCGGGGTGAGACGGTGCGCCCTCTAAGCTTTCGATTATTCGCTTCAGGGCAGGATCTTTGCACTGCTCTGTGCGTAATTCGGCGGGGTCGACTACGGGGACAAACTCATCTATAGCTGCCACGGCAGCTGTGCGGCTGAGTGCATCAGCATTCAGATGTGTCTTTCCTGACTTGTGCTCAACTTCAAAGCAGTATTCCTGCAGGTGTAGATTCCATCTATCGAGTCGCGAGCTAGGTTCCCTGACACTCATCACCCATTTCAGAGGATGGCAGTCTGTGACTAGCTTGAATTTGCGGCCGTAAAGGTAGCATCTGAAGTGCTTTACTGCCCAGACAACGGCGAGGCACTCCCTTTCCGTAGCTCTGTACTTTTGCTCTGTGGGGCTCAGCTGTCGGCTAGCAAAAGCAACGGGATGTTCTTTGCCCTCGATAACCTGAGATAGCACGGCACCAACTGCGAACTTTGACGCATCTGTGGCCATAACGAAGGGCAAATTAAAATCCGGGTGGCGCAACAGCGGTGCACTCATTAGCTTCCTTTTCAGGGCCCCAAAAGCATCCTCCGCGTTTTCGTCCCAGCGAAAGGCGGTGAGCGGCTTAGAGAGCTTGGCGAACTCCTCTATGTGCCTTCGGTAGTAACCGATCAGGCCGAGAAACTGCCGGACCTGGCGGACGCTAGTCGGGGATGGAAAATCCGAGACACACCTTAGTTTCTCAGGGTCCGGACGCACGCCGTCAGCTGAATCAACGTGCCCGAGGTATTTCACCTCGTTTTTGAGGAATTGGCACTTAGAGGGCTTCAGCTTGAGACCCGCTCCTCTTAGTCGCACCAAAACCTGCTCAATATCGCGCAAATGGATCTCAAAACTGTCACTGTATATGATTATGTCATCCATATACACGAAGCACAGCCTCCCCAGAAGACCTGCCAGGATAACATCAGCGGTTCTCTGCCAGACAGCAGGGCTGTTGGCCAGACCCATCGGCATTCTTTTCCATTCATAGTGCCTGAGGGCGTGTTGAATGCCGTTTTCTCGGCATCTGCCGGATCCATTGCTATCTGCGAGAATCCCGCCGCCATGTCCACTACCGTGAAGTACCTGGCAGAGCCCAGCTGAGAAAGCGTCTCCTGTATATTGGGGATGGGGTATGGATCGATGCGAGTTACGGCATTTAGTTTGCGGTAGTCCACTACCAATCGATACAAGCCATCTGGCTTTTCCACCAATAGTGCTGGTGCTCCCCAGGGTGACTTTGAGTGTTCGACAATGCCGCGATCAATCAGGTCCTGCACCTGCCGCTCCATCTCCTCACGTTGGGAGTAAGGAATCCTGTACGCACGCTGGTAAACGGGCGATGAAGTGCCGGTTTCTATCCTGTGCTTTATAACGCCACAGCAGCCCAAATCCAGGTTGGACGCGGCGAATACCTCCGAGTAGTCGTTCAGCAAACCAGCCAGAGCCTCCCTCTCCCTGGATTTTACGTGAGGAAGATCGAACGACACCTTTGGAGCAGCCGAAGGACTAGCATGTTCTACAGTTGCGAGTACCGTATCGGTGGGCTCACGTTTCTCTATCGCAGAGGTGAAGAAAGCCAATGTTTTGTTCTTGGGAAGGCTCAGTGGCTGCTGGCTACAGTTAACCACCCGTAGGGGCACTCTGTGGGCGTCATTAACTGTCACGACGCACGCGGCTGCCTTCAGGCCATTGCTGAGAGAATCGACCGGCTCAAGCACTCCCACGGCGCCGCTCTCTACATCTGAAGGCACAAACGCGTACAAAATGTGCTCCGACCAAGGAAGGACGACCGCCTCATCGACCAGCCTGACGGCAACCCGCGAATATACCTTCTCCAATGATCCCACTGTTTGACGGGTGTCAATATCGGTAATGCGAATCTCAGCCCCTCTCCTCTTCAAAAACGGAACTTTTGAGCCGCCCGCATTAACCTCTTCCTCAGAGAATGAGACTACTACCTTCCCTTTTCTAAAAACATCCTGCCCTAATATACCTGACACTCCGTTTGGCAGAGACACTGGGTCCGGGCATACGTAGCAGGGGTGCTCCAATGCAATTCCGCCGAGATTGAAGTGTAACCGGTAGAGTCCACTTATGCCAAGAGGATCCCCGGTTATGCCTACAAATTTCGTTGCCATACCACCAGACGCTTCCAACACCTCGCGGTCCCCCTTCCTTCGAAGCGTGTTAAAACTGCTCTCCTTAAGCAATGTCACCTTTGACCCCGTATCTATCAACAATTCCATGCAACAACCATTTAACTTGCAACGCACAACAGGGCATGCCTCGTCGGCCACACAAACTACCACCACCTCATCATCCACTGCTCCCTCCCCACGCTCCTCAGGCTGGGGAGGACTATCTAGTTTTTTGTCTCGGTATCTGGAGCCCCGCTGTAGGCTTGCTTAGGGCTGTCTCGCCTGCTTCTCTTTGTGGCTCCCCACGGCGCACGTTTTGGCAGAACCTGGCGATGTGTCCGCGACCCTGGCAAGCGAAGCATACGATTTCTTCAAAATCTCGCATACCGCGCCTGTAGCTTTGTGGCGGTCTCCGGTTTCCCGTGAATGGGCGCTGTTGAGCGCGCGCTTCAACCTGGCGTTCCACCTGCTGAGATAGCAGCTGTGCTAAGCGATCTAACCGCTCTGTCAAGAGAGCAACCTCAGGGTTGAGCACCGCTCTCTCTATGACGCGTACTCTCGCTGCGGCTGTCGTTAACGCCTCATTTCGTTCATCATCCAATACGGCCGCCACGGCTTGGTCGAAATTGCTCAGCTTGCGCGAGAGCACGAACCGGCGCACGGGGTCTTGCAGACTAGCCACGAACAAAGCGGCCATTTCCTCTTTAAGTAGATCCTCCGCGTATTTCTTCCTTAGCTGGTCCCCTTCCTCCTCCCTGCTTAACGTATCGCGTGCTAGGCGCTGAAGCCGCGACGCAAACGTTCGCACGTCCTCCCCTACCATCTGTCCGGCGTCACGGAACCTCTGTACCCGCACGTGACGTGGTTCAGTGTCGAAATGCTCAAACGCGAGCTTCTTAAGTTCCGCAAATGATTTTGTGGATTTTACTTTTTCGTCTCGCCATGCAAAATCATGAGCAGCTCCTGCCATCTTACACCTCGCCATTCCCAGCATTTTAGCATCGGACCATCCCCCCATTTTCCCAATCTCTTCTAGCATGGAAAAGAAATCGCAGATTGGAACCCCTGTCTTATCTCCTGTAAACGTCGGAATGACGCTTCCTAATGCCAGCATGCTTGCTCCGAGCGACGGCTGTGAAGTGGGAGCTCCCTCAGATATAGACATTTTTTTTTTTCACTCAAGCCCTCCGGTGCCTCAAGCCTCTCAAATGGGGGTAAAAGTCCCACAATCAGTCCGGTGATTCCCTTTTGATTACAATTTTGAAGTCATGAATGTCGCAGCATTCAGAGGACATTTGCTTTTGAGACCCCACTTCTGACACCAGTGTGATGACCCCCCATAATGCGCAGGTCCACACGGGACGGAGAGGCAAAGAGACACCGTATGGCTCAGTTTAAACAAACAGATATATTCAATAATTACACATGACTAAGAATATACATCAGAGGCTGGGGCGTCCGAGCTTACGTGCCGACGACTTCATGGGGGCGATGGAGTGGCTCCGGAGTTGGCTCGAGCGGTTGCTGGCAGAAGCTGCACGCCGTCGGGCTTCGGCGCTGAAGGCCCTCTTGGCGAACGATGTCGTCCTGAGCGTCCTGCTTCCGTACTGCTTGTCGATTTTTATATCCTCTTCTCCACACTCCCTAGGGTGAGGACGCCCACGCCGGAGGGGAAGGAGGGGGGCTAGGGCTTTCACTTGGGCGCACAAACATACCACCGCACTTATGGTCTCGCCCCCCTCACGTGTTGAGTCCGAGGGAAAGAAGGTTCTCTTCGAGGTAGCGCATAGCGTCGGCTGTGGTAAGGCGCGCTCTGGCCTGCTGACCGTTCCCGCGGGTCACCGGCCTCCATTCTCCATCAATCAACTGACACTCGCTCCTCAAGGTAAGGCGCGCTCTGGCCCGCTGACAGTTCCCGCGGGTCATCGGCCGGGAAAGTGGTCCCTTGTCCTGGGATGTGCTCGGGAGGCCTCCCCTGGAACCGCCACGGCAATTGGGGAGGATAAAGCCCGTCTCCCCGCGGCGGCGGCGGCGGGTCCGGTTGGGTCCGGTTGGGCTTAAACCCCTTCGTTCTGGTCGTCACTCTCAACGAGTATGGCTCGGTAATTGATGATGCCGCTGTCATCTGGGTCGTCTCCGTGCGGTCCACGGCGGCAGGCCCAAAAGCAATCTCACTCAAGTTGCTTGCAGCCATATACAGTAGAAACATGAAAGGGGGTCTGGTTGTGCTTTCGCCGCCACTGGGGGCTCCGTTTACGCCGCGCCGTCGAACGGGGACCCTCGTAGCACACACAAGGAACGTCACATTTTTGTACCGTGAATGTATTTTTTCTATTCGAGAAGTGTGCCATGAGGCATAAGTTGAAAAAGAAAAGGGGGGGAAGGAATGCACGGGATTGAAAGTTAAAAGAAGGAGTGAAGAACCATTGCGCTGAGGTAGTCGCAGAGGTTGTTAATGAAACGGTTGTCCATTGTCCACTTCACGAAGTCACTTTCGCGGTTCCACCGCAGGCCCACCTCCCTGAGGAGCCTTTTTCTGATAGAAGCCGTCGCTGGGCACGTCCACAACAAGTGCCGCACATCACATATGTCGGGTGCAGCGCTACAGTGAGGGCACCTGTCATGTAGTTGCAGATCTTTGGCACGCCACCGATGACGGACAGATGGTGTCAGAGCCGCCCCTGCCCGAATCCGGCGCACGGATACCTCCTCCTGCCGAGTAAGACTACGGGGGAGAGGGTGCGAACACGGAGGAATTAGAGCGCGTGTTCGCTGGCGCAGAACTTCGGAATCGGAAACGTGGGACAGGAACGGATCTGGGGGAAGAGGGGAAGGTGGCGGATCGTCTAATGTATGAAGATGAGTCATAGCATCCGCTTGAATGTTATGTGGATCCTGGGCATGGCCGCGAATCCAGTGTATGCGCCCAGGACATGGATACTTTGCGCAGAGCACATGAATAGATTGTGAAATCTGGAACGTTCGTCGAACAGCCTTAAGCTGTTTAAGGGCGGCGCGGGAGTCGGTGTAAATGTGAACTGTATTGAATGTTGGAACGAGCGGAAGGGAAGCAATGGCATTGTAAATGGCTTGAAGTTCCAATGCCAGGGGAGTGCACGTATCCGCAGTATACGTCGCGCGAGAGTTGAGATGCGGATGAGATGGACTATACACAGCAGTAACTCCCCTCTCTGCAGAATGAGATGCATCCGTGTATAATATGCACCCTTCAGGCAGATACGCTGCTGATTCCGACGGGGAAACAGTGGGGCGATTGTCAGTGAGCTGGCAATAGGACCACGCTGGAAGTGTCTTTTCGAGCTCTATTTGCGACCCGTTGGTCGATGATTTCACTGAGTGTATTAAGTTGGGCGAACTCCTGTAGCACAGGCATGGGTGTTAAACGAGGCAGATATGTTATGACGCGCATAGCCTCACGATTGATAGCTTCAAGGGAGTCCCACTGTCTGCGGGTGAGACGTTGAAATTGAGCCTGATATACTATCCGTGGCTGAAGGATAGAGCGCACAAGCTGGCGGGCCGTATGAGCACGTGCGCCACCAGAGCGCATAGCTATGCGACGAATCAGACCTAGAGTAGCGTGAGCCGATTTACGGGTGGCTGTCAGCCACGGGGTGCCAGTCCCAGATGTATGGAGGAGAAGACCAAGAATACGAACAGTTTCTACCTGAGGAATCAGAGAAATATGTACCGTAAAATTTAAAGGGGGAGCTTTCCGTAAGGCGGCTTTATTTCCAATTCGAATGAAACATGATTTAGTAGGAGAGAGTGTTAGACCCAGAGGTGGGAGGCGAGATGTCAATACCTCCAGCGCGTGTTGAAGGACCGACTGATGAATAGACGCATCTGGATGACAGCACCACAAGGTGATATCATCGGCATATGCAAGCACGCGGATAGAAGAGATGGTCTCTAGGGCTCGAACAAGAGGAATTAAAGCCACATTAAATAATGTGGCGGCGAGAACGGAGCCCTGCGGCACTCCTCTATTGGAAGTGAAATTACCAAAGTGCTTTCCTTGGACACGCACGCTGAAGGTTCGATTTGCTAAAAAGGCGTGAATGGAGAGGAAGAACTGGTGAGGGAGACCAAGAGTTTGAAGGGAGGCAAGAATGGCAGAGTGAAGGATCTTATCATATGCCTTTGTTATGTCTGTAGCGATTACGGTTCGTACAAGGTTACTCTGTGGAGAGTGGTCAAGCACGTCAGCAGCCAAAGTAGCAAGGCCGTCCTCCGTTCCAATTTGTGGGCGGAAACCAATTTGGGAATCTGGGTAACAATCATGGGATTCCAGCCACCATGATAAGCGTGCGGCTCGAATGTTTTCATAAAGCTTGCAGATGGTAGGGGTAAGGGAAATTGGACGAAGAGCCGAGAGAGATACTGGAGGCTGACCTGACTTGGGTATTGGAACCACAATAGAATGCTTCCAGCCTCCCGGCATGACGCCAGAAAGCCACACTTCGTTAAAAGTATCAAGTAGGGTTTCCAAAGCCCTCCCTTCCAAGTTACGGAATAAGGAGTTAGCTATGCCGTCGTGCCCGGGAGAAGTTGTAGTTTTTAAAAGGTGAATGGAGGCCAGCAGCTCTGCCATGGTGAGGTCAGAAGTAATCCCATCGGGGGGCTCTGTTACCGATAAGTCAGGTGGAGACGTAGCGGGGCAGTCATGGTTTGGAAAAAATTGACGGGCCGCTTGTTGTGCAAATGTGTCCTCATCCACATTGAGCGCGAGGCGAATGCTCTCTGTGCAATCTGCAACCTGAGAAGGGCGCTCCATGGCGTGAAACACTCTCCAAAGATGTCGATTGCCCTGCGTAGAGGACAGGCGGTCACACCATGCAGCCCAGCGTTGCCTGCCTAGCCGCTTTGCATAGCGCCGCGCCCGTGCGGTAGCGCGGTGAAGAGTAGGAAGAGCCGAAGGGTCATCGGGGTGACGAGTAGTGTAAAGATCCGCCTGGCGACGAAGAGCCAACAGATTCAAGAGATGTATGTCCGGGTTTGGGTCGTCTTCATTTACAGTAGTGGTAATAGTGTGAGTAGCGAGAACAGCAGATATAGTAGACAATGCTGAAGAGGGGTTGAATGTAGATAAATGATTGTCTGCGCGTACAGAGTCCCATGATGTTATTCGTACAGTGCGGCGTATTTTCCGTAGACGCGTAGGCGTGAGGGAGATAAAAATAGGGCTGTGATCGCTACCCCAAGTATCAGAATCAACAGCCCAACGAGGGTTACCGGGGCCTAACCACCAAGTCAAATCAGGTGAATACGGGCCACCTCGTGGGCGGGTAGAAGTATTCGGGTGGTTTAAAAGTTGAAAGGAATGATCCGAAAAGCTCCCTTGGATGTGTGAACCCCTTGAGGAATCCGACGGGTAACCCCACGCAGTGTGTGCGCCGTTGAAGTCACCACCAACTAGAATAGGGATACCCGAGTTGGTAGAACGTAGAAAACGAACCCATCCCAGATTGGGAGATGCGGAGCCAGGACGACTATAAAAAGAAACTAGAATAAGGGGTGTGCGTGCAGGTTTTACGAGAAGGGCGACAACCTCGTGACGTGTGTTGCACCACCGTGAAAGGTCGAGTGGTGTGTGCGGAACTGAACTGTGAATATAAATTGCAGATTTACCTGGGCTGAGAGGGAGGAGGCGGTTCAACGGCGATCAGGGATAGATGGTGAATGGTATGTGCAGAAACCTGAAAGGCGTGGGAGTGCATTATGCTCTTGCAGTAGGAACGCCCATGCCCTCAGCTTTCCGTCGCGAAGGCGGATGTTCACTTCAGAGGCCTTATTAGCGAATCCTCGACAGTTCCACTGCACCACCACCGATGATGATGCGCTATCCATGACGAGGCCGAAGAGCTTCCACGATGAGGAATGTCACCTGCTTCATCAGCGCCAATATCTTGTCCACTGTCGGGGTATTCACGGCTAACAGGTTGTCGGCACCTGATTGTGGCCCTGTTCTTACCCTAGGTGATTCCTCTGATGATTGCTCCCGAGTTATGAGAATTCTTCGAGAGGACTGAGAACGACGCTGTTCCCGGCGCTGGGTGAGTTCGTCTGGTCGGCGGCGAGCCTCCGCGATTGCATTGTCTAAAGCTGTGTCTTCATCTGTGGTATCCACATGTGATGGATGCACTGGACGTTTTGGCGTACCATTTGATCCGGGAAGGTGAGCCGCTTGTGCATATGTACGCTGGCGAGGAGACGTATGGTGAGCAGCAGGCTCAGATAAAGGAAGTTCAGGGAAGTCGTTGTCATCACACGCGAGAGCTGCAAAGCGATTACTTGTAGGAACATCCATTTTTGCAGGCGACTTGTGAAACTTCTTCGCTTGCTTCTTCTTTGGACAAGCGGGGGAGCGAATGTCATGGTCCGGTGACTTGCATAGGGCACAATGAGCTGTTGGTTCATTCATGTCGGCCACAGCTGCTGGATTAGTGCAGGTATTTTGCATATGTCCTCCTTTGTGGCAGTGATAGCAAAAAATACGACGAGGTCGGAAGGGCTGTGGTTTGACGATCGCACCGTAGTAGCTAAGGTACTTCGGAAGAGTCAACGGGCCTTGCAGGATGAGCAGGTATGAGCCCCTGCGACCCATAGGCCGTGCTTGCAGTACAACATGAGTTGAGCAGCGAATATTTGCGCGCACCTCCTCGGGAGGGCTCGTGCTGTCGACATGATAAACCATGCAGCGGAGTGTGTCAGGACCAGATGCAAAATATATTTGCACCGGGACATGCTTGCTGTCATCCAGGGGGATCCGCGTAACTGCGCAAAGTTTCTGGGCGTCCATCAAAGATGACAAGTTTACCGTGATGGTGTTAATGAAGAGAATGAAGAGAAGCGCCTGTCTCGTGCTATTTTTTGTCTGTGGGCTTTCTTTTGCGCGCTTCATCTACTTAAACGAAGTTAAATGTTAAGCGCTTACCAAAAATATCCAGACGAGGTCTGGTAGGTTTATATTAAACAAATTCTCAAAAGCTCGGCCTTCCGTCCAAAACAACGATGGCAAACTTCATACCCACTCGTGAATTACGACAAAAGTAGTTCAGGCTAGAATTCTTTTCCCTCATTTTTAACAGCAGGCGTTCAGTGAACCCCTCCCCTTACCTAGCGCGTGTAATACAGCAAGGCGTACAAGATACTACCACAGTTTAAATCACTAACCGCCTATTATGTTCCAACTGGCAACTGGCAAGATTTTAATCTCTTTTTCTTAGACAATATCAGAATGATGTGTTGCAAACAGCCTCTCGCAGCTCACAAAGTCCGCGATTCTTGGGAATCAGTTTTAATTGAGAGAAAACTGTGGAATGTTGAAAAGTACGGTTATGGAAATATTGAAGGTAAGGGCCCATTGTTCAGATGAGTAGCAAAATCTTTAAGTTCAGCCGTCGCTTGCATCCAGTAGTCGAGACTGGCATAGAAAACCGATGGGAAACGTTTTTCACGAAAGCGAAAACGTTAAAAGCAAAAAAAAGCCTAGACAGACAGACAGACAGACAGACAGACAGACAGACAGACAGACAGACAGACAGACAGACAGACAGACAGACAGACAGACAGACAGACAGACAGACAGACAGACAGACAGACAGACAGACAGACAGACAGACAGACAGACAGACAGACAGACAGACAGACAGACAGACAGACGGACGGACGGACGGACGGACGGACGGACGGACGGACGGACGGACGGACGGACGGACGGACGGACGGACGGACGGACGGACAGACAGACAGACAGACAGACAGACAGACAGACAGACAGACAGACAGACAGACAGACAGACAGACAGACAGACAGACAGAAAAGCAAAAAAAAATGTGATTCCCCAGGGAAATATGCTGACATGTTGATTGTTATAATCGTATCTTACGCTGCATGAAAAAATTGCGTACATAAACAGCCACCCATTGAAAAGTGTGCTTGTCTAGAATTTACGGGTATGACGCTTGCGTGTTGTTCCTCATTTGCTTATTACCGTTCGTTTGTTTTCTGATGCACCGCTGCTTGAAGCCGAGGGTCCACAGGATGTACACTCTAAACAGAAAGGAGTCAAAAGGGACTAAGCTGCCCTCTGTCACATCATCACTATCATCATCAGCATCATCAGCCTGACTACACCCACTGCAGGGCAAAGGCCTTTTTGTATTCGTGTTTAAAGTGTAATACAAAGTGAGTAAAACTTGAGGATTACCTCAGCTATCGCGTGCCGCTCGCCCATAGACTTTAAGGAACGCAGTGCGAAAAACACTGTATACAATGCCTGAGCCACCTTTCCTGGTTGCATGATCCCCATCCTTATTACACGAGTCGACTGTATAATCGTTCAAAATGGGCCTGATCTAAGCAGGTGAAATACGGGCAAAACGTTCGTTTTCAGTTGTGGCTGCCATTGTTGCCGGTGGGCCGGAAAAGGACTTGTTTTCTTATTTGCTTTTTCTTTCTCGTTCGTCATTTGGTCTCTGCCTTTCCTGATGAAGTGTTGCATAACATACAAGCCGGGGCAGAGTGCTCGCTTATGGATAGCTCTCGTTGATCAAATAAAAACCGCAGTGTCTGCGCGTGGCTTTTTGGGAGCACGCGGGCGTTGATTCGAATGTTTCCCCTGTTTTCCGGCTGCGGAGTTCAGTGCTCGGTCGGCCACGCGCATGCCGAGCTTTATATGTTCTTCTTCCGTTCCCCGCGTGAAAGAGTGGGGCACAGGTGTGACACAGTTGATGAAATAGAACGAGTAGTTGTTCAGTGCCCAGAAATCGTCAGTGTAATGTGGGGCTTTACATTCTTCGCATGATGATTTCTTAAATGCTTTGAGTTTGCTTTTTTCTGCTTGGTGATAGAGCTTTCTTTTTGTAAAGTTGCGCCTTACTTAGTTGGCTTTCTTGTTCCCCTTCTTTTGATTTTATGCCAATGGACAGCTCCAGCATGGAAAAGGGAACGATGGCGAGACAGGAATTGACGGTTATCAGCCCTGATGTCATGGACGACCGCCGCCAGTCATAAAGCAGGAAAAGGAGAGAAAAGCTTACAAGACGCGGCCTCTCACTGCGCTCATTCCGTACACCTTTGTTGGTGCGTTTCGAATGCCATTCTCAAAAGCAAGAATTCATTGGAATAGCCTTCAGTGTCCTCGTTTTAGTTGCATTGCAGCTAAGCTCACTCAGAAGCTTAACACGGAAGACAGGACATATTTATTAAAAATTAAAAGCAGTACGCAAAGAACGAAAAGAACAAAAACCAGAGAAAAAGAGTAAAGAGGTGGCGGCGAATGACGCGCTAGAATCTGCAACGCGTTCGGGCGAGCTTAGCTTCCTCTCTCTCTTGGGTTAGGACTCATCGCAGAAAAACACGAATTTAAAGTGCCCGGGTTAAGTTCTGTTCTGCATCATAGGGTTTATCACTGAACAAGCCCCACACGCGGAATGTCACATTCAGTTATCTTCTTATACAGCTGTACACGAGAACGCCTACCCATTATATACATGCTTCCGTGTGTCAGTGAGCGAAGTTAATTTTGTAAATCGGATTATATTAGCGTAGTCCATATGGCACTACGCTGCAGAGATCCTGCCGTATCTAGGTGATATCCTTGGCGCTGCTCGGAAGTGACCGGCAAAAGAAACGGGAATGCGTGTAAGCCGATAATTCGTTGTTCCCTTCCTTTTGAGGGCTGAATGGCACACTGGAGACAACGGCAACTGGAGCAAACAAATGACAGGTAATCAAGTCTCAGTCGAAGAAGCAATAAGGAATCCAAATTAAGCAAGCGGACTCGAGGCTTACCCGTCTGGTAAACCTAGACAACACTAAATAGCAAATGCAAGTCCGATGAACCCAAGCTTTGCTTCCCCTGCCAACTAATAGCTGCGCGAAACAGGGATGTTTTCGTCATGTGTTCCATTTGAAAAGAAATACAATCTCTGAGCATCGCGTCGACTTGGTTTGCGGGCCAGCGGGGCGAGAGCGTGCCAGCGAGATCGCGTGCGTGCGACGCAGCACGCGCGCTGCCGCCCGCGTCAGCGCCGGCGCGGCTCATTTCCTGGGCCGCTTTATTGCCTGCGAACCGAGCGCCGCCACCGCGACGTTGGGCCTGCTCTGCTTGGCATTGTTGGAGACGGTGCCATTTCGTGCAGCCGCGTTAATAGAAAGGGTGCCGGTGGATGAAGGGAGGGGGAGAGAAACCGCTTTGCGGAGGATCGCAAGAAACCGGCGCAGAGATCGAAGCGGATGCCGAACAGGAAAGAAAGAGCAGTTAAGAAGCACCGCCGTGGAGCGGGGCGATGAAATTCAAATAGGCACTGTTTCTTTCCCTGGGCTGCCGCTGCAAGATAGCCGTCAGCTCGGGACCGGGTGGGGGATTTGCTACGGAGAGGGGTGCCAGGAAGGGGGGGGGGGGGGGGACGAGAAAAATCGTCGCTATCGACGAAAAGGGGTGCCGTGTTTTGCTGTGGAAGGGCGGCTGGCAGCTCTCGAGAGAGGGTGCGGGAGACTGGCTGAGCGAGGAGGAAGAAACGGAGCGAGCAGCGACTCGGGACTCTTCCGGCAACGCCCACGGGTCGCCACAGCGCATGCGCTGCAGACGACGCAGAGTCACGTGCGCCGCGGCAATCAGCTGACGCCATGTTTGGGTCAGTGGTCTCTCATCTGCTTTGCGCGTTTTGTGCTTTAGCGCGCTTTCCACGCGGGTCGCACTCCTCCCCTCCGGTGCCCTCACCCTTCTACGGCGCATTGCGTCACCCCAGTCAGTGCGTGCTGCGTCGCCTTGCAGCCGCAGCGGCAGAAGCAGTGCTCTCTTCTGTCTGCACACACGCGCTTTTTGCCGCCTGAACGCGCCGCTCCGTTTCTGCAGGGAGCAAAAAAAAAAAAAAACATCGAAAGAAAGAAAAGGCCCGCATGAGTGGTGTAGCCGAGTCCTTAGTGCAGTACAAGGACAAGCGTTCTGAAAGTCGCCTGCTGTACCGCTGTCAAGTGAAGTAAACAATGCTGCAGATGTGACACGCTTAAAACAAATAAATTAAATATGATATGGCATTGTATAGCATGGTGCGGCATGGCATTGGGATACAAGGGAAGGGAAATGAGGACCCTGTTATGAAATGCATATACAGTGTGCTACACCTAAGCACCTAAGACTTTACTCAGTTTTTAAAAATGGGCTTTTTGAGTTGTAAAAGCACTTTTTTCGGCATAGCTTGTCAGAGGTGTGGTACATCAGAGTACAGCTAAGACGTGCTCACAGGCTGGTAATATTGCATACTTCTACCTATTACTGTTAGGCTCTTTAATTACTGAGTGGTCTGTAGCCCCCGTAAGTAATATATATTCCAGGTTTTAAAAGTTCGAAAGCGTGGTTACCCTCGGCGCTGCGGTCGAACAAGTTTGAGCTACATCGCGCCAAAATGCATGCGCTTTCGAGAAGCTTGGAGGCAAAGCAACCTCTCCAGTGCACGTCACTCGTCGAAATAGCCAACATTTGTTGGGCCACAGAACCGAGGGTAACAGCGTTTTCATAATTCTAAAAACTGATATCGATATTAACTACCGTGGACTGCACGCCTCTCAACGATTAAGGAGTCTAACACCAATAGTTATAAAAGTTAACTATTAATTAGCCAGCCTGCTAGTTAGTACATCTTAGTTGTGTTCTGATGTACTGCATCGCTGGCAATGCTATGACGAAAAAAACACTCTTCAAACTCAAAAAACATACTTTTAAAAGTTCTGCAAAATCTTAGATGAAACACCCTGTATGAGGGAAGCCATCAGTCACCGAAATAAAGTAGCATAGCGGATAGTTCTCTTTCTTTATAATAATTTGTGGGCGTAATAACTGGTATATTATTAGCGTATTTGTTTTATCGCTGAAAGATAACTGATTAGGAAGCAGGAAAGATACAACCAGATGCCGTCGGTAGGATCCGAACTCACGACCTCCAACTTTTGCCTCCGGCGCTCTACTAACTTAGGTACGGCGGCGGCTCTCCGATCTTCTGCTTTCGGGGATATTTATGTTGTGTTAACCAAACCTCGAGAGCACTCAGAAGCGCCACCCTCGTTCATAGCGGCGGACGTAGTACGTCCTGTATTGCCGCTGGCGTCACGTGGAACGTGATCGAACGGGAAGGGCGGAAGCTGTGCGAGAACCCTCTCGCATGCTACCTATGGCATAAAGACTGGCACAATCGAGGCCCTTGTTAAGCTGTTGATGGATTGAGCCTACAAATTATAATAAAAAAAGAAACGTTTCAATTCATATGCTTCATATATTGGGAGATATTACATGAATGTACGCTTTAAAGATTTTAGCTTCTCAAAGTAGCGCAATGGAGGGATGCGGATTTTTTTCGACCATCCGGTGCACTTTAACGTGCGCTAACATCGCACAGTTTATGCAAAACATGATGGGTACTAACCCACCTCGGGCCTATGATGGAGGACAGATACCCAGAGTATGTTGCGATTGACTTTTTTATGTTTAATGGTAGTTTTCAAACACTAGACAGCAACATATCTGGCACATTTGCAGCTACACTCCTCAACCTTGATGTGCCGCTTTCTTTTTAATTATGAGTGACAAATTTGTTACGCCAGAGCTAATGTGCAGTCCTAATAATTAAAGGAAAAGTTACTATTATTGCGTATCCATTAGTGCGCAACTAACAAACAACACGTCATTCAGTTCCCACTCGGAGCATTTTATTACGCACGAAACAGGCAGGGGAAATCTGTGACAGAGCTTCGCTATTACACACACGGGCCTGATACAGATTAAGAAGTTATTCTTTGCAATTATCCGATCAATAAACATTTTCAGCTATTACCACTCTTCGAAATTGAACACCCACTATCACCACCTTTCGGCGCTAGGGAACGGCCCCTCCTAAATCTGCTTTTTCGCCATGAATTTTCCGGCGGCGTTGGACTTATTTTTGTTTAAAATATTCACTATATATCGAGATGGTTAGAGCTTGCACTGTGCAACTTATGAAAAGTGTTAATTAGTATAGTCTCTAGAAGCTCAATACAGCGGCATTGCTGTAAAGCACGGATGGACGGACGGACGGATGGGCGGACGGTCGGTCGGTCGGTCTGTCAGTCGAGCCGGAGCCGACGGTGGTGTCGTGCTGTGTTAAAACTTCCACACTCTAACGGCAATCTGGCTACGTAGCTTGGAGCGGATATACTACATTTTACGAATGAGAGTGAGTGCTATACATATAGTTGTATTCATTAAAAAAAATAAAGGCGTCCAAATTATCTTGCTCTTTCAATTAGTCACCGTCCTTCGCACGTTTTAAACCTGCGTTTTCGTCGCCTCTTACGATGTTTAAAACAACGTCGGCAGTGGCACTGAGACTGGCAGCGCCGCTAAAGGCATTACACAGTTGTGGATCATGTCATCATGTTCGACATTCTTGGACAAAAGTTTTGAACATTGGAATGTTGTTAGGTACCCCTATAGAAATAGTGAAGGCAATGGTCCATTCCTCCAAAGTGTAGCAAAAAAGTTCGTTTAAATTTTTTACATGGCTTGCATCGAGCAGTTAAGTTTGCCATAGAGAATCAATAAGGAACGCTTTTGACGATAGCAAAAGCGTTAATAGTACAAAACTGCAAGCCTGTCTAAGCGAGAGCTGCGGATAAGGTCTTTCCCGTTCAAAAATTCTTTTGTCCTGAATTGGCGGGTATGTTAGCGCGAAAGTCTTAAAGGCCTTGTTCACCAGGAAATCCGGTGTCTGCGTTGTCGGCGTCTGCGTTGTTAACGAAAAGCCACGGTGGTCCCCAGAGCGAAAAGTCTTACAGGTGGTCCCCAGAGATCAAACTAGGAGGCATGTGAGCCACGTAGGTCACGTGACCTAGCGGCGTCATCTCGACCTGCCCAGCGGATACTGCGCAATCTGCCCACCGTGGCAGGTGGCACTTAAATTATTGATTAGTCGCTCGGGAAGAGCAACCCTGCCTTCACAAGGCCCACTGGTGGCAGTACCTGCCATCGCAGGGTAGTGCCCCATCGCTTAACGGCTGCACCACTGCGCCAGGAGGGGTGTGAGGACTCCCAGGAATCTATGAATGTAAAGGAGAGAATGGCCTACTGCTTATATAGGAATTAACCCATTTAGCTATCATGTCATAGGCGGAGCTTGTGTGTTTCCTCCAATTTTTTAGCGATAGCTACGTTACGGTAGCATATCGAGCCTTCAGCGTGGCGGCACGCAACCCTGTGGCGGTGCCGCCTCGCTGTCACTCGATGCGGAGCAGCTGCCGGCGGCGCGGCGCCGTGGCTGATCACGTGGTTTGTCACGTGGTTGGTCACGTGACCAAGTTCCACTCAGCCAGCTGTAGCTATCGCGTCCCTCCAGGTTTAACCAGAGCTAAACCACCGCCAATTTTTTACTCATAGTTTCTTTAAAAAGCCGTTGTACTCTACATTGCAGTTTTAAGAAAACCTATGAATCTCAGTTCATGTCGCTCTTGTTCCTGCCCAAGCGGCGCGGATTCGTTGCCTAGTTTTTAACCGAACCAAGCCCAACGTAACAGAACACAGTACAGCTAGCACAACATAACATAACATAAAGTATCATAAATAACATAAGCAACATAAATAACAACATAACCTAACGGAACACAGCACAATATAACACAACGGAGCACAGCAGACTTCCACCAGCTGTATCCTGTCACTCACAACGTACCCTCAATAGTGCTTCCAGAGCCGTCTTTGCAGTCCCCTTAGCCGCACCGACCCCACCAATTGCCTACATCCATATGCCGCGCAAACTGGGGTCTGGCTTAGCGTAGCATACACTATTTCATGTTGTGTGTGATCCACCAAGGCAGAATACTGAGCATATGATGTCTGAAATAACATCGCGCATTTGATCTGTCGCTGTAATAGTCCAGCAATGCCTTCGAAGACTCGAGACCAATTCGCGGAACTGTGTTTATATTTTGCTTGTTCTTCGCGAAGCCTATATTGACGACAGCTTCCCATGTGCAATGACTGATGCCGATTGAGGAGCCATTTCTTTCTCAGCTGTGGCTGCAGTCTGTTGGGCGTAGGAAGCTTCCAGCGCTTGTTCTTCTCGCAGGCCACGCTGAGTGCCCGCACTTTTCGACTCCAACCCGTGCCTCCGCGAACCAGTGGGCCGAGCTGCGCACCCGTGCCTTTGGGAGCCGCTCGCGCTGCGCCTGTCGGTGCCAGATGACGTGCGCTGTTGCCGAGAGGCCCACCTCGCGGGCACCTGGCGGCGCACGATAAAGGTGTGTGCGCGCCCGTTCGATCGCGGCGGACTCAGCACAAAGAAAAGCGCGCGCGGTGGCAACTCGGTGCCCGGAATACTTCCGCCTCTGCGCGTGCTTACGGGACAGCGTAACCGCCGGCGGGAAATTAGATTTATCACGGGTAAACGCCCCGCATCGGACGCGCCCATGCGCGCTACCTCGTACGCCACTGCGCTGGCTGCGTAGCAAGCAGCCACTCGGTTTCTCGGTGACTCGTGGCCCGAGGAAGAGCCAGGGGAACCCCTATAGCGGCGCTTGAGGTATACCTTGTAGCGACGGCCGTCATCGAGGCGAGAAGGGCGACTCTGGGACCTGTCGACTTACTTGATACCACGAAATGCTACCGAGCCGCTGCAGTTCACTCAATCGATTTCTGTTGAAAAAGAACTTCAGCGAGTGTAAAGGCTCGTCTATCGGACGCGGGACTTATTCCAGCCTCATGCGAATAGTCCCATTTTGTGAGCCTAAGCACTTCGTAGAACCATGTTATCCTCTCCTGCTAATCACGTGCGCCTCACGTGTAATGTCTTGCACCTACCAATCAGAGCTCTGAGGCGAGTGCAGAGTGTGCCACTTGTACCGTCAGTGCTGATGGGATGAATTTAGCGGCGTAAAGGAAGCTTGGTCAAAGAGACCCACGGCACAAGATGGGGTCAAAGAGAAATTTTCAAAGCGTACTACACCAGAAATGCCGAGCAACAGGCCAGAGGGAAGCTTGCACCCTTTCATCACCGGTTGGTACACGGCAGCTGTGTGGGTTGAACCCCGCACCTTTAAACTGCTACGCCTCTGCACTGGCGGCGACAGTGACATGAACAGAAACACGCGATGCTGCTTACAGCGCATACAACAGCTGAGCCGTTTCTTCTACGTTTCCTGACATCACCTAGATGCACTGGGCCTGAGCGATTCCTACTCTTCACTCGACTGGCGTCACACAGATGGACGGTGGACGGACACAGCACAGCCTAGCTGAAGGGAATAAAAACATGGAGGACACCGCCATCATTAGGTTTCCTTGTGAGGAAAGCGGGAAATCATTAAATTCAATCACCATGAATAAACAAAATGTGAAGCTTGCTTTAAAAGCTTGCAACGGTTTTGTAATTCAAGATTTCGAACATGTGAGACGGCAAATTGGAATCATGAAAAAATGCTGGGGCATTGTCAGCGTGAAAATGACGAGCAGGGAGTTGTGTCATATGAACCACATTCAGGGGCCCATTTCATCAATGAAAGTTGAACAACTTAATACTTTCCTCCATGGTGGATACGTTAGGCAGATGGGAAGGAATGAAACTCACTGCGAACACACTCACTACGTTTGTCATGCTATGCTGGGGTTGTTTCGACTGAACTCTGCACGTGCTATTTTGATGAGGTGTGCTCCTCGTAAGTTCTTACTGCCAGATCTCAAAAAGTATAAGGAAGGTTGCGGTAGTTGGGGACTGCTGAACGGTTCCGATGTGGTAAGGCGCGCGAAACGCGTAAACGATGAGAACTCCTTTTTTTATCGCCGTTTTTTTACCATCTCGGTGTCATTTAAAGAGAATTCTTAAAAGACCCCTTTTGGAAATAGCGACAGTTTTCTGCATCTCAATACTACACTTCTAGATGCCAGCTTGCCGAGTCCGAAGCAAAGCTAAAGCTCGGAAAGGCTGTGCCTCTATTTGAGATGGAAGTTGAAAGATTGGCGGCTTGATAAGGAGTACGCATCACTTGCTCAGAGAAAAAATGTGCGAACAAAGCGTTGTTCTTATCTAATGAGTAAGCTCTTGCCTTTTATGCCCTGAGAACACACCTGAGGACACACCTCAGGGCACCTCAAGGTCCCTGCCTGGCCCGTGATCATGCTGGTGAACGCAGCACTATGATGGCCATAGTGGCACAGAGAAAGGCCGTGCGTATACCTAATCCCCTTATAATCACTTGCTCCCATCGTCACCTTTGTAGGGAGCTATAACCGGACTAGGCATGCTCGGTTCTTTTGCGGAGTTACATTGGCCTACGTGACTGAGCCGTAACCTCAGAGACAGGAAGTGGGGCGTCAGGTGACACCTACTCCACAGGCGAAAACTACTCCGTGATCCGTTCGGAACCCCTAAAGGGGCGGTCGTTTCTCCCCTTTTCTTTAACGTTGCTTTCATCGCTTTAGCTCTGACTCATGGCTCTGACGGGGAAATTGAGGAAACTCTTCAGTTAGCAGCAGACACCATCTCCTCTCACGCGTCATCCATCGGGCTCGAATGTTCCCCATCTAAGTCCGCGTTCTTCCTAATTAGGCCAAAATCTGGCGCTAACTCGCCCATCCAAATCAATTTAAAAGGATCCCCTATCCCCATCACATCCGCCCTCCGCATTCTTGGCCTCCACTTGCAGGATCCTGGACGAATAGAACACACCCTTAAAAGACTCAAGGCCTCCACGCAATCCATGTTGCACCTTCTACGCCGAGTGTCCTCCCTTAACAAGGGTTTAGACGAAGCGGACAACATGAAAGTAGTGCACGCATTTACGCTTAGACGCATTCTATACGAAACCCCATATCTCAAATTGAACCGCACGGAAACCGAACGCGTGAACACAATGATCCGCCTTGCGACTAAGGCAGCCCTAAACCTACCTCGTAGCACTAGCATAACCAAACTTCTTACACTAGGCAGGCATAACACCATTCAGGAACTAGTCGACGAGCACCTTCAGACACAGTACCTTAGCCTTGCCACGAGCGCCACTGGCCGCCATATACTCTCTTCCCTTCGCATCAGAATACCCGCTAACCAGTCAACCCTTATAGCCATCCCTCGACACATCCGTACACCTCTCGTTGTGAAACCCCTTCCTCGAAACGTCCATCCCCAATATCACATCCCTCGCCACGTAGCTCGCGCTAATGCCCTCCATAAGTATAATGGGCAAGCCCACGATGCCGTTTAGGTAGACGCCACATGTACAGCGCATGAAGCGGTAGCAGTTGCCTACAATCCAACCCTACCTCACCCCCTAACTCACCGTCTTCCCTCGGGGTCTACGCCTGAGGAGGCAGAGGAGACCGCCATCGCTCTAGCCCTTGCACATTCGGGCGCCCAGTACTTCTTCAGCGACTCCAAAACGGCTCTGTCCAACTTTGCCAGGGGCAGGATTCACGCCCCTGTCTGGCAATTGTTGAACACCCTTACACAAAATTTACCGCGCAGGGAAGAGCTTCAGGGGGTGCCGGCTCACTCTGGGAATCCTGGAAACGAGGCTGCCGATAAATTGGCCCGAGGTTTGATTTGCCGGGCTCAGGACAGTCTCGACCCAGGATTCTCGAGGGAGCAGGCGCACACCTTTGCGGAGCTCACGCAAATACCTCGTTTGGACCGTCGGACTTACCCTCCTCCCCACCCCTCTCTTACGCACTCCCAACAGATCCTCTTCAGAAGCCCCCAGACCCGCTCTCTGTCATCCCCTCAGCTTTTACTATTGCGGCACATCCCCTGCATGCTCCCTATGCGGTGACCCCCACGCCACACTCTCCCATATCCTTTTCGGCTGCCCTGCTGACCCTCCCCCGCGGGGACAGCACGCCATCTCGAGCTGGGAGGACTGGGAGGTCCTGCTCATGTCTGCAGACCCGACATCGCAGCTTGCTGCGGTGACTCGGGCTGCCGACGTCATGTCCCGGCATGACCTACTTGATGCAGTGCGGGACCGCGCAGTGGCCCAGGGACCCAGCTGGGTCTAAAACTCACTGGCTCAATAAAGTTTTTCTGTCTGTATGTCTATCTGTTCGTGATCCGTTGTGATAACCAGTTGAGAACGAGCCAGTTGTGAGACAGCGCTCGTGCGTATTTATTCTTTCTTCTCTTCCTTGCATGCACCGCTCAATTCTACCATGAAGCCACTACCCTTTCCTTAACAGGCTCAAACTTCTGTATAGTAAGCTTAGGTGGTATATAGCATTGGGCTAATCACTCATTGGGAGTAGTTGATGGCAGCATGCCCGCTAGCCAAATCTGTCCATTCACCGACGCCAATAATTCTCCCATGCGTTCAACGTTAATAACTGTTTCCTCACAAAAAGCGAGACTGGACCACCTCTAACGGCATGGGTTGTTCACTGCAAAGAGTCTTTCTGAAGCTTGCGAACTTCACTGGAAACTTCAGAAGCCCGAAACACAAACGCTGCACAAATTGCCGAAAAGAAAAAATAACGATAACAAAAACTGGGACAGGAAAAGCCCAAATGATCTTAAGCGTTCACATAGATGCGCATTTACTTTACTTAGACACAACTCAAGAACGGAGCGCGAAATGCCCTTCAAAGGAGACCCTAGCCAACGTCGTCGACCGGTTCTTATGCCGTCGCGGTTAATCCGTTTATATCTGCTGGCGTGACATCGCAAGGGGCTGGTAGGTCCAAGGGGATTAACTGTGTATTCGCGGATTAACTGTGCAATGAGAATTGGTCAACGCCATAGCCTGGAAAGCCTCCTTCGAAGGGCGTCTACAACTTCGTTGTTGAGTTCTATTATATTCATTGCATTAATTAACACCCTCAGGGCAAGTTTGCATTACAGAGCGTAGTGATTCAGTGGATAACACAGTAAGCAAAAAGCAAGGAACGCAGCAAAAAAGAAACGACACAAGTTGTTACGCTCCTGATTATACAATGTTAGCTAGTGCATTTTCAAAAAGTTGATGGTCTTCATGGCGGCGATAAGTCCGTGAAGGCGGTTCCAATCTTGTGATGTGCAGGGAACAAAAGCTATGAGAGCATCGATCAGTACGACAAGAAACAATTCTATCTTTGTGGGAGTGGCCAATGTGGCAAGAATGATGGGACGGATTACAGATCAGTTCATTGCGCAGGTGGGTGTTACGGAAATATATTTTTTGAATAAGGTAGAGGTGAGAACAATAGCGGTGACGGTAGACAACTATAGTTACGGCAGACTTAGGGTTTGTTTCTTGGTAGAGATACTGGCAATCCGATTATAGTTGTGAAGAATGAACCGAGTAGAATCATTGTGAACAAGTTCAGTGAGTTAGCCTATCAGAGCTTCGGTCCCTTACAGAGGAGGCGTACTCAAGTTTAGTGCGAGCTCATGCTCTGTAAAGAAGAAATTTTAGCAATACGGTGGCAGAAGAAGAATTACGTGTAGGTATCTGAGCAGTTGATTAGCGTTTGATATTATATAGTTAATCTGAAGTGACCAGGTTAAGTCTGATGTGATATGTAGTTTAAGGTAGCGGTAAGATGTTACTGACTCAACGATAGTTTTACTAAGATTGCATACAGCGGGACATGACTCAGTTCTGGATATACGCCGGACTTTGCATTTTTTTACGTTAATTTACATAAGCCAGCCGCTGCAACAATAAACAATAGCATTAAGATCAATTTCTAGCGCTTAACGTTCTGGTCATAAATGATTTCTCTGAGCACAACACAGTCATCGGCGAAGAGACACATACTTGAAGTAACTTGCTGGAATTGCTCGTTAAAGTAAATTAAGAAAAGAAGGGCTCCCAAAACCGAGCCTTCAGGCACACCAGAGTTGCCCGAGCCACAAGATGAAGTATGATTGTTGCAAGTTACATACTGAGAACGGTGACAAAGGAAGTGTTCTAGCCCCGTTGTAATTTTGGGGTCCTGGTTAAGTTGCGCAAATATTCAGAGTAACAGATTGTCGCAAACTTTGTTGAGTGCCTTGGCAAAATCTAACAAAATGCAATAGGCGAGGAAATGGCGGTTTCACACGACAGTGTTTTTCGGAAGCCGTGTCGTGCGTGTGAGAAAAACAAATGTAAAACAGGGAAGTAAAAAATTTCGGAGTAAAGAACGGGCTCTAAGGTTTTCAATGGGATACTAGTTGATAATATCGCGGGGTACTTGTACTGAGAAGCGCTACCACCTGAATTATGGAGTGGAACAACCTTCCCCTGAAAGCTCGTCGTTCCAACTGCAACAGCAATGGTCGCTAACGCGCGCTTCGAGTGCCAGTTGAGCAAGATGAAGCAAGAGGAAAATAGCTAAGGTGAAGCTTACATGCGAAAGTTACACAGAGGGCACTGAGTTCCGAATATTTATGCTTAAGTCAGATAACGCAACTTATGTTGATGCTTATAACGGTCGTATCAGAAAATTCTAGCTGTGGAAGCATTTTTCTTCCACGGTTGTCGGGCGCGCTGTTCGTAAGGTCCGTTTTTAAACTGTTTTCGTGCTCTGCCTCACTAGCAACGGACTGTGGTGAGGGTGTTTATGTGCAGGCAAGAATAGTCTTACGGAGGTCCGTGCACAGACCTCTGAGGGATATAGCAGCAAGCGTAACTTCTGCACTGAGCGTGTGACTTTCACAGGCAAGGGGAAGGCGAATGTAAATGAGAGCTTGGACCTTTTGTTGTGGACCTCTTTTCTTCGCCTTTTCATCCCCGCAAATGACTTAATTTGTTCTGAGCTTTATTCGTGGGACTGGCTCCATTACGCCAATTAGGAGCAGCGCTGCCTTCTTCGTGGTTATTTCGAAAGTCGCTGCGCACGTTTCCAAACAAACGGAAACGAGCAGGCCCTGAAGGAGGCGAGGGATGGCCAGTACCCCCGCACTGGCAGTGTCCCGACCCAGTCGGCGCCCGGCCGTCCGATAATGATGAAGTATTGCCCAGCGCGCTGACACAGGAACTCCATCAGCAAACAGGAGCAAGCGACGCCATCGATCTCAGTAACTCGACCGAACGAGCTCGGAAACCACGCCGCCGCGCCTCTCCCCGCACCACGATAACCACGCTCGAACACTTCTTCCTCGGCGGCTCCGCTAGCGGGGCCACGCCCACTCCCGCCTCGCTGGGCGATTCACTCGTGCTTCGTCCGGACCGCGGCTACTGCGTATATATAGCACGCGGTTTGTCCCTGTAGCGTAATTCAGCAGGATTGGCTAACTCCTGGTGTGTGTCTCTCAGATGAATTGACACGCTGCATGGGATAATTTCAATAACAGGAAGATATCATGGCGCCCACTTGATATCTGGTCGTCGGTGAGAAAAAAAGTGCGAAGTGCCCGCGAGAACAAGAGGCACGGCGGTTTTATTTGCATTGCTCATGCCCCAATGTTAAGAAAAAAAAACCATTCACACTGTATTCTTTAGGTGTTTTGGTCGACTGTTATATAGCACACGTCCGGTCAGACTTGTAATTTATTTTTTCGTTAGCAGCCTTGCTAGCTCTCCCTTCAGGCAGTTGGTAGCTGATAGTAAGGCGTACAATGGAGAAACACTGATGAGGAAGCACCCTTCCTTTGTCGACGGCGTATCCTCTCCTGTTGGAGGACATCCGGGCATGCAGAAGATAAGGTTGAGGAGAAAAAGTTACCTGTGAGCTCTGTGAAAAGCTTATCTACAGATTACCCTCACTCGATTACGGCTTCATCTTTCTATACCTGTTCTTTTCTCTTTTGGGGCAAGCACCAGGGGATATGTCCTAGAACCAGAGTTGGGTTATCTGCATAATTTCAACATAGCGTCAGGGAGACTGCTCTATTAGTTATAATTCACAATTTTTTTCGCACAAAATTCAACCTCGACCGCCTTAAATGAGTGAATGTTTCACAACTGTTTGACTGTACAAGGCACCCTGGCCAGTCCTCCACTGTGGGTATGTGCCATTCCTTCACAGGAAAACAACAACAACACTCGAATTTTACGTGTACGTGAAAGAGGAAGCGATGTTTTGATTTTTAGTCCCATTTAATTGACGAACGTATTGAGCTGCGTCTGCTATCATCTGTCACTAAATCAGTTTTCCGCATCAGTAGTGCTAGCACAACCGGCCTGTAATAACCCTTTCACCTGAGCAGTTTCGATGTCTATTGAGTCAACTGTAATCGAATGAAATGGGGATTGGCTGGTACCACACTGCGATTTTCAAATAATGCTAAACTCGATGGCGATCGAAAATTGGTTTGAAAATTGGATTCTGATGAGAGGAAATGGCGCAGTAATTGTCTCACATCTCGGTGGACACCCAAACCGTGCAGTAAGGGAAGGGAGGAAGGTGGGAGTGAAAGAGGAAAGGGATAAAAGACAGATTTAGCTGTGCTTACGAATGTGCTTGCGTACGCAAAGCGCTACGGCGCTGCGTGCGTTACGCTGTCCGCTCCGAAGTATGGTTTTAGCTGGCCGTGTCGTAGCGTCCCTCAATAGGCACGCGAAAACACTAGACAAGACGTCAAAGCACACCAACGCTCGGTTGCAGAAAATTTCATCCATGATTACTGATAACTAGGGTGAGTGCATTGGGAGCCTTCTTTTTTTGTTCCAAGAAGAAAAACTGTGCAAACCAAAGAAAATGTAAGAACTGACTAAAAGCTAGAAAACTGCTTCGCCAGGTGTCGTTGCTACGAGGAAAACACGCTGCATTTAGTTAGGCCTAGGAGCTTGAATATCGCCAAATTGTCTGAAAAACAGGGGCTAGTTATCGCTTATACCGCTACGTGTTGGCAAGGGTAGGTGAAATAAAAGCGAACCGCTACCATTTGAGCAAGCTATTGCGTCGGAGAATCCAGCGGCGACATGTATTTATTCCGACGCGGGCGAGCAGGGCGCCGCCATCTTGTCAACGTTAACATACGCAAGCCACGCAAGCGCCGCAACGCAAAGTCCGCTGGCTAGCGTACGCACGCAATTCGCAGGGCTTGCGCTAGCGTTTTGCGCATGCGCACTACCGTCCCCGCAAACTCCTTGCGTACGCTAAGCCGTTGCGCACGCAGAGCTAAAAATGTCTAAAGAGGTGCCGTAGTAAAGGGCTCCGGAATAATTTAGACCACCTAGTGACCTTTACGTGCACTGGTATCGCAAAGCACACGGGCGCCTTTTGCGTTTCGCCTCCACCGAAACACGGCCGCCGTGGCCGGGTTTGGACCCGGGAACTGCGACTCAGTAGCCGGGCGCTCCAACCACTGAGCCACCGCGGTGGGTTCGATGGGGAAAATTGTAATAATTGGTTTTTTGGGGAAAGGAAATGGCGCAATATCTGTCTCATATATCGTTGGACACCTGAACCGCGCCGTAAGGGAAGGAAATAAAGGAGGGATGGGGATCTACCAAATGGAGCTTTGCGGATGGCCACTGGAATCACAGAAATCCCTTAGAACAGCCTCTCGCTAGCTATAGACTGAAAAAAAGAGATAGAAACACAAACTAAACAGGTAAAATTGTTATTATTTTTAACTATAAAGTTTAAAACTATGTGAAGTTGCGAAAACTTACTCTTTTTTCCTTAGTCAAAAGGAAGCTCCGTAGACTGTCAGATGTAAACAAGCTAAATTGAAAAACTGAAAATTGTTTTTTTGGAGGAAAGGAAATGGCGCAGTATCTTTCTCACATATCGGCGGACACCTGAACCACGCCGTACTGCAAGGGATAAAGGAGGGAATGAAAGAAGAAAGGAAGAAAGAGGTGCCTTAGTGGAGGGCTCCGGAGTAACTTCGACCACCTGGGGATCTTTAACGCGCACTGACATTGCACCGCATACGGGCGCCTTATCGTTTCGCCTCCACCGAAATGCAGCCGCCGCGGTCGGGTTCGAACCCGGGAACTCCGGATCAGTAGCCGAGCGTTCTAACCACTGAGCCACCGCGGCGGGGTAACAAGCTGAATGATAATAATAATAATAATAATTGGTTTTGGGGGAAAGGAAATGGCGCAGTATCTGTCTCATATATCGTTGGACACCTGAACCGCGCCGTAATGGAAGGGATAAAGGAGGGAGTGAAAGCAGAAAGGAAGAGAGAGGTGCCGTAGTGGAGGGCTCGGGAATAATTTCGACCACCTGGGGATCTTTAACGTGCACTGACATCGCACAGCACACGGGCGCCTTAGCGTTTTGCCTCCATAAAAGCGCATCCGCCGCGGTCGGGTTCAAACCCGGGTACTCCGGATCAGAATCCGAGCGCCCTAACCACTGATCCACCGCGGCGGGTAACAAGCTGAATGCCGATTTCGTTCTGCGTCGTATCCGTGCATTTCGTTGAGTTCGCCTCTTAGCGCTCTTCGCGACGACCGAGAACGAGAAGCGCCGCAACGACAGCAGCGGAAATTCTATCCTGCACGGTCACTGGTCTGTGACAGCTGCGACATAAAAAATAATAAATTCTTGTGAAACAAAGCCCACATTCTCACCGGTCATCTCACATCCATCGCTGTCGGTGGATTGTGTCGAACTGTGACGTATATGAATCGCTTCTGCGGAGAAACTTTCAGTTACCAAATAAACTGACAGTTGGTCATACGATGTGATGCTACAAATCTGCGTTGGTGTTAGATAATCGCCGCTGGCGCTTAAGGGTAACGGAGAGGATTCCAAGAGAAAGTAAGCGTAGCAGAGGGCGGCATAAATTTAGGTGGCCGGATGAGATCAAGAAGCGTGATGGGACATGGTGGCCGCAGCTGGCAAAGGACAGGAATAATTAGTGACATGGGAGAGGCCTGTGCCCTGCAGTGGGTGTAGTCAGGCTGATGATGACGATGACCAAGGACAAAAGTACCTGACCCTCCCCTCCAAGTTCCCGACTACCTCACCACCCCAGAATGAACTCGTCAAAATGAACTCCCGTTTTTTTTTTTTTGACCGGCACCGTGTGAAGTGAGAGAGGAGGGGGGGGGGGGCGTCAATTACTTTTGTCCCTGATAGTTCAGTTCGCTTTTGCATTTTCGCTTTTACACTGGTAACCTGGGCAATGCGTCTTTAAATGTGATTTCACCTTCGCTTTTTTGTTCCGATGCTACCTGAGCTTACGGTGTGTGGAGGCCTTCTGGAGGAGTGGAGGTGGTGGTGGAGGCTACAGACCCAGACAACACTATTTCACCGAATAAGGCATGTGGGAGGAAGTCTTGTGGAGAGCGTAGGTGGGTGGAGGTTTCCGACCATAGACTCACAATGGCACTTCTGCTGCTAACGCAGTGAAAGTACCAACGCAAACGCTTACCCTTGTAGCAAAACGAAGTTCAGCGACAGCTGTAGTGGGGCGAAATACTGATCCCACTCGCACGGTTTAGTAATTCTGGGCAAAAAAGAAATGTATTGTCTGCAATTTTGTCCGCGTTGCAAACTCAGCTGAGCATTGAAACTTCTTACTGCACGAAGCAATAGAAATCAATTCCTTGGACAAATCCGAAACTGCCGCCATGGTGGCTCAGTGGTTATGGCGCTTGCCTGCTGACCCGAAAGACGCGGGTTCGATCCCGGCCGCGGCGGTCGAATTTCGATGGAGGCGAAATTCTAGCGGCTCGCGTACTGTGCGATGTCAGTGCACGTTAAAGAACCCCAGGTGGTCGAAATCTCTGGAGCCCTCTACTACGGCGTCCCTCATAGCCTGAATCGCTGTGGGACGTTAAACACCCATACACCAAACCAAACCAATTCGAAGCCATTATGTGCCACTTCTCCATTAGCAACATTTGTTAACCAAGTGGACAGCTTGCTGGCTGCAGAGAGATGCATGTGCTTTTTTTCTTTTTGAAATGAAATACGTGATACTCTGACATGCAACATTATGGGTATCCCTGTGTGGCCTGCTTTTCTATTTACTCTAAATTTGCTGCGCTGGAAGAACTGTTATTGTCAGAAGGAAATTGGGTATAGCAATTTGTGTTTCCCTTTTGTTTGGGTTTCCATTGTGGTCGTTTCGCTCCGTACGGGAGTTGCATCACACATCGAGCAGTTACTTTCTACTCAATACTGTCCACTTAGTCATACGAGACGTTCTGTATGCAATAAAATTGTTGGCGCTCTTACTGTCACGTCATTGCTCTATAGGGCGGGAATTCTTGTCACGACACCACGCCGTCATCGATAGTACCCGTGCCGAAGTCGCGTTTTTCGTGCTGTGCATGCCGACCGGATGCTGGTACACATTCGAACTCCAAATTTCAAGCCGCAGAAGAGACAGACATTCCGCCTTGCTCTTCTGTTTGCCTCCGCGTAAATTGTGCTTTTTTCCCCCGAACTCTAAGGTCTTCTTTACGCCGTTTCATATGTCTTTATCTTGCAGCGATGTCTTCCTCTGCCACTGGCCGTCCTTAAAACCACACATGGCGATAATTCGCGGCGGCACGCCTCGCTATGGCTTCGTGCCATGAGTTGTATTTTACGAAATGTATTTTGCGTATGTACTTTGCGAAGTGAAGCTCGGTTTCAGCGAAGAGGCTACCAGCGCTCGCTTCGCCTATCCCTAGGCATGTAATGGTTTATGGTTTATAGGGGTTTAACGTCCCAAAGCGAATCAGACTATGAGGGGCGCCGTAGTGAAGGTCTGCGGATAATTTCGACCACCTGGGTTCTTTAACGTGCACTTACATAGCACAGTACACGGGCCTCTAGAATTTCGCCGCCATCGAAATTCGGCCGCCGCGGCCGGCATCGAACCCGCGTCTTTCGGGTCAGTAGCCAAGCCCCATAACCACTGAGCCACCGTGGCGGGCCAGGCATCTAAACTGTTCAGAGAGAATACAGTGGTTGTAGTGAAATCCTGGTAGGAGCTGTGTAACTGAAAAGAGTGTTGTAAGGCATTCCCTTTAATGTGCTTCATATTGTTTACAGTATTGAAAATGGGGTTCTTTGGCGCACCATTTAATCTGATAATGCGAGGCGACTGAATGCTGAAGCGACCGTAGCCGAGCAACACTGCCTAAACGCGCCACTCTGCGGCCAAGTCTCGTCGTTTCCCGCGGGTGTTCTGCGGTGGCAGCGGTAGAGACGACGGCCGTCGCCACCGCGCGTCGCGTCGAAAGGAGCATCGCTTCATGCGAGCACCGCGCCGGGTGCGTAGTGACGTATCAGTTTGCAAAACTACCCACGCAGCTTGAATCGGGGTGAATGCCTGGGACGCGTCCAACCCCTCACGTCCTCCCAGTTCCGTCTCGGTCACCCAGTTTAGCGCTCAATGCCCCAATCCCGTCTCGATACTTGGCCCAGCGGCCGCCTACGGACGCGTTCTCGAATATACGGCTGACAACGTGCTAGCCAATTATATCAAATCAATTTATTTAGCATTTATTCCAATACAGAAATAAATGCAAGGATAAGAACAAAAAGCTTCTTCTCGAGCAGCTTGACAACGGTTCTTACCCCGTTCTTTTCGGCAACGAATAACAGCAGAATAAAACGCAGTTGCGATTGAAACTTCACACTTTGTAAAGAGCATGCTGTAGACATAATAATAATAATAATAACTTGTTTATTTCCATCAGTGATGGGGGAGACTGCGGATAAAAGCCGCTTGACAACAAGCGACTTGACTGAAGCCCGCAGCCTCCCTACAAAGCAGGCAGCGATAGGACAACAACAGCAAAAAAAAAAAAACTCGCAGAAAGCACAATATTCAAAATTATTGCACGCACACTTGATAGTCACAACAGGTAAACATAACAAAAGGCAAGATAACACTTTTAGTTGTTATTGTAAGCAAGGATTGTTAATGAAATGTTGGCATAGGGTTCGTACAGAAATCGTATGCAAATCTATACCTGATTTGTGAAACGAATTTAAAAGGGTTGGCAGTGTGTATGACACTTTTTGCCTGGAATAATTTACCCGCGCAGTGACCACTTTCCACGGTTCTGTGTAACGGGTGGTGTAGGAATGTGTGTTTTTATCGAGATCTGATAATTCATGAAAAAACTTGAGATTTTCTTTCACCTCCCGTTTGAAAGCCAGACTTAACTTATAGTTATAAAGATTAAACGCGCGTATTATGTTTGCTTTCGAAAATAGCTGTGAAGTATGGGAATGATACGGTACATTAAAAAGTGCTCGAACAATTTTTTTTTGAAGTATATGTATTCTGTCAAGATTTGTACGTGTCGTGGTACCCCATACCAATACACAATAATACAAAGAAGAAAAAAAGAGAGTATTGTAAATAAGAAGCTTTATATTGAAAGGTAATATAGCTCTGTGTCGCGCCGTCATACCAACAATAGTAATTGTAAACGCAAAATACCACATATTGGTCAGAAGTAATAATGCAGGTTCAATGTAACTGACAGACATGGATTCAATAAGACCAATACTATACTCATCGCTGATAGTCGCTGATCGCTGATAGTAATCATCGCTGATAGCCGACGTCTTTGTTTGAAGTCCTGCTGTTGTACTTGACGTAACATTGCACTGTCTGGTTTTGCTGTGCCTCGCATACCTTTTTTTTGTCAAATGCTGCTGTGTGCGCTGATGCCACCCTATGATTGTAATGGTGCAGTGTCACACCCAAAGCAAGCGTGCCGGTTTCTATGTTGTCGATGGCGGCGTCGGATCAAACCCATGGATTTGCTCCCGCGGTCTGCGCGCGTCGTGTCAACCGTGCACGAGCCCCGCCAGAGCCCGAGCGTCGCCGGCCGGCGACCCGCGCGTGATTCATGGCACGACAGAACCAGCCGAGCTCGCCGGAACCGATACAAGCCGCGTTAATCGCGCCCACTGGCTCCTTTTTTTTCCTGGTCGGAGGCGGCCACGTGTTTTTCTCCCTCGCTCTCTCTCTCTGATCGACCTGCCTTCCCCGTCGGCTATCTGCCTTCCTGCTCCACGGCAGATAACAACACCCGCCGGTCGTCGTCATCTTTTCTTCCCCTGCTCAAAGTCAAAACAATTCCGCGCAGCGCTGTCGCAGAGCCGGGCGCGGACGGTCGGAGCTGAGTCTTCCGGCCAGAGACATAGGTCCTGTCGGCGCAGGGGATCGTGTCGTAACCACATAAGAGCGATAAGTACCGCTTGAGAAACGCGTGGATATATAGTGAGATATGCTGCACCTGCTGACGACCTTAATGCTTTGCTGATTGAGCTTGATTTTGTGCCGATGTTGGAGATTTGCTCTATGTACGCGGTCTGTTAGGTGTCCAGGTTCCATGCAGAGGATATCATTTTGTATACGCACATCGTTTCTGGGTTCTTTCTATTAGCTGGATGATTGATTGTTCACATAGCAGTGTTGTGCGTGATCTAGTTTGCTCCGAGCGGGTAAAAGCCAAGGTGCACGCTCAACGCTACTTACAAAGAGTGCGGGTACGTGCCCCGCATGTTGTCAACATGTGGCCGACTTTGTCCCGAGCGGCGCGCCAAAAATTGCCCTTGCCTCAACCCTATACGTGTCTACTACCGGCTGTGCAATGCGGGTTTGTGGGCATAAAGTTTTCTGTTACTACTAATTTATTTCACACTCTGAAGTGGCGAAGCGGCAACCGCTTAAATGCGTAGCAGGAAGCTGTATACTGCTGAGGTGTGGTGTAGGTAAATATTACTTCACTGATCTCGACCATAGGCGCAGCGCTCATTTGGCTGGTCCTCCGGAGCCGCGGCGCAAGCTGTACAACATCAGTTCAGCACGACAGACTATAAGTACATTAGCCGCGACCGAAGATCTCGCTCTTGACAGCACGTTCATAGACGCAGTTGTCGCACTGATGAAACAACGCAGCAAATAATCGTCTCAGTAGAACGGAGGTGCGACTGAAAGTGGTATCTGTTGGACACCCGAACTATGCAATAAACCAGGTATCCAAAAATGTCCGCAGTAAAAGAATTTCTCATTTCGGCCACAAAAAAAAAAAAACGTGCCTTACAAGAGCAGTAGCGTTCTTATTTGTGACTGACATGAGTGACCATTTTTGAGACTATTTATTTATAAGGCAAGGGATAGCCTCAGTCCTTTATGTGCCATAAAACTCGGCACAACACAGCACACCAACACAACACAACACAACACAGCACAACACAACACAACACAACACAACACAATATACTTGTTTGGCGGCGCCCTGGTACCCGCGGGTCACCGTGCAAGTGTTTTTACCTGCCGAGTTTCTAGGCTTGAGAAAGGAGGAGGCGAACGCGGGAAGAGACCATATGAGGATGGCTTCGAGGTTGAAAGAGCCGTCTTCACCCGGCCTCAAAAATGCAGCGGCCAATTTTCTTACTTTCCGCCGCAGTGCACGAAACTGTACGTTTCGCACAACGGGCGTGCCTTCAGTTAGCGGCCGCTTCCTCGATCGGCACAGCGCGATCGCGATGTGGGTCAGTCGACGTCCGGGAACCATGACTTAAAGGTGGCGATAGCGACTGCCGCATTTATCTGCGGTTTGTGTCCGTTCGTGGGTAATTTTGCCATTCGCTCGATTACACCAGTCGCATTCGGTGCCGTAACGGACCGCGCAACAACCATGGCAGAGCGTTTTGCTCAGAAGCGCAGGATATGGTACGCTCTCTCAAGCTCGGAAAAAGGTTCCATACCAGAAATACTTAAAGGTACACGAAAAATGTTTTAAATAAAAAATAAATTCTTTTATTTTTTGTGACTTATAATACGTTTGTTCCGCAGAAAAAGATGAGGAGGAGGAGGGGGGACTATAATGGAACAGGAGAGGTCTGCCTGGATGTCGGACTGGCATGCTACTCCAGGAAAAAGACTGATTGCCGAGAAGGCAGGAATTCAAGGCGGAGAATTTTTTTCCTCTTTACTATATAGGTCCTAACTTGTGCTTTCAAAACCGAAAATGGCATGGCGGCTGCGTTTCGATGGAGGCGAAACGCTAAGGCGCCCGTGTGGTGTGCGATGTGAGTGCACGTTAAAGATCCCCAGGTGGTCGAGATTATTCCGGAGCCCTCCACTACGGCACCTCTAATTCTTCCTTTCTTCTTTCACTCCATCCTTTATCCCTTCTCTTACGGCGCGGTTCAGGTGTCCAACGATATATGAGACAGATACTGCGCCATTCCCTTTCCCCAAAAAACCTATTATTATTATTATTATTATTATTATTATTATTTTTATTTTTATTATTATTATTATTGTTATTATTATTATTATTATTATTATTATTATTATTATTATTATTATTATTATTATTATTATTATTATTATTATTATTATTATTATTATTATTATTATTTGCGATAAAGATGAAGTGTGGCAAGTGCGCTGCACGCACTCGCGCGCATGGGGGGAGAGAAGTGTGATGACCCCCATAATGCGCAGGTCCACACGGGACGGAGAGGCAAAGAGACACCGTATGGCTCAGTTTAAACAAACAGGTATATTCAATAATTACACATGATGAAGATTATACATCAGAGGCTGGGGCGTCCGAGCTTACGTGCCGACGACTTCATGGGGGCGATGGAGTGGCTCCGGAGTTGGGCTCGAGCGGTTGCTGGCAGAAGCTGCACGCCGTCGGGGCTTCGGCGCTGAAGGCCCTCTTGGCGAATGATGTCGTCCTGAGCGTGTATGCAGTAGAATTTCAATAGTCGTCCGTTTCTTCGAGGATGGTTCCCAAACCCTTCCTTTAGTGTCGTTCGGCTTGGAAGATGAACAGGAGGCGAGCTTGTAGATGATGACAGCAGAGCATAATTTTACAACAGAACAAACTTTGCACTACTTTACTCATCGACCGGGCAGGTTAGTGCCTAAGTAGCATCACATTACATGCTAAGCATGGAGCCCCAGCTCAGACTGGACTGCATCCGTTTACATGTGCTTTTAAGCACTTGATTAACAAAGGACTAAGGGCGGTCATTTCCAGTGGCCCGCCCAAAGCATCAATTCTCCAATCCAAAATAACATGCGAGATGGGGACCACCCCTTGGGTTGGGCTTAGCCTCGAACCCAGAGTCTGTTAACAATACAAACTAAATAAACAACAAAAACGCCACCACTCTCTCTCAAGTGAGAGTATACACAGGCTCTCTCTTCGGAGCTAATTCACTAGCGCCTGTCTTTCCACATTCTTGGCGAGTACTGCCTGTCCGCCATGACAGGTGTCCGTCACGGCCCTTCTGGGAAGCTGTGGGTGCCTTCCCGGCGATAGCCCACGACAAAGGGGGGGGGGGGGGGGGGGGGGGAGGGAAAGAATGTTGTCTTCGCGGTAGCGCATAGCGTCGGCTGTGGTACGGCGCGCTCTGGCCCGCTGACAGCTCCCTTGTCCTGGAATGTGCCCGGAAATTGGGGAGGATAAAGACTGTTTCCCCGGGGCGGCGGCGGGTCCGGTTGTTCTGGTCGTCACTCAAAGAGCATGGCTGGGTAATTGATGATGCCGCTGTCACGGGTCTCCGTCTACGCCGCGCCGTCGAACGTGGATCCTCGTAGCACACACGGAATGTCACACTCGCTCACCCTCCAGAAGAATGTTCTCCGAACATTTGGGTCCACGCAGCTCCCCTTGTCTTTCTGAATCGCCTCGCACAGTGCGTCCGACAAAACACTTTTCGCTGCACTCAACACCACTGCACAACACCATATGCCTCCGCTGTCAATACTGGCGTCTCCAGGGGCAGCACTGATCTTCTTTTACAGATAAACATGAAACTCAGCACCCAAGCCTCTCCTTTCTAGTCCAAACTGGACGAAATAAATTTACCACAGTTACAAAGGAGCTCCCACTTCTAGCACGATCACGGCACAGACAAAAATATAGATAACGAAAGGAAGTAGGGCAGGTTCTGCATGCGCTCTGCATGCTCTCCTGTGAAGGTGTTACTTAATGACAGAAAGGTTTAACTACCAACTCCGATAACTTAACACATAAGCACATAGCAATGTTATGAGCTGTGGCATTACACAATTCTAACCAGTTCAAAACTCCGCTCTGTTTACGCCATTAGTCCGACTTAGCTTTCCGATTTCGCAGCGGATATCGGCCTTCATGAGTCATACTAAGTAAGTCTGTGCCCCTTTGTCTGCTTTGGGACTCGCGAGGGCTCGTGGCAGGAGCCTCTCCTGGCGTTATCTGCGCGGCAACCTCGCGCGCTTCTTCTTCTAGCAATGCATGAAGTAAATCCGGTGGCATTCTGGCCGTCACCTCTGGCGCCTGCCGAACAGATGCAGGAGAGGGCGTTTCTTGCGAACTATCTGCGCGCTCCGCTTCACTTCTGTCCCCATCAAAATCCGCGCTTTCCCTTTCCTCATTTCGTGAATACTGAACCGGTGCCGACTTGAGGCGATTTGCGTGTATCCTTATCAAGCGCCGGTTCACGTCTCGGACTCTGAAGTTTACCGGAGAAAGCTTCTCGACAACCTCGCACGGTCCTCTCCACTTCGTCTGGAACTTACGAGCTAGCCCAATCTGCCTTTGGCAGTTTTCAATGTACACGCTGTCCCCCACATTAAACGGCGCGTCTCTAGCACTGCGATCGTGCACCTCCTTCCTGCGCTTCGCCGCTTTCTTTAAGGCCTCCTTTGCGATGTCCCTCGCCACTTGCAAGCGCGATTCTAGCTCCACCTTATAGTCGTCCAGTGAAGCGTATGGGACACGACGGGGGCCCTCTGGCACTTCACTAGGCTGGTCCGGGTCTCGGCCGTAGAGAAGAAAGAATGGCGATTCGCCCGTGCTCTCGTGTGCTGCGGAATTGTAGGCAAACATTGCATACGGGAGCCACAAGTCCCAGTCCCGCTGGTCGCGCGAAACAAAATGCGACAGGAACCCGGCCACGGTTTGGTTCAGTCGCTCCACCGCGCCGTTGCAAGCCGGATGGTACGGTGTTGTCTGCTTCTTAGCGATCTTAAGCAGCTCGCAAACTCTCCTCATTAGCTGCGACACGAAGTTCGTTCCCCGATCTGTCAAGAGTTGCCTCGGGGGTCCATGTCGGAGCACGATCTGTTCGACAAATGCTCTTGCAACCGTGTCTGCCTTCTGATCTGGGAGTGCTACCGCTTCCGCGTATTTTGAAAGGTGATCGACAAATACTAAAATGTACTTGTTTCCGGAAGTGGTCGTGGGCAATGGGCCCATTATGTCCATACCTGTCCGCTCGAAGGGAGCCGAAACCTCAGGGAACGGCTGAATTGGAGCTGGTCTTCGTCCCTTGGGTGTTTTTCTTTCGAGACAGGAATGACACTTCGCACAGTAGTCTCTAACATCCTGTCGCATGCCACTCCAAAAGTACAAACGCTCCACACGCCTGCGTGTCTTCGCTACGCCAAAATGACCGGCGCATGGCGCATCGTGAAACGCGCGAAGAACCCTTTCTGTCCACGACCGAGGTATGACGACTCTCTCCCAAGCGGTTTTCTCTGGTCTCCCTTTCCTGGTTGGCCTCGTGCGCCGACACAGGGTGCCGTCTTTGCCAATGAAATAACCTAGCTGTTCGGGGTGAGACGGTGCGTCCTCTAAGCTTTCGATTATTCGCTTCAGGTCCGGATCTTTGCACTGCTCTGTGCGTAATTCGGCGGGGTCGACTACGGGGACAAACTCATCTATAGCTGCCACGGCAGCTGTGCGGCTGAGTGCATCAGCATTCAGATGCGTCTTTCCTAACTTGTGCTCAACTTCAAAGCAGTATTCCTGCAGGTGTAGATTCCATCTAGCGAGTCGCGAGCTAGGGTCCCTGACACTCATCACCCATTTCAGAGGATGGCAGTCTGTGACTGGCTTGAATTTGCGGCCGTAAAGGTAGCATCTGAAGTGCTTTACTGCCCAGACAACGGCGAGGCACTCTCTTTCCGTAGCTCCGTACTTTTGCTCTGTGGGGCTCAGCTGTCGGCTAGCAAAAGCAACGGGATGTTCTTTGCCCTCGATAACCTGAGAGAGCACGGCACCAGCTGCGAACTTTGACGCATCTGTGGCCATAACGAAGGGCAAATTAAAATCCGGGTGGCGCAACAGCGGTGCACTCATTAGCTTCCTTTTCAGGGCCCCAAAGGCATTCTCCGCGTTTTCGTCCCAGCGAAAAGCGACATTTTTGGCTGTTAAGGCGGTGAGCGGCTTAGCGAGCTTGGCGAACTCCTCTATGTGCCTTCGGTAGTAACCGATCAGGCCGAGAAACTGCCGGACCTGGCGGACGCTAGTCGGGGATGGAAAATCCGAGACACACCTTAGTTTCTCAGGGTCCGGTCGCACGCCGTCAGCTGAAACAACGTGCCCGAGGTATTTCACCTCGTTTTTGAGGAATTGGCACTTAGAGGGCTTCAGCTTGAGACCCGCTCCTCTTAGTCGCACCAAAACCTGCTCAATATCGCGCAAATGGATCTCAAAACTGTCACTGTATATGATTATGTCATCCATATACACGAAGCACAGCCTCCCCAGAAGACCTGCCAGGATAACATCAGCGGTTCTCTGCCAGACAGCAGGGCTGTTGGCCAGACCCATCGGCATTCTTTTCCATTCATAGTGCCCTGAGGGCGTGTTGAATGCCGTTTTCTCGTCATCTGCCGGATCCATTGCTATCTGCCAGAATCCCGCCGCCATGTCCACTACCGTGAAGTACCTGGCAGAGCCCAGCTGAGAAAGCGTCTCCTGTATATTGGGGATGGGGCATGGATCGATGCGAGTTACGGCATTTAGTTTGCGGTAGTCCACTACCAATCGATACGAGCCATCTGGCTTTTCCACCAATAGTGCTGGTGCTCCCCAGGGTGACTTTGAGTGTTCGACAATGCCGCGATCAATCAGGTCCTGCACCTGCCGCTCCATCTCCTCACGTTGGGAGTAAGGAATCCTGTACGCACGCTGGTAAACGGGCGATGAAGTGCCGGTTTCTATCCTGTGCTTTATAACGCCACAGCAGCCCAAATCCAGGTTGGACGCGGCGAATACCTCCGAGTAGTCGTTCAGCAAACCAGCCAGAGCCTCCCTCTCCCTGGATTTTACGTGAGAAAGATCGAACGACACCTTTGGAGCAGCCGAAGGACTAGCATGCTCTACAGTTGCGAGTACCGTATCGGTGGGCTCACGTTGCTCTATCGCAGAGGTGAAGAAAGCCAATGTTTTGTTCTTGGGAAGGCTCAGTGGCTGCTGGGTACAGTTAACCACCCGTAGGGGCACTCTGTGGGCGTCATTAACTGTCACGAGGCACGCGGCTGCCTTCAGGCCATTGCTGAGAGAGTCGACCGGCTCAACCACTCCCACGGCGCCGCTCTCTACATCTGAAGGCACAAACGCGTACAAAATGTGCTACGACCAAGGAAGGACGACCGCCTCCTCGACCAGCCGGACGGCAACCCGCGAATATACCTTCTCCAATGATCCCACTGTTTGACGGGTGTCAATATCGGTAATGCGAATCTCAGCCCCTCTCCTGTTCAAAAACGGAACCTTTGAGCCGCCCGCATTAACCTCTTCCTCAGAGAATGAGACTACTACCTTCCCTTTTCTCAAAAAATCCTGCCCTAATATACCTGACACTCCGTTTGGCAGAGACACCGTGTCCGGGCATACGTAGCAGGGGTGCTCCAATGCAATTCCGCCGAGAGAGAAGTGTAACCGGTAGAGTCCACTTATGCCAAGAGGATCCCCCGTTATGCCTACAAATTTGGTTGCCATACCACCAGACGCTTCCAACACCTCGCGGTCCCCCTTCCTTCGAAGCGTGTTAAAACTGCTCTCCTTAAGCAATGTCACCTTTGACCCCGTATCTATCAACAATTCCATGCAACAACCATTTAACTTGCAACGCACAACAGGGCATGCCTCGTCGGCCACACAAACTACCACCACCTCATCATCCACTGCTCCCTCCCCACGCTCCTCAGGCTGGGGAGGACTAACTAGTTTTTTGACTCGGTATCTGGAGCCCCGCTGTAGGCTTGCTTAGGGCGTGTCTCGCCTGCTTCTCTTTGTGGCTCCCCACGGCGCACGTTTTGGCAGAACCTGGCGATGTGTCCGCGACCCTGGCAAGCGAAGCATACGATTTCTTCAAAATCTCGCATACCGCGCCTGTAGCTTTGTGGCGGTCTCCGGTTTCCAGCGAATGGGCGCTGTTGAGCGCGCGCTTCAACCTGGCATTCTACCTGCTGAGATAGCAGCTGTTCTAAGCGATCTAACCGCTCTGTCAAGAGAGCAACCTCAGGGTTGAGCACCGCTCTCTCTATGACGCGTACTCTCGCTGCGGCTGTCGTTAACGCCTCATTTTGTTCCTCATCCAATGCGGCCTCCACGGCTTGGTCGAAATTGCTCGGCTTGCGCGAGAGCACGAACCGGCGCACGGGGTCTTGCAGACCAGCCACGAACAAAGCGGTCATTTCCTCTTTAAGTAGATCCTCCGCGTATTTCTTCCTTAGCTGGTCTCCTTCCTCCTCCCTGCTTAACGTATCGCGTGCTAGGCGCTGAAGCCGCGACGCAAATGTTCGCACGTCCTCCCCTACCATCTGTCCGGCGTCACGGAACCTCTGTACCCGCACGTGACGTGGTTCAGTGTCGAAATGCTCAAAGGCGAGCTTCCTAAATTCCGCAAATGATTTTGTGGATTTTACTTTTTCGTCTCGCCAGGCAAAATCATGAGCAGCTCCTGCCATCTTACACCTCGCCATTCCCAGCATTTGAGCATCGGACCATCCCCCCATTTTCCCAATCTCTTCTAGCATGGAAAAGAAATCGCAGATTGGAACCCCTGTCTTATCTCCCGTAAACGTCGGAATGACGCTTCCTAATGGCAGCATGCTTGCTCCGAGCGACGGCTGTGGAGTGGGAGCTCCCTCAGATACAGTCATTTTTTTTTTCAAGCCCTCCAGTGCCTCAAGCCTCTCAAATGGGGGTAAAAGTCCCACAATCAGTCCCGTGATTCCCTTTTGATTACAATTTTGTAGTCATGAATGTCACAGCATTCAGAGGACATTTGCTTTTGAGACCCCACTTCTGACACCAGTGTGATGACCCCCATAATGCGCAGGTCCACACGGGACGGAGAGGCAAAGAGACACCGTATGGCTCAGTTTAAACAAACAGGTATATTCAATAATTACACATGATGAAGATTATACATCAGAGGCTGGGGCGTCCGAGCTTACGTGCCGACGACTTCATGGGGGCGATGGAGTGGCTCCGGAGTTGGGCTCGAGCGGTTGCTGGCAGAAGCTGCACGCCGTCGGGGCTTCGGCGCTGAAGGCCCTCTTGGCGAATGATGTCGTCCTGAGCGTGTATGCAGTAGAATTTCAATAGTCGTCCGTTTCTTCGAGGATGGTTCCCAAACCCTTCCTCTAGTGTCGTTCGGCTTGGAAGATGAACAGGAGGCGAGCTTGTAGATGATGACAGCAGAGCATAATTTTACAACAGAACAAACTTTGCACTACTTTACTCATCGACCGGGCAGGTTAATGCCTAAGTAGCATCACATTACATGCTAAGCATGGAGCCCCAGCTCAGACTGGACTGCATCCGTTTACATGTGCTTTTAAGCACTTGATTAACAAAGGACTAAGGGCGGTCATTTCCAGTGGCCCGCCCAAAGCATCAATTCTCCAATCCAAAATAACATGCGAGATGGGGACCACCCCTTGGGTTGGGCTTAGCCTCGAACCCAGAGTCTGTTAACAATACAAACTAAATAAACAACAAAAACGCCACCACTCTCTCTCAAGTGAGAGTATACACAGGCTCTCTCTTCGGAGCTAATTCACTAGCGCCTGTCTTTCCACATTCTTGGCGAGTACTGCCTGTCCGCCATGACAGGTGTCCGTCACGGCCCTTCTGGGAAGCTGTGGGTGCCTTCCCGGCGATAGCCCACGACAAAGGGGGGGGGGGAGGGAAAGAATGTTGTCTTCGCGGTAGCGCATAGCGTCGGCTGTGGTACGGCGCGCTCTGGCCCGCTGACAGCTCCCTTGTCCTGGAATGTGCCCGGAAATTGGGGAGGATAAAGCCTGTTTCCCCGGGGCGGCGGCGGGTCCGGTTGTTCTGGTCGTCACTCAAAGAGCATGGCTGGGTAATTGATGATGCCGCTGTCACGGGTCTCCGTCTACGCCGCGCCGTCGAACGTGGATCCTCGTAGCACACACGGAATGTCACAGAAGACGACGAAGTAGGAGAATACAGATCGGCTCGACCGGATGCTACGTGTACGGTTTCATTGCTAATTATCCTTACTACGATACAACATATTTTGGCGACGAGGGTGCTGTTTTGATTCGGGACCTTCACGTGGCCAGCTCACCATCCGTCATGAGCTTTTCTGGGCTTCAGCCACCACCACCCTTCCTGCCAACTCCTGGTCGTCCTGCCCTTCCATGGGAGCAATGGGAGCTGGCGTTCCGGAATTACATGCTGGCCTCTGGTGCCTCTACTCTGGGCGCGGACAGGCGGAAGGCCATCCTGCTGAATTGCCTCGGACTGGAAGGTCAGCGCATTTTTTATACATTGGCGCCGCCGTCGTCCACTCCAGCGCCTACAGCTGCGGCGCCGCACTCCGGTGACGAGGCGCCCCGCCTTGACGAATTTGATGCGGCGATAGCCATCCTGTCGGAGCATTACAAATCGTCCGTGAATGTAATCGCCGCACGTCATCGCTTTCGCCGTCGAGTTCAGGCGCCAGGAGAGACAACCGATGAGTACGTCGCTGTCCTTCGCAGTCTTGTCGGCGACTGCGGGTTTGGGACCATGGCGGACGATATGATCAGGGACCAGCTGGTGGAGAAGACCTCGACTTGCCATCTGCGTGAGCGCCTACTCATGGAAGGCTCCTCCTTGACTCTGTCGCGCGCCATGCTCCTTGCTCGACAGTGTGAGCAAGCTTTCCGGGAAGCCAGGGAATTGGCTGAGGAGGACGCTCCAGTACATCGTGTGAGATGCGAGCGCGGATCGAGACAAACACCATCTCAGGCCCATTGCTGCAAGTGCCAAAGTCAACCATCACAACCTGCTGCTGCAATACCAGAGCGCATGTGCTACCGCTGCGGTTCTACAACTCACCTAGCGAACAACCAACCCTGCATGCCGAGCCCGCAACCGCAAGTGTCGTCGGTGCGGCAAGGTGGGCCATTTCGACTCTCTCTGCAAGTCGTCCGACCGTCCTGTTCAAGTTCAGCAAGTTTCAGATAATGCTGACACATCGTCGATGCCGGATGGCTCCAGCAGTGCGTCTATTCTCAATGTTGAAAGTCAAAAACACGGAATTTTCGCCTCAGTCCTGATTGAAGGCAAGTTCATCCGCTTCCTGATTGACACCGGCTCATCTGTGTCAATTATTTCTGAAGATCTATACCACCGATTCTTCGCTAAATGTTTCCCGCTTAAATCAACTGCAGTTCAACTATTGGACTATTCTAAGTCTCGGATTATAGTCCAAGGGTGTTTTGTTGCCACAGCAAAGTTCCACGACCGTACCGCCTGCATCCTGTTGTACGTTGTCTCGGGAGGCACAACGCTGCTGGGCCTGGATTCCATTGCCGCTCTACAAATTAAGATCAAAGGTGCATCGTTGGAATGTCTTTCCATGACACCTGATACGCCTCTGTTACCTCCTGAGCTACGTCCACACTTCGAACATCTCTTCTCCAAGGAACTCGGAGTTGCTCGTGGCTACGTGCACAAAGTCAGAGTGCAGGATTCCGTTTCTCCTGTTGCTTGCAAGCTCCGACGGCTGCCGTTTGCCATTCGTCAGCAGGTGTCCGAGGAACTCCAGAAGCTTGAAGCTCAAGACATCATTGAACGGGTCGACGCTTCCAAGTGGATTTCACCCATAGTCGTGGCTCGGAAAAAAGATGGCTCCATCCGAATGTGCGTCGATTTGCGTGAGCCGAACAAGGCTATTGTGGTCGACAGTTTTCCTTTGCCTCAAACGGAAGAACTTCTACATAGCTTGGCCGGGTCACAGCGTTTTTCGAAGTTGGACCTTGCCTCGGCTTACCATCAAGCACCACTTAGCCCTGAGAGTCGGGAATTGACCACATTCATTACCCATGATGGCCTCTTCCGCTTCAAACGAGTGTGTTTCGGCCTTGCTTCGGTGCCTTCGGCTTTTCAGAAGATGATGCACTTAATTTTAAAAGGGTGCAAAGGTGTCCTCTTCTACATCGACGACATCATAGCCCATGGCACCTCCCGACAGGAGCACCTGACCAACCTTCGTGCTGTTCTCGAGCGCCTGTCCCAAGCCGGACTCAAGCTCAACCACAAATGTGTCTTCGATGTTCCGAAGCTCACTTTCTTGGGGCATGTTGTCAGCGGTGAAGGACTGTTTCCGCGTTCTTCTGCCATCGAGGCGATTACGAAGGCTCCGACTCCATCTAACATCAGCGAGCTTCGCTCCCTCCTTTGACTTGCGGGTTTCTACTCCAAGTTTATCCCGCATTACTCCGACGTCGTTGAGCCTATGCGCGCCCTACTTCGAGGCAGCGACTCCGCCTTCACTTGGACTGCTGCTGCGGATTCAAGCTTCAAACTACTGAAGTCCATGTTGACGTCATGTGACGTGTTGCATTTTTTTTATCCTGCCCTTCCCGTGGTCGTAACGACTGACGCTTCCGGATATGGCCTTGGGGCAGTGCTTCAGCAAGACAGCGGCCATTCCCTGCAAACTGTTGCGTTTGCCTCCCGTACCTTGACACCCCAAGAAAGAAAGTACTCTGTTGGTGAACGTGAGGCCCTAGCTTGCGTTTGGGCGTGCGAACGGTGGCACGTGTATTTGTGGGGCCGGCCTTTTGTTCTACGCACCGACCACAGTGCACTTGTCATTTTGCTGTCGACGAAAGGAACGGGCCATCGGCCGTTGCGAATTTCACGTTGGTCGGCTCGCCTGTTGTGCTACAACTACACTGTAGAGTACCGCAAAGGCAATGACAACTCTGTTGCGGATGCTCTGTCTCGCCTTCCCTTACCGACCACATCGTGCAGTGAGCCCAGTGAGTTCGACGCCAGTGACGACGACTTCGTCTGCCTGCTATCGCCAGCCGTGACTCTACAAGAGCTTCAAGAGGCAACCATCAGCGACGCGGCAGTTGCTCAAGCCATTCAGTTTACATCGGCGACATGGCCGGACAAGAAATCCCTACCGGAGAACCTTAGGCCATACTATCTCCTGCGCTCGGAGCTGTCCGTCGTGCAAGGCGTCTTGTACCGAGGTGACAGGCTCGTCGTTCCCGAAAGTTTGCGACGACGCCTCATGGACATCGCGCACGAGTCACACCCCGGGATCAGCCGCACGAAAAGTCGACTGCGAGAGCTCTACTGGTGGCCGCGAATGGACGAGCACGTCGAAGAAATGGTACGGACATGCGTCGTGTGCCAGTCCTGTGACAAATCGGCTCGTCCGGTGGCAGCTCCTCTGCAACCTGTCGCCTTCCCAGAGAAACCTTGGGATAAGGTTGCCATTGATATCGTGGGGCCTTTCGACCAAGCTCCCAGTGGCTGCCGCTTCGCGATTACTCTCATGGATTATTACAGTAAGTGGCCAGAAGTTGTCTTCGCTGATGCCATCACAACTCAAACCGTTCAAGAATTCCTGCTTGGCCTCTTCGCTCGTGAGGGTTACCCTCAAGAGATTGTCTCTGACCACGGACCTCAATTTTCATCGATGGCCATGCAAACTTTCCTCCGCGAACGGGGGATACGCCATTGCTACTATTCAGTGTACCATCCCCAAGCTAATGGACCCGTGAACGATTCAATCGAGTGCTTAAGTCCTACATTCAGCTAGCTCTGTGCGAGCGACGCGACCTACGTACAGCGATTGTGGACTACCTCGGTGTCTACCGCTGTACGCCCCATGCCACGACAGGAATTGCACCAGCTGTCCTACTTCATGGCCGGTTGCCCCGCACAAGACTTAACGTCATAGGACTGCCGGATCAGTCCTTCTCAATGGATCCGACAAAAGCGCTTAAGCTTTTGCGGCAGAGGCTTGACGAGAAACAAGCGCAATACAAGCTTTATGCGGACCAGCGGAGTGGCGCCCAGTGTCGTGACTTTCAAACTGGCCAGTACGTGCGTGTCCGCAAACCAAATGTGCGAGGCAAACTGTCAGCTCGGTTTTCGGAGCTTCGGAAGGTTGTGGAGCAGCGTGGACCTGCATCTTATCTGCTGGATGATGGGCGAGTGTGGCATTCGTCCAAGTTTTCTGCGGTTCGCCCAGAAGTAGTTCAGCAGCAACTGTCCTCCTCAGCTCCAGCGGCCCTTTTCGCTGATATTTCGCCGCCTATCGACGGCAACCGAATGCCGCCGCCCAGTCCACAGTCCGGAACCGTGGTCCAGGGTCCTTCTTCGGACGCGCCTTCAATCCATATGATGCCAGCCGTTCCGCCCGCTCCGGAATCGGCAGCCGCTCCTCAACCCTCGTGTAGTAAATCCACAGCGGCAACTGCGGCTTCACCTCCTGCGGCGCCGCGCCGAAGTACTCGCAAAAAGAAGCGGCCCGCATGGTTCAAAGACTATGACATCCGCTAGACATTTTGTTTTTTTTAAGTGCGGCGGAAATGTGATAAAGATGAAGTGTGGCAAGTGCGCATGGGGGGAGAGAAGACGACGAAGTAGAATACAGATCGGCTCGACCGTATGCTACGTGTACAGTTTCATTGCTAATTATCCTTACTACGATACAACATTATTATTATTATTATTGCCTAGCCTCATAGATTTTCGTACATAAAATCTGTCTTGACGTCACCACAATTTTTATTCTTTTTCGCGGAAATGGCAGGTGGTGGGGACTCCTGCATTTCATTTTTTGCCGTTTTTTCGGTTATAAAATTTCCGTTCTCAGTGAAAGCAGCATCTTTGTCATTGCAACGAGGTAATCCCCATCGATGCAGGACAACTTCCAATTTGTTCTGAGTGTTCCGTTAAGGGGGAAGGAGAATTATTGGAAGTTATATATGGATCTTAAAGAAGCCAAGTCTCTGAAGACACCGTGACGGAAGAGTGAAACAAGATAAACGCACCTCTACTAGTGGCGTCCTGGAATTTGCAAGCATAGTTGCCATGATGGAACCATGCAGGTGCTGGCAATACATGCGCGCCCTTATGTCGCAGCGCTCCAATAGAGGATCTGGTTAGTTAGCAATTGTAGTATGTAAGAGTAAGCGTGCGTACAGGCACGAGAGAAATGAGACAACCAATAGAGAGAGAGGGAAAGACAAACAGAAAGGCAGGGAGGTTAACTAGGCAGCGCCCGGTATGCTACCCTACAAAATTTATGCATACGGCTGCATCAAACATTCAACAGAATAAACTTATGATGCGCGCACAAACAAACCACACAGACAAAAGCGAAATGTATAAATGTCTCCAACTCATAATACGTGGGGAGTATACCCGCTGGTGCGTGCTGACAAAATGTCCTCTTTGTCATTGCAAATATGTTACGCCCACTCGATCATTGCACCACGTTTTACTTGTCTGCCTAGCGGATGCTACGAACCGCTGATCGAATTATTTAGCAATGAATACATTTTTCGCAAAGGTAAGACGCGGCTCGTTAACAAGTGTCATATCGGTGGGTATTGCTAGGACTTTGCCGCTTCGCCGTCCCCATTTCAGTCGCTTATTTTGGAATGAAGATTGCGTTAAAGAATTCGAACTTCGGGAGTCCTGAATTATTTACTGGAGTACGAAACTTCAATATGTCGGCCAGCCATGTCACGACCCCTTTAATGCATAATTGGGAAAGTGGATAAGCGACATTAAAAGCTGCTCGCTAGTTCTAAAATATTTGAAATATAAAGGTTGTTGTTTTTGTGATCTCATGTTGCAGATCACGGGACATACTTTGGCGACTCTAAGTGCGCCTTAAGTATCATACTGTACGGAAAGGGTTTTCCCTAAACCTGAAAAATTGTGGAGAAATAGAAACTGCAATACTTGCCCTTTTCCTTCTCCCTTCAAGTCGAATTACACCCTTCATTGTCCCGCAGCTTACGCCTCCAGGAGCATCACCCCGCTAAGCGAATCCGTGGCTGACGCTGTTCCCATGGAGACCCTAGTCGCATCTGGCTGCAGAGCTGGCTGCAGTTCGGGGCGACGCGATAGAGGCACTCTAAAGAAAAAAGAGACTTCCGTTCCCTTGGCTCTTTTCGTACGTGTCTTATAGGACTGCGTGACGCGGGTGATATGTTCGCGGCGGCGCAGCCTAGCCGCAGAATATAATATAGAGTTTTTGACTAGCATATACCGTATATACCTTCACCGCTGACTGCGTCTGCCAACTGTCAATGCGCATGTGACCCCTTCGCGCCAGGTGCAGGCAAGCGGCGAGCGCACCTACCGCGTAGCGGCAGTACGCGGCATAAGTGGTGCGACGGGGGCGGTGCACGATATGCTTAAGACCTCTCACTCGCCAATACCAGCGGAGTGGCTGCGAGGAGGACGGTTCAGTGCCTTCTTAAGCGAAGCGTAAATGCATCCGGGGCTTCTTAAGCGTGGAGTGCATTTAAATGTAGAGAATATTTAGCGTCTACGACAACGTATCTGTCATAAAACCGCTACACGGGAGGTCTATACAACTGCGTCAGACTTCCCTGGTTTAAAACTGATGACCCTCTGTCCACAGCGGTGAAAACATCGCACCGCTATCTTTTCAGCTTTTCAACGTCGAGCTGCCGAATCCGGCTTTGCCCTCTGGAGCGCTTGTCGTCGTGGTTTATTAGTCTTCCTAGAGGTAGCCAGAGTTCAGCGCTTCTCCGGGGCTCATATCTGTCCCGTAAGAGATTTTTGTTCAGCGGTGAAGTTGCGAGGCAGACCTTCGCAGACGTACTGCTGCTTTCACGCAGAGGTTTCTCCTCGCGTCAGCCGCGCATGCCCATTGTGCGGCTGCAATGGCGAATCACTGTCTCCATTTGCGGAAGCGAGGTTCAAAACACAAAAGTCAGGCCCCCGCACTGCTGAGCGCTGCGGCGACGGTTAACCTGCAGCCACTCGGCCGCTCAAGGACCCGCTGCGGTGCAGGCATCGCTAGACGCTCCCGAAGCAAGACCGTTCGACCGGGCTCCACGAAGGACGCGGGAATCACGAGACCATAATCGACCTTTGTTAGCGCGTTCGCGAGGGAGCGCTTCGCCGCGCCTCTGCAGACCGTATTAAGCCAGCGCGCGTTCTTTTCACGCCATCGCCACGACGTGCACGCAATCTCCCGCACCGCTACACCTTGCCTGGCTCATCGGCGCAACCGAACGACGTCTTATTTCTCTTCATATTTATGTCATGTGGCTTTGCATTCTTGATGCGCATGCTAGCATTTTCACTGACAACTTGGGGTCTCCATGACAACGTCGCATATGCCAGAGTAACCGCACCGGACAATTCAAATTTCAACTAAAAAATATTTCCTCGGTGGCTTTAACTTGCAACTGCCACGGTGATATAATAAATGGTCGCTGTAATGAGCTTGCTTTATTCGATGCTTATCGCGTTCAGGGCTGAAGCGCGTGCGTTTCAAGGCAAATTATTGCCACACCAACGGCTTAGCATAGGAAGAGCGAGGCGCCGAAGCCGTTTCAGGTAAGGCGGTCTCAGGCGTGCGCGTGCGACCGGCGGTGCGTTGTCACGCTCGTGTTATATGTCGTCGTCGCCCGCAGGACGGGAAAGGAGACCGGAAGCGACCGGAAGTCAGGGTTGTCCGGCTGTCAACCCGGAAGGAAGCGGGAGTGCCAGCGGGGGGAAAGAGTGGGGGTTCATGGAAGAAGAGAGGGGTATGAAAAAGGAGTTCTTCTCTTTCTCCCCCTGTCTTTCGTTACGTCTATGCGCAGCATTAATTCTGCATGTTTTTCTTTTGCCTGCTTCCCCCTCTCCCCCGAACACAGTGGGCCGCTCTATCGTCGCTCGCGCGTGCAGCGCGTCGCTCACTTCCGCGTGCAACAGGTTGCAACCGAGGGGCACCCGCTCGCTCGCACGAAGCGGCGCCGTCAGAAGCTCGCCTAGCAGTCAGCGCTGCTGCCCTATAGGCGCCGCGGCGACATCTCTCGTGAGCCGGCGACAACTGCGGCGGTCCCGTTAGCGAGCGGCGCGCCTTCCGCGCGCTGCGACACTTTTAAATACGATAGGAATGAGATTCGTGCCCGAATTATTGTTCTTCTTTACCCCGCCGCGGTGGCTCAGTGATTAGGGTGCTCGACTACTGATCCGGAGTTCCCGGGTTCGAACCCGACCGCGGCGGCTGCGTTTTTATGGAGGAAAAAACGCTAAGGCGCCCGTGTGCTGTGCGATGTCAGTGCACGTTAAAGATACCCAGGTGGTCGAAATTATTCCGGAGCCCTCCACTACGGCACCTCTCTCTTCCTTTCTTCTTTCACTTCCTGCTTTATCCCCTCCCTTACGTCGCGGTTCAGGTGTCCAACGATATATGAGACAGATACTGTGCCATTTCCTTTCCCCCAAAAAACCAATTATTATTATGCCCGAATTATTCACGTAATGTGGCGCTCGCTGAATACGATCAAAGGCAAGAAACATGAACACATCTGGTTCAATTAATGTTCAGTCGTTGAACAGGCGGTTACATTATAGCTGCTCACCAGACAAGAGTATGATAATAATAATAATAATTGGTTTTGGGGGGAAAGGAAATGGCGCAGTATCTGTCTCATATATCGTTGGACACCTGAACCGCGCCGTAAGGGCAGGGTAAAGGAGGGAGTGAAAGGAGAAAGGAAGAGAGAGGTGCCGTAGTGGAGGGCTCCGGAATAATTTGGACCACCTGGGGATCTTTAACATGCACTGACATCGCACAGCACACGGGCGCCTTAGCGTTTTTCCTCCATAAAAATGCAGCCGCCGCGGTCGGGTTCGAACCCGGGAACTCCGGATCAGTAGTCGAGCGCCCTAACCACTGAGCAACCGCGGCGGGTACAAGAGTATGAGACGAAGCAGTTTCCGCGAGTAATCCCATTACTATATAGGGTCGCCTGCTCGAGTTATGCAGGAAGGCTCGATTAAAAAGAGGCAGTGAAATGGGCCTACGTTGGGCAGAATGCTTGGACGCTGCTAGTTAGGTCACCGTTCGCAGCAAGTGCCCTAGGAGCCGAAGGGGCGAAAATTCTACGCGGTAATGATTTTGCTCCCGTCACAGATGTATGAAAATTGTGCTAGAGGGTATTTCAGTAGGCGAGAGAATATTCGTTAACAGGTATTCTTCAAGCACTAATCACATCAGTGGTAGTTCAATGCCCAGAATGACATCTTTCCAATACTTCAGTACCGTCCATACTTATTTTATCAATCGTGTGCGCCAACGGAAGTATTCTATTGAAATTAAATCTTGCCGTCCGTGCTCTCAGCCCCTGATACACTTTCCAAAGGCGCAGTCTACTGAGTTTTTTTACCATAATTTCTTTGCCGCAGTAGAAGCCACCTTGCTTAAATAAACGCATATTCGGCGGTGGGGCTCAGAAGCGTGAGAACTGCACTTCTTCAATGTAAAAGCGTCGGCGTCTGCAAACCCTGACACTACAGACACGACAAATGTGCGCCGTCTACGCCGCAGGCAGCGGTTATAAAGTGCGTTACATTACTGAGGTACATAGGCTCCATTGTAATTGTATTTGAATGCATTAAACTGGTTCTAAGGAAACTTCTACCGGGATAAGACTCGGGATATACATCCCAGATAGCACTCACTGTATTTCGCCGGCAGCAGCGCTTCCGATGGCAGCCCTGCTGTCAGGATAATGCCAATCTGCTTCACATAAACATTTCAAGAAATTAAGAAAAAAAAGCCGGCCCTACTGTCAGGATAGTGGAAATCTGGTTTGCCTAAACATTTCAGGAAATGAAAAAAAAACAGGTTAAACCGCTCAAGAAATGGGTGGCCGTAGAGGAAGAGAAAATAATGAAGGCATCTGAAGTTTCCACCAACAAAAATAGCATCCTGTGTTGCGCTCAGTCTCATCCACGAAGTGTACGGCGTCGACTCTAGGTTACGTTTCCCGGCTGCAAGCAGAGGCTCGAAATTTGAACATAGTTTGGCGCCATCTTTGGCTCTGACCTGACTTTCTTTTCCAATTTAAAATATAGATCTACGCCAAAACTGCCTGTTCTGCATGAATTATTATCACAGAGACAGACCTAGAAGAACAAGTGAATATTTTCATACCTGTCTCCGACAGTAGGCTATCCCTTTAAAGTTACCGTCACACAAAATCTTCGCCTTATCTATGTACCTACAGGCGCTAAGGCAAGGGTGTAAAAAAAAAGGAAAACTTGGCAAACGGTCGCAAGCATGTAGTGGTGAAACACTAGTCTGTCAATTGCCTGTGCGCGTTTGAACATAACGGACTTATTCGCCACTTCTTTACTAGAGTGACAGATCCGTTGTGAGGACATATGGGCTATGGCGTTCGGCTGCTGAACCCAAGGTCGTGGGATCAAGTCCCAGCCGCGATAGCTATCATTTCGATGGAGGCAGGATGCAAAAAATTAGAGGACACTTAGGTTCCGCCTTAAATAAATGACGCGATAGCTTTAATGGGTCCCTTCAGCGGCCTCGGGTCCTATTTTTATATGGAGACACGGACCCGCTTTTTATTTTATCCGGTTTTCTTAGATTTTTCTTGAATTTGTTATTTATTTTGTTTTGATTCGTTAAGATTTAAAAATTAACACAAGACACACACGGTCTCCCCCGAGGTAGCGTGTCTTATTCGCAACCCAAGGGTAATGGGTTCGAGTTCCAGTTAATTACCCTTATTTTATTTTTAGCGTGATTAATTTACATTACATTCGTACACGTGATCATGATATCTGAGACAGGTTACGACTTGATAATCACAATTTACCTCGTTTTAATCGTATGATTTCGCAGCTCAACGTGTGACGTCATGACCCTATAGGCCAATCGCGATTTTCCCGACAAGCTTAAAAGCCAACTACGGCGGTTTGTCGGCTGAACGGGAGCCTAACCCTGTCGTGTGTAATGCCCCTATAGTGTGCAAAGTCAGTGTACATGAAAGAATCTCATGCGGTCGAAATAACCCATAGCTCTCCGTTTCGGCATCTTTCATAGTCCATGTGCACCTTTGGGGAAGTTAAAGCCATATAACATACTGTACAACTTTACAGAGTTAGCAAATAATGTGCCGTTCTCCGAGATTTCAGCGCAGGCATTTAATTTTTGGTTTTTGAAGAAAGGAAATGGCGCAGTATCTATCTCACCTATCTCTGGACACCTTCATGAGCCGCACGGTAAGGGAAGGGATAAAGCAGGGAGTGAAAGAAGAAAGGAAGAAAGTGCTGTAGTAGTGCTGTAAATTCGACCACCTGGGGATCTTAAACGTGCACTGACATTACACAGCAGACGGGCGCAAAACCAATTTTAACTGTTGAAAATTGAAAATTGGTTTTGGGGAAGGAAAGATACAGTAATTGTCTCTGTTATTAATAATAATTAACATATTACAATTATTTCTTTTATTACTGTTAGGCTCCTTAATTATTAAGAGGCGTGTAGCCCACCAAAATTAATATCACGATCAGTTTCTTGGATTTCGAAAACACGGCAGCCGTCGGCGCTGTGGCCCAACAAACTTCGGCGATTTCGCCGAGTTACGTGCACTGGAGAGGTTGCTTTGCCTGCAAGTTTTATCGAAAGCGCATGTAGCCATGTAGTCATGTAGATGTAGCCGAAAGCTGTTTGGTCATAGCGATGATGGTGACCGCGTTTTCGAAATTCTAAAAGCAGATATGGATATTACTTGCGGTTGGCTACGGGCCTCTCAATAATTGAGAAGCCTAACAGTAACAGTCAGTTACCCATTCAATATTAGTTAACCAGCCTGCTAGTTAGCACGTCTTAGCTGTACACCGATGTACCACACCGCTGACAATTCTATGCCGAAAAGAGCGCTCTTCTAGCTCAAAAAGCCATTTTTATAAATTGTCTAAAGTCTTAGGTGAAACACCCTGCATTCAGGAGCAACAGCCCATTCACTCTGGCTGCTCGTATCACCATCGTCATTGTCGGCGCGCGATCCAGTGCGTTAGAACCTGCAAAGGTTTGCCATTCTCGGCACGCACAGCGGAAACAGGTTCCCTGCATGCAGGAAGGAAGGAAGCCGGCAGCTACGCCTCCCTCCCCTGTTTCTCCTTTCCCTTCAACCGTCGGCTTCTCTGCAGCACCCTGAGAGTCGCAGTTCCGCTCGGCTCGCGCACTGCAAAGCGGGCTGCGTGATTTGTGGGCGCCCCAAGTGGAAACGCTTTTGCGAGAACAGCCGCCGCTGCTGCACGGCTGGTTCGGGAGTGAACGCGGCCCTTGCGGCATGGAGACTGCGCAGCAGAGCGGGGCACGCTGTGAGACCTACTCCCGCTGCTCTGCGCATTTAAAAGTTACTGCTATATATATTCATTAATTCAGTTTTTACGCTTGCCGAACTATCCTGCAAGGGTTCTTCGGCTTGGCAGACGGCAATACAAAACGATCAGGGTGGAGGAATAGAAAAGCTACACGGCATTCCCAGTTACATGAACGATCCTAGACTACCGTCCTAAGACTTCGTCCTCCACCAGCGGACGAGTGCCAAATACGGTTATTGTACGGTGCTTAACATCACATTTAAGGCAAGAGATTTCGGTTTTACTGCAGGCTTAAGGTATGATGCCCTTTTTAAAAGCTATATTTTTGATAAAATTTAATTTTTCAAATTTTGTTTCATTAAAATGCCGATGCATTCCTGAATGAACTCCAAGAAAAACGATGCTTCTAATTAACGCCGTTACAACAGTATAGCCAAAGTTGAAACTTCGTGCGGGTTTTGCGAAACCACGACTAAACGTCTTCCAGCCAAACGAACACCAAATTTTTGCGTCATTCATAATTTTTTTTGTTCGTTTCCCAGTTTAATCTTATGATAACGGTTTGTTACAATTTTTTACCTCGTTTTGCGCTTGTATTTGCATTTTACCTTGTATTTTGCTTCTGAGCTCAAAACGCTCAGAAAAGCAACGCAAGATGTCCGGAACACTTTGAACAGTTATGTCAGTATAGCAACAGTGAAGTATGGTTTGTATGATGGAAAGTGTCATTTCAGAAGTGAAAACAAAAGTTTGCTAGATGTTATGAAGCACATTAGGATCAGACCTGGTCGGCTAACACAGAAAGCTTGCCTGCATGTGACCAGCAGCTGATCTGGAAAGATCTCTTTTGGTGTACCGATGTCTTAAAAACGCACACACAAAAAATTAAGCTGCCACACGAGCAAAATCAAGGAAAAGCAAGACAAAGGAGGAGCTGAGCTACAACTGTGGTGGATCGTATACCTCCGGGACATGGTTTATGGCATTTGTAGCTATTCCGAATCTTTCTCGTTTTTCTTGAAACTCCGTTTTTTGCTATTCCTCTTTACGCGAACCCTCCGGTCTCCAAAAAATAAAATCATGCTTGTGTTGTGCGCGTGTGCTTTCTCATATTTAATGGACTCAACACGCGTGCAAATCTGTGTATATGTATTATTGTGTAAGTAGTGTATTTGTGTATGCTACCTCTCTCCCCATCCTTTCTTACTGTTCCATCACCTCTTTTATTTCATTCCTCCATTCTGCCGGCTATCGTTTATTTCCTCCGCCCCAGCACAGGTGCCTCCTTAGTGATGGCAGATGCCGGGGTTGGGAAAAATCTTTTCCTTCCTATTGATTTTTACATCTATTTATTATTTTTGAATAAACACTACTACTACTACTACTACTACTACTACTACTACTACTACTACTACTACTACTACTACGACTACTATGTATCTGTTTTTTTTCAGCTACTTTTTTTCTTATTCAAAAGATGCCTAAATGAAAACCATTGTTTTTGGTCATTGCCCTATTATACAATGAAATTCATGGTATCATAATTATTTTGATTTAATGCATAGATCCTGTTTTTGTGTGTATAACAACAAAAGCAATTTGACCTGCGATGTGGTAAATTAATGTTATCCCTGCTGGCGTCAGATTTATATTTAGTAGATTAAAAAATAATAGAAAATAAATTTCGCTTTAAGTTGTTTGGCATTTTGATTAGGATAAAACAACGTCCTTCTTAAGACAGACCACTAATTTTCTGTTCGTATCTTGTATTTAAAAAGTCGGCAGAGACAGTTGAGACTGCTTACTGTGAGAAGGCGCAAGCCCGCCGCATCGCAGTCTCATTGGCCGCCGCATGTTGACGGAATTCTTCATCTTTGACTCGCTTTTGCCGCATCGATTTACTGGGTACGCTGAGTGCGACGCTCGACCAAAACAAGGAGACGGATTTTTTTGCACCGAGCGCTGCTCTCTCCGTACGTCTGGCAGAAAAAAAAATGAAAAACGGTGGTTTTGGAATGTAAATGGCGCAGTAATTGTCTCGCATATATCGATGGACAGCGGAGCCGTGCCGTAAGGGAAGGGAGGAAGGTGGGAGTGGAAGAAGAAAGGGAGAAAGAGCTGCCGTAGTGAAGGGCTCCGGCATAGTTTCGGTCACCTGGGGTTCTTTAACGTGCACTAACATCGCACAGCACACGTTTGCATATTGGGTTCTTGCGTTCTTGAGTTTCTCTCCGCCGTCGCTGCGCCTCTTTTGAGGGCTGCCTCGCGCGCGCACACGCACGCACGCACGCACGACACGCACACAACACACACTTATGTTGTCTACCCATTTCGTTCGATGGGCTTGCGCGTTCAGGAATGGCAGGAAGCCTACAATTTAGTCGCTTCATGGAGTTAGCACTGGTACTCACACTGACAGCAGGTATCAGTTTTGAATAAAGCGCTCTAATAGCAGCCTGCTATCGCTTGCCAGTCTTCCGGAGCGAGGCGTCAACAAAAATTTTCTCACGCTTCCCCCCAGCAGCTGCGCTCTTCAGCGTCGTCGCGTTCGTTTCCTGTTTCCGAACTCCCTTCAGCCCTTTCCGATGCCAACTCCTCACTGCTAGTAGCCCTTGCTCCCCGATGACCATCCTTTTGCGCCCCTGCGTAAAGAGAGAAGGTGCGTGCGAAAACACACGGCCTTCCAAAATCGGAGCCACCTCCTTCACCCGCTTCTAGCCGCCGCCTCTCCCCTTTTCGCCCCCGAGGGTTCGTTCACTTTTCGTCGGAGACAGCGGCTGGCCGTCTGCGCCGCTTCCTGGTTCCCGACCCACGCAGCGGGGAGCCGATAAAAAGTCGCCGCCCAGAGAATGGGGAGACCCGCATGACCGACGGCGAGCGCGGAAGAGGGGGGGGGGGGGGGGGGGGGCGACACAAAATGCGACCGCGCATTCGCCGCCACGGAGTGGTGTCCCCTTCCCCAGTGCAAACCCCAGCGCGGTGAAACCTGTGCGGGACATCGCTTCTGCTGCCCGCGGTAAAAGCCTTCATTTCCCCCCGCCCTCCCAACCCTCCCACCTTTTTTTTCCCTGGATTCTCCCTTGAAACCCGCCGATCGGGACAACAACCTTTAGTGGTACCCAAAGATATAACTTTCATTCGTTCCATTCTCCCTGTGCAAGAAAGAGTCCCGTAAATTCCCGGCAATGGGTGTTCCCTCTCCTCGCGCTTTCTTCGTGCAGTGAAGGCACCGTGTTTCACGGGCGGTGACGGCGGCGGCACCGGCAGCGACGGAGTCGCCCGGGGGTCAACAACTCCGGCCGCGACCCATGGTCGGGTCTCTGACCTCCGGCGGCCCTGTTTCCCTATTTGCGCTGCCGCAACAGGATACACTCCCAACCTGTCCCCTCCTGCCAATCGCGACCCCCGTGGGTGCGTACGCGCTCGGATCTATTGGAGAAACGGCTGGCGATCTGAAAGAACGTGCTCCTGTTGTAATTTTTTCCTTCATTCATCCTTTCCTTTTCACCCTCAGTTCACCGTACCCTTTTTCTCCTATTCCCTTTGTCTGATGTCTCCGGCATTTTGTTTCCTTCTTTGCGGGGTGCTTGCAAAATTGTCTGATTCGAGCTCAATTCTGACGTCGTTGGGTACCTTGCGGAAACCTGCGGCGTAAAGAAAATACTGGCCACAGCATCTGGAAAGGAGGTTCGTCTACGCTTAGCGCCGAGAGGTTGACGAACTGTTCGCTGGAACCACAGGTCGTGAGAATATTCCGGCCATGCACGGCACCGTGTTTTCGTAGGCAGGATTTCCGCGTATGTGACAAGACCGCCGTCATCACCTGCCCGCGGGCCTTGGTACCATTTTTGTTTTTTGTCCGAAAGGCAGACGCTAGGTGAAACCGAAGTCTCACAGCGAGAGAGTGCATGGCACAAAAAGTGGCAGCGGGGCTGGTCGTGGTGAGAGACATGCTGCCGTAGATGCAGGGGAGGTTGCCGTCGCAATCATTATGCCAGCAATTTCTTCTTCAGCGCCTCGTAATGACGAGGAAGATTTACCCCTGCTATTATTTATTTGTTTACCCGCAGCGCCATTGTCTGACATTACAGCGGGGGGAGGGTGAAAGAGCAAAAAGGAAAACAAGAAAATACAATACCATGTCCATGAGCAACAGTCAAACTCCAGAACGGCAGTGTCCTCTAAAATGTTGAAAAGGGGCCTATGTGATGCAAGTGCGTACACGTACGATAACGCATATAGAAAAGCACCAGTCGCTACAGATGCGTTTAGCTTGAACATTAAAGACGGAGCATGGCCCAACGTCATGGGCGCCTACCAAACGCGTCAGCACGTTAGGCTAGGCAGTGAAGATGAATTGGTATCGTCAACTGTCCTCTCCGAGGTCAGACGTGAGTTTGGGGAGCTTTGCATGGCTAATCCTGTTTTCTCGCAATCGACCGTGTAAGCGCCGTCTTCGAAGTCTTTAGCAAACAAAAAAAAAGACGTTGAAAAATGACATATGAGCCCTGACTAAGAGCACGTTTTGACGCCACCCACAGTAAAAATATAAATATAATAATTGGCTTTTGGGAAAAGGAAATGGCGCAGTATCTGTCTCATATATCTCATATATAACCGCGCTGTAAAAGGGGATAAAGGAGGGAGTGAAAGAAGAAAGGAAGATAGAGGTGCCGTAGTGGAGGGCTCTGGAATAATTTCGACCACCTGGGGATCTTTAACGTGCACTGACATCGCACAGCACACGGGCGCCTTAGCGTTTTTCCTCCATAAAAACGCAGCCGCCGCGGTCGGGTTCGAACCCGGGAACTCCGGATCAGTAGTCGAGCGCCTACTGATCCGGCAGAAAATGAAAAATTGGAAAAAATATGGAAAAATGGAAAAAAATATGGAAAATTGGTTTTGGGGGAATGGAAATGGCCCAGTATCTGTCTCATATATCGTTGGACCCCGGAACCGTGCCGTAAGAGAAGGGATAAATGAGGGAGTGAAAGAAGAAAGGAAGATAGAGGTGCCGTAGTGGAGGGCTCTGGAATAATTTCGACCACCTGGGGATCCTTAACGTTGCCCCACCGCGGTGGCTCAGTGGTTAGGGCGCTCGACTACTGATCCGGAGTTCCCGGGTTCGAACCCGACCGCAGCGGCTGCGTTTTTATGGAGGAAAAACGCTAAGGCGCCCGTGTGCTGTGCGATGTCAGTGCACGTTAAAGATCCCCAGGTGGTCGAAATTATTCCGGAGCCCTCCACTACGGCACCTATTCTTCCTTTCTTCTTTCACTCCCTCCTATATCCCTTCCCTTACGGTGCGGTTCAGGTGTCCAAAGATATATGAGACAGATACTGCGCCATTTCCTTTCCCCAAAAACCAATTATTATTATTATTTATCCTTAACGTGCACTGACATCGCACAGCACACGGGCGCATTAGCGTTTTGCCTCCATAAAAACGCAGCCGCCACGGTAGGGTTGGAACCCGGGAAGTCCGCAAAAAATATAATAATAATAATAATTGGTTTTTGGGGAAACGAAATGGCGCAGTATCTGTCTCATATATCGTTGGACACCTGAACCGCGCCGTAAGGGAAGGGATAAAGGAGGAAGTGAAAGAAGAAAGGAAGAAGAGGTGCCGTAGTGGAGGGCTCCGGAATAATTCGATGACATTTTCCCATCGAATGCAAAGCTGCAGCCCTTCCCGCTTCTTCAGGGTCTATTGCAGGACCACCTAAGGTCCTTTCCCTCTCATGTTCTTATTGCTACCGATGCCTCGCAGGATCGCGAAAAGGCAGGTGTGGGAATTTTTTCGCCTTCACTGGATTGGTCTTTTTCTCTCCGTTTTCCTGACTTCACTCCAATTTTTCTGGCTGAATTATTAGCAGTAATCTTAGCCTTACGAAAATTAGAATCTACCGTTTCCCAGGTCGTGGTTATGACAGACTCTCTGTCCATTTGCTGTTCTTTATCCTCACCCACTGACTCTCGGCCATTACGCCTCTTTAAGTTCCTGATTCCGCTCCATCTAAATTCGGTAAGGTTGCTTTGGGTACCCGGTCACATGGGCTTTCACTTAAATGAGGTTGCAGATTCCTTATCAAGAGCCTCTTTCAGCGGCCCAATTGTTGCTGTCCTGCCATCGTGTGCATATACAGTTGCGGTGAGGTTTCGCAGCAACACAATATTTCAGGAATTTGCTGCCTCGGCTCTTACATCATCTCCCGAATACCAGCATCTTCTGCATCGTTGGAGTAGCAAAGACTAGCGCTCACGCAGACTAGAGGTCTCTTTCACGCGCTTGCGTTGCCGGGTTCCGCTTCTAAATTTCTACCTTCACAGATCTGGTCTGGCAGCTTCCCCACTGTGCCCTTTTTGTGCCAAACCTGAGACAATAGATCACTTCCTGCTGTTCTGCCGCCGCTTTTCTCATTTGAGGAAGCGTCTTTTGCAAATTCCATTTCATCAACTGGGCTTGCCTGTGTCTTCCGCGGTGTTTCTTTCCATTGGCGCTTCTTTGCTTGGACGAAGCGACAGGAGTGTGCGCTCTGGTGTGCAAAATTTTCTTCAAGAAACGCAGCGACTCCCATTCTAATTTCTTTTTCCCGCCCTCAGTCAGTACGACATTGCAACATTACAGGCCTGGTGTACTATTATGCACATTAAGCAATTGTCCCGTCTTTGATCTCCAAGTTAACTGGACCCCTTTCCTTCCCTCTTCCAATCTCTCAGACTACATACTATTACCACTCCTTTTCCCGTCAAAACTTTCCTGTATCCAGTAATTAACCGCCTGTGTCTTGGCCACTCCCCCGTAGTGGGTATGTGCCAGCAACGTCTGAGGCCTTCCTTCCTTCCTTCCTTCCTTCCATTTCGACCACCTGGGGATGTTTAACGTGCACTGACATCGCACAGCACACGGGCGCCTTAGCGTTTTGCCTGCATAAAGACGCAGCCGCCGCGGTCGGGTTCGAACCCGGTAACTCCGGATCAGTAGTCGAGCGCCCTAACCACTCAGCCACCGCGGCGGGCCGCAAAAAATATGGAAAATTGGTTTTTGGGGAATGGAAATGGCACAGTATCTGTCTCGCATATCGACAGACACCTGAACCGCGCCGTAAGGGAAGGGATAAAGGGGTAATAATAATAATAATTGTTTTTTTTTGGGGGGGGGGGGGAAAGGAAATGGCACAGTATCTGTCTCGCATATCGACAGACACCTGAACCGCGCCGTAAGGGAAGGGATAAAGGGGTAATAATAATAATAATTGTTTTTTTGGGGGGGAAAGGAAATGGCACAGTATCTGTCTCGCATATCGACAGACACCTGAACCGCGCCGTAAGGGAAGGGATAAAGGAGTAATAATAATAATAATTGTTTTTTTGGGGGGGAAAGGAAATGGCACAGTATCTGTCTCGCATATCGACAGACACCTGAACCGCGCCGTAAGGGAAGGGATAAGGGAGGGAGTGAAAGAAGAAAGGAAGAAAGAGGTGCCGTAGTGGAGGGCTCCGGAATAATTTCGACCACCTGGGGATCTTTAACGTGCACTGACATTGCACAGCACACGGGCGCCTTAGCGTTTTTCCTCCATAAAGACGCAGCCGCCGCGGTCGGGTTCGAACCCGGGAACTCCGGATCAGTAGTCGAGCGCCCTAACCACTGAGCCACCGCGGTGGGTAGAGGCTGTCTACGCGATTATTTTTTTATAACGATGAACAAAAGTCATAAACAAAATGTCGCTGCTGCTCCTGTTCCGCAGACGTGTGTGGTACAAACTCCACTGGGGGACTCACAGAAATGGGAGGCTAACGAGCGAACAAGATTTTATCAAAAAAACAAAATAAAATAAAAAGAAGAGAAAGCAAAACACGCGTGGGTCAAAATAGCCGCGCGAAACCATTAAAAAGAGGGTCGTGGGTTGAATAAAGGCGAAAACGAGAATATTGGAAGTTTTAGAGCGGGAGCCGATGCGATTTCAATAAGACATTATCAACCGCGGAATAAGCACTTCTGTGGCGTCACATGATACGGGACAGGCAGGCGCTCTTCGTATGAAGGGTAAATGTTGGTGCACCGTTTTCCCTCAGAGAGCGCATTATGATGCGTGCGGGAAGAAATTGTACGTTAAATATTGATTTTTTTAAAATGCATATTTCTTTTTGGTGCGCTAGAGTGGTTATTCCTCGCACTTATGCGTTGTGTGCTGTCTCAAGCTTGTTTTGTGGCAGGCTTTCCAACTGCCCACGAGGTGGTGGGCGACCTACCCAGATGTGTGTATATATATACGCATACACCTGACAGGTTGTCATGACGCCAAGGTCACGTGACCGGCACGTGGACGATAAGCGCTACGAAACAATTGCCACACAACGATAAAGCACCTTATTCGAATTTGGCCTAACTACGTAAATCGACCTTCATTCTATGATTGCTTGTTTTCCTGAAATCTGGTTTCTGGCAGGCTGCCTACCTACTAGCCGGACTTTGGGCAGCCTGGCATGGTATATATATATATATATATATATATATATATATATATATATATATATATATATATATATATATATATATATATATATATATATATATATATTCACACTTTCAGTATTTCGTGCGGCTCCCATTCTCCCGTTTTCTACTTTTTCCTATCCATGTTTAGCTCCTTATTTTTACTTTCATCTACTTATTCCTGTACTCTCGCTCCCTTTCTCGCTCACCTGTTCCAACCCGTATAAAAGGGGAAGCACCAGTGAGGACCAATCACTCTTGAAAAAGATTGATCCTCCGATCGAAATGTCGAGTCGAATAAAAATGTCTCCGTTAACTTGGCAACCTGCCCATCGGATACATTGCTCGGGAACCGCAACCTCTCTCACAAGCTCCACCAGTGACAGCACCTGACATCGCAGGGCAGTGGCCCATCGCTTAACCGCTGCACCACCGCGCCAGGAGGGATATGAGGTACTCCCAGGGATCTGTGAGTGTAAAACAGAGAAAGACCAATTCCACGTGCATGGGCATTAACCCATTATCGCCACGCAAACAACTTTCATCCGTGATAATTGGATCGGGTTCATGGGGGTTTAGCGTCCCAAAGCGACTCAGGCTATGAGGGACGCCGTGGTGAAGGGCTGCGGAAATTTCCACCACCCGGGGTTCTTTGACGTGCACTGACATTGCACAGTACACGGGCCACTAGAGTTTTGCCTTCATCGAAACTCGACCGCAGCGGCCGGGTTCTAACCCGCGTATTATAATTAAATCAGAACACTGCAACCAAAGTGAAAAACTGAAGTGCTAGCACGCCTAATTGACATTTAGCCCATCTACGGAAGTCGTCCGTTATTTTTTCTGCTCGCAAACGTTTTAATTATAGCCAACGGCATTGCAGGATATCATGTCAAACTGTTCAAACCCGTTTGCAGTTTTCGTTTGCACGTTTAGTGCGTGAGTGTGCGAGCCCTCATTTTTGCAAAGCGTTTTTGGCGATTTGCTTTCAAATGGTGACACGTAGCAGAAGGTTTACTATTTGTGACCAAAATGAGGGGCCCATTTTGGTCGCAGTTGTGTGTGTTTTCTTGGTTCTTGGTCCTTGCTGCTTAGCGCTGTTTTAATATTATGGAGATTTCCCCACACTTTTTCTAGCTGTGCTCAACGAGCTGTGAGACTTCACGATCGAAAAAAAAACTACCTTTTTCAACACATAGTTTTTCATATGGATGCCAGCACGTCCAACATGAATCTTCTTCCGTTGACAGAGTTTGAAGCACTGGGAATGCGTGCCCTCCTGTTTTTTTTTCTTGTTTTCCTCGTTGATTGCATAAAATGGCGCTGACTATGTGCCAGATGGGGCCGAGCGTAAGGCGACATTGCCTTTCATTGTATCAAGAAATCAGAAAGCAGAAGCAACAAAATGATCCAGGAGCATATATTCTTTCTCTGTGCTCGCTCCACTCAGGGATATTTTTTTCTTACCGCCACTGGCGGGTCTGAACTGCGGGTTAATAGAGCGAGAGAAATGAAGGGAATTTAAGCGCTGAGCAGACACGTGTCCCGTTTGTTACCCTGCATTTAGGGATAGAGAGATGAAATGATGGAAAGATGGAAAGAGCACCGATCAAGTGCACACGAGGGAGGGTGTGCATGAAGCCTGTAACCAGTTCGTTAGGCCTGCCAGATTCAGGTATACCGCAGAGATATTCGAGTGGCTTCTTGCGCCACCCAATGGTTAGGGTGCCGTCCGAATAACTTAGCTTCCGCATACAGCCCGTACGTTGTCAAGCTGGTTTATAGCCATCCGCAGAATTAAGAAGGATGAATAGGTCATTGCCAAAAGTAACCAGGACGCGAGGTTTGCTTCTCTGCCGTAATAGTGGAGCGCTTACAACACCCGTAATGATCAAAATGTCCTGAACGTTCAGGCCAGGGGTTCTTCCTACTTTACGCGGGTTTAGAGCCTAAACGCTGTCATAAGTGTTCCGCTGCACGGTTGGTTTACCAACGCCCTTGTCTTGTTAATTTTGTTAAAGGCGGTGTGGGATGGTCGCGATGCATCCGCGCCTGTATCACGCCTGATTGCCAGTCTTGCTGCCATCCTTATCAATCATAAATCGGCATCGTGTTAGCCACAGACGACACAATATAATAAGGTTGGGCGGGGAACGCTAGAGTGCCTCACTGCCAGCGCCGCCGTTCAGTGTGGAGACGACTTCAACGGCGCCGCCATATTGAATCACACGGGATCAAATGATAGAGGAGAGAAAGAGAGAGACTCTTTAATGAAGAAACAGAGAATTTAGCCGGCGTTTCAATATCGCTGGCATGTTACTCTGCGTAGGGAGGGGAATTAGGGAGATAAAGACTGAAGGAGAGCAGCGTGGAAAAGGTAGAAAAAAAAAAAGACGAAGATAAAATGCGGGCATGAAATGGGTATTAAGGATGCAGTGGCGAGTATTGATGTAACCTATGGAATGATGGAGTGCATAGTCCGACGAATGGGCTGACGAAGTTCACTGCAAGAAGAATGCATGAAGCTAACCTGCAAGTGAATTTAGAGCTTATCGAGATGTCCAATGTCTTTTAAATATGTAAAAAGAAAGTTCATTGCAAGTCCCTGTTGCCTGAAGCAGGCTAAGGGGCCTAAAACTTTGTCCATTGTTAGGGGCACTGGGCAGAGCTTCTGCATGCAATGTTCATAGTACGCACGCTCGTTAGCATACGCAGGGCACTCAAGCAGGATATGTTCCACAGTTTCTATCGAAGCACAGTTGTCATAGTCCGGACTGTTCATTTGTCCAAAACGGTATCGCAGGCCATTTGTATATGCAGCATTCAGACGAAGTCGGTGATAAAGTGTTTCGAGTTGTCGACGAATTCTGGGTGAGAGTCTTGATCTAAGATGTGGGTCGATTGAGTAAAGAAATTGGTACTGATGTGTCGGCAAACTCCAAAGCCGATACGTTTCTTCGTACGCAAAACTTTTAGCCATTTGGGACGCATCAGATTTCGTGAGAAAACTTTGAATGTATCTCTGATGTTGATGGCCCTTACGGGCCGCTTCATCTGCTTTTTCATTAGCCATAATGCCACAGTGAGCAGGTACCCACTGAAATGTTATGCAGTGGCCTGCGGCAATAGCTAAATGATGGATATACCCAATGTCCATGGAAACTGGCTGGTGATTCGTTTTCTTCAGCAGGTTGGCCAGGATCTGCAGAGATGCTTTTGAATCGGTGAAGATAACCCAACGGCCGGTGGTTCGGCGCAGGATGTAAGAAACGGCTTCCTTAATGCCGTGAAGCTCAGCTGTTGCAGAGGAGGTCCTCCGCTGCAGCCGGTAAGAAAGGGCATGGCCTGTTGAGGGCACATAAAGGCCACGAGAAGAAGTTTCTTTAGTAGTTGAACCATCGGTGAAGATATGGGTGTGCTGCGTATATTCTTCGATTAAGTAGGCGAGAGTAGCTTGCAGAAGTGCTGCTTGTGGCATGCGGTTCTTTGCATTCACACCTGGAACAGACTTCTTCACCTTTAGAGGAGAGAGTGTCCATGGAGGAAAGGCCAGAGGTAGTAGTTTCTGACGCTGATTAATAGTAGGAAGGGGCAGGAGCTGCACTGCCTGGCCAAAGCTAGAGTTGCTGTGAGTTAGGTGGACACGGTGTAGGAAGTGCTTCTTCCCTTGCAGGACATGGCGGAGATGGGTACGCATAGTTTCCTGGGCGGCAATTACCTCTAGTGGGAGACATCCTGCCTTCGCTACTGTTCCTGATGCAGAGGAACCCTTTGGGAGGCCAAGACATATTCGCAGGCAGTTGTTCCGTGCGGCATTGAGAGTCTTATTGCTTGATGTAGATAATCTTTGAAGCACTGGTAGACAGTAGCGCAAGGTTCCTTCAACGTAGGCTTTTTCAAGCAGAAGCATTGATCGGCAGTTGCTACCCCACCTTGTTCCCGCCATGAACCTGAACACTTGCGATGCTGCAGTAATTCTCGCACGGAGTTTTTTGATCTGAGGTGACCATGACAGATTATAGTCGATTACAACACCCAGGAATCGCTGAGATCGTACATATGGCAGCGATCGTCCGCCTAGGAGCAGCGGATATCGGGTCATCGTTTTTCTTGTAAACGCCATTGCAACACTCTTTTCTGGCGAGAGACGAAGACGTCTGGAAGCCAGGTACATCGAAATGTGCAATAGTGCTCTCTGAAGACGTTGCTGGGTAATATAGCGCGAACGTGACGCGGTCTAGATGCAGATATCATCAGCATAAATTGTTATGCGGACCCCTCGCGGAAGGTGTCTTCTTATGTGAATAAGGACAATATTGAACAGGAGAGGGCTGAGCACCGCTCCCTGTGGTACGCCCCTCTCCACTGCATGAAAGCGTGTTGGACCGTTTGGAGTGGTAATAAAAATTTGTCGTTCTTTTAAATAATGTCCAATCCACTTGTATAGCCTTCCTCCAAGGCCAAGACTGCCAAAGGCTGCGAGAATTGCATGGTGAAAGACGGAGTCAAAAGCGGCCTTGATGTCTAGGAAAACGGCTGTTGGGATGTACCCAGCATGAAGGTACTCCTCAATTGATGAGACGAGGGCGATGATATTGTCAGTCGCAGACCTGTTTTGACGGAACCCGTTCATTTCTTGGGGGAACTCATTTCGGCTTTCTAGGAACCAAGTTATGCGCTTGCAGATCATGCGCTCCATGAGCTTACCTACGCAGCTCAGTAGGGCAATGGGCCGGAATGATGCGTAGCTTGTTGGCTGCTTACAGGGTTTCAAAACGGGCACGATTTTCGCCAGCTTCCATTCCGTGGGGACCTCACCAGCCATCGAGGAAGAATTGTAATACTCCAGGAGTCGAAGACGGGAGGTGTGGGGTAGCTTTGCAATGGCGTCATAGGTCACCTCATCATGACCCGGAGACGTGTGCCTGTTTGTCTCCGCGATAGCTGTGGATAGTTCTTCCATTGTGAAAGGCAGGTCTAACGCTGGCACTGCCGCCTTTGGGATGCCTGTTTGACCATCTGCGGAGAGTGTCGAATGCCCTGACCCTGCCGACAGCAGCTTGTAGTATTCTTCTGAGACTTCTTTTATAGATTTTTGTTCGTGAAGGGAGAGTGCAACGAAGGGGTGGAGTTGTTGAAGCGGCGTGCGCATACCTCTAGCTATCCGCCAAATATTGGTTACTGGTTTGCGCACATCCAGCGTAGAACAAAAGTCACGCCACTTTTGCCGACTGAGTTTATCCATGTAGCGTCGAATGTGACGTTGTGCCCGTCGGCATGCACGTAGGTCATCGAGACTTTTTGTGCGCAGAGCTTTCCTTTCAGCTCGCCTGCGTATAGCGCAAAGCCTTTGGAATGTGTCATCATTTGAAGGTAGGTTATCATTTTTAGCTGTAAGTTGTGTACTCGCCCTCAGGCAATACGCAACTGTCGATGCTAATTCCTCATTGCGAGTTGCCGCAGTAACTCCTCTGCTTACAGCGTCCTTGTATGCGTTCCAGTCTGTAGATTTTATAAGGAATTTCTTTGGGTTCCTCTGCGCATGGAAAGCCGATATGAGGATTGGGTAATGGTCGCTTCCACGTGTCTCCAAATCAGTGCACCAGCCAAAGTTGTGGGCGAATGAACTTGTGACAAATGTCACGTCGATGCTGCTGGTAGTCGTCGGGCCTCGGAGGTAGGTGATGCTGCCGTCATTTAATGGCTGAGCTTTGAGAGAAGTTTTGCAAGCTTGGCACCTCGGGCACATGTATGTGAGCTGCCCCAAATTTCATTATGAGCATTGAAGTCCCCGCAAATAATATGCGGAGAGGGCGTCCTTGCTATCAAGTCTTCAAGTCTCAAAGCATCAAATGGCGTGCCTGGCTCAAGATATACTCCAATCAGAGTGTACTGTTGTCCGGCAATAACTGTGACAGCGCATACGTATTCATTGTCGCTGTGAGGCGGGACATCAACCGGTGAGGCCGGGATATCCTTGCGAAAGCCTATCAGCAATCTGCTGACGTTATCTGGTCGTTGCAAATAATGGAAATAGTATCCATTGAGTCGGAAAGTTTCCTCGACGCGTGATTCACAGATGACTATGAAGGGGAAGCGGTACGCTCGCACGAGCTGTCGGAAATCTGAGAGTTTAGAGCGTAGCCCGCGAGCGTTCCACTGGAAAATGGTGCATGTACGAAAGATGTTGTGGATTGTCAGCTGCGGTGAAGTTCTCGCTGTGGAAGCCATGATTACTGAAGTGTGGTATGACGCCCCTGCGGAGCGTAGGAGACCGACACCAACGGCTCCATTGCAAGGACAGCTTCTACTTCTGGGAGTCTTCCTGACGAGGGGTTTGCACGGATAAGAGCCTTGATGGCTGCAAACAGCATCGGAATAAGTAGGCATGTGACATCTTGTTCAGAGCTTCCGGTTTGCTGCCTGCCGCTGATCTTGTCATGTTGTGGCGCCCTAGGGTCAGAGCAAGCGACGCTGTTTGTCGGGTCTTGTGTAGTGCGTTGCAGTAGCTTTGATGAAGGAGAAGAACCAACGGACTTCCCACGCTGCTTTTTTACCGCATCTGCGTAGGTTTTGTCAGCTGCTCTGCCACGCTCTGTTGACTGATTCTCGGAAAGAGCTGCCGTAGTCGTGAAAACCACGTCGGGGTTAGGTGGTGGTTCATGGCGCTTAGGGGGTTTCCCTTGTGTTTGCTCTGCCGTACGAGCAACTGTGGCTGCTTTCTTTTTATAACACCCTCCATAGGAAGCAGGGTGTGGGCCACCGCAGTTAGCGCATTTAGGTTGCGCTCTCGAAGTGCATTCTTTGTGCGAGTGGGGGCCAGCACACACTTTGCAGCGCACGGGGCCGTTACAGTGTCTTGGTATGTGGCCATGCCTCTGACATTTATAGCACTGAGTTGCTGCTCCGACGTATTCAGTTACAGGGTAACTACAGAACCCCAGCGTTACTCGTTTTGGTAGCGGCGCATCTTTTGCGAATTCCAATATAACTGTGCGACGGCGTACCGCTTTTATCTTTCCACCATCCTCAGGAGTGTAGGCGATTAGCCTCCTTGCTGAGAGGACACCTTGGTCGCGTAGATATTCCTGCAGATCTTCGTCTGTGTAGGTGACAGGTACATCTTGTATTTTGCCATTGCTTGCCATGTAAGAGTATGGGACTCTGGCCTCTACAGCCACTCCAGCCAGCTTAGTTACCGTGAGCAGACGGTTGGCGGCGGGCAGCGTCGATACTGTAACCATCAGGCTCCCATCCTTGTGAATGCGATGGCTGAGGACTTTTTCTTGAGCCGATGCTACAACCGCCGAAGCCACAATGTTGGGGTTGGCTTTCCATAGGCTTCCTCTTTCCTCAGTGGGCCTGAAAACTACAGGAACACCGGTATCTCTCTTTTTCTTGTACGATACAACTGTAAATGATGCTTGGTCCATGTCCTCTGGATGGTCGGTCAGAGGCTCGTTGCTGGCTTGGTCGTCGCGCAGTCTCTTGTTTGACGGGGCCTGGTCTGTAGCCGCAACTACAGGGGCCGCTGGACCCGCCGCTGGCGCTGCTGCCATCAGTGCAGCATGGAGTTCAGCTGGCGGTGATGTTCCTTGTCGGCGTTGATACGGCGCACAGCGCCGAGGAGGTCGCTTGACGTGCTTTTGCCGGCGGCCAGGGACCCCCAGGTCGTCGCACGTCGAGGACACACGCCAGAAAGACTGGAAAACATTTGAAGTGAGAAAATAAAGCCGAAAATTACGGACCGGTGTCAGACAGCCGGCCCACTAATCGCCGTCTTCTTCTTCCACCAAATGCGCTAGCGTTCGTTACGTCGCCGGTCATGCTCTCCGCGCTCTTCAGAGTGCTTTGACTAGAACCGCCTTTTTCTTCAGAATCGCACTGCGCATCTTTTTACTCATAATAGCCATTTTAACATCCGAGAGTCGATGACGTAATTGTACGAATTAATTTTAGGGCATCCAGTGTTCGAGGAAGAACATTTAGTGCGCCGTCTGTTGGTTTGAAAAAAGCGCTATTATTTTAAAGATCCTTTGCCCAACAGGCACGTCCGCTCCGTGAGAGTGGAAGAGATTGTTTTCTTTATTTTTCTACGTGTTGTTTTTTATTTCATTCTACGATTTGCTAACAGCCGCGCGTCATCCGCCGCTCGTGCGCAGCGTTTGGTCTAGCTCTCGTCGTGCGGGCTGTTTCCGTTTATTGTGCTCGCAAAGACTGATGTCTGTCCACTTTTTAATCTTTTAAAGTGTAATTGCGAATTGCTCGCCTGTTCATTGCTGACAGGGGTGCACGTACATCTGTTTACAGGCGGACGCTGGTATATGAAAACGTTGCCACTCCGCCTGCGGTCTCTTTCTCGAGGCCCACGAAAACTGATTGCCCCTCGTTTGCGATAGGATAAAGGATTACGGACACTTTTTCACTCGTTTCATTTTTCTGACGGGCACACAAACTTCGAATGCTCTTGTGTGAGCTCATATGCAGACTTCGCTTGTGCCATGGACATGCGCACCAGTTGCTCTGCTGAGATTCTTCAGTTTGTGAAACCCATTTCTGCACATATTTTTCCATTTTATTTATTTTATTCAAGCCTATCTGTACTCATTATTAAACCATCCATATAAACCTACAAAGAAAGGTGAAGTTGAGGTCATTAAATAACTACACGAATTCTTTCCTTTAAATTTTAAATCCGAAATAAAAGTTGTCGACTTTGAAAAGTCATGCATTGTGAAAAAGAATCGACGACAAAAGGTATAGTTTAAAAAAAAAACTGCAATTTTAAAGATGCTATGCGTGTCATTCCGATTTTATCTGCAAAATTGGGTTGTGATGGGTTAAGGTACCTAAAAGTTGAGCTTCATTACGGCTCCAAGTCCCGAGGGAAGCGAAAACAACTGAGGCCTCTACGCGGTGACCCGGAACACACTGGCACACAACAGCCCGTCATGATGCCTCGGTTGTCTTGACAAGCTCGTCAGCCATGCGGTCTAACACACTCAGACAAGTAGAACCACCAGCGAGTCATCCGCAGCCACTGTGCCCCGAAAAACGCAAGCTCAGCTGCTTGCAGCGAGCAACTGCGACCACTCCGACCGCCCACCGTGATTCAAAATGTCGTCGCAGCGAGAAAGAGGCGGCGAGGGGGTGGTCAAATGATGGCACCACCCTGAACGGCGGCGCTAGCATCGAGGCACCCAAGAGAACGCAGTTCCGGTGAAGGGCAAATGATAGGGAGGCTGTAAGTCGGCTTATATGAAGGAAGGTATACGCTCGCACCGCGTTCATAAGTGTCCTAACTTCTGTAAAGCGTTATAGCATCTTGTGTTTAGTGCAATGCGATTCCACGAATTGGCGTTCTTCACTAAAACGGTATTCAATACACTCTTTGAGTATGTACTCTGAATATTGCCGTCACAGGCTGCCAGTCAAAACACACTATGTATGTGTTTTGTGAATCCGACTGTAGTACCCTGTGAAGAAACTACTTTACAACCTGTAAGTTATTTATTTAGCTACAACCTTAGCTACTATACCAGCTTTGATTCATGATGTTGATGTTCGCAAAGCACGATAGTAAAAGAAAAAAAATGCGAGTGCCGCTGCAGCTCAGTTACTGGAGAATGCAACAGCCCCAAACATCACACGTAATAAAGGGGTACACACGCAAAATTTCTAAAGCAAACAAACGATATTATTTGTCTCAGAGGCGCAAAGAGATGCCTTCTGGAGGATAAAAAGTTAGGTGACTTGGTCAGAATTCATGCTGCAATAGCGGGGAAGACGGAGACAAAGAAGAAGGCAAGACAAAAGCAACGCTCAGGAAGTTCTCGGTCTTCCACATGCCTTCTAGCAAGTTTGATTCGAAGGTGTTGAGTTGAACATAAGTCAATATGATTTTGAGGGTTGTCCATGGAGCCGCTTGGCATTTCCATCCGTATCGAGTGACATCAACGTGAATTTGTCTCATTTATTGTGACGTCGCCGAACCCAATGGTTGTTCACAGGAACATCCGGCTCTTGCCATTGGCGCCGATGTCATAAGGAATGTGGTAGTGCAGACTGGCCGGTCGGCCGTGGCGTCAAGGTTAACTTCAGCGGTGGCACCGACCGAGACACACAACTGCCAGTAAAAAATTGTTTGTAATTATTATTAACGCTACGCATTCGTGTTTCGAGCCCATTTTAATGATTATTAGGCCCCTTTGAAAGCAAAGAAAAAAGGACATAAAAGAACTTTGTCCCCTTTTTGAAATGACCGCAGCGAAAAAGGCCCGCGAAACTCTGCGACACCGGCGGAAGGCGACGACATGACGCTCTCTTCTTCACATGGGAAAAAAGCGACCGACAGCGCCAGCCGCCGGGGCAAAACGAAAAAGAAAAGTGCCCACGGCTGGGCGTACAAACGCGGCTGCATCCAAAACAGGGGTAGAAAAAAGGAAACGAAAAACGGGGCACCCCCCTCCGAGGCAGTTACTCGAGCACACTGCCAGTGCCGAGAAAAGCTCCGGGGCGAGGAGGACGGCGCAGAGCGGTTCGACCAGCCGGCGTCAAAGGAAAGGCCAGGTTTCGGGAAAGTTTTGGGAGCGTTACGGGCAACCTGCGGGGGGAGTGGTTCGTTGCGAGCTGCGCGAGCGACATACGGGAGGGCGGGCACGGGGGAGGGGGCGCGGCTTCTTTGCGAAATCGTCTCAAGGAGGGGAAGTTCGACGACCTCCGACGACCCCTGGCCCTGTGTGGCGAGCGGCAGGCCGCTCACTGCTAGTTTTTCTTTCCAACGGCTCGTATGCCGAACCTTCTACGTAATCTTGCAAAATGAGGTAAAAGGAAGAAAGAGGCGCGCCTACAGCGTTAGGTAAGCCCTGTTTCCTCGGCCGAAACTGCGAGAATGGAAAACAATTCGAGACGAAGTTGTTTCGTGGCGCGAGCACATATCGCTGCAGGTCTCTTTTACGTTCAATACTTGTAACAGCCTGTCATTCGTTGGTTATCGGAAGTGCACGGAAAAGTTGGTTATAAATCAGGGTTATGTGGCGCTCGTCTGTTAGCACATGTTCGTCGATTCGATCCCTGCCGCATCCAGGATTTCAATGAAGGCTGAATGCTGCCTCAGACATCAACTTGCGTTAAAGAACTACAAGTGGTCGAAATTAGCGTGGAGGCCTCTACTAAGCACTATGACGTGCTTTACAGGAAACTTCCTTGATTGGTTTAACCGTGAGAGCACAATACCTTAAGTTAATTTTCTTCATAATAGCATTGTTTGAAATTGTACTACTTGCTCGAATTAGTGCCGAAATCGCACTGTTTACCGCATGGTGACATGCAACATTACTTTCAGCGTTCAGGAAACGATGGTTGAGTTTTGTCCGACTCTGCGAAATGACCTCCAGGGCTTTGTATAGGTAGCCAAGCCGTAATTTTGCAATGACTGCGCGGTAAAGTACATGACGTACACATCGTCCTCATCAACCTGAGTACGCCCACTGCAGAACAAATGCCTTTCACATGTCCCTCCAATTAACCTTGCCCTGTGCTAGCTGTGGCCACTATATCCCAGAAAGCTGGTAACCTCATCCGCCCACCTGACTTTCTGCCGTCCTTTGCAAAGCTTGCCTTCTCTCGGAAACCAATCCTTCACGCTAAGGCACCATCGGTTATCATTCCTTCGCTTTACATGTACTACCCATGTCCATTAATTCTTCTTGATTTCAACTAGGCTATCATTAACTCGTGTTTGACGCCAGACCAATTCTGCTGTCTTCCTGTCCCCTAACGTTAAACTTTTCATTCTTCTTTCCATGCCTTATTACACTCTCCTAACTTAATTGCAAGCCATTTTTGTTATCAACCAAATTTTTTGCCTGTGAACAAGTACTGGCAAGCTACAACTGTGCTGGTGTTCACAACCCTAGAGTACCTCCCAAATACTAGAATACTCCACTCCATTCCGGCTCTTAGAGTCATTCACTCTCGTGGTCCAGGCCCGCGGCTACTACTACTACTACTACTACTGCTACTACTACTGCTACTACTACTACTACTACTACTACTACTACTACTACTAATACTACTACTACTACTACTACTACTAAGTTCTCAAGGAATATATACTTGAGAACTTTGAGCGCTTCCCTACCTATTAAAAGCTGTTGTGCCCTTCCGAGCGGGCGCGGATTTATGGAGGGGCAGCTGGAGGGCATTTGAATCGTGTATTTTTTTAGCGTTCTTCATCTCAAAAATATGGTTCAGCATGGTTTTCCTATGTAAAATGCCACGCTCGCGGGGGCGGTTGAGGCTCCCCCCCCCCCCCCTTCCCCCTACCGAGCCGCCCGTGCAGAATGCTTCTGAGAATATTGAACACTACTTTACATTTCTTCATATTATTATATAGATCCTCCTTTCTGCTTGCCCTGTCTAGGTGCTCGTTCATGCTTTGCAGTTCGTTTCCTGGGTTACTTAGCAAGACAATGAGCATAACGGAGGTTAGGAAGGTATTCTCTGTTAAAATTTAACCTGAACTCCTTTTTTATCCGTTTCTCTTAATACCTCCTGTAAACATGTGGTGAATAGTAGTAGACAGATAGTGTCTTCCTGCCATACATGCTTCGCGGTTGAGATTTTATCACTTTCCCTATATAGAGGATTATGACGGTCTCCAGACGCTATAGATATTTTCCAGTATCTTTACGTATGCCACTTCCACGCCTCTGTTCCGTAATGCCTGCACAGGAGCTAAAGTTTCGATTCTGTAAAATGCTTTCTCGTAATCTGAGAAAACTTTATAGAGTACATTTGTTAGTCATTTGCTCCCGTTTTTATTTTTGTATCATCTGATTGAAGGTGTGCATGCGGTGTATTATCGAGCAACTGTTCCGAAGGCCAGATTAGGCCTTTTGCTTGACGTATACATATCGCAACATGGTAATTCTCTTGTGAGGGGAGTGACAGACGACGAGCGGAGGTCCGGGATCCTTGGATATCGATTTTAATTGTGAAGCATCCATGAAGTATTGTTAGATACCCTTATAAATATATCGAAGCTAATGGTCAAATCTCCCGATGCAGCAAAATCTTTAGTTTAAAGATTGTCCTTCGATCGCATCGAGTAGTTAAGGCTGCCATAGCAAACCAATGAATGGGGAACGTTTTTGACGAAAGCAAAAGCTTTAAAAGCAAAAGAATTCAAGAATTCCTAGGGGAGATCTGCGGATACATTCACCATTATAGTGTAATCGTAACGATATGTGAAAAAAAAATACGTCTGTAAACAACTTTCTGTTGAAAAGTGCGCTGGTCCAGAATCTCTGGGTGCGGTTAAGCAACAGACTTCCTGCAAGGAAAAGATTTCGCCTTTAAGAAATGCTCCTCGCATTTGTGGTTTCCCGGTTGCTCCAAGCAAACTTTCAACGTGCTCTCATTTAATAAGACACAACGAATAAACTCGAGCGCCTGGTTGGGTGTCTTGAAAATCTGGTTATTGCACGCATTTCCACATTGCAGTTGTTTCAACGAGATGTGCCATGATCTCCTCTATTCCAAAAAAAATAAAATACTTCATATTCATGATGTCTGACTAGCTAGAATTTTCGCAGACGCGTTGTGCACTGTTTTCTAATGACGATACCGTCCTTCACACCTTGACGTTTGCTAGCTCTAAGTTGCATCCCTGTTACGTATATTTTTAGGTGCCGTCTGTCAATTATGAATCATGTGCACATTCTGGATTCTATTTGTCGTTGTAGCCGCTCCATTAGTATTTAAGTGGCTACGGGAAAAAATACCAGGGAGCACTTATGCTCCGCCTTAAAAATATGACTCGATAGACTTAATGAGTTAATGCCCATATATGCGGAACTGGTCATTCTCAACTTTACGTTCATATGTCTCTAGGAGTCCTCATAACACTCTTTGCGCAGTGATGCTACGGTTAAGGGATTGATTCGCCACGGTCCTGCGGCGGCAGGTGCGGCCACTGGTGAGTCTTATGTGATCCAAGTTGCTCTTCTCGAGCAACCTCTCGCGATCAATCATCATTTTAACTGCCACCTGTCAGGGTGGCAGTTGAAATGATGCTATTGCCTGTGTTGTAAGACAGGAGCTGAGCTCGTCTTGGTTGAATTGCAGTCATATGTTGGTCCTTTTATTTAAACTTTTCATTTTTAGCATGCTCCATGAAGTGGCAGCGGCAGGACCAAACCGCTGTCATTACAATATAGCACCAGATGCTTGAGCTGGCCGCAGTGGCTGCCGAAAGAATCATTGGCGTGTAACCATTTCTCCTGCTTCAAACGAAAAGATGACATGGAGGCGACGTCATTCCGAATAATCTGCTCAAACTGCAAACGGACTTTTTTTTTTTTCGCAGCGAACAGTGTTAGTGCCTCAATTCTGGGGGTCGTGTTCGCGTAGGGCGTCTGCAGACGAAAGGAGAGAGACGGAAGGCCAGGCGCGCCGCGGCGAACGGGGGGCGAGGAGCGATGAAGCGAGCATAATGTGCGGTGAGAGGTAGCAAAGTAGCTGCGGGCGTACGCCACATCACGCGAAAAAACGAAGCGAAAATATTACTTCCAGCTCATCGCACGATGTGAGGCTGACATTATGCGCTAAGACGGCGAGGCAGAGAGCTACAGTGGAGAAGCGTACGAAATCTTAAAGGAGTGGCCCGAGTAGCTGCTTATTCGGAGCCCTCTGCTACGGTGCCTCTTTCTGTCTTCCTCCTTTCACTGCCCTTCATTCCTTCCCTCTTAAAGAAAATTAAAAATGGCTTTGAGGAAATGAAAGGGCGCCGTAACTGATTTCTCGGCGGACACCTCAACAGCGCCTTTGTGTGGGGAGACAGCTGAGATATTGACGTGTGGTGATGTGGCTGGCGGCACGCTCTAGGTGCGAGAAGAAATACTGACGGGGGATGGTACGTTCCTCCCAATGCCTCCTGAAGAACATGCCTGAAGCGTCAGGGGTTTTTCTGCCCGCCGTAGAGCGCGCGTTCGCCGTATGGCGGCGCTGTCAGATGACCCTCTAGCAGACGACACGCAGGCAGCACATAATTTTCTTGTGACTGCCGTTGCAGCAAAAAAGTATGCCTTCTGGTGCACTGTTATATTATTAGTGTGGTGTGTTTAGTGTTATCGTTTTACAAGTGACGCGTCGATGACTGCAGTTGCTGGAGGGAGTAGCGAGCGAAAATGCGTTGCTGTTGCGCTCCGTTTTGCATGTCCAGTCAGCGAAACAAGAAGCCCGGAGTTTCGTTCCATGAAATTCCTGCCGACTTAGAACTCCGGGAAAGACGGCTCAAGGTAATTAGAGTTACAAGCTGGCAGCCAAGCACAACATCAAATTATTCTGCAGTTTGTAGCTTGCATTTCCCGCCAAGAAAATGCTACTGTAAGCAGTTTGACTGCCCACCAAGACAGAGGTAGACTCTTTTAGCCGACGTCAGCGCTCCGAAGAGTGTTGCATGGCCCCAAGAAGTTCGCCGATATCATGCTCAAAGACCGAACGCATCTTCGAAGGCCACTGGACCCATGCAGGCTCTACAACTAGTGGGATAAAAAAAATCGCGGGTTTGCCTGTCCTGACCTGTGAGAACAAGGATAGCGGCCACAGAGAACCACTGCTGCATATTATATGCAAGAAGTCCATCAAATCGTTGCTAACAAACCATGCACTTTATATAACAGACAAGAACGCAGTTGCGAAGATGTACAACAGGAAACCTCTTTCCCAAAAATTCTTGGAACGGCAGCAAGAAACGATTTCCGCCGCCTTCATCACACCGACGCATATGCATTTTTCCGTGTAAGTGCGCACGTGTCTGTGCTTTCAAGCGCAGTTTTTTTAAATATTCACAAGCCGCTCGCCATATCTGATACTCCCCTTGTTCCAGTTGTCATTTCATCAACGCACGTGCTTGTCATTTGGAGAAATCCGGTCAGTCAGGCGTGCTGTGTTACTCCCAAAGTCACTGTGCGCGTGTGCATCACACAGGAACCTAGTGAGCTGTGTTTCTTGCGGAAAGAATAGAGAAGAGGGCCATGGGTTTATTTCAAATTTGTCAACGTTATTCAAATAGGTACCATTCGGCGAAAGCTCGGCGGAAAAATACCCAGAAACAGCGCAGGCTGGGCCTTCCAAGATCTGCTTCAGCCGATCGAAAAATCTCTCGCAATGCTCCGCAGCAAGATTGTAACAGACGCGCGCTTCACAAAGTTCTAAGAACATTAGATATGAGGGATGTGCCCCCCCCCCCCCCCCCCCCCCCCCCAGGGCCGACGACTCCCCAGGCAGGTTACCGCGACGTCTCCAGCTTCCATCCATTGAGCGCCATGCAGTCCTCCTTTCCCACGGGTCACCTGGCTACAGTTTAGAGCTCAGGTAATTACGGACTTCCTCCTGTCCTTACTCTATCTCATGAATTATTTTCCCTCTTTGCTTGTACGATCAAATTAGTTGACTTCTTTTCATTGCCAGCAGTACAATATACAAACATTCATCATGTAGTGTAAATACTTATTTTGCTGCATTTCTAGCCACTTCAAGCACTTGTTGCAATAAGGATGTTTCGAACATGTTCCTTTTGTTGTAAACCGCCCAAAAGTTACTGGTTATGCAGCATACAAAAGGTCCTAACGGCATGTTAGAACGGCGTGCACAGCACGCTTTCAGATTTCGAAAATGAAACTGATGATCCTCTTCCAGTATTATGCGGAAGTCAGCTCAGACTTATTAAGTATTTGCTGCACTCTAAGCCCTTAAAAAAATATGTTTTTTGTCATTAACAAAATAAAAGTTGTTGCTCATTGCCTGAAAAAAGGATGAAACAGCATGATCGGGTGCCGCGCATCACTGTCTGCCAGCCATTGAAACCGAAATTGAGGGTCATTTTTTAGCGCCGCCTAGTGGCCAGTCTGCGCAATGTCGAGGCGATCTCGGGGCCCATTGAAATCGAGCAGACGCTTCAGGCATGTTCTTCAGGAGGCATTGGTTGCGCCCCATGGCGTGAACCTGGGTTTTGTTGGCGGACATTGTTTTGAAATGCTGTTTAAGCAAGTTACGGGAGAGACCTAATCTAATAAACAAGTGCTCGATCTCTTCATTTTCCCGGAGTCCCAGCTTCTCACCCGCGATCCCAGCAGGCACTGCAGGGGAGGGTAAGGAACCCTTTCGAAGAGCACGTGCTGAAACGTCGATCGCCTGTCCAAGCGAGAACGGTGGGTGAGAGCCAAGCTTCGTATGCTGACTGTTGCAGTTTATGTGTGTGCGGTCATCTGTAGTTCCGCAGCAACGCCACGTTTTTACCGCTGGCCATTCCGACTTTCTTTTTTTTTGTTTATGGGGGTCTAACGTCCAAAAGTGACTCTGGCTATGGAGGACACCGTAGTGAAAGGCTTTGGAAACTGAGACCACCTAGGGTTTTTTAACGTGCGCTGACATCGCACAGTACACGCGCCTCTAGCATTTCGCCTCCTGGAGCCCACCGTGATTAGCGGAAAAAACCTTTTGTCACGGCGTTTTTTGGCCGCAGATGCCCTTGTGCCATAAAAATTCATCATCATCATAATTTCGCCTGCATCGAAATTCGACTGCCTCTGTGTTTCCGACTTTCAGCCTCACTGCATTACAGTTGGGCAAGGGCAGCCGCTGAATTTCGCATTACACTGCAGAAAACGTGGCGCCACTCTATTCATTTGGGTGTATGATATTATTACGGGATCTTATTCTATTCATTTGTGAAGCATCGATGGCGCTCATAGTATAGTCATGAATTCCTTTTAATGTTAGCCTACTCCAATAGAGAATTTGAGAATTTCAATTTTTTGTTTTTTAATAGTCATACTGCCAACGCACGAAGAAAATAGGGTCACTAAATTCATTACCAAAGCACTTAACCAGTAGACACGCGTTGTGTGTTTCTGGGTGATCACTGGCGTATGAAACACTAAGGCAATTCTAAAGCATTGCTGTCTGCGTCCTGGTTTTAGTGCCGGCAACGATATATCCTCATAAAATACTTCGTCCTATATTACTCATAAAAGGCCTGCGTGCACGCTTGAGCAGATTGCGTACGATGGTTCGTACACCAGGGAGTTGCACCGAGGCTCCTTTCAGTTGCAATCTCCTGCATGCTTCAGGTGAGACATTTGAGGTAGCTGCGATTTCTTTAGCACAGGCTGGAACGTTGTGGCTTTCCCATTACATGGAGGGCTCTTTTAGGCTGCGGTGGGAGACCACTCGCTTACCCTGCACCGAATTAACGACAGATAGGCACAAAGTACCGACATTTGATGGAGGTGCCCGACACAGAGCGCATGCTGGCTCGTTTGCAGAGATAGCGAAAGAACACCGGCGGCGGGCTATTCTCAGGTCGTGGCGCGTCGAAGCCGGTGGCTCGCGCGCCTCTTTGCTTGGCTTTTGTTTGTGTGGTGGCCAGTCATTTATCAGGCTCGTCTATCGAAGGGTCGCGATGGGCCGCGAGTGGCCATACATGATGCATTACGCTCTCCGCCACACGCGGCCGGGGAGCGCCGCGTTCGGGCGCGCTCGGCGGGCACGTCGTACGTTGTGGCTGTATAGGAGCGACCACTACAGCGCAGTTGGGTGCAGCGCTCGAAATGCGTCGGGCGCGGTCGTCCGCTCCGCCACAGGGAACCCCAGAGGACTGCGCCATGAACGCCGGAAACAGGCTTCCTGTGTCCGGCTGCCGGAGGAACTCTACACAGAGCGCGGTTGGGACATTTCGAAAGCAGAGAGAGGCCAATCTTCCCGTCTGGTCGAGGTGCCCAATTTTTGCAATGATTTCATAACACACGTGCCACTTCGGGACATTAAGCCCCACAATTTATAATTTCCGCGTTCTCGACACAGTGAAGTTAGGCCTCCAATGAGGATCACAGAAACTCTTTATATAAGCATAAACGCTAGTGTCGTCACACGGGAGAATACAGAGTAGATATCCCGACCAATGGAAGACACCTATTAAGGCCGTTGGCAAAATTTTTTGTTGGTTCCCAACGGTTTGTTCCCGTGGTAAACACCCGCTGGTTGCGCCTTCTTATGCTCTCGTCATACCATCCCCCTTCGACACTAATCGTCCTCCAGTATGGAATTCTACCGCTCCTGCGATATCCTCCTCCCTCATCGGTAACAACCCTTCGGTTTGTAAAAAGGGAGTAATTACTCATAGCCGTGTGGCTGCGCTCGGGTGGATGTCAATGAGTAATTACTCCTTTATTACCAATCTACTCCGCCTTGGGGGTTTCACCTCAACATTTGACCAACCCTTCGGTTCCGGTGACAACCACCCACCGAACACGCATTCGATTAGTACCCATGGCAAGGCACCCATCGGTTAGTCGACTATACTACAACTATTACAGCTACTACTACTACTACTACTACTACTACTGCTATTATTACTACTACTACTACTACTACTACTGCGACGACGACGACGACGCGAAACTCAGGAACGGGAGCCTAACAGCTGTCGCTGTAGAGTTGGTATGAGAAAAGGTAAGGCGTCGTAACTGTCTCACGTTCGGTGGACACCTCAACCGTGCCGTTGGGGAAGGGATGAAGAAGGGAGTGAAAAAAGGAAGAAAGAAAAAATTATGCCGCCACCGTCTCGACCACGTTGAAGTAACGAGCGTTAGCGGTTTGGTAGCGCAATCTATCGTCCATGCGATGCATTAACACGTGATTAGGCTGGTTTTCCATACCTCACGGCTAGCGGGCGTCAATCCCCTTGTGAGCTGCCGAGTGCTGACGTCATGGCCGCCATGTGAAGCCTAACAATAACTAAATAATAACTTAATTAGGCGATATTGGTGTCTAACATGGTCTACTCATCGATCCCCTTACGAATATGACACTAGTTATATCATCACGTCATCGATTAATTAATTATAAGCAATTATATTGAAGCCTAGCTATAACTAAACATTAACTTCATTATTTAATATTGATGTCTACGTGTTCTACTCATCTGGAAGATTCCAAACATCTAATTCGTTTTATGATTGCCTCATTAATTCCTTAGTTATAAGCGATTAAACTCAGAGACACCACTAGCGACGTCACAAAATCAGTGACCTCACCAATCGATCACCAATTGGGTAGCTATATCGATTGACTGTGGGGGCCGCCATCTTGAATTCAGAAAATTTCACGCCGAAGGAAGGTGGTAGCAGACCCCGAGAAATCGAGAAACGTGATGAATAAAGGCTAACGCTCTTAAAAGGCGCCGTAATGAAGGGTTTTGGAACAATTTCGATGGCCTGGGTTTCTTTAGCGTACACTGATATCGCGCAGCGGACGGGCGCCGTTTGCATTACTCATCCATCGAAACGTCGCCTCCAGGGCAAAGATTTGATCCCGCTTCCCTGTGCTGAGTAGCCAAATGCTACAACCACTGCTGAGCCATAGCGACAGGTCTAAGCCGCACCAAAGATGTTGTGGAAGACGCTGAGGCAAGAAGGCCTCACTCTCAATACCCTGTGCTGGGGGCCGCCGGAGCTGAAGCAAAGGGACTACGACGCCAATATCCCGCAGTGCGTGTCGGTAGCCTGACGCAGGGAGGCATCGCAGCAAGATAAAGCCAATGGAGCCACGAAGACGTTTTACAGGCACTTCCGTGAGAGCCCGTTTGGTCAGAATTTACGTGTAATCGACTATGGTTCCGCAACTACCTCACGGCATTACCGTCGGCCTGCCACTCTACGCTGCAAGAGGAGTTTCCCATCCTCGATATCGCTACAGACCAATCGTACGCCACATGTTGATCAATTTCGCGTTGAACTGCTGAAATATCTTTTTTTTTTTTTACCACTGCTGCCACCAGTCTTCGCAGAACACCCTCCGTGTTGGCCCGCGCGCAACTCAGCGCATGTGTTGGTGTTCCCCACTACCGCTGCTCAAGGCATTTTCGACTTCAAGCTTGTGGTATTCACAACGTATAATAATTCCCCGCCCTAGCATTTTTCTGCAAAAAATGAACAGTTGGTATGCGTAGAAACCTGAAGGTGATTGCTGCCGTACACTTTCCGTAAGTCGTAAAACGCACATCCCGAGAAAAACAGAAAACCTGCAAAACAGACTCCGTGTTCTCAATTTACGATATTGCGTGCAGGTTAATTACGGCAGCCAACTTGTAAAACAAACGACGTGGTCTAAATTACAAAGTTTTTCGTTTAATTTCTTTCAGACCCTCTTCGGTACATACCGTACACAAGGGTATAGTACATAGCACAGAGGTATACGCTACAGCAACAGTTCGTGCTCCCACACCAGCACTGGCATGCGCAGTTCAGTCATACTCACACTGCTGATGCAGGCTCCGACCAAACTGCTGAGAGAATACAAAAAATACAAAACGCCTTTGTTTTAACATTATGTGATATTAGGAGGGGCCCGCACAAAGCCTTAGATCGGCTTGACAAAGGAGTCCACAACTTCTTACAGAAAACAGCGGCAGAAACAGTGTACAGATAACAACAAAAGCTACCCAAGCTTACTTAGACACATATAGCGCTGAAATTTGCTTTGAAGACTGAAATGATACGAACAAGCACCGAAATGACACGAATGATACACAAAATAAGACTTCATAAACACATTTTGATAGTAGTAGTACGAGGTTGAGGAGGAAGAGGACAGTAAGGATGAAAACGTACAACAGATCTAAGGACGTACTCAATAAATCAAGTTCGATGCCAGATTTTAAGACTCGCCGTAGGAATGAACAAGTTTAGGGATTTGAAAGCGAAGCATTTGATGACTGTAAGTGGTCCTAAAAGATAACACATACCAGATGTCGCTGCTTACGGTTGTGTAATATTTATTTCTTGGTTGCAGGTTAGTCAACTGATCAAAAAAGAAACTGATTTTTCTTCGGCTTCTTTCATAACGTTGATTTAGCAATTCATTGTACAGCTTCGTAACTGGTGTTATTTTCAACGGTGAAAAAAGAGGTTGGGTATGAGCATAAAAGGGCACATTACCTATAATGCGTAATGTCTTTCTCGGCATTTTGTGTAATCCATGTTTATCTGAATATCTTGTCGGGCCCCAGACCAAGTGCGAAAGGAAAGATTAGACTAAAATAGAGCGCTGCAAAGTGAAAGTTTGATATTAAGTGGCAGTAGAAAACGTACCTTACTTAGCGTATCTGTACATTTGGCAAGTTTCTTGACATGGACACTGATATGCAAATCCCACGATATATTACACCTGCCAAGAAAATTTACTGAGGTAGTTGTTTCAGTCTGTGTTGAACCAGACGGAATACTGGGTAGATGGTCCAGTGGTTTATTTTTGGCCTAAAAAACATTAGTTTTTTTTTCCGTTAACTCTCAATGAGGATGCGGTACTACACACGAGCATTTTATGTAACGCTTCATTAGGCGTCAGTATTAAATCGTTTATTGTTTGAGCCACTAGAAGTATGACCACGTCACCTGCATACATAACAACTCTAGCGTTACTGTCAGTATTCACAATGTCAATAATGTAGATATTAAATAGTGTGGGTCCCAGAACACCACTGCCTTGCGGCACGCGTGAGCGAATGGGTTTTATGTGCGACGAAGAATTGCTAATTACTACCAATTGCTGGTGGTGATGTAAATATGTTCGAATCAACTGAAGGAAGACACCGCGAAAACCATAATGCTCAAGTTTAAGCAATAGATTTTGATTATTTATGGAATCAGAAGCTTTTGAAAAACCCATGAAAATACCGAGTAATTTTTCATCGAAAGATTCTAAGATTATTTTCTTCATATTTATTAAGGTTGTTTCGGTTGATTTTCCTTTGACTAACCAAAATTGCGAATCTGAGATAATTTTCCGCCTATCAAAAATACTAGTGATACGCTTTTGTATTAATTTCTAGAAAAATTTGGAAAGAACTGGCAATATAGATACGGGCCGGTAGTTAGAGAAGTGATTTTTGTCACCACCTTTAAAAATTACTCTTACTTTGGCCGTCTGTAACTTTTCCGGGAAGCTTCGAGAGGAAAACGGCAGGTTTATTATGTAAAGGCGCAAGTATATGGGATGTGTACTTTGCCGAATAATTAGGAGACTATCAATGTCTTTGCTTGTGCTATTTTTCAAGGACTGTAGGACTGACACAACTTCTGTGGTTCTAGCAGGAGCCGGAAAGGCGGCTTCGCAAACCTTTTCATCGATACCGTATGTTCATTGCCTGGGCTGTGGGGTATCTACAGAGGTGCAAGATGCCGGGCTAGTTGGTAATCCATGATGAAAAAACAGCGCAAGGAACGAGACGAAAACACGAAGGAAGAAGACACAGACACAGCGCCCGTGTCTGTGTCTTCTTCCTTCGTGTTTTCGTCTCGTTCCTTGCGCTGTTTTTTCATTATCTACAGAGGATGCGAAGAAATTATTAAATCCATCAGCTAATTGAAAACCAGATAAGAGTGTACCATGTACAGTAATTTCATCCACTGTATACTTCTGTGTAATTTTCAGAAAGTTGTTCCGTCGTTCCCAGACGACATCGGAGCGCTTTATTATTTATTCGTTGAATAAGTTACTCATGTAATTTCTTTTGAATTGCCGCCTGATACTGTTTGCTCTCTTTCTTGCACCTTTAAATTTCTTAAGATCAATTAAGTCTTTTGTTTTCAGGAAACGCTTATAGAATATGTCTAATTTGTATTGCTTTTAGGCATGCCCTAGTTATCCAAGGCATACGTGCCTTTGAACCCTGTACCTTTTGTCTTTTACAAAAGACACTCAAAATAGACCTTCTTACAGGTGGAAATAAATGTATCATAAGCTTCTTCTACGTTAGTTGCCTCATAGACACGGCTCCAGTCTACTTGTGATAGTCCATCACGAAACTTTTTTAATGTGCTTTGGTTTATGTTTTTAACCAGTATAGAAAACAAAGATTTTGTGATTTTGGCATTGACAAGTGTGCGATTGAAAATTGATTAAACTGGTAGATGATCACTCAGATCAGCTAAAAATACGCCGGATGTTTGTGTTTCTTAACATGCGTTAGTAATGAACATATCTAGCAGCGATGATGCTGCAGTTGTAAAGCGTGTTGGCTGATTTATGACATTGACCAGTACATTAGCCTGAAGTGTAGCACATAGTGGTAGCTGAATATTTGAAGTTTGAAGAAAATTAATATTCATATGTCTGCCTAGTACAAGTTGAAGTTTGTAATCATTACAAAGCAAAAGTAACCGTATGAAAAAGACTGAAAGTTGTGTCTATTTTCACTAGGTGAGCGGTATGCCACTGTTAATAGAAAGGAATTAGATGGCAATGAAAGCACTTCATAGTCATCAGTTACAATAGAAAAACTATCAAGTGATTCGCATCCTAAACAATCCTTGGACAGTATCGCAGCTCTCCCTCCTCTTTTGTGGCCGCGTTTAACAAAAAATGTTGAGAACCTGGAATATTAAGCATGTTAGAGTGGTTATCATAGCATGCCTCACTGATCATGATTACGTCAAAAGCGAATCTAAAATCTCACGAAAGACACAGATGTGGTCGTTTTTGTTTCGTGATGATCAAGCATTGAAGTGTAGAAAAGAAATACTGCTGTCTCTGTTCAGAAAGAGAAAGAGAGAGATCTTTAATGAAATACAGATATTATATCCGGCGTAAATATTCGGTGACATGCTACTCTGCGTAGGGGAGAGAATTGGGGAGTAAAGATGGAAGAATGGTGCTAGAAAAGAGTGCGGTCATTGAAGAGGGAGCAATAAACGGCTGCTCAGCTCATAAGGCGTGATAAAATGTTATTTTGGAGTGCATCAGTACCGCCATGATTTCTGAGATTTAGTTATCCTACTCTATTCATTATTGCCAGACAGGTCAGCCAGAGACATCACCAATACTCAGCTTTGAGAAATTGTGAATATAAACAGCCACGAAGATAATCATCACATCGCACAAAGGTTGTATTACCAAGCATCCCAATACGAGAGTAGTACACACTATAGGGCATCGCAAAGGAAGCTATACTACGTAAAATAGCAAAAAAAAGGCTCTACAGACTGCTCCTATGGAGGCACCAAGCTCGGACGTAAAGCTTTTGGTTACCAGTAAACCTAGTGTCGCAAGCAAAAACCAGCAATAACGTAGTTTACTACGTTATTGCTTTTAAAAGCAAAAGCAGTAAATTTCTTTGTCGTAAACATAGAGGCCAAGAAAAAAAAAACGAACTGACGAGTTTCCTTTTCAGGAAGTCGTAAAGCAACAAGGCCCGTGTGCCAATAACAAAACAGCAAAGCAACACTCGCCAGGTCTGCGTCACAGGTGATATGCACGATAGGAGAGTTCTCAAATTTGTGCATCAAAATTTTTTTTTGGGACACGCACATGTACTTTCAATTCTTTTCTTTCTTGAATTTTCGAGCTTTGCCTAGCACTATCTTGTTCTCAACACCACAGGTGTTCGTTTATATACACGGGGTCAGTTGTATCAAACCCAAGGGTATCGGAATTTAATTTCCCATTCTCCGCAGCAGAGAACAAATTTTCGCGGACAATACTTGAAAAGCACTTTACTACAATATTAGGCTTCTGCTCATCTTTTGAGGCCACACGATGTGCTACGTCAATGTCAGCGTCATGCACACTTGTGCCTACAGAGCTAGCAATGTCCACAACAGCCTTCCTCAAATCCTCGGTAGCTGTTACGAACGTCCTTGAATTACTGCATCAGTACTCCCTGCTGCACCATTTTAATCCCGCTATCTCCTCTTAGCCTTATTCAGTTTTTTTCTCAATTCTTCAGTGTCATGTAGGTGCAAGCGGTCAGCCTCATCTGCATTTAGAATTTGCGTGGCTCATAAGCGAATCTTTCTTGATACACTTTCAAGCATGCACAGTAGTATACTAGCTGTCAAAAAAATGCTGGCATATTGATAAGCCTTCCGTCATGAATGTTGTGTATTGCATGCATGCACAATATGTAGCTTAGAATGAAAGAGTGGCGGGCTTGGCTGAGTACAGGTACATACGTTTTATTTCCACGACAAACTGCGTATTACTATCTACTATCAGATTCACCCGATAAGCAAAATAAAAATCACGTTTAAAATCAGAATGCTAACTCTAAATAAATTTTGGAATTACGAACCAACCATCAGCTTTGCATCAAATGGATTTTGAAGAAGCTTGAAGAAACCATTTCCTGAGGAGCAGACAAATGTTTCATTGCACAAAATTCAAGTTTGAAGCTCTGGCATTATACAATGTCAAGCAAAAATGGGCAGTTTTTTTTTAAAGCACGGATAGACTTAAAGTAGCGGACACACTCTTCACAGGAAGTTTACTTTGGCAGCTTGCCGAACACAGTAGACTGCAAGCACATATGAATATCGACAACTGTCTAGCAGAGCTCGTTGAGTGCTGGCTAAAAGCACAGTCGGAAAGATTAGGTTAGTCATTTTAAATGCCGGAATAAGTAATGATTCGTTTTATTTCTCACTTCAGTCAGTCCTGGTGTCAGTCATGATGAAAGCAACAACGCCTAGAGGCCCTCACTGGCCGGCGCCTGTAGCTCCAGCAGTGCCAGAGTTCTTAGTCTTCAGAAGTGAAGTCATCTCTGGGCAACCAGGAAAATTGATTTTATCATAATTTCGTTTACGAACTAGAAGAATAAGAATGAGGTGGAGCGCATTTGGCAGGTTCTCTCAGATTAGGAATGGCAGTTTACCAATCATGATCTCAAGAGAAAAGTATACAACAGCTGTATCTTACTGGTACTCACGTACGGGGAAGAAGCGTAGAAGATAACGAAAAGGGTTCAACTTAAATTGAGGACCCCGCAGCGAGCCATGGAAAGAAAAAATGATAGATGTAACATTAAGAGAGAGGAAGCGAGCAGAGTGGGTTAGTAAACAAACGCTGGCTAATGACATCCCAGTCGAAGTGAATAGGAAGAAATGGGCTTGGGCAGGGCATGTACTGCGAAGGCAAGATAACCGCTGGTTTTTAAGGGTAACGGAGTGGATTCCAAGACAAGGCAAAGAGGGCAAGCGTAACAGTGGCGGCAGAAGGTCAGGTGGGCGGATGAGATCAAGAACTTCGCGGTGATGGGCTGACTCTTGCTGGCAAAGGACAGGGTTAATTGGAGAGATGTGAGAGAGTCGTTTGCCCTCCAGTGGGCATAGTCGAGCTTATGATGATGATGCTGTCTTTAATTCCTTACTTTTGCTTTCAACTCGCGTGAAAGTTGGCTAACAATCGTGAGCTTAGGTGTTCTTACGTTTGCGCAATCTTAGAACCTTTTACAGATTAATGGTGTTCCGCGTAATTCATGGAGTTTTCCGCTCAGTCCTTTTGTGTTTAGAGGGTACGTGCGCTACTGCATTCTTGAATTGTAATAAAAGATGATTAACATCGCGCGAAGGCGTACAGAAAAAGCTGTCGTATTATTTCAAAGAAATCAATTATGCTTTCTTTATTTGTCTTATTGCAAATTTTTAATTACTATTTTAGGGTCAACATGGAGTGCGCACGCTTACCGAAACCAAAAGCTGTACAAAAAAATTATGGCCTGATATACCCTATTAGAGGCTTTTTTGTTTTGTAAACAACGAGGACGGAAAGTTAGATCCAACACTGAGCATGCGGGCCCCTGCACGCGTGTTGGTTGATTCACAAGCTGTGTTAACGAAAAGCTGAACATTATGTTAAAAAGACGGTCGCAACTGTGCACATGCTTGTTGCCTATTGCCAAACTGTTCCAGTCGATTCCTTGCAGCTCAAAATCACCTGTCAAGATTACTCTTGTCCGTTCTTTCAAACAGCCTTCTAAAAAGACACGAAACTGTGTAAGTATAACTCTCAGGAGCATCTGGATATCGGTAAATAGCACCTATTAGTACAGAAGCATAATTTGTTTTGGTTGTACACTAAGCGCTTTCATGGTCAGCGATGCGTCCTGCTTTTTAAAAGACAAATGCAGTTTGACAGCATAGCCAAATCCCCGCCACGACCATCCCTGTAAGTGCGAAGGAGCGCGTAAGTTGAAGCACTATCTCGGAGTTGTGAGGCACATCTCCGTAGTAAAGACCACATCCGGACCGTAGTAGAAGTATTTCTTCGATTTTTTCAGCCTTGTTAACGGAGCTCGTTGACTTATTGTTTATGGGCGTTTAACATCCCAAAACGACCAGGCTATGAGGGACGCCGTAGTGAAGTGCTCTGGAAATTTCCTGGGGTTCTTTAACGTGCACTGACGTCGCACATTACACGATTCTCTAGAATTTCGCCTCCATCGAAATTCGACCGTCGCGGCCGGGATCGAGCCCGCGTCTTTCGGGCCAGCAGCCGAGCGCCATAGCCACTGAATATCCGCGGCGGAGTGCTTCTTGAGTTAAACCATTGTAATGTCAGTGCTGCTGCAGTCATTCGTCAAGCATTCAAAAAGCTCGCTTCTACAACATCCGGACTTCGATTGCTTTTCTACTATCCGATTTTGTACTTCATCTCAGGTGAACAGGGCATTAGACATTTTTAATTTGTCAAAAATAAATGCCGCCTTCTCATCATTCGCCCGATTTGTTTCACATGACTCCCATGATTGCTTTCGAGCTTCTCGTACGTTCGCTGAAAAATTGTCGAATGCCGCCTGTTTGTCGAATGCCGCCTGTCTTTCAGCTTGAAGGATTGCGCAGCACAGCCATCTTTCCTGCAAAGTCGTAAAAGTTCAATATGACCAGCCGATAACGGTGCGCCTTTTTCGAACAAATTCTGTGCAATCGCTCGATAGATTTTACTTGGATGGCCAGCGTGTCCTTAAATACGTTTTGGGAAACAAATCCTTCAGTAACGGTTAAGTTTCGTCTTCGTTTTCTTTTAACCCATGCTTGCCCCACAAGCAACCTAGAGAAGCTCTTCTCCGAGAATCTTTTATGAATTTGCTAACAACTTCCGTTATCGCAGCATGTGGCAAGGAAAGGCATTGACGTGAAGTGAATAGGCATTCGCCTGTCCCAGTCACTGAATCCAAGCAGCACAGGGAATCGGTCCAATATTGGACACTTATTGGCAAAGGCCGGCCGTGCAAGGAACCATAGTGAAACCACCCATATAGAATATTTGGCCGATTACCTGTGCTGCTTGGGAAGTACCTTATATCTTTGCAAGACGCGTCACGAGGAACGGATCCTCGAGCTTTTCGAAAAGAGAGAGCTCTTTGCATTAACTGACCCAAAGACTCTTGCCATGTGCAGTTATCCCAATTGATGACAGCGAATGGCGATTCGTCCTCATGTGTCTGCTGCGAAATTGGTCTTTGTGCTTCTTCATCAGTGTTGCAACATGTTTTTAGGCCCGCTGCTTCACACAACTTCGCCGTCCCTCTTTGCTCTTTGTGGGATCATTCCAAGCAGATCTGTGAAATTTATCGCTCAGAAACGTTTGATGAAGGTTGCAGACAAACATCTCAATCTCTTCGCCACTGGCGAGATGACTCTACGGGGGCTCCTTCTTTATTTTGCAATAGATAGATAGATAAAGAGGAGGAGGAAAAGGCAGGGATGTTAACCAGAAAGGGGTTCCTGTTGGCTACCCAACCGGAACCCCTTTCTGAAACTGGAATGGGACACAGAAAAATAGACGGGACAGGCATTGAAGTTTTGCTTGTGTCCGTTTCCCTTTCGCTGTGTTTCTAAGACAGTGAATGTACACCAACTTTATCGGATTTCAACGTTGATGAAGGCATTTCTCGTCACCATGTCAACCGGTTCCATCGGTGCTGTATACAAAGTTATCCGCATCTTCAATTCCAGTAGCATCGTTGAGGGCAGTGAAGTGGACACAGAGATCCAGTCCTTGAGCTGACACCGTACATTGGTCATCCCTACGAAGCACGGTGTATGCTCTGATGTCTGAGGCAGTCTTCCCACACTTGTCCGGTAGCCATCTCCCAGTCTCTAACAGCGGCGGAAACCACCGAGCCACAAACCGTATCTGCCCTGCCTAACACTTAGGGATGTAAGCCGGGTCGATATACCAGGACTGCTCGCCGATCCCCCTCGAGGACCTGGCGCTTAGAGTGAAACCGCAGATTAGCTTTGCAGAGGCAGCTCACGCGAGCACTCTTCCTCAAATGCATCAGCACTGCCATCCCGCAAGATCACACTGGTGTGTCGCCAAATTGAATGGGGCAGGCGCGCGCGCACTTCTTGGGAAAGAGGCCTCTTGGATGCCGCCAGGAAAGCTAATGTGTACATACTACATACTGCATCACCCACCGCGGCGGCTCAGTGGTTAGGGCGCTCGGCTGCTGATCCGGTGTACCAGGGTTCGAACCCAACCGCAGCGGCTGCGTTTCGATGGAGGCGAAACGCAAAGGCGCCCGTGTGCTGTGCGATGTAAGTGCACGTTAAAGATCCCCAGGTGGTTGAAATTATTCCGCAGCCCTTCACTACGACACCTCTTTCTTCCTTTCTTCTTTCACTCCCTCCTTTATCCCTTCCCTTATACCGCGGTTCAGGTGTCGGCCGAGATGTGAGACAGATACTGCGCTATTTCCTTTCCCCCAAAACCTATTTTAATTTCATTCATGCTGCATTGTATATTGCATAATGTGCTCTGGCAGTACTACCTTCATGAGGCCTGACGAAATCCCCACAGTGCCCGACCTCACCTTTGTGATGATGGCTCACCCATAGTAGTCCGCCGCGCGAGACGACTGCCATTCCGATCACTTCCCAATCATCTTCAGTACGGCAGGAAAGGGACTGACCAGCGGTACATAGGGGTACCAAGTCGTCACCTGCTGACTCTTTCGAGGCCTCTGCAAGCAATGGTCTGCAGAAGACAACACGTGGAAGAGCTGCACAGACTGTGAACGAGCAACTGTCATGAGGAGCACTGTCCCCCAAGGAGCCTTCGCTTCTGAAACCTTGACGCTCAACCTTCGAGCCAGACGTCAGACAGAGCTCCAGGAAATGAAAACCTCCGGTCGCAAGCTTTGGACCATCTACGGGCCCATCGACGGCGTGTGCCGCCGCCACGCGAAACTAAGAAGGATGTTGCGATCGTACTTCTAGCCACGCGGGCCTGAGCAAACGACATTCGGGAGCTGTCAACAAAGCCGACAACCTCGTGACGGCCGCACGCCGGATGCCTTTTGAATCGGGAAAAAAAAAGGTTCCCTCTCTACTGCGGCTGCTGGCCACTTCGACGGGACGCTGGAAATAACTTAAGACTGAGTCAACCGGCGCGACTGCCGCGGACTCTCCCACGGGCAGCCGATGAGTCAATGAAAGGCAACGCGGGGTCAACCTCCGGCATATCCACGGCAGCGGCGACAGTAAACCTCCCTTGAAAGCCGCCCACGCCGCTCTGCCAGTGCACCGTCGGCTACATAATTCGAGGATAGCTGCCAAGGTCAGCCGTAATTGACCGTCAGAGAGAATCCGGGGGTCAGCGGGGTCCAGTCATCATATTCGACAGCGGCATTCGTCTTCAAAGGGGGGAAGCTGTCGGCGAGCGATTTTCCTACCCCGCGTGGCCTTGCGCGTAGCCCGGGCCGTGTACTGATCAGGAACACATGCGACCACCTGCAACCCGTGGGAACGCCACTCGCGGACATTCCGGTGTCTGCGCGACGTAGATGGCTCTCAAGCTCCACACGTGACGGGGGAGTGTTCCCTAAGGAGAGAGTGCGGGATGAGTGCCACGGTGAACTTTTTAGGACACGCCTTCTTCGGCAAATGCGGCCTCCGTCTAGGGATTTCAGGGAAGATAAAGCCTATCAAATTCGACGCGGTGTGCGGCCGAGTAGCTTCCTCTCATCGAGGTTCTTTTACTGAGAAACACTCTCAGTTGCTGTACGTGCACACAATGTAGAAAGTTGTATAAAGCTTTTCCTTGCCTTCCTCCTAAACCAGTCTGCGATCTCCCTTGTCCCCTCTCCGGCCCGACCTTGCTACCCGAATTGCAACAAGGAGGCAGATCTGTTTGGGCGTATGCATTTCTTTAAAGTCTGCCTGAAAGTTTTCACTTGGATGACGCCTGTATAATCTTCTCCTTAGCCAAAAAAAGACGAGGCAGGCTATCCTGGCGGCAGCCATCTCGTTGGACATTTCCATAGGGGCACTCACAGAAATAATGGCCGACAAGTCTGCTCCACCACCAGCAGCCTACTAGCAAACTGCCAGCACCGAATCGCACCCCTTCTCTCATACCCTGCCACCATGCCCTCCTAAAGCCAGCCAACTAATCGAGTTGTCCGTGATTATACCAGGCAGTACGCCCCTTGGTCGAAGTGGGGTAGGACTGCATCAAATAGGGTGCATCAAGCTCCCGACGGAGCTTCACACCTGGCAGGTCTCGGCAGCCAGCCTGCCTTGCGAAGGCGAAAGCTACGCAGGCCGTACAAGGAGGCAGTAGGAAGCGTGCTGGCTGATGCCGACATTCCCCCGCCAACCAGCAACCCACCCCTGGATGAGGCCACAGGGATCACGGGACTGTACAAGAGGAGATCCGCTACCAGCTCCCCACAGCATGCAGCAGCTGAATTGGTAGGACAGACTCCCAACGAATGCCTCACTTTCTGCATAGGTAGGACATTAATAAAAAAAAGCGGAAAAGCGGCAGTGGTTCGTATCATCCCACAGGTCCAACTTATGCGGCAATACCGCCTACCATTCCCAGTCAGCTCCACCACCGCAGAAGTATCCGCTCTACACATGCCTGCTCACGCCTGCCTTGCCAAGATCTGTCATTATTTTCTGGTCGCCATGACTAGCGACTGAAAAGCTGATCAGCTCAGTCTTCGCTTGCCAGAAAGAGTACGTCTGTCAATAGCACTGTGGGCAGCAAAGCTCCTAAATCTAGAATAGTGCAGCCTCCACATTACTCTTCCCGTCTGGAAACTGAAGTCGACGAGTAGGCGGGTGCAAGTGTTACGGCAGCTCACGAGACGCGCCCACTCAGCCCCACTCCAGATGTCACCCCTACCGATTATTGTGAGGATTTCTTCCTCGCTCTGCAGCTTATTCTGTGCTACTCTCCCAAGTGCGAAGGAGATTGCACAGTTCCCGAGAACATCCCTCGGACTCTTGGGAGAAAGAGAACTTCTATTGTTCACTTCACATATCTGTTGGACCTCTTGTGCACCAACGGGCTTGTAACTGTTCTTTCAGCCAGCTCACCATCCCCTACCCGCTGCAAACCAACTCCTTATCCCCGTTACTTCATCTCAAGGAAGCACTGAGCAGTGCTTTGCTCATGAGGAGCAGAAATTTTGTCTGTCCTACTTCCGTACCGTGCCGTACCATACATAGTAGAGAATATAAATCTTAACTATATTTTGGAAATAGAGATATTTATGAATAAATAAATAAAATACAAAATAAATTATATTGTATTCTAAACTCCCGAAACCCCCCTCCCATTCGTGGGTGAGTCCGAGCAGACCGTTTCAGAGATCGGTAAAACCAACGCATGGCTTGCTGCAAACTCGAGTACGTTGTACCGCAGCACACCAAAAACCTATAGAAGGGAGATGCCACAGCGCGAAATGCGGGGGCACAAGTCACAACTCGCTGATGAAACTTTGCGCTAAACCAACATTTTCCGAATCAGTTTTGATCAGCTGCATTTCTTGAACGTCTATCTAAATTGGTCTTGATATTTTCTTTTACTTAAAAAAAACATTACTAGCAAATACAACGCATCACACAATATTTTCTGGTTCGTTATCATGCATGATGACATTACTTGCTCGAGAAAGTTATGGCAGATATGTCTCAAGCTTATCTGAAAGGAGTTGATTTTGTGGCACAAGCGGAAACTAACCCATTTCTCGTGGCGTATACAAACCGAAGAGAGGTCGGAATTATGCATTTGAGCGCTGTAATAATGAAGGAGTGCTCGCATCAAAGCTAGCAAAGCGACGTTCATGTCGCAGAGTCGGTGTCGTTCGCCTAATACGTTTACATCGCAAGCGTGAGGGGAATGGGTAAAGCGAGCACATTTTGCACCCAACTGTTCTTTGCTCGTGTTCTCCAGGTGTGTGCAGTCAAATTATCCGAGAGCCACTTGCACGCAGCTTGATTTTCCAGCAGGGTGCTGTCATGCGTTGATTGAGAAGTTTGCGCTTTAGGGTGGGCTGAAAATGGCGACAAAAAAGCAGCCCGTACTGTTCGACATTCAGCGAATTCAGAGCTGGGCTTGAGAACGGACGGAACAGTATAGCACCAGCGATGCATGAAAGGAAACTGTTCTGAGACGTAAAAGAGGCACGGCTTTGCATAAGGACCCAAACGACAGCTAGTTTCTTAACAGGAGAATCGCACCCCGCGCTCCTGCTGCGTGTACTTGATCGATGTGCCGGCAAAGCCTCTCAATCTCCTCCCGACAAGCGGCCACGGCTCGCTCTAGCTTCCTCTATCTCCTCCCGACAAGCGGCCATGGCTCGCTCTAGCTTCCTCTGTGAACTTGGAATAGACTCCGTATGTACGCTTAAGAAAGGCGCCGCTTTCATGAAAGGGTGCACTGGGCCCTTTCAACAGCGTATTGTCGAAAATTTGTGCAGTGACGATCCGCGGACAGGACGAGGCAGTCAGGAACTATAGGCAGCTTCGCCAGCCGCGAGATAGTCACCGGAAGGACACGATCGCGCTTCCTCATCGTCTCATTCAACTGCGACAGTATACAGCTTTTATACTCTGTCTCATGCATAGCAGGCAAAGCAGCGGAGGGTGCGGAAATAGTGCGCCCCCAAAACCATATTACTCCGCCACGATAATTGGTTCTTCTCGAAGACTCAGTGACTTTTTGTACAAAATCAGTGACATAAAACGAAATGCTAGCACTGGGAATCACGGCCGAAGCTGTGACGTGCTCAGTGTTTGAACCCTCTACCTATAATTTTCACTGAGTGTGAACTACTCCTTAGGTGCGGATGGGGTCAGAGCGATTCGCCCAGCCAGCCGCGTATCATGCCGCCACATGCCATTCTTAGTTATCGAAGTCTCTATGAGTCGCAGAGCTAAAACATGACAAGAGGTGAAACGAAGTGCAGGAGGTTGCCGGTCAAGGCACTCGATATTAGTGGCAACGAAATGTGCTCAGTGTGCACTTTGTTTGTATGACGAACTACGTTTTTTGGGCGCGGACTTGGCCTGCGCGAGCAGCTTTGGCAGTGTTGACTGCTATGTATGAAACGGAGTGAAATCCCGCTGGTTCCAAGACATAGTAACTATAAATAAAGTGGCAGAGGTTTTGACGCTTCAAAGGGACGATACTCGTTATTTGGATAAAGCGTGCGTTTAATTCACAAACCAATCGCGTAATCGTCATAATCACACTAATTATGACACCGCGTTTCAGAGGAAGTGGGGCAGCGGTCTCGGCGTCAGCGGCAGCCAGCATGATGAACGAGGGGCGCCCGCACACCGCGACGGCCAACGCCGACCGCAGAGTCGCCGGGGTCCCTTCCGCGCCCGGGTCACCTGCTGCCGGCGTGGGCCCCGAGTGTAATCCCATTAAAAATAGCACTGCGCCCGCTAAAAGGGGAGCCCGCCTTTTTTTGCTCCCTCTTACCCCTCGTTTCCTCCTTTTCCTAACAGCTGAGAGGCCAACGAGCAGTGCCCGAGAGTACTCGCAGAGTGCTTGGCCTATGCATGACGCGACGTCGAACTCGAACCCACTCCACATGAAGGCAGGCTTTCGCCCAAGCAGCTCTTTTACTCGTTTCACTTACCGCCAAAGCGAAAACCATCGAGTACCGACGGATATGATAGGGGTAGCCCGATCACAGCGTTGTCTGCGGGGTGGCGGAAATTGCTTAAAAAGTGGTTCTTTCTTTTCAAATATCAGTGCTATGAATACATAACAGCACCCTGGCGCCTCGATTTGCCATCGGTTTAGACGCAAAATAATTCTACGCTGGCGTTCAGACGAAGCAGTAAAGCAAAAGACTGGGCTAGTTGGTTTGTCAGAATTAAGTAGTAGTGCACCAGAAAAACACAGAAGGAAGAAGGGCATCCTGTCTGTGTTTTTATGGTCAGCTACTCCTTAATTAATTATTCAGGGGAAATGAAAAGAGAGAGAGAGCAAAATATGTTCATTCTTGACCCTTATCACTTTTGTGTGTCGTTATTAATCCTGAAGAGACATGTAATGCTCTGGGGATTGGCTGGGCCAAATTACCCTCTAAAAGTGTCCGTGTAATATCCAATGCATATTGTCACGTAGTAGTGGTGACGGCAGTCGAAGGAGCAATGAAGACGGACAAAAGATCGCCTAAAAGAAATTCTTCATTTGGGCTGACTTGCGCCCACAATGGACTTAATCACTCGGCGGTGGCGAAGCGACAAGCGTGCTCGGCGGTCGTCGAACGGAATGTCCGCCGCTGTTGGCCGTGCTCAATTTAAAGCTGATAGCGAACTTTCGAGACAAAGCGTGCTAAGTTACTAGAACATTCCGGAACAACGTAGAATCAGCTGTGCCTGGCTGCGATCAATCGAGATAAATCCAGTCGCGTCTTGTGTCGCAAACAAAGCGATAAAGTGGCGTGGCGGAACATTTGAAGAAGGAACAAACACTGCAAACATTCGCGGCAGTGCCTTAATCAGTGCGAGTGCCTTAATCCTCATAAATCAGCTTGCGATCACCTGCACATATACTACCGCACATCCTAATGCTTTCTTTGTCAAGGAAGGCGTATCGACTGGAATTGCACATTTTCAACATTGCGATTCAATTCACTTGAAGGCATTCATTGAAAAAAATATATGACGTGCAAAGTTTCGGTGCCCGTTTAATTGGGTTTAAGTTTGGGCACATTAAATGGTATAATGTGGTCGTTATAATCTTTCTTCGATACCTCTGAAATTTGGTTGCATAGGGTTAGGTCTCTCTCAATCTCGATACTTTCGGTCGTTGTGGGGTAGCTTGGCGCCGCTGCCCTGGAGGCACGCCGAGCCACTCTTTCAGTATACCACCCTCACATCGTGTGTGTGACGTTCTGGGCACTGATTATTCAGCGCTGCTCAGCAGGGCTCAACTCAGTTACAACGCTAAGAAGCGACGCTTTCTCATGGTTGACAATTCCTTGGTGAAATTAGCCTTGGCAAGCCCTGTGTTCCACCTCACTGAATCTTCTGAGATTAATTAGCCACGCCTACATGACAATCCAAATAGTTGCCATTTTGTGCAGTAAACTCATTATAAGTATAAATACATTGAAAAGCCAGAAAATAATCTTTAGCTGCACTTAACCCACTACCAAGAAACATACAATGGAGAAACACAGCATGAGTTAAGTGATACCCAATATAACTGGGACGACGGCATGAACTGTGTGTCAGTGTTTCTATGAGAAATAGAGCTAGGAGAGGAAATGGAAATAACCTGACAAACACAAACCTGTTTTTGAGCCCATATAAAACGCTTATATATGGGCACTACATGATCAAACTTGGATTGTCATACTCGGCTGTCTCTCCCAACTGGGCGCCTGGCGGTGTCCCCGGGCTCATGTAAAGATCTAAACAACAAGTACTCACGCTTTGAGATAGCCTCTGTCTCCTCCTCACACATGGCTAGTTATCTGCTTCTGAGGCCAAAACACTAGAAGAGAGAAGCTTTTTTTTTTTGCCTTTATCGTTTCTGTAGCAAGGGCATTCACTGCACGCACTTGGCAGCGCTACCAACGATCTCCATCGTTATGGGATCTCTGAATACATTACGTAGCAATGAACGCAGTGCTCTAGCAGAACTCTGCAGAAAACATCCACCGGAGAGGCTTCAGTGCTCTTAGGCTAATTCAAACCGCAACTAACTTCGTAAAACGGTTTGCTGAAGCCTTCATAGATTCGGTATTATGAAACACAGATAGGCTGGTCACGCTGACTGTTGTCGAGTATTAGTAAGGGTGGCCTTTGCCCTCTGAAGCACATAAAAACGTTTGTTTTTTGCCCCATAGACATCAGCATTTTACTGTGAATAGGTCAACGTGGTTCTTAACATCGGAAATCGTTTTTAAATTTTTATTCGAGTCATTTTTGTTCCCTGTGATATGTGCTTATACATATGGTCACCAAAAATTGGCATACAGTGGCGTTTCATTGTATGTGTTGTGGGCGGTATCAGCGTCCAGATTATTTTAATAACGCGGTGTGATAACAAACCTCTGGCTGAGTTCTGCGTGCCGGAGCCGATGCCTCGTGTTTGTAATGCCACTTTAGAATTTAAACGATGAAAACGGAGGAAATTTATGTCGACCTTTGCATACGACGAATTCCTCACAGAAAGCAACAGTGACATTCGCCCATTCCATTTGAGGGCTGCAGGACTGACCCTATCTTTTTATTTAGACTTCATGACATGAGACATCTAACATGCCAATCTTAGTCGAATGCAAACAGCCAGCTAAATGAAATACGCACCTAAAGTAGATTTGGATTGCTATATTTTTATTGTACTGTTCTTGTTACAGACAGGAAGACTTGCAGTGCGTATTGTGTACTTTAGAATACATGTGAGAAATTACATCTTAACGGAAAGAATTTCTTTCGCCTACATGAAAATTCTTTCTGAAGAAAAAGTCTACAAAAGAATGACAAGGATCACAATCTCGGCATATGTGATGAATATTGCAGTGGAAGCTTCTTGCGTACATTCGATCATAATTCGAGTGCTCCATGATACAAACAATGACCAATCAGGCTGTTTTCTAATGAAAAACAAGACAAATTTTACAAATGGTTGAAAGCGGCAAAACAGCATCGACATATAAGCAGATGACTACCGCGACAAAATACTGATAATAAGTTTCTGATATTACAGGTTACAGCGCTTTCTGTTTGTAAGTTTCACAAACACATGTGCACAAAGAGAAAACTACTTTTAAGAGCAAACTACTATGAAGAAAATCAGACATATGGCACAGCTCAGCTTTTTTGTTGTCGGTTAACCACAATTATTCGCTATAAAACAATGCTCATGGAGAATCTTGTTCACTATACAACATTATAAAGCGTTACCCATGTGCCAGAGGCATTTTTACGCTAGTCGGCCTTCGGAGAAAATTTTCGTACCAGCAGCACAACTTTTATTTTAGAAACCCGTTAGCATCTCCAGATTGAATTATTTCAGTGTCCGGCACAACCCGGTCAACTTTACAAGAATTAATGATCGAACTCGATAAAAGCTTAATAGCGCCACCATCGCAAAGCACGTCACTGAAAGCGAATGTAGATCATATTTGGGCGAAGAACACTGCTGTTGCGCCTAGCGAGCTCAGAAAAATAACACCCTTCTTGGTTTTCATAGCACGTACGCAGTTAACAGCAGCCCTCGAAGTAAACTAAGAGAAAAAATACCGACCTTCACAGTCGCACAAACGATGCGTACTTATCAGTAAAATACATTAGTAGAAGAAATAGAAAGATTCTCCATAAACTCGATGAAAGCGTTGCGTGCAATCGCAGAGCCTGCTCTCACGCGAACATACACAATCAGCTCCGGTAGTTCATCGAAGGCTAAGAACACGCGGCGCTGGTGGTCCGTGTACTAAGAAAGAACCCACAAACTACGTGCATGTACACCACAATCACATCCGTCACCACTTAGGAGCCTCAAATGCACTCACTCGTTTCAACTTAATCGGCCCTACCGTTCGGTTCGGCCCAGTGATATGGCCTAATGTCATCATTGCCTCGCAAATAGTTCCCCAGTGTTTTCTCGACGAAAACTAGAACATGTGAATACGCACGGAACAATCCTTCGTCGAAGACACCCGTCGCTCTTCTGCAGGACCACTATCGACAGACAGAAGCTATTAATTGCATGGAGCGTACTGTGCGAGAAACAACGCGATGGAAATTCTGCTTCTTGTATGGGCCCGCTGAAGAGAGGCTCGAAATTCAAGCGACCTTCAGGCCGCTGGCTCCCAGGTGTCACGTGCCCAACGGCGGAAGAAAAAAATAGTCACTGCGTTCGCCTCATATGCCTCTCGCGATTAGTGATCTAGTTCTGTCTGGATCATTTCATGAAGTAACTTGAACCAGATTGCACATAACCATACCAAAAAAAAAAATTGACAAACTGAGTGTTCCACTAATATCAGCCCTTTCCACATAAATTTTACTTCACAAGGAAAAAAGACGCTGCAAAGGTTTATGTTCCACTTGAAAGCTGGAGCGAGCCTCGTTACAGATAAAACATGTGAAATAGAGGTCTTAGCTGAAACGAAAATAGTTTGTGAAACCGAGATTATACGAGTGCACGTGATAGGCATTAGCGCTAGCTCCGCAAGTCCTGTCCACAGAGCCATCAGTAAAGCTGTCAAACGAATTTAACTTTGTAAAATAAATGTGCTTCCGCAATTGATGCACTCCTCTTAGCTTGAACGCAAGGAACTTTGAAACTACAGGACGTACTCCTATTAGGAAAGCGAATTAAAGATCGGGCCTCGTTCAAGAGGTCACCCGGTATTCGCCTCTCCTAGGTCGCCAAGCTGCTAATAGCCGCTGTAAGTCAGAAGCCACTGACGTGGTGGTACCGGCTCGTGAACTAACTTATAGCTCGCAATGTTTGCGGTAGACGAATTAGTGTCCTCCTCAATCTCTTCCACAGCAACATTTCTCGGCGAACTGAAGACACGAAGTCAAGGTCGACGAATCCAAGGCAGTCGGTAGATTGGGCGACTTGCCTGCAGGCCAGCGTGTAGTACGTTATTCAATATGAATGACTTCACCATTGTGCGACCGCGATGCTTCGGTTCATAGTGACGGGAGAGTTGGCAGTATACGGTTGCTCGTCGCCATTGATGTCGGGAGTAAAGAACGAACCCAAGAAAGCGCACACGGGCGAGCTGCCCTAGCGTCACCCTATGCCTGGGAAAAGAAGGAAGTTGGATTTTACCGCCGATATTGTCAATACGAAATAACGAATGTAATCTTGTACCGCAGTAAGAGTTTTTCGGACTATCACTGCCAGTCGCTTGTGTTGGTAGCCGGAAAACCATGATGCAAAAGTCATTAGCACCAGCAACATGGGGGCAGGCCTGTGATCTCTCTTCAAGGCCTCAGGTATAAGCAGCCACTGGAAACTTAACCTTAAATAAACACAGCGGATAAAAACCTTCCTTGGGGTCTTCGCGAGAGCCCCCTCCGAGCTTAAAGTGTTTCCCAGCCTTGCTCGTATTATACGCTCGCGCGTACAGTGGTCGCATTGGTTGTTCACCGCAATTTTCCTTCTGTCGGTCCACATTCTACTCCTGCGGTTGGTCGGCCTCCGTGGAAAGGTAGCTATGACATTTATTGAAGTTAGGAGATATCTTTAAGCAGTCATCAGAGTGGCTGTGCGCAGAGCGATGCGCCATCGCCGCTAGTTAGTGAGCACTGTGTAAGTCACCACGAAGAAGCTTTCTCAAGCAGTCGACGCTCTTCCAGAAGCGATAAGGCGGTACGAGTACGCTACCTGGCTCAGCGATAGAAGTTTCTTCCGGTGTTTCGGCGTCCAGAAATATGCGTTAGCAGCGCGAGGGTTCGGGTTAGGGGGTAGTGTCTGTGAGCTTTCGCAGCACGAGAATAAAAAAAAAAACACGTGGGCGAAGTAGAAAAACACAGGACACAAGCGATCTGCTATCGCGCCTTCATCCGCAGGCCTTTGCGCGCTGTGAATGTTGACAGCAAATATACAAATTTGTGGCAGAAACTTTAGCGATCGTGCATACAAAGAAGATATATGGACAGGAAACTCAGAGACGGACTTAATTTGGAGAGAATGGAGTATAGATTAGGAAATTAATATGCTGCAAATGTGGCTGATTCCAGCCTGAAAACGATGCATTTTTAAAAGCTCCCCGTTTTTCGTTCTGCCCCGGAGCCAAGCCCTCGCGGTGATAGTTTTACCACCATTTACTCACACCCCAACTCATCTGATCTCACATTTCGAAGTTTACTAAGACTGCGCCTACGAAACCACTTAACCCAGCCAGAACACACTCCACCCTTGGCCCGTAGGATATCATTCATAGGGAACGCTGGAATTTTAGTTTAAGAAATACAGCGAGAACAGCTCGTTTACCGGTCAAAAAATGCCACACGGAACTACCACTGCCTAACGACGAGGTAGCCGTAGTCAAACGAGATTTTGCTTGCTTTTGTTTGGTTTGCATTATACGTTCACAGCAACAAACAGAAATAAAACAATCATTCTTGCCGGTTATATTTCAGCACTCACATTGGCATGGTTACTTTGAAGCTAAGAGAGGCTAGCTCCTGTAACTCTGAAGATATTTTAAGATGGCGGTGCCGGATCTGAATATGGTGGCTCAAGGTCGCTCCGCATATATATATAATATTTACGTAATTGCTAGCTTCCTGTAAGCGCAGAGAGCCAACCTTGTTTGTTATTTGGGCGCATACGAACAGCAAGAAAGAAACAAGCAAACCTTTCATTATTTTTTGTTCGGCGGCGAACGAGTGACAACGAGAACTCGCTCACTGTATTTTACTCTCCCGAGAGAACGGCCGCGTGGTTCAGCCCCATCTGTACTGCACGAGCACACAGGTACACAATCTCAGGAGCGCCCACTGCCCGGTCGGGGCGTCTGGACCGCATTCACAATGGCCGGCAGAGGATTGGTGATTTCTCGTACAGAGGGCAAAAACATCTCTAGAACGACAGTACTGTGCGTTCCGCAGCTCCTTAAGCTGCTACGACCAGGAAGGCAATAAATGATAATGAAATCCCATGAGTTTAACTGTTTAAACTGTTTAACCGAGTTTAAACAAACGTTACGGCTAGATATTGCGTGCTCAGCCCGAGACACGCCCAGAACGTATTCTAGACAAGCATTTTGCTCTCCGTAGGGCGGTCAGTACCATTTACCGCAGAGAAACTGCTTTATTATAGCTGTCGCTAGAACTCACACGAATGAATGAATGGCTACAGATGCTTACCTTGAAGAGTGCAGGCCTTTGTTCTGCAGTGAGCGTATTCAGGCTGATGATGATGACGATGACGACGACAAAAATGTAAATGCTTAAAAGCGGTCATGCAGAGCGGTGCGCTTTGCCCCTGTTTTTCTCCGCCAATAAATCTCGCCGTAATGGGCCTCAACGTAGCATGTGTAACGCGCACGTGGGCCAGAGTATAATTTATAGTTCTTGATTTGATATGTTGCGTTTGCCGGTTCGAAATAATGGCAAGGATGGTTCCCCTTTCTATATTGCCCCAGCTTGAAGGTATATTTTCCTGCTCACCTTCCTGGTGGCTGCAAACCGTTCCATTCGTGTCGTTTTGGGAGAACGCAACCTTCACCAAATGACCTCCGCAGACGCTGGCGGTCGAGAAACGAGCGAACAAAAACGCCTTTCTATTTTTTTAGCCCCAATCGAGCGTTTCTGTCAGTGTTTCTTTTCTCGCAAGTTTCACTGAACAAGGTCGAGATCGCGGAAAAACTCCACCTTCCGGGTTCTGCGATTTTTGGCGCCAACCACCAGCAAGCAAAAGCAGCTCAAGAAAAACGCAAACGCGGCATCTCCCCCGTTAGCAGCAGAACATTCCGCTCACACATGCACACGCACAAAGGGAATAAGCACTCTCAAGAGGAGGAATGAGGAAGCAGCGTTCGCTTCCCCGAAACCCCTCCACCCGTGCACCGTCAGCGGCGCTGTTCCCGCCCTTGGCGGGAAGCCACCGCGTGAGACGTAGAACAAGAAAGTGCCGCAACCCTCGCTCAAAGCGCGCCAACGCTCGGCGGCGTACCGGGCGGCAGCGTGCTTGTGAAGAGCTTCGGAATGGGGAAGTAATTCTCAGCTCCCTCATCAAGGTCGCAGATGCGCCCGCCGATGGGGAACTCCTTCAGTGGCTTCTCCCCAGCAGCCCGTCCTCCTTTCCTCTCGACTTGAACCCGTTTCGCGGAAAGGGGAGAGCGCTATGCCGACTGGAGAGGGAATTCGGGCGGCTGGAGGTGCGTGCGCGCTTTGAAAAGAGTAGGAAGCCAGTTTGAGCGTGAACCAAGTGACGCGGCGCGGCCCAGCTCGCGCGCGAGGCCCGTGTTTATCGCCTTTGTTGACGGCTGGCTCTTTGGTCCCGCCTGTTCGGCGGCGTCGCTTAGCAAATAGTGGTTGCTGCGTGGCGTCGTAGCCGCCACCAGCGCGCTTTGAGAGCTGCGACCTTCGGGACCACCCTACCGAGATGTTACAGTTTTATTCCGAGTTCCCGGCTCTTTCTCGCTCGGCGCTGAATGCACCGCGGCTTCCACGTGGGACTGGTGTTTGTAACGGATCGGAGGCGGCCGCCGGTGGTTTTCCAAGTTTTATTTGCCCCAGCTCGCTTGTTTACTTGTCTGCTGAGGGGGAAAAAAAGAATGAGGAAGAAGGGAGGCTTCTCCATCTCGATTGAGTTTGGAGCTCCGATCCACTGCCAAGGACTCGCTACGCAGTCTCTCTGTTGCCCCTGCGCTTATGCAGTTCATAAAACATGGTCCATGTGCCTGGCGCCCTCGAGGCCAAGGCTCAGCTGGCGTCGCCCATCTGCGCCGCAGCTGAAATGCCGCATTTGCTGTGAGTTGCACTGTCACCGATGTTCTGTTTATCTTTGGTTTGTATATGGCATAAAAATAGTGAGGAAAGTCTACACAGAACTTTACTCCAAGCAGTGTTACTGGCTGCCTCAGAGCAAGACGAGTGGTTATGGCGGTTGATCAGGGGTATATGCATAACACTGAAAAAAAAAAAGACGGGCGATTAACGTATTTGAGCCAAATGCGAATTAGGTGCACTAGCATTTCGGTTTCTCTTCGGTTCCCGTATTTCGGATCCATTGCTCACGGATGCAAGTTGTTCGGATAGCGATAATGAGTAAATGCTCAAATATGCAGACTTGGTCAATCTCTACTCTATATTCATAAGTCCCTGGGAGATCTCATACCTCTCCTGGCGCAGCGGTTAAGCGGTACGCCACTCTACAGCTATGGCGGATGCTGCCATTGATGGGGGTCGTGAGACCCAGGTTGTACTTCCCAAGCAACCTCTCGCGACCAGTCATTATTAGAACTGCCACGTGCCGTGGTGGGCAGTTCGCCAATAACCCAGTGGGCAGTGGCAAGAGGAATACATGCCAGGTGTATATATTTATATAAACATGTCTGTGCAGGTTGCTCACAACCCAGTGGACAGGTGGGCAGCCTGCCACAAAGCAGGCTTCAGAGAAACAAAGAGACAACCATACAACGGATAAGTGCGGGGAATGGCTACTATAAGTGCTACCGCATTAAAAATTATGGTGATTAACGGCACTCTAGGGCAACTATACATGCTATTTCAGAAAATGATTGATGCGTGTTTGGCGTACTCGTTCATTTCTGGTCTTCTTTGTGCCAGGTGGCGACGGTGAAGGGCTAATCCAGCCAATCAAGTTCATTTTTTGCATACAACGTCCTCTGCACAGATGTGATGTAGACCATAGTGGGGGGGGGGGCACTAGCAAAAAGCCTATAAAAGGCTTCGCAAGGCCTGCACCATGTGGAGATCGCAGGGCGGCGTATAGGTGACATAACAAAAGCGTGCAAGCTTTAAAGAAATGCGAAAGGTTAAAAAGCACCGCAAAATACGCTTGTGAGAAAAAAAGAACAGGCAGACTCAGGAGGAGTACATTTTTACGCCATGGAATGTCGGGAGCAAAAGTGGGGTTTAACACTAGCGCGTTGTTTAGACTTGATTGCCGCGCCATTTTACGGCAGCGCCTAGTGCTGAGACAGATAACAAGTTGACCGTTTTTATCCAGAGGCATGACATTTCACTCGTATTGATGTGTGCACTCCAGCTTTTCGTAGATTACTAAAGGCCTCCTCGAGAGTTGTATACCATTATTGCACCCGCAGTACACTTGTCGAAATCAAGAAGAAACAGTTGGCACGGACAGGGCATATAAGGTGAAGGCAAGATAACTGATGGTCTTAAAGGGTAACGGAGTGGATTTCTAGAGAAGGCAAGCGTAGGAGGGGGCGGCAGAAAGTCACGTGGGCGGATGAGATTAATAAGTTTGCGGTGATAACGTGGCCGCAGCTGGCACAAGACAGAGTTAATTGGAGAGTTATGAGAAAGGCATCTGTCCTGCAGTGGGCGTAGATAGGCAAATGATGATGATGACTGGAGGAAACAGCTTGCTGTCCGGGAAGTAAAACGAAAGAAGAAAAAGCTATTTACAAGGTAAATTTAGCTGTGTAAGATAATGTTTGCCTACAAGAGTACAAACTTGAGAAAACGCAGTTAATATACGTTAATATACGTGTCAAAATCACAGAAGACTGATGAATAATGTAGAGTAAATTTTCTAGGAATGTGCAAGGTGTTCGCAATTTATTACAGTAGGTAAGGAGTATCGCAGCATCTGGCGGCCGCAGTTTGTTCGTGTGTGGTAGGTACACTTTCAAAATATGTCACAACGACAAAGAACATGCATTTTTAAACTATGTCAAACTTCTGCTTGAATTCCTGTCTTGTAAATGCCGGAGGTAGTTTACGCTGGCAGTGATAATGGATTTCGTGATTTAGCGCACCCAAGCTACACGTACGTACCTCGGCTACGACAGACGTCGTAGTGGAGGGCTTCGGCTCAGTTTCGGCCACCCGGGATTGTTTAATGGGCGCTGACATCATGGTCTGTGATATCATTATCGTCGTCACGATGAAATCGCACAGCGCATGGGTGTCTTATTTCGAATCGCCTCCGTCGAAATAAGGCCGCTGCGGCTAGCAATTGAACCTCCGAACTCGTACTCAGGAGCCGAACACCAGAGCCACCGAGCCTGCGAAGCCGGCAGCCTTGCAGTAACGTATTAGGCTGGTGTCCTTTACCTTGCAAAACAGGTAATGAGGGCGATCGCGTAGATAATCACTGATAACGAGACTGCTGTTGAAGACAAACTACTCATGATTCAAAGTGAATTTCCTCAGAAGCAACGCTGCCTAAGCCTCACTCAAACGCACGTGACAACTTTTACTCACCCGTGAAGATACCGCTCACCCGAATTCATGAGCATAAATACATCGAGTTATTCATTCCACATTGTCTGAGATAGGAATAAGATATTAACAGTATTGAATCATCTGCTTTAAAACGGTTTTTCTTACTCAGAAGACGACTTCGAGAAGTGCCACCGGAGACCAAACTGATAGTATGTTGAGGATGGAGTTTTCGGTTTTTATTTTTTGAGAATTCGGTGGACCTTTTTCGGTTTTTATTTGAGAACGCAAGATTCAATTTTTTGGGGGGAAAATATAATCTTCGACGAATGACATACTGACTTTTTTCAGTGATTTATTTTAGAAATTTTGTGTGGCAAAAAATTATATGAAGTTTATCTCGGTGTTCTCAAAAATTATATAAAGCGCACATAGGACAATAGACAAAGGAGACCAAACAACACACAAAGCGCTTGTATTGTTTGGTCTCCCTTGTCTGTTGTCTTAAGTGCGCTTTATATAATTTTTGAAAATGAAAAACCAACTAGCTCAGATGTCAATTCTGCTATCTCGGTGTTTTTGTTATCCTGAACAAATTATGCACCAGCAATTTACTTTCAAATGGCAGTGCTTGGAGCTGTGTTTGTAGAAGAAATAGCAGTCGTCATTAAAAGAGCAACTCAAGTTAAATGAGCCAGCAGACAAAATTTACTTCCAAGAACTAGGTTGTCGTGTTATCGTTGTGTTGTCGCGCTGAGGTTAGGGCAAGGGCGGTACATTGCGTGGTCTCCGTGTTGACGGCTGTGATGGAACCGCCGTTCAATCGTCTCGGTAGCCAGAACATACATTTCCATGAAGTGCATGCGCGGTTTCGTGTCGTGTACGACATGCAGTTAATTAACCTACTTAATCGACTAACAGCTCTAAGCTACTGAGCTGGTGATACTGAACAAACAGTTCTTAGCTAGAAGGCGGCGAATAGGTGATGCTTCCCGGACTGGAGAGGCGTGTAAGCTAGTGGAGCAATACCTCAAATCGCACAACTGCGCTGCTTATCCAACAATGTCATCGTCGCATCATTGCTTCCGTACTTAGTTATTTTTAATTTTTGTAAAATGTAACTCGCATTCAACATCCAGCTAGCTGCGCCTCGCATGCCAGGAATATTGACCTTCTTAGGTCAAAACTGAATTTCGAAAGCTTAAATCGGCATACTTTTAACAGTTATTTTCGGTATAAACCGAAAAATCCAACCCCTACATATAACTCATTTATACGCTCATTTCTCAAGTACAGTAACAAAATTTCGTTCTGCAGCCGCCGCGCTGGCTCAGGGGTTTGGTGCTCGGCTGCTGACCCGAAAGATGGGGGTTCGATCCTGCTCGCGGCGGTTGCATTTCTTCGGAGGCGAAATGCTAGAGGCCCGTGTGCTGTGCGATGTCAGTGCACGTTAAAGAACTCCAGGTGGTCGAAATTATCCGGAGCCCTCCACTAGGCGTCCCTCATAGTCTGGGTCACTTTGGGACGTTAAGCCCTAGTAACTGAAATAATTTGGTTCCCTCTTATACAATAGCTCATTAAAATATAAGAAGTGCCGTGAATGGCAATTACATACATTTTCAACAAATACAAGACCAATGGTTCTCATCCCAATTTCTTAAACAGGCCTGCATTCTTACTATACAAGACCGCGTGCCACTCTAGCATGACTAAAATTAATGTTGCAATTAAGACACAATACACTAAACATAGATTAAACACTAAACATAAAGCATGATCCGCTTCCAATAAAGGTTTTTATTTGCTTGGACCCCTGTATGACAACTATAACATATCACTGCCGAAATGTGTAACTCTCGTAGAACTGTTTCTCAATCCTGTCTAACCATCTGGATACAACAGACCATCCACATCACTTTATAAGACGCCATCTGTATAACGATATCATTTACCATGTACTACCTCGATGGAAAGAAACGCGAACAACCCGGCGCTAACATGCCTCGCTGTTGGAATTTATTTTCATCGCGCTTTTACCTGGGTGGTACAAAAAGACGTTAGAGTCGTCCTAGAATGCATCATGGAAGAGTCTAGGGTTTTTTGCTATCACAGAATTAAAAGAGCATTGAAAATAAATTACAACAGCGGGCGTGTGGGCGCCGGGCTGTTCGCGTTTCTTTCCATCCAGGTAGTACTAGGTGTTTCACCTCAGATGCTCTGCAATTTTTAAACATAGGGTATTCAGTTAGAAGACGCATGGCATTGTTAGCGGTGTAGCGCATCATATTACAGCTAAGACATGCTAGATAGTAGGCTGGTTGCACCAAAATATATGAAATTTCGAGAAGCTTGCACGCTGACAAACCCTGCAGTGCACGTAACTCTCGGAATAGCCATAATTCGTTGGGCCACAGCGCCGAGGATAACACATTTTCGAATATCTAAGAACTGTCATGAATATTCTCTACAGTGGGCTACGCGCCTCAATAAATAAGAAGGCTAACAGTAATAGTTAAAAGGGTTAACTAGTCAATATTAGTTAACTAGCCTACTAGTTAGCACGTCTCAGCTGTATGAAGGGTGACCCGAAAAAACTGCGCATCATGTACTTGTAGTACGTGGTTGCACCTCTATACGCTATGGGCGGACCTCTCCCGAGTCGGAATGCCGAGTGTCGTCAACCGACAACAATGCGTGTGCTTTCTCTGACAGTTCTGCGTGTGCGTCTAGTGCACTCGCGACGCGAAGAAATGGCAGATTCTCACGAACAACGTGCGACTGTGAAGTTTGGCTGTTTATCTCCAAAAACGAAGCAAGCACTGTCTGTACCACAAAACCAGACCGTCAGCCAACAATTCTATTCGTACGGGTTTGAAACGACTCCGCAAGCCACTGCGGTGTCTCAGTGGTTATGGCGCTCGACTTCTGACCCGAAAGACGGGTGTTCGATCCCGGCCACGGTGGTCGCATTTCGATGGAGGCGAAACGCTGGAGGCCCGTGTGCTGTGCGATGTCAGTGCACGTTAAAGAACCACAGGTGGTCGAACTTCTCCGGAGCCCTCCACTACGGCGTCTCTCATAGCCTGAATCGCTTTGGGACGTTAAACCTGAGAGAACCAAACCAAACGACTTCGCAGAAGTGTGGTACGAAAATGTCCAGCCTTGTGGAATTCCGGCGAGTGGTTCTTGCATCATCACAATGCATCCGCGCACACGGCTCTAAGTGTTCGCCAGTTTGCGGCCTCAACGCAGACGACAGCCTTAACCCACGCTCCCTATTCGCCATGTTTGGCTCCCGGGACTTCTTCCTCTTCCGTCGGATGAAAAGGGACTTCAAAGGCAAACGTTTTTTAGATGTCGACGAAGTCAAACACAATATCGCGACGGCGCTAGCAGATATCAGAGAGGCTGAATTTTCAAGGTGCTTCCAACAATGGAAGGAAAGTTTGGACAAGTGCATTAGTACTAGTGGAGAGTATTTTGTAGGGAATCAAAGCTGAATTGAAAAAAAAAGTTGTATTCAATAAGCAAAATTAAAGGCCGTTCTTTTCGTTAGGAAATTGTGGTTGTTTTGCGTCTCCCCTCGTATTGTGATGCGCTGCACCGCAGAAAATCCTCTTCGTACAAAGCGCTCTTTTTACTAAAGAGCCTATATTTAAAAACTGCAGAAAATCTCAGGTAAAAAACTCGGTACAAGTGAATACTTTTTCTACCAAGTACGCTGCATCATTCATATTTTGTGTCGTGTTATCTGTAATTTTTTTCCATGCACATGCAATTAACTGAAACTTGAATTGCACTAGAAAGTATGGGATTTTATTTCTATTTTGCGCATTCATATTATGTGCCCACTTTCTAAAAATCCCAATGGGAGTGACAGCGTGTGAAAAATAATTGTCAGTGTTTTCCTGGATGATCTCTAAGCGCTGATTCTCCACTCGTCTCGTAAGTTATTTATACCGCACGTATGAATTAGGTATCACGGTAGGAATCATGGCACTGTGCCGATTTTCGCAGCGCGGAACGGCTAAAAAGGTTCCTATTTCTCGGCACGGCTGCGGGGTTTATTTACGGTGACTTTCATTTCAGAGCGCGCTCGAGGCACTTTTTATCCAGGAGCGGATTTATGGGTGACTGGTTTCATTTGAACCATCTATTAGTTCGGCATTTTTTGTCCAAAACGAGAGGGTTCAGCCCGGTTTTCCTGTGAAAAATTACACGCTTGAGGAGACGGGCCACCGCACCTCCAACCTTCTCACCTCCATCCCTGGTATCGTATTGTGCATTATCTCGCAGCTACATGTATTTCACCTGCGTCCCATAGAATGCCTCACTAGACCACGAGATCATAGAAGACCCCTATTAGATAGGCGCGTTGGTTAATCTGGTCCCATAAACAGACGCAGAAACGGCTTGGTTGAATTGGCTACAACTGACCTGCAGACGCGGTTTTTCGTAGGAAGCAGTCATCGCTACAAGAGCGTGCTTACAGGAGGAAAGCTAGCGACATGCTTAAACATACGGTTGCTGATTATCGAATACATCAGCGTTATAAATTTAAACCACATTGAAGTGGTCGCGAATGGAACGGATGACATTGAGATGACTGGTGTTCCTCCAGATGTGCAAAATCCTCGTGACTAAACTTCCATGGTCCCGTCTGACGGGAACCAGCTGGATTGGAAGGTCAGGTTCTGAGCAGGCAACCTTCGCGTTTCACAAGAAAACAGTTCAGCGCCTAGGTAAAACGATACCTCGGGACGAGTGCAGAGAAAAGAGCAGTCACAGATTCGTAACATATACCGACCCAGGCTGCATGCCCTAAGCTCGACCTCGAAGTGGAGACGGTGTTCAGAGCAGCGTTGTGTACTCCTCGCGCGGAGTCTGTTCCTTTCATCCGGGACGAATGGTTCGCAACAACTGGATGCCCCCTTACCCCAAGCAGCCGGCCTTTCCGGGAGCATGCCTACGAATTCGCGACGCGCCAAGGCCACGGACATTGGACTGGGAGCGATTCCCCGTTATTTACAAGAGCCGGCAACAAACAGGGGTGCTCCCCGAGGAAGGGTGCGTGCAAGCAAACAAGGTAACCGCGGATAAAAGCTGCTGGAAGGATCAGCTCGGAGAGAGCGAGACAGTCGCGAGCGGCAGCAGACGAAAACGAAACGCACAGACGGCGCGAAGTCGTCGCCTGCCGCGGCGTTGGGGAGAGCTGAAAAGAACGGCGCTAGAATAGGAATGGCTCAATGCCGACTCAGTGCCGGTTATGCCGCCAATGCGGAAGCAGCCCTACGCATCTCCGCTCCCGGAACAGGAAGCGATTCCTTCCCCGCTGTCTGCCGCTCCCCCGCCTTTGGGCCTGGCGCCACTCGGCAAATAAACGATGCGAGAGGATTGAAACTGCGACTGCTGGCGGCTGAGCGCAGAGCAAACGCGCGATTGCGAAGCAATAGAAAGAGCACGTCGCGGTTATCGTTCTATCTCTAACGTGTTTTCGTTGTTGCGTGCTCACCTGGGTGACTGGCTGCTTTGATTTATACGTATGTGCTGTTTTCCATGCCGTCCTTCAACGCCATGTGTTCGTTTTTGTTGCAGCCTCTTTCAGCCCACGGTGTCTGGGAGTCTCAACATCTTTCCTGCAAACGGGGGGTTCAGCCGCGCCCATTACTGGTACCCGACACGCGCGACTGGTGGTTGCCTTCTGCGTGTTTCGTGTCTATAGGCTCAGGGGAGCCTGCTCTTCCGAACGCCCGTGAAGTCAACAAATCACGCAGCGACCGTGACTCGGAACATCGTCCGCCTTCGCGGAACGAGGAGAGGAGGTGTGCTATGCGCATTCCTGCTTCGTGGATCATCACAAAAAAGTCGCCCAGGATCCCTCATTTGAACGGGCCGGGAGTCACCGCTTCGCGTTCTTGGCCTTGGTTCGTGGGTTATGTCTCGGCCTCACACTCTTCTCCGCGAGACCAGCATAGATGCACTGCGGCTAGCGAGACGACGCCGGACCGCGCGAAGCATGCTGCAGCCTCGTCCATTGTGGCGCGGCGGCGACCGATGTTCTGAGAACAAGCGAAGGACGGGAGCAGGATCACCGGTGGGAGGAACGCGACCTTGGTGGCCGCGCAAGGTCGGCGTCGCTCGCGAGCCCCAAGCACAGTGGGTCCGGTTGGCTCGCTTCCGCGGCCCCCACCGCCCGGTCCGGCTCTCCCGCGGAGTCCAGCGCGCGAGAGGCGTCCCAATGATCGGTTTCTTCATCGGCAGCCTATTTTACTCGCCCGTTTCTGAACGCACCGTTGTGCACGCTGCATAGGTCGGGTCCAATGCGCGGCAACTGTTAATTCGGGCCTCGGTTGCTCGCAAAGAAGCGATTTGTTGCTCCTACAGCGCTGCTAGGACTAATGATTGCCGTCGAAGGCTAGTGAACCGTTCTTCAGGAACGCGTGGGGGCGTGCTAAACAGGCCCCAAGGTGCAATAATGTCTTTGTTTGTGTGTGTACTTCTTTCGCCATCTGCACAATGAGATTTCGACGGGACTTCGGAGGCTTTGTTCGTCTGTGCCGGAATCATTCACTCAGTCAGTCAGTCAGTCAGTCAGTCAGTCAGTCAGTCAGTCAGTCAGTCAGTCAGTCAGTCAGTCAGTCAGTCAGTCAGTCAGTCAGTCAGTCAGTCAGTCAGTTGGTTATATGATCAATTATTCAATTGTTAAGAAATTATTTAACCCATTGGTGTGCTTTGGTGTACGGGCGTTTAACTTCCCAAAGCGACTCAGGCTATGAGGGACGCCGTAGTGAAGGGCTCCGGAAATTTCGACCATCTGGGGTTCTTTAACGTGCACTGACATCGCACAGGCCTCTAGAATTTCGCCTACAGCGAAATGCGGCCGCCGCGGCCGTGATCGAACCCGCGTCTTTCCGGTCAGCAGCCGAGTGCCATAACCGCTGAGAATCCATTGGGGCGCACAATATAAAATTAACATAATGTGCTGTCTGTCCCGAATTCCCTTTCAATATTTTTTAAGATAATTTTTTTCACCTTGCAGCGTGCGCTATACTGACATGTCTTTTCAACAACTGCGGGCAGAGGTACATAGGCACAAGCGGTATCACAGGTACAAGCGGCACTGCGTTCTTCGTGTGTCTCATCTCTCTGTGCACGCGCTTGTGGGCAACGCAGTGTCTAGCGCAGGTAACTGCTTCCAAGCAAAGTTCCAAGCAAAAGAAGAAAAAACAAGCCGGCGTTCGCAACGAAGCACTAATCCTTTTTTCTTCCGGTCCTGCAGTGACAGACGTCAGTGATTGCCTTGATCGTGCGGTGCGCAGGGAGCGTGCGCCGGTTCAACCGCACCAACCGGAGAAACAAACAAACGAAGCAACCTGCGGAGGGACCCGCAGCCGTTGTCTTCGCGGTGACATCAGCGATCGTGGCGGCGCGTCACGAAGCCTCTCGCTGCCGCGTGGCGCCGCTCTGCTCGCATAAATTGGCCAAACGGGCGTCACGAGCGTCTCTTCCGGTGGCTGACTGCCTTGTCGGCGTCGCTGCCGCGTTGGCTTCGTGCTCGGCAAATCTGCGGCCGAGTCGGCGGCCGCGCTTTGACAGCAGTGGTGGATACATTTGCTGCGAGCCGACGTGTCGAGTGGTGCCCGAATGCGACTCAATTCGTGCACAGTCCGCTTTAACGCGTCCAATCAGCCTTATGTGACAGCTCAGTGCACGCTCTGGCGGAGAAATCGATCGCGTGTATCGAAGTGCCTGCATTTTGATGTCCGGGGCTAGTGCAGAGAGAAAAGGAAACTTGTGCATGCAAGCTATCTACACCGAGAGTATAGGGGAAAGTATGACTACCGAGTCATTTCGATGAGTGTACTTCGTGCGACCTCATCGCTCGCGTGAAAGCCCACAAGGCAGGGCATTTTCTTTTTTCGAACTAAACTTCAGAACGAGCTCCAAACTTGGCAAAGCCACAGCTTCGCCTATTGGTTAGCGATGACATGTTCGAGGGGAAGACATTTTCCAGCTGCCAAGTCCACAGTGACGAAGGTAACGAAAGAGGTCTTCTCAATAGAGCACCCCATCGCAGCTCATGTGTTTTTCTCATTCAAGAGAAATGAGGTGCCGTCCATGATTTCGATATCAGTTAAATGGTTTTTCGCATCATTCTGCTGTTTTAAAGAGTTCCGATGAGAGCCTGTGGTTACTTATGGAAAAACACTCATTTTTCGGCTACAGAAAATCGCACACAGTTAGCGATCAAACAGTATGACTGTGGGGCCCGAAAAAAAAAAAACTTTCTGTCCTGTACACTGGGTTGAGCGCACGTGCATTCTTGACTGTGCCGCGCATGCTCAGTAAGCTGCCTGTGTGAAATCCGCCAAACGGAACGCCGCTGCCACACTCCGCTGACAATATACCTGCGCCACAAGTGCTAAACTTGAAAAAGTGTTTAGACGATAAACGAAAACCCCACACGCACACAGCGCAGACTCCCAATCGTTTTAGTCAAAAACGACACGAGGCACAATACTTTCCAGCTCAGAAACAATATGGCGGACTTGTCGCTTATCAAGCAAGAGAACCGCAACACGTGAGACATTCATTACTGTCAATGTCGCACCAGGCCGAGAACAAAGCGCGTTTAAAACACTACACCCTCGAAATCAGAAACGTCAAGGCCTAACGGCGCGACGTAGGCCACGATAGGCCATAAGAAAGCAGACCTCAGTGTGCACCTGCAAGCGAGGTTAGCATCTCTTTGCTCGTCTTGACGCTTCATTCTTTACTCTTTTCTTGCGTGCAGAAATTTCGCCCTTGGTGTGTTTACATGCTTCTGTTGCATTTGGTCCCTTAATCATTGTTCGCGTTTTCCCTATCTATAATATCCCGCCTGCAACAATGCCTTCGGGCGACATGTAGTGCCGCGGTAAATAAATAAGGAAGTAATGGGCGTTGCAAAGGGTTGAAGACGGGGAAACACCACGTAGTTTATACACTCGTGCGCCCTAAGGGCCTCGCTCACGTTACACAAGGCGGTGCGTAGAATCAAATTTTCTGGCAATGTCACATCGGCGCTTTTGGGAAACAAATATGCATGTTTTTATGCAAGTGTGATGTGCACACGAAATCGTCGGGGGATTTTCGAACGCGGTGCGTCGACAGTGGTGCGTCGGACGGCGGGGCGCTGCGCGTGCCAGCGTTGCGCTTGTGCTCGCCCGAATGGTGTGTGCGAGGCGACGGCGACGAAGAGCGTGGCGAGCACGAGGAGAGAGGACGTGTCAGAAAACCGAGGTGTAAAGGAAGGCAGAGCAGCGGGGATCGTGTCATTCAAGCGTGGAGGTGGAAGCCGATGGACTGAGGGTCCGTGCTGCCGAAAGGCATCCTTGGATAGCCTGCATTAAGCCTCCGCCGTTTCGGGACGCCGTCGACGGGTCTCAGCTACGCCTTTCATTTCTGCTGCTGACAAGTTCTTCGGGCTGTTGACGGGAGACCACCAGCGTCTCCCTGTGTTGCTTTCCGCTCCTACTACCCCTTGGCTCCCTTCCACCGCTTCCTTCGGCGCAACGCCAGCGACGCGTCCGCCCTGTATGCAAGGCATCCCTGCCTCACCTGGGACACTCAGTACCTGGCGAACTCCTTCCTTTATTCTGTGGTGTTGTACGCGTGTTGAATGTGTGTTTTTTCTTGTTTTTCGTTTCGTATCGGCTCATTTCCTTTAGATTATAAATACGGCTTCGTTTTGTTTTGTCTGTTCTCTTTCTTTCGTTCGAACCTGCGCGCGATAGCTTTCCCCTTCAGAAAGTCGGGGACGCGTTACCAATTCGCGACAGCAAGTAATATACTAAAGTCCGAGTTGATGAAATCTGAACAATTTCCAAATAAAGAGTAAACAGCGACCGTAAACTGTACACTTAACAACACCTATGTGTAATCATTAAGCCACTCACCTCCAAAGATTGCCCTCCTGTGCCGGCCAGCAAATTTGGTGATCTCATTCTCGCCACTTTATTCTCTGCCACCCCTTGCCTACGTTTCCTCTCCTTTGGTGTCCACTCTGTGGGCCTCGCTTTGATTGATTACCTATGGGATATATATTCATATAAACATTCTTTTCATATTTAGTGTGCGGTACAAAAAATACATGAGGTTATTTGTGCTACAGAAGGAGTTCCCGAAGTAAAGCTGTCCGGGGGACCTCCTGTTTAGGAACTAAAAATTACAACAAACGAATTACAGATATTTTGCGTTTATCTCCTAATCCATGTTGCGATATTTCTCTATTGAGATGTGCATGTCCATAATTTTTATTTTTGTCGCTACCTGCATTTGTCCTTAATGCGAGATCCTAAAGGGACCCTGAAGACAGAATGAAGTTGACCTATATCGAGAAACGACCCCTTTGTGATGAAAAAGAAGCTGCTTCAAGTGAAAACTAAGCTCCTATTAGCTAGATAAGGGTGAAAAATTGAACCCATGTATCGCCATCAGCGGCTCATTTCGCAAGTAAACTGCATGAGTCGACGCAGCTCTTTTTTTACGCAGATCAGAGAGGCTAGGTTACACCGCCACCCACTTCCAGCTGGAATCGAGTGGAGGCAAACGTTTCAAATACACTTTCTTCAGCAATAAACGCTTCTTTGTCTGGCGGAAAAACGTGACAATAGCCTGAAGCAGTCACAAAATCGATGTTTACTAAGAAAAATTGGTTGAACTTGTCCTAAGTGTTTCTTTAGGCTTGATTATTGGCCTTCATATTCTGGCTCGTTGGGAGAATGCCGGCATGATACAACTGCTACAGAAGATAAGAACGTTATTCAGACAAGTAAAAGCGCCTCGGAGTTCGGCTACAAGGAAGTGAAATGCCTCCAGAATATGACACTTACTCGAAAAACATCAACGCAGTACACTGAGCCCAATTAAACAAGCACTTCCACCACGTCACTTGAAGCAAACATGATGCTCTTTGAATAAAAGAAAATGGGCCGAGCAAGTTGAAGTCGTGATAATGATTAGCTTTGAACCGACAGAATTATATTTTTAAAAACCCCGAAAGTGCATGGTGTTAGGCTCCTGTGGGTCCCGCATGACCAGTTGAGGTTGCGGCAGTCGCTAAAATCCCTTAAATTAATCCTAAAGCCCCTAAAGTTAACCCAAGAGGGGGCCGACATACGTCGGCCCTCTATGGGCAGATGCAACTCACGTCTGCGTCAAGTATCCGACAAGGGGCTGACATGAGTTGCATGTTGGAATTTGGGCCCGGTTAGCCCTCGTAATACCGGTACTGGACCCACGCAGGGTCAACACGGGTAAGTCCATTTTTCTGCTTGGACCTGTCGGCCCTAGGCAGCCTCCCCGGGTCTGCACAGCTCAGGGGTCGGCGCTGCCTCTCAGATGCTTACATTGGTCCTTGGTGGGGACGTGTGTACAACCGGAGTCGGCTCTATGCCGGTGTGGGAAGGGCTAACTCACAAGAAGGACCGGCGTTCGTCCCTATGGGCTTCCTGCGTCGTTCCAATGCACGACTGATGAGGAACTTGGTGGGTCCCCTACATGAGATCGATGTAGACCAGAGCATGAGAAGCTCCGCCTAGGACCAATGGAAAGGTATTGTGAGCTTGTGCCAATACGGGCTTGGGTTGCAAAGCCCACATTGGCCCCATACTGCCTACCCACATCGGACCCACAGAGGTTTCCAAATCAAACCCGGTTTTTCTTTTAGATGGGGTGGACATATTTGCTTCTAGTAACGTTTCCTGCGGAAGGACACTTGCTTAACTGTTCTGACATTTAGTAAAATAGTCCAGGGGTCACACAATTTGTGGGCAAGTTTTCCTTCTAACACATATAATTATTATTTCGCAGTTATAAGTGTCAGTTTTCTTGAGATTTTTCTAGCAGAAAGAGTGTTGCTGTTCATTCTATTATGGCTTTTTGAGGCTAATCTTCACAAAGAAATTATACGAATGGTTAGAAGATGATGTTTTCTAGAAAGCAGTGCCCTCTGGAAAAGACACGATCTCGCTTTTATAAGCCTTAATACTTTCTTTTCCGTAGATATCAATAAGCTGTAGTTTATGACGTGTTAATAGCTGCCAAATTAGCTCCCAGCGCGCTTTATTCTCCTAGTGTATCCCATTTGACGGTCCGAATCTACTATCACTATTAGGCCTTTAAAGATGTCCTATCTTGAGAGTCCCACCTATTTGTGAACAGGGCATAACAAGATAACAAAAAAAGAGAATAGGAAGGCAAGACAAAGTGAAGCAATAAGCAAAAGCCGACACAAGTACACTTTTATTCTCTGTTCCACATAAATTCCAGTGCAAGCCTCTGTTCCACATATTCTAACTGGAACGAAGCTCGTCTCAGGTTTCTTAAGGCAATAACAATAGGAGGGTCATTAAGGCGACAGTTGTTCGCCGGCGTGCGTGTGGAGTCTACACCCGCCAAGTTGTGTTTAGGGGGCTTTCCCTTTTTCCTCCGGCCACCTGCCAACCGGTTCCTCTCCCCTCCCTCACTCCAAAGTAAGGGAGAGGAGGGAGACGCCGGACGAGAAATGAGTCAGAAAAAATGAAAATGGTTAAGTGGAAAATGACTCGGACAACAGCAGGCTTACGCACAAAAAATTGGAGGGGACACTTAAGCACCGCTTTCAGGGTATGACACGATAGCGTAACGGGTTAATTGCCATATATGAAGAAGGTCATTTTCTACTGTGCATTCATAGATCCCTGGGAGTCATCATACCCCTCCTGGCGCAGTGGCGCAACGGTTAAGTGATGCGCCATTACCCTGCCATGGCAGGTGCTCTCAGTGGTGGGCCTTGTGCGACCTATGGGTTGCTCTTCTCGAGCAATCAGTTATTAATTTAACTGCCACCTGCCACGATGGGCAGTTTGCTCGCTATCCGGTGGGTAGGTTGTAATGACGTCGCAAGGTCACCTGACCTAGGTGGTCGACCTGCCTCCTAGGTTGCCCTTTGGAGGCCACCTGCCAGAGCCATGCTTGTAATTTTTCGCTCACAACGCCGACACCAGATTTTCTGGTGAACGGGGCCTTTAACGCTGTCGCGTTAAATTAAACAGCCTCCGGTAGAGCTATACCTGGGAAAAAAGGGGGGTTGCGGGAGCTATTCCTTTTCGTATTGCTCGGGAAGAGCAACTTGGGTCTCACAAACACCATTGTTGGCTATTTTTGAAACACACACCTGCCGGAGAAGTGTTGAATCCTTCGTCATTGTGCCGATATTGGCATGAGGAGTGGCCGCGATCTAACAATGTTGCACATTTTGCGCAGTTGCGCTTTCGGAATTGGAATAGGCTGCGGACAATGAATACAGCCGGAATTGGAATAGATGGCGAGTTGAAGAATACTATTACATTTTCTCCGCATCAATCAAATTTATCGCCCTTAAATTTTTTGATGTCTGAAACAAACTTCTGCAGCCTTTTCCTAGACTATGTAGAGCGAGTTGATATTTCTCGGACGGCCAGCTCGTCGTTTTTCCTGGACCTTGGCTTCTTTGAGGTAAAATGTTTGGGAAAATGGGTCTTTGACCTCACCTTGAAAAGACGAAACACCTTAAGCCACGTCCTTGCGTCATAAAAAAAAGCATGATCTTCATCGTTTTTCGGCGATGCGGTTATATGGAACCGGGTCCCAATTACTTCTTGTCGCGTTTCAGAGAGAAACTGCTCGCCAAAGGAAAAGGAGGCATGGGGGGGGTTCCTTCCGCCCTTGGGCACTTGACTAGTGGGAGCGTGACATTGCAAAGCCAATGGCCTGAATATCAGTTGAGTCTCATACCCCTGGATTCTCCTTCGAGCCCAACGAACGTATCTAAGTTCCAAGTTCCCGCCAAAAGGGGGCCTCCGCTCGCTTCGCCTCGGCTGTATTGCCTGCGGCAGCGCTGCCTTCGTTCGCCCTCCTTTTTTCGCGAGTGGATTCCTTCGAACTTCTCATCAAGTGCGGCGCCCTGGATTATATCGTCCCCCTTCTACTTCGTGTTCCCCGCCGCTCTGCGGATGCATACCCCCGCACCCGTTATTGGGCAGAAACGTGGTGGCTAACAAAAAGGGTACAGCTTAAATTGAGGACAATACAGCGAGCTGTGAGAACGAAAAAAGTGAGGTACGACTCAGCGTCGTTGGTCCAAATGGGAATTCGGCTTCAATTCAAGGATTGGTTTTCACGGTCAAGCAAACTTCGGTCGAAAATTGACGAAATCGGACCGGTTCATAAGCGTTGGTTTTAGTATGATGGGCCGGACCGGTGAATGGCCTCAGTGTCTTAGCCTTAGGCCTAGCGCACTAAAACTTGAGGGTACACTTACCTAAGCAACGCCTAAGGGTATGACGGGATAAAGTTAATGGGTTAATGCTTATATATGCGGAACTGGTGATTCTTGACTTTACTTCCATAGATCGCTGTGAGTCCTTATGCCATTGCTTTCGCAGTGGTGCAGCGGTGAAGCGGTGCGCAACTGCCCTGCGATGGCAGGTGCTGCCACCGGTGGGGCTTGCAAGACCCAGGTTGCTTTTCCCGAGCGTCTTCAAGATCACGGGGAGAGGCTTCAAACAGACGAACATCGGCGAAATCTGCGACTGGTGGTTTTGGTGCTTGCGCGCTAAAAGACAAGGTCATTCCTTCAGGACTGAAAGGTGGTGAGAGATTCAGTTATTGCTTTCTGTGAGGAATTCGTTATTTGCAGACGGGAATACAAATTCTGTCCTCTCATATCTTTCCGCTCGTATCTTTTAAATTACAAAAGCGGCAGTGCATGCACAAGGTACCGCTTCAGACACTGCCTAAAATTTTACACGGCTGAGTGTTAAATAACCGCCACTCAGAGCTGGCAATTGTGCAAGAAATAAAAAAAAATACTGCGGGCCGAGTTCCCTTCGTCGAGGAATTTGGGCAGAGTTCACAGACGGAGGATATTTCACTTGGTACAAGGGTTCATTTCCCAGCGACATTCTTTAGCAACCACGGGGGACTCGGCGAGTGGTTCACTGTCACGCCGTGTTATTGCCATATTGTTGCTTCTATAACGCTGCGACATCTTCACACGCACATGCAATTGTGTGTGCTATTTTTCGTGGCTAATAGGGCTTGAGCACATTACAGGGACGGAAGAATGGCTCACTTGAAAATCTGAAGAAGATTACGGATGTTTAGAGCAGCTTCGGCCCCTTCCAGGCATGACATGATGCTGATGCCCGAGGAGTGAAGTCTTTCTAACACTCTTTGTTTTTTGGTCAGAGGGTGAAGTGGGTTATTTTTAACTCTTGACCGCGGTCCGAGCGACCTCCGGTTCATAATATCTGAATCTGCGCAAGCTCAAGAAATTCATTTTACGAGGTCAATTGCGGTGTCAATTACCCGAACGGTACTGAAGCCTCTTCGGTGTTGTGCTTTTCCTCGAAATTCTGCTAGAACAATCATTTTACTGAGACGTGGTACAGCTTCACTGTGGCGTGAAAGACGAATGTGCTATTGGATCGGCCCACCATATCGTAGCATTCCACCGAAATTGCTTCTAGGAAGCGTCGATCGGACAGTTCTAGGACAGTGCTTTAACATTCAGCGAGGGTGCGCTCGAACGGTACCACTGTTTCTTTCTAATACAGTTCTCTAACAGTCACCAGTACGGTAACCGCTATAACCACTATATGCGCCGACTCTTTCCGAAGGTATACGTAAAATGCAGTGTCTATCAGGAATAGCACGATTTGACCACAGCGGTGGCCTAGTCGTTTGAGCACCCGCCTCGCAGCGGTAGGTGCGGGATTCGATTCCCAGTGCCGCCGCGTACCCACCGGTGATACAACGGGTAAAAGCTTTCTCCTGGCTGATGCTCGGCTTCTTTAGGGTGAAATGCTTGGGAAATGGGTCTTGGACCCCACCTTGAGTATAAAAAAAAAACCTTGCGCCATGGCGCTCTTCGGCCGCAGATGCTCTTGCGCTATAAAAATTCATCATCATCGGCTATAAAGAGTGTAGAGAGTAGTACGTACGGGCTGGTGCATTCTTCCGCTTTATTTACATGAACGCGCGAGCGTTGACCGCCTAGTCGGTAAGCGCCGTATCGCGGAGCACAGTGGCGAAATGCGCGAGAACACGTGCGCCCGCGCAATGAATAGTCCGGTGCCAGAATCCTCTGCTAGAGGTTTCCGGGAGGCGGACTTAACTGCCGTTCCTTTTGAGCACATTATCATCTTTTTTTTTCTATGAACACTCACGTGGCAGCGTGGTAGCTAGGACATCTGATCACATTGTTTGGCTTAATACTTCACACTTTTCTTTGCAACACGAATGAAGGCGGCGCCGCGTTGCCTTTCCTAATATCTCCTCCGCGGCATCCCAAAAACATAACGAAGATGACAACGGACGCAAAAGGAAATGAAGATGGGTCCGTTATACGTATGAGCCTAGCAAAGGGCACTTACACCGGACCGTTTATTGCGCACACGCGATTATTGTACATTTGGCTGCTGTGCCCCGTTATCGACTCGGCGGCGATGCTCGCGCGTTCGCGTTAAAAAAATTGGAAGGGTGTACATATAGATCATGGCTTGGTAAAACCCGATTTCCTTCATTCGTCGACAGGACGAATGAAGCATGATTACTCTGCATATAACCGCAGCAGCGATCTTTTTTTTAAGTTAACGTAATAATTTGCGGCTCCATTATCACTTGTCGAACTGGCATTTGAGCATAGCCACAAGCGGACAGTAACTCCTCAATCGATGATATCCGGGGCGCAAGCGTCGTACGTGTATCCTCCGCAGCGGCGCTGTGGGGCGCGTGCGTCGTAACCTATCGGCCGACTCAGTGGCCGACCTTAGGAGCGTTGGAACGAGGAAGTGGACACGCCCCGCGCGCTCCAGGGGGGGAGGGAGGGGGTGCGCTAGGTGGGGGTTAAACCGAGGCAGCATAGGGTAAAGAGACGGAATGAATAAGCAACGCGCATTTCTTGTTCCCTCGCGATCGAGCGAGGCGCGCATTCACGACCAACCCGAAGGGGCCGCGGTTTAGGCCGAAGCATTCTTCCCTCTTCGAGCAGCTTCAAGGCGCTCAACCGGCGTTCGAATGGGGGTACCTTCCAGTGCAGTTCGGTGCAGCGTGGTAAACAAGGTGCGTGGTACAAAACGCGCAGCGGTTCATAACGACGGATAGTTGCTCGTTCTTAACACATTGTAATCATTCCTGGCTCGCTACTCGTTGAACGACTCACGTACCAGTTCAATTCTGAATAAACCACGTGACTGTTTCAAAGTGAAATCCAAAAGCGGACGGGCGCAGGAACATGATGGCTCGCTCAAACTGCGGTGCAGTGGACATAACGCGTGGTATCTCACGCGCTGCAGGGAACTGTCGATAGGCAGCGTGACAATGCTTCCCGGCTTTAGGAACACGCGTGTCGCGGTGATTGAGAGCTGCGGCCTTTTGAATCGGGCGCTCTTTTTATCTCTGCCGATAAAGAAAGAGGAGGGCGTGCGAAGAAAGGCATCCGCGGGAGTATATAGCTCGAACGCGATCGGGACTCCTCTGCCCGGGTGTGCACACTCGCCCGTGACGCAGAGTCCTTGGTGGTGCTCTTCACCTTGGAGTGTTGGGCGGTCGCCTGGTGACACCTCTTGGCTCGGCACTCATCCGGAAGTGACTGACGACCTGCGCGTGAACGTCCCTCATTGATCCGTGCTTCTTTATAGTCGCTGCAGACACAGCCTAATGTTAAAAAATGTGCTGCATCGCCAGTGCTGGCCGGGAGAACAGTTCATACTTTTTCACCATGCGATGGTAGTTGCTGAGTTTTACTGTTTAAACTGTTCCAGTCATTGGGCTATGCTGCCGCCAGCTACCACATATGCCAAGAATCACATATCAGGTACCCACGTCACACCTGTGATACAGAACGGGAAAATGCGGGTAATCTAAACGTCTGCAAACTTTATGAATTCTTAACGTACTCCAAGAAACGGTATTTTCCGCCACATTAATCAAATTAGCTGTCAAGGTGCCAGTTGCCAGGTGGGCAGGAGGCTTGACGAAAAGTAAATTCAATTCACGCAAAAGCTTACCCTAACCGTAAGGCATTCAGAAATTTCTGTGGCCTCAGTGGTTCATTTGCAGCTGACGGGAAATTCTCGACATTTGCCCTCTATTTTTTGCATTGGCCTGCGTATTAGTGTTGAGTTTTATTGTCCTGATGCGTTCCGTAATAATTAAAATCTGCAAACTTTGATTATCGTGTAAACCTAATCTCATAAATAAAAATTCTTAGCTTTTACGTTTCTACCATGCAGGGATCATTATTGCTGAAATCCTTGAAGTGCATAACTCTTGTTCGATGTTTTCAGTGCCACGATAAGAGATAAAAGTGATTCGCGTTATTTTATTTCGAGTTTTTTTTTTATCAATTTATTCCTGCTGCAGCGCTAGGCTGGATATTGCAGCAGTAGCATGAAACATAAGCCTTAGTCTATAGGATAGATAGGTTATCGCCTCATAGTACTTATATAACTGGACTGTTCCACTTGTGGCATAACCGAGAGTGTGGATCATGTACTAGTGGTGTGTCCGTTCTATGAGCACGAAAGACTAACGTTGACCGCTTGCTTAAAGCGTTTGGACAGCAGGCCACTCTTGGAGGACTTACTGCTAGGCGCTAGGCCGCAGAGTTGGAAAGCAGTCCAGGCAATATGGACATTTTCATATTTTTGGGCGACGTGGGCCTCAACTAGCGGTTGCGATGTCATCAAATGTGCGTGCACATATTATCATCTCTCATCTCACCACATCGCCACCTATCACGACCCTCTTTCTCCTCATATTACGTCGGGAGTACCCCAAGGGTGCGTCCTTGCTCCACTTTTATTTCTTATCTTCATTAATGATCTGCCCTCTAACATACAAGTTAAAATTAAACTTTTTGCCGATGACTGCATACTTTACAACGAAAATAACACTGTAAATGACCACGATGATTTAAACAGCGCCCTTCATGAAGTGGTAATATGGTGTCACAAATGGCAAATGGAATTGAACATTAAAAAAACAGCCTTCTTATGTGTAACCCGTAAAAAACAAAGGTCCGAATATGTGTACAGCATCAATAACATACCGCTCACCCGAGTTCACGAACACAAATACCTTGGATTAATCATTTCACATGATCTAAGATGGGAATCACATATTAACAGTATAGTATCATCTGCTTTAAAACGATTGTTCTTCCTTAGAAGACGGCTTCGAGAAGCGCCACCGGAGACCAAACTGTTAGCATATAACACATTTATACGATCAGTTCTCGAATATGGAAACACGATTTGGTTTCCCTACACACAACAGCTCATTAACAAACTAGAAGGAGTACAGAGAAAGGCAATAAGATTTATCTTTAACAAATACAGGACCAGTGATTCACCATCCCAACTACTAAACCAAGCATGTATTCTTACTTTACAGAAACGCGCCAGACTAGCACGACTAAAATTATTGTTCCAATTAGTTCATAACTCGTTAAACATAGATACTTCGTTATATATATCTGTAGATGAATCGAGACCATCCCGGCATAAGCACCCATTAACCCTTAGAGAGTACGCATTCCGAACCGACTGTTTCAGATATTCATTTTTTCCGCTTGCCATAAAAGATTGGAATAGTTTGAACCCCTCTATCACTACTAATACATCTTTGCAGAAATTTGTAACTCTGGTAGAAGAACAGTTGCGCGATAATTAAAATAGATAAATAAATAATAATTATACAAGTACAACAGACCGCTCGTATCACTGCATATAACAGCATCTGTATGAACATACTACTTACAATGTATAAAATCGCACCCTTTTCTGTGAAATATACTCTTTCGTTATGTGTTTTATTTTCTGCTATCTGTGTTTTTTTTTCCCATACTCATGTAATTACTTGCAAACAACAGTGTTCTTAATATATACCATTCCATTTGTATTCGCTTTGTACCTTCTTACTATGTGTCCATCCTGTAAAAATCCCAATGGGATTGACAGTATCTGAAATAAATAAAAAAAATATTCTCCTTCCCCAGTGCAGAGAAGCAGGCCAGATATCTCTTTCCGGCCCACTTATCTCTCTATCCATATCTCTGTGAAGAAGGAGGATCACGAATAAGATAAGGATCTGGCTAATTGACGGTTTGATAATTTCATATGGGCACTAATACAGATGTACTAATCTCACTCAAGTGCACAGGTATACAAAGAGCAGTATAGAATCGGCCAAGTGCGGGAGTTGGTGATTTGGTCGCCTCAGTGTCGCATACAAATGTACGTGATAGCAGAACTGACCGAATGAAATCATTCAGTGATCTGCATTTTCTTAAATGGTGCGGAAAAAAATATGAACAAAATGGTGTTAGCACCTACGTAGGTACGAGCCAGGTTCAGCCCGTGATCTCGCTCACTTCATATTCCTTTCCAAAAATGATAACTGTTGTCTAAGACTTGTTCTTTATTTGAGAGGATAAAAGAACAATCGAATGCTGAGTGCAAGAGTTCCAGTGATTCAGTGCGGCAATATGCAGAGGGTTGAGGACGGTTAGGAATTGGAGTGGGAATGAGGATGAGGAGTTGCGGTCACAACTATCACGTATTACACACACGGAGCTTGTTTTTTTTTTTTATTGGCCTAAAATAAAGCAAACGTAAGTCAAGGGTGAGCAAGAAGAACGTATACGACGTGTACAAACTCCATCGCGAGCTCTACACAAGTGTTCGAGACTGCAGAAGCAGGCAAATGTAGGGAAATGAGGGGCTCGTTATTTGAAGGAAGCCAACAGTCACGGAAACCAAGGCAGGCACAAGGGAATGTTTTTTTTTTCCTTTTTAACTAGTGGTGTTGATCAATTGGAAAATTATTATTGCAATTACTATACGGCTGAAAGGTAATTATTAAAAAGCAGGAGGAAAAACAACCACATACCACTGATGGGGTCCGAACCCACGAGCTCGGCGGCATGTGGTTGTTTTAACGCGACAGCGTTAAGGACCAAGTGTCGCAGAAAATCCGTTATCGCTGTCGTCGGCGTCATTGACCGTGAGCGAAAAATTCATGAAAAATCGCTAGAGAAGCAACCTAAGAGGGAGGTGGGCTATCTACGTCACGTGACCTAGCGGCGTCATCGCGACCTGCCCACCGGATTGTGAGCAAACTTCTCACCGTGGCAGGTGGCTGTTAAATTAATGATTGCTCGCTCGGGAAGAGCAACCTGGGTCACACAAGCCCCACCGGTGGCAGCACCTGCGATCGCAAGGCAGTGGCGCATCGCTTAACCACTGCGCCAGTGGTGCAGTGGCACCATACCCTTAAGGCGGATCGTAAGTGTCCCCTCAATTTTCTTCCTTTATGCTTTCCAATATATTATGATTAAGTCAGAAATTAATTACAATATTATTAGAGCGCAGCTCTTAGGCGCCCGTTTCTGCGTTCCGCGTGGTCGTCTTTGGCGTAACCGGCTGTCCACGTAGCGGAGCGAAGCGCCACATGGAATGTGCCTGCCAGGGGAAGATCCCGGAGGGTGGCTAGCAGCGTAACACGCCACCTGCCAGTGGTGGCAGGTTTAAAAAATTGTTAGGGTTTTAACGTAGTTGAAGCGGGCAGACGTGCGAAAGCATGTGTTTAGCCTCGTTGGCTCATTAGTGAGTCGTCGGCCCGTCTGACGACGATATTAGACTCAGGTTAAGCCCTGATCGAGGGTTAAGCCGATGGGATATGTTGGCGCCGCAGATGGGAGTCGAGGAAGACGACGATGTGCAATGCAGAGCGCGAGAGAGTGTGTTGCAGTTTAACACGAGGCGTCATTGGCTGTGGCGACAGCATAGCGCTCTCGCGCAGTGGCCAGAGAAGATGATCTGTTCGCTTTGCTGTGGGTTTGAATCCCAGTGGGGGCAGTGTTTGTTAACCCAAGGTCAAGGTCAAGTCTTCAGCGATGACCCGGCTTTTGCCGCTTTGGTCCCGAAGTAATGTTTGTGCTATAAAAAGATCAAGACATTCCCATATGCTTTCCTTGGGTTCGGTGACTGTTGGCTTCCTGCAGATGCACAAACTGCAGAAGAAATGCGGAGTACAAGACGGGTTAGCAATTTCTCTATCATTAATTTATTGTCTTTTGAAAAATTCATTAACAAAGCTCCAGGTAACCTTATTTTTACAACAGTTGCAACAAGACCTATGCATTTGTAGTTGGAAATCTTTACAATGAGAACGACTATTAAATGATGAACTGAAAAATGACAATAAATGTTTATACGAGAACAGCACGGGGGGGAGTGCATTTCTGCCAGTATTAACGTTCATTTGCATGTTGTGAACCCGTCGCAAAACCTAGCAAACAATCCCTGAAGCCAGCAGCCGGAATCATAAGTAAATGTTAATGATTCTTTAGAAGAAAACAGAGGTCAATACAGAGACGAATGTTAGAAGCAACCATATGACGCAAATCATGCGTGCATAAGAAAAAATAAGCAGCAGTCTAAACACAGCGCGTCGGAAATGCCTGGTCTCACTTCAATAGCACCAGGTTAGTTGCAGTGAAACGAACAAAAAGGGAATGCAAAGTGAACAACGTTATGGGAAGGTACCGATTCTTTAATCTATAAAAACGGCGTAACCTGATCGCCAGATTCGAGATAAGCGAAATGTAACGAGTGAACTGAGCTGTTTGTGTTATCGTGCTATAACTGCCTCGATACGGGCGTTGAAGGATAGACTGCACATAATTAGATTATAGAAAAATCATGATGACTCAGCCAGTGACGTGGTATGAGATAATGCATCACTGGAATATCAGTGAAACCGGCTTGCATATTTACAAAATACTTCTCATCGACAAATTTGTGATGTAGGAGAATTCTGATTAATTTCAGCGAAGAACAGTAGCACACGTCAACAACTTTTCGAATGTGTCTGCGAGGCGTTTTGGCCTGTGTCATATTACAATTCCATTTCTATTGTATTTAATTTTTTTTTCTTCTTGGTGATCGGTACAGCGACCCCTGGAGGGGGGGTATTGACTTCAATCTAACAATGGCGTTGTCGGGATGTCAATCGATCTAGTGGGTCACAAAGAGCGACAAAAGAAAAAAAAAGAATGCAGTGGCTTTGAACGACCACATGGAGTTGAGTTGAGGTGAGTTGAGTTGTTTAATGCTACAGGCGGGGTTAGCCTTGCTTATTCAGCCGGCAATTGCTCCACCGTACCGTCACTTATATGTTGAAAATGACCTAAACCCTGTCGGGCCTGCCCCGCTCTGCGCACAGTCACTTATAATAGTACATATTCCACTCCCGCAGTTACCATCTATGCACACATTCACTCACAGCAGAACATAGTCCACTCCAGAAGTCACCATCTATGTACATATTCAGTCACAGTAGAACATAGTCCATTGCAGTGCCACCATCCATGCACACATTCACTCACAGTATAACATGATCTGCTCCAGAAGACACCATTTACGCACACTTTCAATCACAGTAGACCATAGTCCGTTCCTGCTGTCACCATTTAGAAACAAGATCAGTGTCCAGCAGAAATGTTAAAAGAAGGCGTGCAGCCTCCCTCCTGCATTCCGGGTTTCCACTCGGGTAGACAACGTCCTGAACTGTACTATGAAGGGCTCCTGTCTTCTTGAAGGAAGCGAACATCAGATACCTTTACGCGTTGTACTCTGGACAAATACATAATATAATGATCAATATACCTGCATACACCACATAAAAAGCAAAGCGGAGACGATGCCATGCCCGTCTTATGCATCCAGGCAGAAGTGCGAGCAGAGCCCGTGCGAATTCGATGCAGTAGAGTGGCCTGGAATCTTCTCATTCCCTTGGTCACACATGGGTTGTGTGACCACATGGAATAACAGGGTACCTAGAATACAACACAATCACATCATGTGCTCACTCATGCTACTCGATTCCTTCAGCGCACGTTTACTTTGCTTAGCGACAGCTGGTGCAGTGTGTGAAATGCAGCATATTTATCCTCAGTATTTATTATGTCTCCCGTTCCGCGTTGGCAATATGCACTACAAGGGCCGCATTTTAGAAACTTTTTCAGAAACACAAACGCTCACGTCTCCTTTCATAATTACAGCAACGAACTTGGGGCGTTAGTTTCCTCGTACTACACGAGGGTGCTGCCGTCTTTCAGAAAACACAACAGAGTACGCAGAGTGCATCGAACAGCGTGTTTCTTTGTCCGGTTGAGCTGTCACGCGCTGCTGAACAGCGGTGTTTACGGCTTTGAGTGCTCCCGCTCTGAATTCGCGGGGCCGACGAGCGCTGTCGTTCTGCACTCAGAGCGCTGCACCAAGGTGGCGCTTGTTTACAGCCCAGAGCGATCGGCTGACATTTACGCTCCCCCTGAATCGTCTCGCATAGCACACTCTGATGCGGTGGCGATTACGTCAGCAGAGGCCGGCCGAGGCGTGGTGGCCACACGTCTGAGGCTGTGGTGTATACAGCGGGCCCGCGACATCAGCCCGTGATTCTAGCCCGCTTCGTTCCTTTAGCGCACACGGATTACTGGCTGTCTTCCACCGCAAACTGTGCGGCGTCTTCTTCTTTACATCATCCCCCTCTCGCCTCCGCAATTTGGCCGCCGTCTGCCCGCGTTGGAGACGCTTGACCTACTTCTCTGCCGCCGCCTTGCCGTTATGGACGGGAGGCCCGCCGCGCGCGCCAGACCGGCCCGAGTAAAGACGAGGCAAGGGGAATCCCGCTCCTCCGCTGGACTCACCTCTCCGTTTGTTTTGCTTCTCTTTGTGCCTTGCTGCTAATCATGTTTCGATTTGCGCTGGAAGGCCCCCTTCGTTCGTTGTCCCAGCGGGTCTCCTCTCCCTCCCGTTGGCGCCACGCGTGTACACCGCCGACGGAGTATATATATGCACAGACGACGGGCCGCGGCGAGGACCCATTTCAATTTGCTTGCAGAGGTCCTCGCCAGCCGCCTTCCGCTTAATTAGTTCCGTTAGCCGCGTACGCCCTGTTGGCTTTAGCGCAGCGGACAAATGCGCCTTGATATTTCGCCTCGTCCCAACCTGAGTCCCACAGCTCGGAAATGCCGCGCGGTCGTCTCCCGACTTCTTGGACGCCAGTTGTCCGACGGGGTTGGCATGGCCCGTTCGCAGGGAGTACGCGAGATTCGTGGCCTCGAGACACTGGAAAACTGTTTGCCTCTGCGCAGATTGCGATGAGGTCGCTGTCTCGGCTGCTCATGCCACAGGTGTATATTTGCCGTTTTGAATGCTCTCCAGCATGCCGTCAATGAGAGATTCTGAGGCCGATAGCACGGGCCCTTTATTGTTTTGTATATTCTCTTGAGGACTCTAACACCCGCTTATGCAGTAAGCAGATTTATGCGGGTTCTGACATTATGTTACGTCTTTTTAGATGGCGGAATATGTCGCAGAACTTTCAGCAGTGCAGAAATAACATTAGGAGGCGAGACGGGAAAGGCAACGATGCAGGCACCGGGGCCTTGTGGGTTGCGTTTTCTAAAGCGCTCAATATTCACCACTACTCTTGTAGTTGGACATCCTAAAGTGGACAGAAACATAAAATCAATTTTGTTTTAACCCGATAGCGTTGAGGGTCTCTTGTCGCAGAAAAGCCGGCGTCGTTGTCGGTGTCGTTGACCGTGAGCGAATAATCCACGAAAAAATTGGAGGGGACACTTAAGCTCCGCCTTAAGAGTATGACAAAATAGCGTAATCGGTTGATTCCCATATATGCAGAAGGTCGTCCTCTACTTTGCAGTCGTATGTCCCAGGGAGCCCTCCTGGCGCAATGGTGCAGCGCTTAAGCGATGCGGCCCACATTGCTCTTCCCGAGCAACCAATCATTAATTTACCTGCCACGCTGCAAGGCCACGTCACCTACGTTGCCCACCTGCCTCCTATGTTGCTTCTTTGGGGATTTTCGTGGATGTGTCGCCCACGGTCAATGACGCCGACGCCGGATTTTCTGTGACACGAGATGCTTAACGCCATCGCGTTAAAATCATGAGGGAAGAACCCAGGTTGCAGGTGAGCCAGCTAGCTCACGTGACCTTGTGACGTCATCACAGCCTGATCACCGGATTATGAGCAAACTTCCCACGGTGGCAGATGGCAGTTAAAATAATTATTAGTCGCGAAGGGTTGCTGCACGAGAGCAACGTTTGTCTCACAAGCCCCACTGGAGGCTGTATTTGAAACAGACACCTGCTGGGGCAGTGGAGTAGAGCTTAATCGATGCGCCACTGTGACTCGTAGTACATTAGAACTCCCAGCGATCCTGAATGTAAAGTAGAGAATGACCAATAACGCAAATGTGAGCATCAACCAATGAACGCTGACGCATCATACCCTTAAGGCGGAATTTTAGTGTCCGCTCACTGTTTAATATATAATTATAATTGTTTTTTTTTTTGGGGGGGGGGGGAAGGAAATGGCGCAGTATTTGTCTCATACATCTTTGGACACCTGAACCGCGCCGTAAGGGAAGGGATAAATGAGGGAGTGAAATAAGAAAGGAAGATAGATGTGCCGTAGTGGAGGGCTCCGGAATAATTTCGACCAGCTGGGGATCTTTAACGTGCACTGACATCGCACAGCACACGGGCGCCTTAGCGTTTTGCCTCCATAAAAACGCAGCCGCCGCGGTCGGGTTCGAACCCGGGAACTCTGGATCAGTAACACCGTTTAAGGGCAAATCTAACCATCTGTGTTATGAGATCAGCAAGAAGTAAATGACTAAAAAATGTCATCTTTTTTGTTGTCTTATCTGAGCGTGCATCCACCTACCACGCGGAGACCCAGAGTGCGCGTAGCAGTTTGATCACGTGTTCTATTATTACTCTTGTTTTCTCTGCCAGGCAAGAAGACACATAGAATTCTCAGAGGCGAAAGGACCCAGCTTCATGGTAGCCTCCCTGACTGTATGCACCAGCGTATTGATGGTGCAGTGGCACACTATTAGCTTCCATCAGTAGATGCGCCGTAACAGCTGCGACACTGACGGCAGCTACATACAGTTCTTGGTCTCACTAAAAATGAATTTATGTTGTTGGTTTTTCCGGCAGTAAAAGACGCATTTACTGCAGAGAAATTCGTATTTAAAAACTTTTCCTTCACTCGGTTCAAACGCGTGATGTCTAGAGTGGAAAGGACTCCATGATCACTGTTAGGAAGTGAATAGTGGTGTAGCCTGGGCTCTGGGATCTGAGCGCAAAAAAAAAAAAACTGTCTTCACACATTGCACTTGCTTTGCGAAAGCGGCCGGTATGGCGACAGCTGCATTTTTTTTAACCTTTGCTAGCTTACAAAAGAGGTGTTTTAACTAAATGCAGCCTATTTTTCATCAGTGCGCGGAAGTTTATCCATGCAACCAAACTTCGGCCTGTACTCAGTGTTCCTTTAAAAACGATTATGAGGCAAGTCCACGTGAAGTCATCAGACTTTCTAGCTAGTATAGCTAGCTGAGCGAGAGATGGCGGGCACCCATTAGGAGTGAAATATCCGAAATATTCCTAAAAATGGTCGTTTCGACATGAAACTGAAAACGAAGAAGGAGATGCAGCCTTTAGAGCTATCGGAAACAGAAAGCAGAGAATCGCTCAGAATAATCCAGGCGCGTCTGAGAGTGGCGCACTATTTGTCAAACTTTATTTGTAATTCCCTGAAGGGCCCGCTCAGGGGCGCGAACATGAAAGGGAAAACAACTGGCCGACTTCAAATACACAAAGAAGGTTAGAAAGGAACACGGCCTAAAGAAGCTAAAGTGGGACGGAATGTGTTGAAATCATTAACAGACGCGGCGTTACGCAGCGGCTCACACAAAAGTTTAGTGGCTAGAAGTAGAGGCGATAACTTGAACAAGGTAGGTATCCCTGCCGCGCATGTCGCCGCTGTTATAGCATGTTAGAAGAACCGCGCTAGTTATGTAAAGTAGATAATGTATATAAACAGCGCTTCAGTTAAATCCAACAAGTTTTACGTGAACAGCGTATATGGAACACCATACCGTTTAAACTCAGAACACTTTAGTCTGGAACCGCAATCTATGCGCTCTGCTTGAACGGGCTGGGCCTTAACCTACACTATGGTTTTACTGCCTTGCTCCGCTGCTCAGCGGAAACGCCCAACCTCTCTTACTGGCGGCGTCACACCGCGTGTTTGTGATGTTATGAACTCTCCTAATACGGCAAGATTAGTCAGGGCCAAAACTAGCTACAAGCACAGACATGTGCATGAAGCGTGATTTTCATGCGGTGTATAATTCCTCGGTGTAAATACTGCTGAAAAACCCAATGTTCAAACCCACTGGTATCTTCTGACAGGCAACTATAGTGTCTGCCCGAAGGTAAACACGTTTACTGTAAAGCCCAAAAGACCTCGAAAAGTGAGGATAAAGGTTATCCTCACCTTACATAGATTTAGAGCTTAAGATATGACTTAAGTATATTGCTCTATGGCTAAGAATTAACCTCTGTTACGCGGTTACTTTTGACGAAGACAGCGCGTCTGTGTATACCATACTTACTGCACGGTAAACTCATTATACGAGAGAATTACATCCAGAAGCCAGAATATAGCTTTGATTTCAAGTTACTATCACCAACGACTATTATTCTGAGATCGGGCAGATTGTATATTGGTTTCCACAGGGCTTAGTTTGGGACTCATGTTGTTCTTATTGTACAATATTGATATAGTTAACATTCGCCCAGCAGACGACATCGTTATTTATGCAGAGTCATACATGAACACCCTGCATGAGCTTTCCGATAACTGGTTATCTCAGTTATCAGTTTGGTTAAAATCAACTACATTAGAACTAAATGTCAGAAAAACAAACGTATATTTGTTCAGAGCTTAAAATAAGGCCATTCCAAATTACTTCCTACTCCACTTCGAAACAAATCCCGATGATTTTCGCCAGCTCTGCAATGTTCCTTGGAATCATTTTTGAATAGCATTTACTTTGGACTGAACACATAGATTACGACAGCACTAAAATGGCACGCTCTGTTATTTTGTAGGCCAAAAATGAAAATTAATAGTTTATTTCTCTCTAATTTTCGTGCATGTATGTACATCATTGTTTGCTGGTCTGGGCAACGACTACTTCAACCAATCTTGCGATAATGCTCATGCTACAAGAAAAAAAAACTCTACAAGCGATTGATAATTCGCCTTTCAGTGAGATCACGTGACCATCCTTTTTCAATCTTAATTTACTAACCACCACTGCGGCCTACAATAGGAAGCTGGCCATTTATGCCAGAAACCTTGTGGAAGAAAACAAGCGCACTTTGCGTACAGTTTTAGACACCTGCGATACCATGTATACACATCTCGCACAAGCTATGGCTTCCAAATATTACCGCCCGATATACCCCACACATTGAACACCGACCCTAACCTAAATGATTGGTCGCTACAAGGCATGTCTGACACAAGACACAAAAAGAATGCCCACGAATATTTTTTGCAATAGACCACAATCGCGGCATTCCGTGACGCACGTACCACACGACAATCGCTGCCCCCCCCCCCCCCCCCGTGCTGGAGCAGCAAAGTGGCGAGGAGAGGGGAGCACCACAGCACGGATTGGGCAGAAAATGTCACGTGGTGCGTGCGTCACAGAGTGCCGCCATTTGACCGACGTCGCGCTGCGCTCCTCGCAGGCGTGCTGTTTTGGAATGGCGCGAGAAATGGCCCAAGTTAGTTTAGCCACAGCGACGAAGGTAATCACGTTCATGAAATTCTAAAAACTGATATGACCCTTACCAACGGCCGGCTACAAATCTATAACTGCAAGCTGGGGCTATCGGCAATAGTAAAAAACTGCACTTTCAGAATTAGTTAATCACTTTACTAGTTAACATGATTGGCCGTTTTTTTTCTCGTCCGCCAAAACTGCATTGCTGTGCCGCAAAAAACTTCTGTTGACCTCAAAAACCGGATTGAAAAAAAAAAACTGAGACAGGCTTCCTTTGAACACGTGGTATGCCATCTTGCCTCAAACAAAGTGCGCAAGCAGCACTTTTAGAAAAACATGACTACCAAAGGAACTTCAGTGGCACTCGGCTAACTGAGGCTGCAACTAACCTCGTAAAAAGGGGTTTTTTGAAGCTTTCGTTGATTCAGGCATATGAAACGTACACTAGTTGTTCAGAACGTCGTCGAGTGTTTAGATTAACAACCTTTATATTGTGACCGGAAAACAAAGACAAAACATAAACCTTCCCCTAAAGCCACTTCGCCCAGCCAAAATACACACCAGAACTTGGAAAAGAGGCCGAATTTGTCTCAAGGTCAAAAATGCTGTTTAAGTTACTGCTAGAGTCACTTTCTCACATTTTTACAATACGTGGGCACTATCAACTGGAGAAAAATTAGCTGCGGTTCAGCTACTGCTAAACCTGGTTAGAGAGCGAAAGCCCCGGTGTATCAGGCTACTAGACGCGGCTTCGCGTGTGTAACGTTGAGTGCGTCCCGCACACTGGAGGGCCAGCGAGCCCACCTTGACACCTTGACAGGTGGCAGTTAATTAAATTAATGGTTGATCGCGAGAGGTTGGTCACCACTACTCTGCGGCCTATTGCTGCAGTGCCGCGTGTCTGCCACACCGTTGTAAGCCCTAATGCATGCAGCCCACATCTCAACACCGCCGCGTACCTCAAAGCGCGATTGAGGCGTCCACTGTCCCACGGCCGGTTATGCGCCTTCCTTCCGTCAAAATCATCAGTGTCTAGAACGTTGTCAAACGGCAACGCCAATGAACACAAAGAACGCCGATGTTCTACAGATTCAATGCCGCGTTTCAGCTACAACGTTGTCAATAGCAACGCATGCAGCGCACAATCTGTCACTACCGCCACGTAGGTTAAAGCGCGACTGAGGTGTCCACCGTCCCAAGGGGAAAGTTATGCGCCTTTCCTTTGCTTTCGCAGGAAATTGAAGATTGGTTTTGAAAATTGGTTTTGGAGAAAGGAAATGACGCAGTAACTGTCTCGCATATATCGGTGGAGATCCGAACCGCGCCCCGCGGCGGCGACGGCGCGCGGCGGAACAGTTGTGGCACGGCTGAAGGTCGGCTGAAGGCCAAACTCCGGCGTACGCGAAACGCGCTGCAGCTAGCCCAGTGAAGCTTTCGCTTCAAAAACGGTGCTCCATGGCGCAGTTGCGTGGGTACTGGCGTATGCGGGCGTCACTCTTCCCAGAGAAGCCGTGTCCTGAACGTCGCATTACAAGGCGTGGTGCTGAACCCGCCCCAGTGTTCCCTCTATCAGCAAAGCAGCAGCCACAGCGAAATTTTTGGCCGTCTGAGTTGCGTACCCAAATGCATAGAACGCGCTTCAGCCTAGCGCTTAGCATTTAACGCAAGGATTTTATGAAGAGTGCAAATCGAGGAAGAGTCGAGCATACTTGAAAAATGCTAATTTTCTTGAAACGCTCAGCACACAGCACACGGCGTGCGCCCAAGGTTTCAGGCGAAGATGCCACATTGGTACCGGTGAAATAAACCTCGAAGTTCAGAAGAGTTATTGAAAAAGTGCCATTGAAGTAGCTTGACCAACATTCCTTTATTTCCTCTGAGCATATATTACGACCACGAAAAGAAAGCTGAACAAACTACGAAATCATAAACGTTGGCGTTTTTACCACCTTTTAACAAGCGGAACAAAGGTTATAGCTATAATTTATGGAGAGCCATTCAAGCTTCTGTGGAATTGATATTGAGATCGTACAACCCGTGTCTGCATTTTTCCGCCAAAGCTCGACATTGCGCAACGCGGAATGTAAAGGGCAGTTGTTGGGCGAACACAGAGATGTACAGTGCGTGTCAAAAGTGCCGAGGCCATAGGGCCTTCTTTTGAGTGGTATATTCTGGCACTTCAAAGGTCTATGAAACTTTCAAGGTTTTGGGAGGTGAGAATGCTACTTCTACACCTGCAGAGAACTAAAAGTTCGAGGTTCTCGTAAATGCCACACTGCAGTGCACGGCTCAAACGCAGACTCTGTGCCCAGGGAACTTTCAGTTCAGTTTGATTTATGGGGGTTTAACGTCCCAATGCGACTCAGGCTATGAGGGACGCCGTAGTGAAGGGATCCGGATATGTATTCCACCAACTGCGGTTCTTCGACGTGCACTGACACCGCACATACACTGGCCTCTAGAATGTCGCCTCCATCGAGACGGACGGATCAGCTACTGTACGGGGACGTCCGTATCGCGTTTCCGCATCTGAGCGCAAGATCATTGAGGACCGGGTTGCAGGCATGCTTTCGCGCCACATCGTTCGACCGTCTACAAGCTCCTGGCCATCTCCTGTCGTTCTCGTCCGTAAGAAAGGATGGATCAAATCGTTTCTGCGTGGATTACGTTGCCCTTAACAAGATAACCCATAAAGATGTCTACCCGTTGCCTCGCATCGACGTCGCGTTGGACTGCCTCTAGGGCGCTGAGTAATTTTCAAGCCTCGACCTCCGCTCGGGATAATGGCAGATTCCCATGCACGCATCAGACAAGGAGAAGACCGCCTTTGCTATCCCCGTCAGTCTTTACAAATTGAATGTGATGCCTTTCGGACTGTGCAATGCCCCAGCCACATTTGAGCGCATGATCGACATCCTGCTAAGGGGCATGAAATGAAAGGCCTGCCTTTGCTATTTGGACGATATTATCATCTTTTCGTCCGACTTATCCTAGCACTTGCACCGTCTCAACGAAGTTCTCACGTGCCTCGCGCAAGCCGGTGTTCAATTAAATACCAAATAAGTACCACTCTGCCAGTAAGACCATCAAAGTGCTCGGCCACGTTGTTAGTAAGGCCGGAATCCGACCCGATCCTGAAAACATTGCAGCTGTCCTCAATTTTCCTCGCCCCCAACGCCTAAAAGAACTTCGCAGCTTCCTGGGCTTAGCGTCCTACTTTCGCTGTTTTATCCGTAATTTCGCATCCATAGCGTCCCCGCTCCACAACCTATTGACTTCTGAGGCACTTTATTTATGGTCCACTGAGCGCGAAGAGGCCTTCCAAGCCCCCAAGCAGGCGCTCACTTCAACTCCTGTGCTTCGCCATTTTTATGAGGCAGCGCCAACCATTCTTCATACCGACGCCAGTGGACAAGGCCTCGGCGCTGTTCTCTTACAACGCAACGAGGCGTCCAAAGAGCAGGTTGTTGCACACGCCAGCCGTTCTCTTACTGCAGCCGAGCGCAACTACACTATCACAGAACAAGAATGTCTCGCCGTTGTTCGGGCTATCCAGAACTTTCGTCCTTACTTGTACGGCGGTGACTTCACCATTGTCACCGATCATCATGCGCTCTGTTGGCTGTCGACATTGAAGAACTTGATCGACCATTTGGGTCGCTGGGTGCAACGTCTTCAGGAGGACACCTTCACCATTACCTACAAATCCTGGAGAAAACACCTCGACGCTGACGCCCTCTATCGTTGCACGTTGCCTGATTCCCAGACTCACGCTGAGGCCCCTTCAACAAACTGCCCTTCACATCAGGCGTCTGAGCACCCTCTGGATTTTGTACCCGTTGTTGGTGCACCACTCGACGTCCACGCCGATTTCCCCTCCCATCAGCTGGCTGATCCATGCTGCCGCACAATTATAGCTCGTCTCCGGGGTCAATCAGCGGCGCCCAACAGTCGCTCGCACTGGCAGCTTCTCCAGTTCAGATTTCAGCACGGCACACTTTACCGCTACACCTACAACTCTACATGTCATCGGTGGGTTCGCGTTGTGCGTCGCTCCCTTCGTCTTCCGACGTATGACCGTATCAAGAGCCATTACTTCTGGTATGGGCTCTTTACAAGCGTCGCCAAATACATATCCTCCTGCGTGTCTCGCCAGCGTCGTAAAAGGCCAGCATCTGTTTCTGTCGGCCCCCTGCAGCCTCTACCTTGCCCATCCGTGCCTTTTGACACCGTCGCCATCGACTTGTTTGGTCGCCTTCCCCTTATACCGGATGGCGTTGGGTTGTCACCGCCATTGACCATCTGACGTGGTATGCCGAAACAGCCCCGCTTCACTCCGGTGCCGCTTCTGTAGTCGCCGGCTTTTTCTTCCTTGCGATAGTGTTGCACCATGGTTCTCCTCGTATCCGGATTAGCGACCGTGGGAAGACATTTTTGTCCCATTTGCTTGAAGAGGTGCTCCGCGCCCCCAACACTGTCCACAAGACATCTTCTAGCTATCATCCTCAAACCAACGCTCTCATCGTGCGCTTTTGCCGTACATTGTCCGACATGGTATTATGTACATTCGAACTGACCATAAGAACTGGGACAACATTTTGCCCTTCGTCACATTTGCTTACAATGCCGCAGTTCAGCGCACCACTGGCTAGAGCCCTTTCTATTTGGTTTATGGCCGTGTCTCATCCTCATTGTTTGATAGCGCCTTCTTTTCTGCGCCCGCATCTCCGTCTGCTTCTCTGGGCGAAGAGTTCGCTTCTCGGATGGCCCATTGTCGCTACCTCGCCCACGTCAACACCGAAGCCGCTCAGCAAGACCGCAAGCACCGCTATGACCTGCACCACATTAAGACCCGGTGATGAGGTCCTCCTCTGAACACCCGTACGTATGCCTGGATTGTGCGGAAAGTTTCCACAGCACTTCATCGGACCTTATACCGTGGTCTAGCAAACATCTCCCGTCCACTACGCCGTTGTTCCCTCGCACCCCATCATCCACCACCGTCGCCGCTCCCACGAGGTTGTTCTCGTATCGCGTATGAAGCTGTACACTAGTCGCCCCTCTTCTGTTTAATCTGCGGCCAGGGTGGCCGCTTTCCTGCGGGGGAATATTTGTGTGAGCGCTGTGCGCGATCTTTCGCCTCTTTCATCTGTATGTCCCCATCATCATCATCATCACTTGCCTGGGCTCCTGGGAGTGCGCGCTGAGTGCCCGACTGTTCCCGAATAAAGACGCCTGAGCAAGCAGTGGCTCACAAGACTTGTTTTAGCGACATGCAGAGTATGTGTTATGTATGAACTACTTCATTATGTTTGTAAGTTCTGGATTTGTTATGAACTTTAGCTGTATGAAATCTAAACCCAGATTTGATACTACGCTACCTTTGGCATAAGTTGTTCTTTCTTTTAGTTTTAGATGCATTCTGCAGAATAGTGTTGATCCAATACATGTCCATGTGGGACGCCATGAGATACAGGAAAAAAATCAGACGGTATTTCTTCTACCTATTGCCCACTCTAGCAGTGCTGTTCCAGGTAGCCAATAAAATATATAGGGAACCACGTCATAGTCATAAATACTATAGTTTATTTAACATTTAATGATCCATACGTCATCACCAGTACCATCGCCGTCATTGCCCGTTTCCAACAAAAAGAAGCCACCGCCAGGCACGGCTTGACACAGTGGCACGGAATGTTTTCTTGACTTGGCACCTGGAAACTGCCTTTTACATTTGCAGGTTGGTGCAGGTTCACTCATTTAATTTGTTAACTTTATGGTTGCCACTGCCGCTGAGATCGGACAATGGTTCACTCTCGTCCTGCCTGTCGTGAGTCGATTGATTAAGATCAACCTTGTCTGTCATGCTCAGAGTACACATACCAGTATCATGTTGGATCTTGCTCAGGAGTAACTGAGCATGTGCACAAAAAGAAAGCAAGGGTGCTAAAAGCTCTTGGAAACGTGCACCATGTAAAACTGCGAAAGCGCGACGCACCACAAAACAAAATGCTGAAATAAATATTGCAACAGAAATTTCAGAAACACATCAAAAGCTTCCTGAACTACTAACAATAAAGACTCAACTCGATCCCTTCGAAGTATCGTTGCCACTGCTGATGGCGTGGAAAGATATATGCAGGAAATGTCGAACATATCGTCACGTAGTGGTGACGGCAGTTGGAGCAGCGATGAAGACGGACGAAAGGGTCTGCTGAAAGAAAACTGTTTATTGGGCTGACTTGCACCCAAAATGGACTGAATCACTCGGCGGCGGCGAAGCGACAAGCGTTGTCGGCGGTCGTCGAACAGAATGCCCGCCGCTGTCGGCCGTGCTCAATTTAAAGCTGATAGCGAACTTTCAAGATAAAGCATGGAAAGTTACTAGAACATTCCGGAACAACGTAGAATCAGCTCTGCCTGGCTGCGATCAATCGAGATAAATCTAGTCGCGTCTTGCGTCGCAAACAAAGCGATAAAGTTTGGTTTGGTTTGGTTTATGTGAGTTTAACGTCCCAAAGCGACTCAGGCTATGAGAGACGCCGTAGTGAAGGGCTCCGGAAATTTCGACCACCTGGGGTTCTTTATCGTGCACTGACATCGTACAGCACACGGGCCTCTAGAATTTCGCCTCCATCGAAATTCGACCACCGCGGCCGGGATCGAACCCGCGTCTTTCGGGTCAGCAGCCGAGCGCCATAACCACTCAGCCACCGCGGCGGCTCAAAGCGATAAAGTGGTGTCGCGGCAGATTTGAAAAACGAACAAATACTGCAAACATTCGCGGCAATATATAACAAAGTGCGCACACAAATGCAGCAGCAAGGACCTGATATATCTATACTAAATAAACGGGTGGAGAAACTTGAGCTTGAAGCCAAGAAGCAGGAAATTGATAAACTCATGCAACATGTCAATGATCTCAACCAGTACAGCAGACGACTTAACCTAGAAATACATGGACTGGCCCAGGAGACCAACAAATACCTGCTAGCTAAACTGAACCGACTGGCTGATGATCTTGAGCTTCCTCAGCTTTCTGAAGAAGGTATTGAAGCCGCCCACCGGCTACTTTCTGGGAAAAACACGGACACAACCAGTGCCTGATCCTGTTTTAGTACGTTTTATATTGCGCCTAACTCGTGACAAGTGGCTTGGAAAAGGAAAAAAAAAAAACTACTTGAGGCAAAATGATTCAAGGGTATACTTGACCAAAAACTTGACTGCCCAGAACAAGGATTTGTTCTGGGCCATGAGGAGGAAAGCCAGTGAGACGGAATATAAATTTTCTTGGTGCAAGAATGACGAGTTCAACGTGCGGCTAACCCCTCTAGCCGAATCATCAAAATAAGCATGATGGACGACCTGCAGGTAGTGCGGTCACGGAACTTCTCGAACTTCGCTTTCACGTAATACGCGCCTTGAGATGAACAGCTACCACGGTCCGGCTTATTTTAATGCAAAATCATTTATTTCTTGCCTCATGGATGGCGTGACTAAAAGATGTGTACACGAGATAACGACACTAAGAACGATGTTAAGTAACGATAACCAGGTACTTAATAGGTAACAATTAATGAAATAAAACAAGTTATAATCTATTAAATAAAATGATAGCGGACAATTAATAAAGAAATAGTGGCAGTAATAGCGACAGTAATAGTCAGTGACAGTACCAGTGACAGTAATAATAGTCAGTGACAGTAATAGTGAGAGGAATAGTTAGCAATAGCAATAGTTAGTGACAGCAATAGCTAGCCACAGTATAGTTAGTAATAGTGACGTCATCAGCCAGTCACTTGATAGAACCCAACTAGTCACGTGGTAGGAGCATGCGTAAAAAAGAAGTTGTCGAAGGGTTGATGGCGTCACAAAAGACAATAAGACAACAAAAAACATGTCTAGAGAAGTGGCTCCGATCCCTGTCAGTTCGTTCTTAGATGCCGACACGTGCGGTACTCCAAATTACTTCGCATCTCCGCATGTGAGGAGACTTAAGGGCATCCCTTGAATTTTTAGAACTTAAGAACTTAAAAATCATTTAGAACTTAAGAAAGAAAACAATTCAGAAAGCCATGGATCGACGCATCTCTCCTAAAGAAAATAAAACAGTGTGATATGTTGTTCGCCTTATTCATAAAAGCGAAAACGAGCTGAATTTAAGAAAGTTAAGAAATAAACTAGGCCCTGATATCAAGAAAGCGCGTTCTGCTTATTATGAAAGGAAGTTCACACATACACATGGCAACTCTAGTAATGTCTGGAAGCTGGTGAATGAGCTTGCTTCAGGAAATGAGATGTCAAGTATTCAAAACATTATCACAGACCTTACCTCACCTCTTTACTTTACCTTCTTCTGATGAATCCCTGGCCAACAAATTCAATGAACATTTCTTAAAGGCCGAGGCTTCAGGGTCATCTGTAATATATGGTTCTGATGCAACCTCACATATAACTTTAAAAGTAGGTGCTCGATTTTTATATTCCCTACTACACAGACAGAGATATATAAGCTACTCCAAAATCTAAACAACGGTGCTTGCGGTGTAGATGAACTGAAATCCGATCCCATAAAAAGTGTTCTATTTCATTAGTCCGCCGCTCTCCCAAGTACGCAATCTCATTATCAGTTCTGCCATATTCCCTCAAAAGCAAAAAAAAATCACAAAGGTATATGCTAACTTTAAAAGGGAAACCGAGACAACCTATATATTTACAGGCCAATTTCTGTTCTTGGAGTATATTCTAAAGCTGTCCAAGAAGTTATAAATGGGCTGTTCTCAAACCTTTTTTAAGAAACACGATGTTTTAATAAAATAATAGCACGGCTTTCAAAAGCATAATTACGCGGAAATGACATTGCTGAATATTAAAGACAAAGTACTTGAGAACTTTCAACGCAGACTGATTAGAGTAGGTGTTTTTATCGACTTCAAGAAATATTTTGATTCCGGTAGGCATTGTATTTTACCTCAAAAAGGGGACTACCACACTATCTAAAAAAGTTACCTGCAAAATCGCGTTCAGTACACTAACGTTAACAGCAGATCGAACACATCTGAAGTCATGCACGGCGTCCCGGAAGGCTCCATACTTGGTCCGCTTCTTTTTTATCTACATTAACGATATCACAAGCATACCACTCACCCCAGATATAATCCCGTATGCTGACGACACAAACCTCTTTTTCTCAGGAACTGAACTCTACGATCGCGTGAAAATATGGCTGGAAAATCAATCTCACTGGTTCAGAGCAAACAAATTGGAATTAAATACAAATAAAACAGTGTATTATTTTTCGGCCTCATAACAAAGTATATGTGGAAAAACCTATTCGCGTTGAGGAAAATGTCATTGATCGAGTCAAGTCTCATAACTCATAACGAAAGCATTGATTGCGTTATACATACTAACCATGTCCGGAGTGAAATATCGCGTTCCATTGGCATAATTTGTGAATTCAGGCAATTAACTAAGATTTGGCTAAAAAACACATTTACTACTCATTATCACAATGACATATTCAATACTGCTAGCTTGTATGAGAGTCTACGACAATAACTTAACATCGATAGGACACAAGAAAAAGCATTGAGGCTTAAAGAAGGAACGTCGTGGCTTTGTCATACGGCACTGCTTTATAGTAAACATCAGCTCCTAAACATTCTGGCATGAAAAACTAGTCTATAGAATCTATTGGGAATGAAAATCAACCGTGAAACTTTCTCGAAGAAATACCTTGATAAAAGCCACACACAGGTCTTATGCCGCACTCATTACACATAGGAACGAAAAACTGCGAAAAAATTGCGACGCCCAAAGGCTATCCTATCAAATCCCGGAGTTTTTAAACGAATACCCGTACGTCAGACAACTTTCAGAAAAAAACACATCTACCATAGGTTTCAAGACCGATATTTTTTTTATTTATTGTCCTTGCAAATATAAAGATCGTCATAGTGTTATATTAACTATTTAATTTCTCTTGTGCATATTTGTGTTTTATTCATAGTGCCTTGTGCTTACCTGATGTGCTCTTTAAAGCGACATGTTGAAGATGTTTGATGAACTTTGCACCGTGTGCTGTATTGATGCTGTTTCTGCTTTGCCATCCATTTTGAGCAAGTGTCAAATTTTGGGTGCGGGAGGGGGATGGCGCTTTGCCAAGCATTTCACTGCCTTTTCGCCAATCTTCCTTGTACTTGCCGGAATAAATTTCATATCTCAACTTATCTTATTTGGTGGCTGACTGTATCAAACTCCTCTTTGATATCTATAAGAATATGCCGCTAACTGTCCCTGCAGAAAAAAAAAAGCTGCGCTTATATTTCCTCTCGAGCAGTTTATTTTGTTCAGTTGCCTTGCTAGCCTTTTGTCTTACTCTGATTGTAGTTACGTACCTGCGCAACTACAATCTGTCGAAATGTTTAGTTTTCAATCTGCTTACTTACGTACCGCCCTCTTAAAGTGTTCCCAATTCACGGGGCTTCTTTCGCTCCATCTTGTCACCCTTGGATGCACAGATACTAAGAGGAAGGTGCGGTCAGTTCTTGTTATTCCGACATCCCTGCTGCTTTGTCGCTGTCCATCCTTCTTATACATCTTAGTAGCGAGAATACTCAACACGCACCAAGATGCAAGCACGAAGAAAAAGTTTGTTTGTTGCCAATCGCTTATTCTGCAGGCCGTTGTTGGTCCCAAACACGTGAAATATGTCCTGCTATTTTGGCGGTGGTTCAGCTCTAGTTAAACCTGGAGTGACGCGAAGCTACAGCTGGCTGAGTGGAACTTGCTCAGTTGGATTGCAGTCAGTCTTTCGCCGCTCCCTTTCGCTGGGCGTTCCTTCTTCATCTTCTTCTCACTTGACACGGCGCACGCACAGCTGTTGCAGCTCGGTTTCGTCGGCGCGCCGCGCCGCCGGCAGCAGCAGCTGCTCCGCACCACGTTACCAGCCACAGCGCTGCGCCGCCGGCAACTGCTCCGCACCACGTGACCAACCACGTGACAGCATGGCGGCACCACCACCGCCACGGCGCCGCCACGCTCAAGGCTCGAAATGCTACCGTAATGTAGCTATAGCTACGAAATGCAGATATTCTTTGCCTCCAGCATTATTGCAAAGAGCTTCGAACAGTGCAATCATATTGAACATCAAAAGCGACACAGCATGCGTTCCTTTCCTTTCTTGCAATACAAAAACAGGCCCTAAAATTAATAATAATAATAATTGGTTTCTTGGGGGAAAGGAAATGGCGCAGTATCTGTCTCATATATCGTTGGACACCTGAACCGCGCCGTAAGGGAAGGGATAAAGGAGGGAGTGAAACAAGAAAGGAAGAATGAGGTCCCGTAGTGGAGGGCTCCGGAATAATTTCGACCACCTGGGGATCTTTAACGTGCACTGACATCGCACAGCACACGGGCGCCTTAGCGTTTTTCCTCCATAAAAAACGCAGCCGCCGCGGTCGGGTTCCTAAAATTAAAATGCATGCAACTGAGAACGGCTTGGATAGGGTTCATGCACATATATGCCTAATTCGTCACTGTCTACTTTACATTAATGAAGTCCTGACACAGTGGTGCAGCGGTTAAGCGATGCAGCTGCATTCGCACCTAGTTCACTTAATTTTATTTTTCAGAGAGGTCGTTATGAGTTTCAGGGCAAAACACTGTTCCTGACAGCGTTACCGGGCCCGCGAACCTTCAACAAGATAACAGGCTATGTCCATCTATAGGGTAAAATGAAATGAACGCTGTACGTACTAGATCAGCGTGTATCAGCAAAACAAGGGTAGTAACAAGGTGCAGAACGCGTCAAAAGTTCCCAGGCCACGCTGTCTGCTTTTCCGCAGAATATTCCGGCAATTAGTCGCCTTTGAGACAACAAAGGTTCTCAGAGGTGCAAATGCTTCTTCCACTACCCTCTGCAGATGTTTTAGGTTTCTCGGGAGTTCTAAATGGCCCACTGTGCGGCTAAAGAGCAGACCACACGACCAGAGAATTTTTAACGCACGCTGAACATAGTAACTAACCAACGGCATGTGAAATTATAGATGGCTGGTAAAACAAAACCTTCAGCAACAAAGAAGCCCCGCCGCGGTGGCTCAGTGGTTAGGGCGCTCGACTACTGATCCGGAGTTCCCGGGTTCGAACCCGACCGCGGCGGCTGCGTTTATATGGAGGAAAAACGCTAAGGCGCCCGTGTGCTGTGCGATGTCAGTGCACGTTAAAGATCCCCAGGTGGTCGATATTATTCCGGAGCCCTCCACTACGGCACCTCTCTCTTCCTTTCTTCTTTCACTTTCTCCTTTACCCTCCCCTTACGGCGCGGTTCAGGTGTGCAACGATATATGAGACAGATACTGCGCCATTTCATTTCCCCCAAAAAACCAATTATTATTATTATTCAACAAAGAATCGAATACATTCTGAAAACACATCTATTGCTTTATATTATACAAATTAATGTTATTCAGAATAAACCATAAAACTCGTAGGTGGTTCTCGGTGGATTGTTTGAATGCGTAAGCATCTCAGAGGTTGACATACTAAGATCGTTACATCCTAGGACTTTGGTTCTTTATATCCGAGGTGGACGCGCGAAAATTCGGTATATCTGAGATGAAATAATTAATTTCGTTATATCTGAAGTGACATAAGTAAGTTCCGTTTAGCCATGCGCCACACGTAACAGTGGTCGCCGTTGTTTAATACGTAGCGGCTGGCTTGTTGGTTACACATATTCACGACTACAGCGCTATCTCAACACGGACAGGAAAGGTTGACACAGACACAGCTCCTGTGTTTGTGTGAATCTTTCTTGCCCGTGTTGTGACCGCGCTGTAGTCGTCATTACGCCGTTCCCGCTTGCACGCACCCTTCTAACGTTAACTGCATAATAATATACGCAGTATAATGGCAGCATGACACAACCAATTCTCGACCTAGGTCGCGGCGTCACGGACACTGCGGGTGCTGCATCAGATTTTGCTCGACGAAGAGGCGATCGAAGCCATCTGCAGGAAGCCCTGCAGAAACGTGCGCGCCGCAGAGCGATGAGATGGAGCGAGGAGAGAACGCCGGCGAGGCGGGATGCACTGCACGTCGTAGAACTAGTGCTCTGCGGCGCAGCGAGCCCTCCAGGAGAAGCAAAGAGCCGGTTTTCTTCCCTCTCCGCGCGCCTGTCGCCCTCGCCGTACGAACTGGGTCACTGGGCCGTTCACCTGGCTCCTCGCCCCGCCGCGCGTCCTCTTCTTGGCTATTTACTCGACGGGGAGGAGGAAGAGGGAGGGAAGGCTCCTTTAATTCCGCCTCTTGCCTGTTCCAACAGCGGCTCGCGGGGTCCATGAGTTCTACTCTAGGCAAGGTGCGCGAGGCTTGTTTCTGCATGGCGCGGGTCTCACCTCCCCACCACCACCACCACCAACTCTACAAGACGTGCTCGTCCTTCTTTTAGCCGGCCCTTCTTTTCTTCCTACCTTCGGCAAGCGGCACCTGAGAGCCTGATCTTTCTTGGGCCGAGAAATTCCCCCGCCCCGCACGGGTCACCCGTATCTGCATTGCTTCCTGGCTGTTTAGGCGCTCAGGATGAGACGCTTTGTTTTATCTGTCAATCAGCGTCATAGCTGTGTTTTCCCTCCCGGATAGACTGCCTTCGCTCATCCGCCACTTCGCGACCAGCTCTCCGGATTTTGGTTCTTGGAGTCAACCCGCGTTTCCCCTGCCAGTACAAAACTCGTGTTGCGTTCCGTCGTCCTGGCAATGGCTTTCGTGTTGCGTATTATTGTTTCCAAATACATTGAGCTTCAGCCCTCTGTTGGTTCTTCTTTTCCATTTCTTCACTTTATCCTCTTTTGCTAATCTCTTTTCTTTTCTTCTTCTGTCGATTATTGCCAAAGCAGTACCGCGTACACCCCGACTCTCCGCTTCTCCCTTCGAGCTCTGCAGCGCCAATCTGAGCGTTCTTCGTCCACTGTGCTCGCCATGCGTGCCTGCCTTTTTACGACTTCTGCGTGCCGCTCGGTGGGCCCCAACTGCTGCCGCCGCTGCTTCTTCGGGTTATTCTTCCCTTTTCTTTATTCGTCTCTCTCTCTCTCTCTCTCTCTCTCTCTCTCTCTCTCTCTCTCTCTCTCTCTCTCTATGGCGTATCTCTTGTACTTCTGCCCGCGATTTCTTCCCCTCCTCTTCTGTCCGTTATAATGGCGGCGGCGGCAAATAATCACGGCGCGCCCGGCGTGCGAGGGGAGACCGGTCAGGACCGGAAATGGGCCCGTCCTGATCATGCAGCGTACTCGCATCCTCAACGCACTCGCAGCGCCGCCAGCCTGCTTTGCCGGCTTCTGTTTTATTTTCTGCACTGCGGAATACCTGTGGAGGCTGCGCTTGGCCCCAGTGCCCCCTTCTTCAGCAGCTACAGTCTTCTGCTCCGAGGTTTACAGTGTTGAGCAGCTCGCCATCACTTAATCTTGACTTCCCGCGCTGGCTCCGCTTGTGGCTCTCCGTAATGGTTTCTCTGGCTTCTAAAGAATCAGGATAAGAAATGTTTCATCTTAAGTACGTGTTCCTGCAGTGTACATGTTCCTCAAGGAGAGACACCAGAACTCAGCACAGAGGTTGTGTGAGGGGTCCGTAAATTTTAAACAAAATCGATAGATCACAAGTGGCCCTTACAAATGCGAAAGGGGTATACAAAAACTACACAGGGGATTAACACTTGGCAGAGAAATGCTGATGTCTAACATGGTTGAAAGGAAAAGGTATTCAGTAGAATCTGGCAAGGTATTAGACGGCCGCATTTGTTTCCTCTCCGTCACTTTTGCCTGTGTACCATCGCCATCTAGCTGACAGGTTATTGCTGCCGGTATGAGCAGATATAGAAACGATTCCATCCACTGATTTAAGGATTATTTTCAAAACGATTTCAAGTGTTTCTAAGAGTACCGTCGCGGTATTGGGCACTTCGGGTACAGGATTTCTGTTGTGCTGAGAGTACTGAAACCTTAAAAAATGAGTTGCCACTTGAGTTAACTTCTAATTGTTTCGCTTCCCAGCTTGTAACTAAGAAAAACATGGAGCCGAAAACTGGCTGACAAGACAATAGCTTGTTCCTTCTCGGCTGTCCGTCCTTTGGCGTAAACTGCCTACGATTTTCACTTTCCCGCTTAGTTATTAATGTTGTAGACATTACACACGCCTTATCATACTATCCTGCACTGGGCGCAGTCGGCTGATTAGTATTCCTTTTATGATCTCAGAGTCTGATTGCACTTCAATAAAGGAACCCGCCCACGTAACCATTCAGGAAGTGTAAAAATCGGCAGCGCCAGGAAATTGGCCGGCTTTCAGCCTCACCTCAGTATCTGAGTCACCATCGTACCTAATGTGGTCACCCACTAGGGAGCTGAGCAACGTGAGAGCAAAGAAAACAAAAAGAGAGAATGAATACGCTGTATCACATCGGCACAGAACATCAAAACAATCCCGTTTCTACAGTTTTGATACAGACACAGTGAATGAAAGAAACAATGTACGCATTATTTTTGTTAGTTTCTTTTTCTCCATGTCCTTCCACGCATCGTGTTGCGTTCTCAACGCACGTAAGCACGTTGTAGTTCTGAATAAGTATATGCAAGCAGCAACACGACCTATCAGACGAAAGAAGGCTGGCTTAAGGAAATCTAACAGAGAAAATCTCTTAACGTACGTAAGCTTCACCACTGACGGTACACGGCTGATTGGCATAACCCAGTGCTCACAATACCAGAAGTAATCGGAACAAGTTAAGCGTTCTCACGGGCTCGTGTAGACACGGAGGAGAAGAGCCTTTTGACAGCAATCTATGGAAGTATGGCGCAATTGTGGCATACTATCTGTTCGAGTAAGTTGCCACTGGGCCACACGGTCCTATCTATAGCAGCTGAATTCTTCACCCGTGTTGCGCGAGGTGCGTCTTTTATCTTGCAGGCAATGTATTTCTTTTTCTAAATCATCGGAGCACGAAACGTGCCTCCCCGCATCCAGAGGCACTGCTCTGCTGGCAATGCCAGCTCTCGACCACCCCCATAGCTCTTACTTGCTGGTCTTCCTATCTGATCGGCAGTGGCCGGAGCATTTACCAGGGCTCGCGTTTGTTCACCCTTCTGCGACTTTCTCTTCGCGTCGGCCGCGTAGGCCTTGCCCGCTGTTCTCGTCGGCTGCCAGCCAATTCTTCAACGACGGCTAATCACGCCCATTCACGCACCGACCGGGGAAGCCGCGTGCGGGACGGCTTCCCGCCGAGCTGCACCAAAAATACGACGAGGAAGGAAGCAGCAAAAATCGGCTCTACATTGTATCACACCCAGTAGCCACGTGGGTCTCTGCGTCAATGGACGCTTCACACTCGGCAGCGCTGCTGCGAACAGCGTCGCCGCAACGCCTGTCGTCGAGGGCGGGACGCCGCGCGCGTTTTGCTGGCGGCACGCTTCGCTGCAGCACGAGGAAAGCCGCTGCTCTGAATTCCGCCGTCACTTTTATTAAAATGTCTTTTTTCATTCCCTGGGAGAAAGGGCAGCGAGGGAGAAGGAAGCCGAGAGATAAGTCGGAACCAAGGATCATCAGAGCGGTAACGGCGCCGTTACACCGCTGTTGCGGTGGCGTCAGCGATGCACGTAGAGGGAGGGCGGAACCACGCCGCGCAGAGCACAGCTCGGTGCGTCCCGCCAACTTGCGTGTGTGTGCAGGCAATAAAAGAGATCAGCGATGTTTGGCGCGTTTTTGCGTCACGCCCACCGCCTTCTTGGCGCCGGTGTAGGACGTTGCAAAGCGCTAGTATATCGAGCGCAACATAGATATGTCATGTGACGAAAAGAACATTTCGATTTTGCATTAAATCTCCCGATCGCCATATTGGCTTTACAGCGGAGTGATGTGAGGAAATATCTTTTTTAAACGCTTCGCAATTTCCGCTTGCTCTTGAGTCATGCGTATTCAGTGTGGACAGAAGGTGAAGACGCCAGTGCTGTACGGCCCAATTAAATCCTGGTTAGCGAAGTCTGGAGACAAGATAGTATTCTGGGCATCTGCCACCGTCCGTCATTTAGGCGTCTAAAAAAAAGTGTTGCCACAGGCTAGGAAGAACGGAATACAAGAGCAACACTATTACTCAAAAAGCAGGTGCAGGGAGCCAAGAGAGCAAACCTTTATTAAGGAAATAGAGAGGATGAGCCGGCGTATTGCTAAAAAAGACTTTTTTATAGGATGCCGATATGACTTGGTGCGTCTACAGCAGGGGCTGCACACAGAGCGTTAGCTCTTACTCTGCCCTATGCCTAGGCCTATGCCGCATAATAATTAAGTTAAGAATTTATTAATTAATTATTTTATTTATTTATTTGCCAAGGAGGAAAATAAAAATATGGGAACAAAGATGACAATATACATTGCGGGTAGGTTTTTTGCAGTCTAGTTAATATATTGCAGAAATTGGGTTTTAAGCCCGGAAGCACACGAAGAAACAAAGGCAGACTGCTCTGTCCTGTCAACTTCGTTGCTTTTCGGGCTGTCTTTCTGCGCTTAAAACCAATTCCGCCATAATAAATTCAGTTCGGAAAGGCGACGAGAGAAAAAAAAAGGAGGAATACAAGTGTTCAACATGATGTTGGCATCCTTCAATCACAATATAGAACGGAAACTGGAATGGAGGAATGCATTCAACTGCTGCATTTTCACCTCTCTTTGCCCGAAGATTTTTGTCCGTCCATTCATCCACACCACGACAGCCCTCAGCAAATCAAAACGCACGCGACAGGCAAACGTTTTGAGTTGAATCTAAACACACGCCTTACATTGTGGGTATACTGGCTACGCGGGGGCATCCGTCCATTAACACCGACGCGAGCAGACGACGCTTCTTCTCCTTTCACCTATTGTGGCTGAGAGAAGAATGAGGAGAAAAGTGTACAGGCCGGTCGGCTGGCTCCGAGTGAGCCAGAATCGACCTTGTACACATCAGTGGGGGGGGGGGGGGGAAGGGGTTTATGGGAAGGAAATGGCGCGGTAGTTGTATTACAGAAAACAAGTAAACGATTGCAATTACAATTCCTTCATCTGAAATTTAACTGGGGCCAGTGGTAAATTATAGCTCATGAAATGTAACTGAACAATTGCACAGGTGTAATTGATTGCTCTTGCAATATTTTCGTCGATATTTTCTTTTATTACCACAGCACAAATATTGGTCGACGAGAATGAGCTGGTGCGGCTTGCTTTAACTACAGTCTTTTGCAGTACAAACACTATAGCTATTTAACATGCAGTAGTTTTTCGATGTTTCCTTCAGCATTTTTTTTTGTTTCGTTGAAACACATCAGTAGCGACACTGATGTGCAAGCCGGAGGGAAGCTCGTTGCTTTCACATACGAAGACTTATAAAGCCACTTCAAAATTTAAGAGCAATGCTTCGCTGTTGTTCGCTCTCGGAGCGGAAAAAGCCCAAGCTCAGTAAGCATGACGCTCCGATGTACCATGAAGAAGCACGTAAAGTTGGTATCCATATGCAGAAGACGGTCTTGAACCGCGTGTAAACTGGGATGGAAGAATGTCGCGATGAGCCTCAATGGCTTTTGCAAACAATATACGTGGCCCAGTAAAAGCAAGGCTGGCAATATGGTCGAATATGTACATAGTGATGGGTCGCTGCTGGGCTCATCTTGGTAATCCTGGGCACTGTTGAGCGCTTCGTCGTATGTTTGTTTTCCTAATGTTTCTAAGTGCAGGGAGGCTGTGCCGAAGGAATTCCATGAATTATGAATTGTACAGCTGCACTTCACTAACGATTCTCGTAACTTTCCCCCAAGAAATGACAGAGCGCGAGCAATCGCCATCCGTTTCTATCTCCGTGTGCGAGATACGGTTGCTCCAAGAAAGCGATACGGCTTTTTTCGTAGGACCATTTATACACAGGGTGTAATGAGACGCGCTCTTGCGTGCAGAGGCAACAGGAGACCACTTTTCGGTAGAGATCTTAAGGTCGTGCGGGCGGAGGTACAATGTAGCAATACTTGCCACCTTTTGGAACTAGTGGGCCCGTAACTCCTCATAGCCGGATATAGATATCGTTCCAGAGTTTGAGAGTTGGGCCTACTGCGGTAGTAAGCCGTCAAGGCCGACCAGTGCAAGACTCAAGACCGCTGTGCTCAGCACTCCACTCTGTGGCCCTCCATAGGAAGTGTAACGAGAAGACGTTGGTACATCCTCAGACCACACCAAGAATCATCTATTGGATGAATAACTGTGCATCCAACAAAACACACGACCACTAAGTTCGACAGCTTACAAAGCGTGATGGTTACGTTGTCGTATGCACCATTCACATCTAGAAACAACGTTATGGTTAAGCGCTTCAGATGCTTCTGGTGTTGAAGGGATGACACCAAGTCAAGCCGCCGTGTCGAAAACTGGAAATTCCAGCTGATATATCTGGTAGCGCTTCAGCTACTACAGAAAAACCTGAGGGGACACTAGCTCTGCATTAACGGTATGAAGAGATAGTATTAATGGGTTCCTTAAGCGGCATGAGATCCTCTTTGCGCAACACTTCGCAGACACGGACACTGTTCTTTCTTTCACCATCACATAACACTAGCTTACCCTTAAGAGCACAGTGCAGTAGCACTAGAGGTCCCTCCCAAGCAGGTACTCCTCCTCAGTCGCCTAGGTTCTGCCTACATGACCACATGTGCGAAACTGATGATTCTATACTACACATTAATAGATCGCGGGAAGTCCTCATAACACTCCTGGCGCAGAGGTGCAGAGGTTTAGCGATGCGCCACTGCCCTGGTAGGCGGCCATTTCAAACACAGCCACCGGTGGGGCTTGTGAGACCCGGGTTGCTCTTCTGGAGCAACCTCGAGCGACCAATCATTGATTTAATTGCCACCTGCCACTGTGAGCAGTTTGACCCCAGTCCGATGGAAAGGGGGCTAACAGCCACGGTCGGCTGGTTGAGAGGACGCTACAAGGTCACGTGACATTGGTGGGCAGTGGGCAACCTATTGTTTCGCTGAAAAATGGAGCCCTTAACTTTATTGCTTCAGAAGAGCACGTCGAGCTCCTTGGCCAAAGTTTGCAAGCGCAGAATATTGTCACGTAGTGGTGACGGCAGTCGAGGCAGCGATGAAGACGGACGAAAGGATCTTCTAAAAGAACTGTTTATTGGGCTGACTTGCACCCAAAATGGACTGAATCACTCGGCGGCGGCGAAGCGACAAGCGTGCTCGGCGGTCGTCGAACAGAATGCCCGCCGCTGTCGGCCGTGCTCAATTTAAAGCTGATAGCGAACATTCGAGATAAAGGCCGCAAAGTTACTAGAACATTCCGGAACAACGTAGAATCAGCTTTGCCTGGCTGCGATCAATCGAGATAAATCTAGTCGCGTCTTGCGTCGCAAACAAAGCGATAAGGTGGTGTCGCGGCAGATTTGAAAAACGAACAAACACTGCAAATATTGGCGGCATTACTCCCCTCTCAAAGAAGCATCGACCCGATGCATTAAAACAAATAATGCGACTAGTAAGGGAAAAAAAACAGATCTTGCAAAAATAGAGCATGGAAATGCAGCGGCCTTTAGCGGGCATAATACGGCTTCAGACGGACTACATGGACGACTTCTGGTCGTACGCGGCGTCGCTGGGATGCAGTCATTGCGTCAGGGATGACCTCATAATCCAGTTCACCCAGCCGACGAAGAACCTTGTACGGGCCGAAATAGCGGCGCAAAAGCTTTTCACTCAATCCACGGCGGCGAATGGGCGTCCACACCCAGACTTGGTCTCCTGGCTTGTATTCCGCGTTGCGTCTTCTTAGGTTGTAGCGTCTGGCGTCGGACCTCTGCTGATCTTTGATCCGTAATCGGGCAAGCCTTCGAGCTTCTTCTGCGCGTTGAAGGTAGGCGGCAACGTCGACGTTCTCTTCTTCTGTAACGTTGGGCAGCATGGCGTCTAGCGTGGTCGTGGCCTCCCTGCCATGGACGAGCCTAAAAGGCGTCATCTGGGTGGTCTCCTGCACTGCGGTGTTGTAGGCGAAGACGACGTAAGGCAGGATGACATCCCAGGTTTTATGTTCGGCATCGACATACATAGCGAGCATATCGGCGATGGTTTTGTTCAGGCGCTCGGTCAGTCCGTTGGTCTGCGGATGGTATGCAGTTGTCCTCCGGTGGCTGGTTTGGCTGTAGCGCAGGATGGCTTGCGTGAGTTCCGCCGTAAATGCTGTTCCTCTGTCCGTGATGAGCACATCGGGGGCGCCGTGTCGAAGAAGAATGCACTCCACGAAAAATTTGGCCACTTCTGCTGCTGTTCCGTTCGGTAGGGCTTTCGCCTCGGCGTAGCGGGTCAGGTAGTCGGTCGCTATGATGATCCACTTATTTCCAGATGTTGACGTTGGAAAAGGGCCAAGCAAGTCCATGCCAATCTGCTGAAAGGGTCTTGAGGGAGGTTCAATGGGGTTCAGAAATCCTGCTGGTCGTGTGGGAGGAGTCTTTCGTCGCTGACAATCTCGGCATGTTTTCACATAGTGTGCGACATCGGCAGACAGTCGGGGCCAGTAATACTTGTCTTGAATGCGGCGGAGGGTGCGAGTAAACCCGAGATGTCCAGCTGTCGGCTCGTCGTGTGAAGCCTGTAGAACTTCTTCGCGGAGACAAGTAGGTACAACAAGGAGGTAGGCTGTTTTGTTCGCTGTAAAGTTCTTCTTCACAAGGACCTCATTGTGCACACAGAAAGAAGACAGTCCTCGCTTGAATGAAGCGGGGGGTGAAGAAACCTTGCCTTCCAGGTACTCGATGAGGCCTTTTAGGTTGGGGTCCGAGCGTTGCTGCTGAGCAAAAGAGCTTGCGCTGATGGGTCCCAGGAAGGCGTCCTCATCGTCGTCCAGCGGCGGTGCATCTACAGGGGCTCGTGAGAGGCAATCGGCGTCAGTGTGCTTGCGTCCGGACTTGTAAACGACGGTGACGTCAAACTCCTGGAGACGCAGACTCCATCGAGCGAGTCGGCCAGAGGGATCCTTCAAATTGGCAAGCCAGCAGAGCGCGTGGTGGTCGCTGACCACCTTGAACGGCCGTCCGTAGAGGTAGGGGCGGAATTTCGACGTAGCCCAGATGATGGCAAGGCACTCCTTCTCAGTGGTCGAATAGTTAGCCTCGGCCTTGGAAAGGGAACGGCTAGCGTATGCGATGACCTTCTCCAGCCCGTCACTTTTTTGAACGAGAACGGCGCCTAGTCCCACGCTGCTTGCGTCGGTATGAACTTCAGTATCGGCGTTTTCATCAAAATGCGCAAGGATCGGTGGGGACTGTAAACGACGCTGAAGTTCCTTGAAGGCTTCTGCTTGCGGCGCTTCCCATTTAAACGGCACGTCTGCCTTCGTCAGTTGGGTCAGGGGCTCGGCGATGCGCGAAAAGTTTTTCACAAATCGTCGGTAATATGCGCATAGTCCGAGAAATCTGCGCACTGCTTTCTTATCGGCCGGTGGTTGAAACTGTTCAATAGCAGCTGTTTTCTGCGGGTCTGGGCGTACTCCTTCCTTGCTAACGATGCGGCCTAGAAACAGCAGCTCTTCGTAGGCAAAGTGGCATTTCTCTGCTTTCAAGGTTAGGCCAGACGACTTGATTGCGTCTAGTACTGTTCGAAGTCTTTTGAGGTGCTCTTCAAAGTTCGAGGCGAAGACAACGACGTCATCTAAATATACCAGACAAATCTGCCACTTCAGGCCTGCCAGCACTGTATCCATTACTCGCTGAAATGTCGCTGGTGCGGAACAGAGACCAAATGGCATCACCTTGAACTCAAACAGCCCATCCGGAGTTATGAATGCTGTCTTCTCGCGATCTCTTTCGTCGACCTCAATTTGCCAGTAGCCGCTCTTGAGGTCCATCGATGAGAAATATTTGGCGTTGCAGAGGCGGTCCAGTGTGTCGTCGATGCGGGGGAGGGGGTAGACGTCCTTCTTTGTTATGTTGTTCAAGCGGCGGTAATCCACGCAGAATCGAAGTGCGCCGTCTTTCTTTCTCACTAGAACAACCGGTGCCGCCCATGGGCTGTTTGAGGGCTGGATGACGTCGTCGCGAAGCATTTCCTCGACTTGGTCCCGGATGGCTTGTCGTTCTCGTGGAGACACACGGTAGGGGCTTTGACGGAGAGGTCGTACGTGTTGGTCTGTTATAATGCGATGCTTGGCAATTGGCGTCTGTCGCACCTTCGGCGATGTCGAAAAGCACTCACTGTAGTTTTGAAGCAGATTGCGGATCTGGTCTTGTCTGTTCCGGTGCAGGCCTGGGTTGATGTCGAAAGTGGGCGAGTTCTCTTAGTCAGGCGGATCTTCTGCCGAGGGGTCGGAGAGGGCGAAGGAATCTCGTACGTCAGATATTTCGTCGTAGAAAGCAATCGTCGTTCCTCTGTTAATATGCCGGAATTCTTCGCTGAAGTTAGTCAGCAGTACTTCGGCCTGGCCATTGCGGAAATGTGCGATGCCTCTTGCGATGCTGATTCCTCGGTCTAGTAGCAACTGCATGTTCCCCTCGATGATGGCTTCAGTGTTTATGGCTTTCGTGGCGCCTACGGTCACGATAACGCTTGAACGGGGTGGGACGCTCACTTCTTCCTCCAGGACACTTAGGGCAACGTGATTTTCCCGAGTTTTCATCGAAGCGATGGCTTCGTCCGTCGAAAGCGTGATCAGCTTGGATCGCAGGTCGATGATCGCCTGATGCTCATTAAGGAAATCCATACCCAAGATCACTTCGCGGGAGCATTGCGGTAGCACAATAAAGGTCGCAGGATAGGTATGTCCTTTGACAGTCACCCGCGCTGTGCATCGTCCTGATGGCGTAATGAGGTGGCCCCCAGCGGTGCGAATTTGTGGGCCGTCCCAAGCCGTTGTGACTTTTCTGAGCTGCGCAGCGAATGTTCCATTCATCACCGAGTAATCGGCTCCTGTGTCGACTAGAGCGGTAACTTTCCGGCCGTCGATAGTCACTTCTAGGTCGGAGGTCCTGGGTCTTGCATTGCATGTCGCTCTCGGCGTCGGGTGACGGCTTCGTCGCGTATGCGAGTCACGGGTTGGGCGTGTGGTCGAAGCTCCTCTGGGTGGCGGCGTCGATTTCAAGGTAGCTTGCGTCGTGGTTCTCATTGTGTGCGGCGTCGGTGCAGCGAGTGTCGGTTCTTCATGCGGCGTCGCGGGTGCATCGTCTTCATGGGGCGTGGTCGGTGGAGGATCTTCGGCGTTTAGCTCGTGAGCAACCTCACCTCCAGAGGTTGCTGCCTTTAGTTTCCCCTACGGGGGCTGGGAGACCTTCCTCGTACCGAGGCTGCGTAGCTGCGGCGTGGCGACGCAAAGCGCGAGGTTGACGGCGATGGTGAGCGCGAAAAGCGGTTCGGCGTGTACTCTTCTCGACGCAGGTACTCGTCGATTTCGTGCGGACGTTGTCCGCACAGTTCTTTTAGAAGATCCTTTCGTCCGTCTTCATCGCTGTCTTGTGCGGTCCGGCAGTTTCCCGAACTCAGGCTCCTCTCCCTGGAGACGTCGGCTGGCTCGCTGAGCTGCTGGCTCGTCCTCGGGTGCGAAGCGCTCAGGGCTGGCTTCACGACTTGAAGGGGGCGTCCGGAACATGGAAGGCTACGACCACGCTAGACGCCATGCTGCCCAACGTTACAGAAGAAGAGAACGTCGACGTTGCCGCCTACCTTCAACGCGCAGAAGAAGCTCGAAGGCTTGCCCGATTACGGATCAAAGATCAGCAGCGGTCCGACGCCAGACGCTAATTCGAGATAAAGGCCGCATTCGAGATAAAGACATTCGAGATAAAGGCCGCAAAGTTACTAGAACATTCCGGAACAACGTAGAATCAGCTTTGCCTGGCTGCGATCAATCGAGATAAATCTAGTCGCGTCTTGCGTCGCAAACAAAGCGATAAGATGGTGTCGCGGCAGATTTGAAAAACGAACAAACACTGCAAATATTGGCGGCAATATGTTGGTGACGTGGTGACCTAGCGATGATGGCCGTCTGCAACAAGCCAGCGCGGCGTCTAGCTTCGCCGGAAGTCAATGTTATGGATGTGGTCGTAGGGGCCTGTTACCCTTGCACAGAAGTCTTAGCCAGCCGCAACCTCGCTGTGTAGTTGATTGAGTGCGAGAGGCTTGAATGGTTGAAGCTGTTAAGGAGTATTCCGAAGATGTCGTCTGACGAAAGCCTTAATGGAGGAACGAGCGGCACCATTAAGTTACTGTCTGGGCAGTGCTTTCATTGTTTACGCTGGCATAGCAGTTGTTGCCGATGATTATTAATTTTTGTATCGCAAGGGCAGCATTTGGCCACGTCCAAAGCACAAGGCATTTTTTTCTACTCAAGGTGGAGCCAAAAACCTATTTCCCAAACATTTCACTTCATTTAAGCCAAGCACCAGGCGAGGGAAAATCTTTTACCCGTTGTATCACCGGTGCGTACAAAAAATTGCCGCCTAGTAGGTTAGACTCGATAGTTGCTACTTTTTCCCGTTGTTCAACTACGGCCCACGTTGCACAATACACCGGCACTGGAGTATCATTCACACCTTCAAAAATGAAAATGACGTGGTGACTTGGCAAAAAACACCCTGTATAGGCACCGTACCCATCTAACTCGGGAGCGACATACGCCCCTCTGGCGGCGGTGCGAGCGTCCGGAGTGGGACGTTGAAAGGCAAATCGACATCCGTAGCAGTTAGTTGAGGCTAGCAGCATCCTGCGGCTCGCCAGGGAGTTTGTTTCAGGAATCTACGGACTCTCTAAGGAGTAATACTTGGTGCCGTGTGCTTGACTGCAACAGCACTTATTGGAATTGACCGCGAACCAAGTTTTGCCGCTTTCTGGCTACACGAAATTCGGAACAGGAATGGCCAAATCGTTGTACTGAATTCGTTCCTTGCCAGAAGTAAGTTCTTAGTATATTCTTTCCGCGCAATTTTTTTATAGCGTGTGATCGTGTTCCGGCCGCAGAGGACGATGACACGCTTGCCAAGTGCGAGCAGATTCGATTTTCGTGGCTGCACAACGGAATGGCGGTGGTGCGCTGTCCCGTTCCCGTCTGACAGAGCGAGTCCTGTCAGATATATTTGTGGAGACCCGACAACAACTTATGTCCTTCTTCTCCACAAATTTATTTGAAAGGACCCTCTGTGCTCCCCGGGACACTTGGCTCGTACCACCGTCGCTACGGCTCTCGCGCATGCCAATGCCGCCAGCCCTGCGCCTACGCGGGAGACGGTCCGGCCGAACACTAAACGTGACCGCCCCGCAGGGGGGCGTCTGTAGTTCGCAGACGTTGGTGAGTGGCGACACAACGAGCTCCCGAGCATCCGCAGGGACATCGCCGCAGGGGGATGATGGTGAACAGTGCATCACCACGGACCCGAGCACCCGCGCCTAGCCCAGTGTTGCCGAATCGTGGGAAATTTCCCATATGGTGGGAAAATCAAGCCACTGAGGGAAAAAGGGAAGTTTGTTTAATAACCCATGACAAAACGTGGGAAATTTTAGTGTCGCTAAAGACCGGTGTTCTAAATGTGCTTTCTCGGGAAAATGTGCAGGGATGAAGGGAAAATGCTGTTATCATGGCGGCCTGCCATGTGTCGCGAGAAGAAATTTGGCTTGATGCCTCCCTTTAATTTGCTGCCTAGTCTTGGATACAGAGCCCTGGCTCATTCAGGCTTCGAGTGCTGCGTCCTTGGATTTCTTCCAGCTATAGTGGCAGTGACCTTTCCATTAGTTGCTTCCAACCACTCCCAGCTCTTTAGTCACACAATCCCATATGTACGCATATTGTAAAGGAATTCCTGAAAATTTCTACGGTCTATAAGGAGAGGCTAGAAAAGAAAAGTAGCCGAGCTGGTCCCCGTCCCAACGCAAAAACTAATAAAAACGAAGTGGTGATTGACGACGATGTGATCAAGAACATTCCAGCTCTGATGTTCATTATTAATGGGCTTTGTATTTATTTTATTTCAGTCATTCTTGTATTTATTACCTTGGCTGTATTCACTCTAAAATTACGATATTTTGAAAAAAATATATATTTGTGAGAAAAGAGGAAATTTTTAGCTGACAACTGAAAAAAACCAACTGGTCAATGCGGCAACACTGGCCTAGCCGTGCGTGGCATCGCCGTGTCCGGGGAAAAGCAGATCCTGATGGTTGAGCCGATGCCCAGCGTCTGGACCTTTAAGGCCCCTCGGTGGAGGCAACACACCACTTTGGCCCGAGCTTCCTGCAGACGGCACCTCCGGCCTGAACCGACCGGGGGAAATCGCCAGTCGCCTCTTCCTGTCCTCCCTTCCATATTTCACTTTCCTATCTCTTTCTTACAACTCATCTGTATCCTCCTCTTTTCTTCGTTTTTCCTTTTTTCCTGGCGGCTAGGGTTAACCTTGTGTGGCGAACTACCCTGGGTTTCGTCCTATTTCGTTATGGCAGTGGTGTACAGCTGGCGTGGGCAGGGCTTGTTTTCAAGTTCCTGTCCCGTCCTCTTGTTGGGCTCCATGGTGGGTGGCTGGCACCATGGCCGAAGAACATAATTTTTTATGGCATCCTCACTGCTTATTAATGATCGCCCTCTGAAAAGGGGGCGAACCGATGTCACCTACCAGTTTTTTAACAAAAAGAAGACAACTTTTCCGAAGTACCACATCGTCCACAGTAAAGAAACAAAAAAGCCAGCCAGACAAATATCCCCGCTCCTTGTTTCAAGAGTTCTTACAGATTCCTTGGGCCCTCAGTACAAAGTCACAAAACTGGCGAGTGCTGATCTCCTGCTCGACCTGCTCGACATAACTCAAATATAAAAACTTGCAAACATTGAAACCTTTGGCGATATTCCTGTTTCTGTCACACCACACAGATCATTGAACACAGTACGTAGTGTCATCTCAGACAATGACTTTCTGCTCCTAACAGAGGAAGAGATGCTTGAAGGATGACTCCTCAAAATGTAACCAACGTCCATTAGAATTACAATCCGCAAAGACAACAAAGAGATTCCGGCAAAACTCCTGGTCCAGACGTTTGCCTCTTGCGCCCTACACGAGTCAATCAAGGTAGGCTATGCAAAAATCTGCATTCGCCCGTATATACCCAACCCTAGACGCTGTTTCAAATACCAGAAGTTCGGCCAAGGCTTCAAAAGCTGCCGCGGCCGTAACACTTGTGCGAAATGTGCCTCAAATGACCCCCAGTCAGACGACTGCGATGCCGCGCCACGCTAAGCAAACTGCGAAGGCGACCACGCCGCTTATTCAAGGCCCTGTCTTGCCTGGAAGAAAGAAAAGGAAATAATTACAATAAATACAAAAGATAACATCACATTTAAAGAGGCAAGAAGGCGCTATGCAATCTCACAAGGCACTTCATCCTTCAAACCCCACACAAACTTCGCCGATGTGGTGCGCGGGCCTAGCGCACCACACGGCAATGGATACAAGTCAGCAATGGACACAAGTCAGAGCTCACCTCCGCCGCTGCGGAGGCGGAGCTCTCTTGATCGCAAAAAAGAAAAAAAACATAATAACAGGCCCTCAACAAGGAGGGACCTAAGGTCTCTATACATTCTCCCCCAAAATCATCATGGCGTTCTTTATCCACTGGAACTGCAGTGGAATTCTAAATAGCTATAGTGACGCAACATATATCCTAAATTCTCTATCTCCTGTAGCATTGTATCTGCAGGAGACCAACTTGGGACCTTCTCGTAAAAATATTTTTAAAGAGTATAAAGTCTTTCGCCGTGACCGTGAGCAGGCAAATAGCCTCTCTGGAGGCGTTGCTGTTGTATTTCAGAGCTGCGTTGCAACCCATGAAATAAAGCTCCAGACGAATTATGAAGCAGTTGCAGTCACGTTCCTAAGCTTTAAAACAATTACCGTATGCTCTATATATCTTCCAGCACATCTCACTGCAACATTAAAAGATCTAGAGGAACTTTTCAGGCAGCTACCAGAGCTATATCTTGTAGTCAGGGATTTTAATGCGCACTCCTCGTTTTGGGGGAGTGAACAGACAGAGACTAGAGGTCGTGATTTAGATTTTATTCTGTGTAACAATGTCTGCCTGCTCAATACAAGCAAACGCACATATTGTTCTTTACCCTCAGGAAGGATGAGTTGTATACACTTGTATTTTAGCTCTCCATCCGTTTTTAACGATTTTGAGTGGGATGTTCTTAACAACCCACACGGAAGTGATCACCTCCCAGTGGTAATTACCTTTTCATCGCCATCATCAATCATTCCAACTAAACCACGCCGTTGGAACCTGCACTTAGCGGACTGGCCACTATTTCGAGAAGAGGTCTCTCTGGAGAAAATATTTTCAGATGATCTTAGCATTGATTAGCTGAATGAGATTTTTACATGTATCATTGCGGCTGTACGTCTAGCTATTCCGCAGTCGTCAGAAGAGGTACGCCAAAACCACAAGGTTGGGTATAACCAAGATTGCAGAGAAGAAAAAAAGAGACACAATAAAGCCTGGGGAACTTTTCGCAGGTATCCAACGGTCGAGAACCTTATAAGCTTTAAAAAGACGCGCGCAAAAGCACGACATATCTGTCGCAATGCTGAAAAAAACTTCATGGAAAAACTATGTGTCGTGCATAAATAGTTCAGTAACGTCAAAAAAAATGTTGGAACAAGTCGACCAACTTAATGGCAGCTTTTCTCCTTTAAGAATTCCTTTCCTAACACCTCCGGATAGACAAACAAGCATTATCGAACAGGCCGACAAACTAGGGGAACACTTCGCCACAGTTTCTAGCTCCTCACACTACAGACAATTGGCAGTGCAAATGAACATTACAATAAATTAATTACACTACAAGAAATCCGTACAGTACTGTCGGCCGCAAACAGACAGCACCAGACCCAGATGAAATTCATTATGAACTGCTTGCACACCTATCCGAAGATGCTGTAGAAGCTCTTCTGAAACTCTTCAATAAAATATGGCAGTCTGGAAAAATGCCAAAGGCGTTGAAAAAGGCCGTGGTTGTGCCATTCCTGAAATCTAGAAAACCGTCAACTTCGGCTGGTAGTTACAGGCCAATAGCACTTACGAGTTGTCTTGCTAAAAGTCTGGAAAGTGTGCATAATATTAGGTTAATGTTCATTCTTGAATCGCGCAAACTTCTTGATATCCACCAATGTGGTTTTAAACAAGCATGCTGTACAAATGACCATCTCGTCCGTCTTGAAAACATAGTCCGTGAAGCATTCATACACAAACAGCACTGTCTGGCAGTATCTTGTGACTTGGAAAAAGCTTATGATATAACCTGGACGTTTGGGATTCTTCGTGACCTCGCAGATCTAAGTATCCGAGGCAGGATGCTGAACTGTGTAAAAGACGTTCTTTCTGACCGTTCATTTCGTGTACGTCAAGGTTGCACGCTTTCAAAAAATTAATCCAAGAAAATTGCGTACCGCAGGGGTGTATTATAAGTACCACACTCTTTATTGTAAAAATGCACTCAATGTCGCAAATATTTCCAAAGTCCATCATGTATTCCGTATATGTTGACGACTTTCAAATTTCATGCACATCTTCCAGCTTATCAACATGCGAAAGACAGATACAGCTTACTCTGAACAAACTAGCGGCTTGGGCAGACCAAAACGGATTTAAGTTCTCTCCACAAAAAAACAGTTGCCGTCCTTTTCTCACTGAAAAGAGGCGTGCAGATTGATCCCATCCTGCACTTGAATGAAATTGCTCTACAAGTAAAACAAAACCGCTCCGTAGTACGGTCCACTCTGGACTCAAACTCAAAAACTGACTCATACCTAAAAAAACTGGATCCTGTACAAAACCTGGGCCTCCGTCTATCAACTGGTGCATACAGAACATCCCCCATAAACAGTCTATATGTAGAAACATATGAACCATCTCTTCCAAAGATAAGAGCAATGCTTACCTGTGCATATGTACTGAAAATAGGATCCTTACCAAAACACATTTCCTACTCCATGGTTACCAAGTGCACATCTAGAAGACTGTTCAATAATCAGCCACAATTAAACAAATCTTGGTTATAACGCTTTGAAGATGCATGTCATGAATTCAGAATACTAGATGCTCTACCTAAAATTGCCCCGAGACACGATCCGTTGCCACCATGGTACTGCCTTCCCGCGGCGTGTGACTTCATGCTAACATAGTTTCGTAAAAAACAAACACCACGTGGACACCTACTGCAAGAATACTTGGCTTGGAAAGAGAAATATTCAAGCTGCATGGAGTTTTACACAGATGGCTCGAAAACGGCGATGTACGTTGCAAGTGCCGTAGTAAAGAATGGAAAAAAATAGCATGATTTCCAAGTTATGTATCAATATTTACTGCCGAATGTTATGCAGTGTGTTTGTGAAACCTGTTTTTGAAAGATGCGTAGACGAGCTCACACTAAACCATATCTTATTTGCATGTTTAAACCTAGAAAAACTAAGAAAGAAGTATTTTAGTCAATTTAGAGCTCTGCAGTCAAGAAATGCAGTTGAACCCTTAGTAGGCAGCATCATACACAACTCACAAGAAGTCGCAACACAAGGATATATGATAAGGTTCTGCTGGGTCCCGAGCCACGTCGGCATAGAGGGTAACGACAGAGCAGACTCAGCAGCAGTAAGAGCTCAAAATGGTTAAATCAAAAATGTGAACATACCTTTTAAAGACTGCATGAAGTTGATACATAACAAATTAAAGAACAAACGACAGAAAGAGTGGGATAATGAACTGAACAACAAACTACACTTCATAAAGCCCACCTTGGGGGAATGAAAGTCATGCAGACACCAGGAACGTTTCACTGAAGTAATCTTATGTCGCCTTCGCATAGGACACACACACCTGACACATTATTTACTTACAAAAGAAGACAAACCTGTTTGTGAAAGATGCGGAAACGAGCTCACACTAAGCCATATCTTACTTGCATTTTTAAACCTAGAGAAACTAAGAAGTATTTTAGTCAATTTTATAATGAACGCATTCCATTCCACTCAGCGCTACTCTCGAGTGATAATGCAATTGTTGACATTTCTTATGTTTTTAACTTTTTACGAGAGGTTGGTTGTCTTAATGAACTGTGAATGCCTCTTTGATACACTTCAGCCACTTTCTCATTTTTGAGAAGAAGGCTGAGGTGTCTATTTCATTGGTTGGGGGCCTCGACATCCTCCTTCCTCTGCAAAGGATGGCCGCTGATGTTACCTGACCTTCTTTAAAGCTTTTACCATTAGCCATTTCAAAACATTTTCTTCCCTTTACCTTCGCTAGGTGGTATGAAATAACATTCTAGTTACTTTGCACCATCGTTTCATTTCTTTTATATAGAATCTGGCACAACACAATTTTCTATGCCTTGCGTTTGGCACATGATGGCCTTAGCCGCCTATGTGCCATAAAACCCAACACAACACAACACAACAATAAAGGTGACCGGTGTTCTCGGCCCCAGATCCAGTCGCCTCTTGCTTTTCCTGCCTCCTTTTGCCTCTGCTCGGGGGCATAATGTACACATGACCAAATAAACTTTTCAACTTCACCTGAAACTTTTTCCACATCACCGCCCGTGTTACCAAAGTCCGCTACCTAATCGACACTGCGTCCGAGATCTGTGTCGTTCCTCCTACGTTGGCCGAGCGATGCCGTCCTTCAGACTAGCTTCCTCTGACCGCAGTCAACGGATCGACCATACGGACATTTGGTGCACCTTGGACGGCTAAGCTCGTTTCAGAATCCAGGATGCGGTTTTGCCGCATGTCAGTGAGGAGCCTGCAGTGCCATAGGAAGTCGGCGCCGATGACTGGCGAGTGCACGTCCGCGATGTCAAAGACCCGACGAAAAGTACGCCGCATCCCGATGTCAAGAGTCACCGACTCCGTCTCCGGCTCCTCCAGGCACACAGCCCCATTACCGACCCTTGGTCCGGCGTAATTGCCGAGTTTCCGGATGTATTCCGAACGCCGTCCCTTCGAGCACCACTCGCTCACAGCGTGACCCATCATGCTTTGACGACTGGACCTCCCGTGTTTGCCAGCGCTCGTCGTCTCGCACGGAATCGCCTCGCTGTCGCCAAACAAGAATTTGAGCGCATGCTGCACCTTGGCTTCATCTGTCCCTCCTGCAGTCCTTGGGCATCACCCCTCCGTATTATGCCCAAAAAGACCGGTGAATGGCGACCGTGCGGCGGTTACCGTGCTAACAAGGCTACAATCCCTGACCGCTGTCCGATTTCTCACATCCAGGATTTTACATCGGCCCTTCATGGCTGTATCATCTTCAGCAAGGTCGATCTTGTGAAGGCATATCACCAGATTCCTGTGGAACCCTCGGATATTCCGAACACCGCCATTATTACGCCTTTTGGCATGTTTGAATATCTCAGGGTGCTCTTCGGTCTTCACTATGCGGCCCAGACTTTTCAGTGCTTTGTTGACCTAGGCTTACGCGGTTTGACATGTTGCTTCGCCTATCTCGAAGAATCATCAGACCCACGGCACAGGCCCACAAGCTCCCCCTGTGTCAAGCGCTTTTGCCTTGTGGTCAACGGTCAAAAGCGAGTTCGGTGTAGCAGAGTTGGATTTTAATGCGAAAGCTTTACTGACCGCGAGCTTGCGATTTCGCCGTGGCCGCACACTGGAGGCACATGACGTCACAACGCGCGCCTCACATATCTCGGTAGACACCCGAACCGCGTTTTCTTCTTTCCCTCCCTCCTTTATCCCTTCCTTTACGGCGCGGTTCGGGTGTCCACCGAGATATGTGAGACGGTTACTGTGCTTTGCGCGCTCGCCGCGCCATCTGGCATGATGTCATACCGCGCGGCTCGCCGCGGCCGCCGTTTGGTATGACGTCACACCGCTTTCCTCGTCGTTGCGATCGCCTCCGCTCGCTTCGCCAGCTGCGTCGCATGCCTGATGACATGTCGGAGGATTGAAAAGGAGAGCTCGCGTGCGCCGCAATCACAGTTGTGTCGTCTTTAAAGCGACAACAACATAGCTAAACAACCAGACTAACCTGGGCTTGCAATCAAGGTCAACCAAGGCTAACCATGCTATGCCTTAGCTTTCGCTGCGTATATCCTGGCATAGCCGAGCTAAGGCACTGCCAATATTTTTCTCGGCCATCGCGTCAACGCCTATGGCATTCGCCCGCTACCGGCCCGTGTCACAGCCATCAGTGAGTTTCCTCGGCCCACCGCCAACCGGCAACGGCCCGAATTTCTTCGCCTCGCCAGCAATTACCGGCGTTTCATTCCTCACTAGCTGCGCCGCTATACTGCAACCTCTCCACGACCTCCTCTCTGGTCACAGCAAGCCGACCGATCTTGTCGCTTGAACCGATATCGCTGACCGCGCGTTTAGCAGCATCAAAGAAGCCATCGCCGGTGCGACGCTCCTGGTCCATCCCAAATGGGACGCTCCCACGTCTGTCACGGTTGACGCATCGGAAACTACTGTCTGCGCAGTCTTGCAGCAGTTCGTCAGTGGTGCTTGGCAGCCAGTCGCTTCTTTTTCAAGAAGCGCTGAGCGCCACTGAGCACTTTTGGACGCGAACTAATAGCAATATGTTTGGCCGTGAAGCACTTCCGCTATTTTCTTGAGGGACGCACGTTTCATATCCTCACTAACCACAAACCTGTAATGTCTGCGCTTGCGTCCAGCCTGCTCGCGAAATCAGGTAGCTGTGAAAATTTTGGAAGGCAATAGCGTGCTCCGTTTTGTTTTGCCCGCACATGCACCGAAATGATCAATGCTGGCGCCATTATTGTTTAACATGGCACTTCTTCCTTTGGAATGGCAATTTGCTGCCATTCCGGATATCTTTTGTTTGATGTATGCGGATGATATAGTCGTCTGGTAAGTACACACGAACCTTAGACGCCAAGAAATAGCCCTTCAGACTGCTCTGGACCCAACCTCTCAATGATGCACAAAATTTGGCTTGGTGCTGTCGCTAGAAAAGACGAACTTTATGTCTACCACGAACCGATAGAGTAGACCCCGCCTTTCACTAAAATCTATACAGCTGACCTTGAATGGCGAACTCCTCGCTAAAGCCTCGTCGATGCAGGTGCCAGGTGTCGAAATGGACAGCTCTCGATCTGCAGCACCACGGGTTCGATATGAGCGACTGGAAACCGCTAATGCGGTGCACCTATTTCGCCGCATTGCCCAGAGAACAAGTGGTGCACGCTCTACTATGGCTCGAGCATTAGTGCGCTCTGTGTTACAGTCTCGGCTTGTTTATCAAGCCCAGTTCCAACGCCTTACCCTAAGAGTTTGGGACCGCATGGAAGCAGTCAGCAGAGAGGCCATGCATAATATCACTGACACTCCTCACTGCACACTTCAAGCAGAAGCTCAGCTGAATAATACTAATGAGCTACTGGAGCAGCGTAGTAATGCGCGCAGCCTGAAACTTCAGGCAACCCTTGCAGAATCTGCCCTGAGAGTTTACTCTGACCCGACTTCTTCATGTAGCATCTTCAAAACGACCTCCTTGGCAGAGTCCCCAGGTCACCGACAACCGTCCCCTAAGTACCACACACAACGCTCATCGTTGAGTGACTGAAGCAGAGCCCCCTCTCCCAGCAGACTCCATAGGCGCGCTTCAAGCTTACGTGAGCGCAAGCACAAATGACCACACTGTGCACACCAGTCTCGTTTGTCCAGCTGTCCTTCATGCACGCCAGACATGTTCCTATATTGCAGGGGCGTCTCTTCCTTATGTGACAGCAGAGCTCTTTGCCATTCGCGACGGTCTGTCTACTTTGAACGACCGCCTCTGTATTCACCACCGACCCGTTTTCTCCTATATAGAAATTCCACACAAGCAGTTTGGACTCTATGACGCGTAGCCAGCTCCTTAGACATCGCGGGCGATGTGTGCCACATTGTGCAGTCATATCCATGTCCTCTACGCACTATCTTGCGTCCCATCCACTGCAAGTGACATACCCGCTGCCTATACTGAAGCTCTCCGCAGGTGACACCATATTTCTTGAAAAAGAATTTCTCCGCTGCACCACGCTTGCTTTAATTTTATTCTGCGGTTCTAACCTTCACAGTCGTTTGACAGGCCGTGAGGAGACGGCGTTGCGGACAATCCGGGTGGGTGCTGCTCTAACGCTTGCGGTCAGGGCCTCCTGAACATTGAGGACTCCTCTTCCGACCTGCCCCTTCTGCTCCACTCCCGCTACAGAGGCGACGGTAGATCACTTCTTGATAACTTACCCTGGACTTCAGGCCGTACGCAAGCTGCACCTCGGCAGCCAGGCTTACCACCCTAACTAGACGCAGGAATGTGGACGCATGGGCCTCAACAACAGGCCTTGTTGGCATTTATAGCCGACACAAGTCTGCATATGTACTTATAACTGCCTTATGCCGCAGGCCACATTTGCGCGATTAAAAAAAAAGGTATCCCACGCTGCTCAATCTTCCATCTTAGCGACTGCAAGTGAGCAGAAGCTAACCAATCATCGTCGCCTCGGAAGCGAACGGAAGCCAGTTCGCCATCTAGATTTTTGAGCAAAACCCGAAGACCGACAACTCATGTTCAGGAATGCGACGCACAGGTCACCCTTGCAATTGTGAACACAGATACAGCCGCCTGCCAAATCTTTAGCTGGCGTGCACGACGGCCGCGTATTCAGTGCTCCTGCAGCTTATGACAGAGCAAACTTGCGAAAATATAAAATCTAAGCACATCTCACTAAGCTTAAAATTGAGCTCCCCGCAAGTTTGCTTAGTCGCAAAGAGCAGGAGCGCAGCAAAAGCGGCCGACGCGCACGCTAACTACAGATTTGGCCTGCATACTGCTGAGGCGATACCTGGTCGCAAGCGGCAGCCGGCAGTACACCTTTCGTGCCTATAGCAAGTGTGAATGAGCCTTTTCTGTGACACCCATAGCAGCAACCACTCTGACGCTTCGTTTTGCCTGCTCATTTTGTCATTTGCTGCTTCAATTCATGTAGTTCTTACCTCTATAAAACCTGCACCGTCGTTTTGTGCCTATTTCAGCCTCTCCGGACCGAAACCACAGCAGGTTGTTCACGCAGTGCTCACCACAACTGGCCAGCGTGCTCCCACCGAATCTATCATCGGTCATGAATCATTATGCGTGCCCCTCGCTGCGTAAGACATGAGCACAAGCCTCCGCCGTGAATAGCTGTGCCCCCGCTCCGTCCTCCCCCCCCCCCCCCCCCATCGCTCACAGCTATGACCTGGGGAGGGGCGGACGCACGGCGGGCGACCATCATCGCAACTGGGTCGGGCATGCTTTCCAACTACCGGCGCAAACTGCGCCGCTGGCACGGCGTGGAGAAATTCAAGACAGAAATGAGGCAGCGCAACCGGGAGGAGAGGAAGGATCCTGGTTCGCAGGTAGGGGAGGGAGCAGCAGTAAGAAGAATGTTCCGAGCGGGACTCATTAATAAAACGCAGCCGAGCAGCGCAAGATAAGCGCGCCCTGGCGGTCTCCACTCGCAGCACTCTCCGCTGGGGCCGGAATTATGGTTTAATTAATTGCCTGCCGCGTGAGCAAAAATTGCGCGTGCGCACACCTAAAGGAACCGTTAGGCGCCCCTAGAGTGAGCCCTTGTCCGAGCGAGGAGGTCACGTGACGGCAGCAGCGGTGTTCGTGAAATCTCGTTCGAGTTGTAATAGCAAGGCGAGAATAATGGTAAGGCATTTTGTTTTAGCCTTGGCTTCCTGTCTTGTTCTATCAAAGGGCTAGATGTATATATTCAGATGGTCCTTCTTGGTGACGCCAGCTAGATGGCCATCACATGCACCGGTGAATTTCAAGCTTTCTAAGCCTCATGCACGCATCAATTATGATGAAAGCGTCCCCGTAGCGCCCACTTGAGCATTGGGTGAAAATACTCAGGACGCTAGTATCTCATCCTATATTACAGTATTGGCATCGGTGAGTGCGATCGCATTTAAGGAGATTGTATCTCGTCCTATGCTACAGGTTTCATATGCTACATACAGGTTTGGAGCACCTACACCTCCACCCATGCAAACAACGCGTTTGAAGGAAATGCAACGAACTTGTGGCCCCCATTTTTTTCCCGCTTGGTGAAACAGGTGTGCACGGCATTTGAACAGTGAAGTCGCCTCAGAATTTTACGTTAAAAGCGGAACACAAGAAGCCAGGTCAGTTGCGTATCAAATACGTTGTACCATTTCCACGAGGAGGCACCAGCGCGGTGTTTCCCTGATTAAAATCTGTTTTGAATTCACTGGGCTGCTAAAAGGTGCGGCTACAAAGTTTTCTAGCCGCCAGCAAGGGATCCTAATTATTCAATTCGCGCATAGACGGGACTCTCAGTGAGAAGAGAAAAGACGATTTAGCACGCTGCAGGTTAGACTAATGCGTTGACCGTGACGGGCACCTGACAGCGTTCCATGCGCAATAGTTCATGCTCCTTTCGGCAAGATGGTAAACTGACGTCTACGGATAGATTTCACACGAAAAATAAATCAGCCCTTTTCTGTTTGAAAGCAGTTTTCTTCTATTTTATGGTAAGCCGGGTGTTTCCCCTAGTACTTTACACAATTTCTTAGAATAGGTTTTCTGAGTTAACCCGCCGCGATGGCTCAGTGGTTAAGGCGCTCGTCTAATTACAACCTGTATAATTACAACCATCATAGTGCCGTTAAAAAGGGAAAGCATGTGGACCACTACGGTTTCGTAGCGCACGGCTATGGGCGGAAGCAGATTTTAGCTGCAAGATTCTTCTGTGCATTTTGTTCCCCTTCTCTAGAAGTAATTACGGAAATCTCGATCACCTCGTGGATAGTTTTCATCGGCAACCTACCTGTCCTGTTTGAATTGTCACGGCTGTAAATATGTCTAGGGCAAAAAGTTACCAAACATCCGTGCCACGAGTGTAAAGTAATAATAATAATAATAATAATAATAATAATAATAATAATAATAATAATAATAATAATAATAATAATAATAATAATAATAATAATAATAATAATAATAATAATAACAACAACAATAATAATAATAATAATAATAATAATAGTAATAATAATAATAATAACAATAATAATTGGCTTTCGGGGAAATGAAATGGCGCAGTATATGTTTCATATATCGTTGGACAGCTGAACCGCGCCGTAAGGGAAGGGATATAGGAGGGAGTGAAAGAAAAAAGGAGGAGAGAGGTGCCGTACTGCAGGGCTCCGGAATAATTTCGACCACCTGGGAAGCAAGATCAAGAACAATCCCGCCGCGGCTGGAGGCCGCCGCGAAGAGCAACGACCAAGACCAACAGCTATGGGCCGTCCAGCAGGTCCTCGGGGCGCTCGAAAGGCAGGGACCCAGCGAGCCGGCAACGGCGAGCGGAGACCCGCTCCGAGTAACGGCAACCTCATAGACGACGTAGGCCCTCGTCGGGGGGCGCGAGCGCCCAACTGCAGGCACAAATAAAATTTGCTCCAATCCAACCAATCGACCACCTGGGGATCTTTAACGTGCACTGACATCGCACAGCGCACGGGCGCCTTAGCGTTTTGCCTCCATAAAAACGCAGCCGCCGCGGTCGGGTTCGAACCCGGGAACTCCGGATCAGTAGCCGAGCGCACTAACCGCTGAGCCACCGCGGCGGGTCACGGTAGCTTGGGAGGCGAAAGAAAAGGCTTGAAATTAAACTTAGTAGAGTGCTGCAAGCTGTGGAAAGGAGTAGGATGCGTTACGTTAAGATACGGGAAGAAAGCACATAAGAGAATAAATGCAAGTTATTTATATTTATTTATATCACAGATGAAATCGAGAACAGGGAATGGGCACTGGCGGGGTATGCAGTGCTGACAGCAGATAACCGATGGTCCTGAGCTGGATTCTTAGAGGAGGCAAGCGTGGCAGGGGGCGACAGAAAGTGCGGTGGGGGGATAAGATTAGGAAGTTAGAAAACGGACAGAGTTAATTCGAAGAATATAGGAGACGGCTTTGGCCTGCACGGTGGACGTCGTTTCGCTGATGATGATACTCACCATCATTAGGGTGCCTGACGATGGAGATAGTGAGGGCTTAGTCAGGTGGGGAAAGCGCCTTTTGCCCATGTGTCAGCGGTTTTTGTAGCAGACTAAACCGGAGTAACCGCATCTGATGATTATTCGTGACATTTAGGTTTTTTGGAGCGGTGCTCGTAATTGCAGGCCAGTCTCAATGAGAGGCTGGCGTTCAATAGCCGTGGAGTTTTCCGTGGTTTCAATATCGCATTTTGCATTTCGGTGGAGCCGGATTACAAAAGCGTCCATTTTATAAGATTTCGGAGGATATTCAAGAGAAACACGCAGTCGAATTTAGCCCAGAGTTATTCCATGCAGTTCGACACGCGTCATGGCCCACAGAAATGTGCCGGCAAGTAAAACTTTGTTAACCATTAACCAGTCCAAATGCCAGTGGTCGCCGGGTCGACAGAGAGAAGATAGGAAAGGTCGACCAGGCACCCACGGAGATTATAGGAAGATCAAAAGAGCAAATGAATGAACATCCAATGCCATTCGATTCGCAGTACGCAACGTATCCTTGTTGTCCTTAGGTCAGTAACAACACAGGGCCCCTACGCAAATCTACAGCGTGGTGCTTGAACCTGAGCGTCTGTCTCCCAGCTATATATACGAGGAGCACCTTGATGGTTCTCCTGGCAAATGAAGGTTCAGGACTCAGGCTCCCTATAGCGAAGCAGTGTTTGTGAAGGTGTAAGGAGGCACGAGCTCTCGTCAACCATGATTAATCACCAACCTGACCTCTTTGCAACCATTTCCGGACATGTTGCCATGTCTCAGACGCGTCAAAAAGCGTTCATTTTAGCCATTCCGCTCGGTGGTTGTGTTGCCTAACGCGACAGCGCCGTTTCGTCACTTCCGGTAGCCGGAGCACGCAAAATGAACCGAGGCAAAACGTGCCACACGAAACTGCAGTCGGAGAGAGCGACCGCTGCGCGGAAGACGAGCGGCATGCAGCGCACTCTGACTGCCAGCGACGGAGTGGGCGGTGCTTTCGGGCGGGCCTTCGTCACAAAAAGATAGAAAGCGGTGAACTTGGCTTCAAGTCCACTCTGCGCTTGACTGGCTTGTCAGGCCTTTGTCTTCTCGGCTCCGCTGCATTGCTGCTCGCTTGAGCTGTCACAGCCATCGCAAGGGTAACGGCCGGCATGATCTTGAACGAACGTCGTTCGCGAAACGCTGTATATGCAGGTGTATTTTTGTCGCGCCTCGGTTGTGCTACAAGAGGAGCGAACTTTGAACTTTTTTATTTTACGCGTTGTAAGGTTGAGGGGTGTCACTTCCATATTTGCGTGAGGCGCGTTGAACTCGCATTTCCACGACATGCGTCAAATTCCTTTATTCGGAGCGGAGCCACCTCGAGCAGTTAAAACTTTATTGACCCTCCGTGAGGAATACTTCACTCACACTTGCTAGAGGGTGTTAAAAAGAAGCATCAAGGCGCTAGACTCATATATTATTATCCGAACGTAAGCATGATGTCCTCCGCGGTGGTTTTGGCGTCTGGCTGCTCATTCCAAGTCTGCGGGTTCGAACCAGGCCGCGACGGCCATGCTTTGATGGAGGCGATGTACAAAAATGCATTTCTGCTTTGCAATATCAGTGCACGTTAAAGAGCCGCAAGGGTTCTAAATTATTACGGAGCACTCCACTACGGTGTTCCTCGTAGGCCGTGTCGCTTCGGGCCGTTAAAACCACATAATGGAGTACAATCAAACCGAATATGTCATTTTCACCTAGAAGTGAGCATTGATAACCCAGCAAACCGGAACAAAAGAAAACACCAGTAGTGACGCCACAGTGAAATTCCATAACTGTTCCGGCTCACGTGCGTCTATTGCTGGTTACGATTGGCCGCGGTTAGATCAGGTAGTGAGATGCTTTTCAGTTGCAGAGTCGTCACTCGACGACAAAAGTATCACCGCAGCAGCGCAGAAGCATCTAGAGAAGCGTTGCTTCTATTTGTTTTCTACTTAAGCGAAATAGTTACTTCAGCTTCATCCAGGTATCTTGATCTGTGTACGGTTTCTTCTCCTCACGCAGAAAGCTGAGTTTTGGAAAAATGTGCTCAGTGCTCTCGAGGAACTGAGGCATGAAAGCTGTACCTTTTCTGACTTGTGTTCACAGAATCACTAGGAGCCGTTGTCACTTCCTAAGTGATGATGAGGAGCAATTATTATGGCGCAAGGGCATCTGTGGCCAGAGAGCGTCATGGCGCAAGGTTTTTTCTTTTACTCAAGGTGGGGTGAAAGGCCCATTTCCCAAGCATTTGACCCTAAATAAGCCAGTCACCAAACCAGGGGAAAGCTTGTATACCCATTGCATCACCGGTGGGTACCCGGCGGCACTGGGGATAGAACCCCGCACCTCCTGCATGCGAGGCGGATGCTCAAACGACTAGACCACCGCTGCCGTGTCTCACTTTCTAACTCCACGATTCTCGAGGATTCTACTCATTTATACCAAACGTTAAATAATCAAAGACGATTAGTCAGATTAATGGGACGGTGTATGCGTTAGCATTAGCCTCTTCCAGGGGCTTTCGTCTTTTGTACACAGCTCCCATTAAGTGCACGATATTTTGCAGAGCTAGTGTTGCACCACAAGATTTGAGAAAGATTGCAATTAAAAGCGACTTCAGATAAAGTGTTTTTCAAGGCGATAACCACAGCACCCCCTCTGAAAGTCTTGTCCCATCTAAGCGCCTTGCAGTCTGAAGGAAAAATACTATTATCACTAACTGAACTTTGTAAGAGTGCCTCGGTTACAAACAATGCGCCAGGTACTCAGAAGTTAGTTAACGCTCCAAATAAGTTTTTTTTTGTTTTTGCTGCATTGCGGGCGTTCAAGAGAATAAGTTCGAGCTACATTTGCGACAATGCGTTCTGTGTCAGAAACATCACCCCAGTTGACCGAAGATGGCGATTTATGACTCAGATTTTTAGCCACTTTCGGTCGGTCTAAGTTATTTTGCTCAGTCAGGTACAGACAACGTTTATTTCTTTTTGTTTCACCTCCTCATGTTTTGAAGAAGAAACATAAAATAAACCATATCCGTATCCGTATTTCGTTCAGGATCCCAGACATTGGTGCGAACGTTAACCTAAATTTGTCATGTAGAAGTCTTACCTGTTCTTCGTTTCCTCTGTCCGCTTCACTGCCTTCCCTTAGTTTTTTGTTACCCTCTAATGTTTCTTTCAGTAGAGTGTTGGTTTATGTTATTCAGTCTCCTTTCCGATCTCTACAGTCCTTAAAGGGGCAATGAAACACAATTCCAGTACATTGTTTTGCCTGTTTTTTGAATAGAGTGAGTTATAGTTAAACTTTTAGCATCGGTCGTACCGCGTATATTCTGGGTTTTAATATTTTAATTAGTTCGCAAAAACAAAATCATAGCGCTAATGTTGCCACCATACAGTGGCGGTTTTTAGCAGTGGATATGACATGTTTGGGTGGGATCGTTATGATTGGACAAACAGTAAATATTGTGTTAATAAATAAATATTAATGAATGAAGATGCATTTTCTTGCATGTTTACCTTTTTGTATTAGATCAACAAAACCAACACGTCTGCTTTACGTAAAAGCACTGCAAAGCAAGCAAGACGAGAAAAATACACCATCAGAGGCTGTGACTATTGTTTCGCATCGAAGGACTTTGTACCTCTCAGTATGTACACATCTATGACCTAGAACACAGTACTTATGCATCTATGTATCTGTACCTCTCGGCGGAATCGATCTGATCGAGCTATTGCATTCTGCAAGCGTTCGTTTCGGCCCCAAAGAAGGATTCAAACAACAGAGCCATTCGTTCCACATTTACCAGTGCACATCGTCAGCTCGTGGAGGAAACGCTGTTTACGGGTACGTGCGCCATCTGGCCCCAGTCAGTGCGTGCGCAGTGCCAGGCCGCGGTACGCAGTGGCTGTAGCGATATACGCCCTATGCTAAAAGCAGATACCTTTAGCATAGCGCGTTCCGCTGCCACTACCACTTAACGCGTACTGCGAGCCGCCATTGCGCATGCGCAGATCCCCCTGAGGGCACCAGATGGCACCACATCCCCGTCAACAGCGCGCGCGCCTTGCTCGCCGTGACCAATCAGCGCGTTCATAGAGGCGGGCCACGGTACGCAGAAAACGGCAGCGGTACGCTGTATGCTAAAGGTATCAAGTAGAGAGTTACAGCATAGCGTGATCCGCGATCCGCTACCATGATCCGCTTCTGCGGTGCGTCATTGGTACGCCCTGATTATTCCCGACGCGGCAAGGGCGCACTTAAATAACGGCACGTGGGGCCATCAAGCACTCTCATGCTGTTCTGTGCACGCGCAGTGGCAACTCGGGAAGCAGACCACGGTGGCGGATCGCGGATCGCGCTATGCTATAACTATCTCGCGCAGGTCGTGACCCCTTCGTAATATCTCACGCTCGAGTTCGGATAAGTCAGGGAAGACCATTATCAATTTTATGAAGCATCGCTGTGGCCAGCTGGGCGTCCACGTGGTTGCTGTAGCCATGGAAATGACGCCGACATCCTGGCCAAAATCGAGTTACAGCGAACAAGCAACCATGGCGTGCAAACTTACGCTGTAGTGTACTATACTTGCGACGCTCTTAGATGGGATGTTCTGATTGGTCCCACCCAATGGCGTCATTGGCTAAGTGAACTGGGAATGTGAGGCGCCGCGAAAATTGAGTTGCGGGCAGCATTTTGTTTGTTTGCATTTTGAAATTCGTTCTTAAATAACTCCCGTCTCTATGCACCGATTCCTGTAAATCTTCTTGAGTAAAAATTTGCGTGACAAACAAATCAAGAGAAGTACAGCCCGCATCCCTTCAACGAGTGTTTCAAAGCCCCTTTAAAGAGACACTGAGGAGAAATTGAGGTTGGCCTGTATCGATAGAATACCAGCTCCTAACAATGAAAACACCACTCTTACTGAAAACAAAGCTCTTGTAAGGTCGAAAAGAGCAAGAACTAGAATACAGGTACCGACGGCACAGGCCAATCTCGTAAGTACAAGAGCGATGACGAAATAGCCAAAAATCACCACGGATCTCCGAGGCTGACAAACGAGCATGAAGGTTACACGTTTGAAAGATACTGAAGTATATAAATTTTGTTTTGAAACCCGTAGTGTACTTTTATCACACGAGGAAGACGAAAATAAAGGCAGCCTGAATGTTGTAAGCCACAGAAATAACCAAAAGCAACCACGGATCTCCGAGGCTGACAAAGGTGATAAGTCAGGGATAAGCCACCTGGCATTTCCTTGGAGTGTGCGGATGTGCAGTTCGAGGAAATCAGAGGTATCTATGACCATCTTGCGTTGCAGAGTACCGCGACTAAATCTCTATTTACGTCGACCAGGGTTATCGCTGACCAACCTTTGTGAGTCGTGTGGCGAAATAGTCAATAGATCACATTTTCCTGTTTTGCCGGCGGCTCGCTTCTCTCCGTAGAACATACTTGGAGATCCCCTCGCTCGACTGGGGCTCCCTCTATCTATTCCGATCCTACTCTCCTTTGGGGCAAGCGCCAAGTGTGCGATTTTATTCACCTGTGTGCGATTTTATTCACGGGTATATAATCGCATCAGGTCGATTCTTATGCTAAAATGTGAGTTCACGTCTTTTTCATTTCCTTTCTTTTTCCCCTTTTTTCATCCAAATTTGCGCCTTCTTCACAAAATTATCCATTACTCCACTCCTTACCCATGTGTGCGTTTGTATCAACAATGCACCCTGGCCAATCCCCCACTAGGTACGTGCCATTCAGTCAGAGGCCATCATCATCATCAGCCAAAGAAAACCTAAGCTTGGCGGCGCTACACGCGGCCAGTGGAGTTTCGGTATGTTTTGATGCTTCGCGGTAAGTTTTTTGCGTTCCCGCGTGGTTTCGTTTTTGACGCGCCTCCATGTGCAAGTCCGCGTCGGCGAATGGGAAACCAGACCCACACACGGTCTCCTGATGAGTACCGAGCATCACGACGTCGGAGGTTATAGTGTTGGGCATCTCGGCATTGTTGGTCGAGAATCCTCACCCTGGCCAGCTGACGAGCCTCTTCAGCGAGGTGCAGGAAGGTGTGAAGATCCGCATTCGGGTCGATGTCCACATGTGGTAACATGGCGTCTAGCATCGTGGTCACGTCGCGGCCGTAAACGAGACGGAACGGTGGCATGTTTGTCGTTTCCTGAACGGCCGTATTGTATGAAAAGGTGACGTATGGGAGCACTTCGTCCCAAGTTTTGTGCTGAACGTCGACATACATGGAGAGCATGTCACCTAGCGTTTTGTTTAAGCGTTCTGTTAATCCGCTAAACCGTCCGTCTGAGGGTGGTAGGATGTCGTCCTTCGGTGGTCTGTATTACTGTGGAGTAAAATCTGCTGTAGGAGGTCAGCCATGAAAGCTGTACCCCTGTCGGTGATTAGGGTCTCCGGGCCACCGTGACGCAAAACGATCTGATGGATGAAAAATTTTGCTACGTCAAGGGCTGTGGCACTTGGCAGAGCTGATGTTTCCGCGTATCGGGTCAGATAGTCAGTTGCCACGATGACCCACTTGTTTTCCGAATGAGAAAGAGGGAATGGGCCCCGCATGTCCATCCCGATCTGCTGGAAAGGCCGCGATGGTGGTGCTATAGGCTTCAAGAATCCAGCAGGTTTTGTTGAGGGCACTTTGCGACGCTGACAGCCTCGGCACGTTCTGACGTAGTGTGCAACGTCCGACTGAAGGCGGGGCCAGTAATACTTCTCTTTGATTCTTGCAAGCGTGCGGGCTACACCCAAATGTCCAGAAGTCGGTTCATTGTGTGAAGCTTGAAGGATTTCGTCCCTTAGGCTCGTAGGTATAACAATAAGGTATTGCTGATTGTTTGCGGCGAAAGTTTTCTTTACGAGGACACCATGGCGAACGCAGAGAGACGCTACCGAGCGCTTGAAAGCCTTCGGGACAGTCGGGCGGGTCCCGTTAAGAAACTCAATGAGGTCCCGAAGTTCTGGGTCGGTGTATTGTTTGTCAGCAAGGCTCGTTGCACTGATCGCATTTAAGGTGATGTCGTCGTCGTAGTTTCCGTCCTCCGTTGGGGATTCGACGGGGGCACGCGAGTGGCAATCGGCATCCGAGTGTTTCCGGCCGGACTTGTACGCCACTGTCATGTCGTATTCTTGGAGGCGCAGACTCCATCTGACAAGGCGGGCTGATGGATCTTTGAGGGTCGCAAGCCAACACAAGGCATGATGGTCCGTAACTACAGCAAAACGTTTTCCATAAAGGTAGGGTCGAAATTTCGACGTCGCCCACACGACCGCCGGACACTCTTTCTCAGTTGCTGAGTAGTTAGCTTCAGCGCGAGACAAAGAGCGGCTGGCGTAAGCGATGACTCGCTCTCGACTGCTGTGGATTTGAACCAGAACGGCACCCAGGCCTACGTTGCTTGTGTCAGTATGAAGCTCCGTATCTGTGTTTTTGTCGAAGTGAGCCAGAACTGGAGGTCCTTGCAGGTGGCGTTGAAGAGTTTCAAATGCTTGTGTTTGAGGGGCATCCCACGTGAAAGGCGTGTCTGTCCTTGTCAAATGCGTCAGGGGCTCGGCGATTTGAGCGAAATCTTTCAAAAAGCGACGGTAAAAGGCACATAATCCTAGAAAGCGGCGGACTTCCTTTTGGTCCTGCGGTGGAGGGAAATTGACAATAGCTTTGGTTTTGTCCGGGTCCGGCCGAACTCCCTCGCAACTGACGACGTGACCCAAGAACTTTAGCTCAGTGTAAGCAAAGCGGCATTTCTCAATTTTTAACGTCAGCCCAGAAGACTTTATGGCTTGCAGCACTACTTCAAGGCGCCGAAGGGGCTCCTCGAACGGTGGGGAGGGGGGGGGGCGAACACAACAACGTCATCAAGGTAGACGAGGCATGTCTGCCACTTCAGGTCTGCCAAAACTGTGTCCATCAGCCGTTGGAACGTCGCGGGTGCAGAGCACAAACCAAATGGCATTGCCTTAAACTCATAGAGCCCGTCCGGAGTAATAAATGCGGTTTTTTCTCGGTCCCGTTCATCTACCTCGATTTGCCAATATCCTGATTTGAGCTCCATGGATGAGAAATATTTTGCATAGCAGAGGCTATCGAGAGCAACGTCGATTCGAGGAAGGGGATAAACATCTTTTTTAGTTACTTTGTTTAGGCGACGGTAGTCCACACAAAACCGCAGTGTACCATCTTTTTTCTTCACGAGGACGACAGGTGCCGCAGAGGGACTACGAGAGGGCTGAATGACGTCGTCTCGAAGCATCTCCTTAACTTTACGGCTGATTACGGCGCGTTCCGTGGAAGACACGCGGTAAGGTGACTGTCTGAGAGGGTGCACGGCGTCATCTGTAATTATCCGATGCTTGGTCAAGTGTGTTCTGCCGACGCGGGAAGAAGTCGAGAAGGTATCGCCGTAGCGCTGGAGGAGATTTTCTACTTGGCCTCTCTGCTGTGGCGAAAGTGCGGGGTTAATGTCGTACTGGAAGTCGGGAACACCGGTGTGAACTTCTGTTGAAGACACCATGGCAAGACTGCGCGCTCGTCGAATGTCGGCGATACCATAAACGTGGGCCACAGTAGTCCCAAGGCTAAGATGTTGGTGCTCACTGCCAAAATTCGTAAGCAGGACTTCGGTTTCTCCGTTTTCGAGGTAAACGACCCCTCTGGCGACAGCAAGGCAGCGGTCGAAAAACATAATTGGTTTGCTTTCGACGACACCTTCAAACTTTCGCAGCGTCTTCGCGCCGACAGAGACCACAACGTTCGAACGGGGTGGAATGATGACGTCATCAAGGATGGAAAGAGCCGCGGGACGTTCGAGAGCACTGTGGATTGCGTTCTCGGTGGAGAACGTCACTGACTTCGATTTAAGTTCAATGACCGCGCCATTTTCTGTAAAAAAATTCATTCCGAGGATTACGTCCCGGGAACACTGGTCGAGTACGACGAAGGTGGCCAGGTACGTGTCCTCTTCGATGGTTAATCGTGATGTGCACGTTCCAGCTGGTGTGATCAAATGACCCCCGGCAGTACGAAGCTGTGGGCCCGTCCAAAGTGTGGTCACCTTTTTCAGAGTCGCGGCAAAAGGTCCACTGATTACCGAGTAGTCGGCGCCGGTGTCCTTAAGTGCGGTGACGTCGGTACCGTCGATTGAAATGTCCAGATCAGCAGTTGTAGTCGTAGGTGTACGGGAACGTCGCGGAGTCCGCTCACGGCTGCGGTGCGGCACCAGGCGGTTTCGTTGCGGCGAGGCGTGTTATCGGTCTGGTGATCGTCGGTGCGTCGTATAAGCGGTCGGTCATGTTTGTGCAGCAGTGGAGGTTCTTGGACATGTCGCAGGTGAGCAACCTTGCCCCCAAAGGTTGCCGCTTCTAGTTTTCCCGACGGGGACTAGGAGACCTTCCACGCGAAATGTCGGCGGAAAAACGTCGCGGAGACGAGAAACGACGTGGAGACGGCGACCGGGCATAGCAGTGTGGTGCTTCGGGTGTCGCGGCCAGGTAATCGCTTATTTCTGGAGGCCATTGACCACGATGCGGTCGGGGCTCATCGACACGATATCCCTGCAGACCCATACGTCGGTAACGACAGTTGCGGTAGACGTGACCGGGCCCGCCGCAGTGATAGCACAGAGGGCGATAATCGGCGGAGAACCTGAGAAGGGTGAATGTGGGTGTGGTTGGCGATTAATGTGGCCAGGTGTATCCGGGCGACTTGGAGGCGGCGGTGGACGGCGAACGGCTGCGGCGTATGTCATCATCTGGGGTGTTGTGTTCGGGTGAAGAGGGGCTGGCGGCGTGAGCGCCTGTTGGACCTCTTCACGAATAATGTCCGAAATGGAAGAAACTTGCGGTGACTCCGGGGCTGGAAAGAGCTTTTGAAGCTCTTCGCGTACGACGGTCCGGATGGTTTCCCGAAGGATGTCGTGGCTAGAAGCATCGACACCGCTGGTAGACATCAGCGACGGCGGACGCTCGTACTGTCTGGATCTCATGTCGAGCATCTTTTCCATCGTAGTGGCTTCGGAAACAAATTCGGCGACCGTTTTGGGCGGGCTTCGAGCTAACCCAGCGAAGATCTGCTCCTTGATGCCCCTCATAAGAAAACGCAGCTTCTTCTCTACGGACATGTTGGGATCAGCCCGGCGGAAGAGCTTCGCCATGTCCTCGGAGTAAACGAGGACAGTCTCGTTTGGTAGTTGGACGCGTGTCTGGAGGAGCAGCTCGGAACGTTCTTTTCTGAGGACGGTGGTAAAAGCCTGCAAAAACTGAGTCTTGAAGGAGCCCCAGGAGCCCCATGTTGTTATTGTGGCTTCTCGGTTCTCAAACCAAATACGAGCTGCACCCTCCAGTGAAAAAAACACGTGCTGCAGCTTCGAGTCGTCAGCCCACCTGTTGCATTGGGCTATGCGCTCGAACTTCTCGAGCCAGTCCTCCGGGTCCTCACCTGGGAAACCTTGAAAGGTGGGTGGTTCGCGTGGCTGCTGCAGCACGACAGATTACAAAGGGATGGCATCCGGCATGATGACGGGGGTGTTTGTGGGCACTGATGGTCGCGCTGAGGTCAGTTTCCTGGCGGTCGGACGAGACTGCAGAGGCCCGAACTCTGGTTGCAGTCCTTGCAGCCGCCGGCTTCTTTGATGGGTGGGCGTAACTTCGACTCTCAAGGTGTCAAGCGGGCTGGAGTCCCGGCTTCTTGGAGGGGTCCTGAGCATGGAGTGCACTACCCAGCAAAGCTCCACCAAAATGTCACGCGTGAATGCGGTGATCACTGAACACAGGAACGCAGGATCCGACGAACGTCTGCACCACAGCTCAAGATCGCTGACACCTCCGCTTCCTCTTCTTCGAGACGGCGCGTGCTTCAGGTCAGCGCTAAGCGAAAATGCGGAATGCACTGTGTCAATATTTTATTTCAATTTTTTTCAATTTCTTTCATTTTTGGTTTTTGTTTCATTATCCACATCATATGTTGCTTATGAACTTACTTAATCAACTTTTAAATTTTACTTTATTTACCACGCGACATATGATTGACAGTTCGTGAGGACAACTTCCATCCACAAACTTCCGTCCACAACTTCCGTCTACGCCACGCATGAGCCAGGAAAGGCTTACGCCTTAAAAGAACTGAAGGGGACACGCAAGTTCCGCCTTGACGATATGACGCGATAGCGTTATTGGGTTAATGCCCATATATACAGAATTGGTCATTTTGTACTTCACATTCAGGCCGCTGGGAGCCCTCATACCAGTGCTGGCGCAGTGTTGCAGCGGTTAAGCGATTCGCCACAGTTCTGCTATGGCAGATGGTGAAACTTGTGGGGCCTGTGCGACTCAGGTTGCTCTTTCCGAGCAACTTCTCGCTGCCAATAATTTTTTAACTTCAACCAGCCACGTCGGGCAGGTGATGATGACGTCAGAATGCCTGGTGGCCAGGGTTGCCCATCTGCACCCTAGGTATTTTAGGGGTGATTTTTCGCAATTTTTTTCGCTTACGGCTAACGACCCCAACTTTCCTTCGACAGGGGCTTCCTAAGGATCGGTCGGAATATTAATCGTTCTTGGCCTCAGAGGTACCAAAAATCAATAAAATATTACGCCGGTTTCTGTTGTCATAATCAATGGACTTATCCGGCCGATAACAAACAAGGGTCTCTAGAGTTCGCAATCGCTTGTTCACCTTGTCAGTAAACTCAAGAAAGGCTGTCATAACACATATTTCTCATTCAGCGTATGATGCAACTTGGTTATCACCAATTAACTACATTTCAGCAGTTCAAGGACCAAGATTTCCACAAAAAATCCCCTCAGACCATTACTGACAGTACCATGGAACAAGGATCACCACAAATAGTCAAATGGCAGCGGCTGTGACCGCATGCGCCCACCCAACGTGTGCTCTGTGCCCTGAGGCATCACTAGTGAGCATCGAGAAGGCACAATTGCAGCGTGTCTGAGCCAATGCTTGTGACTTGCGGAATTTAACTAACCGTTGCTCTTAGGCCTAATCGCTTCTTGCTTTTTTTGTATTTACTCTTACATGTGGAAAGGCAGTGATACTCTCCACATAGAAGGAAGAGGGGGAGGAGGGGTTAGCATATACGCGGAAACACTTGTCCCGTAAGCGAAACAAAAAGGTATAATATCCGTGCATTGCGAATTACATTTTCTCATTGTACTTACGGAAAGCTTGACATTACGTAGTCATGAATTCAGGTAAAAAAAAAGCAAGAGCGAGGTGGTTTTCATAAATAGACATGCTGACAAAATACGAGAATGTCACAGTTATTACTGCATAGCATATTTTAGCCTTTTCAAATAAAAAAAGCTCCGTTTTCAGTGAAAGTAGAAGCTTTGCCATTAAAACAATGTACCGAATCACTAAACTCTTAATCTGGTTATACATACCTTCTAGCTAGTAATTGACAACTTCGGAAAGTGAAACGTTTTAAAGTTACAATTAGATAACTGAAACCACGTTACAGATACGGAACAAGTAAATATGTGGAACAGTGTTTCACATGGGAGTATCTGGAACACCGTTAAAGCTTTTCTTTGAAGATTATTATGTGGAACCGTGTTCCAGGTATGAACTGCTTGCTGGCGTTGGGCAGGCAAGCAGTCCTTTCAAAAATATAGCCTAGCACCGCTGCTCTACGGACATGCCCACCACACTCTTGCAGTTTACCGCTTGCATATCATATTTTTAATAGTCTGGGCAACAATGATTGAGCAGTGTTGGGCAGGCCTCAACTCTCAACTCTGTCAATGTCGAGACGTTTTTCCCATGGTTTATAACACCTAGGTGAAAACAGTATTATCAAACCCAGTGTTCCACCCCATTGCTCTTCTGACATGGAATAGCAGTGCCTACATGACAATATACACGGGTGCAGGAAATTCATTATACAAATAAATAGCACTGGAAAGCCAGAAAATGCACGCGTGCTGCACTTAACCCACTACTAACAGCACCACAGCGGAAAAACCCAACATGAGCTAAATGCATAAGAATAAAGTTGGGATGACAGGAGCCATTTTTTGGCAAAGTTTGCATGAGAAATGCGGATTGGAGAATAAATGGTCATACTCTCCAACCATCCACCTCCTTTTGAAGACTTGTTAAGGGAAGGTGTGCCAACACATGTTCAAAGTTTGGTTACCACATAAGACAATATCCTCAATTCAAAACCCGGAGTGTTTATATGCAGTAGTGAGCAAAAACATGTGATATTGCAGTTTTTCAAGATTAATTTTTGTACTGCGCTAAAATTTGCGCACGAGGTTGGTGGGACGAAAATGTCAGAGTTTTTGCAGAGTAGCAACCAATGTTTGCCGTTATATTAATCAACAATTTGTTCCCACTGCAAATTTATTGAGCTGCTTTCTGCGCTGTATGAAGGTATCGAACATTAAGTTTTTGTTAATTGAAAAATGAGGCAACAGTTTCAAGAATGCCTTTTCACAACAACCTAATGCCTCAGTGCTTCACACGTAAGCCTTCCCGGTCGATAACTGCTCGACTCCGCCGAAGCATGTAGTCGACGAAGCTGTCAATGAACTTCCAGTCCTTGTTTCCCCACTTCTGCGTCAGCGTCTTGACCTTCTGGTCGACATTGCTGGCTTTTTTTGCTCTCGGCCGATGTGCTTATCCTGGCATATAGAATTGAAATAATCTCCCTAGACTGGCTCGGTCACTCGACAACGTTCATCATCTTCCTCTTCATTCAATTTTTCACGAGCGTAGAAGAGTGCTGTGGGCCGTTTATTTTTTGTTGTTGCTGTTGTTGAAACAGATATCCAAATCCCAGATTCCAGCATGCGCACGGGAGCATAACTTTTTCAAGAATGCCCTCATCAACCTCTTCGCTCATGTCACCTTGAATTCAGTCAAAGAGGCTAACTCCATAAGCGGAGAATCAGCCCTGTGCTATTGCGTTCCCGCCTCTGTGGTTTAACTTGGCAAGCTGGCAACGAGGTCTATATAAATTACGGTTGAGGAGACGTTTGCAACGAATCGCATCATTCCCATGCAACAGAAACTTCGATTTATCCAGTGAGATCACTCTTTGAAATTCGTCACTTACCCACACCAGGTATGGGTAAGTGACGAATTTTGGGTATGTGACGAACCTAATCAGTGAAGCTAGTCACTGGATAAGGTTCTAGCGTTAAACGTTGCCTGGTTCAATTTCCAATGGCGGCCTGGCAGGAACCAGACATTCTTAGCACCCTCCGCTGCGTCGCAGGTCAGACCGCCACCTGGCTGCTTCGCAACAGCTGGGGAATGAAGGCCGATGGTTAATTGTTTTAGTCATACAGGAGCTCATATGTACATTCTGGGGAAGCGCCCACATTTTTTTGGAGGCAGCGCTAAGCGCCAAAAACAGTTGTCGCTGAGGGGCGCGTCTAGTTATCCCGACAGCCATGGATGTTCTGCCCAAGTTAGTGCATTTCTCCTGGTTGTCCTCGTCGCCAACAAGTTTCGACACATGGTGGCGCAACGTTACTGTAGGGAAGTAAATCAGAAAAACTTTTCAGGTATTGTGATCCCCGAAAATAGCAGGGCCTTCCCAGTGTTCGCGAATTGCCTCGTAAGCGTTAAATACCTACAGGTGAAATCAATCGGGCTACTCTCAAGTTCTTATAGAAAAACGCACACTGTCGCAAATAAAGAGTACACTGTGACGCGAACTGGGTGCTGTTTAAAGCGTGAGAAGGGGGCGCTGCGAGCGCGCGACGTGAGCAGACGTGTGTCTCTTCGGCTCCGCCGATTTTCGGCTGGGGCCACGTCCCAAATCATTCTACCCCGGCAAAACTGGCGTCAAACGAGCCGGAAAACGAAGCGGAACACCTGGACTCCGAATTCATCCAGGTAGGCCGATTTTCTCTAAATTTACGGCCGTTTTTCGACCGACCACGTCGGCGCCGTCGCTAAGCCTAACGGCGCCGCCAACGTCTGGCCTGGTGGAATTGGCCCTCCGAGGACAAGATGGCGACTTCCGCGCAAGAAGTGCGCGGCTACGACCCTGAGGCGATGTTGTGAACCTCGGTGCCCACCACCGGAGATTCAAATTCGACGGTTACTCCCAAAATTCGGAGACAAGCTTTGCTTTAAGCGGCTGCACGCCGCTCCCAAGACAAAGCCCAGATGGCGGCGTTCGGCGCCGCCCCGGCCGCCGGTTCGTCGGTCGGAAACGTGAACGCTCCCGCGACGCGCGCCACGGGAAGCAAGGAAAAGGCGTTCTCGAAGTGGAAGCCGCGTCCAATGCCCCAACCGACACCTGAAGACTACGTCATAGTTATAAAGCCCAGAGAAAGCGTTTCTCTTCACGAGGCGTTCACAGAAACCGGCTACGGCACTGCCATTTCAGCGTACCTCGGGTTGAAACGGGCCCGCGCCATCTCCGTTCTACCCTCACGAGAGCAAAACCTCATCATTGTGCATACCCCGGACATCGAGGCGGCCGACCAGCTTATCGGGGACTTCGCAGTAAATTCCGACAATGGGTCGATCCCGCTTCGGGGTTACCTAAGACAAGACGGCGGCAACATGTGCCACGGCGTGATCGTGGTCCGTAACTCAGACACCACGGAAACTCTTAAAGACCGAGTGTGCTGGCGCGCCGGCACCATCCTGGAAATCCGGAAGTTCGGGACATCCAACAAAGCACGCATCACTTTAGCGGTAAGGAGAAGCCCCGTTACGTACATTATGACAACATGGTCGTCTCTGTGAGAAACTACTACAAAACTATCCCGGCGTGCGGCCAGTGTGGGGTCGTCGGGCATCGCGCTGATGCGTGTTCAAACCTGCGATCGAACACCTGTGGACTCTGCGGATTCCAAGCTCCGCTAGTGGAGGGGGTGCGGGCTCCTCACAACTGTGTTCTCTGTGCGGCGGCTCCCATGCCACCAACTCTCGTGACTGTGCAGCAAAATTCCGCACACCCAAGACGAAAAAGAAAAAAACGGCGTCCAAGAAGAAAAGCCGCTATCTTGGGCCTCCCGGCGATCAGCATGGCCAGGAAATCTCCAACACCGAGAACCCACCTACCGGAGGTGCTGCAAAACAACCATCCAAGGTGTCGCCACCACACGGCGGACTGGTGGAACAGTCGACAGAAACGCGCGGTGATACCAGGGCCTGGGTCAACGCAGTCAAAAATGGCCACCAGGTGAGCGGTTCGGGTGGGGCTGCTTCTCTCTCCCCCCTTTCCACTCCCTTTCCAAGGGCGCATAGCGCCGAGCAAGATCAAATAGCAGCACTCAGGGCCCAAAATGAGATGCTGCTAAAGAAAATTAACGAATTGGAATCTAAAATCAACCAGTCTTCTTCTCCCCCCTCGCGTCCCGCGGCGGAGGTAATGGAGAGTGAGCTCGTGGTACCGAAGGCGGTAACAAGTTTGGAGGCCGCATTCGAGGCCCGCCTCGGGGCCACAGAGGCCCGATTCGCCGCTATAGAAAATCAAATTTCAATGATGGTAAACGCCATCTCCAAATTGCAAGAGACAATCCCCGCGATGATTGCCCAACAAATTGCGAATTCCTTGCGCTCCTCGCGCAGGCCCGGCGATCCCTTACCCGGCCGCCCTCACAAAACTTCTAGACGCACCCCCGAGGTAGCCGACGACGACAACTGCTCACTCTGTGGTATGGAGGATACCCTCTTCCTGCGAGTGTTGGCTCCGGAGCAGTGTCAGTACAACCCCTCCTCAATCTAAATGACCATGGCGAGCAGCCCTAAGATCAGGCGCTCCCCAAGAACCAATTCGGCCACCCCCGTCCAAATTGTCCAGTGGAACTGTCGGGGCTTCCGTTCTCGCGCAAAGAGGGCGGATCTCCGACATTACCTTTCAACTTTCGATTCTCTTCCCGCGGTGGTTGCACTCCAGGAGCCAGGGAGTGGCGTCACCCTCACAAATTACATCCCCTTTCAGCAGGACCCCTCTTCCTGCGTCTGCGTGCATAAAAATTATACGGCTAATCTAGTTGACTTGGAACTTTACACAGAATATTCCTATGCGATGGTGACACTTCTTCCGCTCAAGAAACAAGATGCACCGCTCCACGTACTCAACATATACTGTTCCCCCAAACTAAAAAATGTAACGTTCGCAGCACTCTTTAGCCGCGCTCTAAAGGCTGCGGGCAGGGACCCCCTGGTGATTGTGGGCGATTTCAACGCCCACAGTACACTATGGGGATACGTGCGTGAAGAGAAGCGGGGACGCAAGCTAGCGGAACTCGCGTCCACGCTGGGCCTGACTCTTCACACTGACCCTGCATATCCAACGCGGCTGGGTAATTCCGTGACCCGGGATACATGTCCGGATCTCACCTTTACCAAAAACATTGTACACGCAGAATGGATCAACACCGAGGAAACCCTCGGTAGTGACCACCGCCTTATCAATACCACCGTAAGGACTACACCATTGGCAAGACCCCACGCACAAGCTCGGCTTCCAGACTGGAATAAGTTCCGGCAAAACTACATCAATTCGGCGTCTATCCACGAACAAGGCTACCACGCGTGGGCACAAGGATTGGTTACACACCTTCGTCGCTGGAAACACAAATTCAGCTCTCGGAGGCCACTCCGGAGGTGAACAACCACCTTCTGCACCTCTGGGAGGCGCGGCACAGCCTCGTCCGCAGATGGCGCCGCCAAAAACGTAACAGAAAGCTCAAAATTCGTATTGCCGAGCTCACCCAGCGAGCGGCAGAGTACGCGGCCCAACTCGCCGACTCGAACTGGGTAGACCGCTGCAACACGGCGGCCAGACAAATGTCGAGCCGAAGCACGTGGCGCCTTTTCCGCGCCCTAATTGACCCAACTCAAACCCGCGCCGAGACACAAAAACATCTCCAACGAGCTATTCATAGCTTCGATGGAAATACATCAAAATTAGCACGCAAACTGCGCGACCAGTATCTTTGCACTAAGCAGGACCCCGGAGGACCCGCGTTCTCGTATGCAGGTTCAGAGAACGCGAATCTGGATCAACCGTTCCAGTTGCATGACCTCAAGGCGGCCCTAGCTAAAATGAAACGAGGAACGGCACCGGGCAGGGACAAGATAACTGTGAAAATGCTTGCTAATCTTCCCGATCCCGCCTACGAAACCCTCCTCGCTTTCATCAACTCGATCTGGCTTGGTGAGGCACCTCTACCAATTGAATGGAAGACCGCCCTGGTAACTTTCATTCCGAAAGCCGGCAGAGCCATAAACACAGACAACCTCCGCCCCATCTCCCTCACGTCTTGCGCGGGAAAGCTGATGGAGACCATGGTGCGGGATAGGCTGTCTGGGTTTCTGGAAAATGAACATACATTCGCAGACACCATGTTCGGTTTCCGCCCGCAGAGGTCCGCTCAAGATGTTCTGCTTCAACTCGACCGAGAAATTCTCAACCCTGTCGAATATCCCTTCAACGATAAGGCAGTACTCGCCCTTGACTTGAAGGGGGCTTTCGACAATGTCACACACGAAATCATCCTGCAACATCTCTCCCAAACGAACTGTGGACATAACACGTTTCAGTACATCAAGCAATTTCTCTCGGATCGACGAAGTTTCATCCGAATACAAGACGAAGAACACGGCCCATATAAACTGGGAACGAGAGGAACCCCACAGGGTGCGGTCCTCTCGCCATTACTTTTCAATCTGGCCATGATGAAACTCCCGGCTCAGCTGACGAAGGTCGAAGGCATCCAGCACGCGCTGTACGCCGACGATATAACCATCTGGGCCAAACACGGATCGGTTGGAGACATTGAGGCCAACCTGCAGCAAGCGGCGGAGATCGTGGACGCTTACGCCCGCCGCTGCGGCCTTCAGTGCTCACCGTCCAAATCCGAATTTGTGCACATTCGTCCGTCGCTTCAGTGCGCCACCAAAATGGAACTATCTCTGGCCAGCGGCCCGATACCCGAACACGATGAGATTAGAGTACTTGGTCTCCTTATCCACAAACATCGACGGGCTGATACCACACTAGCAAAACTGCGCAAGGTGGGGGACCAGGTGGGCCGGATGGTCCGCCGGGTTTCCAACAAACGCGGGGGCTTACGGTGCAGAGACGCTTTGCGGCTGGCGCATGCATTCGTGACCAGTCGAGTCCTCTACTCGACTCCTTACCTCCACCTGCGCAAGGTTGATGAGAACGCCCTCGAAGTGATTCTCAGAAAGATGTACAAGCGTGCCCTCGATCTCCCGATCACCACATCCAACCAGCGTCTCATGGGCCTGGGGATGGTTAACACATTCGCGGAGCTCCGGGAGGCGCACTTGACAAATCAATACACAAGGCTTTCAAAAACGCCGTCGGGTCGCCGCCTATTAGCCTGACTACACATCCACCACCCAACACTTACGGAAGAGCGCGTACGCATTCCTGAAATCTGGAGATGCGCCCTGCACGTACGCCCTCTTCCGGCCAACATGACACGTGACGACCACAGTGGCAGGCGCCTTGCGCGGGCGGAGGCACTGGCCCGTCACTATGGGAACAAACATGGCATCTTCTACGTGGACGCCTTAGGCCCTCATCATGGGGGGTGGTACACGTCCGCAGTCGTCCACCAAAAAATCGTGGTGAATGGCCTAACGTTCCGAGCTCAAGACATAACACATGCGGAAGAAGTTGCCATCGCGTTAGCCGCCGCAGACCAGGAGTCGCGAGTGATCGTCACCGACTCGAGAGGGGCCTGCAGAAATATTAAACAGGGGTACATTCCTCTCTTTGCCCATCGCATCCTTCAAAACAGTAACTACCTCGGGGCCCCCGCGTCTCGAACGATTGTAAGGGCTCCAGCTCATATGGGCCTCGAAGGCAATGAAACGGCAGACGCCGCCGCCCGCGCGCTCACTCTCCGGGCAACGCCTTCAGACCCTTTGGATACGGATCCCGAACCCAATCCGGCCCTCACTTTTCGAGAAATTACTGAATTATTCCAATTCGGCCATGCAATTTATCACAAGCCTTGTAAGGGCCTCACAAAGGTGGAGGAACGCACACTCCTCCGCCTTTACACCAAAACGCTGCTGTGCCCGGCAGTTTTAAAACACTTTGATCCTGCCTGTACAGGAGAATGCCCACACTGTGCGGAGAAGTCTTCGGACATCTTTCACATGGTGTGGGCATGCCAGTCAACCCCGAACCTCGCCCCCAAACCCAACCCCACCCGGGAGGACTGGGAGGCAGCCCTGCTCGGCTGCTCGGACCTAGCAAGCCAGAAGGCCCTGGTCCACCGAGCCCGAGTCGCGGCGGTCGCCAATGGGCTCCTGTAATGAGGAGCCCACCTAGAGATTGCGAGAGGTTGCTCCGGCTACCTCAAGCTTCCTCCCTGAAATAGTTTTTCACACACACAAAGCGTGAGAAGTGCACAATAAATTCCTCTGTAAAGAATGGTTGCGAAAGGTGTAGGAAAACCGACGGGCTGCTAAGCTTTTGAAATGTTTATGCTAAAAGATCTTTGACACAAAAAGAAGGACGATGACTAGATGAGTAACCAGTAGGTCATTCTGCATTCGTACTACCTACGAGTAGGTAGAGTGGACACTAGAACGATGTAATAAAGAGCGTTAAACGCAGGGTTAAAGAAGCAATTAAATTGTTTGAAGTGGGTAAATTTGTTGAGAAAGAAGTCAGCGTTATATTTGTATATATAGAGAAAGAATTACATAAAAAAATCGCTTTTACTGCGAAAGCAGCACCAGTGTAATAAAGCGAAAAGGCCGAAGTCTGCCTGTCTGTTACCCCGGAGCCTCTACCTTCCAGAAAAGACCCCCGCCAACCTTTTCCCATCCACCCACCACCACACTCGATCGACTTCCCTCCCCCGTCCACCTTCACTCACCCTCCACGTTAACCCTTCGCTGAACGTGGTGTAAAGAGGGCAAGGAGGGGTTGATTGTGCATGATGCTTATTAGGCGCTACACGTTAACGGAGCGAATCCAGAACAAAGGAAGGACACTGGCGGGATGGAGCGCGAATTGACAGCTCTTTACTAAGTATCGGAAGTTTTTCATTTTTATACGGAGAACGGCACGCGCCACGGGGTTAGAAGCCAAGATAAAGGACATATGAAAATACATACAACGGGCCAAAAGATGAAGAGGGATTAAAAGTAGTGTAAAACAGCACCCAGCACGCGGCAAAAAAAAAAAATGCTAGCGGCATGTACATCTTACTGAGTACTTAGTAAACAGTTGTCAGTTCGCGTTCCGTCCTGTCAGTGTCCTTCCTTTCTTCTGTGTTCGTCCGGTGAAGTGCAACGCGTGATAAGCATCGTGGTGCAAAGACCGGTGCTGTCCACGAATGCTGCCAGGTATTTCTCTCTGAAAAAGAACGATGTGTAGTGAAATTTGAGCGCGTGCTGCGTGGTTCTCTTACCCCTTGCGCTCACTCGGAGTGTTCCCGTACAGCTTGCCTAGTTGTCATTTCTTTTCCAAACCATTTTCAGCTGCAGCAACAAGCAATAAAGGGGCAAGAACACCCAGTTTTCGTTCTTACTGGCTATGCTGACGTTGTCCGAGAGCAAAATGCGCATTTAATAGTGCGAAAGCATTATATGCTTATGTCGCGTCAGCAAAAAGTGTCCGCAAATTTTGTCCGCACGATTGTGTCGTTCTGTGGAGACAAATCTGCAAAAGTTTGATTGTGTTAGGTAGTGCGTGAGTAGATCTTGAAATGGAAAGAGTTTGTGGATGAATAGTAACTAGTTGATTACTTAAATTGAATTAATGAAAATAAATACTATGTTTGAAGCATGTTTTGAGTGGCTTATTCAATGAAAAACGATTAAATGCGTGCGAAGGCTTACTTGGTATAAAATGTAAAATAAAATAAAAATTAAAAGTAAATAAAATATGAACGAAAAATTTCAAATAATAAAAATTAAAACTGAAAAATGGAGGCAGAAAGAGAGGAACAGAAATCGCTTTCGCATTTGCTCTCTTAAAGAGACTTAAGTGAAATCCTGTAATTTTTGGGGAGAAAAACTGGATTAAAAGATGGTAAGTTTCCTTTCCCGCCATTCGATAAAAGCTCGTGGCGGGAAGACCGAAAAGCGCGTCGTCATCACGGTTTGAAGCAGTGAATGGTGGTGTATACTATACTAAAGCCTCAGTGGTACGCGCGCTATAAAAATAAAATCCCTTAACTGCACCACATTTTGCTTGCGAAAATGACTGGTTGTGGCAACATATGTATTTAATTTTTTTAATGACTTTTTCTTGTTTATAGAAACTTCTTTTTCTGTGCAAGGAGCCTTTCTGTCAGGGCGCGGTTGTTTATTTGTTCAGGCCAACATCAGTTTGTCTACAGCGTCTCGATATAGAATTTCTCCTATAAAGATAGATCGCTTCGTCCACTATGGACCGGCGCACGAATTCCGGGAAAAGTGAGATCTCGAATTTCGCTTGGCTATTGTTGGTGATATAACTCGGATTCAGGGATGACATTACATGGAGGCAAAGCTGGAATAAATGCAGAGGAAGTTTTCATAGCAGCCGCTCACCAAACTTTCACTTGCATTAAATTTATTCAGGAAATGAAGAGCGCACTATTGCAATAATTTAATCTGCGCACAAAGGAGACCAATACGGCGCGCATATGCTATAATTCTAGAGGAAAGCATTTTTGAGAGGGGCACTTTTTATGAACGCATTTTTTTTTGGTATAATGCAAGATTTCGCTATTCAGTCAATATCTCCGTAGATCACTTGACGGCAGTCTTGAATTTTTTTTCCTATTAACGCTGTCGCTGTCGTCAGAAGCGTGCCCTATTCGTTTTCTACGGTAGTCTCAAATGTTCGATCCGATCCATGGAAACATTTTAAAAGAAAGATTTTGCTACATATCAGAAGAAAGGACCATTACCTTGAATATTTCCACAAGAGTATCAAACAATTTTCCAAGTTTGAAAATATTTGTCCTAGAATGTTCGACGTGTACCGATTCCGAGGCGAAAACCCCGTTTTCGGTGCAACGCTAGCAAAGAAAAATGCGAAACCTCGTCTTGCAGGCATCGCGGCAACTGCATTTTTATGGAGGAAAAACGCTAAGGCGCCCGTGTGCTGTGCGATGTCAGTGCACGTTAAAGATCCCCAGGTGGTCGAAATTATTCCGGAGCCCTCCACTACGGCACCTCTCTCTTCCTTTCTTCTTTCACTCCCTCCTTGATCCCTTCCCCTAGGGCGCGGTTCAGGTGTCCGCCGATATGTGAGACAGTAACTGCGCCATTTCCTTTCCCCCAAAACCAATTATTATTATTATTATTATTATTATTATTATTATTATTATTATTATTATTATTATTATTATTATTATTATTATTATTATTATTATTATTATTATTATTATTATTATTATTATTAATATTATTATTATTATTATTTGACGGTGGCGCCACTTTTCTCTCTAGGCAGTACAGAGAAAATTTATGCAGTTTTCCATAAATGTTTTTTCGGATAAATAAAAGCATTCATCTAATAACCACGATGCATGCATTGCAGGACACTGTGTGACTGCGGCAGTAATGAAGCAAACGCCACATAGCGCAAATTTCGACTTGCTAACCGTTTTATCGCGCTGTCGCTGCGGCAAAGCAAAACTCTTTAACAGCATTCGCGTTCACTTTTCGCATTCATTTTCATCAGATTTCAAATGCTCGACGCTGGAAAGAAGCCATAGAAATTGTAACAAAAAAATTGACATCGCACGCATATCCATCGGCTGCCCCCCACCCCCAGGTAGCACTGATACATTACAACCTTATTTTGTTTTCGTCAAACGTTGGAAATGAACGTTGATATAAGCATACCGAAACCATAATTGAATAATTAAACTACATAATTACAACTTTTTCTAAAATGGTACAGTAATCTTGCAAACCATGCAGGCCTCCCAATTTGAAAGATACGCATCTTTGTGTTCCGGGCTGCCTGGTTAGTTTATAATTGGTGCAACCTTACAGGCGTTTTACTGATTTCTGTATATACCTGGCGCCACTCACACGCTTCTTTTCTCTTTCCCCTAGCCATTGTTTTTTATCATTTCCTTTCTCTCGGTGGCCCACATTTTCGCGTCGCCGCGGGGCGATTCACGGAGACTCCACGTGCAATGCGCGCATCTTTCATGCTTTTCTACCCAGGTGTCAAGTGTGTTTCCGGGAAGAAGCGAAACGGAACAAAATAACAACGCGGAACGATAGCGTACAAACGGAAGCGGATTTTTGCTTCCGCTTTGCAGGAGGCGTAGAATCGAGTTTCGTGCCTCCGTGATAAAAAAAGAAGGTCGAAACAAAAGCGCTGCCGCTTTACGGCCTGACATCACGATACCACGGCGACCTGCGCCCGACGCCGCGAAAGCGGCCCCGCATGTGTTTCCGCGGGCTTCACTGGGGCATAGGGATTGAGCGCGGAGTCAGTCGAGGATGAGCTTGGTGTCGCCATCTGTCGAGCTTTAGCTCAACCATTTGATTTGCTTGGGCGCACTGCCGAGGAAAGGGGAAAAGCCCGGTATTTTTCCGATGAACATTCCGCTTCTCCAGTCCAGCTTCCTTGATGCGCCGAATCACTAGGACTAACCCATCACGAGCGAGCATGGTGCTAGGTCAATGAACAGGGTGCGCGGGAAAGCATGCGGCCGGATTTAATAGGCTCTGTGGTGCTTATGCACATCCGTGCAGCGTGAATTAGCAACAGGTGCGGAGTTGTGGGAGAGTAATCAAAAAGAACAGCAAGTTGCTCTGGTGAAATTGCATTAGGCCTTCCTGATCGTCGTAAATGAATGACGACTAATTCGGAAATATTTTCTGTCTAAGCATAAAATAGAATAGCTGAAACAAGCTCGAAAGTAACACGTGGACGAAGAAAAGAAACGCAAGGACAGAAAGAAAATAGAACGCCCACAATGCGCTCCTTTCAGTCACATTGTTCCATTTGTGCTATTGCCCTGCATCATCTCCTTCCGCAAGTGTCGCCTGCGAAATCTAGCAGATTATTCGTGAAGCTTAGGGAAGAAGAGGACAGTTGCGGTGCCTTCTGAACGAGAATAAATATGCAGGGGGTGAATAATTATGTCTAGATATTGCAGCTTGGACCACCATTTAGGCTGCTAATGCCGCTATTTTCATGCGGTCGCTTTCCGCATGTACGCCCCTGCCCCTCGCCCATGTTCTGCGCTCCGCTGGTTGAAAGCAAACCGCCAGCTTGTACCGCGCAAGCGCAGTCCATGTGGATGACAGGTGGAAACCAGAGTTTCGCATACATATTTCATTTCATTTCATTTCATTTTATTACCTTAAAGACCCCTCGCGGGGTATTACATAAGGGGTGGGTTTAGCAGAAAAGGCACAAAACAATGCCATTAGTGATCATGAACAAAAAATGTTGTTTAGATTGCTTGCAAATGATGAAGGACAGGTGATGTCGACGATATGCTGGGGAAGGCCGTTCCAATCTTTAGCTGCACGTGGGAAGAAGGAGGCTGAAAAAGTAACAGTTCGGGCACGTGGGCGAAAAACTTGAAGCGTGTGGCTAGTGCGGTGAGAAATGTATGATGCTGGCGTGATGTAAGGGGCACGGTTAAGTGATGAGTAAAAGAACTTGTGGTACAGTGATAGCGTGGCTATGCGACGACGAACGGAAAGAGGCGATAGTGCTGATTTGGTTTTTAAGGCTGAAACACTGACATCGTAGGAGTAAGAAGAATGAATGAACCTTGTAGCGCGGTTTTGAACGGCTTCTAGATCGTTTACGAGGGAAAGGAGGAAACGTGGAACTTTACCTAAAACGGGAATGCCAGGAAGATGTGGTTTCGTATTTGGCTTCCGTAGTGTTGCCCCGAAAATGTGGGTGCAATCGTAAAACTTTCCTCGAGGAAAACCTTAGTAACTCCCGCACGAGCCTGGTGCCAGGAATTCGCTTACGCCAACTTTTTTAATGAAGTAAAGAATGCGCCATGAAAAGTTTAACCTGCGTAGAGTGGATAGCATCGGGGCTACGGAGACTAGAGCTAGCCGTCGTAGTGATGCGCAGTCATAATTCCTTGGCAAAACCCACGTTTTCGGCCCGTACTAGTGAAGCCAAATACGAAAACACATTATCCCGGCATTTTCACGGTGGATTAATGGCTCGTTAAGAACGTCGCATAGACGTTAGCGCTAGTTCTCTATCTATGTAATTTTCAGAAACGCTATCGTGCAAGCTGCAGCTGCAAGCACACGCCTGCACACGCAATTGGCGTCCCGCGTTACGCGATCGTGTCACCGGTGTTCACCTGCATGTGCTTTCAATCAGTTGTTTGCGTCTCAGATGAATCTTCGAGCTTTTCCCAGAGGGCACCACATCTCGTGAAAAAAAGCTTATTTGCGAGCCGGAGAAATTAGTATATTGTATTTCCCATCAGACAAAAGCTAATTCACATGCCGTAATTTCACACGTGATCTAACGTGAAACTAACATTTCTGTTCACCTGACGCGGCTCTGAAGGTTCAACGAAAACTATTAGGCAGGGAGAGACAGATGAATGAACGGAATAAAAAAAAACCCACAATTCTCTGGCAACAGGCGTGCGAGGCTAATTCCGGGTGTCGAGGGGTGCAAATGGCACCGTGGTCATGACACTCCAGTGCGGAGCCTGATGCGGTAGAAATTGACATAGGTCCCTCTGCTTCCACTTGCCCCGTGGCCGAGGTGTAAGCTTACAAGACGTAAAATTTCTTTCTCTTCGCCGTTGGGGGGGAAGGGGGGGGGGGGGGGTCATTTGGAACGCGAACGCGTGACTAGTGAGGGATAATAATAATAATTGGTTTTTTTGGGGAAAGGAAATGGCGCAGTATCTGTCTCATATATCGTTGGACACCTGAACCGCGCCGTATGGGAAGGGATAAGGGAGGGAGTGAAAGAAGAAAGGAAGAAATAGGTGCCGTAGTGGAGGGCTCCGGATTAATTTCGACCACCTGGGGATCTTTAACGTGCACTGACATCGCACAGCACACGGGCGCCATAGCGTTTTTCCTCCATAAAAACGCAGCCGCCGCGGTCGGGCTCGAACCCGGGAACTCCGGCTCAGTAGTCGAGCGCCCGACTAGTGAGGGAAGAATGCCGAACATAGGAAAATAGGAACATAGGAAACGAACAAGCTGAGACCGAGCAGTGCTGAGCGAGATGTGGGCCAGTAGCATGACGTGGGTGCTCGGTTATCAACGAATAGGGTAATTCAATCATGAGAGAGTAGTGAAGGGTACCAGGTTTCACACGCGGCAGCCCGCATAAACTTATCATTGCTTAACAGTGCCTGCCTGTAACATAATAACGCTCCGTTCATATCGTCATTACTAGATGCATCCATAAAATGGCACGAGTCACCTGGAAGAGGAGAAAAAGATCGAAACGAGCAGACTGAGTCGAAAGCAATCACGTTAAACTATCTGCCAAAGCAAGCATTCATGATGGGCCACCGCCATTTCAATAGAAGGATGCATGTTCCTTCAGCATAAAAATCACGATAAGAGGGCGAAGTGAGAGAAAGCTGTCACAAGCATTTTCTTGCGTAAGTAATCTCGGGCGAGAGTCGTTGTACACTTACTGAGGGTCGAGTTTCCTGAAGTCTGAATTCCCAAAGCTATTCAAAACTCTTTCAGTCAGAAATTCCATCGGTTATATTATAAACGTCTTAGCCTTTGCACCACTTTCAATCTTTAGTTTTCAACCATGCACACAAACTTGGAGCCTAACGAAAATCCTTGAAAATAAAATCAAATCGACCCCGCCGCGGTGGCTCAGTGGTTAGGGCGCTCGACTACTGATCCGGAGTTCCCGGGTTCGAACCCGACCGCGGCGGCTGCGTTTTTATGGAGGAAAAACGCTAAGGCGCCCGTGTGCTGTGCGATGTCTGTGCACGTTAAAGATCCCCAGGTGGTCGAAATTATTCCGGAACCCTCCACTACGGAACCTATTCTTCCTTTCTTCTTTCACTCCCTCCTTTATCCCTTCCCTTACGGCGCGGTTCAGGTGTCCAAAGATATATGAGACAGATACTCCGCCATTTTCCTTTTCCCAAAAAAACCAATTATTATTATAAAATCAAATCGGCGCAGCCAGCTAGGAAAAGAAAAATTGGAAAAAAAAGAAAAAATGGACAGTGTTATATTTTGCTTTGTTTTACATGTCCCCAAACAAGGTGAAAGTAATTTAAGCTCATGCATCGGGGAGTGCTCATTGCGACATCTAGAGAGAAATCCTAGATATTTCGAAAGCTTGCTTTCAATGTGCGTTACGTGTTCAGACCATCTCATGCAAGAGTCTAAAACGATGCTTAGTAATTTAAACTTGTCCACAATTTCAATAACATTATTTTCCAGCTTTAGTTTATTTCTTACAGTAATAGCCAGTTTAACGGGCCGAAAAAAGACAGCCTCAGTCCTGTTGGAATGAACTCCCAAACCTTGTGCTCTGGACCATTTGTGCAGAGCACAACGGATCAGATTCCGTGTATTGACTATTTTGTCGGCAGATGAGCCGCTAAAGAAAACAACTTGTGTCATCTGCGTACTGAATACAACTTACGTTAGGGGCTATACTTACTATGTCATTTGCATAGACATTAAAGCAAACTGGACAGAGAAGGCTACCTTGCGGGGCACCACATTGAATCAAAAGGGAACCAGATTTGTAATTGTCGGCAATAACGACTTGCGTACGCGTGCTTAAGTAAGAGAGAAAAAGTTCAAGAGAAATACCGCGGACGGTATTATTTCAAGATTAAGAAGGCTGAATGATTCGGAAAATCGACGAATATACCGAATGTCAATGTTCAGATTCAATATTCTCTAAAATAATTTCCTTTTGCAAGAGTAAAGCAGATTTCGTGGACTTGTTCTTTTGAAACCCAAGTTGACTGTCAGGTAATTCCAAATGTTTGGTGAACAACCCATCGACTCTCTTAAGCACTATTTTTCCGAGTGCATTCGAAAACAAAGAATAGAAATCGGCCGCTAATTTGTCAGCTTGTTCTTATTGCCTTCCTTGAAAATAATGGACACTTTTGCATTATTCATCTTTGCAGAAAAAATACCCGATATGAGTGATAGGTTAGAAATATGGCTTACGTATGCGCTAACAAATCAGCAACAAATTAACTCGCTTTATTTGTAACCAATCAAAATCAATACAACTTTGATTTTAGGCTCATTATGAGACAAAACTTCCGCACTGTCCGATAAATGGAAAGCAAAAATTTGCAACCCTGTATTAGGAATGAAACCAAGAGCTTCGTCGAGGCAGCTACAGGGTCTAAAACTTGTAAGGAATCATGATGATGAGATGATGATGTATATTTAGCTGTCAATTTAAAAGTGTGGTTAGCAATCTCTACTATCAGCGTCAAATGAAACGCGAACGAGAGAACTCAAGCGAAAACTGCAAAACTGGAGCCTATTACACTGGCGAGGCCGAATACTACAGCGGTTTATTTTTGCATAGAAGACGTAAAGGCCGTTTTAGGGCGCAGCTATTAATCGCCCGTTCGCGAGCTGCGACATGTTGCCGCCGTCGCTGTAATCGAGCTAAACTATAAATAAATTGTAAAGACGAAGATGTGACAACGAGGTAGCGGCAGTGCTATCGCTGAGCGCGTGCTGCTGCCGGGCTCTAGAATAACCGCGGACGCCTAGAAGGCCTCGTTCTGCGCCTAGTTCTGCCTTCCTGGCTCTGGTGGTGCCTGAGCTATTAAACCCCCTTTCAAGTGGTGGGGGTGACAGGGGAACAGGAGTCAGAGAGTCCAGCGATGGCGGGAGAGCAGTTTCTCGGTCGTCGTCAAGTTGCAGAAGTTCAGCCGGTTCCGCGCACCCAAGGCATTCACCATGAATCAGGGTCACTGGAGATGAGAGAGGATTGCTGATGAGCATGGCTGTCGTTCCGGAGGTCACCGTGAGGACAGCGAAGGGTAGCGGCATGTTCTTGCGGCGAAGAAATAACTCCGAGGGGGTAAAGAGTACAGTTACAACAGGTTGGTTGCGTGGTGAGGCGCACGAGAGGGATGCAAGGACAGAGGAATTTGCCGGGAGCTCGACATCGTGAGACAGGTGTACTTTGGCCGGATATTCAGGAGACGATGCGGCCGGGTAGGCGTTGGGCAGGGCAGAGAAAGTAACTTCGGCGCGGGCACAATCGACGACGGCGTAGTGCTCAGAAAGAAAGTCCCATCCTAGAATTACGTCATGGGAGCAAGAGGAGAGGGTCAGGAATTGAATGATGTACAAGACCTGCGACAAACACCTTCGACCTCTGCGACAGCGCCCATATCGCGTGTCAGCGACAGAGCGTCGAGTCCTCAACGAGCAAGTGGACGACTTGCTCGAGCGTGGGATTATACAGCCGTCGCACAGCCCTTGGTCATCCCCGGTCGGGCTGGTTCGAAAGAAAGATGGCTCCATAAGATTCTGTGTGGATTATCGCCGCCTAAACACAATAACTAGGAAAGACGTTTACCCCCTACCACGCATCGATGACGCCCTCGATTGTCTGCAAGGTGCGGAATTCTTTTCGTCCCTGGATCTGCGTTCTGGATACTGGCAAATCCCCATGTACAAATGCGATCGTGAAAAAACTGCTTTCGTCACGCCCGACGAACAATACGAATTTAACGTCATGCCATTTGGTCTTTGCAATGCCCCCGCAACATTCGAACGCATGATGGATAACGTCTTGCGCGGTTTGCGCTGGAAGATGTGTCTTTGCTACCTCGACGACATCGTTGTTTTCTCGGCCGACTTCTCCACACATCTGACTCGTCTGCGCCAAGTGTTGACCTGCCTCACCGCCGCCGGCCTGCAACTAAATTTGAAGAAATGCCACTTCGGCGCTCGCCAACTGACCGTACTCGGCCATGTCGTATCCAAAGCGGGCATCCTTCCGGATCCGGCAAAGCTTCGCGCTGTTGCCGACTTTCCAAAGCCCTCTACTCTCAAAGAACTGCGGAGTTTCATTGGCCTCTGTACCTACTTTCGGCGCTTCATCCGAAATTTCGCGACAATCATTTCGCCTTTGACGCGGCTTCAAGGCCAGAACTCCTTGTCGTCATGGTCCTCTGAGTGCGATGAAGCTTTTGTTACCCTACGTCGACTCCTTACTTCACCTCCCATCCTTCGCCATTACGACCCTAACGTCCCGACAGGAGTACACACGGATGCTAGTGGCGTGGGCTTTGGTGCTGTGCTCGCCCAGCGAATACCTGGATTTCCAGAATACGTTGTCGCCTATGCGAGCCGCACGCTGTCCAATGCCGAGATCAATTACTCCGTCACAGAAAAAGAATGCTTGGCCATTTTGTGGGCGATAACCAAATTCCGACCATACCTCTACGGCCACCCCTTCGACGTAGTCACCGATCATCACGCTTTGTGCTGGCTGTCATCGTCGAAGGATCCATCGGGTCGCCTTGGCCGCTGGTCTCTGCGCCTTCAGGAGTACGACATTCGAGTCGTCTATCGCTCTGGCCGTAAGCACTCTGACGCTGACGCCCTCTCCCGGTCTCCGCTGCCTTCCGACACTGCGGCCATCTCGAGCATTGATTCCGAGCTGTCCTCGTTGCGCCCGGTAAACATGCTTGTGGAACAGCGCAAGGACCCCTGGATTACATCTCTCGTGCACCATCTGTCTGGGCCCCCTACGGCAGCTGCCTCTCGCTCACTTCGGCGACAAGCCCGCCACTTCACTCTGCATGACGGTCTCCTCTATCGTCGCAATTACATGCCCGACGGTCGAAAATGGCTCCTCGTCATCCCTCGTCAACTACGAGCTGAAGTCTGCGCCTCTGTCCATGCCGACCCCCAGACTGCTCATGCTGGTGTTTTGAAAACCTACACTCGAATTCGGCACCGGTACTACTGGCGTGGAATGTAAAGCTTTTTACGCAAGTACATTCACTCATGCATTGCGTGCCAACGCCGCAAGTTTCCATCACAGCGCATTTCTGGCCCATCGCAGCCATTACCTTGCCCTGCCCGTCCCTTTGATCGCGTCGGCATCGACCTTTACGGGCCCCTGCCCTCTACTCCTTCAGGTCACCATTGGGTTATAGTCGCCATAGACCATCTCACGCGCTATGCTGAAACGGCGGCTCTTCCGGCGGCTACAGCGCGAGACGTGGCCTTCTTCATTCTCCGCCAGCTCATTCTCCGCCATGGCGCCCCTCGTGAGCTTCTGAGCGACCGCGGCCGTGTGTTTTTATCCGAGGTTGTCCAGGCGCTTCTGCAAGAGAGCCGCATCGTTCACAGAACCTGCGCAGCGTACCATCCTCAGACCAACGGCCTCACCGAACGGTTTAACCGGACACTCGGTGACATGTTCACCATGTGTATCAGTCCCGACCATTCCAACTGGGACCTCGTTCTTCCGTTCGTCACCTACGCATATAATACCGCCGTCCAGTCCACCACAGGCTATTCTCCGTTCTTTCTTCTTTACGGCCGCGAACCTACAAGCATGCTTGACACCATTCTTTCCTACCATCTTGATGCATCTGACTGCGCAACTGCTTCTGAAATTGCCAAGTATGCCGAGGAATGCCGCCAGCTCGCCCGTTCCCTCACGTCCGCTGACCAGAATCGACAAAAACAGCGTCGGGATTCCGGTAGTCAAACTCACGTACCCCCTTCCCCCGGCTCACTTGTCTGGCTATGGATCCCTGCTGGCTCTCCTGGCCTGTCGTCCAAATTCCAAGCCAAATATCAAGGCCCTTACCGTGTTCTTTCTCAACCTTCCCCTGTGAACTATGTCGTCGAACCACTGACACCCTCCTCTGACCTTCGCCGTCGTGGCCGTGAAACGGTGCATGTCAGTCGCCTCAAGCCTTACCATGACCCCTTGATCTGCACTACGCCTTGAGTCGCCAGGATGGCTCCTTTCATCCACGGGGGCCATTGTAAAGACGAAGATGTGACAACGAGGTAGCGGCAGTGCTATCGCTGAGCGCGTGCTGCTGCCGGGCTCTAGAATAACCGCGGACGCCTAGAAGCCCTCGTTCTGCGCCTGGTTCTGCCTTCCTGGTTCTGGTGGTGCCTGAGCTATTAAACCCCCTTTCAAAATAAATAAATAAAAATAAACAATGCGCGACTAAGTTTCGAACCCGTGGTGGCGCGAACAGATCAGCTTCGCTGGCCACTGCACGAGAGCACTAGGCTACCGCCGCAGCCTATTACGCCTCCTGTTAAACTGCATCACACTCTCGCTCTGTGCATTGCACATCGACGTCTTCTACTAATACTGCTATCGCACTAATAGAAACGTTCTCGCACGCTGTGCACTGCACATCGTCGTCTCCTTCAACTAATACTACTATCGAACTAATGTCGCCAGACGTGCCGACAACAGAGCAAAGCAGAACAGTGGCCTTACCGAGCCTGAGACACCGACAGAGCTGAGCTCAAATTTCGCATTAGGGGAAATCGTAATCGTCTTTAATAAGCGTTACTAGGCCACGCCTGTATTTTCCCTTCAGCCATTAATAATTTTATTGCGCTCTCGTTTAAGTTGCTTTGCATTTCTTTGGACGCTGATGGTGCGTCCAGACGTATGGCTGTATCCTATCCACTTACATAAGTACATTCTCTTCGGATAGTTACTAAGTACATTTTGTTCGGGTAAGATGCTCAGTCGACGCTTGGAATGCAAAAATTTGTTGTTGCGCCTCGAAATAACCATGTAGATGTAATGGAGGAAGTTCTCGCTTCGCAAGTGTTGCCGATATATGACCCGTTAAAAATATATTTCATCTGTGCAACCTCACAAAATCTCCTTCTACTGAATCAGGAACACGTTTATTTATTTATTTATTTATTTATTTATTTATTTATTTATTTATTTATTTATTTATTTATTTATTTATTCTGCGTGCCACAACTTTGGCAGAAGGCAAACAGCGGCTTTGCAATTAAATATACCTCAAATGAGTGAGGCAACAAGGAACTTGCCGGAAACGCTGTCTTACGGGCTCCCCCTCCTTTAGGTTAGGTTGCACAGAAGGGTTAGGCGTGTTCTTCCCGAAAGGACGAAGGACCCAGCAGTAATGCCATGACATTTCCCATGATGTGACAGCCTCTGTCGAAAGCTTTTGAGGAGCGTTAAATGCATTGTAGCCTAGGAGGTTAGCGAAGAGAGGGTGGCCGCAGCAGGCATAGGACACGGTTAACTGGAGAGATATGGAAGACACCTTTGTCCTGCAGTGGGCGCAGTTAGTTTAACCTAAGTGTTACAAGACTTCGGTTAGAACGGTTTAGCTTCAGCAGGGCTAGTCGCAGGCGTCGTCTAATATAAAAGAGTCGTTTTAGAGCTTTTGAGGTAATCCCATCTATGTGAGCATTCCATCTCAGGTCATGGAGTATAAGTAGGCCGATGTATTTATGTTCAGTGATTGCAATGAGTAGTGCGCCATTAATAGCGTGTGAAAATTCTTGTTATTGTCATGTAAGCTGTTTTAGTAGCATTTAGAATCATCTTCCACTCGATGAAACTTTTTGTTAAAGCTTCTAGTGCATTATTAAGCGGTCTATGGTCATTAAATTTGTTGATTTCCTGATAAATGATGCAATCGTCTGCGTAGAATTGTGTGTTATTGTTTAGAATAGCCGCTAAATCATCGATGAAAATTAGAAAGAGGAGAGGGGCCATGATGCAACTCTGGCGAATACCAGATATTACTCGGACTACGTGGGAAGCTTGTTGGTTGATTTCTACATGAAGTTATCGGTGAGATAAGTAATTTCTAATCAGTTAACTATTGATTTACGATATAATGTACTTTATGATAATTTATGTTCTGAGATAAGTTGTGCACTAATTCTATCAGTTGTGTTATCTGTGATAGCCATTGCTGGAAGCAATGTTTAAATGGTGATAATATACGTTCATCTTCGAGGAAAATATCTTAGGGCTTAAGTATAATGTGCTCCAGTATTTGCGTCAATGAAGCGGTAATTGAGATCGGTGTATATTTAGTAGCATGAGTCTTGCTTCCTGACTGGTGTATTGAGACGACTTAAGCTTTTTTTTCCATTGTTATGGTCGTGTAGATGTTTTTAATGATTTATCAGAAATTATGTATAAGTCCTTAGTTATCCATTCCGAATATCTAGTAATCTTATGAGGTCTTGGCTCTTTTTTTGTGTCTAGATTTAGTACCAGGTTACGTATTCCGCTCTTAGAGTTAGTGGTTCTATGTGTTTCATTCTATTATGGCTCAAGCAAGAAACTATCATTACTGTTAGTAGAACTCGGCGAGGAATAAATGTTCAGTAAATTGTCGAACTCAAGCTTTTATTCTTCCAAGGATGGATTATCACAATGTTTTGGGGGTTCAGATAGCTCCAAAATTTTGTTGGGGACGTGCTAATAAAATTATTGAGTGTGTTAGCATAGTAGTGTTATATAGCGGCCTTTAGTCAACTTTTCATGCTTTTTATGGCGAATGTGATGTTATTTAGTGTTTTCGCTCAAGATTTCAACTTGAGAGATTTTTTGAGTCGATTAACTTCGCGTTTAGCGTGTAAAACATCACGGGTAATGCAAGGGTTACGTCTTTTCATTTTTTTTTTCGATCCACATGGCACGAATTTAAGAATGCAAGGTGATACAATCATTTTGAATGTTTCGCATAAGTATTCGAAGTCAGTTGTAGTGCAGCATGCATGTTAATTAAATTGGTCAAGTTCGAAGATATTATAATACTGGTATTGTTAGCTCGAGTGATGTCAAGAACGGTAGTTTGTGGTCGCGGGGTCGGAATTGCGCCGTTAATGAAGACGCTACATACGATTAATTTCTGATTGGAGATTCCACCAAGTATTTCTACTTTAGTTTTATCGGACTAAAAATGGTGGCTAAGAAATATCAGGTCAAGTGTGTTCTACCCCTGTCGTAAGGCCCATCTCAATACCAATTGAGTCAATGGCCATCGAAATTTTCGAGGGCCACCCAAATGCACCGCTGCCACACGGAGAATTTCAGTGATCAGTGTGTAAGCAGTGAGCATGCGATGCAACAGATGGCGATAGAGGTAGCAACACTGTGTGCTACTCTCAACGACGTGCTGAAGGGGTGGAGCCAGAACCTCGAGAAACAGAAGTGGGGATGCGTAGGCATAGAGAGGCCTCTGAGAGAGTGCATGTGACCCTATGCACAATCCCAGGAGCCCAGAGGGAGTCCAGCTGGGCAGAAAGGGGACTTGTTCAGACTAATCGTGTAATTAGGTTAATGAGTCGACGACTTGGATACGGGTTTGGTTTGGTTTAAGCGGGTTTCACGTCCCAAAGCGACTAAGGCTATGAGGGACGCCGTAATGAAGGGCTCCGGAAATTTCGACCACGTGGGGTTCTTTAACGTGCACTGACATCGCACAGCACACGGGCCTCTAGAATTTCGCCTTCATCGAATTTCGACCGCCGCGGCCGGGATCGAGACCGCGTCTTTCGGGTCAGCAGCCGAGCGCCATAACCACTCAGCCACCGAGGCGGGATGGCTCGAATACGGGGTAATGTGAGTTAACAGAGACGTGTATCAGGCCAGTTCCAGCCCTGTTGCGCATTCAATAGTGTGTTGCCAGTGGCAAGGGGGTCGGAGGTAGGAAAGGTCGCCAGGCAACATCTTTTTTTTTATGGGGGGGGGGGGGGGGGGGAGACAACCCAGAGCCCTAAGGGCACCAGTGTAGACAAGGATGAACCAAGGGAAAACCCAAGATAAAAGAAACGATGGAACCATAGAAGAAGAAATACACACAAGTGCCAGTGCCAAATTAATCCAGATATAGGGTACATTAACATGCAAGGTAGCAGGAATAGACTGAAATTGGAGGAATTAAAAAAAAACAGTTAAATCAGCAGGAATTAATGGTATAAGGGTTAGTGGAAACACATCTTAGGGACATGAAGCAACCATCCTGTAACCCAGACTACGCATGGGAATATTGCAATAGAACAGAGGACAGCAGAAAGGGCGGTGGAATTGGGACATTCATTCATAAAAGTATGAATTTTCAAAAAGTTAAAACAGGAATGCAAGGCACTTTATGGTTAAAAAGAAAAGTAGCAGCGGAGCATGCACTCCTTGGCTTTGTATACCTGTGGACAGGGGCTAATGCCAAAGAGGAAAACAGAAAAATGGTAGAATGCATAGCAAGCGACATTGATGAGCTAGGAGGACAGGGCGAGATAATTATATTAGGCGACAAGAATGCGCACATAGAAGACCTGGATCAGTACACAGATTCGACAGGAAGCGTGTTGCTGGATACGTGTGACAGGCATGATTTAGTTGTATGGAGCAGTACTGAGAAGTGTGAAGAGCTCATAAAATGGGAGGCAGGGAGCCTGCACTCGACGACAGATTATGCACTCAGGTCACATAGGATGTATAATAGGTTAGGGGTAATGATCATAGATAAGCATGGCTCCAGAAGTCTAGGTAGTGACCAGGAACGTATTAAGTTGAGTTTCAGAAGAGAAGCCAACGTAGGACTGAAGCGAGACTTACAATCAGATGGAAACAGTTACTCAGCAAAGCATTTGCAAGCAGCAGCTAAACAAATTGAGAATGTAATTTTTGAGGATAATGAAACAGAATGGAATTACAAAAAAATTAACTCGATTACTTGAGCTAGAGCTAGCTAAGGTGCGAGTCAGGGCAAAAGGAAAAAGAAGCCGCAAGCCCAAGAGTTGATGTGATGAGGAGGTCAACAAGGCCATAGAGAAACGTCAGGAAGCGTCCAGGGAACACAGATATTCCAAGAAGAGCGGGAACCAGAAGCGGAAGTAGACAGAAAATGGGATACTTTCATGAAGTGTAGAAGGGAAGCATTCTACTTGGTCAATAGGAAAATTAGAAGGAAGGGTGCCCAATGGATGTCAAAAGTAGATAAAAAGGATAGAAAAGGAGCTAAGAAATTTTGGAAACACCTAAACTCCATGAATAATAAGACTAGGCTAGAGCAAAGGTTTATCGTTGCAGATAAGGGTATTCGGCTAGAAGGAAATGAAGCAGTGGAACATACAGGAACAAGGATGACAGAAAAATTTTAAAAACAGCAAAAATGTTGCACATAATTTATCGGAGGAGGGTAGACCAGTTACAAGAATTGTTTCGCTTGGAAAAAGATAATGGGAAAGGGCAGAGCAGAAGGTTCCTAGTAACACGTCGATAGGACCAGATGGTATGCCGATTATGTTAATAAATAAGCTAGGACCAAAATCCAAGCAGACATTAAGAGAGGTATTGAGCAAAATGATAGTGGATGGCAAAGCCCCCGATTGATGGCGATTAAGCAGAATTAAAATGACATATAAGGGAAAAGGGGACAAAGAAAACAAACTACCGTCCCCATAAGACTGACGTATGCGGCAAACCGGGCGGTAATGCGGATTATAAAGGACAGACTGCAGGCTTGGGTGGAGAGCGAGGGGGTGCTAGGAGAGCTACAAAATGGGTTCCGAAAGCAAAGGAGGTTGAAGGAAAATCTGTTTTACGAACAAACACAGGCCCCTATCGCTAGCATTTCTGGATATCAAGAGAGCCTACAACAACGTTATTCAAGAGTATCTGTGGGACATACTGGGCACATTGGATGTGGAAGATGGAGTAATTAAACTTTTAAAAGATGTATATTAAAGGTAACAGAGTGCTCATAAAATGGTAAAAAATATCAGGATGTCATCTGTCTCCTTTGTTGTTCATGTTGTACCTGCAAGGGTTGGAGACCAAGCTGGAGAGGAGCGGACTAGGCTTCAACCTTTCTTTTTTCAAGCAAGGGGAATGGATTAAACAGTCATTACCGGGACTAATGTACGCGGATGATATAGTGCTAATGGTTGACAACAAGGAAGATTTGCAGGAGTTGATAGACATTTGTGGTACACAGGGAGTTAGATTAGGTTTCAAGTTTAGTAAAGAAAAATCTGCAGTCATGATATTTAATGATGAGGGCGGCGAGCATAGAATATAGGAGTTCACGCTACAAGTAGTGTATGAGTACAAGTATCTTGGGGTGTGGATAAATAACGGTGCTGAATATCTGACAGAGCATGAAAAATATGTAATGAATAAAGCTAGCAGGAATGCAGCTGTGATGAAAAATAGGGCTCTGTGGAATTACAATACGTACGAAGAGGTAAGAATGATCTGGAAAGGGGTGATGATTCCTAGTGTGACTTTCGGCAATGCGGTCCTGTGCATGAGATGAGATGTTCAAGCAAGGTTAGAAATCAAACAACGCGGCGTAGGATGCTAGCTTTGGGAGCAATACACCAAATCGGGGGGTACAGGGTACAGGGTCGTTCGAGAGAAGAAAAGCTAGCAGTAAGGCAGTAAGGTACGTTTAATTTTCTAAGGCCAGAAAGCAGCAGTTAAATTGAGGCAGCGCACTGAGGTACCGAAAGAAAAATAAGGGCAGCGATAAGTTTCAGAAAGAACAGCGTGGGCTAGAGAACGGTAACGAAGATATGCTAAAGCTAGAATAGAATGGACGGGGCATATAAAGCGGAGAACAGGGCGGGGTTGCAGGGTGGATTCCTAAAAACAAAAGTAACTACCGGTGGCACCTAAGTCTCCTCACGTGCTATGAATTCTAAAGCATTGTGCACTGCTGCTGTTTCTCCTGGTACCTTTGTGGTTATGTCTGTGGTATTCTGTGCGTTTGTGTAACTTAGTTCGCCTGAATGAATGAAGCCATGGGTCATTGCACTGGCAGGTGGCTGTTCCCGTCACAGCCATCAGTGGGGGTTGTGCGACCTATGTTGCTCTTCCCGAGCAACTTCTCGTGCAGCTTACCCGAGTTACTACTCGAGCTTACCCGAGCTTCCTCCCATTTGCTGCAGCTTGCGCGGCGATCCTCCGAACTCACCTGAGCTTACCCGATTTACTTTGGGGACATAAAGTGTGGACACTTTCTGTACACAACACGCATTAGGGAGTAATGCTTACGCATTCAAATTTTGGCAGATACTAGTGGGTCCCTTCAGCGGCCTGGGACCCTCTTTGCGTGCTTTTTCGCACACATGGACACTGTCCATTCTTTCACCATCACATAATGCTTTAAGGCTCCCTACCACGCAAGTGCTCCCCCCCTCTCTCGTCTAGGTTCTGCCTGCATGCCCATATATGCGGAATTGGTCATCTGTGATTTACATTATAGCTCGCGGGGAGTTCTCATACGATTCCTCGCGCAGTGGGGCAGCAGTTAAGCGGTGCGCCATGAATGGTTTGAGGACTGCCCACGATCAAGATGCGCCACTTCCCCGGTGGGCGGCTTTTCAAATTCAGCCACCGGTCGGGCTGATGAGTCCCAGGTTGCTCATCCCAAGCTCCTGCACGGCTCATGCGCAGTGCCGCAACGGGCAGGTTGCAACTGCATTGAATTTATTTGAAATAACTTCACTTCCACCTTCCACGGGCGACGATTGCTTACAACCCGGTGGGCAGGTGACACGTGTGCCACCTGCTTTTCTCGACACGCCAACGCTGACGCCGGGTTCTCCGCTCAACAGGACGCCTTTTAACACGAAAGCGTTAAAGGCCCCACCAAAGGAGTAAGCCGGGCTAGTTGGTACATTCTTTGCATGGAAACAGCGCAGCAGACGGGACCAAGAAAGGAAGACACACACACGGGCGTTGACTATCAACTGAAAGAAATTTATTGCAGCATCGTTAATATATAAAACCCATACATATGATAAAAGCATGAAACTAGGTCACAGGATTCTTCTAATCAGCCATCGAGAAATCTGATTTCTATTCTTTTCAGGTCAACAGAAAGAGTGCTGACGCACTTCTCCCCTCGTTGATGTATAGCATACGCCTCAAAAAGTTCGCGGTCAAGCTGGTTCTTTTAGCGTTTAAGAACCTTGGTCCTGTCCAAAGTTGCAGTGCACTGGCATGAGGTCATGTGTTCAGGTAAGTTCTTCCTTGCGCCGTCTTTTATATCTTTATTATGCTCTCGAGCCTGTCATTCAAACAGCGCCCAGTTTGTCCTATGTATGCTGATCCACACGATAAAGGAATATCGCAGACGACTTCCTTTGTACAATCAATGAAAGCTTTTTCGTGCTTCTTTCCACTGTTTTGGCACCGTATCTGCTCGATTGACCAGCTTGCAAAGTTTTTCGAGCTTGTTACCTAGTTTCATGTTTTTATCATATGTATGGGTTTTATATATTAGCGATGCGGTAGTAAATTTCTTTCAATTGATAGTCAGCGCCCGTGTGTGTGTCTTCCTTTCTTGGTTTCGTCTGCTGCGCTGTTTCCATGCAATTAAAGGCTCCGTTACCCTTAAAATCCGCCGTGTAAGCCAAAAATCACGAGCCTGACTCTGGCATGTGGGGCCCACAGAGCAACCTAGGAAGCAGGCGGACCACCTAGGTCACGTGACCTTGCGCGCTATGACAACATGCTCACCGGATAATGAGCAAACTGCCCGCCATGGCAGGTGGGTGTTAAAGTCCTGATTTGTCGCTCGGGAAGAGCAACCTGGGGCGCACAAGGCCCACCGCTGGGAGCACCTGCCATCGCAGGGCAGTTGCGCATTGCTTAACCGCTGCGCCACTGCTCCAGGAGGGGTATGAGGACTCCCATGGATCTATGAATGTAAACTAGAGAATTATCTTCGGATTGTATTGGAATTAATTCATTACGCTATCGCGTTATACCCATAAGATGAAGCTTACATGTCCCCACCAATTTTTTCCCATATGTAGCCGGCAGAGCCAGCGATAGTAGCGCCGTACAGCGGCGGTTAGCAGCCACATCAAGACTGCGGCTACAATACGCCGATCCACATAAAAATCTAAACAAAGGGGACATACTAAGGAAATTGCAATCGAATACTTATATAAGTTTCCTCAAATTAAGCTACGTATACGTTTCCAAATTCATACGATCCGCATTGTGCCTTCTGCGGTGAAGTGGCTAACCTATGCCATATGGTAATGGCATGCCAGAAAAAACCAGCTATACCAAGAATAAATAACCCAACAACTGAGGACGGAGTTGGCGCTGTCCAGCTTACATTCGGAAGAGCACATTTCGTTGGTGAACCTGACAAGAGCGGCGGCAAAAGCTAATGAGCTCCTGGAATGAGGGGCCACCCAAACATTGCGTGCATTAAACATTTCTCTCTCTCTCTCTCAACACATTCAAAGCGACGCCTTAGGACCGGTGCTGTGCAGTAGTGAATTAGAGTCTTGTTTTGAGTTTCGGGGACGGCAGTTCGAGTCCGCAGTCTTTCTGTGGACTTATTTCCTTCTTTAAATTCTAAATGTTTCTGGGTGTGGTCAACTTTTTACGTAGCAAATCTGGATGCCTAGTCACGCATATCGTTGTTTACGGCGCTCTCAGCTGATATGTTTGTGCCGTACGAATTTCCTTAAAAATTGATGACACGGTTGGCTAATTATTTTTGGATTCTAAGATCAGAATTACCGGCTTGACATACATTTTGCATGCTTTCGGGGGTCTGTCTGTTATACCATTTAGGTGAGACGCTGTGACACTGTTGAGTCGACGTGGTCCATAAATGGGGTTTCAAGCCTTCTGGCTGTACACGCTGCAGTTGGTGAATAGACGTGAACTTAACCCATAACGGTATCTCATTAATACCTAGCAGGGGGCGCCAAATGGTGGGGGGGGGGGGGGGGGGAATGGCGGAGGGGGAAGATGACAATTAGAAATCGGCAGGAGTAAGCATAGCCGCACCTTGCGAATGGTTGTAGAAATGCAGGTGGTAGTGGCTGTTAATCATGTAGCAGGGAGCCGAGGTCCCATCAGGCGATGCCACGCCTTTAGGCCCCGTCTAGTCTTGGGCATTTCACGTTCGAAGACGCGTGATTTTGTGTCCTGCTCATGCGCGACGGTGCAGTGCACCGATTTCCGGTTTCGTCTCCTGGGTCGTCTGAAAAGTATTTCAGAATGCAACATAAAAGGCGACACAACCTCACGTGTAGATAAAATATTTACGCTCTATTAAGGCCTCGTAAAGAAAAAATAGAGTACTAGTGCAAGCGGATTCAAACCGCTGTCTTACGCGCTCAAAAACACAACACTACTCTATAGCATCGCAGGAGCAACGGCCAAGGTTGCTTTTAATAATGCCCTTCCATGTTCTCGCAAATTTTCTTGAATTTTTGCACATGCGCAGAAAAGATCGCGCTCTGACTCGTTTTTTCTTAGGCAAATGTCTCAGACACAGTTAGGCAAGTCTTCCTCTGCGTTCCTGTCTTTTTTTTTCACCGTAAACACCTAAAATAACATCTTAAACCTTTGTATCGAGGTAGATGCCACTTCTGCTACCTACAGTACGCTTTTTTTTTATTTTATTCTCACAGCTCGTTGCCTTTGAAACACTCAGAGTCAGCAATGTTTTTGCGCTGTCTACTTTTCATAACACCGTTGTTCTGCGGCAAAGCCACCTGCAACGTACTTACATTTGTTTGGGATTATCATATAGAGGCATGGCAAGGAGTGTATGAATGGAGAAAGGCTTGGAGAATGGACGAGGTCCACGTGGGAGCGACGATGAGGTCCCTGTGTCCGAGCATCATAAGATTCTTGCGCTGTCCTGTGCGAGAGACCAGTCGGTTGCAGGTGCCATGCTTTGATTGCTCTCAATACCGGACAGACCCACATCAGGAGGTAAAAATACCTTCGAGTATTCGAGAAGGGCCCACCCGACAGTAGAGTCGAGGAACAAGCCACGGAAGTAAGGAAAATTTGTGAAAACCTTTTCTCAGGCTTCGCGAGTGCACTTTGTTCACAAATGTGGAAGCGTATCGAAGTGGGCTATCCTTGATCGTTCTTCCTTGGCACACTGTCCCTTTCTCGACCGTGTATCGGACTTCCTGTGGCGTAAACGTTACCTCAGACGCCGTTGTGTTCTAACCAGAAACTTATGTACTTTTCTGTTGGACAGCGCGACCATTATTAACGTCGCTTTGTAACGCGAGGGCCACGTTGGTAGGGCGACATGTGCCGTAAAGATGTGCCGTCGGTAGTCGCTGACAGGGGTGGGATCGGCAGCCGCTACGAGGAATTACAGTGTCCGGCGTAGAGCTGCTACTGCCGTGGCATAGTCTTCCTGGCCCCATAGTTTCTCGGACTTCTGCCATCGACGACGCATCGTGTACAAGCTTCGGGTATGTGCCCACTTAAGCAAATGTTTAATATTTAATTGGCTAGTTATCGATAGGATTTTATTTCTGCGTGCTGTTTACGATGTAACGTCTGTGTTTCATAGTGTCCAGAAAAAGCAGCGCTAAAAAGACGGGGACACAGACGAGACGACAAGGGCGGGCGCTGAACTTACAACAGATTTTATTGTGAAAGAATTCACTCTTATAAACATCGAGTACAGCCGCGGCTAATGTTCACGCATACGCTGATAACTCAGCTCCTTTTGGGAAAGGGCGATAGAGACGGCGCTGACACAGCCGTCTCCCAGACTACATATCGGTTCAGATTCTGTGGTTTCTCTAGTGATGCGTACTTTGCTCTTTCTGATTACGGAGGTGTCATCAAGTGCAGGTGAACAATCTTGGCAAGTGAGACAGCGACTTGCGGGGAGACCTTTCAAATCTTTCACAATAAAATCTGTTGTAAGTTTAGCGCCCGTCCTTGTCGTCTCGTCTGCCTCCACGTCTTTTTAGCGCTGCTTTTTCTGCAAAAATATGTGCCAACACGCCCAACTCGCCGCATTAACCAAGTTTCATTTGTGCTTTGTCTCTTGTGCGAACGCCACGTTCGTCTCTTCTGCTTATAAAGCCCTCATGCCGACCATTCTTGGATAAAAGTTTTTCATCGCTCACATCGAGCAGTTAATACTGCCATAGAAAACCAACGGTTAATGCTTTAGGCGATAGCATAAATGTTAACAGCAAAAAATGCAAACCTGCCGATGAGAGTTCTGCGGATATATTGATTGTTGTAGTGAAATCTTGCACTATATTAAAAGTACTGCAGCCATAAGCTATTTTTTTAAGAAATGCTTTTGTCCAGAATTGTTGGGTATAAGCGCACGCAGAACTCTCACAAACATCGTGACAAGGTGGTGGTGCGGTAAATGCGCCACTCCTCGGGCGGGCGCGAAACGTCCGGGTGTTTTAATACGTGGCGAGCATTGTAAATCTACATTTTCATCTCCTAACCATTGGAACTTTCTAGCTGTTCCACTTTGGCCTGGTCGAGGACGGACGAAGTATGTTCTCTGACGTCTCGCGTCCATCCTTGTTCCGTATGCATCTTTCGAAGGAAACTATTGCAAATGGACGGGAAGGATATATTTTAAGTCAATAGTGTTAAGGCTCCCGTTCGGCAAAAAATTCGGAGTAGTCGCCGTCGTCGCCTGCGCCGGCGCCGGCGTTGTGAGCGAAATATCCCCGGAGAAGCAATTTAGGTAGTCCACCCAGGTCGCGTGGGACTTTGATGAGGCATCGCAACATGGCGATCGGATTGTGAGCAAGGTGACAAACGTGGTAGCTGGCAGTTAAATTCAAGGCTGGTCGTTCCAGAAGGGCACGCCGGGTCGCACTTGCCACACCCACCGGTGGTAGCACCTACTTAACCGCTGCACCCCGTGCCAGGAGTGGAATGGGGACTTCCAGCAATCTACAACCATTGTCCGTAAAGTTCCGAGACCGATTGATTTTCTTCTCTAGAAATGATTCCCCAAAACAAATGTTGGTGCGTATGTGTATCGCCATTTTTCGGGCTAACCTGAGTTGTTTATGTTAACTGGTGTGGCAGCCGCTAGATGGCACCACATGTATAAAGACGCGTTGTCCCTAGTCGTCTGCGCATTCTACAGTGAGTGAATGTGGAGATATGGACGTCCTCCTCGAACAGCGTATAAATATAAAATTTTTTGTGAAGCTTGGCAAGATAGCCGCACAGACGTATGAGCTCCGTCGTGACGCTTGCGGCAACGAGACAATAGAGTTATAGCCGAGCGTTTTTACGGCCAGCGGAGAGGAGCGGACGAGCGCAGACGCCACTGCGCATGCGCACATCGCTGGGCCGGCCAGCGTTTTTACGGAGCGAAGCTTACGCCCGCTGGGAAGCCCTCTCCAGCGGAGCGATGGGCAGCGCGCGAGCGTGCGTAAGAGCGCGCGGGCGTGTATGGGTATTCAAGATGGCAGCCGTCAACACATGCACCGGCGCTGCTGCGTTATCGACGGTGACCACAGCTCAGGCCCGTTTACAAGCTAAGAAAGCGCGGAGATGTTTCACAGCTGAGAAGACTTGTGTCTTTTGCGTGAGCTGGCAGCGACCAGGCCGTTTGGAGATGACCATAAGTGGATCGAAGTTGTGCGCATCGTGAACCACGCGGTGGGCCGCGAACTTACGCTGCGTGGAGCAAAAGACCGCGTGGATTTACTAATCGGATACTGGCGACAGCAGGACGCCAAGAACCTTAAAAGGTGAGTTTTATTTCTGCCGAACTAAGACGTCGGGCACGCTGATAGGCAGTCGTTAATTGACGTGCATGCTGTTTTCACATTATTCAGGTCTAGTACTGAAGAGCAATACGCGGAGAGAGAGCAAATACTTCAAGACCTCTCCGACTACGTTCGGACAATCGATTATGAGTCGGGGATAACACCAAGAAGGGGGGGCATTATGAACAGAAAACGGCCCGCAACACCTGAGTGTTCAGATTTCGTGTCCCTAACGGGTCCACGGGAAAGTGCGACTTTGGTGCAGGAAGCGACTGGCTGCAGCAGTATTCCTAGCGTGGCTGCCGACCGAAGTTGTGAAACTGAATCAACGCATGGTAAGTTTTACCATGTGCGTCTGTAACCTTGCATGTTCTAGCTTTTGATTTTCTCTGATAAAATATAAAAGCGCTTATGAGTGGTAATTGTTGCGGGTATTCTATGCACTGTAAACAAGTTCGATGAGTAAGAGCAGTCGAGTGCCTGAGCTTTTCTTATTTAAAGTCTTTAGAGCTCACTTCACTCATCATTACTGTGAATATCCTTACTGTTTTGTTGTTTTGTCTCTGAGCCTCCAAACATAACCCGCGTAAAAATTGGCAAATAAAACTGCGTTGAATTTTTCAGTTCGCTTGCTGTCTAGAATGGCTCGTAAATAAAACAGCACAAACATCAAAATGCAATTGACGCGAAATGAGAGAAAGCTTATGCAGTCTTTCTAAACCGAGTCGATCACCGTCAGTGCCGCACGGCCGGCCTTGGGTGAATGATAAAAACAAAATACATTTCTCGATGATGCAGCAGCAGGAATGAAAAGCCGTACTCACGTGTTATAAAGCGTGAAACACGAATGCAGGCTGCCGTACTGTGGTGTGGAAAGTGGCTTCGCTTACTTTAGAACAAAGCAACCCTCGTCTGAGCTGTTTCACCGGCAAGCCCACCACCTAACAAAAGGCGCTGCGCATCCGTTCGGGTTTCGGTTACCGCATGAATTGTACGGTGACTCCTAAGCACTTAAGCCCGATAAGTAATTTAGTTCCGTGGGTTCCTTTCAAGGGAACTTAGCGTGCTTAATAACTGAAGGTAAACCACATCGTCAGGAGTTCGCAAAGCGAAGGGCGACGATTGGCAACCATAATAACGCTGATATTAATGTGGGCTCACTTAATTATGCAAATGATGACGTTTGTAAGAGTTAACAGACGATATACATTTCTTATCTGTGCGAATGAAAAGCGGCTCCTAGGAAGGCTGCTACATTTTTGTGTCGACCTTTCCTTACATGTTAGAACCCCCATCCCCGGCTGCTCAGCTGCTGCTCAATATGTATGAGCCGGATCCTCCGGAAACCTCGGTTGCTGCAGCTGCTGCTGGCGACCGATATGAGCAACCTGTGCAAGGACAAGTGCACAACCAGCACTCTCCAAATGTCAGTCCAAAGCAGCAACACATCCTCGCCGGGCGAACGCAGCCCCAGCCCACAAATGGGACGGATCAAGGAAGAGAGCGCCAGCCTGCTGCTAGGCGACAAGTTCTTCCCGTCGTCACTAGAGGTAGTATTTGAAGGAACATTTTAACTGTGCAACCATTAAGGATTCGCTGAGTTGAAACGCATGTTGTATGATAGTTTGATGTGCGGTTGTACCAGAACTTCACAAGTGTACATCACCTTGGCAGGTGACAGCAGGATTATTGATTGGTCGCAAGGCACCACTGTACCAGAAGTTGTATGATGACTCCTACGCAGCGCTTCATTAATGTGTAATATAACATATAATTATTATATAGTTAGTGCGGATATAATTAATTATATCGGCTAAATAGGCTACTAAAATGACTATCAAGGCTAATTATGTATTGCCGGGGCAGCTACGAGATAGCATGTCTTACGATGGTATCGTAGGATGTATGTAATCATAATTAAACACCACCCATGAATTTTTCATTCAGTGCGCCATCGCCACAAAAATCTTTGTGCCACTCAGATTGAAGATATTCATTGTACCTTTTTAGAAGCCACCTTACTGTAACATACCGCCGATCGCCGAATGCGTGTTTGTCGTTTTCCTGCCCCATTGTGGTCTTGACATGCAGGGTGGATGAAAAAAAAGCAATCGTCATTGTCTTTCACACGGTCAAGGGACTTCTCTTTCCGCATGTACTTTGCAATCTGGCGTGTATAGGACCCCAAAAACTTACCGAAAGAAATGGTGTCTTCATTAATATGCTGCCAATTAGTACACAGGCTACACTGCAAGAGGAACTCTGTTAGACATAACAAAAATGGAACACAAGCAGAAACACAGGGGTCATAAAATGTTTACTAGCTGTCCTCGCGACAGTCCTTTTTATTTTTTATACAACGTGCATTCTGGTACCCGTTCTGTATACTAAGTCCCGGGTACCCGTGAATGTCACAAGTCAACTGACTACGTCTGGTAGAAACATGTATTTGTGACTATTTTGCTGCAGTGGAGAGGCTCAACTGAATTTAAGGTTGATAAAAAAATTCTTGTCCGTTTTTGCAGGACCCCGGGGGTTACAAAGCATCGGGCTTCAGTTGCTCACTATGCGAGAAAGAAACGACTATGAGCTGCGCGTAAAAGCGCAAGAAATTGAAAAACAAAAAGTGGAGAATGAAACACGGCGACTCGCTCTAGAGGAGCGCAGGTTGGACTTGGAGGAGAGAAAGCATGAGCTCGAAGTGAGCCGTTATAGCAGAGAACATGAGAGGCTGCTCGAGAACGTACAGAGGATGTTAAATGAACAAACCCAAGCAATATTTGATTTCCTTGGTGCAAATCGCGCATGACATAAATATCCAGAAAATTCTCCTTGTACACCTTGTGCTTGAATAAAACACATTTCAGAAAGATGTGTGAATGGCAAAACTACCGAGGAGTAAGGTAGGTTTCTAGATCTGGTGGATCAAGGCCGAAGTAATGCGATACCTGGGCACCATACAAACATGTATGACAGTTTGCCAAAAGCGCACTAGCTTTATAGATACGCGGCACGTTCTGGCGGTACCGCTTTTGATTTTTCTTAAAGTCAACAAAGGCGAACAGTCCTGCAATTTTTCCGAATCCCCACTCCACGGCTTGCCTTACGCTGCTCATAGCTTTGTTGAACGCGCACTGTTCCGGTGTGAGGGACACACCACCATATGGCTTCAGCAAAAGAGGTCGCAGTGGGTAGGCGGGGTCACCATAAATGCAGAAGTTGCGCCCTTGAACGAGCCTTTCTAGCTTCGAATATACGTTGCTGATCCCGAAGTTACCTGAAAGTAGAAGTGAATTATAAATGATCAACACCCGTTTTGAAGCAGCTGGTATGGGAGGAGAAAACAATGCGCAACATCGCATTTTTGCACTTAACACTCTTCCTTGATTTCAACTGTTCGTTATTACTCACCAGCGTCATGCTTGCTGCCCGGGTATAATCCATCCAACTGGCAAATGATTCCGTTGGGGCACATTATGGATTGGTATTTCAAGGCATGAAACCGCTTGTGCCCACTAAAGTAAAGGTTTTGATTTCTTGATGGCCGGCATAATGCCCTTGCTGTACCGTCGATGAAACCCCAGCAGTTTGTCAGCGGGGCACCTTTGGCGTGAACGGCCTGAAAATTTTAAGTGTAAACTTGTAATTGCAAATTTTGACAAACTTATTGATTCTGCTGTAATTCCGACTTACCTGCGAGAATTTCTCCAGCGTGTCGAGATTGAGCCAAGAATGGTTATTTACATCGTCAAGCAAGCGAAAAAACCGCTCGTCGATGTGGCGCAGAACTTCGTTCGTCAGTGATGATATCGTTGAACTGTGCCGCCCGAAAATATCTTCAAGATCACACAGCCGGTTGGTATATGCCAGCCGTCGTAAGGTAAAGCAGAGGGCTTCATCTCCGGGAACCACAACCCTTTGCGCAGTTACGACCTTATAAGGTATGCGCAAGGCCCGCTGAAGTCTGCCTATATGCACCTTCTCGAAACGAAAATACGTCCTAAAGACGCCATCGTCCATAGCATCAATGTTCAAAAGTCCGTGCACTGAAAGTGGCTCACGTCGTATCTCGCCAAATACCTCCAGGCACAGCACATCTCCAATCTCGGTCCAGGTTAGTTGCGACAGCAGCAGCGGGTCCTGTAGTATACTCTTCGGCATGATGCGAACAGCAGTACCAGCCGCCAATTCGCGAATGCGCGCGAAAACAGCTGACCTTCTTTGTTTCGGCTTGACTTGAGTAGCACTGGCGAACATATCCTCTTTAACAGACTGCGCTTTTGTACATCTAAAAAGCAACACTTACCAAATAATTAACTAGAAACACAGAATCTACCTTCACTAAACAGTTTCAGCGAATTATTAGCAGGCTTAATTGATATTCTTTTCACTCTAACTCGATTTGCGACCGAGAGGTGGAGCAGCAGAGCTAGCGATTCTACTCCGCTCTAGAAGACGGGCGATCCGCCGGGCTAAAACTCTTTTCTCGCGCGCCTCTCCGCTGGCGTATCCGCTCGCCTGCTCCGCCCCGCTGGCCGTAAAAGCGCTCAGCTAAAACTATCTAATTATCGCGGGCGCGAGTTTTCGAGTGACACAAGAGGTTCGTTTTGGGGATAACGTCGGTGGAAGACGACACAATGCAGGGGCGCCCTTCAACCTCACGGAATGAAAACAACGTGGCTCGGATCAGGGAAATCGTACAGCAAGGCCGCATCATTACAGTCTGCATGCTATAAGATGCTTTCCACATTAGTAAGACAACATGCCGCCAAATTTTACGTAAGAAATTGGGAAAACGAAAGCTGAATGCCAGACTTATGCCGCACTCCCACTCCCTCACACTGGACCAGAAGGACACGCAGGCATCAGTGAGCACTTATTTGCTCTTCGAGGCAGAGAAGGATGCTGCATTCGTCGACAGTATCATTGCTGAAGACGAAACATGGTGTTTTCAGTACAATCTTCAAAAAAAGAGGCCGAGCACCGAATAGCGGCCCACAAGCTCTCCGGCGTCGAGAAAGGTGCGGCGACAGAAGACGAAAACAAAGATGATATGATAGGTTTCTCGACGCCAGACGTGTCATACACAACGAGTTCGTCCCACGAGGGCAGACGATGCCGTCGCCCTGACTTATGGGCATCTGGACCATGGAGCCTTCTTCACGATAACGCAAGGCCACACACTGCTCTCAGCGTGACAAAATTTCTCGTCAAGCACAGCATTACTGCACTTCCTCGTCCGCCATACTCGCCTGACCTCTCTCCATGCGAGTTTTTCCTGTTCGCTCGTGTGAGGAAAGCCCTAAAAAGTGGCTGGATGGGGAGCGTGGGGGCCATTCAAGACGCCACGACATAGGAGCTGACAGCCCTGCCAAAAGAAGAGTTTTCCAACTGTTTCCAAGACCTCAAGAAGCGTTGGAAGCTGTGTATAGACTGTAAAGGAGACTATTTCGAAGGGGTGCTGCAGAAATGATTTCAATGTTAAACGCATTTTTTTAATGGACTCAGTCTCGGAACTTTACGGACAAAGGTTGCATGAATGCAAAGTCGAGAATTACCAATTCCTCACACGTGGGCATTAACCCATTAGCGCTATCGCGTCGTACCCTTAAGGTGGAGCTTGTGTTCCCCGCAATTTTTCTCAGCCCCAGATACAAAATAAGCGAAATTACCTGCAAAACAAACTACAAACTACGTAGTATTCCTGAATGGAATAAGTTGCCGGTTGACGTCGTGGGGGCTCCCCGAGATGTATTTTTCAGTCTAATCAGTGATTTGTAATTGCACTGTTCTTTTAAGCCATTGACTGTACGCTTTGTCCTAAAGCGCATGCATGCATGTTTTGTTTTTGTCTTTTTTTCTGTTCTACTGATCATTGATGCATTGCTCCTTTGTCATCGCTCCCTTTTGGGGTTTTTATATTCACGTACTCGTCACTTTATGCTGTACCCACTCCCCTGCTAAAATGCTTCGGTGATGCAGGGTGTACTCTGAATAAATATTAAATAATTAAATAAATAAATGACCCCACGAAATCGTCATTGACTGCAGGAGGATGCTAAAAATTGAGGTCAGTGAGATCAGACGACGTGATTTGTTACGACGCTCCGTTCGAATTTTTTTTTATTATTATTATTGTAGCGCACTGCTCTATTCTGTTCTCCAGAAGCTTAAGCAACACACGGACGCAGAACGAAAGTGAACGAAAGGAACTTATAGAAACTAGGCTGATTCGCTTCAGGGCTAATTGCAAAGGGGCTAATACCGCATTTACACGGGCACCCTTAACCATGGTTAAGTAAACTGCAGTTACCCTTAACTATAGTGAGCCGCGCTCACACGGAAAGCCAAACTGTAGTTACGCCACTAACCGTAGTTACCGTAAACCGAGCTGGCTAACCTCCGTTTGCGCTTAACCGACAAAATGGCGGCGTCCGTGGAAGGCATGGAGGCAGCAGCAGCAGTGTCGCAGCAATCGTCTTCCCAGAGGCGTGTCAACTGGCCTGATGTAACAACAGCGGCTTTGATTCGCATCTGGGAGGACCAGCTACCCGATCTGCGGGGAAATACGCGCAATGCGCGTATATACGCTGCCATGGCGGCGGAGCTGAACGCCGGGCTAGCGCCGGGCGAAGGCCCCTACACTGCAAAGCAGGTCAAGCAAAAAATGGATAATCTGAACAAAAAATACCGGTAAGTGCTATCTTTACTCTCATTGCATTGCTCATCTAGCGCTGTTTTTATGGCGCGACGTCAGCCCAACGTGTGCGGCAGCAGTGTGTTGGTTCAGCAACGTGCAAACTTTTCGCCGTCGTCGCGTATTGTTTACCTCGCGAGCGCCCAAGATGTTTCAATTATGTATGTACTCATATAAGAACTGAACAACGAGTGCCGTGTGACGGGAGCAGCGTATGTTACACAGCGCCAGTCCGTTTTTTTTTTCTTCGTAAACTGCGTAGTTGTTGGCCTAACAAAAGATGACGCATACCCACACTGGGGGATCGGCCAAGAATCGGGTGGCTATTCACCTGTACTGAGTTAATAAAAAAGAAAAGCACCTTTTCGTCTTCGTTTGTGTACGCGTGCATGCACCGCTCTGCATGCAAACTTTGTCTTTCTCATTTTCGCGGCAGCTGTTGTCGTTCAAAGCTTTTGTTTCAAACTGACAGAGCGCTGTACATAGTGACCTTGCCATACAGCCGCCAGCACGCATGGCAGCACGCATGGTCAGCGCTGTGAACATTACTTATCTCCTATTTAGCTTGCACTGATTGATTGGCAGGCAAAATTCTCAGTCAATCAACTTCCGCTCAAGTGTAAGCATTGCGTGCAGAACCGAATACACGTGCTTCAAAATTTCACTCTTTTTTCTTTCTGAGTTAAGGTGCCTTTATAGAGTGCTCGGGTACTTCTGGCTACCAGCTAAGGTAACAGTTCAGCAAATTTCCCGATTTTCTGACATATATAACTTTAGGCCTCACAGGCCTACTATGCAGATATTGCTAGAATGCTATCAGCTGAACCAATCACTTCAAAAGCTCCAACTGGTGCAGTTAAGTGACGTTTTCACCAGTACCTGCCAGTTGGTACCTGCATATTGATGTAACATTTGTCTTAAGTACCAGTGTTCACAGGAAGCTTGATGGCCTAAAGAGATCACCAAGAGCACATTTATTATTGAAATCATTTCTATCTTTCCAGGCAGCTGAGACGAACTGGAACTGCCACTGGCTCTCCTGGTGTCCCGTGGCAGTTCTACTGGCAGCCGCACAGTTTCCTCGGCAGCCTACCCATCAATGATGATGGGCGGGTCGAGGAAAGTTTGGAGGTAATTTACAATTTCAAACATTACCCATTATTAGACCGCTCAGTCACTGTGGAATTCCATCACTATGAATTTTTTAAATGTACAGAATACTGCACAAGGCACGCCGGCTGCGGATACTAGAGAACTGAGTAGAAAAGGGAGGGAAGAAGTTGCACAGAAAAAAACGACACTTGTACAACCATGGTTGTCAGGCAAGCGCGAACAAAAGGTTCTTAACCCACAGCAGTTCAATCCAAAGTGTCATACTGCCGTTACCACCTCATCTCTATCTACTTTGGTTCATTGGTTTGGCCTCTTGCCAAGGTTATATACCAAGTTGTACGTAGTTGATTACTTGTAATCTGTTACTTGTAATTGAATACATTTTATGTAATTTTGTAATCAATTACTTTTTCAGACTAACATTACGGGTTATATAGTTATCCTTTATTTTTATAGCATTGTTTATTGCCTCTGGGCATAAGGAGAGTTGGGAAGAAAAGAGGAAGGATATAAGTGGCGAAATTGAGGCCACGTCTCAGTTACGGCAGGAGTGAGGGCAACCCCTACCCGGATCCTCCGGAGCACAATCTCCTCTGCACGGGTAAGACCGTGAGGCGGAGGGTTATCGCACTCTGAGGGGCGAGAGCACGTGTGTGGCACCGGAGGTGTTCCTTGTGAGGAGGGTAGCATCATCTATACTGAGGAATTGAGGCATTGATGTGGGTAGGGTCAGCAAGCAGGTTGCAGAATCTGCAGAGCTTTGTGAATTGATTAGGTCACGTGGGACCCACTCAATTCGAATGGCTTGCGGGATGCGAGCCACCAGGCGATGTATATTCTGGCAGATTTCTGGGCTGCGGCTGACGCGTCGGAGTAGACGTATTGCTTGAAGGGCGTCACTGCGGATGATAATGTGGGCTGTAGGGAAGCAAGGTAACTGCGGCTACAGAGGAAAGAGAGTCTTGTATAGCAACCAGCTCAGCACAGAAGGAAGAAGGTTCCGCGAATCGAAACCTGACCGTCTTGTCAAGTGCAGGCTTGCAGGGACAGTAAACTGCAGTTGTTGTTACACAGCCCTGGGTACTGACATCAACATATATAATAATTGAGCCGCGTTATTATTATAACATATATAATAATGTTAGCCGCTCAGTCGTGCGGCTAAAATACCTCTGTGAGCTTGCACAGTGTTGATTTTAGAGAAATAGGCCGGAAGTTGCCAAGATCCGTCGGTGGCTTCCCTGCTTTTGTAATTGGGATCACAGTGGCCAATTCCCGGGTCTCAGGAACAGAGCCTTTTAGCCATACTGGGGCGGTAATTGACCACTGTAATCAGTTACATTTCAGATGGAGTTATTGTAATTGTAGTTGGTAACTTATTTTATGCAACGTGTACAAGACTGGTTATATATTACCAATGACACTATCGATGTCTCATTCATTTTAAACAGGCTATTCATTATTGCTGTTCAATGATTAGTTTTTGCTAGACTCTATAATTAAGTTCTTCAATAATATATCTATGCAGCTACTAGACTGTGTTAAGTTCTTAAATAATATATCTATGCACTTATATGCAGATAAAAGATTTGAACTGTCCCTTTGTTCTGGCTGGCATAGGTTGGGGCAGCTGATGATTGCATACTATTACGGCAGCTTTGACCATTCACCTGGGAAGATGAAAAATGCAATATACTACGTTTGGTCGTGTGCAGCTGCCAGTCGTCAATGAGGTGCCACGCACTGCCGAGGTACTTGCGTCAGGGGAAGACGAGCCCCTCGGAGACAGAGCGGGCCCCCAACTACTGAGCACGTCTCCCCTGGCTGTGCTACCCAGTACGAGGGGAACTATGGGCTGCAGCAACCGAGGTGGAACAAGTGGAGGCGGCAGAAGCCGACGCAAGCGGGACAGCAGTTCCGTTGTGCACCAGCTTCTTGCGCTTCATAAAGACGAAGCCGCACAGGCGGTGAAAGCGGAGAAAAGGGCCCACAAATTTAGAAAGAAAATGCTTCGAATGACGCAAGAGGGCAATGATATTAACGCCAACTTGGTTCGGCTGTTAGACAAGTACATGAAATCAAAAGAGGATAAAGAAAATAATGACAGGTAATTCAATAAAACTTTTTGCTGGGCAAGTTGGTTCATTTTACTTGAGGGGATGCTTGTAGCGCGACAAAAAACAAACAAGGGACAGAAGTCGAATGGGACAAGTGCTACTCTCAACTATCTTTATTGAAAGATCAATCGCACTCATTTATAAATTTCCTTTTTCCTTCAAGAACACAATCACCAGAACACTCATGTGAATGACACACAAATTTCACACGCATCACATCAGGCTATTTAAAACCTTATGCTCGTTAGAGTACATCTTTACTGAAGGGCTGGTGACGCACTCCAACCCTTTCTTTTTGATATGGAACGCCTCTATCAGTTACCGTGTTAGTGCGAGCATGAAAAATGCGTCGAGAATGGGAGTGGAACGAATCTGGTAGTTCACTGCAAATCTTGCAAATGCTCGTCATTCCTAAAAAAGACAAGAGGTCATTGGTCAAAGCAAATGCGCGCTAAAGCGGGAACTGATATAGGCGTTCCATATCAAAAAGAAAGGGCCAGACTGCATCAGCAGCCCTTCGGTGAAGATGTACTCTGACGAGTATGTTTTTAGATAGCCTGATCTGATGCAGGCGTGTGAAATTTGTGTGTCATTTGCATGAGCGTTCTGGTGATTGTGTTCTTGAAGGAAAAAGGAAACTATGTAAATATGTTCGATCGATCTTTCAATTAAACTAGTTGAGAGTAGCGCTTGTCCCGTTTATCTCTGTGCCTTGTCTGCTTTTTGTCGCGCTACAAGCATCGCCTCAAGTAAAATGAACCAACTTGCGCAACAAAAAGTTTTATTGAACTTCATTTCTAGTACAGTGGGCCCTTCTTTCGTGTTTTCCTCTCCATCGCAAGAGTCTGTGTTAATCACCCACATCACTTGGACGACATGCAAGGCAAGACGCTTGGCGTATTGCATAAGGAAAGGGCTGGTGCCGGTAGAGTTGGCTGCCGCCATAGACGTTGGAAGATCTCTACTATTCTCTTCCCCACAAAGAACTGTTTACCTCTGTTCTTAAGTGCATTGAAGAGAAACCTAGTTTGGGGAGCTGCTCCAAAGACCCCTATTCAAAATATTTACCTCCTTCAGAAGAAGGCCTTAAGAATTATTTTTAACCAACCTTATAATTATCCTTCCGCAGCCCTTTTTCACAATAGTAACGTGCCGAGAATATTTAGTCTCTTTGATATACGTCTGTCCTTGCGCTACAAACAGGAAACTGGGGCAAAATTTCAACAATATCTCAAATCGCTAAGCTTGAGCTCCTTGTACCTACATACCCGCTACGCCGTCTGCGGCACTACAACCTTAACACGCCACGAACTAACTACGGGATACAGATGCTTAGATATTATCTACCCGCACTACTCAACCGCATCTTTGATGCAGGCATTGACATTAATAAATGCAGCAATGCTGACCTCCGGGCATTCTTTCACTAAATAATTCTCTTTTTTTATGGTTTGTGGCTGTTACGTATATGGTCGAAATATGCAGGTTCGTTGAAAGCTTAGCATAACCCGACAGCACGCCAATATCATGTTGTCTTCATTCATGTATGTTGAAAATTGTTTTTTTATACGTTGTCAATGTGTTCACTGCTGTGAAATTAAGTGCTATAATCTGTATATAGAATGTTTAAATCATGCTTCCAGTGCATGCTTTGAATTTTGTATATAACTTGTTCTTTATGTTATATTGTGCGCTTAGTTTGTGTTTCCGCTATTCATTCATGGATTGTGAATTATGCCTTAGGTTTATGTATGCCTTTCTTGTTTGCATGTGACCAATGGTGCCACTGTTGCTGGATGTTGTGGGCCTTGGGAGCTTGCCAAGCTACGGCATTTCTTCCCGGGGCCCACTGCTCTGTAGCAAGAAATAAATAAACTGAAACTGAGACATAAAACCATTGGTGTTTATTTCTCCTCTCATCTACAGTGGGACAGTCATGCAGACTACCTGCGAAAGCTTTCGGCTGTTACTGGAATATTGTCACGTGGCCGAATGATCCTTCCTCAAACTGCTAAACTCCAAATATATCATGCCTTGTTTCTTCATATATAAATTATTGCATGTTAGTCTGGAGTACAACTAAAACAAAGTTCTACTTCTTCAGAAAAAGCAATCCTTCATGTAGCGAATATACAGCCAATGCACACAACTATGCATACTTTACTGCATGTAACATGATACGAGTTGATCGTATATATAAATTTTGATTACTACAGGTTATGTATTTTTCTACATCTGGTGCTAAAAAGAAAGGGTCGGACTGCGTCAGCAGCCCTTCGGTGAAGATGTACTCTTACGTGTATAAGCTTTTAGATAGCCTGATCTGATGCAAGCGTGTGAAATTTGTGTGTCATTCGCATGAGTGTTCTGGTGATTGTGTTCTTGAAGGAAAAAAGAAATTGTATAAATGTGTGCCATCGATCTTTCAATAAAACTAGTTTAGAGTAGCACTTGTCCCATTCGTCTTCTGTCCCTTGTCTATTTTTTGTCACGCTACAAGCATCCCCTCAAGTAAAATGACCAGTAAATGCAGTAAATATCATACATACTCCTATCATCAACTACCCTGACGATCGTAGCATTATCTTCGATCATAAGTGCTGTTTTCGCAAGGGATACTCATGCGACACCCAACTTGCTGGTTTTATTTACGACATACATGCACTGACTGACGCTGGTTTTCAAGTTCAAGCAATATTTTTCGATTTTTCTTAAGCATTTGATTGCATTCCTCACCAAAGGTTGTTAAACTTTCACAACTGAACATTCACCCTTATATTATTGCATGGATAGCAGATTTCCTCTCATCTAAAGTCCAGTTCACAGCAGTTAACAACTCAAACTCATGTTTTGCTAATGTTACGTCTGGAAGGCAGTTTACTTTTTCTCATCTATATTAATGATTTACCCAGTTACGTGACGTCTATAATCAGGCTATTTGATTATGATTGTGTGCTTTATCGATGTATAACCTGCAACGCTGACAACCAATTACTGCAGACTGATCAAGAAGCGATACGCACATGGTGTTCTAATTGGTTAATGCCATTAAATCTTTCCAAATCTAAGGTCATGTAATTCACCAACAAGCCACATGTTCCTACCACCTACTCTCTTCATAGCTATAGTGTAGAACTCGCCACAAGTTACAAGTATCTTGGCGTGAACCTTCAGTCCAACTTATCATGGAATCATCACATTAATCTCACTCTTGCCTCCGCTAATCGTACTTTCGGACTTCTCAAACATAATTTGAGAGGCCGCAACAAATGTAAAAAAGTCTTGCGCATACCACATTATTTAGTCCGAAACTCTTCATACACGTCTGCCATTTGGGATCCTCATCAGACTTATATCATAAGTAACATCAAAGCCTTGCAAAACCGTGCTGCGTGATTCATCTTTTCTGATTATTCATGTTACACCAGTGTCACCTCATTGAAGTTTACAGCCGAGTAAGAAAATTTCCTGCCTATCACTTTCCGTAACCTTTATCACCATCCTTTCCTTCATGGTGAATTCTTTCAGCCACTGCCTATTACCTTTCCATGTCATGATCATCCTCACAAAGTTAAACACATTAACTACCAGTCATCCCATTATGCATATTCTTTTTTACCCTGCACAATAACTGAACTTTACCATCACACATTGCCATATGCGACCTAAATAAGTTCCAACACCTTAATCACGCATGTTTCAAAAACTGAAAAGGTTTTTTTCAGCGTACTGTCTTCTGCCTTGTCTTCTTTTATTTGTCATATGTACTTCAGCGCACTTTTTCCGGCGTTGTCTTTTCCTTGCGGTGCTGTTATCTGTTCCTAAAATTCTGCTGCTATGTGCATTGTTCAGACTCTTCTTGTGGATGTCTATTTTTCATTGATATTTGTGAAACCACAGCGGTGGCCAAGTTGTTGAGCTCCAGGGCGAGGGATCGTTGGCACCTCCACCACTTGTAATAAGAACACAGCACACTACTAATACAGCACAAACAGCACACCACACCACACCACAGTAATAAGAGCACAGCACAGTAATAAGCACAGCGTCACGAACAACCAGCGGAACCATCCAGGCACAGATTAGAGACCGCGTTCAGTCCAGAGAACGCACGAGCTTCGGAGTGTTCGGCGCTTCTCGTCGTCTTCTTCGTTGAGCGCCAGCGTCTGAACATTCTAAAGCCCGTGTCCAGTCTTACAACAATGTCTTCTGATATCACTCATTTTAGGTTATTTGAATATGCATACATTACCATTCATCTCTGTTGTCACTTTTCTCTTAACTTTGCTATGGCCTGTTCAGAAGTGGACGCTCTTCTTCTATAAACTGGTAATGAAACAACCAAATCTCTGCCGATCAGCAAAAAACTAAGCGTCTGTTTTTGTAGCTCTCACGAAAAGCTAAAGATTGTGCCACCTTATGCCAGATTTGCCAGATTTATGCAAAATGCTTCAGTTGCCTGCAAGGTGGTTCGCCAGGGCATTCCTTATTGCTGCTCCTGACGGCTCTAATCGGCTACTCGTGTATACTGGTTGGGGACGCCTTTCGTTTGCACTTTGTACCGCACTCAGCCATCCTGCATCACACCCATCACTGAATTGCTCGCAGACATTGTGTAGCACACAAGCAGCTCGGACCACAATGTTCACATTGTGAATACTGCACTCGAGACCTTTCAACAGCATTCTGAAGCGTGCCTTAACACGTCCAAACGCATTTTCTACGACACGTCTGGCACTTGACAGATGGTAGTTGAAGGTCTGTGTGGGCGACCCAGCAGTTCCAGAAAAGGAGTAGGGCTTCATTACATTCCTCTGCAGGGCGAACGCTTGGTCAGCAAGAAGCACTGGGCCAACTTGCACCCCTTGAATTGTCCTTGTTTCTAATTGAAACAGGTCACTGTCTAAAATACGCGGAAGTCGTGAGGTTTGAAACACTGCAGAGTCATTATTTTTGCCAGGACTCCCACTGTTGGTGTACAAAAACTTGTACTTGTGGTCAACCACAGCGAGGAGGATGATGCTGTACCACCCTTTATAGTTAAAATAATCTGCCGCCTCTTCCTTTGGAGGGCACACCTCGATGTGGCAGCCATCCAGGGCACCAACACCTTGAGGAAAGCCACAAACTGCAGCGAACTGGCGCATGTGCTCCTGCAATTCATGCAACTTCGGGAAACACACAAGTTGAGCTTCCAAGTTGTTCACAATTACGGCGCAGCACTCGCGAAATATCATGTTCACAGAGGCAGGGCTCACGCAAAAAGGTTCGCTACAGTCCGCTCTTCAGCTGACGTTGCGATGCGGTAAAGGCCAATCGCCACGCGTTTTTCCAGAGCGATTGCCTTTCGCATGCTGATGTCTTGCCGACGCATGTTCTCGCAAACGCCCACAATATAGTGAAATGTGGGGCGGTTAAATCTGAAATTATCGCGGAAGCCGCTGTCCGGAAGATGGGGCAGCGTCGTCTCGTAACCAACCTCTATATATAGCTTTCATTGATTACGAGAAAGCATTCGACTCAGTGGAAACCTCAGCAGTCATACAGGCATTGCGTAATCAGGGGGTAGAAGAGCCTTATGTCAAAATACTGGAAGATATATATAGCAACTGCACAGCTACTATAGTCCTCCATAAAGTCAGCAATAAAATTCCAATAAGGAAGGGCGTCAGGCAAGGAGACACGATCTCGCCAATGCTGTTCACCGCATGTTTGCAGGAGGTATTTCGAGGCCTGAATTGGGAACAGTTGGGAATAAGAATAAATGGAGAATACCTAAATAATCTCAGATTTGCTGATGACATTGCCTTGCTGAGTCACTCAGGAGGTGAACTGCAAATCATGATCAACGAGTTAGACAGGCAGAGCAGATCGATGGGTCTAAAAATTAACATGCAGAAAACCAAGGTAATGTTCAACAGCCTAGCAAGGGAACAACAGTTCACAATTGGCAGCGAGAGCCTAGAAATTGTGCCGGAATACGTCTACTTAGGGCAGGTAGTGACAGCAGATCCGGATCATGAGAGGGAGATAACTAGAAGGATAAGAATGGGGTGGAGCGCATATGGCAAATTCTCGCAGATCATGAGTGGCAGTTTACCAATTTCCCTCAAGAGGAAAGTGTACAACAGCATAATCTTACCGGTACTCACCTACGGGGCAGAAACGTGGAGGCTAACGAAAAGAGTTCAGCTTAAGTTAAGGACAACGCAGCGAGCCATGGAAAGAAAAATGATAGGTGTAACGTTAAGAGATCGGAAGCGGGCAGAGTGGGTGAGGGAACAAACACGGGTTAATGACATCCTAGTCGAAATCAAGAGAAAGAAATGGGCTTGGGCAGGGCATGTAATGCGAAGGCAAGATAACCGCTGGTCTTTAAGGGTAACGGAGTGGGTTCCAAGAGAAAGTAAGCGTAGCAGGGGGCGGCAGAAGGTTAGATGGGCGGATGAGATTAAGAAGTTTGCAGGCAAAGGGTGGATGCAGCTGGCAAAGGATAGGGTTAATTGGAGAGACATGGGAGAGGCCTTTGCCCTGCAGTGGGTGTAGTAGGGCTGATGATGATGATGATGACATCCATAACGCTCGCTGCCGCGTGCATTGAAGAACCGCCGCCAACAAAAGGCGTTTCGATCGCCTGCGATGACGCCTACTTTTCGCTTCCAGCATGTCGATTTCGGCGCTCAGAGCAAGCCGCTGCATGCGGAGACGTTGAAGTGCTGCCTGATGCGCCGCAAACACAGCCCAAAACTCAACGTCGGCGTCGTCCCCACCGTCCGCCACAGGCCCGCGTGAAGCCATCGCAGCCTGAATGCTGAATGTCGACACACTCACAATACACGATATTGCACACACAGAACGTAAGCAGGCAATTAGACGCCGCACGTGACTGCACTGATCACGTACACGAGGTGCGCTTGCAATCAAAAGAGGCACAATGCTCCCACGACGGATCCCAGCACAGTAGTGGCTACAAGTGGCTATTATGCCGGCTAAAAAGTCAGCTAAAACCATCGTTTGTAGACTTCTTTTTGCTTTTCGTTAATGTCCGCCACATGCGTAACCAAAGCTCTGTCCCGCAGGGGGTAGTGCGATACACAACCTTTTTTTTCTTTCATTTATTCTTTTTAAAGTAACCGTATTTAATAATACACTGGTATACGTGCAGTCACAAATTCGCAATGGAGGTGATCACATGGTGGTTTCCGTCACACTAACCGACATGCCTAAACCGCGTGTAAGCGCGGCCAACTACGGTTTGCGCTAACCATAGTTAAGTCCTATAACCACAGTTAAGCTTAACCATGGTTAAGGCTGCCCGTGTAAAGAGGGTATAAGAGTGCGTCACAAACGTTTAATGTAGAACATAGCGCAGTGTTTTGTTATAACGCTTGGGCCTACAAGTACACACGCACGCACACAGATACACACCCACGAACACGGACTTCTGTTGCTCCCGAAAGCCGAGGCGTTTCCTATGAAGCAGCGGCTCAGTCAGCGCAGAAAGTTCTTGCGCCACGCCCAACGCAGGCGAGCCGCCTGTCCCAACGGTAGGAAGAGTATGAGAGCGGCGTAGGCGCCAACCACCGCGTAGCCCCAGAGGTGCAGGGCGCGCATGGGGGTCCACAGCACGGCGTAGTCGAATGTCGGGTCTCCGCCTCCGGGCCCCGGCAGGCTGAACAGCGCGACGCCGAAGCCCGGCTGGTAGGTGACCCGGCTCGAGCAAGAGGGCACCACCAGCTCGAGGTAGTCTTCGCGCGACACCAGGAAGCGTTCCAGCTGACCTTGCTCGGCGTTTACCATGCTCGCGAAGTCGGTCGGGTTGCGCCTGTACACGCACCACGAAGGGTACAGGTTCGGCCAACAAAATAAATGACAGGAAAGAGTGGTCTCTTGGCCAGGGCACCTTTTCATTTGGGAAGCCAAGGCGCAGCCATCTTTTGTCGCAAATGCGGAGAGAGTGTATTGCAAACGAATGGCACGTCGAGCACTTCAAACCGCCTCCAGTGGAATCAGTGCTTATTCAACGTGCTGTAGTAGGATGGAAAGTTGGGCTAGTTTGGTTACGTTCATTTTAAAGGAAAAATACAGCGCGAACAGAGACGACGGACGAAGAAGGGGTGCACAACACAAGCGCTGTGTTTTGCACCTCTTCTTCGTCCGTCGTCTCTGTTCGCGCTGTATTTTTCCTTATTCAACGAGCCCGCTCCAGGAGTTATTTTTAACAGGGCGCAATGTGGCCAGTACGCCGGTGAAATAAAAGAATTTTTGGGCCTCACGCGCACTGCAAAAGCCAATGAAAAGGGCGCTCGCCTACTTGCCCATGGCCGCCATCCCCTCGGTAGAGACTGGTCAGTTCTTCGTCGACAGCTTCGAGAACGAGGCACACTAACTCTAACACACAGTGACCTTGCAGCTTTTTGAAGAAGTACACTAACAGTAACTAGCATGTTCCAAACGAATAAAATCTCCGCAAGATAAACATGAAACAATGCCACAAGGATATCACCACCGCTAAAATCCTAGCAGAAATTGCCGGGAACTGCATTTCGGGGTCCGTAGATGAAACAAAAACGCTAGAGGACATTATGCAGCCATCTTTATCGACAGAACAATGAGGCCAAAGAAAACTATGCGATCAATCCTGCTGAACGCAGACGCTCTTTATAAGGTGAGCGAAGGGGATCACGAAGCAGTTCGATATAGCGATAATTCGATACATAAAAAATTTCGATACCCTTAGAAGCTAGAAAAAAATCCACAGAGCCACATAAGGCTGCTTATGTGTGAGAAGTGCTGAGTGATGCTACGCTGCAGAATGACTGAGTCATGAGTAATGATTGATTACACGTCATGACTACGCACGCTTCGTAGGAACTCTAGACCTTACATTGGTACTTGTAACGTGCTGCGTCATGATACGTATAAGAATGACTATGCCCTATGATCATTGTACTTTTAAGGCGCCAAAACACTCACACGCAAGAGAAGAGTACGGGAAACAGCGCCACTCACAACTGGTTTAATTTGCAGAAACCACATGCATGCATATATATATACAGTCAGCCAGCGCCTGCGCAAGGAGCATATTCACACATTAAGTCGTGCACGATAAGCATCTTTCAAAAAACTGTTTTTCCTCCTTGTACAAAGGTATTGATGCTTTGCTGACGCTCAAGCTGCCTTTCTTGCTGACATAGAATGCTTCGATCAGTTCTCTTGCTTTCACATTGCTACTCCTGGCAAGAATCCGCACCATTGAAAAACATGGCTCACAAGAGCGTGAAGGGCAGGATCTGATATGTTTAAGTTAATTTGGGCCCTCCTTATTTTGTTCCACGTTTCTTTCGTTTTCCCCGATTCGCTCATTGACACAGCGCCCAGTTTGTCCTATATAGGAACGAACGCACGAAAGCGGAATTTCGTAAACTACCAATTCGGTACATCTCATGAATGGTCTGGTCGCCCATGCTTGGTAAAGCAGCCTGTTTCTTTTTCTTTTTGCTTTCTTTTTTCCACTCGAGAGCAAACACTTCCAAGCTTCAGGGGGGGCTGCGAAGACGAGTGGGACCCCATGCCAACGTTTATAGATACTTTTTTTAGTTCCCAAACTCCTCCGCTGAAAGCGGGCGCTACAGTCGAGGTTTGCGCGGTCGCCGGCGCGCGCGCGGCCCCTCTCCCGCCGTTACTACTTAGCCCGTGCACGCGTTTGTCGTTGCCTTTTTTTTTTGTTCATTTGTGTTCCTGTGCGCTCTGCGAACACGTGGTGCCCATCATGCACTCAGAACAACAAACGCCGTGAAGCAGCTTTCGAGCGCGACGATGCCAACTTGCCCGGCTGTACTAGCGGGCACAAGAGCAACCCGGAGACTTTTTTGCCCCGCCATCCGATCCGGTGCTTCTCGGAAGGTGGGTTCGAGCTATTCCGCGTGCAGTGCTCAGCAAGACTTGCAAGGTGTGTGACGTACATTTTGTGGACATTGTGAAGACTTACAAGCATGTCATTGACGGTCAGATTGCCGAGATGGACAGTGGGTGTTGGGCACTGAAGCCTGATGCAGTTCCGTGCCAATTCCCGAATGTTCCGAGCTATTTATCGAGAAGAGACGGCGGTCGCCAAAAAAAAAGACCCAGCGTGCCTATCAATGCGGCCCCTGCTAATGCCACATTTGCGGAGTCCCACCTAGAAATTCCTGAAGCATTGTCTGATCCCGTGCAAGGCATTGATTTCGCACAGATTGTGGAAAAGAGCTCGTCGATACAGCTTCCGAGAAACTGGAGAATGGCGGCCCTTGAGGAGGAGGCGGGAAAATACAAAGAGGTTGTCTTTTATGACGCCGGGATGAAGAAAGGCGTTTATACCATCCTGAAAAGTGTCGTATTTCGTGAGGACCTGACCTACGTTGTCCAAGCAAATGGAAGGTTGTTGTACAAGTGGGATGCGGACATTCAGGTTTTTTCTTTGAAAGATATAGAGGCAATTTTGCAGATCGTGCACAGAAAGCAATTTTGCCGTGGTTGCTCTGACTTCGATGTCGCCAGCTGCAGGAGCGTGGCCCAAAATGCTACAAGTACGCTCTACCATAAAGACTGCACTGTTTTGACAAGTGCAGACAAAGAAGTGTGTGCTATGTGCACCAGCTTGGCAAAATGTTTGAAGCGGAGGGCAACATCGACACGACCGAAGAAAAAGGTGCCTGTGGCAGCAAGTGTGCTGAGAAAGCGGCTAATCCGTGCCACTGCAGCACGAGAACGAAAAAAGCAAGAAGTGAAGCGGCTCAGTGAGAAGCTGAAGAATGCGTTGACAAGAACTCTGGATGAAATCACCCAAGATTTGCCTGAGGTGCAAAAAATGGCCCTCCGAGCAGCTGTAATGCAGCAGGCAGCAAAATCGCCCCGTGGTCATAGATACACAGCCGACTGGCTTATGGTCTGCTTACTTTTGCGGCTAACAAGCCCGAAGGGCTACAGGGCCCTTTCTAGTATGAAAGTTCTTCCCCTTCCAAGTACATGTCGCCTCGTGCAGCTGCTGAGGGGTCTGCCGTGTGAGTACGGTTTAAACAAATTTGCCCTCGAAAGCATTCAGCTTCAAATGACAGGAAAGCCAGAACATCAAACCTATGGCTGTATAATAATTGATGAGGTGAAGTTGCGGGAAACAACGGAATTTAACAGAACATCTTTCAAATTTGATGGATTTATCGACTATGCTGATATTGCCAAAGCGAATTCTGAACAACTAGCAGACCATGCTTTAGTTATGTTCAATCCCATGTTCGATTCGTGGGTTCAGCCCATTGCAAGCTATGCCACAAAGGGAGCAGCACCAGGCTGGGTGCTGGCAAAAATAGTAGTAAACTCTGTTCTGCAGCTTCACCAGCATGGCGCCCAAGTCTTGGCTGTAATCAGTGATGGTGCTGGAAACAATAAGTCAATGTGGAAGCACCTTGGGGTCAGCGGAAAGCTTGGCGAGGCCCAATGCAGGATGGAACACCCATGCCTCCCTGACGGTGCATTTTTGCATTTCATATGCGACATGCCGCACATAATCAAGTGTGTCCGAAATCATTTGATGAAGCACAAGTATGGAGAGGTAAGCTATTATAACCACCCCTTCTTATTATGTGGAGAATTGTTTCTTTTGAATGAGCATGTGTGCCTTGCTTTTATTCCCTGCAAACGTGGCAATTTTATTGCAGATCGGGGACCATCGAGTGAACTACCATCACTACGAGCGGCTTTATGAGGAGGAAAAAAAGGCTGAGATTAAAGTGGTGCCAAAACTGACAGAGTATCACGTCAAGCCGCAGAGGCTTCAGACCATGAATGTTCGCCTGGCAACACAAGTACGATATTTCAGATGCCTTTCCCTGCCAACATGTTATTACTCTTTCCAGATTAAATACTGCGTATGCACGCTCCTACCACAGACAGTTCATATTTCCAGTGTGGGCAACGTTTATTGATTGGCAAACAATATGTTAAGCTTCTATATTCTGAAGCTTGCTGACTTGTAGCTGTAGTAAAATCAGGAAACTGTTTTTCAGCTTTTCAGCCGCAGTGTGGCGACGGGGTTAAAGGTCTACCGGCAGCTAAAAGTACCTGACTTTGCCGACAGCGCAAAGACTGAAAAAGTTACTTTGCTGCTAAATGATCTTTCTGACATCCTGAATGCCAAGATTCCTCAAGCTGGAATAAGAAAAGGCTCTCCTAAAATTAAGGTAATCAGTTTCTGTGTACTCAGTTTAAAAGAATCAATCAGAAATCTCTTAATGTGAGAAGAAAAAATAATAATTTTTATAGTATAATGCACCATTTCTGTTGTAGTTTAATATTTTTTTTTCATCTACACACATTTTTTTCAGTTTTTGGAGGAATTCCTCGACATGATGAACCGGACGGAAGCAAGAGGAAATATCAAACTCATTGCATCAAATCAAACCGCTGAGTCCCTGCGGGTGACATTGATGTCAGTGCTATCCATTATAGACTTCCTACACAACAAGGGCGTCAGCTATATTCTCACAGTGAAGTTAAACCAAGACCCGCTTGAGGTAATTAGACTGGCACGTTGAATAAGCCTAGAAATGCTCATATATAATGTTTTTTTTTTTATTCCAGAGATTCTTTGGCCTAGTGAGGTCATTTGGAGGTGACGAAGACCACCCTACAGTGACCAAGTTTAGCCAATTATTTAGGTTGCTTTCTCTTTACACACCTGTTGAAGTAGCTGTGAAAGGGAACTGTGAGATGGGAACTGATCGTGTATTACTTAGTGCCTTCAAGAGCCTCGGAGAAAAGCGTCGCGACGCCCTTATCCAGAAAAAGGCTATGAAAGAACAGGTCTGGCAGGAGCTGATGATACCTTTCAGGGACCTCTCCAATGCTTCCAACGACAAAAGATGCAGTGTTCCATCACCAGAAGAAACAGCCTTGTACTATTTGCAGGCTATGTGGCTTTCAAAATGAAAAAGAAAACGCAATGTGAACTCTGCAAAGCGGACGCACTTGGCACGAAGGATTCTCTGCCGCGTGAGGCTATGCTCATTATTGAGCGTGAATATGTCAGTGGCAGTCTCGCGTACCCTTTCGAAAAGCTGTTTGCCTGTGTAAGCACGGTAGAGGGCACTATAAAACAGGCTAGAAAGGACGAGTTGTTTGGCGACCTGTTTTGGAACGTGCTGGATTCTCTTGTAAAAAAAGGCACGAATGGTGTTGGTTGTCCACAGCATGCTGAGATGTTCACAGCTCAATTAATTTACTTTTATTTAGTGACGCGCATGCACTTCTTTGCGCGAGCAAAGTGCTTGGAAAATAGTAGCGCCGTTAGAGCTCAAAGAGAGCGAAAGAAGGCGAAGCTTGTCTGACAAATTAATGGACAGCAAATTTGTCAGCAACGATGTTTAGTGGATTTGTGAATAAAATTTTTTATTTAAATGCCAATGGCCTTGAGTTACTCTTGCATTTCGCCCACACCGGTATCGAACTCGCGGCTTTCGGGAAAGCAGCCGCGGGCCGTAGCCACTGAGACAGCTAGCAGCGGGTTTTAGTTGCACCAGTATTGCTGTAATAAAACTTAAAAGTAATTTTGCTCGAAATGCATGACACAACAGCCAGTCGCGAAAATGTGGTTCGGCGGATAATCCGAATCTATTGAAGTAGCAAGGTTAGGTTCATCTCACGGGATGCAGAATCGAAGCATGCATTTCGTCATTGCCTGTACAAAACGGCCGCTTGCGACACTGCTCAGAATACCGCTCTTAACTTCGCATACGCGCTAAGCACACATATGTTACAAAATACCTCCGGGCAAGAGCCGGAAACAAAAAACAGCCGTCGCGCAGCGATGATTCGAATGCGAGTGCTCGTGCCAGCACGCTGCACGCTAGCAGACGACTCTCGCTCTCCCCGCTCAACCCGCGATTGCAGCGCCGCGGTGGCGGGGACGGCGACAGGCCGCCCGCTCCCTACGGTCGCTGCGAGGAGTTATGGAAATAAAAAAGTATCTATAAACGTTGCCCCATGCCTGCTCGCAACCTTTTTCAGGTTGTGGGCAGCAGGCATGGGTGATAGTACACAGGTGATAATACGCTACGTTTCACGTCATGACTACGCTACTTGTATGAAGTGCGGAGTCATCCTACGTTCCAAACCTAGTGTTCTGAGTCATATTACGTTGCAGAATGATTATCAGTTATGAGTCATGACTACGAACTTTGTACAAACTCTACACACCTTACATTGCATTACTTGTAAAGTAAGATTCACTAGTCATGATTCATGACTTTCATAAGTACGTTACGTTCATTGTACGTTACGTTGCATCATTCAAGACTTACATGTTCGCTTACATGTGTTGTGACACCGGCATTCTGAAATCCTCCGAATTTCACACAATAGGCGGTGACGCTTGCTTTAGTGCTAATGGGGCATATAATACCTTCGCACTAATACACTGCACCCAAACCAGTGGCGCGACATCAGCCCAGCCCTGCCCTGCCACAAACAGAATCAATTACGCAACCTTCTTCAAAGTTACAGCGAGTGTTTCTCGTCGTCATAAAATGTCTGAAACGCCGATTGCCAAACATCGCACTGCAATCGACGAACAGACCTCGCCGACAAAGCCCCCACCCACCGTGTGTCGCCGCTAGAACACCAAGCCATACGGGACCGAGTAGAAGAATTGCTCGGCGATGACGTCATTCAGCCGTCGAAAAGCTCGTGGGCAACATTGGTTGTTCTGGTGAGAAAAAACGACGGCACATTTCAGTTCTGCGTCGATTACCGCTGCTTGAACAACATTGCGAAGAAGGATGTCTACCCGATCCCCCGCACAGACGACACACTCGACCGGCTCTGTCAGGCCAAGTACTTCTCATCGATGGACCTCAGGAGTAGCTACTGGCAAATTGAAGTCGATGAAAGAGACCGAGAGAAGACCACATTCATCACACCGGATGGCCTTTTAGAGTTCAAAGTGGTGCCATTTGGACTCTGTTCCGCGCCAGCAACTTTCCAGTGGCTATTAAAACAGCGTTAGCAGGTCTGGAGTGGCAGATTTGTCTAGCATACTTAGGCTAAATGACGTCGTCTTCAGCTCGAACTTTGATGACCACATAAAAAGGCTCCAAACAGTGCTTGAAGCAATCAAGTGGTCCGGGATAACCTTCAAAGTGCCACTTCGCCTATGATGAGCTGCTGCTACTGGGCCACATCGTAAGCAAGGATGGAGTACGCTTATGCCAGCAGAAAACTGCAGCTACCGCACACTTTCCGCCGCACACCAAGAAAACCGTGAGCAGATTCCTCGGACTGTGCGTATCACCAGCGATTTGTCAAGAATTTTTCGCGGGCCGCCAAAACTCTGAGGCAAGTCACAAAGGCAGACGCGCAGTTTAAATGGGAAACGCCGCAAGTGGAAGCCTGCAAGGAACTTGAGCGTCGTTTACAATCCCCTCCGGTACTCGGCCACATTTATGAATACGCTGAGACTGAAATTCATGCCGACGCAAGCACTGCGGGCCTAGGCGCCGTCCTCGCCCAGAAAAGCGACGTACTGGAGAAAAAATTCGCGTATGCTGGCTGTTCTCTGTTGAAGGCCCAGAGTAACTATTCGACGACCGAGAAGAAGTGCCTCGGCATTGTCTAAGCTGCGTCGAAACTCCGCCCCTACCTCTACGAACGACCATTTAAGCTGGTCAGCGATCAGCATGCACTGTGCTGGCTTTCCAGTTTGAAGAACCTGTCCGACCGCGTCGCTCGGTGGAGCCTGCGCCTCCAGGGATTCGACATCTGCGCCGTCTACAAATCTGGACGCAGGCACACCGATGCTTACTGCCTATCCGCCCCTGCCGAGAAGCCGCCAGAAGATAACGATCAGGGCGCCTTCTTGGGACCGATAGCATCCGCTATTTCGCACAACACCAACGCGCGGACTTGGACCTGCAGCATCTCATCCGGTATCTGGAAGGCAATGCTTAGCCCCCAGCAGCGTTCAAGCGTGGTTTTGTCATCTTTCTGTCTGCAAAATGGCACGCTCGTGAAGAAGAAAGACGCCGCCGATCAGGCCAACAGACATTTTTAGGCCTATGCCACCCCCGTCCTTTCAACAGATTGGAATGGATCTCCTCGGCTCCTTCCCTACGCCCACATCGGGCAATAACTGGATCACCGTAGCGACCGACTACTTGACCCATACGCCAAAGCTCTGCCGAGCAGCGCTGCAGGGAAAGCCACAAAATTTTGTCGAGCAGATCCTTTTGCGCCACGGCCGAACTCACCATTCTAAACTACAGCCACACAAGCCGCCGGCGAGGTACTGCGTACCATGAGCAGACAAACGGCCTTACGGAGCGTCTGAGAAAACAGGCTAGCCATCCTCCTCTAGCTACGTCGTCTTTGCGTATAACACCGCGGTTCAATAGACGAGCCAGTTTAGGCTATGGCAGGGAGGCAACCACCCAAACGTCATCGATAAATACAACGTCGACGTCGCCGCCTACCTTCAGCGCACAGAAGCCCGACGACTTGCCTGCTACGGATCAAGGACCAACAGCGCACCGATTCCCGACGCTACCATCTATGCCGACGCCTCACGGAATATGAGCCCGGTGAACACGTGTGTGTGTGAACGTCCGTTCGCCGCCGTGGACTAAGTGATACGCTTTTGCGCCGCTACTTCGGCCCGTACAGGATTCCTCGTCAAATCGGACAACTTGGCTACGAGGTCGTCCCCGATGGAGTTACAGCATCGGAGCGGCGGCGTTCACGCCCAAAAGGTGCGCATGTCGTGCTCCTGAAGCTTTATTATAAACTCTAACGTACGCCTTGCATTTGCAGTCTCAGTGTTGTTTTCTGCTGTGTTTACTTGTCGTATTTATTTCTTTTTGTTGTAAAGTATGGGCCCGATGTTTATTTGAGAGGAGAGTCATACCCCGAACCTCAGTATTTTTTGGTCGTGCACGCTTAAAGCCGCCTTCCGACGGCTTTATTTTGTTTGTGACGCGGGATACGACGAGAGTTATCTCGATTGATCACGATCACGCGCAATATCTTCCACATTTTTTTAGATTATTATAGTTTTTTTTTTAACTTGAAGGCTCCTTGTCAGTTTGAATTGAGCGCGGCCAAAAACTGCAGGCATTCTGTTCGTCGGCCGTCGAGCACGCTTGCGGCTGTCGCCGCCGCCCAGTCATTTAGTTCATTGTGGGCGCTGGTCAGCCCAATAAACACCTTCTTTGCCTTTCTTTGTCTTCCTGACTGCCGAACCGCTGGGCGATACAGCAGTCGTAATATATACACGTGCTAATTTATTACGTTATCTATATGCAGGTCCCAATTCACACGTTTCAAGATTATACCTAGAGTTTTAGACCCACTAACTTTATCGATTTCATTGCCATTTAGAAAAAAGGCAGGACTTTGAATTATACTTTTACCCTTGTCATGAAGGATAACAGCCCGTGTTTTTGAGGCATTTATAATTAATTCCCCACTAGAAACCCAGTCAGCTCAAACATCAATGCTTAATATCTGTTACTGAGCAATCGCTGGATGTTTTCATGAATAGTGAAAAGGCTGGTATAATCTCCATAAGTAATTAATTTTAAAGCCAGGTCTAACTGCATAGAATAATTCATGTAAATATTTAACAAATACGAACCTAGGATCCTGCCCTGGGATAGTCCATGTGAAATTATTTGAATAGTTGAGACATCATTATCTTCTGAAACACACTGGTAACAATGACTTTTTTTAATTGCGCAAACGTTCCTTTCCGCAAAAGAGAGTCATACACACATATGCAGGCCTGTGTCGGCTACAAATGCCAGCAAGGACTGGTTTTGGGCCCCATGGGTCCACATTCGTTTGTCTGGTGGTCGGCTGGCGTGGTAATCTTCACTGCCGAAGTGTCGCTTTGCGTACCACCCGAAGTCCGGAGCAAGTTAGCAAGAGCGAGCAAACGTCGCCTCTGTAGTGCTTGGGGCAGAAGGGGCAGGTCAGAAGAGACTACGTTGTACAGGAAGCCCTGGCCGCAAGCGTTAGCGCAGCACCCACCCGGATTTTCTGTGACGTCAACGCCTCACGGCGTGTTAAACAGCCGGGAAGGTTGGATCCACGCGGTGGAATTTAAGCACCCCTGAAGCGGCGGAGAAATTCTTTCCCGGCAGTATGGCGTCTCCTGCGGATGACTTCAGTACAGGCAGCGGGTATGCGACTTGCAGTGGAAGGGGCGCATAGTCCGCTTCCCTAGGATGGTGCGCAGTGCGTGGAGCCCGCTCAACTCGGACAGGGCATGGATATGACTGCACAATGGTGCACACATCGACAACAGTGCCCAGGGGACTGGCTACGCGCCGTAGAGCCCGAACTGCTTGTGTGGAATCTGTATATAGAAAAAGACGGGGCGATGATGGATTACAGAGGCGGTCTTTTGCAGGAGACAAACCGTCGCGAATGGCAATGAGCTCTTCTATCACATAAGGAAGCGACGTTCCTGCAATATAGGAACATGTCTGGCGTACATCAGCGAACGATGGAGACAGGAGATTGGTGTGCACATTGTGGTCATTTGTGCTTGCGCTCACGTAAGCTTGATGCGCGCCTATGGAGTCTTCTGGGGTAGGGGGCTCTGTTTCAGTCACTCAACGATGAGCGTTGCGTGTGGTACTTAGGGGTCGGTTGTCGATGACCTGGGGACGCTGCCAAGGAGGGCCAAAGTAATTTGCTAAAGCAGATGCTGCAGGGGGTGCTGATAGTTTCAGGTTGCGCGCGCTACGACGCTGCTCCACGAACTCATCAATGGTATTCAGGTGAGCTTCCGCTTGTAGTGTGTGAACGGTGGTCAAGCGAGGAAGGCCAGTGATATCCAGCATGGCCTCTCGGTTGACTGTTTCCGAGTGGTCCCAATCGCTTATGGTAAGGCGTTGGAACTGGGCTTGATAAACAAGCCACGCGTACAAGCTGCCTTCTGTCGTGGAGACAGATCCCATGGTGCTGCAGATCCAGAGCTGTCCATGTCGACACCTAGAACCCGCAACGACGAGGTTATAGAGAGGCGTTGGTCGTTTCAGGTCACCAGTATAAGGAGTAATGACTCAAGTGGTCTTAAATTAAGCCAAGGGGCTTTCCGCGAATATCATGGTACCCCAGCTTCCCTATTGGTAGGTTCCTGATCAGGGAGTCAAGGGTCTATGTAAAATGCGATAAACTCCTAGTACACTATTAATAACTTTGTGCGGGCTAGTTGGTGAATCCTCGTGGAAAGCGGCAGCGCGAAGCAGCAAGGACGGAAGAGAGAAACGAGAACACAGGAGAAGTGCTGAACTACCAACTGAATTTTTATTGAGAACAGGCTACATTATTTACAACCCAACACATCACTTGCCCAGTGACAGGAGCAACCAAGAATGTGCAACGAGTGCCGACGCACCACTCAACTTTATCACTCGAGGCCGGATACCAGCAACCAGATACCGCCACTGAGGCGTGCTGTACGAGATTTCCTTACTATGTGCCAGCTCCTACATTGAGCAGACCGGCCGATATGTGAACAAGAGAATAAGAGAGCAGAGTCTTTCTGTTAACAGTAACGCGGGCCGCCATCTTGCGGACCATTGTAAGAAATGCAAAAAATTTGACTGCGTTTTTCTTGGTCAGAATGCGCTTTCCAGTGCTGAACGTTGTACCTTGAGTCAGAGAAGGTTACATGCGAAAGAAAAACTTCAGATGCAAGGTTGAAGCGTGACTTCTATCTAGAGGCCGTGAATGGTGTGTAAATACGCCATAAATCTTTTTGTTCAGTACAGAATTTGCCTTTCTAGATGGCGGCATCAAACGATATCATGCTTTTGATTTCCCATTTCGTTGTTGTTGTTGCTTGTATTTTATTTTGTTTTCGTGGAGGGTTTTCCTTGGACTCTGCTTTTGCTTCGACCGGTTGACTGCTTTTGCTACGACGTGTTGACTCTACTTTTGCTACGACGTTCGAACTCTGCTTTTTCTATGACGTATAGACGCATTCTGTACTTATGCACTTCAGTCCTCCCTTCCACGTTTGGTGGCACCCCCTTTAGATGGTTGCCGGTATCCGGCTTCGAGTGATAAAGTTGAGTGGTGCGTCGGCACTGGTTGCACATTCTTGGTTGGTCATGTCACTGAGCAAGTGATGTGTTGGATTGCATATAATGTGGCCTGTTTGCAATAAAAATTCAGTCTGTAGTTCAGCGCTTGTCCCGTGTGCTCGTGTCTCTCTTTCGTCCTTGCTGCTTCGCGCTGCCGCTTTCTTAGTGCTTCAAATTATAGCTCGTAGAACGGCTTTTTCTAAGTCCATGTTGAAGACGTCCTGAACTTTGCTGTTGCTCTGAAAGGTATCGTTCCTAATGGTTTGATTATAGGATGACGTTGCACAAGTTTAACCTTCGTAAGCTCTACAGTAACCGAAAGGGAATCTGGCTGCCCCGAATCCTGCTGCAGGATCAGTCCTTGGGGGCTCTCTCCTGCAAGTTACCCCAGTTTAGAGATGACGATGGGAGTCTCGCGAACAGTTCTCCAAGGAGATGAGGTCATTGGAGTTCATCCGGATATATGAACGAAGAATTGCAGTCATTTACCATGTCAAAGACAATAGGATGCACGTTCCGGAGCTCATACGAGTTCCTTGTTCAAAACGCAACGAACAGGGAGAAGTCGTTAAATTAAATACAGAACATATATTACAGGTGGCTCCGTAGAGTTGTGCGGCTGCCTTACTGTCCGCAACGAGTGAGTTTCCGAGTGAGTGAGTTTCTCGACCTCCGAATATCCGAGTGAGGGAGTTCCTCGTGCTGGGCCCGCATATCAGCAATTGCTCTCCAAGGTGAACACCCCCGGAAATACAACTCAAGAACGCACCGCCAAACACCTTTCAAAGGAGGCCCTTGAGCCAATGATGTCGGACTATTGTCATGACGTCGCGGTCAACCGCCTTCCTCCTGCCCAATGTTATCGCATGTGCCTCGCAGATGCACGGCGAGGTATATGTCTCGTGTTCGTTTGCTCTGCGTTGTTGAATCACGGCTGCGCGCCGCCCTCACCTGGTGGTCCGGATGAGAGCGGACGAGAGCTCGTGCGCCGAGAAGATGACGTCGGGGCTCGTCACGGCCACCGTCCAGTTGAGGCGCACGTCCAGCAGTGGGATGACCGGCGCGTGCGACAGCATCACTCGGACCGAGCTCGTGCGCGTGTCCCGTGGTAGCACCGCGCCCTGCGGCAGCTGCTCGTAGACGAGCGAGTCCACAGGGAAAAGCTCAAGGCCGCCGGGTAACGTGCGCGGCTGGGCGGCCCCGAACTCTCGGCGGAACGCGCGCGCCAGGAACACCGTGCGTGGGTCGTCGGCGTCGGTGCCCACATCCAGCTCACCGGGAACCACCACCGGCATGCTGCGGGAATGCGGTCCGTGGTGATGAACGTCCAGGAGCTGACGGCTCGAAAAGCGATGTCTAGACACACGAGTGTTAACGCGTAACTCGGGGCCAGTTCGTAGCCATCTGGTAAAGGTAGGATTATCTCGGAGGACGACGTTGACGGCAGATTATGTAAATTTTGAGGCGGTGCACACCTTGCATGCGCATCTTTTTATCGTGTCTTTTCCCTCGGGCCATATATCTGAGAAACCAGATTTGCTGAAATGCTGTGAAACGTTGGATGCTGCCGATACTAAAGTGTGTTCCCATCGATAACGCTTGCCATTGACTGCCACAGAAGATCATGTATTCTGTCGATGATACCTTGATAGTCCAACACTTCTTCCGCTTCTTCCAACACACTCCCATCTGCGCTGCATTCTACGTCCCGCACGCTATATGCAGCCATTCATGCGGTGCAAACATTTAAGGACATGGGTACCCTTTATTGCTAGCAAGGTGAGCCTTGACCGGGACTGTTATCCCTGTAGATCCCTTATTGCGGACATTGAAATTTAGCGGGCGAAAATCTTACAAGCGGTTCTTAAAATGCATTAATCAGTTTGAAGAAATAATAAACAAACATATTGTCAAGAGAAGTTCATGAAAACACGGTGAAAACCAAAGGTCATATTTTTTAGTCTTCTTTTATTAGCCCCATCATAGTATTAGTCTCACGGCCTGACACTTGGTTTCCTTAGGATTGAACTCTTCGGAAAAAACCTCCGCACCTTCCGATCAGCTTGAGGATCCAGAGTGCCACACTCCGCCGCAGTGGTAGCAGCGAAAGTGCATAGTATGCAGGAAGTAGTTACAATCCGCGTTTCGACAGACACCCACCAGACGTTCTTCGGTTAATCTTTTTCTTTTTAAGACAAGTGCGTCCCGCAGCTGACCTCCTCACAATCTAGAGGGAAGATTTCAGCAGAAATAGCGCATGTGTTTCAAAAGTTCTGCACCATCTTTTCTACAAGTTTTGTTAGAGAAAGCCATGTCACAAACACGGCCTGCAGTTTTACCGGTCACTAATATTCGTCCCCTACAGCCACCATGTTCTGTGATGTTTTTTTAAGCATAAAATTCTTTTCAGCTCACATTCTCTGCATACTCTGTAGAACATTGTCCCAAAGTCAAGGTGATGCTGCCGTCAAATTTTCCATCAGAATAATATTCTGCAGAAAACACACAATTCTATGAGCGGAATCTAAACTAACCAACGGCGTGAATCCAGCAAGTTCGTTTGCCAATGCCCCTGACCATTAGGCCATCGCCATCTCCACAACAACGCGCGCACTGTGCTGCAATCTTCGTAAACCTGGGATACCACCACACTTTCGCAGCTGTACCCTGCACCCTCCCTACACAATTAGCGGAGTGGCCACCCAGAAAGGTTCTGTACTATCCCATTTGATGATGGTGATTGTGGATATTTATGGCGCAAGGGCATCTGTGGCCAAAAAGCGCCATGGCACAAGGTGATTTCATCTTCTCAAGGTGCGCTCAAAGACCCATTTTCCAAACATTTTCACCCCAGATGAACCGAGCACCAGCCCAGGGGAAAACTTGTACCCATTGTATCACCGGTGGGTACCCGGCGGCACTGGGGATCGAACCCCGCACCTCCCGCATGCGAGGCAGATGCTCAACCACTAGACCATCAATGCGGTTAAAAGTATGTTTTAAGCCCTTAAATATTACAGCTGGCATTTTGCTAAGCTGTGAAACTTGGAAGGGTTGCGGACCGTAGTGGAAGAAACATGGTTCTGAGGTAACAGCGTGGAGGTAACATGAAGGGATTGCTTTTTCGGACGTCAAGTGCCGGTTTTCGAAGCATTGCAACCGAAGTTTCGGCGAGGGAGGGCCACGGCAGCAGCAAACGGCTGGTGGGGGCAACTAATCAAACCGCGAAAGCATGCAGGGAGACCACCGGGCTGTCGAGCTCGAACAGAAGCGAGCGAAGGCGGTGGCACGCCCAACAGCCGAGGTACTTGGCCAGGGGACCCATTCGAAGACTGCGGCTAGCACCATTTAATAAAGCGTCCTGCAATTTGCTGTGCCAGCCTTGCAATGAGTTTCATGTTTACGCGTACTGTTGACGACCAAATTTTTCAACCTGTTCTTTGTTGACGGCTACCGACGCATGGTTTTGTTGGTTAATTAATCTAATCCCTTTTTTAACCTGATCCCGTATAGTACCAGACGGATTAATCCGATCACCCACGCCCTTAAAGGGGCTGCGAAACACCACATGAACGGATGCCGGTTACCCTTTAGATGGATTCTTTATGTCACACAGATGCTGACTCAAAAAGAATTACGAGAATCGATGCATAGGAACGGGAGTTATTCAATGAAGAAATTTCAAAATACAAGCAAACAAAATGCTGCCCTCAACTCGATTTTCGCGCAGCTTCCCATTCTCATTTCACTCTCCCAATGACGACACCCAGGGCGACTAATCAAAGCAGCCTATCTTATCACGTGGCGGAAAATCGCAGTCCATAGTTGCCTGTTCTCTGTAACTCGTTCATGCCAAGGTTGGCAGCGCCGTTTGCATGGTTACAACAACCATGTGAACGCCCAACTGACCTAGCGATGCTTCACCTTCACGTCGATGGCGCAGAAGGGAACACTGATCAGTGACGTTCCCTTACTTATGGATCCGAACTCGAACGCGAGATACTGCGACGGTGTGACAGCCTGCGCAAAATATCAGACACATTTTGCATAGCGCGTACCGCTACTGCTTACCACCAACCATCGCCCGTCGCTCTATAATCGCTCCTAGCGCGCTGGTTGGCCACGGCGAGCCAGGAGCGCGCGCTGTTGACGGGAACGTGGCGCCATCTGGCGCCACCACTCGGTGATTTTTCACAAACTGACGATGCGCACTGCCTGCTAAATGTGAAACGAACGCATCCTGCCATGGGACCGAAACGAACGCTTATAGAGTGCAATGGCTCGTTCGGATCGATTCCGCAAAGCCGCTCTCAGATACATAGAGTAGCCATAAGTGTTTAGTGCTAGGTCGTAGGATGTTTACAGAGAGGCGCAAAGTCCTTCGATGCAAAAAGTAGTCAGTGCCTCTGGTGGCGTGTTTGTTTTACTTGATTTGCAGTGCTTTTATCTAGGGCAAACAAGCTGGCTTTGTTAATATAATACAAAACACAAAAACTTGACAAAATGTATCTCTAGTTATTAACCCAATTCGCAGTATATTTACTCTTTGTCCAATCACCAAGCTAGCACAAAGTGATGTCATATCCGCTGCTAAAAACCACCACTGTATGGTGACACCGTCAGCGCTACGAACTTGTTTTTGAGAGCTAATTAAAATACTAAAAACCACAGTATACGCGGTACGACCGATGCTATAGCATCACTATAACGCATTCTATGCAACCAACTGGCAAAACAATGCACTGAAAATGTGTTTCGGGGCCCCTTTAAAGGTTCACTTAAAGAGCAATCTTGACTCGTCTTTTTACCTTGGGGACTCAATCTGCACGTTCGAAGCATTCTTAGAAACTTCGAATTATTGTCCTGTGTGGCCAATTTTCCTAATTTAAATCGGATTAAACGTCCTGGCTCCCGCCTTTTTTTCAACTCAACGCCGAAGGTAGGAAGAGTCAACCAACGCGTGGAGCGCCTTTCAGCCAGTCCCATGGTGGCTTCGCTTTCGCTTTTACTTTGTTAGGTTTCTGCGAGTTTCAGTAGCAGAGAACATAGCCACAAATCATAGGCCCACGGAAATAAAAAATACCCGTGGACCCTGATTTACGTACCACTCCGCCGATGGCAGGGCGGCAAGCCGCGATGGGACTGGCTGAAAGGGACTCCACGCGTTGGTTGACTCCTCCTACCTTCGGCGCTGAGGTAAAAAAAAAGGTGAGAGCCGAGACTTTAAACCGATTTAAATTAGGTAAATCGCCAGCACAGGACCATAATTCGTAGTTTCTAAGAATGCTCGGAACGCGGCGATCGAGTTTCCGCACCTTTAAGACACGCAGTCTTGAGACGCCGCCAAATGTTTCGAGACAGGAAGCGAGAGCCCCTAAACATACGCCGAGTCGAACGCAGGCCGCACACCGTCGGGATGCTGCCCGCACACGCGCTGCCCGGAAGCATGCGCGCAACTCTGTGCCTAGGCATATCATAGTCAGAAACTGGAGACGTTTATGGCTTGCCGCGTAATGCTGAAAACTCAAGGAAAACAGCACCGCTTCTCCGCGCTGGTTGCACCTGCGCAGTTGAGGGGGCACGGCCGTCCTCGCTCCGTCAAAGCCAGTGTGTGCGCGTCTGCGTGGGGGTTTTAAGTAGCTATAAGGGAAGGCACGATAGCTATCTTACGTGGGTGGACACCTGGACCGTGCCGTGAAGGGATCAAGGAAGCGGTGAACGGCGATGATATTTTAAAATAGCTACCGGAGCACTTCAGTCTGCTTACGAGCTATGAATTCGAAAGCTTCGTGCACAACTACTTTTTCTCTTGGTGCCTTTAAGGTTTGTGCGTTTGTTTAACTCAGTTCGCTCTGGCCACCAAACCGCTCACCATTCCTAGCTCCGTGACTTAATCGCATATATGCAGAATTGGTCATTCTCTACTTAACATTCATGGATGCCGACGAGTCCTCATAACACTACCAGTGCAGTGGAGCAGCGGTTAAGCGATGCGCCCCTGCACTGGCAGGTGGCCGTTCCTGTCACTGCTACCCGTAGAGATTGTGCGACCCACGTTGCTCTTCCCGAGCAACTTCTCGCGAAGCTGGCGCGACGCTCCTCCGAACTTACCGGAGCTTCCTCCTACTGGCTTCAGCTTGCGTGGCGCTCCTCTGAACTTACCCGAGCTTACTCTTATGGCTACAGCTTACGTGGCGCTCCTCTGAACTTACCCGAGCTTCCTCTTATTGGCTACAGCTTACGTGGCGCTCCTCAGAACTTACCCGAGCTTCCTCCTACTGGCTTCAGCTTGCGCGGCGCTCCTCTGAACTTACCCGAGCTTACTCTTATGGCTACAGCTTACGTGGCGCTCCTCTGAACTTACCCGAGCTTCCTCCTACTGGCTACAGCTTGCGTGGCGCTCCTCTGAACTTACCCGAGCTTACTCTTATGGCTACAGCTTACGTGGCGCTCCTCTGAACTTACCCGAGCTTCCTCTTATTGGCTACAGCTTACGTGGCGCTCCTCAGAACTTACCCGAGCTTCCTCCTACTGGCTTCAGCTTGCGCGGCGCTCCTCTGAACTTACCCGAGCTTACTCTTATGGCTACAGCTTACGTGGCGCTCCTCTGAACTTACCCGAGCTTCCTCTTATTGGCTACAGCTTACGTGGCGCTCCTCAGAACTTACCCGAGCTTCCTCCTACTGGCTTCACCTTGCGCGGCGCTCCTCAGAACTTACCCGAGCTTCCTCCTACTGGCTTCAGCTTGCGTGGCGCTCCTCTGAACTTACCCGAGCTTACTCTTATGGCTACAGCTTACGTGGCGCTCCTCTGAACTTACCCGAGCTTACTCTTATTGGCTACAGCTTACGTGGCGCTCCTCTGAACTTACCCGAGCTTCCTCTTATTGGCTACAGCTTACGTGGCGCTCCTCAGAACTTACCCGAGCTTCCTCCTACTGGCTTCACCTTGCGCGGCGCTCCTCAGAACTTACCCGAGCTTCCTCCTACTGGCTACAGCTTGCGCGGCGCTCCTCAGAACTTACCCGAGCTTCCTCCTACTGGCTACAGCTTGCGCGGCGCTCCTCTGAACTTACCCGAGCTTACTCTTATGGCTACAGCTTACGTGGCGCTCCTCTGAACTTACCCGAGCTTCCTCCTACTGGCTACAGCTTGCGCGGCGCTCCTCTGAACTTACCCGAGCTTACTCTTATGGCTACAGCTTACGTGGCGCTCCTCTGAACTTACCCGAGCTTCCTCCTACTGGCTACAGCTTGCGCGGCGCTCCTCAGAACTTACCCGAGCTTCCTCCTACTGGCTTCACCTTGCGCGGCGCTCCTCAGAACTTACCCGAGCTTCCTCCTACTGGCTTCACCTTGCGCGGCGCTCCTCAGAACTTACCCGAGCTTCCTCCTACTGGCTACAGCTTGCGCGGCGCTCCTCAGAACTTACCCGAGCTTCCTCCTACTGGCTACAGCTTACGTGGCGCTCCTCTGAACTTACCCGAGCTTCCTCCTACTGGCTACAGCTTGCGCGGCGCTCCTCAGAACTTACCCGAGCTTCCTCCTACTGGCTTCACCTTGCGCGGCGCTCCTCAGAACTTACCCGAGCTTCCTCCTACTGGCTTCACCTTGCGCGGCGCTCCTCAGAACTTACCCGAGCTTCCTCCTACTGGCTACAGCTTGCGCGGCGCTCCTCAGAACTTACCCGAGCTTCCTCCTACTGGCTACAGCTTGCGCGGCGCTCCTCAGAACTTACCCGAGCTTCCTCCTACTGGCTTCACCTTGCGCGGCGCTCCTCAGAACTTACCCGAGCTTCCTCCTACTGGCTACAGCTTGCGCGGCGCTCCTCAGAACTTACCCGAGCTTCCTCCTACTGGCTTCACCTTGCGCGGCGCTCCTCAGAACTTACCCGAGCTTCCTCCTACTGGCTTCACCTTGCGCGGCGCTCCTCAGAACTTACCCGAGCTTCCTCCTACTGGCTACACCTTGCGCGGCGCTCCTCAGAACTTACCCGAGCTTCCTCCTACTGGCTACACCTTGCGCGGCGCTCCTCAGAACTTACCCGAGCTTCCTCCTACTGGCTACACCTTGCGCGGCGCTCCTCAGAACTTACCCGACCTTCCTCCTACTGGCTTCACCTTGCGCGGCGCTCCTCAGAACTTACCCGACCTTCCTCCTACTGGCTACAGCTTGCGTGGCGCTCCTCAGAACTTACCCGACCTTCCTCCTACTGGCTTCAGCTTGCGCGGCGCTCCTCAGAACTTACCCGACCTTCCTCCTACTGGCTTCAGCTTGCGCGGCGCTCCTCAGAACTTACCCGACCTTCCTCCTACTGGCTTCAGCTTGCGCGGCGCTCCTCAGAACTTACCCGACCTTCCTCCTACTGGCTACACCTTGCGCGGCGCTCCTCAGAACTTACCCGACCTTCCTCCTACTGGCTTCAGCTTGCGCGGCGCTCCTCAGAACTTACCCGAGCTTCCTCCTACTGGCTTCAGCTTGCGCGGCGCTCCTCAGAACTTACCCGACCTTCCTCCTACTGGCTTCACCTTGCGTGGCGCTCCTCAGAACTTACCCGAGCTTCCTCCTACTGGCTTCACCTTGCGCGGCGCTCCTCAGAACTTACCCGACCTTCCTCCTACTGGCTTCAGCTTGCGTGGCGCTCCTCAGAACTTACCCGAGCTTCCTCCTACTGGCTTCACCTTGCGCGGCGCTCCTCAGAACTTACCCGACCTTCCTCCTACTGGCTTCAGCTTGCGCGGCGCTCCTCAGAACTTACCCGAGCTTCCTCCTACTGGCTACACCTTGCGCGGCGCTCCTCAGAACTTACCCGACCATCCTCCTACTGGCTTCACCTTGCGTGGCGCTCCTCAGAACTTACCCGACCTTCCTCCTACTGGCTACACCTTGCGCGGCGCTCCTCAGAACTTACCCGACCTTCCTCCTACTGGCTACACCTTGCGCGGCGCTCCTCAGAACTTACCCGAGCTTCCTCCTACTGGCTACAGCTTGCGCGGCGCTCCTCAGAACTTACCCGAGCTTCCTCCTACTGGCTACACCTTGCGCGGCGCTCCTCAGAACTTACCCGACCTTCCTCCTACTGGCTACACCTTGCGCGGCGCTCCTCAGAACTTACCCGACCTTCCTCCTACTGGCTACAGCTTGCGTGGCGCTCCTCAGAACTTACCCGAGCTTCCTCCTATTGGCTACAGCTTGCGTGGCGCTCCTCCGAACTTACTCGAGTTACTACCGAGTAACCGAGTTGCCGAGCGGTTCTGGTATTAATAAATTAGGGGCATTAATAAAGAGCGCCTAAATTAAGTCTAAGGTTAGCTTGGCTTAAAATCAGCGGGAGCCATGCGTACAGTACCGCGCAAGCGCTCCGAGTGACTGTCGGATCGACCACCTGCGGCGAGTGCTGGACTCCGCATAGGCGCTCAGACCGCAGACGAAAAAAAAGAAAATTGGTTTTTGTGGAAAGTAAATGGCGCAGTATCTGCCTCGCATATGGGCGGACACCTGAATCGCTCCGTAAGGGAAGAGATAAAAGAGAAACTGAGAGAAGAAAGGAAGAAAGATGTGCCGTAGTGGAGGGCTCCGGCATAATTTCGACCCCCTGGGGATCTTTAACGTGCACTGACATCGCCCAGCACACGGGCGCCTTTGCGTTTTGCCTCCATAAAAACGCAGCCGCCGTGGTCGGGTCTGAATCTCGGGAACTCCGGATCAGTAGCCGAGCGCTCCAACCACTGAGCCACCGCGGCGGGTCAAACTGCGTTTCATCTCAGTTTCATGTCGATGCACCACACTACAGTCGACTGCAAAGCACCACGCGAACCACACTGAAAAAAAAAGACTGAAGCCCAAGTGGGGGCTTCAGCAGGCGGCGGCTAGAAAGGAAGATCAGTTTCATGAAAGCGCACTGGGGGATTCAGAGGAACAGTTAAATGTAGATGACTGTGGTGTAAAACGGCGACAGTCCTGACTCTTGTATCGCGACAGGCGCTCGTGAAACATCAGAAGCGAGTGGCGAGTCAGCGACGATGGTAACGAGGGGGACGATATTCACCGTAATTATTACGCGACTGACCAAAAGTACACTAGACGCTAGGTGGCAGTGCCTACGGCGCCGAATGTCGCCGGATGCTTCTTTTTTTTACTCAGTTTGCGATATGGGGAGTGTTCAAGAAAGAAACTAAATTTAAAACATGATTTCAAAGCAGAGTAATTCTCTTGTATGCTCCATTAATCGGTGAAGGAAGTAAAATAATGCATTTAGATGATTATTGCTCCATATTAATTAAGTAAATGATTCCTCACATGGACTTTAAAGGGCGATGTCAAGCACTTAAACTCCCAATGGGGCTAATTCTGGTTTTTAAGTGTGTGACTTGGTCACGATTGAAGTCAAGCAGTGACGATGATCTCCCTCATAAGACCGTACGTGGTCACTTGGCATAAGGAACAGCTGATGCCGTAACAAAAATAACAGTACTTAAACGGTCCCCAGTCGAACACCTCAGAATCTGAGGCAGACGCTGAATCATCAGGCTTAAGCTGAAGCAATGCTGCCATTTATGTAGGGTTAACCGAAAAGGTTCCAAAAATCGATGAATCAAAGTTGATTTTGCGGAAACGAGGCAGCAGTTTACTCTGTTCCTTATATCCCACGCTACAACTTTAAACGGAAATAAAGGCTTCATTGCGCAAGAGAATATTTGCTAGTCTGGCAGATATACAGCCAGCAGATAAAATTTATGTGCCGACTGTGGATCATCAAATGAATGACGGCACTGGGCAGGGTAGGTGGCCGGGAGCGGCTGAGAGCCACCATATAAAAGTAAGAGAATGATATATACTGTCGAAGATTGGCCACAGCTGGCTCAAGACAGGGCTGATCGGAGGTTAGTGGGAAAGGCCTGTGCGTTGCATTGGGGCGTGATGATGAACTGAAGTTAAACAAGATAAGTAAAAAAATCTTCCGTCGAAGTCGATAAAGAAGGCATATGGACTAGATGGTTTCTATAGCGGCAAGGCGCTTTTCTATAACGCCAAAATGACGGGTTAAAGCAGTCCTGTCTACGCGTTTTCGATTAGTCAGTTCACGCTAGAAAAATCTCAAGGGTAGAAAACGTAGCGCAAAAAAGTCAGGGGCACAGAAAGGCGACACCACACAGCGCAGTGTGGTGTCCTCTTTCTGTGCCCCTGTCTTTTTTGCGCTACGTTTTATACCCTTGAAATGAACCAACAAGCCCAAGTGTCTACCCTTCTAGAAAAATCTGTTCTTGCTACAGAGGCCTGTTTCGGCAGTGCCCTCTGTCATAGGCAGGGAAGGTAAAAAAAATGAACGCACTGGCGCAGAAGGCCAGCAAAGCGCTATTGTTACTTTTCAAAGCTGCTAATATGAGCGACTGCCGGTCGACGTACAGAACCAGGGTGCATTTTCCTTTCAATGGAGGCCCATGGACTGGCAGGGCTCTGTACGCCTTCCTTCTCTCTGGTCTTGCAGTCCCGCTATCCCCGCATCCTGCCCACAGGACAGCGCACGTGGCATTCATCCTAGCGGACGTCCGTCCCTTTCACTTCTTGCCCGCCGTGCTGGCTCAGTGGTTCGGACGATCGGCAAATGAGACGAAGATCCAGGGTTCGAACTCGGCCGTCGCGGCCGCGTTTCGATGGAGGCGAAACGCAAAAGGAGCCCGTGTGCTGTGCGATGTCAGCGCACGCTAAAGATCCTCAGGGGGTCAAAATTATTCCGGAGTCCTCCACTACGGCGTTTCTCATAGCCCATGTATCGCTTCGCGACATTAAATCTCCCAATTTACATTTTTGTGGCGACAGCTACATTACGGTAGCATTTCGAGCCTTCAGCGTGGCGGCGCCGTGGCAGTGGCGGCGCCGCCACCCTGTGGCTGCGACTCCACGCTGTGACGTGGCTGGTCACGAGGTACGGAGCAGCTGCCGGCGGCGTGGCGCCATGGCTGATCACGTAGTTCGCCACCTGGTTGGTCACGTGACTAGCCACGTGGTACGGAGCAGCTGCTGCTGCCGGCGGCGCGGGGCGCCGGCGAAACCGAGCTGCCACAGCTGTGCGCGTGCGCCGTGTCAAGTGGGACGAAGATGAAGAAGGAACGCCAAGCGAAACGGAGCGGCGAAAGACTGACTTTGCAATTCAACTGAGCGAGTTCCACTCGGCCAACTGTAGCTATCGCGTAACTCCAGGTTTAACCAGAGCTAAACCACCGCCAATTTTTTTTGCTCTTCGTTTCTTTGGTTTTTTTCCTGTCTCACACAACCGGAACCTTGTCTGCCGGACGGTGGTTTGCTATAATGTAACTGCCGCGAATAAGTATAAGCGCCACGCCCACGTGAAAGGAAAAGACGATCGCCGGTCTCTCTCTCTCCCAGGGCTCTCAAGCGAACCTCAGTTGACCGAGGACATCCCGCGCAGAGATATGAAAGCGAGTGCGCGCGTTAGGCGCCATGCAGCTCACACGGGCGGGTTGAGCGCGAAGACTCCTCCGAAGCGCTCCCTGAGCAGCGTCGAGTCGTTGCCCGGCAGGAGAGGCGGCTCGCCGAACAGGTCCCCCAGGAAGGCGACTGCGTGCGGCTGCACGTGGTCCAGCGCCGCGCGGAAGGTGCGCCGCACGAAGCGCTCGTCGTCCCACGCCGACGCCGCCTCGGACAGGCCCGGCGCGAAGGAGAGCCGCGAGTCGGCTACCAGGAGCAGCCGCACCTGCGTCCCACGGCCGCGCGGTCCAGACGGAATGAGGGACGCGGCTGGGGCGTATTTCTACGGCTACGCGTATTTTTGCAGCCATATTTGCAACCACGAACCGGCGCTGACAGTGCACAAAACAACATTGGTACCTGGTCTAGCTTGCGGAAGATCTGCGGCCAGAGGTAGCTGGGACAGAGCACGTAGACTCCGTAGTCGAAGATGAGCGCGTACGCCAGGAAGGCGCCCAGAGAAGCTCGCAGGCGGCCCCTGCTCAGCGCCATGTCTTCGTGATTCCTGCGGAACGCGGTCGCGGTCATCCGCCTCGGTGCTGAGAGAGCAGACTTGTGGTTGGAGCACGGGCTGCTGCTGCTGCTCGAGAGCTCTTCGTCTTCACTCAGCAGCGCGTCCACCGCCACATAGAGTTGCCACCAGGGGAAAAAAAGGAAAGGAAGCTCATGTTTAGAACAGCACCGGAAGATTTTGCTTTTAACGCTTCTTTGCGCCCCGCCGCGGTGACTCAGTGGTTAGGGCGCTCGACTACTGATCCGGAGTTCCCGCGTTCGAACCCGACGGCTGTGTTTTTATGGAGGAAAAACGCTAAAGCGCCCGTGTGCTGTGCGATGTCAGTGCACGTGAAAGATCCCCAGGTGGTCGAAATTATTCCGGAGCCCTCCACTACGGCACCTCATTCTTCCTTTCTTCTTCCACTCCCTCCTTTATTCCTTCCCTTACGGCGCGGTTCAGGTGTCCAACGATATATGAGACAGATCTTGCGCCATTTCCTTTCCCCCAAAACCCATTATTATTAATTATTAACGCTTTTTTGCCTTGACTTTTCTCTCAAAATTTATTTGTTTATTATTGTAACTTTCCAAATTATTGATTTCTACCTTCCCTTCTTTGTTTTCTCGATTTTCATACCGATCTCCTCACAATCTCTCAAAATTCGGTATTCACTTTTCCAGATTTATCAATTTTTATTTATGAACCGTTTGAGGTAAGCGTGCAAGGATTTTTTTTTTTTTGGATCTGCACCCAAATCGAACCAATCCCCCACCGTGGGTATGTGCCATTGCTTCATAGGCAACAACAACAAGGTCTTTTAGTAAGTTTTATGTATTGAATTTTCTGACATTCCCTCCCGTTTTTTGTTTTTGTTCTTTCCTCTTTAATTATTCTGATATATTGCCCAAAGCACAACCATCATCTTGGCACCAGTTTACTCTTTTTGGGCTCTCCTCACTGAACCCTGGCCTATCCCCCTTCGTGGATATGTGCCATGTCACTAAGGGCCCTGTCACACTAGCCCGACATGCCGCCGACGCCGACCCGACAAAGACACCAAAGATCGGCCAACCCTGTCGGCCGACCTTGTCTGTGGCAGACCAAGCTGTCACACTAGGCCGACAACGACACCAACTCGTCCGACGACCAGATGTCTTCGTAGTGTGACATGCTTTGACGCCCGCGACGCCGACAAAACCGGTCTGCCGACCGTGTCGTCGCGAGATCGGTCGCTGAGCAAAAACATTCACGAGACACGAACACGATTTCGCTATAGTACTGTTTGTTTATGTTCATAACAAGCTCTGGGATAGATGATGTCCAAAAAGGTATCATTACTGAGGATCGTTGGCCAATGCCAAGGTGCTGGTTGAAGTGATAACTACGATACAAGCAAATTTCATCCTATAGCCGCCTGCTGCTGCTGCTGCTGCTGCTTCGTGCGGCTCGCCTGACGTCTGCTAGATCCGCTGCTGAAGCCGTCGCGGAAATCGAGCATAAGTTTATTTTATTATCGGACAGGTTGGTGTGACTAGAGGAGTTCCTTTATTACTGCGCTGGCTAGTTCCAAAGCTCCCTGAGCTGCGGCATCGATGCGAAACCAGCTAGGCTTAGCTACGAGTACGGCAGCCGGGAAGCAGCGCAGTTCGTCGCCCTGGCGCTCCCGCAGGCGTCGTCGTTGCCGAAAGCGCGGCTGTTGCGCAGGCATGGTGTCGTTGCTCGAATATGGCATGCGGCCTTTCTGATAGCATGGCTGTTTCGTTTTTTTTTTTCTTGTGCGAACGTGAAGTAAACCGAGACTGCTCGCCGGCAGGCCAGCATGGATCCCGTCCGCCGCCGTTATAAAAATCAGCTTAAGATTGTTTTTGACGTAAGCAATAAACGCTGAGACTGGAAAATGTGACAAATGTATCATTTCTGAGGATCGTTGATCAACACCGAGTTGCTGGTAAAAGCAACAACTTTGATAAGAGCAAAATTTCTCGCCAGAATCGCACCGCAAGCTGCCGCTGGCCCGCCGTTGTGGTCCGGCTCGCCTGTCGCCCGCAGCGGTCCGCTAGCTCCGCAGCCGAAGGTGTCGCGGAAATTGACCATAATTTTAGTTCATGGTGCGATTATACTGTTAACAGCCAAGCGATATTAAGAAATATAGCGCAGGCTACTTGCGAAGCGGCGTCCGCTGCGCCAGGCAGCAGCACAGTTCGTCGCCTGGCGGGACCGCGGGCGGTGCCGTTGCCGAAAGCTCGCTACTAGCGCAAGCATGCTTTGTCGCTGCTCGTGTATAGCAGGCGGTCTTTCTGATAATATGGTTATTTTGTCTTTGCTGGTGAGAACTTCAACACCAGGCCAAGCAGTAATCGGACCGCTGCGGGTGGCAAAGCGTACACTTTGAGCTCGAGTGCTTGAGTCGAGCGGCGCAACGATGCTTGCTGCTCCGTGTGTCCCTGCTTGCAGTGGGGCTGCAATGCGCAAGCAGCGACCGGTGCATCGCGCCGGCCGAGTTTTCGCACATGGGTCGCCGGCTTTACTTCTGTCGCGAGTGTAACACTGCGGAGTGCTTCTTATCAGCACCACTGAAGGAGGGAAATTGCTCTGTTCTCCATGGCGTCGTGGGTATGGCAGTAGCTTCGCATTCCAGAGGTTCCGAGATCGAATCCGACTGGCCGGAATTTTTTCTTTTTATTATTTTAGCCTTAAATAATCTCTCCCGTCCTGTTTACCCGCGAGCGACTGGATTTTTTTTTTTTCGAGCCATGCCTTTCTGACCCAGAAATAAGTGCCACTCAGTACTGGGCTGCACTCAATCTATATGTTCATAATCACGATTGTTAAAGAGTGCTTTACTATGGTGGGATTTATTTAAAAGAGTTAGAAATGAAGCGTCCCGGCCCATGAATTTCGCATAGCAGGAAATGACAAAAGAGTGAGAACGAGAAAGGGCCAAGTCGGCGGGAGGTCTCGCACGCTGTCTCGCTAGTGTGACATGGGAGTTGGCGGACCATCGGCCAACTGCCGTCTTGTGGGAGACATGGCGCCGACGCCGACAGTCGGCCGACTGTTTTCGTCGGCGCAGTGTGACATAGAGCCAGACATCACGACGACATGGTTTTGGCAGACCGAGTCGGCCGACTGTTGGCCTAGTGTGACAGGCCCATAAGGCAACAACAACAACAACAACAAGGCTGCAATTAAAACTGTACGAGTACAGAAAATGGACAAATTAGTACACTTCAATTTCTGGCGATTTGAGAGACCGATGTTAAGCCGTCGGGCGAGGTAGCGCGGTATGTTTTCCAGTTAGTCTGGGATGGCTTTTGTTCCTACAAATTTTAGATCGTTAAAACTTAGGTTGAACGAAAACTTGCGTAATCTAGAGTATATTAACGCAAATTGACTAAGTATACACACAGCATTCCAGCTCATGAGGGACGTTATAAGACTAAAAACTGGTTGCTTCTGTATGCACGCACTAATTCAGCATTTACAGAATTCCCACTGAGTGCGGCTTTCATTAGAGCCCTTCAGTACCGAAGATACGTAACTGGCTCTAAGGTCAAGCAGCGCAAATTAAGACAAAGAATTTGGCAATTTTTAAAGAGTTCAATGTAGCGGCTAGCGTGTGCTGAAAATACAGCAGACAGGACTCCAGATATATAGGCAAACATTTCTTACTGTGCAAGAGGAAAGAGACGAAGGAGGCAGCGTACCAGAGGAACTTTCCAGCGCGTACATGCAGAGACACGTGATCTTGTAGCAGCACCGTAACCTTCATTGTGGGCTGCGGAGAATTGAAGAAGCGGCAGCGTGGGCCACGTCCGTCCTCGTGCGCACCGCTCGTGCAGAGAGCATTCTGTTCGACCACGGCATTATGTCGCTTCCCAAGTTTTTAGAGTTATAAGAAAGGCTTTCTTGCTTACCTCCTTTCCTGCTTCACTTCACGCGAACGCGACATCCTACAATTTTCAACCACAAGGATGCCGGAAACATGAGAAGGAGAGAGAGAGAGACAAAGCCTTATAAGCTTTTTCAACGTTGGACGAGTCAGGTGGGCGGACTCCCTAATTCAGGACTCCGGTGGCTTGCGCTTATGTCTCGACCCGTCGGATGTCCTGACGTTGTTCCTACAGACCATTGCTGGTCAGAGCTGGCTTCCACTGCTCGCATGATGTCTGATGCGGTTGGTTGAATAGTGTTCTCACACAACTCCATGAAATGTGGAATAGCATGGGCTTACCGTCGCACCAGGGTAAGGTGGGGTGGTATCCAGAAGGATGGATGAGGCTGTACAAGTACAGGTTGGGGCAGGCGTTTGTCTTTACTAACGCGAGAGCGTTAAAGGCACCGTTCACCAGAAAATCCGGCTTCGGTGTTGTAGGTGTCGGCGTTCAGCGAAAATTCACGGGCATGGCTCGGGCAGGTGGTCCCTGCAGAGATCAACCTAGGAGGCATGTGGACCACAAAGGTCCACCTACCATTGCATGTTGCAGTTAAATTAATGATTGGTCGCTCGGTAAAAGTAATTTGGTGCACACCGCTGCATGGGATCATTTGCCATCGCAGAGCAGTGGCACATCGCTTAGCTGCTGCACCACTGCGCCAGAAAGGGTATGAGGACTCCCAAGGATCTATGAAAGCAAAGTAGAGAATGACCTTATGCATATATGAGAATTAACTCATTACGCGGATGCGTCATACCCTTCAGGCGGAGCTAAGCGTACCCTCTATTTTTTTTTTGCCTCCAGAATGTGGCTTCTTCTGTGGGGAGTTTAATATGGGGAGGGGAATATTTCCCTCTGTTCACTCTTAGAAAAACTAGCCGTGCACCATCATTTGCTGGTAAAGGGGTGAGGTACGTGCAAGAATCCGCTCGGTTGTTAGCTCGCGAGCTAGATCGCTTGCCGTCTCATTGCCTTCAAGCCCTCCATGGTACGTGTCCACGATTTAATGCTATGGAAGTGGTGCAAAGTTTGCGAAAAGCCCGATGGTATGAGCAGGACAGCCGGCGTTTTTAGGAACTCGCCCTGTCGTATAGGATTGACAGGCTCACTTCGAATCAGTTATTGCGTAGACTGATTTACCACGAAAATTATTGTAGTATTCCATTCGAAATGGAACACTAATGACTTAAAATTATTGACACACTAGCTTAGTGTTCCGAGTTTACTATAGTTATGTGCTCAGATAATCCGTAATAAAATACTGAGGAACCTTAAGACTACCATCAACCAGACTAACAGGCGAGTTTTCGGTAAAGACAGTCTACAACAGACCACCGTCACACCATCAATCAGGCGACAGTGAGATGTTGAGAATATAACCAGTATACCTCACATAGCTTTAATAGACTACGAGAAGACGTTACACACTATCTCGCCGTCGGTAGTAGACAGGAACTACATTGCAGGAAAGGCGTAGCACATCTAGGTTGGTTCATAAAGGCATGGTGGAAACTGTTCATCTGTATTGGCTACGTCGTTAATGTGCTGAACATTCCCCCCCCCCCCCATCACGTGCTTCTGTTCTTCAAGCTAAGCAGCGTGCATGGTACACCTGGAGGCTTTCGCGGCTTCAGGAGCCTCCGGCATTAGGCGCTTCCCAAGCAGCACAGGTAACCTGACTAATATTGCAACAGGATGGCTCCATCCTGCTCCTTTCTAGGGCCAGCCTTTGCCAATACGGTTCCAATGCTGGGCCAATTACCTGTGCTGCTGGGGTTCTTGGTTGGACAGCACACCCGATCGCCATTTCAGTTGCTTTAGGAGCCGCCTTGTCCGCTCGATTTCTTTTTTTAGTGTTTGGTAAAGCGCTCAATGTGTCTGAAATCTTTCCTGGTTTGACGCACCACGCTCCTCGCCTGCTCTTTAGCAGCCCTATAGCGTGCGCTCGACGCCCAGAACGAGGGGATCTAAGAGCAGCAACATGCGCGAGAGGCTAACAGTTAGAGCCACTACACATAAAATAAAAGCGGAGATAGGTTGTGGACTAAGACATCGGAAATGAACGTTCTTTTTGCGCATTGGGAAGGAAAGATTCGGAATGTTGCGAATAAGTGCTGCTTTACGCTCGGCTTCATGTTCGGTTTCGTTCCCCGCAGTTTCCGAGAGATGTTCGGCTGGGTTTGCCAAGGAAGGGAGCTGAAAGCATTTCATGCTTAGAAAGCATCTCAGTCAATGGATACATCAGTAGTGACGCAGGGCTTGCGTAATCAGGCCGTGAAAGAGGTACCGGGTGTTTCAGGGAAGTAATTTTCAAAAATAGGATTTTTAAAGGTAAAACTGTGGCTTTTGCATCATCACATCAGAAAACCCTCAAACATATTAACTAGTAAGCTGGTTAACTAATTTCAATAATTAGCACTGTAAGTATTGGTGTTAGGCACCCGACTGCAATTCGAGATTTAAATTATTTTATTTAATTATGGCATGGTAGAGGAATAAAATTTCTCCCTAGTAATGTCGTCAACGTGGACCATTAATGTTGTGCTTTTTGTCTAAATTTAGAGCGTTTAACCGTACTCCAGACCAACCCTGGGTTCTGACCTAATTTTGGAGCGTATTTAAATTGCAAAAGTTGAACGCCTTTTTTATTGACAATAGACAATAATGGGTACTGTATTGTTATGAATCAACCGGCCTTATTTTACAAAGACTCCAATTTATTACGGGGTACGAGTAAATCAAATTTAATCAGGACTAATTGTCCGAAAAACAAAATATTAATAATGTCCAGAGATAAAAATAAGCCCATTCTTAATGTCTTCCGACTTTACTTCGAACACATTCTGATAACTTGTGTAGCTCTACATGTTCCTTGGGGTTATTCCTGAAGATCATTTGCTATGGACGGAAAACATAGATCACGTCTGCTCTAAATTGGCTCATTCTGTTGGTGTTTTAAAGAAACTGGACACAAATTCACCCTTAAAATGTAAATTACGAATTTATTTCTCTCCGTTGCTTTCGCGTGTACAGTCTTGTTTCCCTATCGGAGGACGACTAGCCTAACCGGTCTTGGGAAAATTTTGACACTAAAAAAAGAACTTTACGAATGATTGACACTTCGTTTTTCATTGAGTGCACGGGACAATCTTTTCAATCCTTTTCCAGTCGCAGCTTACTTACCCTCACGGCAGCTTACAATAAGAAAACTATACATTTATGTCAGAAACCATAGGAACGAAGAAAACAAGCGCGCTCTTCAGACCTCGTGTTTAATTGCCCCAACTGAACAAAGGTTTGGGCCCCCTCAGTGCCACGCATCCAAATCTCGCACATACTGTGGCTGCCAAAAATTAATGCACACAATAAACCACAGCTTGAACAACTTCCTTAAAATTACTTTATTGTCGCAGCAAATTATGTCTGATTCCATATGCAAAAAAAGTGTCCATGAATATTTCTGTAATTTCTGTAGCAGGTAATGTGGTTTCTTCTCGATCTCATCAAGTTCATTTATCTTCGCTGCTTTTTCCTGCCTATTGTGCTATGTACAATTCATCATTGTACTTTTTGTTGTCACTATTCCGCTGTATAATGTGTGTATTAGGTGTTTTGCAAATTTCGCAAGGTTGCCGGGCGCTACTGAATGATTTTTTTTTTACACGGGGACGCAGGTCTTTGTCAGATCTTGCTCGACAGCTTTAGCCTGCTCTCCCTCGATTTGCAGTCTGTGCACTGACGAAGCAAAATAATTAAGAAAGGAAGGTTATTTGATTGGTACAGGCTTTGTACAAATGAGGCGTATTCAACCTTACGCCTTGCCAAAGTAGTATAAGCGAGCAACCTTGTGTCTCTGATTGCGCTCAGTAATAAACAGCGATGAATGGATTTCGTTTCAGTCAAAATTAACATCAATCTGTAGACACGAGGAGAGACAAGGTGTAAGGTGAACTTCTTGGATATATACATGACTAGACAGGGTCGATATCTTCTTTGTTGACTGCGTAAATGCAGGGTAGAATTGTTGTGCAAATAGTAAAGCGATGGCTGCGCTGCAGAGACGCTTCCTCGCGGAGGAGGGTCTACGGTGGAACCGCGAATTTGACTATGATGAGTGGAAAAAATAAAATCGCCATTTCGACCAAATTTGCGACTTTCTTATCAAGACTCGTCGGCATTCCTAATTTTCTCCTACATTCCCGTTTCAGTTTCTAAGCCTACGCCTTATGGCACACTCGTCAAATAAAAAAAAAACAATAAAGTGCATAAGCTCAGTTTCATTTTATTCTGTCGATAGTCATTTGCGATTGGCAGCGGCATTCCTCCCAATCAAATATATATAACGCTCTACAAGAATTCAGTCAGTACGGCTAAATATCGGAGGGGGCATTATGCAGTCATCAGAAAAAGGAACGTTCTGGAACTGATATTAAGGTGCAAATATAGATTAATATGCTTGTTACCAACACTACTCGTGAATTTAACACTGCTGCATTCGTCCGGCTTTCTAAATCTAATGAAACATGTACACTAGCTACTGTCACTATCCAATCAGCACTATACTTCATTTTGACAATTACTGTTACTGGAGTTCATAGCTCTGGTACTCTCACTTCGGACTTCAGTGACCTTTGCCCTGTATTCATGAGCTATCAGAGTAAAGTGCAGAAACAAGGGTGCGCAAGGAGGCTATTATAGTTCAATTCATCGCCGAGGATACTTTAGGATCGTTTAAACGAGGCATGATTGCTTGTGATTTGTCTACAGTCCTGAGCAAAACAAATGCGAATGATGCCTGCAGAGAATTCATTAAAATATTTGTGAATAAATATGCAAAACGCTTTCCGTTGATAACACTTAAGCCGTCGGGGAAAGCCAGAAAACCATGAATAAACCGAGAACACTTAAAATTGATCAGAAAGAAAAACCGTCTTTCTCGTTTTTTTCTCCGATCACTCTGTGAAGCTGCGCTAAAAGAATTTTAAAACCAAGGAATCAAGTAAACGCGGAGCTTAAGCAGGCGAAGGCTTCGTATTACGAAGAACTGCTTTCAGATATTAATAGACAGCATACTGGTGCTGTATCGAAAATTATAAATAACGTCCTTGGGTGTGATGGCTACCGTTCAATTCTGAGAAAAATTACTATAAATGGCTGCGAACTAGCACATACCAGTACTTTGTAAACTCTACGACACCGATTAGATACATTCATTACTCCATTAGATACAGTTTCCCCAGCTTATAATAGTTTTGAAAGCATATTTCTTGACCTTACAGCTGATAATGCAATATATAGCACCTTAATGGGTCTAAACAAAAGTAGATAATTGGACACTGACGACGTTCAAATTAAAGTGCCTAAATAGGAATTAGAATTGCTAACATCTACCCTTAATCATATTTTAATCCGGCATTTGGGCTAGATATATTCCCATCTGATATGCAATGTGCAAGGGTTTCGATATTATGTAAATGTAGTGAACACAATCTTGCGTCCAATTACCGGCCAATTTTCGTATTCCAAGTATTTTCCAAGGGGTTTAAATAGTTTTCTCTTCTCTTGTTATAAATATTATGACAAGAAAAGTAATTTAACATATTCACAGTATGGTTTTAGAAAGGTTGGTTGACTGAGGCTGCCTGGCTAACCCTGAAGAAAAAAAATTGGAAAATATTGTTGATAATTTTTTAGAGCCGGAATTTTTATCGATTTCAGCAAAGCGTCCGACTGCATCGAACACAATATTCTCATTAATAAACTTTCATCGCATGGGATTCTTAGAACAGCTTTGGCTTTTTCTTCAGTCCTACGTGGAAAATTGGCGCCAGTGTGTATGAATGAACAACCAAAGGGCATATCTCTTACCAATACCAAGTGGCGTACCACAAGAAAGTATTTTCGGTACCCTTTTATTCAATGCCTATATAAATTATATTGTCAATATCGAGACCTCAGTTCAATTCGTGACTTATGCTGACGATAGTACCTTACCTATTCCTGACTAATATCAGTCAGCTAGTCTCAATATGCAACCATATCCCTAATTAACTATCAGCATGGACCACTGTAAATCAAATTCAGGCTAACCCAATTAATTCCAAAGCCGTTATCTTTCGTGCTAAGAATAAAGTAGTTCATCCGCTGCATTCACTCATTTTTCAAAACCAGCACACAGAAATAACTGAAGAGCATAAGGTTCTCGCTGTAAACTTTTCTTCCCACCTTAAATGGGATGTTCAATATAGCCTCCTGTATTTCTAAAAAGCTCTCTATTGTTAGTGGTGTAATCTCACGACACCGTAAATTCCTTCTTGTAAGCGCTAAACCATAAATATACTATGTTCATTTTTTTCTCACGTCATCTACTGTACTCTGGTATGGGCAACTAAAACAAAAGTGAACAAGGTTGCCCTCTTTCAATAAAAAATTATCCGTTTCATCGTAAACTTTGAACAAACACCGAGTATCAATAGCAGAATAGCATCGCTCAATATTATCCGTGTGGACAGTAGCTATGAATTTCGTTTGTTGCAAATAATGTACTTTTCTTCCGAAGGTGTAAGTAATTTCTTACGACAACTTGCAGCTCTTGAACGTCACTGACATTTCGTCTCTACCGCAGTTTAGAACCAATTACAAGCTACAAACCTTGGCTCATAACCTTTCATTTTTTCTTAACAAATATAAAGACACTTCTGGATTTAGTCCAAAACAATTCAGAACTTACTTTATGCAAATTAAATCTGTGTCCTTCCATCAGCTATTACTTCAGTTATTATCCCAGTCTTCGCGAACTATTCTCATATTTTTGAACTGTTTCTATTGCGTTAATTAGTTACAAACCTTTCGTTAGCTTATTTTTGCTGTGTTACACTGATGTATGCGTTGTATAAATTCTTATTGATATCTACTTCAAAGCCTCCCCGGTGGCTCAGAGGTTATGGTGCTCGGCTGCTTACCCGAAAGACGCGGGTCATTTCCCATTTCAGATAGCGGTTGCATTTCGATGGAGGAGAAATTCTGGAAGCCCGTATACTGTGCAATGTCAGTGCATGTTGAAGAATCCCAGGTGGTCGAAATTTCCGGAGCCCTCCACAACGGCGTCCCTCATATCCTTAGTCGCTTGGAGCCTTCAAATCCCACGAAATAAAATGATGTCTATGTCTACTTCTGTACTGTTCATGAATTGTTATTCCGTTCTGTTTGCTGATGCCATACCATGTAATGGTTTCCTGGGCCTTCGACAAGCTGTTTGTGCAGCTTTTAGCCCAGATGACGATCCAGTTGCTGGAAAATAAATTTTATATGATTTGATTTGATAAATGTCAAGAATAGAAGTAACAAATAACGTAGGCCCGGAACACATTCCAGAAAACCTTTTATTTGACTTCTCGAAATCCACACTTGGCATGATTGACAATAACATATTGGAGCCGATTGTATGAGTACTCATGAACCCATTTATTACCGTTTGTTTTTATATCGATAACATTCATTTTACTTACAAGTTGGTTACAGGGCACGTGCTCGAATGCCTTTGAAAAATTTATAAGATAAAGTATTTTCTTACTTCTTCAAACAGCGCGAAAGACACGGACCACCACCAACTAGCCAGCACATATACTTGTGTAAGGTAGTTTGTTAAGCTCATATATATATGTATTAATGAAGAGGCAACTTTACTTCTCAGTTCACATGGCAGCGTCTGACACAGCGTCACCGCAGTAAGCCAGGTAGATCGTGTCAAATAATGTGCTTATGAGCTATATTACAGCGGATATATGTTCTAATAACTTATATATCTTAAGCATGAGTTCATTAGGGTCAATAATGAGTCATGCCGCTTATGCCATCCCCTCTACAAGACTTGCATGCGCAATTCGTTCCTTGGGTATTTCTCTAGTGTGTGTGTGTGTGTGTGTGTGTGTGTGTGTGTGTGTGTGTGTGTGTGTGTGTGTGTGTGTGTGTGTGTGTGTGTGTGTGTGTGTGTGTGTGTGTGTGTGTGTGTGTGTGTTTGTGTGTGTGTGTGTGTGTGTGTGTGTGTGTGTGTGTGTGTGTGTGTGTGTGTGTGTGTGTGTGTGTGTGTGTGTGTGTGTGTGTGTGTGTGTGTGTGTGTGTGTGTGTGTGTGTGTGTGTGTGTGTGTGTGTGTGTGTGTGTGTGTGTGTGTGTGTGTGTGTGTGTGTGTGTGTGTGTGTGTGTGTGTGTGTGTGTGTGTGTGTGTGTGTGTGTGTGTGTGTGTGTGTGTGTGTGTGTGTGTGTGTGTGTGTGTGTGTGTGTGTGTGTGTGTGTGTGTGTGTGTGTGTGTGTGTGTGTGTGTGTGTGTGTGTGTGTGTGTGTGTGTGTGTGTGTGTGTGTGTGTGTGTGTGTGTGTGTGTGTGTGTGTGTGTGTGTGTGTGTGTGTGTGTGTGTGTGTGTGTGTGTGTGTGTGTGTGTGTGTGTGTGTGTGTGTGTGTGTGTGTGTGTGTGTGTGTGTGTGTGTGTGTGTGTGTGTGTGTGTGTGTGTGTGTGTGTGTGTGTGTGTGTGTGTGTGTGTGTGTGTGTGTGTGTGTGTGTGTGTGTGTGTGTGTGTGTGTGTGTGTGTGTGTGTGTGTGTGTGTGTGTGTGTGTGTGTGTGTGTGTGTGTGTGTTTCGCTAATGTGTGACTTTCACGAAAATTAGTGAAGTGTTAGAAATGTATATACCTTTGAAGTTTTAGGAGCTTGGCACTTTTTGAAACGGGGCAGAAACGTGGAGGCTAACGAAAAGAGTTCAGCTTAAGTTAAGGACAACGCAGCGAGCCATGGAAAGAAAAATGATAGGTGTAACATTAAGAGACCGTAAGCGGGCAGAGTGGGTGAGGGAACAAACACGGGTTAATGTCAGGCAAGTCGAAATCAAGAGAAAGAAATGGGCTTGGGCAGGGCATGTAATGCGAAGGCAAGATAACCGCTGGTCCTTAAGGGTAACGGACTGGATTCCAAGAGAAAGTAAGCGTAGCAGTGGGCGGAAGAAGGTTAGGTGGGCGGATGAGATTAAGAAGTTTGCATGCAAAGGGTGGATGCAGCTGGAAAAGGGTTAATTGGAGAGACATGGGAGAGGCCTTTGCCCTGCAGTGGGTGTAGTAAGGCTGATGATGATGATGATGATGATGATGCTTCAGTGCAATTGCAAGCATGCTCACTGCGTTCCTTTAATAACCTCATCTTCACTTAATTTCTCAAACCTGTGGCTAGGCCCGTGAGCAAACACACAGATGTAATGAATTTTATTAGTAAGTGTAAAAAGACACACTATGGAAAATTCACAGTGACTTCTCCCCAAAGATAGCTAATAGATATTACACTGCGTAATAACGCACGTCGCTATAGCCTATCAGGCGCCAAGACCACATTGGTATGGGTCACTGCGTGAGTGTCACCTCGTTATTTTGCATGTTCAGTTATAGTAAGCGATAAAACGTTTTAGGATTACGTTATCCTTATTCACCTCAAAGCGTTACCTTTTGATTGAGCTGCACGAATGAGCGAGCAGGTGTTTAGAGATCTCCTTTAGTCCATGTAACTGTGAGATTTACACAAGCGCCTCGGCGGTTATCGCTACCACGGTTCTCATTCAATGTATGGTTTTAAGCATGCAGCTGTTTGAAAAGCATAAAACTGCGCAAGGACGATACTCAAAAGATAAGAGGGCAGGGCGCTAGTCCCGTATTCTTCTCTTCGGACTCTCTTCTGCGTCTCGTCCTCACGCAGTTTTATGCTTTTCAAATTATGCCGCACCAACTGCACCTCATTTTACGCTCCTTAAATGCACTGGTGGGAGTTTGGTTGTATTTTCCTGTTGCTTTGCACGCGTGCGCACGCGCAAACGCTTTGGAAGGGTATTTGTGTTGATCGCTTTCACCCAATTAAACAGTTGTGAGAACTTCTGTGTTTTCGTGTTCACTTCTGTCTTCTTCCATTTTATTATGTACACTTTACTCAATTTAACGCTCACTTCAAAGTACGGTTGTCGGGTACGATCAATCTCTCTTTTGCATGCATCACTGAGAAGCACACAATTAAGCATTTCGTGTCCTTGCTGAATCCATATGATCATTTTTTATCATCCTTGTCGCTTTGTTCTGTAATGAACTGCCCCCCCCCCCCCTCCCCACTGTCAGACTATATTCCGATATTCACTGCAGTTTCGAACCTACACGCACTTTCTTTTTAAAGCTGCACCCCCTTCGGTGGCCTAGTGACTGCACATGACGCATAGATCCTGAGAGTGAGGCCGTCGGTTCGATCTCTGCCACGGCGACTGCATTGCGATGGAGGCCAGATGTAAAAAAAAAAAGGAAAGTGCGCGCACTGACACAGCGGTGTTTGTTAAAGAACTGCAGGCATTTTCATCTGAAGCCCTGTATCAAGATTTTCGCCCCAGAACCGACAGCATGAAGTTGACAGGTAAATATTCATTTGTAAGATTTTCGAAACCTTGAAATAGTTTCATCGCATTTCAAAGGAGTAACAATCTAGAAGGCGTTTAAATGAAGACCACCGCTTCCACTATGTGCGACACCACGAAAGACGCTGAAAGAGACAGGCTAGCGAGTTTCGTTTCGGACTTCCCCATCGAGTGGTCGCGAAAACCAATTGCCTGCCCGTAAACCTCTTAGCCACTTCGCAAGCACAACTACGTAATATGCGAGTGGTGAGATAAGACAGGACGGCATTTTTCAGAATCTGCGCAACACGTTCACACGAAAACACACAGAGGAGCAGCAGCAAGGATGACGCATCGAACACGAGGGCAAGCGATCGCCTAATCCGAGCGAAAGTCCGCCCATTTTCTACGGCCGTCGGGGGAGAAAAGCGTTCGCACGACCTCCGTTGAACTTTGACCCAGCCTGGTGTGCACTCCCCGCCGAGGGGAGAGCAGGGATTCGGTTTCCGAGCGCCCTTCGCTGCACCCTCCCGATTCACCACCGCGGCCGCCCCCCTCTCCAGTACACAGGTTCCGCCTCCAAGCGCAAGTCGCGTGCAGTGCGTCGAATATTCGACCGGGCGCAGCGGTGGCGAGGGCGCACCCTGCCAAAACGCAGATACGGCGCGTCCCAATATCGCTCGCTAATCAAGACACACGCACGCACATACCCCTTACAAAACAAAGAAGCGCTCTCGAGCGCAGTTTGCAGCATGCGTAAAGCAATCGCGGGCGGTCTGCATCAGATCGAAGGGCTATGAATAGAGCGCTATCCGTGGCCCATGGTGTAGTTTCTGGTGACATCGTCGAGCGCGTGAACTGCCGTTGTATCCGCTAGACTTCAAGCTGTATCTTTAAACGGTGCAGATCATAAGCGGGAGAGGCCATCACTCCACTGTAGTGCGGATGTGGGACTGTGCACATGAAAACCTCGATGATGCTACGAGTGACTCTCTACAGCGGAAGGAAGGACGGCGCAAACTGTGTGTCCACCACCAGTGCTTCATTAAGGTGTGCATGCCCATTCCCACCAACCGCTTTCCGCTAAAAGATGACACACTCTACAAACAATTCTCAAAACACACAAACTTGATAGCGGTCGAAATATGAGAACTGTCAGCAAGCAGGGTTTGTTTCCATTTCAAGCTTATGATACTCCCATACGTCGTAACTAAAGATCATTAAAGTCAAAATTTACTACAATAGGATTCGGAGCCCCGAACAAGCAGCAGCGGAAAGCACGGTATTTCTTCAGAAGTCAACAAAATATTAATAGGCCAAGTTTCGCGCTAACTGCACAGCTGTCAGTTTCTAGCACTTATTATCTACGAAGCGCAAGCAATCCCTACCAATAATTGTAGCGTTTCATATTTTAATAACCACGCGTGCGTTGCGGACTGTGATTGCGTCAGCGCTGTCACAAGCGCGCCTAGCACACAGCCAAGGCGCACTCGAACGATGCTGCAGGGAAATAGACGAGCCGCGGGCGCCGCGCATTTTCCCGGGGAGGAAAGCCAGTTTCCAGACGCGGACGGCGACCCGCAGTGAAGATATTCTAAATCTGCCGTTTTTCTTACGTAAGAAAAGTACTTTAACCAAGGAAAGCGAGGCAGCTCACAGGAACAGGGGGAAAAGAAGAAAGACGAGGATAGTGGCCCATTGAGGAACCGCTATTTCGTCGGGGTCGCTTTTGTCGCTTGATTGATAGCTTCCTCTCTGAGGTTATTTGTTCCCGCTTATCTTACTGCTTTCGCGTTGCGTCCCATCTACGACGTACTTCCTTATTTTTACCGAATTTCACTGTTTTATTTAGTCTTTTTTCTATTTTTCTCGTCCCGTTATTGCATAATATTTGGCAACCCTCGCTTGGCATCTCTCTGTAAGACTTAAGAAAGAAAGATTCTCCGTCTTCGCGTTATTTCACTGCTTTCTCGGGCAGATAATTTTTGGGATAAATAAAAAGAAAGCAAACTGTGCGATGAAAGAGGGGGTGGCGATGATGTATGCGCAGCGTGTTCGAAAGATACAGTCCCCGGAGGCAGCGCTGAAGGCTGGTAGGGTTCGCATGACCGCCATTATGGATCTCTGTGATGGCGGCACCAGCTAAAAGCCGCAGGAAGCGCGCAGTGCGCCTATACAGCAGCGAGATCGGGCCCCGAAGGTAGAAGGTGCTCGCGCTGGCCGCATTGCGTTGGAGTGGCGTTCAGGTATGCGAACCCTCGGAGCTCCACCTGCGATGAGGCGGCAGTGGCGGCGCCCCAAGAAGCTGCGTTCATCCACATGTTGCGGGACCAGGACATCCGCTCTAAATACAAACTCGGGGGGGAGGGGGGGGGGTGCTTTCTCCTCTTTGCCCGGATCCTTTGTAGTTGTTCTGAGACAGAGGCGCTTTGTTGCTTTCTCCGCGAGGGTAGAGAACAGCTGCGGAACTCTGTCGGATTTCTCGTGAGAACTTGGAGAGAGACGAAAATACTCGTCGTTTCGCAGTTCGTGCATGTGAGTCAATTTCGTCAGAAACAACACGAGAGCACAGCGGCAGCCCACTTTTGTTCGGGCTATTCTGAACAGTTGATACTGCTCCTTCCTTAAAAGAGCGATTCGGGCCTGTTGCCTTTATTTTTTGTAATCATTATTACGTTCCATAGCAGGTACGTGACGATAAGTATATGTCCAATTGGTATGCAGTTAGAGAACTGCATCACAGTCTCGCTGTAGTATGCAAGCATTTCACACTTCAAAAACATGAAAATCCTGTTTGATCCGCGTTCGAATCGTAAGATTTCTGGTACTCGAAAAGTGTCCGAAGCTCATCTCTGACACCTCTAATCCTCGCCCCTGTCAATGTGGGGCAGTTGAACACAGGAGTATGTATTGGATTGCAAAACATTTATTTCGTCAGAAGGTAAAATGCAGATGGCCCGTGCTAGGTGGCTATCAGTCCACGGCTGACAGTGACCTGAGAAGCCCATTCAACGGCCCAGGTTTGTACGCCCAGGTCAGAGCTGTCCAACACGGCCTCCCATTGCTCGAGACTAGAAACTTGTATTAGGTATGACGGTGGCGGCCCCTCTTTACAGTTACACAGTATGGGATCGTAAGTGGCTATTTCGCTGCATAGTGTACATTACAGGCCGTAATAACCGGGATATAATTTTGATAGTAAGTAAGGAGTCATGGAGGGTAGCGTCTGGAGTCGCCTCCAGGTGGTCTCCTGATGCTCATCTAAGGTCTTGTCTGGAGGAGGGAATATCCTCCTTCCGTGTGCGGCAGCTTATAAAGGACACGAGTCTACATCTGCTAGCTGTAGATTTGTGCGCCGTGAGGAGGCTACTTTCACGCCCCAACTGTCGGAGCTTTGAAATACATTAGAAACCACGAGATAAACCGAGAGGCGCTCACCTCAGGCAATTCAAGTTTTGTGCACGCCGGACACCCAGTCGCTCTTGCGAGTGCCATTTTTGACAGCTCCACTTGTGCTAAGATCCTTTTTTGTTATCAGCGCCCACCTTCCAAAGTGTACCTCAGTTATAGGCGTCAACTTGTCTACGAATATCAGCCACGTAGCCTAATAAATGCCCAGCTTCGGCCACCCGCAAACTACATTGCAGTAGCGCTGCAGCATGTGAAAGATGCATCGGCTCTCACGCTGAGACGGATGAGTCGGATCCCCGCCTTTGCTCTCCATCCGCAAAGAAATGTGTCAACTTCGGAGAAGCGCATGCCGCTACCTTACCATCCTGTCCTCGCTGCCAACAGTGCAGATCAATAGCAGCATGTGCCGCAAAACACTCATCCTGAAGGCAGCGTTCAGGGCAGCGGATAATCACTTGAGTCCTCCAATCCTGCCTAAGATAAACCGAAGAAACTAAAAGCCAAAGAAAAATTCGAGAAGGACAGTGAGACACGCACACGTTCTCACAGACGGGCCTGCAGCATTCAGAGCGTTGAACGCAACCACTCCTTCTTTTCCACTGGAGCCCAACATTCAGCGCAGCCGTCCGAAGTCGGTAACGAGTACATAGGCGGATACGGGTGTGGACCGCAGTAACTCACATTTCTCCATGTGATTGTTCACATGACGCTAGCGCTGCTTGCCAACATAAAACTGCAGCGGTAGGAAACTACACAGTAAAGCACACTTATAACGAATATTACCGTCACGCTGGTTGCGTTCGTTTCATCCGAGGTTCGTAGTAAGTGCATTTCCTATATTACAGATATAAATACAAAGCAAGACGCAAGTTGCGTTTATTTTTTTAAAAGCTCGTAGTATGCATTTGCTTCTTCATAGTAGACCCTATCATGATGCTTTCCAAGCTCGGCAGCGTGGTCACGTGCTCCTCGCCGAGACACTTTCTTCTAACAAGCTGCTTTAAGGATACGATATGACTAATCGTGGTTTAAGTGTTCACGGCAGCTGGTGCTAGGTCTGTCTCCTCCTTATCATCTTGGCAGTATTCTTGGCAGTTGGGAAGTGCTTGTTCTTCACGTACAGAAGATTCGTCGGTGTATGGCTCTGGGGTGTCGGCATCATCACCAGCGCAAACCAAGTCAACCTAAACGACTTCATATCCCGCCAGCTTGGCATGAATGACACATTGCAACAAATCCAAGTGCGCCTGAGCTCATAGTTGTGCGAAAGCGTGCCCCCTCCTTCCCGGGTGAATAGATCCTACCACAATGAACCAATTTGTGACACACATCACAGCAGTTAGTCCCAACCAAGCAGCTTTAATAATTTTCATGGTGGCGAACAAAGAGGTCCTAACCGAGACTTCAACACCTGCTCTTTAAATTGTAATCAGTACACGCTGTGACGCGCCGGCAGGCAGGGCACCTATAGAGCACGTTAATGTTGTCCATTATAGAGTGTCTGGTTCTTCGCGTTGCATTCGGTAGCAAAAGAGTTTGGTCATGGCAGCCTTATGGAAGACAGGACATGGTGCTTCCCTCAGTTGCCAAGCACGAGCAGGAACTCGTTTTTTTTTTTGTCATGTATTGCTCAAAGTGAACAAACCACCCAGCGAACAGTCGCCCGTCATTCCTATGGTCCTCTCTTAAAGTAATCCTAGTAGCACACTCCTCAAATAAACACAAGACATTTGTCATTAGGCCTTTGCGTTGTGCCTGTGTGTACGAGAGCGTAACTCGCAAACCTCGGGATGCGAGACTTGCCGATGACAAACGGCAGCCGCCGATCACTGCTATCCGCGCGCGTGTACAGCAAGGTGGTGACGCCCAAACGTCGCCTTCTGAGGCATGCATTTCGACGACCGCGTCTGGTAAGCGCTTTCATCTGCATTGTACACATCATGCCTCTATTGATACTGTTTTCTCTAGCCACAACGTTCTTTCCAAGGAAAAGGAGGGATGACGTCACGGGCACTGGGAGACGCAGGAAGCGTGAGGCTTTCGGCGGCGGGGCCGAGTTTGTCGCGCCTCCTCGTTCGCTACAAGCAAGTTGTGCGCTCACGCTTGTTCGCTGTACCTTGGACGCATTGTCATTGCCGTAATACATATTTCCACGGTGGCACTACTCTCGTTCGCAATAAGCGAGTGTTCGTTATAAGTGCGGCCCTTGCAATTGGGCTAGACTGTACCCTCTAGCAAGCACTATTTATTTCGTTTTTGAGCCTGTAATAAGAGCAGCTGCCTCAAGTTGAGCTCCACAATAATGGCTTCAAAATATTTGCGCGTTTTAATGTACTGCCAATGTTCTATGATTTAATCTTTAAGATCTTCACCACCGGACACCAGATAATCCGAACACAGTTCCATTTGTTCGAGCTGCACTGGGCATGCGCATAACCTATTCTCCCTGGAGTAGCATACTAGGCTAACAACCGGGCAGACCTCTCCTGTATTTATTAAAGCCTCTCCTCTCTCTCACTGTTCTCCTTATCACGGCATGCACAAACATCCTCTGTGGCTTCGTTGCATGTGCACGGGAAGGGAATGTTGACTGGGCTCCAACTGGTCTTGGTGGCCTAATTAATAGTGCGACGGAGAATTGTGCAGTCTTCGTTATTATTAACGGGAAGAATACGACTGCAGTCGTCAGATATGCGTGTCTGCCGACGTTATAGGCTCCTAGGCACATCTTAAAAATCCGATCGTAAATGTGTGAAGGTTCTGTGATCATTTGCAAAGCTTTTAATTATTTCAACTTAAACGAATGGTTTCTACGTGGTACATCGCGAGACATCTTTCCAGTTTACATGATCATAGGAAAGCACTTGGTTAGCCTCCAGTTGACATTGACCTTACACCATAAGTCGCTGTGCTCACCGTTGCAACTACAACGTTCGATTGAGAAGGAGCCCTCAGGCTGACAAGTGTGGCAGTGACCATATTTTAATTGGCTGACTGTCCCCGCAGCCATAGCAAAATGTGAGTGCATCGGGTTGTCTGTTGAAACGCTCCTGGCAAACATATAGTTGGCGGAGACAGTCTGCGTGACAAATGTTTTTGCAACGCATCGAGTTAGAGCTCAAAATATATTACAGGACAGTGCAGGTATCTGCAAGCCCATTTGTGCCGAAAATCAAATATCGCAGCCTAGTCCCTGCCCAGCGCAGGTCTCAGCGCCCGGTAGATGGCCCCTAACCATGCGTTTAACGCATTTTGGGCATAGATGCCCTTCATCATCATCATCATCATCATCAGCCTTACTACACCCAGTGCAGGGCAAAGGCCTCTCCCATGTCTCTCCAATTAACCCTATCCTTTGCCAGCTGCATCCACCCTTCGCCTGCAAACTTCTTAATCTCATCCGCCCACCTAACCTTCTGCAAGAGGACCGGGGTTCAAATCCTGGTGCCGCGCAATTCTCCACCCGGTTTAAAATAAAATCCGCGTGTCGATGGAATTGCATAACCAGGCCTGGAGTGCGGCCTGATCTCGGTGACCAGAACCGACAACGCACTCTCTCACCAGAGCAGGATTTGGCCACCCTGGTGTAGTACTTGGCCACAACCTTCTATGATCAAACCAATTAGATGCCCTTACGGCATAACAAATCATTATCATCATTACTTCCCAGCGCTTCGAGGTCTAGTCAGGAGTAAGAGAACCTTTCAGAATCATACTTAACCTGCTTTCGATGGTCACTCCAAAAACTTAGAAAGACGCAATGGCACCGGTTTGCAGAGTTGACTGGAGCCGGAACAGCCACGTAATTGGCGCAGCACAATGCGCTGCGCCGCTAAGCACATACTGGTGCGCGAGTTGGTTTGACATTATTGCTTCGCAGTTGACGCGGATGTTCCGGTTCCAGCCAACTCAGCTCCGTGAAAGCTATATAACTTTCCTTTGTAGCCGTATGGCTGCGCTTATGTGGATGCTAATGAGCAATTACTCCTTTATTACAAATCCACACCATATTGTAGGATTCCCATTAGCATTGGCCAAACACCGTTCCCAATTCGAGTTGTTGATTAGTTCGTTCTCTCCCGTACCATTTGGTAGCCGTCCCGGTTTGCACAGTTGGTCCCGGGTTCAAATTATGCACCAGCCCGAATTTTTTTCAGCCATGGCGTCTCTCTGCAGGCTGTGTACTTTCCTTTGTAGCCGTATTGCTGCGCTTGGGTAGATACTAATGAGTAATAACTCCCTTATTGACACTCATATCCAAGTAGCGCTAAAGCGGGAGGCAACATCATCCTCAGCTGCATTCTATCTACGTACGCTGCATTTATATTTCATTTAACCGCGTCCTGCACCAGCTAAGGCCGCCTAAGTCACCGCAAAGTTCTTACATTTCATCTGCCAACTGGAATCTGAGCCGTCATCAGCACTGTTTGCCTTCCCTAGCAATTACACTCCGTTAACCACAGGGATCATCTGTCATCTGTTCGCAAGACGTGCCCTACCCATCTTCATCCCTAGTCAGTGTCCCTGGGTCTAGCGATGTGGAAGGAATTAGGATCAAAGCCAATGCGATCTTCACTTCAGAGTTCTCGAAATGCCTGACGCTCCCGTATCACTGTTCGGAGGTAACAACTGCTGGTTTAATGCCGCTTCTTTGCAGGAGACCTGAGTTGTGAACAGTTGGGAATAAGCGTTAGTGGAGAATACCTTTGTAATCTGCGATTCGCTGATGACATTGCCGTGCTAAGTAACTTAGGGGACGACCTGCAGTGCATGATCAGTGGGTTCGACAGTGTTATGCCCGTCGTGCCTTCCAGCCTAAGTGGATTAAGACGCGGACTCCCGCGGCCAGAATTTCCGGGAAACCTTCGTGAAGGAAACCTTCGGGAAGAAACGCTGCTGCAAGCACTGGCGTTCGCGGAAGCAGCGGCAACAATGACGGTGTCAGGTGGCTGAGTCGGCCCTTGGGACGCCGGACGGAGTGATGCTTTCAACTGTCACGCTGGGAATGATAATTGGTAGACGGCTGCGACTTCGACAGAATTCTCGTGTTTCGGGCAACAGGCGGGGAAGTGCAAGGTCTATCATTCCACTGCTGGGAAACGGCTGAACATTCAGTTCCCACGAGGGCACTGACCTAGCAGCTCTAATGACATCGACGTGACAGTGTGCAAGGAATGTCTTTTCCCCTTTTCTTTGACGAACTGTGAGAGCATCAGCACCGCCATCCATCCGTGGGCGGTACCACCAGTGTCTACGCCTGCTCGTTTGCTTGGACGGGCTGCTGGTTTGGTACCGAGGAGACTCCCGTCTGCTAAGAAGCTACCTTTAACTGAGAGGCATTCTCAGTTGCTCTTACTTGCACATCCGGAGCCCTTCAAAACGGCGTCCCTCATAGCCTGAGTCATTTTGGGACGTTAAACCCCTATAAACCAAACCATACCAAAGCAGCATATGAAAAACCAAAATTCGCTTTTCATATAAATAGTCTGTATAAAGTTTTCCTTGCCTTTTCCCTCGTAACCACGTCTCCAACTTCCTCGCCCCTCTCCAGCCCGACCATGCTACCTGAGTATCAACAACAGGCGAAACAAAACGGTGGGTCTAAAAAATAATGCGCAGAAAACTAAAGAAATGTTCAATAGCATCGAAAGGGAACAGCAATTCAGAGTTGGTAGAGAGGCGCTGGAAATGGTAAAGGTCTACTTGTGGCAGGCAGTGACCGCAAATGCGGATCACGAGAAGTAAAAGGATAAGAATAAGGTGGAGCGCATCTGGCAGGTTCTACAAGATCATGAATGGCAGTTTACCAGTATACCCCAAGGAAAAAGTATATAACAGCTGCATTTCGCCCATTTGGCGGAAACGTACTTGTAGGCAAACGAAAAGGGTTCAAATTTAATCGAGGACAAAGCGGCGAGGAAAACTATAGGTGTAACGTTAAGAGACAAGAAGAGAACAGGGCGGGTTAAGGAACAAACGGGAGTTAATGATATGCTAGCCGCAATCAAGAAGAAATGGGAGTGGGCAGGCCATGTAGTGCGATGGCAAGATAACCGATAGTCGCTACGGTTAATGGGCTGAATTCCAGAAGAAGGCAAGTGTAGCGCACGGCGGCAGAAAGTTCATGGGCAGATGAAGTACGGAAGTTTTCGGGATAAGGTGACGGCAGCTGAACCGGACCGGATTAAATGGAGAGACATGGGAGAGGGATTTGTCAGTCTTATATATTACAACATAGTTGTCAGGTATTAATAGTAAAAACTACGCACAAAAATTTACTAAGAGCTAATAATCACAAAACAGCAGAATCGATGATTCAGTGGGCGTAGTCAGGCTGATGATGATGATGATGACGACGACGACGATGTTACACATTGCCTTCAGGCACGACCAGTAAAAACTGCACAAAAAATTCACTAACGGCACATGACCACAAAAAGAGCGGATTCAAGTGAGGGCCTGCACCAAGCCAGGTATCTCCCTTCAAGTCTAAGTGTAGGCCAAAGTACGCACCAAGAGGGATTTGGGTCAGCCTCAGACTGAGAACTATCATGACCACGCAGTATCAGGTCAGAACCTGCACCAAGCTAAGTGCCTCGTTTTCGCTCATCGCAACGTGTCGCCGAGTCAACGAACCAACGCGAACACTATCCAAGGACAACAGCATCGTTCATCGTAGGTGTGTTAGGGCTGAGAAGTGCGCGCTACCCCGCTAAATTCCTCTTGCAGATGTCTGTACAGGCCACTAAAGTAAAAATTGTAACAGCAGAGCAGGGTGCCTGGATAGTACCTATACTCCGCGGACAGTGCGTTTGCGTTGAGCACCCCGGATTAAAAATAAATAGAGCGCAGCTTAAAACAGACAAGCACAAAGACGAGAGGAGACACACGAGCGCTCGTGTGTCTGCTCCCATCTTTGTGCTCGTCTGTATTAAGCTGCGCTCTGTATATTTTTAATCATGGATTACCAACTACCCGTTGCCTTACCCCAGAGCTCCGCGGCGCATCCCGCTTTTGCGCAGGTGTGGCAAACGGTATATATTTGCGTTGGCTTAATAAGAATAAAGTAGTTTGTCCTGGTGTTTCTCCCGTGTACGTGCACTGTCTAATATTTTGCGCACATCGTACTGCTATAGTACTACCATGCACCAACTAGGCCCAACAGAAGTGTTATTAATGCGTAAGGATTGCATGGCTATGTAGGCGGTTTCGGCGTGCACTAGATAATCTCGGTCCTATAACGGAGGAACTAGTTGGTATATCGGAGAAAGATTGGTATCGTCGGATAGAGCATCGAAAGAGGATTTGCAAGTCACAAAATGGTTAAAGTGGCTAATTAGGTCATTAACTAGAGCCAAAAATGTCCATAAAATGTGCGGGGCCGGAGCAAAAGTGGCGCAAAATTTGAAAACAATGGAAGTGCACGGAGATAAAGCGTGGAGTCATATTTTAAAAACCGAAAGTGTGGACGGAGCGAAGCGGGGCCCCGAATTTGAAAACGAAGCGTGGCGCCAAGTTTTAAAACTCAAAATGGGCAATGATTGGGCTTACTTTGGGCAAAGAGGAGCAGAGGGGGGCGAGGAGGGGTCACTGCTTACGCATTCTTCTAATGCAGGTGCCGCAGTGATCGCATAATGTTTTACATTCTCGGGGAGTTAGCGATTTAGTTTTAGGGCTTTTCCGAGTTGCAGTGTCGCACGGCTTCAGAGGAAGAGTTGCGGACGTGTGATAAGCGAAGCTCCCAGGGACGGCCACTGGCAAACCGCCCGCTCGGAACACGTGCGAACGGTCGCGCTGCTCGAATGCTGCTACTGAGCTGTTTTTACTCTGCTTACGGCCAGCGAAGCTGACGCCAACCTAGTGTTATCTGTACTTGGAGCGATGACTATAGCCGGATACAACTTATGTCTGCATTGAATCTATGACCACATTCAGGACCGCCGCAGAGAATTTCTATATAGAAAAAAAAAAAGGAGCCCGTTGTTAAAACTTTTCATGTTACCTAAACAGGGAGCTAATCACAAGAAAAAAATGATTAAATCGAAACATTTAAAAGCTGCGATCGGCTAGCGGAGCAATAGAGGTCGCCGCAGACCGTGGCCCAGCGTTACCAACGGCTGTTTTTTTTTAAGTTGTGTCCTATTATATTGGAAGTGGTGCATGAATGTGTTTTGTTGACTGATCGCTGTGTCTTGTTCTGGCACTGCTTGAACTTTTTGGAAAAGAGCGCGAAGACTGTAGTCGGATACAACTCGAGAACGCAGCGGCTTTTCCCTGTTTAAAGGACCCCTTTCGAGCCAATGGCCTCGGCCGATTATCATGACCCTTCTAGTGTGGCAAAGCAGAGAGTGGTAGATGAAGGGGGATGATCTCTTCCCTCTATGGTCTTGGGTAGACCCTTCTCTCCATTGTGGCACCGCTCCCTGTATTGTCACGCTATAGTAGGGTCATGAGAATGGGCCGACGGCATTGGACGGAAGGGGGTGCTTTCGCGCTGAAAAGCCACTGCGTTCTTGAGTTGTGTCCGACTATCGTGATTGGTTAGAACCGGGAAACTGCTGTTAAATGGACGGAGCGCGTGCACCCGTGGGGAAGCTGAGCTGGTTGGTGGCGGCCGAACAAGGTGGTCCAGTCGTTACTCGGAGGCTGGTGGAGATCCCGCTTGGTGCGGACTCCGGCCCAATTGAAAGCGGAAAGGAGATACTTCGCTTGGCGCGGATACTTCCCTCATTACGCATGGCTAAGATTGCTGTGATTCTGAAGCTGGCGGAGATATACTTGGAGCGGAGGGAAGAGATACCTTGCTTGGTGCGGGCTCAGACTTGATTCTGCTTTTATTTTTTTGTGAACTCTAAGGTTTTGTGCCCTGTTTTTACTGGTCTGCGCCTGACGACTGCGTTTTAACATTACCGTAAATAAACACGTGCAGTTGGAATAAAGTGTTGCCCTTTCCACTCGTATATAGATTCAACAACATCGCATATTAACCCAGGAGGAGGAGCGTTGCCGTGGAAAGACGAGGGTATGGCGAGTACGATGAATGCGCAACCGGAGGGTGGCTGCCACGTGAACTGTCCGAAGACTGGTTACCCTGGGGGAGGAAGAGGAGGAGGAGGAGGAGGGAGATTATGGCGGGAGCGTAGGAATGTAGCACGCTCCGTCTGCGGCGGCTGCTACGAAACTCACTGCCCGAGGAGAGGTTTCAGAGGCGGCAGCTTTGCGCGCATTTAACGGCGGATTGGAGTCTGGCGTGGACGAAGAACGAGTATGCATAGAAATCAAATCTCAAATTCCTTACCTGAAAATATAGTGAAATGAAAATACCTCAGCAGCTGTCGCTCAATATCGCGTTACACAGTAATAACGACCCTGGTCAAATGTTATTTGACCAACGCTGTTCCCACTTCGAGTTATTGATCAATTCGCTCTAGCCGTATACCACAAGCATCCCGTTCCGGTTAGCTCAGTTGGTACAGTGACTGCTCCGGTGAAGTGGTGGTCCCGGGTTCGAACCCCGGACCAGGACGAATTTTTCATTAACTATGAAGTTTCTGAGAAAGCTGTATAGCTTTCCTTTGTAGCCGTACGGCTGCGCTTGGGTGGATTCTAATGAGCAATTACTTCCTTATTAATATCGACCCTGTGAGCTTTTTGACACCTGAACGCAAGGAGGCTCACAGGAAGGTCAGGCAGCACAAAGCCACCAGGTTTCTTGTTCCTCGGATGTCTCTCCTTCGATGTTTGTGTTTGTGTTTGCTGTTCCGGGATCGATGGCACGGTACTTGCCTAAGTTGAAGTCTTAGGAACACAGTTTTCTCGATTCCGTACTGACCCTGGAGTGATAGACATGGGGATGATCGTGCGACGACAGAACGGCAGTTTGGTTTTGGAGGCAACTTCCCAGTTAGCCTCTTAGCTGCATCCAAAGCCCATGAGAAAGCTAATTCATCTAAATAAGAAAACAAAACTAACCACCTAGAGACTTTCCATGCCAGAGGATACAAAACGTTTATAGAGGTACACCAGACTGGCAACGACCTGACCCTTGTATAGTGCCACTTCCAGGAGGCCATTAAGGGGACACTGAGGACAGCTGCACTCAACATATGCTCTAGGTAAAAATTGTTTGTGTGGCTTTCTGAATATGTTTGTTGATGGCTGCCCGGCAGACGTATTTATTTTCGGGAAAATTGGATGTACAAATTTTACCGCCACTATATTTAAAGAAGTAACGGGTGCACCAACAAGGACTAGGTGATCACCATCTGGGGTGAATAGTGGTGTAATACCAACAGGAACACGCGCATAAAATATTTGTGGGACCCTCAAGCTCCGCCTGTAAAGGTATGACGCGAGAGCGTTAATGGCTCACGTCAGGGGCTCGCCTCTCGCACATGCGAACACTGTTCTCTCTTTCACAATCGTTATGTAATAGGCCACACGACATATATTTAATTTCCGCTTTAACCAAGCCATTCTTTAACCAAGTGTGGTTTAGCTGTAGCGTGTCTGTCTTGCAACCCAAGTGTCAGGGGTTCGATTTCCGGCTAATTACTGCAATTATCTTTCGAGCGCTGTTCATTCACCTTTTATACTAACGTGTCCTAATGATGTTTTATTCGGGCTGAGACATTCAGTTCATAAGTTTCCTTACGTTTTAATCACCTTTCAATGACGCCACTCCGCGTGTGACGTAGCCACCTTTTTGACCAATCCCGTGTTTTCCCTCACGCCGCAGCCGATGGCGACGCCAGCGGCAGACTTACTCCAGAACGGAAGCCTGACGCTGTCGCTTAAAACTGTCTTCCTGTCATCGAAGTTTGCTTGTGAAAACTGCCGGTGAAAGCGACACTTGTGTTCTATTTTACGACCCATCCTAGCTTATAAAATATCTGCTTTCATTTAGAGTAGCCTCTCTGCCAATGGAAAACTGTAATCGAATGACACTGGTCAGCTTTAGTTTGTCCTCAGCTTCAAGGTTCTAGTCCCAAGAAGTGGAGCCTGTTTTCTTTAGAATCCCCCGACGCGGCAGCGGGGAGCATTTTCTCATCGGCGCTCTCTTGTTTCGCTGCCTGTGGCTTTGTCTTCCCTGCGGCCTGCAACACGTGGCACCGCGGCGACGCCGAGACGGGCGGAGGGGATCGCTCGACGCCAGAGCGGAAGCGGGGCTGACCCAGACAGCGGCGGCTCCCCGCCGCTCGTCGCGGGGCGCCGTGATCAACGAGTCTTGGTCGCGGGCTTCCCACAACGCCGAGCCCGTAATGCGCGGTAAACAAAACGGCAGAGGCACTGCTCGCGCTCGGTGGAAGTCGCGGAGGGGCCACGCACCGTCTCCGCGGAAGTGGGCCCCCGGAAATGAAGGATCGCGCCGTCGCCGAAGCGCACCCGGGTAGAGGGGGGGATAAAAAAACTACGAAACAAATTCGGAAGTGAAAAAGAGCTCCAATGAAGTGAAAAGATTGCCTCCACGCGGCGTTGAAAGCCTGAGAAAAAAAAGAGAGAAACGAAAACAGCTACGATTCCTCTCCGCGCAATCTCTTCGACGTGGGGGCGATTGTATGCCTGAACAGGGATGCGGCTGCCGCAGCGCCTAAGATTCGATCAGGACATGTGTCGCGCTATAGCATATTGCGATGAGGCCGCAAGCGGGAAGCAGCCCGCGAAAGAAAGAGGGAGGGGGGAGCGAAAGGCGGAAGAAAGCGAACGTCTTGACCCCGTACGCGCCTGAGCCGGAACAGAGACGGCTCAGGCAGGAAGTGACGCAACGACCCGTTTTTCCTTTCCGCCCGCTTCCCTGGCGCGCTTTGCCGCTTCCTCATTGTCCCGAGCGCGTTTGCCTGCCATCGACCGGGGCTAGAAGTGCACGGCGGATAACGCTGACAGCGATAAATAGGTTAGCGGGAATAATGGAGCAGCGGCCGGCGCTTTCACCTTACTTCGCGCGGGAAGCGTGGCCGTCCACATGTGCACGCTGGCGTCCCTGTTTCTCCCGGTTGCCTTTATTGCGTAACGGCGTCTTCCTGTCACTGCAGGCGGCTGCATTGAGTGTCTGGCTACGCTAACCTAGATATATCTCCATCTCAGGGACAGCGCCTCCCAAGGGAACACTTCCGGCACATCGAGGAGTAATAGCCGATAGAGGTCATCAGAATCAGTGATCCGGACGTGATCAACGGCGCAGTAAATTTAGCAGCTGAGAGCATTGGCCGGATAGCTTGAATTCACCTGGAAATTCCTAGTTATTTCCAAGCATAATGACGCAGAGTCTAAACGACACTATGAGCTGATAGAGGTGACCAAAACAGACTACACTTACGAATTCGAATTATCCAACGTATTACGCCAGGACAGGTGCTGAGTCAAGACTTGACTCTTGAGCCAAGTCTTTAACACAAAGTAGTACACTGTTGATCGGTGAAGCTAAAGGCATATTGTTTTCCTTCAGCTGCCGAAACTAAGGGTATTTGTAATTTCACATCATTGGATAAATAGTTAAGATTAATTATCAAGTATTTGTAATATTCCCTGTAGGCATAAGTTCATTTGTAAAGTTGTAAGGCGCGACACTCACGGGCCCCAATTCAGCCATCATTCCTAGCTGTGTGGCAATAGCCAAACGCCCATTGATTGTGACAGTGTTTGCGCAACAAAGTATACGGTTCAAGCGAAGTCACTTCCCTTTGGCAGAGGCAAGCGTGATTACAATCCACAAGTCGCAACGCGCGACATACATGTACATGGAAGTCATTTAAGACTACAATAAAAAGCACCCACTCAAGCTCGCCTACGTTGCTCTCTGCAGAGCTATAAGTGCCGAGGGACTCTACCTCTTCAATGCAAACAATGACTTCACCTTTTCACACGCCAAAGCACACGCCTACAGATTTCTGATAGCAGCGATGGAACGACCCAACAGATGCAAACTGAAAACTGTTTTGGAAGAGACATGCAACATGGTAGAAGATGCCAAAGAAGAAAAGGTTGCCTCCACATTCTTTAACACCCAGTCACTCAGTGCGCACGCTCAGGATATAGAAGCAGATCCAGACCACGAAATCTAGCAATCCTAAGCGTAACTTTGAGTGTTCGCCAGCGCCACCCTGGTTCGTAGGGGTGGACGTGGTATGTACTCTGTTACCGCCGAGTGTCACGTGGAACATAATCGAACAGTGAGGGCGGAAGCTTTGCGAAGACCCTCGTATGCTACCTATGGCAGCAAAACTGCCAGATTTGAGGCCCTCATTAGCTATTGATCAGGCAAGGGCAAGGAAAGCAGTGCAGGTGCGTGGGGCTGTCCAGACACAGGCACCGCAGAAGCGGCAACTTTTACGAGATGGTAGCTCCGCTGGGTGTTGCAGTGATGGTCGAACCCCAAACGCCGAGCCCGCCAGTTAGCCAGTTAGGTAGTCTGTGCTCGATGGGGTCGACAACACTCGAGACGGATAGCCATCAGTGCGGCCTGGTTGAGGCGTTAGATTATCAGCCACCAAGACGGCGCAGCTGCTTGGGTTGGATTTTATCATCTTCACTGTGGTGGCCAGCTGAAGGCCTCGCAATAGATGCCGCACTCGGTCTGCCTCCTGCGGCATCTTCGGGTCGACCGTAGCGCACCGCTGCAGCACGTCGTAAAAATACCGCTCTGGTGGCTCTGAGGACAGCTGAACACGATTCTGAAGCTGCGAATAGGCCATTTCTGCAGCGTGGCGGCGGCCGAAGCAAGGGTTGATCTTCGCAGCTCAGTCGCTCCAGGAATTTGGTGCACCTAAAAGCAGTTTAGTGGTGTACCACATCTTTGCATTTCCGTCAAGAGCAAGGAAGAGGCAGTTTCGCTGGATGTCGCCGTCCCAGGGAGACCCGACTTGTTCGTAGCAGGTAAGCCACTCCGCCACTAACCATTCCGGATTTCACTTAAGTATAGGCGGGGTGATCGACGGTCTCGGTTGACAGTTGAGATTCATCATTGTAGCGCGGTCAGTGGAAGTTTGGCATGAAACCGGTTAAGCTTCGTAACTCATCCACCGTGCAGGGAGTGTAGGATGCATCGTGTTCGATCTGAGCACCCCATTCTCCGACGTAGCCAAAGTAGGTCACATCATCAAACGCAAATGAGCACTCGCTTGGTTTTAAGCGAAGGCCAACAGAAGCCAAAGGCTCCGAGAACCAGTTTGAGTCGGCACTGGTATTCGTGAAATGCAGCCGCATACACTACGATGTCGTCAAGGTAGACAAGGGCTACATGACGACGAACACGCGCAGCCTGCGATGAGGGAGGACTAAATAGTACATTCTGGGACACGCCACCGCCTGTGTCATACGGCCAATCTCTCTTGTGGGTATGCGCCATTATGTTTCGAGGGCATGCAGCGACAACAACCTTCGCAGCAATGACAACTCAAAGCGTTGCAGTGTCATGTGGCGATTGCCCCGCAGCTTCCCCGTGGTGCACCCTCCCACGGCTTCGCCTCAGGAGGGGTGCGCCACCTTTGTTAGTTACCTTAACTAAGAAGGTAAAGCGCCAAGGACGGCGTGATGGCTGCGCGCGCGGGAACGTGCTCTCTCTTCGGCTGGAATCGTCGGCGCGAGCGGACGTTTCGCACGCGGCTCCGCTCTTCGCCAGCGGGGCGAGGAAGTGGAGGTGAAACATGCTCCCGTATCTCGTCCTGTCCGGCCTCGGAGTATCCATTGCCCTAGCGGGGGCGAACATTCGCTCGTAACCTTGCTGGTGAGTCAGACGACCTCGGCTTGGGGCCATGGGTTGCCGCTACGAGCTCGCTGGTATTGCAGCTCGGCACCGTGCGCTCCGACACCGTCCGATGCGGTCGGCGCCGACCGCTCAGAAGCTGTTTTGTGCAGTGAGCGGGGTAGGACCACCCCAGAAAGCTGATGTCTCCTCGCGGCTGCGCTCACGTAAGCCGTTTCGGGTCTTTGTTGTGTTCACGGTCGTTGTCGGAGTGTAGTTAGGCCTAATGCTTTTCGGAGCTGCCTGCACCGCGTCAGAAGAGGCACGGGAACCGGACCGTGGTGTTGAAAGGGGGCGGACTTTGCTGCCTGCCCGTTTTTTTTGTAACCTCGCACGAAGTAAGCAGTCTCGTTCAACTCAAAAAAGGGCTTTGTTCACTCGAACTTTGCGTTTGCACAGCCGCCGACACGTTTTGCTAGCGAGTTGGGCATTGTGCCACGAGGCCCTTGCGGATGCCGTTTCCCCTCCCGTGACCTACGTTAAAGGCACGCCGAAAGCGTTTCGGCAATTTTGCAGATCCGGTGGAGCCACCCAGGCTTGCTGTCCGGTGCACATCTTCTCGCTGCCGCCTGCTGCGACGGAGCGGCCTGTATCCTGTGCGCCGCATCCATCCGGGGCAGCTGTGGCGAGACCAGTCAGCAGTCACCTCCGGCTGCTGTTGCCCTGGCGACTACTGCAGAATCCTGGCCTGCAGATTTCCAACTTTCCAACAGGCCTTCTCTTCGCGGGCCTGCGGACACGGAGTCCACGGGCCATGCGAGTCGTCCGAGCGGAGACCATCACGCCGCCTTCGGAACACCGCGGAACTCTGCGTGGACGCTGTCGGCGTGACCTACGCTGCAAGGTCTGTCTCAAGTGCATGAAGACCAGGAGATTTCTCCACAACATGTACTTTCAGGCGCGTAGGTCTGTTTAAGGTTGGGGGGATGTGGGGACCTCCCCCGCGGTCCCCTTTCTTGGCTTTCCCGCGATACACCCTGCAGCAACAGCTTCGCCTCAGTTCGGGGCGCGCCACGTACGTGACTCCCTGGTTAACTTAACAAGAGAGGGCGCTGGCGTCGTAGCGCGAGAGACTGCTTGCGCGCGGGTGCGGAACACGGCCCACAGCATGACTCTCTTCGGCTGGGATCGTCTCTCCGCCAGCGGGGCAAGGAAGTGGCGGGGAGACTTGCTCCCGTATCTCGTTCCGCCCGGTTTCGGAGTATCCCTTGCCCTAGCGGGGGCGAACATTCGCTCGTAACGTTGCTGGTGAGTCGGACGGCCTCGATTAATTAGCCTGTCTTGTTGCTAGCTGGCGTTATTGTTGTTGTAGCAATAAATTTCCTGTTTGTGTGAACCAGTGTGTCGTTACTTTGTTACCGCAGAGCAAGGCTCGCCGTGGTCGGCGTGCGCTCGGTAGCGTACGCGATCACGGGGAGGGGTCCGGGCGGTTTTGAACTGTGTCAGCCGCGGCTAAATGGGGGAGGGGGGACGTATTTATCTCTCCTATTAAAACCCCACACTCTCTGCCTGGGGGCTTCGACCGTACCATTTTAATATCAGAAGTGGGACCTCTCACGCCCTAAGACTACGCGCGGGACGCGGCCGATGACTGGTCTCAGCCAGCAGCCGTTGATAGGGAGGCGTCGAGAACCCGCCCAAACGGCACCGGCAGCCCCTTTCGTGGTGACGTGTCCAAAATAACACGACAGCTCGAAGCTGATTTCGATCTTCTCTCGTAACAGATAGACCCAAGGCACACCGGGTTCGCGGCTCACGGTTGTTTCCTGTGTGAAGAAATGGCCGTGGAGAATGATGGGCTCTGGAGCGAGTTTTGCCGCGGTTTGTTTGCTGACTCGGGCCACGTCGGTCCAGTGACTCCTTCCGATAACGCTGTACTGAACGCGCGTGTGCTCTGGAGCAGCTTTACTTGGCCACATGTGACGAAACCACGTAGTGTGATGCCTGCTGCATCAAGCTTGAAACCATAGCGTTGGTGAACTGCTCGAGCCACCGAGTCAAGACCCATGGGCCGGTCGATAAGCAGCGAGGCCGAGCCACAAAGCTGCGGCAGAATGTGTCGCCGGAACCCCCGGGAAACTACACTGCTCCGGCTAGCTTCCTCAGCGACGACTCCAGTACAGGCTCATGCGAGCCCCTAGTCAGGACCCGGGGAAGTCTTTTCAGGACCTTGCAGTGACACCGACGAGCGGCTCAACCAGCAGTTTCTTCTGTGCTCAGCGGCCGGCACTGGGGACCTGGTCAGTGTTAAGGCGTTCCTCGACGCGATGCGAGTGTGAAATTGCAATGCACTGAGTTAGACGTCCAGTGCGTAGCTTGCTTGGGGCACACTAAGTCCGCTCCGCCACGATGCTCGTCGTGGAAGTGGTCTGTTGTTGTTGCTGTTGTCCTAACAACAACTAGCACATACCCAAGTAGCTCTTCACGTCACCCAGCGGTCACCTTCTTCTCCTTCATGACGCGCTTGTGCGACTTACGGAGTCCATATTGTTCTAACTGACGTGAGAGCAAACCGAATCTTAAGAAATAGCAGAGATGCCCTCAGCATACGTTGCTCTTTCCTTGTACTTTTTGCCATAAAGAACCAGGCAGGATCAATATGTTTTGCCCCCTGTGCAATGCACTCTTTCATTTAGTGCTTTGAATGAGAGACTTGAAGTTTGAAGTTGATTTATTTTGCCACTTACAAGGAAATTTACACGTTAGATATGGTTGGGAAGGTGGGAAAAAAGCCACGTATATGTAGTTCGACTGCCACCACCTCCCACTGCCCGACAGCAGACACTTTGGAAGAGGTAAGCAATACATACGCACATAAAGGTATCACAACTGCGATACCTGCTTGTCAGACAATACACATAAGATGCAAACATACTGCATCATATAAAAAATTAATGAAATAAAAAGAAATTATCACACGAATTGCCAAAGAGTGCATATAAATCATTTTATAAAGTACACGCAAATTTTGTACTGTGAGGTGGAATTTATTTAAAACATGTGGGACGCTAGGCTGCATCATCTGAAATCAATAGTTCGTGCAAGATCTCGGGACATGCCGATGTGATGTGTGCCTCACTTAGCGTAAAGAAGTGCTGTTTCACAAGTTCGACAATGTTCTTAAAGTGTGTGTGTGTGTGTGTCCTTGAGTATTTCGCACTGACACGTTGATAGGAGCTTAAACTCATACAACTCGTTTAATTTCACATTTTTCAGTGTTGCGAACACCGGAGATGTGTGGACATCATATGGTTGCTTTGCGATCGCTCATGGAGCATTTTAGTGCGTTAGCGCTAGCGCTTCCACTCAGCAGCTCAACTATTGTCTATACAATCCCTATGTGTGCCCACCGAGATGTGGGCAATCTGCCCTAGGTGGCCCGCATGCCACATATGTGGCCCCTCTAGGTGGCAGGTGGGTCACCTAGGTCACGTGACCTTGTGATGTCATCATAACATCGGACTGTGAGCAAACTGCCCACCATGGCAGGTGGCAGCTAAATTAATGGCTGGTCACGAGAGGTCGTTCGGGAAGAGCAACCTGGGTCACGCAAGCCCACCGGTGGCAGCACCTGCCATCGCAGGGCAGCGTCGCATCGCTTAACCGCTGCACCACCGCGCCAGGAGCGGTATGATTACTCCCAGGGATCTCTCAGTGTTAAGCAGAGAATGACCGATTCTGCATATGCGGGCATTAACCCATTATCGCTATCGTGTCATACCGTTAAGGCAGAGAGAGCTTAAGTCTGATTTCGCCGATCTTTATCTAACGCTTGCTTGACCTTGAAAACCCAGCCTCGCACCGAAACGGAAGTGAAAACCGACGTCTCCTGCGCACCTAATTCGCATTTGGCTTAACCACGCTAAATGGTCCGCCATTTTTTTTTACTAGAACTAGGTTAAACAATGCCTTCTTAGTGCTGTGTCCGCATATTAGACGGCGCAAAGGCGATTCAAACAAGGCAGTATAGATTAAACGGTTTTGGCGGACTGGGAGTGAAAACAAACACTTCTTAAGCGTACCTAAAGCCGTCGAAATTTTTTCCGCAGGTAGTAGGTGTGCCCCAGCATCGATACGTTAAAACTTCCTTCCAGCGATTTAACACAGAAGAGATTTCAATCACAGGGTCATTTAAGCGTAGCACGTCACCGAGACTACATAGAACGGATTTTAGGCAGAATAACACAGCATTTGATTTAGACCAATTTATTAATAATGAGCTTTTGACAGATAATGCAATAAATGTATGCAGCATTAAATTTACATATTTGACTAGGACTTTGGCTTATGTTGCTTCTAAAGAGGTACTTGTATCACCTGCATACATTATATATACAGCGAAGTTTTCAGTGCTTAGTTACCACATCTTCTATATATATATATATATATATAACAAAAAAAGCAGCGGCCCGAGCATACTGCCATGGTGTACGCCCCATTTAACCTCACAAGCTATTGATTATTCTCGGTGGGCGCAAACGGGTTGATATGTTCCTTATAAATAACTACTGATTAAATCAGCTGCAGTTTCTTGAATTCTGTACCTAAACAGCTTTTTTAACATAGTAATATGATTTATCCGATCGAATGCTTCCGAGAAACCGATGAAAACACCCAATGTTAGCATTTTATTCTAAATGTTGCATAATATTCATTCCTGTTGGTGCAATAAACCAGCCTCCGTTGATAACCAAGGTCTAAAGCTGTAAGAAGATGAAGTAATAAGTAAATTTTTATCTAGAAAAGTATAGAGCCTTGAGTGAATTGCCTTTTCCAATGGCTCAGAAAACTAAGCTAAATGGATATGCGCCTGTAATTTCCTAGCTTATTTCTGTCACCGCTTTTAAACAAGACTATGCTTTAGATATCTTCACTTTTTGAGGAAATATATCGGTACTTGAAGCAAGGTTGTTTATGTGGGTTACACAGGGAATGATAAATCTAGGACGAATATCACTGGCTGCATTTTTGTAGCATCAGTACCATCACATTTGCTTTTTTATAAGCGCCATGAATCATTTAATACTTCACCACTTCTGCAGGAGGCATAAAAATTGATTACTCGAACAAGGTATCAAATATTGTGGGAGCTCCGAAATATTCATTAAAACATTATCTAAGATTTCTCCGTTTAAACTTTTGTATTTATAGTTACCTGATATATAGTTAACGTGCACACTGCCTATCAAGTGCCCTAGGGAATGCAGTATGAAAATCAGCTGTAATTTCTGCTTTACATATGAAGGTATGCGTCCAAACAAGCAACTTAGCTAAAATGAAAAAAAAAAACGAAGGTCGAATTGCGTAGTTAGGCCTTTGGTTCTCAATACGGTTCCGGTGTTCTGATAGTGATAATGGCTTAATGCCCATATATGCGTAAACACACAGCGGCTAAATGTAGGGAAGGCCGCTAAAAGTCCTAGCGCACTAAAATGCATAACGCCCGGTTTAGTTCGTCTTCCAGTTCTTGTGATTATGGTTTCTCATCAACGAAGCCACACCTCGGCTTACCAGATCTCGTTTCACGACAGCGGTGTCCTTGCCAAAGCATTCTTCATAAAAGGTTGCCTTGCAGCAAAGCTCTTCATTGTGAGTCGCTCCTTAAGCTAGAGTACACGCCACCTTGCTCTGATCAGCCCCGAAGGTTACGATGCCCCTATCCTGGATCTGCTTTCCTCCGTTCCTCACCGGTCGCTGTAGGCGATGCTGAAAAGTTGGAACTTCTGAGAATACTTACGCTTTGCTCCAGCCCTATAGGCCGCCTAGGGATGACTGAGATTATTGAAGTAAAATGATTATACGTGTCATGTGCAGCAACTCTGTGCAGTAAATCCAGTATGTACACGCGCGGTTGCATATAAAAATAGCTCAGCGTATTGCTCCCATTACACACCAAAGTTTTGCTTGTGTGCCTTCGTCTTTTAAATGATGCGTTAGACATTAGAATCCCTGGATCTCCGCGCGGTATTCGCCTACGACCACTAAATAATTTAAAATTAAATCTCTTCTTTTACGCTGTTTCGGTTTTTTTCTTTAAACACCCGAAAGATGGCTATGACATGTAGTTCACACATACGTCCCATTAGGCATGAAAAAAGCGGCACTATAAGTGCTGTTACGTGGTTTGTTTTCATTCCACCTCTGCAATTAGGTTGGCTTCAGGGTCGTAGTGAATTAAAAGTACTATGAAGAAATTTTATTGACATTAATCGTGCGTAATCGGTTGGAGGATGCATTTATTTGCAGGTATTGATTTAAATTGCCTTGCTGAGTCACTTAGGATATGAACTGCAAATCATGATCAATTATTTAGACAGACAGGGCCGAACGGTGAGCCTAAAAATTAAATTAACATGCAGAAAACCAAAGTAATGTTCAGCAGTCTAACAAGGGAACAGCAGTTCGCAATTGACAGCGAGGTGCCGGAAGTGGTAAAGGAATACGTCTACTTAGGGCAGGTAGTGACAGCTGATCCGGATCATGGGAGGGAAATAACTAGAAGGATAAGAATGGGGTGGAGCTCATATGGCAGGTTCTCTCACATCATGAATAACAGGTTACCAATATCCCTCAGGAGAAAAGCGTACAACAGCTGTATCTTACCCGTACTCACCTACGGAGCAGAAACGCCGAGGCTAACGAAAAGGGTTCAGCTTAAGTTAAGGACAGCACAGCGAGCTATGGAAACAAAAATGATAGGTGCATAACGTTAAGACACCGGAAGCGGGCAGAGTGGGTGAGAGAAAAAAAAAGGTGGTTTAATGACATCCTAGTCGAAATCAAGAAGAAGAAATGGGCTTGGGCAGGGCATGTAATGCGAAGGCAAGGAGGAGGAGGAGGAAAGGTAGGGAGGTTAACCGGAAGAATAACCGGTTTGCTACCCTGCACGAGATAACTGCTGGTCCTGAAAGTGACTATGGAACGAATAAAAAGTCACTTGTAAATGTTTTAAATGCTTAGAAATGATGCTAAGAAGCATTCATACCAAGTATGAGTCTTCAGAACTGATCCGGCAATTTATTACGAACTTTCAAAAACAGTGTTTTTTAATATTCACGGGCCGATTGGTGTGCTCGTAGTGACCGATTTTGGAACTAAAACCGTGGAAGAAAGACGTCACACTACCAATGACGTCGCCAGGCCACCACACGCTCTCATCCGCTGGAGCCACGGCAGCCACGACGTCACGGACACACTTCCGGTAGCCGTGAAAATCGTCTGCTCGTGCCGCCGCGCGACCTTCTCGGGCAAGCGCGAGCCAGGGCATTGCCTTCGCGCATATGGTTTCAATTTTCCTCTGCCGCCTCCTTCTGTCGGGAGTTCCGGAGCCACTCGCACGGCTCTTCGTGCGCACGCATAGGGCTAGATGCCCATCGCGGCCGTAAAAGCGAGCAGTCGCACCTCGAGGTCCGGGTTTATTACTGTTAATTACCACAGATTACAAGCAAGGAAAGCCGACGCGTGCTGCAATGCAGGAAGGAGAAGAGACCAGAGAGATGCCGCCACGCCGCCGACGCTGGCGCACAAGCGATTGCGGGTCGGTAGGCTGGAAACGCTGATTGGCCCAAAAAAAGTGACGTCACGCCTCCAACGTCATGGTCACGTGACATTTAATGACGTCATGTCCGGTTGGGGACAGACACATTTTTCCTAGAGTTTTCTCAGAAGCGATAACCGGAAGTTGCAAAATAAACGTCAGCGGATGACGTATTCAAAGGCGGGGCACAGTTCCAGACCTGTTTTCTTTATTTTTTTCTGGTGCTCCTCGTGTACGAGTTGAGGGGGGAGAGGCGGAGAGTAATTTTTAATCGTCTGTATCTTCGCTGTTGTTAAATGCTAGCTCAAAAATTCTTGCACTGGGGTGACGAGTGATCGAATGCCTATCTCTCGTCTGCTTTACGTAATCTCAATTAATTTATTGCATAGTACCTTTAAGGGTAACGGAGTGGATTTCAAGAGAAGGCAAGCGGAGCAGAGGGCGCCAGAAGGTTAGGTGGGCGGATGAGATTAAGAAGTTTGCGGACATACGGTGGGCACAGTTAGCAAAGGACATTGTTAATTGGAGAGACACAGGAGAGGCCTTTGCCCTGCAGTGGGCGTTGTCAGGCGTATGTTGATGATGATGATTTTGTGGGGTTTTTTTGGCATTGGCCAACGCCTTCTTTATTACCAGAGCTGCCGAATAAGAGCGCGATGTCACCAGTGGCGCCAAAGGCGGCAGCTGTCAGTGATATAAAAGAGGAACATTAAATCAAGAAATAAATCGCCACAAAATACGGCTTCTAACCTTACTTCTTTCCCTACACCTCCTCAAGCATCTCGAAAATTTTTTTTAGTTCTTATTTTGCACGCAACGTTCAATTTTCCACCCGTGCCGAGAAACAGCACTAGCTGCGGGGAAAACGAACCCGGTCAGGTAAGAATTTACAAATATCCCTTGCTGTTTGGATTAACCCAGCGATACGAAAGACTACGTGCAGGCTTAGTAAACTTTTTCTCAACTCTCATGAAACAAGTTAATTGCATTTTTCAGAAAGTGAAAGGCTGGGATAGCCAGCAATTCAGCGGAAATGTGTTTTAGGACACATTACAGAAACCTCCCATTAGTGCCTTCTTCTGCGACGCAGGAATGAATAAGGTTAAGTAGTAGTAGTAGTAGTAGTAGTAGTAGTAGCAGTAGTTTGCTTTATATTTTATAGGGGTTTAACGTCCCAAAGCGACTCAGGCTATGAGGGGCGCTGTAGTGAAGGGCTCCCGAAAATTCGACCACCTAGAGTTCTCTAACGTGCACTGACATTGCATAGTGCGCGGGCCTCTAGAATATCGCCTCCATCGAAATTCGACCGCCGCGGCCGGGATCGAACCCGCGTCTTTCGGGTCAGCAGCCGAGCGCCATAACCACTGAGGCACCACGGCGGCGCACTAGTAGTAGTAGTAGTAGTAGTAGTAGTAGTAGTAGTAGTAGTAGTAGTAGTAGTAGTAGTAGTAGTAGCAGTAGTAGTGGGTAACTTTATTTTCTGACACTCCCTTTTTTGATACTCCCTAATGCAAAATTTTAGCGCAGCGCTGTCTGCTTCGGTGGTGCGAACTCACGGATCCTCTCGGCAGCGGCGATGTGCTTGTGCTTTGGCGGCGCGAACGACAGGGTCCTCTCGGCGGCGGCGTACACCTCTGGATTCTGTCGTCGGCGGCGCTGAGCCTCTGCACGGGCAGTTCGTTTAGCAGCAGCGGCAGACGAAGCATTTCGACAGGTTTCGTCGCTCATTCTTCAGAAACAACTGGCTGAGACCATTGTGTATTGTATTATATAAGCAGACTGTTTATGGTAGAAAGACAACGCTGTGGCCGACGCGGACAGTCTATCGCGGGCAGCACATTTCACAGCCCTGCCCGCCAAGTCGCGCCCCGCTACGCTCCCCTAGACAGACACCCCCTCCTCTATCCATCCTACCTCTGCTCATGCAGTGGTGGTGGACGACGGCGCGCACCAATCTGGCGCCATCTATGATCGAGCGGCGGTACACTCTCGTTCTCTCGGTCACACCGGCGACGGCGAAGCGGTTCAGCCCACGAACGAGCGCTTAAGAGCTGCGCCCAAAGCTACGTACCAGCACTTATACCACGTTTCTTTTTTTGTACCTTACGTGACGTAACTGTGAACAACACGTCAAAGCCGTTGTTTCTGTGGATGAAACGAAAAGAGCACGAGAACGGAAGTTCAGTTATAAATTATTTAGCGGTTGTAGGCGAATACCACGCGGTAATCCACGTATTTTAATATCTAACGCATCTTATGAAGGAAAAAAATTGTAGGCGAATACCACGCGGTAATCCACGTATTTTAATATCTAACGCATCTTATGAAGGAAAAAAAAACACGCAGCTAAAATTATCTGCAGTCCTTTAATGTTTGCCAGATAGTTCGATATTGGGGAGCAGTTCGCAACGTGCTACATTCTTTTCTTCTTTTCGAGCCAGAATATGGCACTTCGAATCACCAGCAAACCGTTACTTTTCGTACTATTACGCAATACGTCCTCGTTGAGAATGACATGAACGCGCGTGCTCTCATCGAAACGTGTGTGCGAAATGCACAGCACTTGCTACTCATCAACAAAAAAAGAGGGGGAGGGCGGTATCCTCAATTTCGTGCCTACTAAAAACATCTAAGCCAAATGGAGTGCTTGGTTTTTTCTGCATCTTTCTTCTTAATTTCAGGCTCAAAATAGAAAGACGGTGATGTGGGTCGTTAGAGGAAACGAGGCAGGTGCCAATAATGGGACAAATATTCATGGTGCCGCCAGATCACTCCTTTATAACGACGAATTAAGTCGGCCACAGAGCACTGCTCGGCGTCGCATCTTGGCTCCGATTTCGGCGGCAGTGGCGCCGGAAAGGCAGCGGTGCTGCGTGAACGGAAGCGCGTCGAAGGCGTCGAATTCCTCCCGTCGTTAACGGCCGACGTGCGCACTCGTGGCGCCAATGGCGGTCGCGCACAAATGATCCTGTCCTCGCCGCCGTAACTACTTCCCTTTCTATGACACTGCTAGCAGCTGAAGGGGAAAAGATTGCGAGGAGTCGCCACATGTGCACACACGAAGAATATATCTGAAGAGGACGTAAATTAGTCCAAAGAAACAGGCGTAAAATATGCGCGCAGTATAAGATACGGGCGTTTCGGGATGGTTCCGCCGCGTTTCGAATGCCGTGTCTGTCTGTCTGTCTGTCTGTCTGTCTGTCTGTCTGTCTGTCTGTCTGTCTGTCTGTCTGTCTGTCTGTCTGTCTGTCTGTCTGTCTGTCTGTCTGTCTGTCTGTCTGTCTGTCTGTCTGTCTGTCTGTCTGTCTGTCTGTCTGTCTGTCTGTCTGTCTGTCTGTCTGTCTGTCTGTCTGTCTGTCTGTCTGTCTGTCTGTCTGTCTGTCTGTCTGTCTGTCTGTCTGTCTGTCTGTCTGTCTGTCTGTCTGTCTGTCTGTCTGTCTGTCTGTCTGTCTGTCTGTCTGTCTGTTTTGTGACAGGCTACCCAATCCGAATGTGTTGTGGGTGCCCTTTCCAGGTGTCTACTGTATAAAGTGTTTCACCTAAGACGTGACGCAATTTTTTAAAATAGGCTTTTTGAGGTAGAAGAGCGCTTTTTTTTCGGCATAGCATTGTCATCGGTGTAGTACATAAGAATGAAGCTAAGAAGCGCTAACTGGCAGGGTGGTTAACACATACTGAATAGTTAAATTTTTAATTGTTACTGTTGGGCTCCTTTATTATATTGAAAGGCGTGAAGCCCACCGTATGTCATATTCACATTAGTTTTTACAATTTCGAAAACGCGGTTATCCTCGGCACTGTGGCCCAACAAATTTTAGCCTTTTCGATGAATATTAATGTGCGCTGAAGTTGTTTCTTTGCCTGCAAGTTTCTCGAAAGCGCATGTAGCCTGAATGGTTAGACCACAGCGCCGAGGGCAACCGCGTTTTCGAAATTAACTGATATGGATATTAATTACGGTGCAGTACAAGCCTCTCAATAATTAAGAAACCTAACGGTAATGGTTAAAACGTTAACTATTCAATATTAGTTAATCAGCCTGCTAGTTAGCCTGCCTTACCTATATTCCTGTTTACTACACCGCTGACAAAGCTATGCCGAAAAACAGCGCTGTTATAACTCAAAAAGCCTATTTTTAAAAATTGTGTACAGTCTTAGATGAAGCACCCCGTATATATAGGCCGTAGCGGTTGCCTAGTGGTTTGAGTAACCACCTCTGATTTTGGAGGTGCGGGGTTCGATTCCCAGTGTCGCTGGGTACCCACCGGTGAAACAATCGGTGCAAGCTTTCCCCTCTCCTGGAGCTTGGCTTCTTCAGAGTGAAATGCTTGCGAGATGAGTCTTTCACCCCGCTTTGAGTAGGCGAAAACACCTTGCACGGTGGCTCTCTTTCGGCCCAGATGTCCTTGCGCCATAAAAATACATCGCAGCCACCATTGAATAGGTCGTCAAAGGCAGGTTCATCGCACCATGGTGAGAAGGCGGCCAAGGCGGTCGAACACTGCGCTTAGCATAAACTCCAGGCGATCCTGCCAGGGTGCATTGTTTGAGTATATGTTAGGAGCCAAACATTCACTACAGTCGAGCCCACTTATAACGGCCGCAGTTATAACGAACGCTCGGTTATTACGAACGAAGCTGGTGCTACCGTCAAAATATGTATTAGAGCAATGACACTACATCTCAGATATAACGAGCGACCTTGATAGCTGAACTCGGTGGCAGCGAACGGAGAGGCGCCATAAATTAGGCCCCGCATTCGAAAAACGCGCGCTTCACGACAGCATGGAGACCGAAAAGCGTTTCGTAGCCTCCGTGGCACCCCCGCCCCCCTTCCAAAACAACGTGACGACCCAAAAAAATCAATAAAAAGCCGGCATTGAATCCACCAGCCAAGCGCGCACCGACAGGCTGCAGATCCAGTGGATTCATGCACATGTGCCAGTTGGTCGAAAGCGGAAGCAGAAGCGCGTTGCGTGCGAAAGACGGGCGGCGTTTAAAGCGAGATTGCATGTGGTCGGTGATCAGCCAATGGCAGCTATCTGAACTTTGACTGCCAGTCGCGTGGCATGCCTTGCTGGTCCAGCCAGTCACATGGTGGGCGTCGTCCAATCGCTTCTCCAACTTCGCTGCATGCGTGCATCTTTGTCGAGGGTTAGCAGAAATGACCTCAGAAACACATGACCACTCTGGACAGCTCCTAAAGAGCTGTTCAGGGCCTGCACAATGAAGCAGACCTGCATAACGAACCGTTTCATGAAGTGAAAGCCACTTTTGCCCGACTTTCCATTTTTCGCTATAACTGAGAAAGTCCACTCACTCGAAGCTTGGATACAACGAACGCGATTTCCGTGACCGTCAGGTTCGTTATAAGTGGGCCCTCGACTATACATCCCAGATGGCATACTTAGGTTCGTTATATCCGAACTAACATAAGCAGGTTAGTTATATCCGAGTTCGGTTCGGTAGGTATACCCGAGGTCAACACATTGAAGTTCGATATATCCCTGGTAGTGTACTAAGTTCGTATCGATAGTGCATTAAATACGTTCGTCGCCCGCTGGGCAGGCTGCCACCTTCCGCTGGCTACTGACAGATGGCGCTCGCCATTCCAGCTTGCAGTGACCCTTCTAATGCTAACACATTAAAAAATGCAGGAGGTCGTCGCTCCGCTGAAACCTGTACTGGTGCACGAACGCAGTGTGGCGACAGCTTGCGCCACGTTTTAGGAAACGCTGCTCTTCGCGTCAATATTTCCAGAAATGGAGCTGTTTTCTCTCACCGCGCCCAAAGCCTTGAGATGCTATACAACGTTTTCGAGCTGACGTCTCGGGCTGGCACCACATGAGAAGGCCCAGGAGTGGAAAATGCCAATAAGGAATTGCTGTGTTCCTGAGAACTGTTATATTCATGCAATTCAAACATTATTCCACTTGTATTAAACTCCCACCTTCCGAAGAGATGTACTATATAAAAGCTAATAGCCGACCCTATCACGTGATCAGCACCTAGGACTCATTAACCCGAACACTAAACATATATGCAAAGTAGCCGACGAATCAATAGCGTCCCTCTCCATTTCTCTGTATATGGCGCTTCGGCCCTTTGCCGGTAAATGTGAAGGTTTAATGGCTGATAAAAAGCCTGTATGCATCTCCGTTCACCTGCGCTTTCAGTAATAAAAACTGACGCCATGCTGCAGACTGCAAGCGACCATAGTGCGGCAATCTATCAAACTTATGGCGAATACTGAGCGGCAAGTTTCGGCACCACTCACAGATGACGGGGAGTCCGTGCAGCGACGAACCAAAAGGCGAATACAAAATCGCCAGGCGTGCTCCAAAAGTGGAAGGCGCGAGCCGGGAATGCACCTGCACTAAAAATGTATGGGATTTCTCCTCGGAATGAACAACACTGCAATGACAGAGTAGCACTGCTATCAAGCGTTGTTATAACTGCGCTTAATTTGTGTTGCGCCATATATGGTGCTCTCTTTCGCCACTGCTAGTATGTGATGCAAAAAACGGACAAATGTTTTCAATTTTTTCTGAAACCCGAACAAGAGTTCGCAGTAGCTGTTGGAATAATTCTTCAGGTGCCATTTTATTGTGTTACAATACCTTTAATCTCTTCTTTAATAGTCGGCAGAGGCTGCGTTTTCAGTACATTACACTTTCTGTTCGTCCGTCTCTGCGGAGAGTCTTCATCGTACTGATCTCTATGTCTGCATGGTAAACGTCAGTTCTCACTCCTGAGATCAGTCGTGCACCTTAACCTTGGCTGCGGGGAGTTGAATGAGCGCCAATGAATCATTGTCGCTGTCTTCTTCCAAAGCCTGGGACACTGATGAAGACTGTTCCAGCTCCACTGAAGCCGAGCCCGTCGATGTTCCATTTGCCTTTGCTGGTTTCCACCACAGGTAGGACCCGTAGTCCGGAACCCAGATGCCCGCGTTGTCCGCCAGCGAACGCAGGACGCGGTAGCCTGCGCGGTGGGGGAGAGCTGCTGGCACCATTCGAGCAACGAAACTACTCTCATATACGTTTAAGCTAGCTCAATCATTCTGGACATGTGCTCACCACCGGCGCCGCTTAGTGGTGTCCCTTGCACATGTCAAAATCCGCCTTTGAATATGAATTACACCCAGGCTAATGCGTTTCTTGTTGCTTAAAGGAATCACAACACCCGGTTTCTGAATTTAAACTGCTTATTTCTCCTTATTCCTCATGTGCCAAGCTACAAAACCACAAAATTTAAGCTCCATCGGTGCAGCAGACACTTTTAAAATGAGTTTTTAGTTTGTTCGTAAACCCGCCGCGGTGGCTCAGTGGTTAGGGCGCACGACTACTGATCCGGAGTTCCCGGGTTCGAACCCAACCTTGGCTTTTACCAACCTGCGCTTTTATGGAGGAAAAACGCTAAGGCGCCTGTGTGCTGTGCGATGTCAGTGCACGTAAAAGATCCGCAAGTGGCCGAAATTATTCCGGAGCCCTCCACTCCGGCACCTCTTTCTTCCTTTCTTGTTTCACTCCCTCCTTTATCTCGTCCCTTAAGTCGCGGTTCAGGTGTCCAACGATATATGAGACAGATACTGCGCCTTTTCCTTTCCCCAAAAAACCAATTAATATAAATTAATAATATTCGTTAACAACTTCCTGGCTTAGCAACTGTGTTAATCGCTGACGACATAAACCGACTCCCCAGCACTCCGCGTCGTCTGCTGGATGATTCGCGCAGCGTTCGCGGCTGGCACCCCGTAGACGGTGCAGGCTTAAATATTTATTTGTTCAGTCAACTCGCAGGCATTTCGGTTTGTTCCTTCTGCTTGCCTTCAGCATATTATGTGGGCTTAGTGACCCTTGAGAAGTCATAGAAGAACTAATCATTGTCGGTACTATGGATCAGATATTTACGTTATCCATGTGTTATAAGAGAGATAACTAGACTCATCAAGAATGAAGGGGACCGGACTCACACGCCCCGTGCGTGTGTCCACTAAAACGCGCGGCAAAGAGCGCGGTCGAGGGCTGCGTTCTCGAGTGACAAGGGTCGGTACAACGTCTATACTCGCTGACAAGAAAAGGCAGCGAAGACTCTCGAGCGAGGCAGCCGCGTCGCTATACGCATATGCTTCTCCTGTGAACCGTTACACACTGCGAGTGAAGAGTGGAATCAAGATAGGCACAATTCGACAAGCATGGCCCTGGCATTCGCAAGCATGGCACGCTGCCATCATGAAATGAAGGATGAGCGGGAAACAGATGCGGGCCCTCATGTCGCAGCGACCTAGGCGTGTATCTCGATAGATAGCAAATGTACTGTGTATCAGCTGGCGTGCATACAGGTACGATAAATATAAAGCAGTGAAACACATTTATGCATATTTCTGCATCAACATGCAACAGAATGAAAGTTGTAATGCGTGGACGGAAAATCTGCGCGGAGAAAAGCAAATTGTATCCCTGCTTCTCAATCATAGTACACGAAGAGCATAATCATTGATGCGTGCCAACAAGATCTTCTCCAGAAACAGGATGAAGACCCAGCAAGCCCACTACTCTAGACTCGGAATTCACACACGCATGTAAGAGAAGCAGTATGCAGGTAATAATTCAAGGATTAAATGAGAATCCTGCTTGCCGGCAGTACAGGGGTACGGAGTGCAGCTGATTGAAGAAATTAACATGAATACACTTCTTGCAAAGGCAGGTCGCAGCATACTTGACTCGTATCCCCTCGTTAGTTATTACTAGAGCTTTGCTGCTAGTAACGGCTTTCAAAAAAAAAACGAGTAGAAAAGAAATCGTACCACAGCTTGGAGTCGAACTCGATACAACATGATCTGTGTAGTACGCGCTTACACACTTTTTTTTTCGTGCAAAGAGGATCGTATCCATATTGTTTGGAAATGCCCTCCTGGACGAAAAAAAAAAACAAAGTCGCTGGAACAATGGGAGGCTCCCCTACTCAACCCCGCTCTGTAGATTCAGACAAAGGTCGTCCAACTGGCCGAAGACGGCGCCAGAAGCCATTACCTACAGCCCCTCAAACCTTTCGAAATAATAGCTTTTGTTCCGTTTGGATTGGATTGTTTGGATTGTGTCGTTGGGAGTCTGGCGCGTCTTAAATTCAATGGCTGCCTGTCGGCCATGCGCGATCCCATCTTCCAAGTCCGATTGTGAGTTCGGAGTGTAAAGCACACACTTCGCCAGGACTGCAGCTAGCTGCCATTAAGCCAGAAAAATACTATGGTCAGGGCAGGAAATTATTGCCAGTGATGCGATGCTTTTGTGAGAAGCCGACTACAAGAAGCCAGCAGCTCCTGGTGCTACGAGCTTAGTTTAGCATCAGCAGTTGACCTTGTAGGCTCTGCCGCCGCAGTGGCTTAGTGGTTATGGTGGTCGGCTGCTGACCTGAAAGACGCGGGTTCGATCCCCCCGGCCGCGGCGGTGCCATTTCGAAGGAGGCGAAGTGCTACAGGCCCGTGTACTGTGCGATTTCAGTGCACGTTAAAGAACCCCAGGTGGTCGATATTTCCAGAGACCTTTACTACGGCGTCCCTCATATAGCCTGAGTCGCTTTGGGACGTTAAACGCCATGACCAAATCAAACCTCGCAGGCTCTGCTCACGCGCACCCTGATCAAAGAAAGTTACCATTCGAACGCGGCAAACGAAGGTCTAATCGGAGAACCCCTCGCAAACTTGCTGGCATATAAAAAAGAACATGGTAAAGTTCTCCTAAAACATAAGCCACCGTCAGCAGTGTCAGCAGATCAGTTCAAATTGTAAAGAGCACCCTCTGAAATATTTTACATTGTCTTTCAAAAGAGAGAAGTTATACACTGAAAGATATCCGTGTTTTCTGTAGGATTGTCATGGCAAAATTAAAATTCTGATTAGAAAATATTTCATACCCTAAAAAATGACAAACCAGTCAGATGTACTGGCAACGGTAAGATGTGCCTTACACAAAATGTGTTTGGTCTATAGTACTCAGCAGTTTTTTAACTTTTTTATTCCATGTATAACGTTTGAACGACTGCACAAATGTATAGAAGAAAGCAGTGTAAGCTATGTAAGACACTATTTGCACGCTGTGTAATTTTCTTCATTTTCTGACGTGTGCTTCACTGATATAAATGATTGAGTAGCAAAAATTTTTAATTTGGTGATTTAGAATATTTTAAATAACTTTGCTGGCTCTGACATTCACTGCAACATCAAAGGGGTGGTTATGTGACATGCACTGGTTGTTCAAGTTTTTATGAAGGACATGACGTGTCCTTCTTGATATTTCGAAAGTTGTGTCAATGCAAAGTATTCGCAAGTTTCTCTGAATCCTAGATATCTTGCAGAATATTCTGTTGATGTTATCTGAATACTTATTGTCCTATTTGTGCAGGGTCGTCCATTTCTAGCTTGAACACGGGAGCGGCATGGCTGTGCTCTTAAGAGCGCCAGTGTGTCCGTTGCATGCGTGCATCAGAACAATGTGGCAGACGGCGAGAAGCACCAGCTCTAGATCCGTCCTCTGACGCTTTGCATCGATCTGTGGTTGTGTGGGACGCGCTGGCCATTCGAAGAATGTAGCCACATTTCTCGCGTGTTCAAGCTAGGAGTGTGCGTCCCTGTGCCTTGCACGAAGTTCTTCGATGTATGTAAGATTTGGTGATTCACTGCGTGCAGGTCAATCATTTGTCAACTGAACTTGTCACTAAATCGTGGGAAGTTCCCATCCACGTCACATCTTAACACAGGCTGTTACGATTTTTTGCTGTATTTAAAGAAAATTCACATCTTGAGAGGAAGCGAAAAAAAAAGAAATATGGCACAAACGGTTGACGACACACACGCAGCGCCGCACTTTGCGTCTCTGTCTTCCTTCTGCCGCGTCTTGGCGCTGCCAAAACAGAGTGAAGAATCAGCAAGCCCAGTACTCTAGACTCGGGATTCACACACGCGTATGAGAGAAGCACTATGTAGGTAATAAAGTACAAGGCCAAAGAAAGCAGATGCTTCAGTTACTTTCGTTTCTGCTAGTTGGGGGACACTGGCATTTATAGAGCTTCAGCAGGAGGCGTGGTCGCCGGTGAAGAAAGGAGGGGACAGCGATGCACACTTATGCTTAGGAGGATCCCCAGACAACGGTAAAAGGCATGGCCAGGCATATTTTACAAGCCGCCGCCTCGTACAGGTGCGGACATAAGTAAACGAAGCACGCTAGTCCGTTCTAATCGGTATTACGCCTTCGCTGTCGGACATGAAGAAACATTATTTCTCCATGAAAAATCGCTGTAGCTTCCATTACCAGCCTGCACATACCACAGCTCCCAGTTTCAAATAGGCAACGCGCCCAGAGTGTTAGAAGGCAATAGCGTGCTCCGTTTACTTTTGTTCGCAACTGTACGCCACCAGTACCTGTACCTCGGCTCAGACAAATACGAACCACCCGTTACCAGCGGCGCAAGAGTCACCACGATACGAGGATCCATAGAGCACGCAATTCAAGGGACACAACACGAGCGCTGTTGGCTACCCACTAGCCCGAAACCTGACCTTTCGAAGAGTCACCACCTCGAGGCATGCTTCACGCGTACAAAATTGCAAAACTAGCCGGCAAGTGAACGATGAAATACTCACTGCATCCCCAAGTAGTAATCGCGTGGCATTAGCATTGCGCGTACTGCGTTGGTGCGTACTGCGCGCGGCCGACGCAGCCTTACTGGCCCAAGTTGCCAGCTTGTACGCTGTAATTGGCTGTAAATTTGGTCTACGTCTTCATGGTCGTGCTGGACACCATGAGCGGGGTACCATGAAGGCTGTCATTCAGGTCATGGAGGCCCACGGTTATAAAAAAGTGAAAAGGGCTTACATGGGAGTGTTGCCGCTGCTTCCACTCTAGAGTCAACATATTAACCCCATGTATACAAGAACGCGAAGCGTCGCTCGCTTCGCATGCCGCTCCAACAGCCTGTGTAATTAAAGGGACACTGAGGACATCTAGTTTTTATTCGAAGTAAAAATCAATAATGTGGCTCTTTGTACCTGTGTTGATGTTTGTTCATCTGTAAAACACGCATTTATTACCATACCCAACTAGCAAGAATATTCAGCAACTAGCGCCGTCTGTTGACCGCCAGCAGCGAAGACCGCGTAACTCAGTGGAGATCATTTAAACATGTTCTTTTTTAGAAATTGAGGGTGCTAAGGAATTCTGCACGGGCATGATCATTATCATAGCCGATACTTCCTCCTCGCTGCATAATCTTACTTATTAAATGTGTTCTGCACTTATACAAACTATTTCCGACGACCATAGTAAATCAATAGGATGCGCCGAAAATTTGTGTTCAGCGCCGCGCGGCAGGTAGTAGCGGCCGTACGAACCAGATGTGGCTTTGCAGATTTTCTGGGCTTATGAGCAAATTATATTTAAAAATTGAACATTTATTTTCTTGCCAATCTATTCAAATTCGCAACGTCAAGACCGAAGACGGCGCTGTGATCAGCGTTTGGAAGTTTATGGCGATTTGCCTAGCCTCAAACAATACCGCGACAAAAGAAAAAAAATACTATATTTATACCACTGCAGTTTGCTTGAAAAAAAAACAGCCGGCAGTGGCAATACTTGTATTTCATTTTCTGACCTTTTAAAGATTATCAAAGTTCAGTTTTCAGTGATATTGGCCACTCAGAACATAAAGCGGTAATCCAACGATCCAGAACTGCTTCCTTTTTAATTTTTATTGACGAAATTATCACCATACCTCTGTTTCTATCAGACTATACTCTGACGATTGTGTGCTATAAGGCAGGACGGCTGGCTTTACGTAACAGCTGATGCTGGTGGTGGCTATACCTTTTGTAAGCGGTGGGCTATATAGGGTGCACCTCACGGCTCAGCCGAAACGAAAATGCGCAGGCGATCATACGATGTGATGCGACAAATCTACTTTAGAAGCATTTGTTGGGCATTTCACTTCTACAATAATCGCGTTGTTTGAATTGCTTTTTTTCTTCTAGGGCTACATGGGCTCCTTGTGGATGGAGGCGTCCGGAAGGTAGGTTGGTGGTCGGCTGCGGCTTCTGGACAGAAGGTGGATTTAGGGCAAAGATGGGTGAGTAGGCGGCGGAGGATAAAGCTGGGTAGCTGATGGCGGGTAAAGCCTCTGGAGCATGAAAGTGGATTTTATTGCGGTGGATGGGGATTGGTGGAGGCCAGAGGTAGGTGGGTAGAGGGCTGAGCCTTCTGGGAGGTGGCGGTGGCATAACACAACAGATGGACACATTTTGCCAAAGTAAGGATGGCAATGCTAAGGCATTAAAAACAACTGAGAGAAAAAGAAAAAAATTATCAAATAATCGTTCACAGCACCAAGTGGACACTATATTCTATGGCTGAAACCGCCGCATTGCGCCGAAGTGCTACCAGCTTTCCAAGCGGCATTCCGCCGTTTCGATCGTCTCCATGCCGTAGTTCTGGCTGAAGCGAAGCGCATCTAGGAGTCCGAGAAGGCGCTTGGTAGGATTCCAGCACATCCAACCCCAGCATGCTGCAGCGTTTCTTCCTATAAGCGCACAATTGACATTCTGCCTGGAGGCTGGCTGTGAACCGTGCTCACCGTGCCCGTGTTCCGAGCGCACCACAGCGTGCTTCCGCCTGCAGTTGACTGCCCCTGGAGTTGTCAAGGAATCAACGTACAGCGCCAGCGCCTTTTGCTCGGCCACCGCTGCCGACCCCGCTGACTCAGCCTGCCACACTTAGTCGCGAGCCTTTGCTGCTGACGGCCAGTTGGTGCGTAAAGGCCCTGGTTGCGCTATGCAGACTGTAGAGAGGCAGTACTGGACTCGGTGGGCCCGTATACGTTTCTTCCAACGCGTGGCGCAGCTGGTGTAGCTATATGGTTTGAGTCCACACCTGGCGGGCAATATGGGTTTTTGGCAAACGCGATAGAGGCTATTAAAAAGTGTTTCGCAACAACTTTTCGTGATGCGAACGTGGACCATCCCACATCGCACCGGATACATTCCACAGCTACGTGCTTAGGCACACTCAGTGAAATTCGCTCCAGGAACTCCCTTGTCCCCGACGATCTACAAAGAACAGCGTTCCCATGATTGAATCGAGGGGCTGCCACCAATTTACACATGCCCCTCACTACTTCATACCGTTCAGTGACCGGTGCACATGGTGGCACAGTATGCCCTTGTACCGGGTCACGTCCGCCTTGGGCTTGTCTTCTAATGCTCCATAAAATGTTTCGGCTCGCTGTTGAAGTGCAAGTATTTCGTGTGTTCCACTGGCTGTACGGGCGCCTCCTGCAATGTCCATGGAGCAAGCACTGGTTCCCCTGCCCCTAATTCAAGACCACTAGCCCGTGTTCGTCGATGGCTGCATCACTTATGTTCAAGAGCTGTTGCAGCTCTTCCACTGTATTCCGAAGGACCACAATAGCGTCCGCATAAAACATGACAGTGAACTGTCGGGCTACCCCAGGCCTTCCCCGTGATGTTGCAAAATGAAACCACAGCCCGATGCCACCAGCCTTTGTGTTGCACCTATCACACACACCATGTACAACAGCGGTGACAGTGGGCAACCTTGTCTCAGTCCCCGCTGCATGGTAATTGGTGCTGTTGAGTATTGGCCCTAAGCCACTACTGCGAGAATGTAGGTGCGTAGTGCCCTGTACAGTGCACAATAATCCTCATCGAGGCCTAGTACTTACAGAATGCCCCACAACGCATGACTGTCTACGCAGTCATTGGGCTTCGATATATCAACGAAGGGTGTATTTAGTGGTCTCAAAGTTTATTCGGCAATCTCGACGCATTGTGTTAGCACGACGATCCCAATGGCTACTCTAGAGGCTGCTCGTTCCAACTTCCGGCCGGTTGACTTGCATGTCAGCCATTATGTCTGCCAGCCTATTGTCCAGAACTAGCCCATGATTTTCGTGAGACGTTTGGATCGTATCCACAGCTCTCTTTGCAGACTGTAGCCAGTCTTCCAGAAGAGGTACACAAGCCGGTTCATCTTTTGATGGTTCATCTGGTCATTTCCGAAGGCCCCTCGGGTGAGATCCTGGCGTGCCAGCCTTTATCTTCTTCCAAGGTTGTTTTGGGGCATTCCGACCTGCCCTTTTCAGCTCTTGCATAAAACGCTGCTTGAGGAAGTCGATATTCTGTTGAACGAGCACAGTTGCCTTTCTCTTACATGCTTGGTAAGACTCCCAGGCTAGGGCCACCGTATTGCAATAACTTGTTTTATTTTAGCCGTCGATGCAGCCGGCTGGTCTCTCTCCGGTGTCTGACTGCACCACAGGTTACCGGCCACAGGTAATTACAGCGAGGACCACTGAGAAGCCTGCTATCTTACCAGTCAGCCACATGTGTTCTTTACACTCTGGCCTAACTTGAGTTCATTGTCATAATTCGTTAAACACAACCCCGTTCCACCCTCCTCAGCTTCCTTTGTTCTGTCAGTTACAAACCTTCCGCATCAGGCCCGCCTCATTTGGTGGGGTCGCTATATTTCTGAGGTCGGTCTCTAACGCAGTCAAGGATGTCTGTGCCATCGTTCTAGCCAATGCATCTCTCGCCTCCGTTCTTACATATTAAAAATAGTGAGTGTGATCTTGTCTAGCTGTTTCTTCTCCCTGCGATGTTTCCTTCTGCCAGATTTTGCCCTGGCTATCCCGTACATCAGGTCTTCCCTGATATTGTATTGTTGCAACCATCCAAACTGGCAGTTTCGATTTGCTGTTCAAGGGTATGTCTAGTGGTGTCGACTATGGTGCGACCTGCCTTGAAAGCTCGCTCGCATAAACATCCTGCTCAGGGCCTCCATCTGGTTCCATGCTCCTTTTGAAATCGATTTGAGAGGTTCGACGCACCATGTGGATGATGGGTAAGTCCTCAAGAGAAAGCACATACGCATCCGCAGAGTTTTCTTCCAACTCGCTGCGACGCCTTTTTTAAAATAAATGCCATCCTTCGGACCCGCTTCTGTGTGCCATGTCACCCAGAGAAATTCTACCTGCTGTCGAAGACGTTGACGAATAGTGCGCATTGCAGATTTACACTGATGGACTTTATCCTTAGCTCCTTCTTCATTTTCAGCAGCCTCTGGAACTGCTCATATGACTACATTTTTCCTTAGAAAATTGATGGCCCACTGGCTGACCTTATCACGCATGTGCTCTGCTCCCTTCTAGGGTTCGGAGCTTCTCTGCACATCGGCCTGGCGGCATGCAACACAATGAGGTGTTCCTTGTGCCCATGAGTTTGCAGCATAGCATCGGCTTTGCTGTCTCCCGTAGTGTAGCCAGTGGTTTAATCTGAAACTCCAGGCTGTTGGCCACTGCCGCAGTGGTAGGCTTCAGCTTGTGCGCATTGCCATTGCCTACTACAAGCACTCGGCGCGGGGTCTGTGATACCGTGCTTCTGTCCTTTTAGGCCAGTTTTGTGACCTTGACACAGCTGTTTGGGGCTCTGTTATGTCAGCTTGGTTGATAATGATCATAATGATGTCCTCACGCTTAATGGCACATGCCCACGGCGGGGGATTGGCCAGGGTGCTTTTTGTGAAAACAAATGAACTAATGAACAAGGAGTGGAGTATTGGGTAATTTTGTGTCTTAGACTAGAATGTGTAAAAAAATGAAAAATAAAAAAACGAAGAAGAAAAAGCAGTGAATTTTCATTGTAACAGAGGAATCTACCTTATTTAATTATATCGTCGAGTTGTGATGTCGGTTTGGTTGTGCGTTTGTTTCCCTCTCAGTGTGTTGCCTCTGCTTCTTCCTCCTTAAGGGCCTGTCAAACTAAGCCAACAGTCGGCCGATTCGGTCTACCAAAACCATGTCGTCATGATGCCTGGCTCTATGTCACACTGAGCAGACTATAACAGTCAGCCGAGTGCCGACGTCGGCCGAGTCAGCCGAGTGCCCACAAGACGGCAGTTGGCCGATGGTCCGCCAACTCCCATGTCACACTATCGAGACAACGTGCGAGACCACCAGCCGACTTGGCCCTTTCTCGTTCTCACTCTTCTTTTGTCATTTCCTGCTATGCGAAATTCATGGGACGGGACGCTTCATTTTTAACTCTTTTAAATCAATCCCACCATAGCAAAACAAACTCCTTAACAATCGTGATTATGAACCTAGATTGAGTGCGGCTAGTACTGAGGGGCACTGATTGCTGGGTCAGAAAGGCATGGCTCGAAAAATAAATCCAGTCGCTCGCGGTAAACAAGACGGGAGAGATTATTTGTTACCAGCCTACGGCAGACCAAGATGCTCACTTGGACCTGCTTACCGGACCCGTGCATCCTGATAACGTTCTGTTACCCCCCTCCCCTCAACTGGTACTGAAGACCGATGGCGCATACAACGGAGAGTGCACAGCCATGTTACCCTCCTACCTGAGCTGCCCTTCACTGCCCTCCACTGAGCTCTGCCAGGCTGCCTCGCTGTGCGACCAGACATTCCGCTGTGACGATGCTGTAATGTCGCACGTCCCGATTTGGTATGCCCCAGTATCCCATTCGGCCCCCCGCACCTGTTCGTACCGCTCATCCTTGCTTAGCTGCATTTTCTTCTGCCTGCAGTGCCAATTCTGGCTCGCAGCTTCGTGCAAACAGGCCACCAGCCATACAACTCTCTCACTTTCGCATCGATGTCCTCCTGTTTCTACTCAGTGCTGCAGTTGGGACTCAATCGTATCCAAAGTCACCCCGCTGGTTTCATTCGCTTTCGCCAACAGCGTCTTTAAACTTGAGCATTCAACGCCCAATCTTTCCTGTCTTTGATGCGCGTGGAGATCTCGGTTTGGGCCATACCAAGTTTGACACAATGCTTACAGTCGTATCTTGAGGTCGCTTTGGCCTCTTGCACGGATGCGAAGGAAATAAAGGACAAAATTTTTGCCTAAGTTTTATAAACGTGCGAAAGCTGATTTGCTTGTAAGATAACGACGACGAAGACAGAGAATTCTTTGTGTCTTCGCGTCATAGATGGAAGTTAATGAAGACAACAATGTGCAATGCAGAGCGCGAGAGTATGTTGCCCTTTAACACAAGGAGTGTGAGCGGTTTGCGTAACCGTTGAAGACATCAGTTACGGCATCTTTTAAAGAAATGTAGTGTGAGGGTGGCAGCCATCCATGAAACAAAGCTGTCCTTTGATGGAAATACTAAAGCTGCTCTCGAGCCATTTTTGCCAGAATTCAATGTTATCGTTAGTCACTCGAGGGAATTACCAGGAGGGCGCATGCTATTCCTGGACAACACACTGGGGATTACGGCCGTGTCGAATAGCACAGATGATGACGGGCGACTTATCTGCTGTGGCCTCGCAATTTCGGATGCACAGTGGTGAATTATTTGTGTTTATGCCCTAAAGCTGCGAGATAGAAGGCTATTTTTTCTGCCATTACTTGACCAGTTGTGCACGGATCATAAAATTATACTGTTGGGTGATTTCAATTGTGTTTGTAGGGATGGGGACCGAGCAGTGCTAAGTAATCATTATGACCCTAGTGCTGCTTTACTTACTGATTTGGCATGTGAACACAACCTTGTAGATGCAGGACAAGATCAGGGTCACTACTGTCACTTTACCCAGTCTCAGTGCTCATCTAGTGCTCGGCTTGACAGGATTGCGTTATGCTCATTTATGCTCAGTTTATTCTGCGTTACGCACAGTTATGCGTCATGCTCAGTTTATTGCTAAGAACGAGTTCGCATGCCCTTAACAATAGCCATGCAGTATCTCGCCCAACAAGAAGTTCTTCTAAACTGCTCAGTTTATGTTCAACCTCTTTCGTTATAGCCTGTACTTTTCTGCCTGATACGTGCCGGTAAGGTACAGCTGTTATGTACTTTTCTCTTGGGGGATATTGGTAAACTGTCATTCATCGTTTGAAAGAACCTGCTATATGCGCTCCATCCCATTCTTATTGCTCTAGTGATTTCACTCTCATGGTTCGGATCTATGATTACTACCTGCCCTATGTAGTATTTATTCCCTTATTACTTCCAGCGCCTGGCTGCCTATTGCTGACTGCTGTGGCCACAACTTCGCTTTTCTGCATATTAATTTTGAGACTTACCGTTCTGCTTTTCCTGTCTAAATAATTGATCATGCTTTGCAGTTTGTCCGCTGAGTTCGTAGCAAGGCAATGTCATCAGCGAATGGCAAATTACTAATGTATTCTTAAACCAATCAAATGTTAAGGCAGGCTTTCGTAAAGGATACTGGACAACAGACCATATTCACACTACCAGTAAGGTGATAGAGAAATGCGCAGAATATAACCAACTCCTGTATATGGCCTTCATTGACTATGCGAGAAAGTATTTGACTCAGCGGAAACACAGCAGTGATGCAGGCATTGCAGAATCAGGGTGTAGAATTAGATTATGTGAAAATATTCGAAGGTGTCTACTACTACTGCAGAGCTACCATAGTCCTTCATAAAGTAAGCAATAAAATTCCAATAAAGAAGGGTGTCAGGAGGGAGACACGATCTCGCCAATGCTATTCACCGCCTGTTTACAGAACGTGTTCCGAGGCCTGCGTTGAAAACAGCTGGGCGTTAAGAGTAAATGGAGAATACCTCAGTAATCTGCGATTGCTGATTACATTTCCTCTCTAAGTCACTCAAGAATTGAACTGCAAAGCATGCTCGGTGAATCAGACAGGCAGAGCAGAACGGTTGGTTTAAAAATTAACATGCCAAGTCCACCTTTATAGGGCAAAAAATTTGAAAATTGGAAAATTGTAAAACGGTGTCCAACGATATATGAGACTGATACTGCGCCATTTCCTTTCCCCCAAAACCAATTATTATTATTATTATTAAAACACTGTTATGTAAATATTGAAAGTAATGGTTCATTAATCTGATATATAGAAAAACTTTTCTTTAAAAGTGTTCCTACGATCGCACCAAACAGTTAAGACTGCCATAGAAAACCAATGGGGAGGCTTTTATGGTGTATGGTTTATAGGGGTTTAAAGTTTCAAGGCGACTCAGGCTATTTTTGCGTTTTTCAGGATAGCAATAACGTAATAAAAAAATACAAGACTTTCGTCGAGTGATCTGCGGATATATTGATTGCTATAGTGATATCTTACATTATATGAAAAAAAAATGCGTTCATAAACGGTTTCCCGCTCAAAAATGCTTTTGCCCAGAATTGCTGGGTATTACAGCAGTTCGTAAGTGGTATTGCGAGGTGTTGGAAGTGGTAATGGAATACATCTATTTAAGGCAGGTAGTGACAGCTGATCCGGATCATGAGAGGTAAATAACTAGAAGTATAAGAATGGGGCGGAGCGTATATGGCAGGTTCTCTCAGATCATGAATGGCAGTTTACCAGTATCCCTCAGGAGAAAAGTGTACAACAGCTGTATCTTACCGGCACTCACTAATGGGGCAGAAACGTGGAGGCTAACGAAGAGAGCTCAACTTAAATTGAGGAAAGCGCAGCGAGCCATGGAAATGAAGGTGTTAGGTGTAACATTAAGATAACGAAAGCGGGCAGAGTGGGTGAGGGAACAAACACGGGTTAATGACATCCTAGTCGAAATCAAGAGGAAGAACTGGGATTGGGCAGATGAGGCGGATGCGATCAAGAAGGCCCGCAGCTGGCAAAGGACAGGGTTAATTGCAGAAACATGTGAGAGGCGTTTGCCCTGCAGTGGGCTTAGTCAGGCTGACGATGATGGTGATGAATGTATCCACTATCTTTTTTTCCCGACTGATCCCGATTCGCTACAGGTATCTTTCAGTATTTGTACGTATGGCTGTTCTACATCCTTATTCCGTAATGCCTGCATGACTGCATGCTGAGGCTTCGACTGAGTCAAATGCTTTCTTGTAATATTTGATGGTTATAACTGCAAGGCTAATCCCACCGGTAGTTTACAACCACTCAACTCAACTCAACTTGATGGTTACATACAAGGGTTGGTTATATTCTGCGCATTTCTGTTTCGCCTGATTTATACTGTGAACATGGTCCATCGTCGAGCGGCCTTTACGAAAGCCTGCCTAGCCCTTTGATTGACTCAAATGTAAGGTTATCCTTATTTTATTACCGACTACCTTAGTGAATATACCTTGTTGTAACGGACAGTAAGATGACCGGTCCGTAATTTTGCAAGTCCTTGACCTCCCATTTGTTATGGAATAAGGTAATGATAACGTTCTCCCGAGATTCCAGTACGGAGCTGTTCCAGCTCCATCTGGCCACCGTCCTTCAACAGACCTGCTGTTACGTGATCCTCACGAGTTGTTTTCCCCCTTTGCAGTGGTTCTAAGGCATTACTGCGTTTTACTTAAGGCCAAACCCTGGTCTGAATATATATAGGAGCTTTTATTCTAGGTCGGCCAAGCACAACATACAGAGGATCGGCGAAAGCGAAGTTTCCTGCCGAAGGCCCTTGAGAACACGTATGGCACCTGTTTCCGCGTTTCCGAAGCGCGCAAAGGCCGTGATTTCTTTTAGGCAATTTCAGCACACTGGAAGGGTATGAATACTTAGTCTTCGAGGCGCCGACCAAGTCGGAATCCGCCCTGATTTTCTGTTTGTAGTCGCGGCTGGCCCAAGCGCTCAGCCAGTCCTTGATTGGCTGTGTGAACAGGCGGTACATGGCACTGGTAAGTGTCTGTGGCCGTAGTCCGATGATGAAGATGATGATGATGGAGGCTGATGGGTTGTGGCTGTTCTCTTTTTATCGGGTGGACACGACAGACATATCCTAGATGAATGTGAAAAAAAGAAAAGAGGGAAAGAATGCGGTGGAGGAGGATGCTCTTTCCAGAGTGAATTACGCGATATTGCTTGCACATCAACTCATCACCCCTGATCACCACGTAACATGAATGCAATCTTCATGCTCCAAAGTAAAGCTGTCCGACACATAGCAAATGTGCATTACCATGCGCACACAGAGGAATTGTTTGCTAGCTTTCACGTCACACTAGTTCATGACCTATACGAATATAATTTAGCAATGAGATGTGAAAAATGTATTCGTTACAACCAAAATAAGTTTCTAGAACTATCCTGCCTCGAAGAAACCATTCCAACAAATGCATTTCGCAGTCAGTCATTTTGGTGTATTCCTTTCTGCCGCACAGAACACGAACGTTCGATGATGCGCTTTGCTGGTTCATTTATTAAATAAACGGCTGAGTAAAGGCATTTCTGTGGAAAAGAGCAGCCCGCATGAAGCTCTTGACGTTTTGATACGGTGACTTTCACGCCTTCTTCGATTTCTGTGTTAAGATACACGAGATTTTTTTTTCTTTTATCGTTTTGCTTAGCTAAAGCTTTGTGAATGCATTTTATATAATAATATGACATGCAAATAGTCCTGGCGATCTCCTTTGTCTGCGTATTGTCACTCTTTTCCAAACCAGATGTACCCGCACTGTTAAATTCTTTTGAATTCATGTTCCTTCTTGCCCAGCTAATCTGTAGTGTAGTACATGAGTTATCCAGCAAACTCTGTCGTTTTTTCATAGAATTTTGCCTTGTACTAACAAGAGGGCCCGGGCGGCTTCAAGTGAAATTTTTGCCCGGCCCTACCTGCATCGTCCTGATGTAAATAAAGACGACTTCGCTTAACCACCTCAGTGTCATCGTCTTGCCAATCGCCACCACTGAAGCAGCCTGCCTTTGGTTGTCCGGCCCCTCCGATCCATCGCCGCCGATGCCAAGAGCACTTGCGAGGGTGGTGCGGCTTGAGTGGAGAAGGTTCGCGCACCGTAGTACAACGTGTTCAATACTTTCTTCCTCCTCTCCGCACATTTCCGCTCTCTGTATACAGGGTCAAACCGTCGGCGGTACATAAGCATGCGCAAACTAGAGTCACTGGATAATTTCAGAGTATCGCGAAGGTCCCACCTTGTGCTGGCAACAACGATCGGCGCGCCCATGAAGCTTCCAAACTGCTTGAAGCGCGCGTCTGGCGCGGCTACATGCGAGCAGAAAGTAGACGGAAATTTGATTGCAGCAACGACATTTGCATATGCTACTGCCTTAAGGGGTTCAACTTCTACTCATAAAACAGTAGACGTTGCTAACTGTATGAGGTAAGCTTGTATTGGAGCGTTGCGCGGCAGCTTTCGTGAGGACATTTCCAGCCCTGCCAGCAGCAATCCCTTTCGATTAACCCTGCACCCCACTATTATGTTATTTTGGTGCTGTTTGTCTCTAGGGTGTTCTTTCCTTCCTCAGTTGCCATAAAAATATGCATATCGAGCAATTCCCGATGGCAACGTAGCTGCTGACGAGCTCGCCGCACATGCCCGCGCACGCACGCACGCACACACACACACCATGCACACGCACACCATGCACACATGCACACCATGCACGCACGCACGCACGCACGCACACACGCACACACACACACACACACACACACACACACACACACACACACACACACACACACACACACACACACACACACACACACACACACACACACACACACACACGCAATATTTATTTCTAGACTTTCCAGCAGAAAATCCTGCAACTTGGACGCTTAATGAAGAAACGCCCAGGAAGAACACAGTGTAAATGTAGCCAAACCCAAAGAAAGAGTTACACGACAGCACTTTATTTTTTCATTGTGCAGAAGCCAGAGATAATATTCAAACATATTCATTGATACTCCCTTATTACAGACATACACAAAACCATCTACAAACATCTACATGGCATAAAATTTTATAAAAAACGAATCATTTCACACCAGCAGCTGCTGCACGCATGCCAATGCTTTTGGATCCACATTTTGGCTGCTGTGGCAATTTTCGTGAATATTCCTCGTTTTTCTTGAGCAGTGCAAATCGCATGCAGCCTGCACAACAGGAACTCATGCACGGTTTTTTCGGCGACATGGTGGCATGCTGGCAGCTCACAAAATCTTTGCTCGTTTGATGCTATCAGTTTTTCAGCTTTCTCTATTTTAAGGGTTTCCATTAAAAGTGAGTTCTCATTTGACCTAAAATAACTCTCAGCTGTCTCAAGCAAACCTACAGCGGCTTTGGAAGGTCTATACAGTGACACCTTGTTAGAAGAATATTCTTTCAGCTGCAGAAAAATTAAATTTTCATTGCTGTTTGCTCACTCTGTTCGGCTGCCGCACCCGAAAACGCAGCAACCTCGCATGTTGCCCCGAAGCGATTTTTTCTTCCAAACCCGAGCGACAAGCGCGAAACGTAGCAATCCCCACACTGCCACTGGTGCGTTGGTCGCTTCAATGTTGAGGGGGATTAACGGCTCTTTTTTCTGCTGCTCCCTGCGGAGATCACTGCTGAGAGCCGCCACTGGTGCGAGAGGCGTCCACGCTTCGTCTATTCGGAAGCTTGCGAGAGGCCGCGGGCCTCGGCAAACCACGTGACCTGCGCTGACCAATCGGTGGCGCAGCGGCGCGGGGAAAAGGTTCGCGGTACTCTAAAATTATGCAGTGATTCTAGCGCAAACCGGCTGCGAGCGCCTCGAAGAGCAAGGCGCTTCAAGTGCTATTGTCATTGAAATGGCGTACAGTGAAGCGTCGCCATCTCTTGATAGGAAATCGAGGTTTTAAATGGCGCGAAAGCAAACTGGACGAAAAAAATACCATTTCATCTTTCATACTGGGAAGTGTGTCGTGTGCCAGCAATGAAATCTCAGGGCGGAACTAGAGGGCTGAGCGTGTGAGAGGAGTGCTATGAGGGCGAAGCAGACAGCTTGGCGAACCACCTCCGTCGCAGCTATTTCCGTGGAACTAATAAATCACGGCGCAATATTTGGAGTGGCTAATGAAGGCGCTAATTCGTGAATTTTACTGCTATGGCTGCCGTAAGCTTCACCTAATGTATTACACTGTGCGGGCTCGCTCCTAATTGTCGCAGTTCTTGAGGACTGCGACTGGTGGTCGCGAAAAAAAGTGAGCGCAAGAAGACAGCTATTGACCGCGTAGTAAGAATATTGAATGCGGGTGAGCTGACGGGCAATAGCATGGCATTTTCTGAACGTGATATGGGAATTTGGTTTTCCCATGCGTGAATTTATAACGTCGTAAATAAGATCGGCCAATAGGTGATCGAACGTGCTGTTTCGAACGGGCGTTGTAAGCAGGGTAGCCTGGCGTAAATATGTCTGCGTAATTTGTATACTTTACACGGCAACAAAGCTATGCAAAGAGCACTTAAAGAAAAGAAGCAAACCGCGCTTGATGGACACTTTTTCTAGAGTTGCAGTTATGAGCACAAACAGCAACACAAAAAGATATCTCAGCGCATGGCAAACAGAGCAAAATATTCCAGTGGGAGCTAATACAAACACTAAAAACAGACAGTAGTCAAGCATAAAGCAACATTATAAACGACGTTATAAGCAAAATGCTGTTCAAGCACTTGTAACTAATAATTAAATACAAACTTACAAAGAGCACGGAGTAATAAAGCCTAAAAGCAACATTATAAACAAAATGCTCTCTAAGCACTTGTCGTCACTAATAACTGAGGTGGTGAAGGATCACCTTTATTCGCAGTAAATGGTTTCACAATACCGAAAGAAATTGTCGACCTCCTCTCCAATGTAGCGCGAATAAGCTCATGTCGATCGGCTGCCAGAGGTGCGCCAAAAAAGGATCGCGCTTCTTTGCAAGAGCGGCCATTGCTATTGCAGCCCACGAAAAAACACGTCCGGTCTCTCTTCTCCCGTCGTCCTTTTTCAGTTCACATTGCATCAAGGCACGACCACAAAACAACACGATCCAGCAATGTGCGGAGGCACACACCGCGCCTGCCCAACTTCAGCCCGCGTGAAGCTGTGCCCCTCTCCTCGAGTTTTCCAGTTGGTGCCGGAACCTTCTGTCGGCGCTCGCCGAATAGCCAACGTCGCCGTGAGAGCAGGGCCAGGTCCGCGCACCGAAGCGTACACCCACGGCCGCGTCCCCCTTCGAGTGCATTAGAGAAAGGTCTCTTTTCTTCGGCATGCTCATTCACGAAAACGCTTTGCTCTAACCACGGTGGCCTCACAGAAGCAAACGCAGAAAACAGCTCAGGAGAGAGATAACACAGAAGACATGAACACGCACTACAACGTTACACAACTAGGTGCAACTCACACACTCATCTTCTTACTACCACGGCATCAGGCCTAAAAGATGTCCCGCTTGTTGGTTTGGCTTGTGCAGTTTTACGTACCAAAGCGACTCAGGCTATAAGGGACGCCGCACTGCAGGGCTGAATAATTTCGACCACCTGGGGTTCCTTAACGTGCACTGACATCGCACAGTATACACGGGCCTTTAGCACCTTGCCTTCATCGAAACGCGACCGCCGCGGCCGGGATCTAACCCGCGTCTTACGGGCCAGGAGCCGAGCGCTGTGCCACCGCGGCGGCTGTGTCCCATGTGTGATAGTGGCGAATTGGTAATTAGCTACATTTTCTAATTAAGTTTTGGAGTTGTGCATGGATTCAGTACGCAAGAATTTGCGACTATACTTGCAATGGTAGGCCATGCTTCCACATCATTCAGAGTTTGGTTCTTTGCGCTTTTACAGGTGCCATCAGTCGCACAATTTACGTACGTTCTGCATAAAGTTTCCTTTTTGGCATTCTTTACAAGAGACTTGCTAAATTAAAGGCCCAACTTTCAATGCGCATATTTTGGAGCTCGACCATGCCAACGCCGATTTTCGGAGCGCATCTTTCGCTCTCGAATATCTCAAATGAGCCTGCATTGCGATAACTTATTAACAACTTGAGAGTAGTGAGTGGGCAAAACTTGCTCGTCATTCTATGGAGGCAGGCTACGAGACTTGTTTCAAGTACAAACATCGGGCAACTCGCTTGACAGCCCGATGCGTTATGTTCGTAGCCGTCACTTAATTCGTATGACACATGTGGCCCTTTGCAGTCACTGTTTATGAAAATCATTAGGTTTCATGGCTTATCTAGTGCAACTATCGGTTCCTAACTGCGAATTTCTACTTCAGCCAAGGCGCGAGGAGACAGCTGTTGCAGTGTCACAATAAAAAGTGCGTCTTGCTACCGTCGTCGCCTCCGGTAGATATCGCACTGCGTAGTTGTTTTCCTGGTGCTCAGGTAACGGTAACACACAGTGCACAATATATATTGTGCCGCTTCACCTTCGAGGTAACCAGAATATGAGATTTGTTTGGGATGCTTATGTATGTTTTCACGTCAGTTTCATTAATGCGGTAACACGCCTACGATAGTTACTTGGTTAACCAGGTAACTGTCCTAGGCGTTTTACGTAGCGCGGTAATAACTCAAAACGAACGACTGATCTACCTAAGCCAGACCCGCCGCGGAGGCTCAGTGGTTAGAGTGCTCGGCTACTGATCCGGAGTACCCGGGTTCGAACCCGACCACGGCGGCCGCGTTTCGATGGAGGCGAAACGGTAAGCCGCCCGTGTGCTGTGCGATGTCAGTGGACATTAAATATCCCCAGATGGTCGAAATTATTCCGGAGCCCTCCACTGCGGCACCTCTTTCTTCTCTCAGACCCTCATTTATCCCTTCCCATACAGTGCGGTTAAGATGTCCGCCGATATGCGAGATATATACTGCGCCATTTCCTTTCTCCAAAACGCAATTTAATTTTACCTAAGCCAACGGCCACCCCACCACGCCCATGTCTTGCGTGCCTTGTTAATTTTCTCCTTTGATTGGGAGTAACTCCTACTTAACAGTCAGCTAACTGTGGTGTGCAACTTCATAGATGCTTACCTTTTTCGGCTCAAGCCGAATTTACAAAATGAAATTCGACGCATTTTTATGTTGTTTTTTTTAGATTTAAATCGAAAAGTACAACCCCTAACTCCAGTGTACGGCCAAGTGGCGCCCTCTCTTGATGGGAAATCCAAACCTGAAACGGCGCGAAAACCAGTTTTAAGCACACGGGCGCCTTAGCGTTTTTCCTCCGCGGCGGCTGCGTTCTTATGGAGGAAAAACGCTAAGGCGCCCGTGTGCTGTGCGATGTCAGTGCACGTTAAAGATCCCCAGGTGGTCGAAATTATTCCGGAGCCCTCCACTACGGCACCTCTCTTCCTTTCGTCTTTCACTCCCTCCTTTACCCTTTCCTTACGGCGCGGTTCAGGTGTCCAACGATATATGAGACAGATACTGCGCCATTTCCTTTCCCCCCCAAAACCAATTATAGATTCTGGTGGGCCCCGCCGCGGTGGCAAGTGGCGCCCTCTCTTGATGGGAAATCCAAACTTGAAACGGCGCGAAAACCAGTTTTAAGATTCAGGTGGGCCCCGCCGCGGTGGCTCAGTGGTTAGGGCGCTCGACTACTGATCCGGAGTTCCCGGGTTCGAACCCGACCGCAGCGGCTGCGTTCTTATGGAGGAAAAACGCTAAGGCGCCCGTGTGCTGTGCGATGTCAGTGCACGTTAAAGATCCCCAGGTGGTCGAAATTATTCCGGAGCCCTCCACTACGGCACCTATCTCTTCCTTTCGTCTTTCACTCCCTCCTTTACCCTTTCCTTACGGCGCGGTTCAGGTGTCCAACGATATATGAGACAGATACTGCGCCATTTCCTTTTCCCCCCAAAACCAATTATAGATTCTGGTGGGCCCCGCCGCGGTGGCAAGTGGCGCCCTCTCTTGATGGGAAATCCAAACTTGAAACGGCGCGAAAACCAGTTTTAAGATTCAGGTGGGCCCCGCCGCGGTGGCTCAGTGGTTAGGGCGCTCGACTACTGATCCGGAGTTCCCGGGTTCGAACCCGACCGCAGCGGCTGCGTTCTTATGGAGGAAAAACGCTAAGGCGCCCGTGTGCTGTGCGATGTCAGTGCACGTTAAAGATCCCCAGGTGGTCGAAATTATTCCGGAGCCCTCCACTACGGCACCTATCTCTTCCTTTCGTCTTTCACTCCCTCCTTTACCCTTTCCTTACGGCGCGGTTCAGGTGTCCAACGATATATGAGACTGATACTGCGCCATTTCCTTTCCCCCCCAAAACCAATTATAGATTCTGGTGGGCCCCGCCGCGGTGGCAAGTGGCGCCCTCTCTTGATGGGAAATCCAAACTTGAAACGGCGCGAAAACCAGTTTTAAGATTCAGGTGGGCCCCGCCGCGGTGGCTCAGTGGTTAGGGCGCTCGACTACTGATCCGGAGTTCCCGGGTTCGAACCCGACCGCAGCGGCTGCGTTCTTATGGAGGAAAAACGCTAAGGCGCCCGTGTGCTGTGCGATGTCAGTGCACGTTAAAGATCTCCAGGTGGTCGAAATTATTCCGGAGCCCTCCACTACGGCACCTCTATCTTCCTTTCTTCTTTCACTCCCTCCTTTATCCCTTCCCTTACGGCGCGGTTCAGGTGTCCAACGATATATGAGACAGATACTGCGCCATTTCCTTTCCCCAAAAATCAATTATTATCATTATTCTGGTGGCACCAGCCGCGGTGGCTCAGTGGTTAGGGCGCTCGACTACTGATCCGGAGTTCCCGGGTTCGAACCAGACCGCGGCGGCTCCGTTTTTATGGAGGAAAAACGCTAAGGCGCCCGTGTGCTGTGCGATGTCAGTGCACGTTAAAGATCTCCAGGTGGTCGAAATTATTCCGGAGCCCTCCACTACGGCACCTCTCTTCCTTTCGTCTTTCACTCCCTCCTTTACCCTTTCCTTACGGCGCGGTTCAGGTGTCCAACGATATATGAGACAGATACTGCGCCATTTCCTTTCCCCCCCAAAACCAATTATAGATTCTGGTGGGCCCCGCCGCGGTGGCAAGTGGCGCCCTCTCTTGATGGAAAATCCAAACTTGAAACGGCGCGAAAACCAGTTTTAAGATTCAGGTGGGCCCCGCCGCGGTGGCTCAGTGGTTAGGGCGCTCGACTACTGATCCGGAGTTCCCGGGTTCGAACCCGACCGCAGCGGCTGCGTTCTTATGGAGGAAAAACGCTAAGGCGCCCGTGTGCTGTGCGATGTCAGTGCACGTTAAAGATCCCCAGGTGGTCGAAATTATTCCGGAGCCCTCCACTACGGCACCTATCTCTTCCTTTCGTCTTTCACTCCCTCCTTTACCCTTTCCTTACGGCGCGGTTCAGGTGTCCAACGATATATGAGACAGATACTGCGCCATTTCCTTTCCCCCCCAAAACCAATTATAGATTCTGGTGGGCCCCGCCGCGGTGGCAAGTGGCGCCCTCTCTTGATGGGAAATCCAAACTTGAAACGGCGCGAAAACCAGTTTTAAGATTCAGGTGGGCCCCGCCGCGGTGGCTCAGTGGTTAGGGCGCTCGACTACTGATCCGGAGTTCCCGGGTTCGAACCCGACCGCAGCGGCTGCGTTCTTATGGAGGAAAAACGCTAAGGCGCCCGTGTGCTGTGCGATGTCAGTGCACGTTAAAGATCCCCAGGTGGTCGAAATTATTCCGGAGCCCTCCACTACGGCACCTATCTCTTCCTTTCGTCTTTCACTCCCTCCTTTACCCTTTCCTTACGGCGCGGTTCAGGTGTCCAACGATATATGAGACTGATACTGCGCCATTTCCTTTCCCCCCCAAAACCAATTATAGATTCTGGTGGGCCCCGCCGCGGTGGCAAGTGGCGCCCTCTCTTGATGGGAAATCCAAACTTGAAACGGCGCGAAAACCAGTTTTAAGATTCAGGTGGGCCCCGCCGCGGTGGCTCAGTGGTTAGGGCGCTCGACTACTGATCCGGAGTTCCCGGGTTCGAACCCGACCGCAGCGGCTGCGTTCTTATGGAGGAAAAACGCTAAGGCGCCCGTGTGCTGTGCGATGTCAGTGCACGTTAAAGATCTCCAGGTGGTCGAAATTATTCCGGAGCCCTCCACTACGGCACCTCTATCTTCCTTTCTTCTTTCACTCCCTCCTTTATCCCTTCCCTTACGGCGCGGTTCAGGTGTCCAACGATATATGAGACAGATACTGCGCCATTTCCTTTCCCCAAAAATCAATTATTATCATTATTCTGGTGGCACCAGCCGTGGTGGCTCAGTGGTTAGGGCGCTCGACTACTGATCCGGAGTTCCCGGGTTCGAACCAGACCGCGGCGGCTCCGTTTTTATGGAGGAAAAACGCTAAGGCGCCCGTGTGCTGTGCGATGTCAGTGCACGTTAAAGATCTCCAGGTGGTCGAAATTATTCCGGAGCCCTCCACTACGGCACCCCTTTCTTCCTTTCTTCTTTCACTCCCTCCCTTATCCCTTCCCTTACGGCGCGGTTCAGGTGTCCAACGATATATGAGACAGACAATGCGCCATTTCCTTTCCGCAAAAACCAATTAAAAAGATTCTGGTGGGATTTTGTTGAAGCACCTAAGCATTTTATTTCAGGAAAATGAAACAAATTAAAACTGCTCCTGTTGTAAAAACTTCTCCCCAGAAAAAGCTGTCAAACTTCTGAAAGTTAAGGATAAGAGGAATGGTGTAAAGTGTCTAGATCTGTCATACACCCTCCTATATTACTTGCCGGTTCAACTTATGATGACATTTCATCTCTGGTCCTTTACAATTGTCCCTTCAGTATTTTTTTTTACTTTTCGACCTTTGCACGTTCCCTTCAAAACACAACAGTGCTAGCTGGTTGACTGTCTGGTTTCTTGGTATCAACGTCTTGAAGCTGTAAGCTGTGTGTGACAGGCTCTGGAATACGTTAACATGCAATGACGCAATGCCGGCGCTAGGATATCCCTAGCGGGGTGGCAAGCAAACGTTTCAATCCATCCGCACGAGTGAGTTTTCCTGAAGTTTTACCAAAACTGATTTTACTGAGTTTTACCACAAACTCGTTTTACTCCAATCTATTTCTTCAACAGTGGGCCCTCCTCTCTGAGTCAACCAAGTGTTTCCTGTCGTCAATTCAGCCACCGCGGTGACTCAGTGGTTATGGCGCTCGGATGCTGACCTGATAGACGCGGGTCTGATCAATAGAACTGATCAATAACTAAAACATTTTACCAAATCTGTTCCCACTTCGAGTTATTGATCAATTCGCTCTCGCCCTACCATAAGCTTACCGTCCCGGTTAACTCAATCGGTAGAGCGCCTGCTCCGGTGAACCGATAGTCCCGAGTTTGAACCCCGGACCAGGACAGCTTTTTCTTTAACTACAAAGTTTCTGAGAAAGCTGTATAGCTTTCCTTAGTATCTGTATGGCTGCGCTTTGGTGGATCATCGTATGGACACCGCGCTGTACTGAAACAAACGAGACACACCATAAGGACGACAGACGAAGCGCTTCGTCTGTCGTACTTATAGAGTGTCCTCTTTCTTTAAGTACAGCGTGGTGTCCACACGATGAACCACCAACTACCCCCTGTAATTGCTTTGTTTGGTGGATTCCAATGAGTAATTACTCCCTCATTACTAGTATTATCTGGCAGGCATGCAGGTATGTACAGGTTCCTATAGGCGCGGTCCGGAGGACCCACAGGTCAGTACAGGTCGCTATAGAAGCTATCTGGCAAGCATAGAGGTATGTACAGGTCCTTCTAGGAGTCGTCTCGAGGTAAGTAGACTTAAATAAGTCTGGAGCAAACCTCCTTCCCCATTCAAGTTTGAATAGGGCCACCTTGAGCTGCTATACATGTTCGAGTTTGGCCGGCTAATATTAGCACAACGACCATCGTTATAGCCCGCTATAAAGATGGATGCGGCAGCGAGCTTCAAACACTTCCGCGCTTTTCTTGAACATGCGGCGTCATTGGCTGTTTTCACGTGATGTCCACGGCGCTGTCACCACCACGTGGCGTTGACAACGCCATGAACAACAAATTGTCAGACTACTGTGGCACTGAAATGAACTCTTTATTAGGCTGTCTTTCACCCACAAAGAACTGAACAACTAGGCAGCGGCAATAACAGCACACATGTTCGGCGATCTTCCAGAAACAGACTCATTACTGCTTTCAGTGTTGTTTAATTTAAAGCTGACGAATGAATTTGAATATAAAGCGGAGGTGTTACCATTTTCCATACCAAATAACGCAGAAACAGTTGCGCGCGGCCGCCATTATTCCATATACGCCTGGTTGCACTTCGCATCAGAACGACTACGAACATTAGGAAAACTTAAACATTCTTGCCAGTATTCGCACAAGAGGTGTCAAAGCTGAAACGCTTAATTGCACGAGCTCATCACAACAGCAAATTTCAACCATTATTTCTTACCGCATTCCTTCCTTCATATGTAAATTCACCAATGCCACCTTCTTACAAAATTAACCGATAAAGATTCACACCATAACGCTTTAACCAACAAACTTATGACGCTCGCCATTGAAAACGCGCGTTTTTGACGACGTTTAAGTGTTCTCATGCGTCTGCGATGACAGCACGAATGTAAACGTGGACGGCGGACAAAATACTGTCGTTGAACGCAAACTGCTTATTGGACGAACTTGTGCCCGCAAAGAGTAACAACTCGGTTGCAGCGCTATATGAGCGGGTGTGCTCGGCTTCGAAGATCAGAATTTGGTGTCTAGGCTGCCAACTTTCTAGATAAAACGGGCGAAACGCCGACAAATATTTCAAAACATCGTGGAAACAACCGCGCATGATCATGCTTTTTTTTTTTCCGAGGCACTCAGGTCGGTCCTTCTCGTCGTGGAATCTTGACACTAGCGGCGTGTTGGAGAGCCCGCATTCAGCAGAGCAGCTAGGTGCATTGCTAATGAAGAACAATAACTCCATAAATATATTCATAACAATTAAATAATCGAATAAATAAGTTTCTGATTCTGTTCCGGCAAAAGCTCAGTTGCTTATACGCTTCGTAGGGGGAACTTCCCTTGCAGATTCTTTCGTTCTTTTCGCCCCCTACCGGGGAACACAACCAGACAGAGTGTCCCGCTGCCGCGCTACGTGGCGGGGGTTCCCACTGTGAGTCCCGCGCGGTGGACAATGTCCGTCTCGCCTACGGCGTCTGGACGCAAGGATTTTCCGTTCATCTCACAGGGAAATTTTCCATGCGGCTGCGTCAAACGCTCCAGACTTCTCGGCCTTCTCCGAGAAAAGAGGTGGCAGCCACGGCTGTACACGTCACCAACGCCTCCCCAAACAGTAGCACGAGCTATCAGGCGAACGTTGAAATCTTCGCCGGCAACATTCTGCACCGATGACGCCATAGACACCAGACAATGCCTTTGATGCAGGTATAGCTGCATTAAAATCAAGGGCGGCAAGGGGACGGGTTCCTGATGATATATTCATGCGAAAACTGGAAAGCGGAAAAAAGAACAAAGTTTTTGTCGTGGGGCAAATGAGCGAGAAACTTTAATTGTTTAGTTTTACACATGACTGAAATTAAGATTCCGACGGAAACTCTCGGTTGCCTACATTTAACTATTGCAGAGAATTTTTCGCTCTGTACACACTGCGCATACTTGTTAAAGGCATAATTATTTATTTATTTCGCGAATACCGTGCCCCTCCCTGACATTCTCTCTAGCAGATAATTGCTCGCCCGTTGAGAGGTGGACTACGGACTCCATGCAGTCAGCGTAGGTATGTTCTGCCGTGCATGCCTCCACCCCGCCCTGGTTACACTCTGGCAGCATCGCTTCTGTGAATCGCATGCTTTTTCCTAATGTATGAAAGCCACGCTTCCTCTGCTGCCGAGTCGCGTGCATGCCGAAAAGATGGATCATGGCCGGAGGACTCACAGGGGTCCCTGAAGAGCATCGTGTCCCAGAGGATGAGAACACTCTGGCGGACATCCCTGCAGATCTCGAAGCAGGCGTACGCCCAGCTGACCAGGAACACGGCGGCGACGGCCGCGCCCGCCAGCGCCGCCAGCGTGATGCCGATCAGCCACTGCATCTCCTCGTCCGCTCTGCGCAGCACGTCGGCGAACTGCGCCACCGCACAGACGAGGACAGACAGGTCACAGCAGACGCGACAACGACTTGTAGAGCTCGCGTGATATGCCAAGATTTTAACCTCGAAATGAGGCTGGAAAAAATATACGTAAATCTCAGCGACTAAGGCAAGTTTAGCGGGGATTTTGTAGTTTCTGAACACCGTATGCTGCTCCAAAACATCGGCTACCGCAGCACTCATCATCATCATCGTCATCAGCCTGACTACACCCACTGCAGGGCAAAGGCCTCTCCCATGTCTCTTCATTTAACTCTGTCCTTTGGCAGCTGCGTCCACACTATGCCGGCCAACTTTTTGAATTCTTCCTTTATTGTTCTTTGTCGGACTACATCATATACGCAAACACTGCTTGGACCCATAGCCAGCGGCTAGCAAGCGGTCCAGTAAAGAAACGTACGAGAATTGCAGGCAACCATTTGTTAGCATGATAAACGTCAGTATATAACAATTCAGAGGAAACGCTAAAAACACTTAATTATCCTTCTTGACACTCGCAAGTATACCAATGAAGAGAATTCAAAGAAAACAAACAGTCGCAACTTACAGATCAGACAACTTATACATGGATTACAGTAATACACATTGAATGCATAACATTACCTAACAAGGACCACAAATGCTATTACATGGCCCATATGACAAAGAATGTATAATATTACATAACCCAGGTCGCCAAGAATACATATCATATCACATCACAAAGAAATATGTAAAATTTTAAGTACGGGTGTAGGTAAACGGAAAGTTACAGCAAGGAGGTTCAAGTATTATCTCTTGAGTGTGTCATTCATTTTAAGGTAGTAATTTTTTATAGCAAGGGAAAATTTGGTGGAACGTTCTAGGTCATATGGCAGACTATTCCAGACCTTACGTCAGAAAACTCTAGCTACCATACGCGCACCATACATGTTTCTTATTACAGGTAAGTAAACATTTTCTTAGGTAAGGCTTCGCGTAAAGCCTGTAGGGATGTTATATATAAATATATCAAACGAAAGGTTGGCATTAACTATTTATCGGTTGCATTGAACAGTTTTTTTCTCACGAAGCAGATCGCACGGTAGCACGCGTAGTATAGTAAATAGGGTCTTGCTGGGCCGAGAGTAGTTAGAATACGAAATTATTCTAAGTGCTCTCTTTTGTGACCGTCTAACGGGCTCTAGGTAAGTATTATATGGTCAACCCCAAGACTTGGTGCAATATGACATGTGGAGTTGAATCAATCTGATCTTGCCAGTGTAGGCGCTTATCTAGTGTTACTCCGAGGTACATGAAGGGTCTGAGTAATGCTTAATTTAATATCAGTTGAATCCAGTGATTTATTTCGTAACTGGAACAGTATGTACTTAGTTTTCTTAGTATTGACTGATAATTTATTCGTGAGATACCTGTCTGAGATTTTTTTCCGATTCTCTATTTGCAATGCTTTATAGTTCGGCAGTATCATAAGCAGCAACTATAATGGCGGTGTCATCAGCGTACATAAGGGCGTTGGCTGACGTTAAAATCTGTGGTAAGTCGTTGATGTAAAGCGAAAAAAGCAAAAGCACGAGACCCCACAAACAACAGCGGTTTTTGTCATTACAGAATGCTCTGCGATGCCTTTCAGCTGCACTGGACACCTCCTTGATCTAAGGCTCACCTTGGCACCCAGTTTCATAACAGACGACGGGCACAAGGACACCCTCAAATTATTTTCTCTCAGCACGCTCAGTCAGTTGACCAAACCGGATTCTTCAATCCTCTCTCCACGTTGCAGTGTCCCTCATGAAGTGTGTTAGGTCTGAAATAAAGTCCGTAACACTTCCTGTAACGCGAGCCCAGCCGCCGACAGCGGCTGGGTTGACTCCGGGCCCTTCACCGTCCCTAGTGGACCTTAACTCCTTGAGTGAAATCCCCACTTCCCCATTAACGTAGGGTCTGCCTGCCACAATGGGCGTAAATCTTTCAAGATCACGAGGAGCTTCGAACTCGCCCCCCTTTCTCAAAGCACCACTTCTTTCACTTAGTGGAAACCCTATCCCTCACCCCGATGCCAAATCCTGCATGATTGAAGCAAAAATGGTGTAGGGGAGCCTGCTCCTATTTCTAGAGCCCCATTCATCAACTCCAGCGCACATGAAATCTCTACCGCAAAGAGACTTCAGTAAAGCGCTGTCGTCCTGTATGGAATTAGAAGACAGAAGTGTTTATCTGGTTTTTCGAACGCATTCATCACGAGTGTTTCCCTGAACCATAGGGCTAGGAGAGGTGCGGTATCGAGGGCGCCTTCTCCCCGGATGCCATGGCTCTGGGCCATCTGGCCCTCGTGGTAAGCGTTCTCTTGAGGCAGGAAAGTAGGTAGTAGTGTGAGGTCTAAGAAGAGAGACCTCTCCGGTGCCACTAAAGAATCACGAGTAGCAAGCGAACGCGCAAGCTTTTAGTCATCACTTCTACGACGCTGAAGATGACGCCATTTACGTCTGCGAAGTTCCTTTTCACAGCCAGCGCCGTGAGAGCACAGAAAATTGTAAATCGCTACTTCATGTGGAGAAGGTGTCGGCCTCCCGATTTCAGGACCACAACGCTATGAAGTCTTTACCAGTAACCGCTAGGTGACGCTGAGGATGTAGCTTTATGAGAAATAAATGAAGGCCTTTACGTCTCGCGTTTTCCCTCGCGCGCTCCTCGGGGCGAAGCGTCTTCGCTCTCGGCTAGCAAGGGCGCTCCCTTCGCAACAAGTTTCTCGAAGCACATGCACGGCTTTAGTTATCTAGTGCACTGTACCGGTCACCCCAGTCGGATGCTGGCGGCTGACAGTTTGTGTTGGTCGGCCTATACGATGGTTACTTTTTTTTCTTCGGCTTCTTATGCTGGTAAGACGCATCGATCAACATGACAGCAAAAACAGTGCGTGAAAGGTGGCTTTCTCACGTGGCAAGCGTTGTGAAGGTGAAGAAAGCTTTGCATAGCGACTACAACGCCGTGCCATTTTCCTAAGGCGTAAGCTTTACATGGCTCGTCAGCAACGAACCCCCGAGCCCGACGCCCAGGGCAAGTGGTCTGCAAAACCCCCAATGACGCCATCATGAAAGAAAAAAATTCATTCGGAAGGTGCAGGGAATTGAACCAAGGACGAGCAGACTGCGAGGCGAGCACGCAACTCATAAGCCACAAAGCTTGTTTCAGTGCGCTAGCACTAAGGTTTCCAACCTCGAAAAAACCCGTTGTCTGTTTCACAGTGTGAAGTAAACTAGGCCTGCAGAAATAAAACAAATATGGCCGCGACAGTTCCACGCCTGGGCATCGAACCCACTGCGGTGCGAACAGACCAGCTTCGCTGGCCACTGCACGAGAGCACTATGCTCTCGGCACCACTTTTTTTTCTTTATTGCATGAAAAAACTGCCGAAAAGGAAAATCTGGAATATGCTAATGCCGCAAAACACCGGGCTGCATAATACGAGCCCATTTTAGCCCCGCCAATCCCTACCTTCCCAAACATCAAAATTCGGGGAGGCCCACACATGCATCTAGGTAGGCTCTTCCAAGGAAGCATATACTTCCCGCATCAAAGCGCACTTCCAAGCAACAAAGACTTAAATGACCGCGGTGATTCGGCGTGGCGCTCCATCACACGGCTTTTCCAGAGACTGTATAGCTCCATCAACATAAAGAGATCACAAAGCACAACATAGTTTTTATCAACAGGCAAAAACGTATACTGTAGGGTGCATTTTAGTGCCCTGCTCAAGCGTTCGTTTTAATCTGTTCCAGACGAACACAGCATCACTGCATATAATAAAACAATGGCCAATGACCTCTGGCGTATTGCACACCCGGCAATTCACCGTCGACGGAACAAACATCTCCTTAGCGTGAAGCCATGGCTTGGCAGGCAGCGTCATAACGTGCAGTTTAAAAAAAGTATGTTTTTGCAGCAGATGAAATGCACATTCGCTTAACACGTTTTAAAACACTGGTGGCAGAAAATTTTATACAAGGCTGCCGATACAACGGTACAGGGAACAAATAATCTGTAAGTGTCTGAGTCTTCTTCCTTCTGGAGATGTTCTACAGGTAATCTTCAGAAAATCGCCCAGTCAGGAAACAGAAGGTGTCCGCAACTTCCTTAAGGAATCCCCATAAAAGCTCCTCACACGAGTGTTTCCCGTCGGTGCGAATAGAAAAGGCAAATGAGCACTGAGACGCCTAATAAGCACAGCTACTAAAAAACGGTGGTTTGAAGATTTGAAAAAGAAAGAAACGTGAAACAAGGTGACGCACAAATAAGTGAACAAGGCCGATTCCACCAGACTCTAGAGCAAAAAAAACAGGTTGTCAAGACCAGACGTACGCATTTCGCCTAAAAATGTTGACCTCACCTCAACCTCAAAAAATATTTGCCGACCTCACTCAACATCAACCTCATCAGTCGAGGTCTCCTCAGACGCCCTCACCTCACTTTTCCTAAGGCCACTGGCGACCTCACTCAGCACCACCGGCTACTTGACCTCAAAAAAAAAATGCGATAATTAAGTTTTTGATTCAAACTAATTCTGCGAATCCTGTCAGACAGAAAAGCCGAAATAATGACGGTTCCATTAAATGACTAGTTATATAAATAGCGGCACTTAGCGGTGTGTAATTATTTAATAAGGGGTGTACAGATACTATATCTGCACGCAATAGGAAATTAAAACCTGGGATGAGCCCTCGGAGCGTTTATGATTTTCACGTCTATAGGACACCGTCTTCCGCGGCTGCTTCAGGGGGTCGTGCAAACGTGCAGCACCCGCTGCTTTATCGGCTTGCGGGCCGGGTGTCCCTTACATGGTTAAAAAGGTACTTTTGCAATTACATTTGCTTCATTGCAACTATTTGTAAGCTTATCAGTTTTAATATTCAAAGAATATATTCAAAGAATATATTCAAAGAACAGTGAATAAATTTTATGGGCACACATAGGTGCTACGATAGGTTGTATAAAAAAATGCAAATGGCACGTAACCATAAAAGGGGTATGATGGAAAGGGGAGGAAATTCTGCTTCACGAATACATGTTTCTATTGGATGCCTCTCTGGCCGAGCAGTCAAGGCAAACGTAGTCTACGGTTTTTGGTCTGCGGCATATTAGGCAATGAAACGACCATAGTACAAAAAAGCCTGTTTTTTTTTTCTCAGCCATGATTTAACAGGCAATGTACAACTATGTAAAAGGAACACGAAACTTTTTTGCTGACAACTGTACTAGCATACTTTTAACTCATTTTAAGACGTCCTTAATTTGTCTTCCACAATACAAGGAACGATAAACAGGAACCGGTAACATGACATCAAGCAAATGCTTTCTGAGGCGTTTTCATGTCAAGGAACTTAGATATTCCAGTGAGAATCTTACCTTTAATATATTTAAAGCCGCCACAACTTTGCGAAAAAAAACAGCTCACTCTTCTGCTTATGATGCTTCTAAACGACCCCAAAAATAAGGTAAGTCATGGCACAGTCTAACTTGAAGAACCGCACGAAAAAAAAATATCATTTGGTCTCATAAAAACATAAACCTGGACACTGTTTGGCTCAGAAATACATGGGCCACATAGATCCCTCCATTTTCACTGAAAGAAACAAATTAAATAGTATTGTTCTCTCCCAAACCGAACACCACACGATAACCGCGAGCACTCAGTGCATTTTCTGCACGCTAGTACTCTACATGGACAGCGCTTTCAGTACATACCGCACTTTGCAACAATGAGCAAATTGCATATCGTTGACCGCGCCAACATTCACAAATCAAGGAAACCCCACTTCTCTGTTCTCAATCGTACACGTGCTAACTCATCACTCCAGTTATCTTTCGGGTCCTTGTAGTGTTCAAGCCATAGAGTTCATTAGTGTACCATAGAGGGAAGGCTCGCGGCTTTTCACTTCATCCGCCTTGGACGCCCGAGGCATGCTGGGAAGACAGCAAACTGGATTGACATCTAGTGGCTTGTTGACTGTGCTACGAATTGGATTTTTTTTTGGTTGTCCGGTTTCGCTTTCACTACTGTTGTTTTCACTGATGTTTTGTGAGCTTTGTGGTTGTGTACTGCAACTACCCACGCAGTTCATTTGAGATGCGAAACATCCGAAGCCGCTTGACTCGAAGTGAGCTGAGCACAGTGTCTGGTGCCTGCTAGGCCTAAATTCCGTTTGCCCCGTCACTGGAAGCCATTTATGCAGCGAGCTGGGTTTTTCTTAGTGGAAACCTGTGCTACCTGTGCATTTAAATGTGAAAGAAGGGAACAAGGTGAACTGAGAACGCAACAGTCCACTGCTGTGACCACTGCACATTCCTCGTAGGAGTCTCAGAGACAATTTAAAAGCGCAGAATTAAGCACTTCGACGAGCGCAACTTGTGTTAACCGTACTCGTCGAGGATTGTGTTCGATTCATTTCGAAGGCTGGCGGTAGCCGCGCATTGCATGCAGGAACGACTTCCACTTTATGAATTAATTCACACAAGTACCTTTATGTTGCCCTTGTCAGCATGAACACGGCCGTCACTTATGGTAGGAGAGGTTTGTGCTTAATTCATGTTTTTTCTTGGCAAAATCTGGAAGCGCAGCGCCAGGACATGCCGGCAGCCGACACTTAGCTCAAATTAGTTTCTCCTAGAAAAGCGCGCGTTCACCCAAGTTTCTCACGGCGTGAACGTAGCCTATGCACAGACATAAGCCCGTCCCGCAATAGCAGACTACACCAATGAATCGTTTCTATTTTTCATAATACGAATACAGAAACTTTTAAATCGCAGCATTTTAAGCGCTAACAACTTTTTTGAAAGAATATTGGCTATGAAAAGTGTGTCTCTTAAACGCAAAATTTATTTTCCACGATTAGCTACATTTGGCGGCGTGAAGAAAAAGCCCTCCCTAGCCATGATGAAATTCGGTTATCGTTTGTCTGCTCATTTCTTGCAATGTACAGCAAGCATATTTTATTACAGGACATACTGATTGCAAAAAAGCGTCTCCTTACAACATATAAGTGTCGGAAATTTGTATTTCTGCAGTCGTAGTCATGTTTTAGGACCAAGCCAAGTGCGCCTTGCTGTCTTCCCGGCATTCCCACGGTGGATGAAGTGCTCTTTCGTGGCTCCTTCAGAAACTCGCATAGACGGTGGCGCCAGCTTTCCCTCTAGGTAATATTTAGATACTCTATGGTTCGAGCGGTACTCCGAGGTACATCGTACGGGTAGCAGACCGCCTCTTAATTTCAAAAAGTGTAGGTGTGTTGCTCCAAACCGCATGCCAGAGTCCCAAAGATTTGTCCCAGTTGACTTCGCTGGCAGTCTGCTTGCAAAATCGAGCAACATCTTTTATGGCTTCTTAAACACTCTCTTTATAATGACGGAAAATGGTTATATATCTCCTGTGCACACGACAATAACCGTGTTCCTTCGCGCATAAAGGTGAACCCGGTGAACGCTTTGCCTTACGACTTTATGCTAATGAGTAGGTGTGTCATTAAAAAGGAACAAATACAAATTAATCCTTTCACCATCTAAGCATGTACGTAGACTTAGATGCCCTCCGATTAACATGCCAGCAAAAGTGGTACCTGTAACGGGGTTATACAGCGTTGCAAGCGTTGTGAAGGAGAAGACATTTTGCAAAGCAACTGTAACGCGGTGCAATTTTTAATACAGGGATGCATTTAACGGCTATATTCAACCCTCTCTTTGCCCGCAAATTCTGTCTGTCCGGTTTCCCTCCGTCAGCGCTCCTCTGTGTTAAACCATTCGCTTATTCGCGCTGAAATTTGATGCAGAAATCGCATACGTCAGTGCTTCTATTCAATACACGTTTGGATGATGTATTTTCTGATTCAACCAGAATTCACTAGAAATCTGCGTCGTTTTCAGCATCGGCGACTGAAAACAAGCAGCTTTATCATAGGCGATACAAGTGGCACAGTCTGGTTTCTATCCAAAAAACGATTGTTTTACCACAAAAGCTGCGACGAGGGGGATCGGGATAAGCGGGAAGTTTGAAGATGTTTTTGCGACTACTTCTGCTCAAGCAAAAAGTTCTGGATAAACGCACAATACTCTCTAATGTTCAACACGCATTTAGAAAAGGCTATTTAACAATAACACAACTAGTCACAGTAATACATTCAATCGCGTCAAGTCTCTATAAAAATGGCCAAATTGACGCTGTATTTCTTGATTTTAGCAAAGATTTTGATACAGTTTCACTTGACAAGCTAATATTATAACTTAGACTTCTTGAGCTTCCAGAAATTTTGATCGCATGGATACCGAACTACCTAACAAACCGCCGCAAGTTCGTAGCAGTTAATGAGCAACAATCTGAATGTCTTCCGGTTCTGGAGTCCCTCAAGGAAGTGTCCTAGGACCATTGCTTGTTTTACTTTACATAAATGATATTGTAACGTGCTTCCACAGAACCTCGACGGAAGAAGCAGAAGATGAAGGACTGACCCGCGGAGAAAGAGGAAGAAAAAGAGAGAGCTGAAGGACGCTGCTAGGCTTCCTGCTTCCATCCTGCTTCGACCGGTCCCCTCTGAATAAACCCCCGTGCGTGCAAAGCACGTAACAGGTTGGTGGAGGTGCTGGGTATCGACCACGGAGCATTCCATCTACCGAAGGAGCCGTAGACTCGCAGGCTTCCCACCACTGCCATCGGACATGCCTGGAGACGGCAATGCTGAGCAACCCGGGCTATCCACAGCGAACAACTGGCCACATTATCGAGAGCCCCGCACATTTTTTGGAAAACCTGAAGAGGACGTTGACGAGTGGCTGAAACACTACGAGCGGGTGAGCAAATACAATCGATGGAACGCTGCTACTAAACTGGCTAACGTTGTGTTTTTCCTTGCCGCCACTGCCCTTGACTGGTTCGACAATCATGAGGATACACTGAGTTCATGGGCTACCTTTACGACCGAGATAAAGAAAAATTTTGGGGATGAATCGGCAAAGAAGAAGCGTGCGGAACAGACATTGCTTCACCGCGCGCAAGTACCCGGAGAAACTTGCACGGCATACATCGAAGCCATCTTAAAGTTATGCAAGCTAGTTAACTCCAGAATGCTTGAAGAAGACAAAGTCGGCCACCTTCTAAAAGGAATTGCGGAAGATGTTTACAATTTCCTGATTAGCAAAGAGAGCCTGAGCACCACCGCTGACGTTATAGAACATTGCAGAACATTTGAAGCTCTTAAGCTGCGTCGAATCACCCCTAAATTCGGAAGATTGGCCAATGTCACCTCTATAGCCAGTGTTGAAGCCAGTCCTCCAAATTCTATGGCTGATATGATTCGAGAGATTGTGCGCGAGGAATTGTCCAGATCCCGGGATACCTTCTGCCACACACAATATCTGCGGCACAGTTCTGCACTGGAGGAAGATGTTGCCGCCCTGTCGACTCCGTGGGCTCCACCCAACGGCACTTTGCCCATGGACGATCGGAACATTGCCCAACGTTATCGCCACCAGCCGACAGAAAGGAGGCCCACCTACCCAGAAGACGTGGTTCGTCAGCAGCGAGATCCTGGCTTCAGCCAACGTCGCGACTTTGTTCGCCAGGACTCTTATGGCGGTCGCTGGCGCTCTCAACCTTTGTGCTACCGGTGTGGCATTGCAGGGCATATCGCTAGATATTGCCGCCGTCGTTTCCCAACTTTTCAAGACTGCCAACCCCCGGCGAATACTTACGGGCAACTGCACACCGCGCAGCAGAGACCCCCAACGTCCGCTTGGGACCCGTACCGTCCGAGCAATTTGCGGAGTTCATCACCCGCATCTGACCGCAGTGTGACGCCGCCACCTCAGCGCCAACGGCGGTCACCTTCTCCTCGACGTCGTGCATCCCCTCCGCCTCCGGGAAACTAGGAGGCGCGGCCGATGGAGGTGAGGCCGCCGGCGAGTCGATGACGTCCAATCTACCTCTGCCCGTGTTTATGTTGAAGAACAAACTGGAAGTGTTTATTGATGGTGTGAAAACAATGGCTCTTGTGGACACTGGTGCTACCGTATCCGTTATGAGTTTGAGGTTTAAGAATCGTTTAGGTAGGAAAGTGATGTTTAGTGGTGACCGTGCAGCGTTATTCCGTGGTGTCGGTGGTGAACCTTTGGTTCCACTTGGTGTGTGTGCTTCGGATGTTGTTATTGGTGGTCTAACGTTTAGAACAGAATTCGCAGTGCTACCACGGTCAACGCATGATGTGATTCTTGGGATTGATTTTCTGCAAGAGTGTGGTGCAACTTTAGACTGTCGTACGGGAGAAGTTGCTTTGAATTCTTCGTTACTTTCAGCTCTTGTGGATGACTCGACACCGGATTTTGGAGCATTTGCGGTGGAAGAAGATACTATTGTACCAGCTTTCTCTGCAGCATTCGTGCGGGTTTCCTCTATTCACAATCAGTGCGAATCTTTTGAAGCTGTGGTAGAGCCTACGACACTCGCCTGCTCTAAGAAGAGTATCGTCGTGCCTCGTTGCGTCGTTCCCGTGGTGAGAGGCCGTACCGAGCTGTGGACAGTGAACCACTCTGAAGAGCCAGCTGTGTTGCCCCGGGGCCTCAAACTCGCCCGTTTCGAGGAAGGTGTGTCAGGTTTCGTCGCGGCGTTAACCAACTCTGTCAGTGAGCAGCACGTGAAAAGAGATATGGAGACCCAAGTTAAGGCTATGATTAATCAGGCTCTTTCCCCAACCGAGCGTCGCACTCTACTGGAACTCCTTCTGAAACACGTGTTCGTGTTCGACTTTGCCAAAGACGATTCAACACCACCGCCTACCAGTCGTATTCATCACACGATCAACACCGGCTCCGCACCTCCTATACGCCAGAAGCCCTATCGAGTCTCAGCCACTGAACGTAAGTTAATAGATGACCAAGTTCAAGAGATGCTAAAGCGAGGCATAATTCGAGAATCCTCCAGTCCTTGGGCGGCTCCAGTTATCCTTGTTAAGAAAAAAGATGGCACATGGAGGTTCTGTGTTGACTACCGTCGCTTAAATACGGCCACGAAGAAGGACGTCTACCCGCTTCCACGTATAGATGACGCAATTGATTGTCTGCACTCCGCTTCATACTTTTCTTCTATTGATTTGAGATCCGGCTACTGGCAAATCCCCGTGCACGCTGCAGATAGGGAAAAAACGGCATTCATTACACCAGACGGACTTTACGAGTTCAACGTTATGCCTTTCGGATTATGTAATGCACCTGCAACATTCGAGCGGTTCATGGATACAATCCTGCGTGGCCTCAAGTGGCAAATTTGTTTATGTTATCTGGACGACGTTGTAATTTTTGGCAAAACGTTTAGTGAGCACAACCGCCGTCTGGATATTGTGCTTGATTGCATGGAACGAGCTGGCCTTATCCTCAATTCCAAGAAATGTCATTTTGGGAACCGTGAAACAATTGTTCTTGGTTATTTAGTTGATAAAGAAGGTGTTCGACCAGATCCAAAGAAAATTGAAGCTGTCAAAAGTTTTACGGTGCCTCAATCAGTGAAAGAGCTGCAGAGTTTTTTAGGGCTCTGCTCGTACTTTCGACGCTTTATAGCTAGGTTTGCGGACATCGCTTACCCACTCACGTGTTTGCTGCATAAAGATGCACCGTTCAATTGGACCAGCGAATGTGACGCAGCTTTCCGGCATCTGAAATTTCTTTTGACCTCGGGCCCCATCCTACGCCACTTCTGCCCATCTGCACCAATTGAAGTGCACACTGATGCAAGTGGTATCGGTATCGGCGCTGTACTTATACAACGCCATGGTCACGATCAGCACGTGGTATCATATGCCAGCCGTTCGTTGAGTAAGAGCGAAAGAAATTACACGGTTACTGAGCAAGAATGTCTCGCCGTTGTTTTCGCTGTACAGCGCTTCCGCTCCTATCTGTACGGGAATGCTTTCACCGTCGTGACCGACCACCACTCGCTTTGCTGGCTAGTGAGTCTTCGTGACCCCTGTGGCCGGCTTGCTCGATGGACTTTGCGCCTACAAGAATTTAATTTCACTGTTGTGCATAAAAGCGGCCGTAAACACTCAGATGCCGATTGTCTTTCCCGTTTGCCGCTTCTAACGACTGAGGACGACGCAGACAACTTTGATGAATACTTGTCGTCACTTTCACAAGCCTTCCCCGATCTTCAAGTTTTTCCAACTGAGCAACGCAAGGACCAAACATTAACCTCTTTGTTTGATGCCGCTCAAGATTCTGTAAAGAATACTTTTTGCATTCGCGACGGTTTGCTTTATAAGAAGAATTTCGCTTCTGGAGGAGCACGCATGCTTCTTGTCGTACCCGAAAGCCTACGCATCACAGTTCTTGAAATGATGCACGACGACGCCACGTCTGGGCACTTGGGAGTGACACGCACACTCCACCGCACACAACAACGATTTTACTGGCCTAACATGCGTTCAACCATCCAGCACTATGTAGCCAGCTGTGTGCAATGCCAGCGCTTTAAGCTGCCGACTTCAAGTCCACCGGGCAAATTGCGGCCAATCACACCTCCCACAGCCCCGTTTGAGCAAGTTGGCATTGACCTCCTTGGACCTTTCCCACGATCCTCTAAAGGAAATCGATGGATTCTTGTGTGCGTAGACCACTTAACCCGTTATTGTGAGACAGCCGCCATACCAGTTGCTACTGCGTCTGAAGTATCTAACTTCTTACTTCGATTCGTCATTCTTCGGCACGGCCCTCCTGCAGTTCTCATTAGCGACCGTGGACGTCAATTTACAGCGGACGTTGTTGAAGAACTTCTCCGCCTCAGCAGCTGCAGTTTTCGCCACTCCACGCCATATCATCCCCAAACGACCGGTGTGGTAGAACGCACTAATCGTACGCTCACCACCATGCTTGCCATGTACGTCGCTGCAGATCATAAGGACTGGGATGGCGTACTCCCGTTCATCACTCATGCGTACAACACCGCGCAACATGAGACAACTGGCTACAGCCCCTTCTACCTGCTCTATGCTCGCTCGCCTCGCTGCGGCCTTGACACCATGCTACCATTTTTCATCCACGATGAACCTTCTCTTGCGACCACACTCTGCAGAGCTGAAGAAGCTCGCCAGCTTGCCCGCGTTCGAATTTTATCTTCGCAAGAGCGTTCCAAGAACCGCTACGACGTCCAACACCAAGAAGTTTCTTATGTTCCTGGTGACATTGTGTGGTTGTGGACCCCTCTATGCAAGCGTGGTCTGTGTCAGAAACTGCTATCCCACTACACTGGACCATTTGTTGTGTTGGAGTGCATAAGTGACGTTAATTACGTTATAGCACGACTAACTGCTAGTGGTCGACGGTCACGCCAATCTCAGGTGGTGCATGTAGCCCGCCTCAAGCGATTCCATCCCAGACGGTCTGTTTAACTCGCCCGACGGGCATCGTCTGCGAGGAGGGAAATGTAACGTGCTTCCACAGAACCTCGACGGAAGAAGCAGAAGATGAAGGACTGACCCGCGGAGAAAGAGGAAGAAAAAGAGAGAGCTGAAGGACGCTGCTAGGCTTCCTGCTTCCATCCTGCTTCGACCGGTCCCCTCTTTGAATAAACCCCCGTGCGTGCAAAGCACGTAACAATATTATTACCGCAATTAATTCCACTGTGCAAATCAGTTTGTTCGCGGACGATTGTGTGCTTTTTCGAGAAATCACTTCAACAAATGATCAAGTCGATTTAAATGCTTCTCTTGCTGGCGTATTTTATTGGTGCAAAATCTGGGGAATGCGGCTTAGCACTGAAAAGACGGTCTTTCTTCGCTTCACTCTTCAAATAGCTCCACTATCCTTTACTTACACGTTAGATTCGTCACCTTTACAGGAAGAAGCCAGAAATAAGTATTTGGTGTCACAACTACTAACAATTTATCATTGATTTACACATTGATAATATTTGTTCTTCGGCCTTGCGTAAATTATATTTTTTGCGATACAAACTTAAAGACTGCCCACCTAACGTAAAATTGCTTCCTTATTAGTCACTAATTAGATTAAACTTGAATATGCATGCGTTGTTTGGGACCCGTTTACTAAACAAAATGTAAAATGTCTTGAAAGGGTACAGAGGAAAGCAGCGCGATTTATCTATTCAAAATTTTCTCGATATGACTCGCCCTCACAAAAAATGAGTTATAATGGCATTAAGCTTCTTCAGCAGCGAAGGAAAAATCTACGATTGCGGTTCCTTTCTATGCTTCTTAAAGGAGATTTAGCAATTAAACCTTCATCCTATCTGTCTCGTTCAACCTCAAGGCTTACTCGACACCATCATCCGAATTCGTTAACCTCTTATTTTGCACGGACGGGTGTAATAAATTTTCATTTTTCCCCGAACTATAACAGACCGGAATTAATCATTGCTGCCTGTTTCCATTGGTTGATGCATTGTTTATTTGTATTGCTCTTTTTACCAGCCTGCTTGGACCTTTAACAAGGTCTGCTCTATGGAATAAATAAATAAAATAATAAATAATATTAAAGCAGTCACATGGACCGACCATTTTGACTCGCCTCTGAACATATCACTTGCTAACTGTGCTGGTTTGAGCGGAAACGATGCTGCCGATCGCCTTGGGAAGAGACAGGTGAGCTCTTTAACCACCGAAGGTGACCAACAGCGCGATTGCCTATAGAAGCGCTAGATGAGATCGTTGACAACGGAAGACCAGCACGAATAACGTGTCATACTTCAGCTACCAAATATCGTTACTGGCCGCCCTGGGCGACAAAACAAAACAGACGCATGAATAAAAGTACAATTTCTCAGAAAACATTTTCTTTATGACAAGAAACACGGGTCGGCGCGAATGCGTTCCTTCATTGGAGTAGACTAGGCGTAACACGGATTGCACTGCTACTTTTTTTTCTCTCTGCCTCCTGAAGTTAGAGGGTGGACTTATACGGCATATCAACCGACACGCGAGCGAAAACGGTATCTGCAAAGTGTCTGTGCCGCGTTGTAAGCTCTGTGAAGGTGAACACAGCTTTGCTACAGCTGCAACGCAGTGCAATTTATATTTCTAGTTCTCGAAATTTATAGTTCTCGAAATTCGAGAGCCTACTTGACGACCTACTGTATATGGGGCGACCTGCGCATGCGCCGCAGCGCCAGCATCAGCGATTTGCATTTGTGTGTAACTTTCTTTTGGTTCTCGAAAGCGCCACCGCTAAAAATGGCGCTGTAATTCACCCCCAAGAAGGTCAAGAGAGTAGTTTACTAATGGGAAGAAAATTGGCAATTAATACGAAGGTTCTGAGCACGCTAGGAATTAATTGGTACGTGACACATGTCACCACTCCGATCAATTCAAAGGGGAGGCTGATAATTGTCTATCTATATCTACGTAGTCACCCCCCCCCCCCCTTCCCACGAAACCACGACGGGCTGCGCGGGCTGTGAGAAGCCACAATCACAATCTGTGTACGCGGAACAGTTGGTGCAATTATGCGAGTATGTAGGTCACGAGATTCTATTTCAGTTGCACGGTGTGAATTGCCAGTACGGCCCGTGCCATGCGGGTGTCGATGAATGCCTTCGGGCTTGCGGCACCTTCACGCACTGTGATTTCCTGCTGCGTGCGGCTATAGAAGTCGAGCTGGCAGGCATCAACAGGAATTTCGTTTCAAGAGGACGAGGAAGCTACGGGCTCAAACTTTACTTTCAACGACCACTGGCATTGGCACAGGAGAGATGTGCTAACGCGAGCTTTCATGGGTTTCGTCATCCATCCGGAGCATGCTGCTTCTAAAGTGGTTGCAGTGCTCGTGAAACACTTTTTCCAAGAATTTCAGCACAGAAGAGCCGTGCACAAGGACAGGTAAAATCTGGTAACCGTTAGAAAACTGGAGAGTGGCTGGAGGCACTGGGGATCGAACCCAGAACGTCTCGAATTCGAAAAGGTTGCTTTAGCTACTAGGCCCCCTTTTTGGTAGCGAAGGTAGTTGCAATTCAAGGGTACTGTTACAACCCTGCTGGCGACACGACTTTTGGCCATCCGATGACCCCACAAAAAAAAAAGGATGCCTGGCTGTGAAAGTGCCTGCGGAGATTTTCCCACGCTTGGCCCAGGAGGGAGACGGGGAAGGGGGGGTGGGGGGGTGGGGGGGGCTTCGAGAAGGACGCCTGGGGCAGCGACCGACGATGAATAGACGACAGGGGAATAGGGGACGGGGCCTTCGAGTAATTAGACTGTTTTAGCTGTGCGTACGCAACGGCATAGCGTACGCAAGGAGTTTGCGGGGACGCTAGTGTGCATGAGGAGAACGCAAGCGCAAGCCCTGCATCTTGCGTGCCTACGCTAGCCAGCGGACTTTGCGTTGCGGCGCTTGCGTGGCTTGCGTACGCTAACGTTGACAAGATGGCGGCGCCCTGCTCGCCCGCTTCGGAATAAATACATGCCGCCGCTTGATTCTCCGACGCAATAGCTCACTCAAATGGTAGCGGTTCGCTTTTATTTGGCCTACTCTTGCCCACACGTAGCGGTATAAGCGATAACTAGCCCCTGTTTTTCAGATAATTTCGCGATTTTCAAGCTCCTAGGCAGCTCTATATGCAGTTTTTTTCTCGTAGCAACGACACATGGAGAAGCAGTTTTCTAGCTTTTAGTCAGTTCTTACATTTTCTTAGGTTTGCGTAGTTTTGCTTCTTGGAACAAAAAAAGGCTCCCAATGCGCTCACCCTAGTTGTCAGCAATCACGCATGAAATTTTCTTCAACCGAGCGTTGATGCGCTTTCACGTCTTGTCACTAGACGGCGCTATACTGTTTACGCGTGCGCTTGAGGGACGCTACGGTACGGCCAGCTAAATGTGTACTTCGGAGCGGACAGCGTAACGCATGCAGCGCCGTAGGGCTTTGCGTACGCAAGCACTTGCGTACTCACAGCTAAAACTGTCTATTAGCCGCGTGCGACGGGAGCCGGCCCCGACTGGAGAGAGCTTGCGGCAGATGTGGCCCGCGGTGCCGCACGAATCACCTGTGTGCCGCTTGCAAAACAGTTGCACCTATTGTAGAGCGATTTATTGGCACGATGGAAGCGCCGGCTACGAAGACCTTGGCACAGGCAATCTACGAGGCAGAGAGCCGAGAGACCAGACACAAGCGGCAGTGTTCCATCCAGCACGAGCATCCAACCGGCGGCGCGAGCGCTTCGTCGTCGTTGGCTTCGGGGCTGGTCCATCTTCTTCATTCCAAGTGTCCCGGCGGAAAGAGGGAGCCATACTGGCGACTCAAGGAGAGGAGACTACGAGGGGGCTATAATACGGCTTCAAGCGGCTGACGTGAACGACGTCGCGGCCACGGCGGCGATGGTCCGAAGAAGGTGTCACCGGTTCGATAATGTAGTTGACCGGTGACGTACGCTCCAAGATGCGGTAAGGGCCGATGTGCTTGGCCGAAAATTTGGACGTATTCGGAACAGAGAGCCAGACCAGTGAGCCAGTGGAGAAGTGAACCGCGGGCGTGTCTTGATCGGAAGCATGGGTACGGAGACCTTGACGTTCGGCGGTGAAGGAGCGAGCCAACTGGCGGCACTGCTCAGCATGGCGGGTGATGTCAGAGAGGGAAGCATATTCCGAGCTGTCGGGGTTGTAGGGAAGGATTGTATCCAACATACAAGAAGGTTCGCGTCCGAATAAAAGAAAGAATGGGGAAAAGCCGGTGGTTGCTTGAGAGGCGGTGTTATATTCATAGGTGACGAACGGAAGAACCTGATCCCAATTGGAGCTGTCGGAGTGAATGTACATGGCGATCATGTCCCCAAGAGTACGGTTGAAGCGTTCGGTGAGGCCGTTGGTTTGAGGGTGGTAAGCAGTTGTGGTGCGGTGGACTGTGTGACACGCAGCGAGAAGCTCGTGAAGAACTTCAGACAAGAAAACACGGCCGCGGTCACTGAGAAGTTCGCGAGGAGCGCCGTGACGCAGGACAAAGTGATGAAGAAGGAAGAAGGCTACATCGCGAGCAGTAGCCGCAGGTAGGGCAGCGGTCTCAGCATACCGAGTGAGGTGGTCCACGGCGACTATGATCCAGCGATTCCCAGTGGTCGTGAAGGGAAGTGGCCCATATAGGTCGATGCCCACACGATCGAAAGGGCGAGCCGGACACGGTATTGGCTGTAACGGGGCAGTCGAAGGGCGAGGTGTCGACTTCCGCTGCTGACAGGACGTGCAGGAGCGAACGTAGCGACGAACGAAGTTGTACATGCCCCGCCAATAGTACCTCTGGCGTAGTCGCTCGTACGTTTTCAGCGAGCCAGCGTGAGCGCTCTGAGGATCGGCATGGTGGTGTTCACAAATCTCAGTGCGGAGATGTCGGGGAATCCCGAGAAGCCACTTGCGGCCATCTGGACGATAGTTGCGCCGGTACAGAAAACCGTCGCGAAGGGAAAAATGGGAAGCCTGGCGACGAAGTGCTCGAGGGAAGGAGGCCGTAGAGGGTGCACGAAGTACGTCGAGCAACGATGAAATCCATGGATCTTGGCGTTGTTGATGGGGCATGTCCATTGTAGTGAGCGCTGCGAGTAGGGATGCAGATATTGGCGAAGAGGGCGCAGGAGAGGGCAGTGGGGAGCGGGACAAGGCGTCGGAGTGCTTGCGGCCCGATCGGTAAACTACGGTGATATCGAATTCCAGAAGACGGAGGGCCCAGCGGCCTAGGCACCCTGAGGGATGTTTGAGTGAAGCTAACCAGCACAAAGCGTGATGATCGGTGACGACGGTGAACGGGCGGCCATATAAGTATGGGCAGAATTTTGTTAGAGCCCGCACTACGGCGAGACACTCCTTTTCCGTCACGGTGTAGTTCGACTCAGCCTTGGTGAGGGCACGGCTGGCGTACGCAACGACGTATTCAGGAAATTCGGGCTTGCGCTGGGCAAGGACAGCCCCGAGGCCGATTCCGCTTGCGTCGGTGTGCACTTCAGTAGGGGCACTGGGGTCGTAGTGCCGAAGGATAGGTGGCGAGGTGAGAAACGACGGAGGGCAGCAAAAGCGTCGTCGCAGGCCGAGTCCCACGTAGACAGGTCGGCGGGAACATTAAGAAGTTTCGTCAGAGGCGCGACTAGGGAGGCGAAATTGGGAACAAATCGCCGAAAATAGGAGCAAAGACCCACAAATCGGCGCACTTGTTTTGTAGAAGTCGGTTTAGGGAAGTCAGCGACAGCACGGAGTTTGTCAGGATCGGGCAGGACGCCGTCTTTGGAGTCAAGGTGGCCGAGTATTCAGCTGCCGGGCACCAAAGTGACATTTTTTGAGATTAAGTTAAAGGCCAGCATTGGTGAGGCAGCTCAGTATCTGGCGCAAGCGCTTGAGATGCGTCGGAAAATCGGGCGAAAACACGACATCATCATCTAAATAGCAGAGACAAACAGTCCACTTCAGGCCGCGCAAGATGTTGTCCATCATTCGTTCAAACGTTGCGGGAGCGTCACAGAGGCCGAATGGCATCACGTTGAACTCATAGAGTCCGTCAGGGGTAACGAACGCCGTTTTAGGACGGTCGGACTCAGCCATCGGGACTTGCCAATAGCCGGAACGGAGATCCAGGGAGGAGAAGAACTCGGCGCCTTGCAAGCAGTCAAGGGCGTCGTCAATACGTGGTAGCGGGTAGACGTCCTTGCACGTAATTTTGTTGAGCCGGCGATAGTCCACGCAAAATCGTATCGAGCCATCCTTCTTTTTAACCAGGACGACTGGGGACGACCAAGTACTGGCGGAAGGTTGAATAATGCCGCGCTGTAGCATGTCGTCAACTTGCTCAGTTATGACGCGGCGCTCGGCAGGCGACACACGGTAGGGGCGCTGACGGAGAGGAGCATGGGTTCCGGTGTCAATGTGGTGCTCGACAGTTGTCGCACGGCCCAAAGAAGTCGACTGGTGGTCAAACGATGAGCGAAACTGGTTGAGCACCAGTCGACCAGTCTACATTTGGTGGAGGTTGCTGTGTTCCCCTTTTCACCATCACCGTGGACCTTCGCAGCCGCACAATCCCGATGTCCACTACCAAGGCCAGTCAACAGCCCGCCGCCACGTCGCAGCCAGTCATCTGCTCCGGTGCCGTCCGGCAGCGCGACCCCGCTGTCTTCAGCGGCCATAGCGACCAGGACGTGGAAGATTGGCTGGAATCATACGAACGGGTGAGCCGCCACAACACTCTGTACGAAATAGCAGCGGTCTTGCGATTCCTCCTCGACATTTCCCACGGGCGGACTCTGCAACGAGTGCCTCCGCTTGCAACGTGCTGTGCAATTTTTCCCATCTTGAAGAAATGTGCCATGTCTTGGATTGGCCACCGCCTGGTGAGGGGGGGAATCTTGGGGTATTTAACGAACATCCTAAGTGCGAACAAACGCTATGGGCCCTGGCGACAAGGCTCATCCAGTCGCTCGCCGCATGAACTTTTAATTTTTGACTGTTTGCTCTTAATTTCTTCAAAGTGCCAGTAAACCCGCTTGTTTTCGTTTCCTCATACTTCAAGATCCATCTTTCCTCAGCCCAAAAGGCTCGGACACGCTTCCCAATGGAACCCGGGTTCGAAGTAGCCCCTGCGCGTCCACGAAAACTGGTGATCATAGGTTGGATCGGAATCTACAAGCGGCAACAACGGTCGGCCAGCGAAACAGGAGCTGCTTCGGGACATGATCACATGTGTGGGTGAGTGCTTGGCTTTCCTCTGATGTGTACCAGATTCTAGACGAGAGCTAAATTTTAGAACTGGTAGAGATCTGTGGTTAAATCTTCAAAATTTGGTATTTTTGCATAGTTGTCACTTGGAACAGCCTAGACTCAGAACTATCATGTACCTACAGAAGCTGCAGAAGCCGGTCCTGTTGCTGTTTTGTGAGAAATTGGGGACTGATACAAATGGTTTGGCAAGAAAATCCTTGATCATTCAGGCAATCACTGATCTGGGGGCAGATAATGAGGAGCTCAGTGAAGCGTGGAGCCTCATAGAACAAATAAGGAAGAGCAGCTCAGACAGCAGAAAAGGCGTGAGCGTGAAAGTGAGAATGAAGATAAAACGGGAGCGGGAGATAGAGCTCCGTTAAGATAAAAATGGAATTGAGCAAGAGGTCGGGCAATTGTCCCCAGCAAGTGGCACCTCTTCTCAACAAGGAGGCACAATTCAAGATGTCTAGGTACATGCAGCCATATGTGGTATCAGGGGATATCGGTCTGTACATTGAAAAGTTTGAACGAACGTGCGATAAAATGTCCTTCAATCGAGACACTTGGCCTCAAAGGCTGCTGACGGTTCTGCCCTGCGAGGCAGCGGAGGTTGTCACGCGGCTCAGCAAGGAGGACGCTGACAACTACGAGAAGGTCAGGGCTTGCCTTCTACGAAAGTACGGACTTAGCGCCGAAGCGTTCAGGCAAAGATTTCGGGGAGCTAAGAAGTCGAGAGACGAGAGCTATGCAGACTTCTTGTACAAGCTGAATTTGAACTTGGTCGAATGGCTAAAGAGCACCGAGTCTTACAGTGGCCGGGACGCTATAGTTGACAGAATTTTGTTGGAGCAGTTTTACAACTGCCTCCATGAAGAGGAAATAAATTGGCTGCAGGACCGGGACAACGTAATTTCTGCGACAAAAGCTGCCAAAATCATTGAGGAGTACGCTTCGCGCCGGCAGTTTAGCAACAACACTAGAGTTGATAGGCCCCATAATTTCGGTAGAAGTGCGAATTATCGTCACGAGAGGCACTTTGGGAGCTCTACAGTCGAACAATAAGAGTAAAAAAAAGGTTTCTTCCGATAAACTTCAAAGAAAGGATGACAATGAGAAGGGTGCAAAAGAGGCCAAAGCGCAGAAAGAAAAAGTCGCGATTGTGGCTAGGAGGCCGCTCACTTGCTACAGATGCAATGAGCCCAGTCACATAGCAGTGAACTGCCGAAAAGAAAGGGCTGCGTTCTCGTGTCAGTGACTGCGATGAAAACGTGAAACTGCTGGAACCTTACATTCATGACCTGGTAGTGAACGGGAAGCCATGCAAGGTGCTGCGCGACTCCGCCGCAACGATGGATGTTGTCCATCCGTCGTATGTGTCGCCTTCCGATTACATACGCCAATGTGCATGGATCCGACAGGTACTGCAGGAACAAAGCGTGTGCTTGCCTATAGCGACAGTGGTAACTGAGGGCCCTTTCGGTGCGTTTACAACCGAAGCCACAGTTTCAGGAAAGCTACCTAAATGCTATCCGTATTTGTTCTTCAACAAATCGGACATGTTATTACGAGAGAAGGAGATCCATTTTGGAGACCGAACAGGCCTTAAAGGGACACTGAGGAGAAATTGAAGTTGGCTTGTATCGATAGAATAGCAGCTCCTGATCACAAAAAAGCCACTCTTACTGAAAACAAAGCTCTTGTAAAGTAGAAAATACCAAGAACCGAAATACAGGTGTCGCCGCCACAGGCCAATCTCGCAAGTACAAGCGTGATGACTTCCTTGGACAAGAGGCGCCACCTTGGAGGAATTTTCCTAACTTCATGGAAGCCACGAATCTCTGAGGCTGGCAAAGGAAGGTTGCGCACCGCACCGCTAGCCGTCAGAAATCACGGAGTCTGCGTTTACGTCACGTATCACGTCACTCCGTTCTGAGACGTCATAAGAGTTCCCTCAGTTTGAATCAGAGCGGCGGGAAAAACTTTTTCATCTTCGAATCCAAATTTCTTTGAAATAAATGCATCTTTCGCGCCCGGACAAGTGGCAACAAAGCCATGAAATGCCGAACTATCAGATTTTGCTAACAAAAAAAATGATAGAGTTCTCCTCAGTGTCCCTTTAACACGTTCGAAGACGCGAGAACTTGCTTTAACACGTTCGAAGACGCGAGAACTTGCAGCACAGCTTACTCCTCAGCATTCCACCGCGCAGGAAACAGCAGTTAAACTTGGGGCGGAAATGGATGAGCAAGGTCCAGAAAATCGCGCTTACGAGGCACCGAGACCGGTCTGCCTAGCAGTAAGCATGACGAACCGCGGAAAGAGAAAATCCTAAAGAGTGGCATTTTGCCGCTAGTGTCCAGCAGTTTCACGGCGCTGCTAAGTGGGAACCGAGAAGGTTAGGTATGGAACAAGCAAGTGACCCGACCATGCAGGAGATCAGAAAGCTCCACAGAGCATGGGAAAAAAAGAGAATATTGCTTTCCAGATGAGAGGTCATGTGCTTTATCGCTTATACAAGGATAAGCGTGGAGTGAAGCGACACCAATCAGTCGTTCCCCAGAAGTATAGACAAGACTTACTGCGACTTTCCCATGACAATTCGTGGTCATGCCACCTGAGAATCCGGAAAACAAAGCTGATGCTTTTACAAGAGTACTATTGGCCTGGATGTTTTAAGGACATGGTAAGGTCGTGCGACACATGCCAGCGGGTCGGAGAGGCGCAAGTTAAATGGGAAGCACCGATGGCTTTAATACCGATTATTATCGAGCCGTTTCACCGGTTGGTGATAGATGCAGTTGGGCCACTCCCCGTTACAAAGTCAGGGTGTCGTTATTTCCTGACCATGTTTGCCCTGCCACGAAGTTTCCAGAGGTTGTCGCGCTGCGAGAGGTGACGTCAGAGAGTGTTGTGAATTCGCTGTTATCAGTCTTTGCCCGAGTTGAATTCCCTTCCGAGATCAAAAGTGATCAGGGTGGAAGCTCCAGGTAAAGACCGAAGGCCTGTGGTAGACTACCGGAAGTTAAATGCTGTCACCAATGATCACGTGTACCCTATTCCCAATATCGAGGAGGGAGTTGAACAGGTCAGTCGAGCAGCCTATGTAACTGCGCTAGACCTTACTTGAGGTATGCTGGCAAGTGCCGCTCACTGAACGCGCCAGCAGATACGCACCTTTTGTCACTCCAACGGGAAGCTATCAACCTGCAATGATGAGCTTCGGGTTCAAAAATGCTCCGTTTTGTTTCTCTCGCCTAATGGACAGGGTTCTACAGGGCTGTGAAGCATCTGCTGTGCCCTACTTGGACGACATTGCTGTGTTCTAAAATTCATGGGCGGACCATTTATTGCATCTGAAAGCAGTGCTGAGCCGTTTGCACCAAGCTGGGCTCACTGTAAAGGTCGAGAAGTGTTGCCTTGCGAGAGCTACCGTCTACTATTTGGGCCACAACGTAGACCAATGTTTCAGGAAGCCCAGTGAAGTTAAGATATCGGCGGTAGCAGACTGTCCGCGGCATAGAGCAAAGACGTGTGTTCGGCAATTCTTAGGGCTTACGGGATATTACAATCCCTATATAGGTGATTATTCCGCTTTGGCAAGTCCCCTGACCGATGCTATCCGCAGGACAGAGCCGACAAATGTAGTCTGGGACGAAAAGAAGGAAGCGTCCTTCTTAAACCTGAATGCAGTACTGATTAGCCGCCAGGTTTTGCGAGCTCCTGATTAGGACCAAGAATTCACGGTCCAGTGTGATGCAAGTGATCGAGGAATAGGTGCCGTTCTCTGCCAGAAGGTTGACGACGGCAACAAACATCATCGTTCTCTACCTGAGCCGAAAAGTGAGCTCTCGAGAGATGGTGTACTGCGTGTCGGAAAAAGAGTGCGCTTGCATTGTTTGGGCTATCCAGAAACTACAATGGTATCTCGGAGGCGCCAAATTCATCGTAGAAACGGACCATTGTCCCCTTTCCTGGCTGCAGTCCTCGACATCAAAGAACAATCGCCTTCTGAGATGGAGCTTGATTCTGCAGCAGTATCATTTCGACATAAGTACAAGAAGGGAAAATTGAATGCAAACGGGGACGCGCTTAGCCGTTCTTTCTAAGCGGTCCGGGTGCTCCTCAGGTATCCAAAATTGCTGCTTAAGTTTTTACTTCGTACGTTTATACGTGTGAATTTGTGTAGTAGAATGTTTGGTTTTCTCAGCAGGCGTTGGTCCTGAGAGTTTTTTTTTTTAGTGTGGGCTTTTCTCCAACGGCTATAGTGACCAGATTGTAGTAATCCCTCTTTTGAACTGGTTTCCTCAGAGGGGAGTTGAGTGCTTGCTTGGGCATGTGGCCGAAGTTTCAGAGACGCCTAAAAAAAATCTGTTCAACGTCAAAGAAGACAATGTTGCGAGTGACGGAGAAGTGCTGGTTCTTCTGCAAGCAATTAAGTCGTCTCTTCGGGCAGCAGCGGTGACTGTTAACCGCCGAGACTAGTCTGGCGGGTGAGGACGTTGTTACAACCATGCTGGGGACACGACGTTCGGCCATCGGATGACCCCACAAAAAAGAATGGCCTTCTCTTGACTGGTTCCCAGCAAGAAGGACGCCTGGGGCAGCGACCGACGATGAACAGACGACAGGGGAATAGGGGGACGGTGCTTTCGAGTAATTAGCTGCGTCCGACAAGAGTCGGCCCCGACCGGAGAGAGCTTGCGGCAGTTGTGGCCCGCGGTGCCGCACGAATCACCTGTGTGCCGCTTGCAAAACATTTGCACCTCTGTACGAAATAGCAGCGGTCTTGCGATTCTTCCTCGACAGTTCCCACGCGCGGACTCGTACTGTGCATTTTTCTCACCTTGGAGAAATGTGCCCTGTCTTGGATTGGCCACCGCCTGATGAACGGGCGGAACGTTGGGGTATTTAACGAACATCCTAAGTGAGAACGAACGCTCTGGGCCCTGGCGACCAGGGTCATCTAGTCGCTCGACGCATGAACTTTTTAATTTTTGACTGGTTGCTCTTTCTTAATTTCTTTAAAGTGCCAGTAAAACGTGCTTGTTTTTGTTTTCCCAAACTTCAAGTTCCATCTTTCCTCAGCCAGAAGGCTCGGACACGCTACCCAACGAAGCCCGGGTTCCAGGTAGCCCCAACGTCCACGACAGTGATAATAATGAAAAGAATAATTTTTTATAAAAACGATAGAGGGGGCCGTGAGTAAAAGCTGCAAGACAGCTTGACAAGAACACATGGTCCCCTCTGCAAGGCGATACAAAGGTACAGGTGAAACACACACGCAATTCAAATGTATTGTTTTGGTGAAAAAAAAAGCTGTTTAAAATTCATGGCAAACAAAGTGGCGTAGCTCGCGAATCGTAGTGCAACGTAAATCAAACCCATTGTCGTTTAGCTCATTAAGGGGAGTAGGCAGGATATGGGAAAGTTTTTTCATGCAATAATTGGCATGAGGAGTGACCGCCTTCCAGTGTTCAGGGTGACGCGTAGTGCAGGAAGCATTTTTTATTTGTAGCTCGGCTAGGTTGTGCCAAAAGAAGCGGTTCTCTTTTAATTCACGCTTAAATGCGATTCTGAGCCTATAACGATGTTGGATCTCGTTTCTGCTGAAGGATGAATCCGAAAATAAAAACGTCACAAATGTCTATTCGATTAGTGATGGCAGCGGACGAGCATACCAACGCTACGCTCGTCTCGGTAGCGGAAGGAAGAAAGCCGCTTTTCCCAGCCGGGCAGCCTGTTTTTGTAGCCACCGTCGGTGACGCATGCCTCGAGTGACGCAGCGGTGGCGCTGTGTTTTATCGGGAACGCATTCCAGCGTGTGGCCGTGTTACGCTGGGCCGGATGATAACAAGGCGGAGGCTGCGCGGAATTGTGCGCAGAGTGTGCCCCCTCCCTCCCCCCCCCCCCCCCGCCCGCGGAATGGAGAGCTTTCAGGGCTTGCAAACATCTGTGCAGCGTACCCGATGTCCATAGCATGTAGTGACAGAAGCAGGCTGCGATGTCGGGGGTCGTGGATGGACGCCTGTGAGTGCACTGGTAATTCCTGGTTCGGCGCATTCGATATGGGCTGGCTTCAGCCGGTCGATAGAGACGCGGACGTCGTTCCCGTTAACTCGCAGGATGAAGGTGCTGTCGTCGCGACATAGAACTGGGTAGGATCCGCTGTAAGGTGGCTGGGAAGGCCTGCGGACTGTATCGTTGCGGAGAAAAGTGTGCGTGCACGTTGCCAGATACTTGAAGACGAAAGGGGCAGTCTTACAGTGGTGAGCTGCAGGGGCGAAGGGCAGCGATGGTGCGTCTGAGCCGGGCGACGGAATCGGTGGGATCTGACGTCGCGATGGTGGATGGCGGTGCAAGAAATTCGCCTGGGAGACGGAGTGGTTCCCCGTAGACGAGCTCTGCTGGTGTAGGCTAAATATCCGGCTTTGAAGGTGGCGCGAAGACCTAGGGCGACGGCTGGAATGGCTTCGAGCCAGGTTGAGTCCGGGTGGCACATGATGGCTGCTTTACACTGCCTGTGAAAGCACTCATTGGCGCAGGGGTGGTACCTGGTGGTCCTCGAGCGTTCGAACCCGATGGTCAGCCCGAGGAGCCTGAAAAGGTGCGATTCGAAATGTCGTCCTTCGTCGGTGGTGACGCAGCGAGGGGGCCCGAAGCGAGCAATTCAGCCGGCGAAGAAGGCTGAGGCGACGTCTTCGCGGTGATTCCCTCGAGGGGTCATGCCTCAGGTCATCGAGTATACCGATCGATGGCGGTCAGGCAGTAGCGATAAGGTCCAGCTGGGGGAAAGGGCCCTATGATATCAAGGTGGACGTGTTGAAACCGACCAAAGGGCAGGGGGAAGGCTCAGAGCGGTGAAGTGACATGCGTGGTGACTTTAGCGCGCTGGCATTTAATTCAGGAGCGCGCCCAGGTGCGGCAATCGCGCTGCATGGACGGCCAGGCATAGCGGTCGGCCACGAGGCGTGTAGAGGCGTGTATATCGGGAGGACTGAGATTATGCAGCTGGTTGAAGAGGCCAAGGCGACGGAAAAGGGGCCCGTAAGGCTTGCTTCGTGCTGCTGGCATGTCGCAGTAGATAGTCGTTGTTGATCCAGGTATGAGGACTTGTCGTAGCTGTAGTGAGGACCCACCCTTAAGAAGTTCTTGCAGTTCGACGTCCGTAGTCAGACTCGGCGAGGACATCAGCTGTTATCTGCGAACAGCTGATAGCTGCCACACGTGAAAGCGCGTCGGCGACCACGTTGTCCTTTCCGCTGACTTGTTGGATGTCGGTGGTAAACTGGGCAATGAACGAGAGCTGGTTCTGCTGGACCAGCGGGAGTTCGTCGCGGCGTTGAGAGAAGGCGTAGGTCAGAGGCTTATGGTCGGTGTAGGTAGTGTAGTGCTGTGCTTCGAGAATGTGACGAAAGTGTTGAACTGCTTCGTATATCGCCAGAAGTTCTGCGTAGTAAGCTGGCGAACTCGACGGGGCGGGGGTCGTGATTTCGTTGGTGGGACTGGCCGCAGAAGGGGTCGTTTTCCGAGCTGAAAGTTTCTTGAAGAAGAACGCCAAGAGATGCCATGTGTTGTCTACGCGTTGCATAAGGGCGGCGCCGACGGCGAAGTTAGAGACGTCCGTGAAGAGCTCCAAAGGAGCGTCTGGCACGGGATGGGAGATAAGTGTGGCGGTGCAGAGAGCAGCTTTGCATTCTTCAAAAAGTTGCGTTAAAGCCGCTGTCCACGTGACGGGTTGGCTTCCTCGTAGACCAGCCAAGGCATCATGGAGGGGAACCTGGTAGTCGGCTGCGTGTGGCAAGAAACGCCTGTAAAAGTTCCGCATGTCGAGGAAACAGCGAAGGTCTTTAGCGGTAGTGGGTTGGGAGTAATTTTGCAGGTTTGAGATGCGTTGTGGTAAAGGTCGAGTTCCCTCTGATGAAACTTCATGGCCGAGGAATTTGATGACTGAAGCGCCGAGCGTGCCCTTTGGGACATTCACGAGTAGGCCGTGGTCATCGAGGCGTTGGAAAAGTAGACGAAGGTGCGTGTGGGGTTCGTTGGCGTTACAGGACAATACCAACATGTCGTCAATATAGACGAAGCAGAAGTCGAGGCCGCGGACGACTTCGTCGATGAAGAGTTGAAAGGTTTGTGCAGCGTTTCTCAGGCCAAAGCTCATGAAGGGAAACTCGAGCAAGCCGAAAGGGGTAATGATTGCAGGTTTCGTGACTTCATCTGGATTGACGGGAATCTGCATGTAGGCCTTCACCAAGTCTAGCACGGAGAAAACGTGGGAGCCATAAATTCGATGGGTGAAGTCCTGTATGTGGTGAACGGGGTACCTGTCCGGAATGGTGCGGGCGTTAAAGGCACGGTAGTCCCCACAGGTCCGCGAGCCTTCGGTCTCCTTCGGGACAAGGTGAAGTGGCGAGGCCCATGGGCCGTCGGAGTGGCGAGCGATTCCCTCACGGAGCATGGCTTCGAACTCTGCTTTGGCTATGCGCATGCGGTCCGGGGAAAAGGCGACGGGCGCGGAAGAAAACCGAGTACCTGGGGTGGTCAGGATGTAGTGCACAGTGGTGTGCTGCACATCATGTGGCAATCTGTTAAGGCGTGTCAAATCGGGAAATTCGGCGAGGATGGCGTGGTAAGGGGAATTATTGTCAACACCGAGTACTTTGATGCTTGGCTGGTGGGTGGTCGTTCGCTGTCCTGGCGAACAATGTCCCACTGTCGCGTCGATAAGACGGTCGTGGCGGCAGTCCGGAAGGAGGTTGTAGTGCGCCAAAAAGTCTGAGCTGATGATTGGCTCGATGACATCGGCTCGGCAATACAAAATTGCAATGAAGCCACGGTGTAGTTTTTAAACTGGACGTGCAGGCGGAGCAAGCCCTAAGTCTTGATTGTGGACCAGTTTGCCGCGCTGAACTCGAAAGACGTAGGAGGACGGGTACCTTGAAGATGGGCTCGTGGGTAGCAGCAAATGTTGGAACCGCTGCATTGCAATTTGGTCGCTGACGAAGATGCGACGGCCTCCAGGTTGGCAGCTTGCGGCCGTGTCCACGAGCTGCCGTTGGCGTTTTCGTTATGTCCAGCGGATCAGGGCGGTCGACATTGTCGGTCGACATTGGCGATGGTAGTAGCACCGTTGGTCGTCACCAGGCTACTGAGACGGGGTGGTGGTATACTGTCATGGCTTTGCGGGTGGCGTGTCGGCAAGTGTTGATCCAGGAGTCGTTGAATGGTGCTGAGCTGTCGACTGATATCGTCTATACGGCGCGCAAGCTCTGTGGTGTTCAGCGGTGCGGCGACAGCCTGGACAGTGGGCGAAAACTGGAGCAAAGAGACCTCGACGACGCGATCAGCGATCCCTGGAAGTTGGTCGAAAGGTAGCGTTGCTGAGCCTGCAGAATTGCCTGCACGTGCGGTGGAAGTCGTTGAAGCCAAAGTGCTCGCAGAAAGGAATCCTGGACTTCCATGTTTCCAGCGAGAGCACGCATGTGGCGGAGGAGCTGCGAAGGCTTGCGCTCGGCAAGTTCAGCGGACTGTAGTTGTCGCGCCTTCTGGTCTTCCGAGAGTGACAGGCGGCGGATGAGTTTAGTCTTGAGGTGTTCGTAAAGGTTGGCCTTTGGTGGGTTGGCAAGGATATCCCGCATGCGGGACGCCGTCTGCCGGGGTTCTGACGTTTTCGGCGAAGCCGGCAGGATTCTGCTGCACGGAATTATTGAGTTGGCCGTGCCATTCCTGAAGCTGTTGCTCTTGCTCTTCCACGACGATGCGTTATTGTCCGTTGTCCGGGTCGCCAGATGTGCGATGTCTTTTCTGCTGAAGGACAAATTCCAACATAAAAACGTAGCAACTGTTTATCGATCAGTGATGGCAGCGGACGAGCATGCCAACGCTACGCTCGTCTCGGTAGCGGAAGGAAGAAGGCCGCTCTTCCCAGCCGGGCAGCCTGCTTTTGTAGCCACCGTCAGTGACGCATGCATCGGGTGACACAGCGGTGGCGCTGTGTTTTATCGGTAATGCAGTTCAGCGTGTGGCCGTGTTACGCTGGGCCGGATGATAACAAGGTGGAGGCTGCGCGGAAATATGCGCAAAGTGTGTAACCACAATGATATAATCTCCAGACAGGTATTACATCTGCTTGCAGGAACAGATCATTAGTATGAGCTTGATGTGGGACACCAAAAATAAGCCTAACTATCTTTTTTTTGGAGGACGAACACCTTTACTATGTTTGTTGCAGTGCAACAAATAGTTTATTTCAATTAAATAAGAAATTAGAGAAAATGTTTACAACATTCGTATACAGTGCAGAAGCACGGTGTAAGATGGCAGGAGCTGCCACCGGTCGAATTTGTGCGATCCAGGTTGCTCGTCCTGAGCCACTGCTTTCGGATGGAAGGAGCTGACACCGATGGAATTTGTGCGATCCAGGTGTGTCTCGGACGGACGGACGGACGGACGGACGGACGGACGGACGGACAGACAGACAGACAGACAGACAGACAGACAGACAGACAGACAGACAGACAGACAGACAGACAGACAGACAGACAGACAGACAGACAGACAGACAGACAGACAGACAGACAGACAGACAGACAGACAGACAGACAGACAGACAGACAGACAGACAGACAGACAGACAGACAGACAGACAGACAGACAGACAGACAGACAGACAGACAGACAGACAGACAGACAGACAGACAGACAGACAGACAGACAGACAGACAGACAGACAGACAGACAGACAGACAGACAGACAGACAGACAGACAGACAGACAGACAGACAGACAGACAGACAGACAGACAGACACCGACGGACGGACGGACGGGCGGACTGACTGACTCACTGGCTGACTGATTGACGGACGGACGGACGTTAGACGACTTTTCTCTACCATAACGCCAGATTAGTGCTTTCGCGCTATAATTCAACAAAACCTGTTTTCGCAATTTCGCAATCGGCAATCTTTTTTTTCCTTATCTATTCCAATTATCATATCGTCGCTTACAATACCAATTTTGAATGCAGCGCGTCGGTGCAACATCGGTCTGCTTTGTACACTGCAAAAAATTCCATTTGACATGACTGCGACAATTTTAAACGCGAAAAATCGTTGGTGGAGGACGTCTTTAGCCTAGCTAGCGCTTGACAGAGTGCTGAAAATGAGACGTGTGGTCAGTATCCGTGTTTTGGCCTCTCTATTTTCAAACCTATTTTAAGAACTTATCCTCAAATTAAGCCGCTGCATGAATAAGAAACATTTAAAATGTTTTAACATCACCATTAGTTCGAAAACACTCCACTGGTATCTGGTAATTTTCGTGCCATGTGTTCAGCTTTGTTCTCTGGAAAGAGCGTTTTCGGATAGAAATCAGGTGTAACCAGATATTAAGAAAAATGTTGGGAAGGAGAGAAATGGATAAAATCGGGTTTTGCTCGAAAATGAAAGGAGCTACTTACACGATATTGACCAGCATGCCATCTAATACGGTAGCTGCAACAAGGCTTTGCCGCGTTGCAAGTATTGTGAATGTGAAGACAGCTTTGCAAAGCAACCGCAACGCACAGCCTTTTTTTCTGGCTCCCCAAAACCACGGCCCTCGAGATCACTATCGCTGCCCAATAGCTCCAAATGCAGGAGCTGTCGCGCCAGTGCGCCTGTGCTCCCCCGCTCCTCCTCCTCTTTGTACAACAGCTCCCGCGCCTCTATAACCGCCGCCGGCGCCAGCTGTGGAGCCGATGAACAGGCACCCTCGGCTGCGTCATCGCGTGCCTCCTCCCCCACCCGCAGCCCCCCGCACAAACGCCGTACCCCCCTCCTCCGACGGCGTCGCGCCCGAGCGTGGCGTCAATCGCCAAACAACCTCCTTGGAAGCATCTGAGAAGCGCATCATGGCCCACTTCGCGCAACTTGAGGAGCGTGTCGCCAGGAACGACACCCGCATGGCCGCCATCGAATACCACCTCACCGCCCTAGACACCAGGGTCGCGGCCCTATAGGCCCGCCAGAGCGCGACTGAGGCCACCCTCGCGCACCTCTCACTCCCCACCCCACCCACCCCTGCACTCACTCCAACTCCTCCCGAGAACCTCGGCACCAATCATGGCCAGACACCACTTAATCTCTGGCAGTGGAACTGTCGGCGTTTCCACGGCAAACGAAGCATCCTGCAGCTCCACATCCAGAACATCCCTCCTTAGGCTTTTTCCCGCGTCCTAGCTCTCCAGGAACCACTGGCTCCCGTGAAGCTGCGCGACTACGCCTCCTTCCATCCTCCTTCTAAGGCCCGCCCAACCAATGCCACAATGGTGCGTCGCAAAATTACTGCCGTGCTGCACCACCTGGACGTTTCGTACTGTGCCCATCTCATCCTCGAAACCCTTCCCAGCCATCGCACTAAGGCAAGCCTCTTCGTTCTCAGTGTGTACAGCCTTCCCAAAGCCCCTTCAGACCCTCTCTTCGTCGTCTTCCACAATGCGCTGGTCAATCTGGGCGAATTCAATGCTCCCCCCCCCCCCCCATACCAGCTGGGGCTACTCCCAGAACACCTGCAAGGGCCACTCACTTTTTACTTTCGTCCAGAATGAATGCCTTTCTCTCCTTAATGGCTTCGCTCGCCTCATGTGGATCGGATCCAGTGTCTAACGAGACACAAATCCAGAACTTGCCCTCGCCAAACATATTGCCGATCCCATATGAATTAATACAGGGTCACCCTCAGTAGCGATCACTACGTCCTCTGCACAACTTTCCCTCTCCCCTCTCTTGCTCGTACCTCTACTCATCTGACCCAGATAGTTGACTGGGACCACTTCCGCTCCAGTTGTCCCTCTACTTCCTCTCTGCTCCTCTCACCAATCTCTCTGCCTGGACTGAGGCTCTATTGGCGAACGTCCGCACTGCCACATCCACACTCCCTTCAGCAACACACTCCACAACAGCAGACAGCAGTCTGCTGCTCCTTTGGGAGGATTATCATGCTGTCCACCGCCTCTGGCATGCCCGGAAACACAATCGCCGCCTGAGCCTCCGTTCGGCCCAGCTGGTGTCGAACATGGAGGAGCACTGCTCCTCTCTTCTTCGGCAACAGTGGGGCCAGACCTGCGATCGCATGGCCGGCAACCTGGGCCTCCGCGACACGTGGTCGCTTCTCAGGGTGCTGCTAGACACTACGCACACCAAAGCCTCCCAGCGCAAGGATATCTCCCATCTCCTCCACTCCTCCCCTCTCACCGATACTGACTTCCTGGCGGCCCTCCGGAACCGCTACCTCTGCACCGACCCCCTACTCCTCTTCCCACCTACTGCGGCTCCACCAACCCTGATCTTGATGCGGACATCTCCCTGGGCGAGGTTCGTGGGGTGCTACTAACGCTCCGTACCAGCTCAGCCCCGTGGGTGGACCGCATCACTAACAAAGCACTCCGCAACCTAGATACCTCCTCCCTCGAAGCCCTTACCATAGTCCTTGCCCTTACTGACATTATCAATACACATTTGCAGGCTGGCACTCTTCCCTCCTCGTGGACCCAAGCACGTTTTTCTTTCATCCCCAAACCCGGCAAACCTATTGCCCTAGAACACTTCCGCCCCATCTCTCTCCCCTCCTGTCTCGGCAAGCTGTTCGAGCAGGTCCTCCTGGCCCGCCTGAAGACTTATTTGGATGATTACGACATGTATCCGGGCTTCATATTCGGCTTTCGACCACAATTGTCCACCCAAGATGCCATGCTTCAGCTTTCCGAGGATGTCCTACACCCCTCCCGTCACAAACGCAATTGAGCTATCTTGGCACTGGACCTCACCAAAACATTCGAAAATGTGCGTCACACCGCCATTCTGGACGGTCTCTCCTCCCTCCATGTCGGACTCCGTGTCCATTCTTACGTCACCGCTTTCCTCGCCCACCGCACAGACGATACCTCATACGGCCCACTTTGTTCTTTCTCCTTTAGCAACAAGGGTACCCCCAAGGTTCTGTCTTGTCTTCTGTTCTTTTTAACATAGCCCTCTTCCCGCTGGCACGTGCTCTGCGCACTATCCCAGCTCTGTCCCATGCTTTGTACGCCGATGCTTTCTATGCCCTCTGGGCGATTACCGGCAATCTTTGCGATATGGAGACCACTCTCCAGGCAGGTGTGCCATGGACGCGGTGGTGACTCGCGCCCGGGCTATCAAGTTGAGCTGCTCCTCGACCAAATCGGAGCTTTTACTCGTTCTGCCTCGGAGGGTGGCCCCCCTTTAACCTTCTCCCCTCACCGTCTACCTGGACGGCACATCCATTAATCTCGTATCTACCCTGCGTATACTTGTACTATTTCTTCAGTCCAATGGCAAGCACATCACCGTCATCACTCGACTCATAAACTCTGTACACCAGACCACCCGCCTCATACGCTGCATTGCCAATCGCCACGACGGCATGCTAGAACACGACCTCCGCCGCCTGGTCCAGGCCTTTGTTCTAAGCCGCTGCATCTATTCTGGTCCGTGTCTCTTCCTTTCTAGTGCTGAGGAGAACAAAGTCAACAGCCTCATTCGTCAGGCGTATAAGTCGGCCCTGTTCCTTCCCACATGTACCTCAACGGCTCGGCTACTGTCTATGAGCATACACAGCTTCATTACGAAGTTGACAGAGGCCCATCGCACGGCCCAGCTCCTCCGTCTCTCCCGCACCCGCTCGGGTCGCACACTTCTCTCTACCCTTAAGCTCTCCCCTCTTATCCTCCTTCCCAACCCAATGCTTATACCTTCCTACGCCTCCGCTCTCCAAACCGTTAATCCCCTCCCTAAGAATATGCATCCTCAACACCACCCCTCCCGCAGAGCAGCGCGAGCCTCCGCGCTCTAGCGTGAGCACGGACGGAACCCTGCGGTGGCTTATGTGGATGCCGCCCCGCACCACCGCTGCCCATCCCACACCCTTGCAGTCACTTACAACTCTCTCCGATCCACTATTACTGCCTCATTCTACACTTCGTCCTCCGTAGAGGTCGAGAAGCAGCTATTGTCCTTGTCAAGACGCAAACCTCCGCAGAATACATTTTCAGTAACTCGAAGCCAGAGATCTACAAGTACGCGGTTGGACGGGTAGCAGCCCCGGCCATCGGCATCTTACGATGTGGCACCGTCCCCTCTCGCCCCATTCAAATATTCCGGGTGCGCGCTCACGCGGTCCATCCTGGCAACGAGGCGACTAATTCCATCGCTCGCGATTCGACTGACCGAGCAAGACCGCCCCCGCAGGGAATATATAATCGCGACGCGCTCCTAACGTACCACGATATTACCTTGCACTACCGCCTCTCTCGGCTCACTTACCCCCCTCCACACAAATCCGTATCCCAACACCACCAACGCTTGTGGCGCCAGCTTCAGCTTACTCCCGCACGTCTTGGCCTCCTCCAGCCCGGAACGTACTCGCCGGCCGGCCGCTTATGTGATAGCCCACCAAGAGCTGACTACGCTCATATCTTATTCTCCTATCCAGCACACTTGCCCCATTGCCACTTGGCACCCGACCAGTCCGCAGCAGTGGGAGGCCGCACTGTTCAGCACCGAGCCGGATCTCATACTTTGGCTGGTGACCAGGGCAGAGGACGTCACGACTAGGCACGGCCTGGGCGCCACAACAGGCTGCCTCAAGGCCCCCCGCAATGCTGTTTCGTAATTTTCTTTACTTTAGGTCTTCATATAAATAAACGCTTCTTCTCCACCACCTGGCATTGGATGGTCGATTTGTACGGCATATTGACCAACATGCGAACAAAAACGATTCCTGCAGCATGGCTTTGCCGCACTACATAAATTGTGAAGGTAAAGACAGCTTTGCAAAGCAGCTGCGAATGGAGTCGTTTTTTTTTTTTCTGGCTTCTGAAGTTGTAGGGCCGATTATACGACGCACCGACCAACACGCGAGAAAAACAATGGCACCTGCAATGTGGCTTTGCCACATTCCAAGATTCGTGAAGGTGGAGACAACAATGCAGAGCATCTGCAACGCAGTGCCTTTTTTTTTCTGGCTCCTGACACTGCAGGGCGCACTTTAAAGAAATCGCAGTGGCTTAGCTCGGCTATGCCAGGATATACGTAGCGAGTGGTACGTTTTCCTGACTGAGCTTGTTTTTCGGAAACTCGGATGGCGTGATCAGTCACACGACGGGCCTTCACATCCACTTCTGTTGGTTCCCATTGACTGACGCCTTCCATAGGCCCCATCTCGGCGGCTATGCGGCGTCTATTACGCACAGCAGTCTGGCATCTCCGTTTGGCAAGGCGTTGCTCTCTCTGTTCAGGCGTCTCCGCTGCTCTCTGCGCCTTCTGATGCTCATTCTCTTTATTGAGTAGCCAACTGCCAGGCGACAACCCCAGGATCGGAAGAGTTAATCTTCTCTTGTCTATACCGCCGTTTGCGGCTGTACTCTACTTCTCCGGCGCATGCGCACAACTGACCTCTTCCCATGTACCGCGATATGCTCGACTGGCAGCCCAGTGTACGTACCTCTCGCTACGAAACGGTGCCTGCAACAACGGTTTGCCACATGGAGAGTGTTGCGAAAGTGAAGACAGCTTTGAGAGCAACTGAAAAGCAGAGTCATCTGTTGCAACAATTCTCGTATCCAACCGCTCGCTTGATCACGCGATGTGACGCACACCGCAGGAGCGCAGCTGCATGTTGCTCTTTTTTTTCTAGCCCATCCCGTCATTACATCAAACGGTACGCCTGAAACAAACCAGCTCTCCTCGTTTCATCAAGCTATGTGGCGCAATATGCCGCTCACCGCAGAGGCGCAGCTGCTTGTTCCTCTCGAAATATTTATTTATTTATTTATTTATTTATTTATTTATTTATTTATTTATTTATTTATTTATTTAGAAGGCACTCTTGCAGGGGGAACGTACAACAAAATTAAGAATTACAATTGTCATAGTCAGATGATGGGACTATTGGCACAACACATGGATCAGCCATACTGTCACAAAGTTCATGCCTGCACTGTCCAGCTTTGACCTTTGTTTTCCAGAAACATGTCGCGGTGCGGCGTCGACGATGTTTTCCCTCTCCCCCGCGGGGGAACGGCATTCTCACCATAGCGCTGGAGGGGTCACTCAAAACTACTCCACTCCCCCCCCCCCCCCCCCCCCTAGCATTGTTGCCATACAGGTGGCAAGCGCTTGCACGTGTTGGGAGCAGCAGAAGCGGATTGAATGCCCCGGCACTGTTCGCGGCCTCCAATGACTCCTCGTGAGATTAAGGCATTGTGCCGAATTCTTTAGACATTCCTTCATGTGTTCTTTTCTTTCTTTTAGGGAGCTGCATTCCTCTGTGCGTGGCTCCTGAAGAGTCTTTTTTCCTTGTGTTGTTTTTTTTTTCATTATTTGCCATGCCAAGGGGGCGACGGGAACGCCGCGCGCTGGCAGTTGGTCTGGAGATTTCGGTGCGTGCGGTCGTGAGTGAGGTCAGCCAGGGAAGTGGTCGGCAAGGAGCCTAGGCGGAGATCTGACGCGTAGAGCGCGGCGACGGTGGTCCCGAAGACGCGAGGCCCAAGTTCGCCCGTATCCGCAAGCACCCATCAGCCCCGCGACGAGCAACCGCAGCCCGACGCTCCCTGCGACCGGACCTTGCCACTCCGCAGCTAAGCCATCGTTTCTCACCACTCGCTTCAACTCTTTTATCTTTGTATTTTTGCTTTCTCTGTTTCTCGTTGTAATCCTTTGTACTGTATTTCCGTCTCGTAACATTTTTGTATAGCAATCGCCCTGATGTTTCTTTCTTTGTGTTAATTGTTGCGTTAACGTGTTCAATTGGTGCTTGTGTTATTTGCGTCACGTCAGGGTACGGCGCTACCTTGTCGGGCATATTGTAATACTTGGTTGTTGTTTGCCTAATGAAATTATTTCGCTACGGAACTTGCCTACGCCTCATGCCTCCGGTCAACGACTAATCAGGCGTGGCTCCTATCGCCGGTCAGCAGTCGAATCACAATCTTTCGCACGCGGGGTGGAGAAGTTTGTCGCTCCTACCCTTCCGAACTTACGGAGAGTGCAGTGGTGGGCAGGTTGGCCCGATTAATTGTAACTTCGGCGCAAACCAACACCGTAGCCGCCCACGATATCTTGACAAACTGGCGTTCGCGACAGGACTTGCTGACCACGATTGGCCGTGGCCGCGAGGCATAGCGTTCAAGTAATATCTCACGTACTGTCAGAACTGAGAACAAAGAACAGTTGGTGCAATGGCAGAGTTGGAAAAAATAATTGCTCTCGGGAAGCAGCTAGGCTTCGAGGGGGTCGCCCTCCCGGAATTCCTCAGAGATGAGCGCGCGAAACAGAGCGAGAAAATGAAAGAGCAGCGGCTGCTCGAGGAGGAAGAAAGGGACAAGGCGCGTTCCGCTCGTCGAATGCTCGAACTGAACGCTGCAACTACAAGTTCTCCACGCGAGAGGCGAGGGTGGCGGGAGCGCTGGTTCAGATTCCGCTTCGGTTCAAAGCGAACCTACATCGTGTTTCACGGCCGTCAGTACACATAAGCTAATGGCGCCGTTTAACGATAAAACGGACGACTTGGGCGCCTACCTGACACGGTTCGAACGAGTCGCAGAGGCGCAGAAGTGGCCGCGAGGCCAGTGGGCTACGGCCCTTAGCACGTGCCTTGCGGGAGAGGCGTTGAGCGTTTTTGGCCGCATGCCGGGAGCGGATGCGGTAGACTATGACAAGGTCAAGCGAGCTCTTCTGCTTCGTTTCCGCTTGACGGAGGAGGGATTTCGACAGAAGTTCCGAACAGAAGCCCCCCACAAGCACAAAATCCCGTCCCAGTTTTTCTCCCGATTAGAGAATTACTGGGAGCGGTGGGTACAGCTCTCTTCGTGCGAGCAGACCTACGAAGGTATCAAGAGCCTCCTTTTGAGGGAGCAGTTTCTAGAGAACTGCACGCCGTCGATGGCTACCTTCCTGAAGGAGAAAACGGCGGGCGATCAGAATGAGCTGCTACGAAGGGCAGACAACTATGTCATTGCTAGGGGGTCCACATACTTTGGCCGGCGTGAACTGAAACGTGAGGACCGGCCCGTAGACAAGTCCTCCGACGCTGGCCGCAAGGGCCACCAGAGAAAACCGCTACCCGCGGCAGTATCATCTACACCACGCTGCTAAATTTGCGCGCGACCGGGGCACATCGCGGCGCATTGCAAGGAGAGCCGGAGAAATCCTGAGCAGGGCAACAGGGCACGCACAGGAGCAAAGGACCTGTCGGCCTGCATTCAAAACGGCTATCTAGAGCTGAAAGATGGCCAGTTCCTGCCAGTGGTGAACCTCGGCAGAGCTCAAGAGTCCGGGGTCCTTCCCGTCGTTGAAGGCCTCATATCTGGGCAGAGGATAAAGGTGTTGAGAGACACGGGGTGTAACATTGTTATTGTCAACCGAGACCTTGTAACAAAGTCCCAACTTAGTGGCCGACACCGAGCCGTTTACCTGGTGGACCGCTCGGTCAAAACGCTACCCGAGGCGCGAATTCAAGTTGACACACCTTACTATAGGGGAGAGGTGCTGGCCGGATGTATGGAATCGCCACTGTTCGACCTAATTCTCGGGAATGTCGACGGCGCCAGGCATCCGTCCGAGCCCGACGCGACTTGGAGGGGAATAGCTCTGAGTATCGAAGGGGCCGAAGCGGGTGCATCGGATCCCGTACAGGGACAGCCAAGTACCCCGGACGAGCCCGCACCCGCGGCGGCCGTGACCACCCGACAACAGTCCAGGCAGCAATCGTCGGAGACGTTCCGCAAGTTACGAGTACCAACCGCGATGGCAGAAGTCACCCCTACGCAGATTAGCCGAGACCAACAAGCGGACGAGACCCTCCGGCGTTGTTTTCAGATGCAGAGGGAAGAGGGAAAGGTCCGGTGCAAAGGAGGGGGCTCGTACACCTTTCTGCTAAGAGACGACATGCTCTATCGCCAGTTCCTACCAGAGTCAGGCTCGGGTACTTTACAGCTGGTTGTCCCCTTTCGGCACCGAAACAAGATACTCCGCCTCACGCACTGCGGACTGATGGCAGGTCATTTGGGGCACAAAAAAACTTGTGACCGCATTCTGGCTGATTTCTTCTGGCCCGGCGTTCATGGTGACGCTAGTCGGTTTGTGGCGTCTTGCGACAGCTGCCAGAAGACAGCCCCACGGGGATCAGTCAAAAAGGTGCCCCTTGAGAAAATGCCTCTGGTTGGCACGCCGTTACGCCGGGTGGCTATCGATATTATTGGGCCCCTCAAGCCCACAACTCGGAAGGGGAATCGCTACATCACGACACTAGTCGAGTATGCGACCCGGTTCCCAGAGGCCGTCGCCCTACCCAGCATCGAGACCGAGCGGGTGGCCGAGGCTCTCTTACAAATTTTCGCCCGAGTGGGAGTTCCCGAGGAGATGTTGAGCGGCCGAGGGTCGAATTTCATTTCGGAACTCATGGCAGAAGTGGGCCGTCTGCTATCTCTTCGCCTGCAGACCACCTCGCCCTATCACCTGATGGCCAACGGCCTCGTGGAAAGGCTCAACGGGACGCTCAAGAAGATGCTCCGCCGCATGTGCACAAAACAGCCCAAGGAGTGGGATCGGTTTATCGAGCCGCTTTTGTTCGCCTACAGGGAGGTCCCCCAGGCAAGCACTGGGTTCTCCCCGTTCGAGCTTTTGTACGGGCGGAACGTGCGAGGCCCCCTCACTATACTGAAGGAATTGTGGATGGGGGACAAACTGGAAGAGGAGACCAAGACGGCCTACCAGTATGTGATTGACCTGCGATAGAGGCTCGAAACGACCTGCCAGATGGCACATGAGGCTCTAGAAGAGGCAGGTGAGCGATACAAGCGGTATTACGACCGCGGTTCTAAATCGAGGGCATTACAGGTTGGAGACCAGGTGCTCTTACTGCTCCCCACAGAGCACAATAAGGTCACGATGAAATGGAAGGGCCCCTATGTGGTTAAAGGGAAAAAGGGAGAAGTCGACTACGTGGTAGATGGTGAGTTCAACCCAAAAACATTCCATGCTAATATGCTGAAGAAATAGTTCAGCCGGGTCCTTGAAACGGACTCTCACGTGCCGGTGGTTGCGGCGGTAGCCTCCAATATAGACGATGGGGCGCTGGTGTGGCCTCTCGGGGAACAAGCCGACCACCGCGATGTCGCGGCGTCCGAGAAACTGACCCCACCACAGGCACAGGAGCTGCGGTCCCTCATTTCTCGACATAAAGAGCTGTTTTCCGATCGGCCCGGATACACCACGTGGGCCGTGTGCAACTTGACCACTACCACCAACAAGCCCATCCAGGTCAAGCAGTACCCGCTTCCCTTCGCAGTGCGTCAGGAAGTTAAGAGGGAGGTTGCCGCGATGCTGCGGATGGGCGTGATCGAGAAGTCACGCTCACCGTATAATGCCCCAACCGTCGGTTCGAACCGCTTTTGCATAGATTTCAGGAGATTAAATGATGTACTGGTCGCCGACGCCGAACCGATCCCCCGCATCGACTGCCTCATCGCGGAGGTGGGAGGCAAAAAGTTCTTCTCTAAGATGGACCTCGCGAAGGGCTATTGGCAGGTCCCCCTGGACGATCACTCAAGGGAAAATACGGCGTTTTCGGCTCCGAGTGGCCTTTACCACTTCTGGACGATGCCTTTCGGCATCAAGACCGCCCCAGCCGTCTTTGCTAAACTGATGAGGAAGCTCCTAGACGAGATAGACGTCTATCATTACTAAGACGACCTGCTCGTAGCGACCGAGTCGTGGGAGGACCATGTCAAGGCACTGGAGCAGGTTCTCACGCGAATCCGGGAAGCCGGGATGACCATACACCCGAAGAAATGCGAACTCGGCGTCGATCAACGGTGTTTTCTCGGTCACACGATTGGAAGGGGGACCCTTGGCCCGATGGAATAAACACTGGACAGGATCCCCCAAGCCCCACGCCCGATAACCAAACGCCAAGTACGAGCCTTTTTGGGCCTAGCGGGATACTATCGTGAATTCATCCCGAGTTACGCAACTGTTGCCGCACCTCTGACAGACCTGACCAAAAACCTCGCACCAAACAGCGTTAGGCGGGGAATAACGAAGAACAAGCCTTTAACAGCCTGAAACAACTGCTCTCAGAGGCCCCCATCCTACAGGTTGCGGATTTCAGCAAGCCGACGCTTCAGATCAAGGGGTTGGGGCAGTACTGTTGCAGGAAAAAGACGGCCTTCTGCATCACGTCGCGTACGCGAGTCGCAAGCTACTTCACAGAGAGAAGGCGTACGCAGCAGTTGAGAAGGAGCGCTTGGCCATTGTATGGGCTATCAAGCGCTTCAATTTCTACCTCTACGGCAAACGATTCACCGTCCAGACAGATCATCAGCCACTGAAATATCTGAACGAGGCTCAGTTTATGAATTCACGGCTGCTTCGCTGGGCGCTGCTCCTACAGGAGTACGACTTCGGGGTCGAGAGCATTAAGGGAAAAGGTAACGTCAGCGCAGACTACCTCAGCCGGGTGTGAAGAGCCATGGGGTGAACTAAACGCGTTGCGACGGCCCAATTTCACCCTTAGCAAGAAATTTCTTTTTATTGTTATTTTGTGCATTGCTGGTAGTGTTTTGAAATGTTATGCAGCGCAAGATGTTTGCGTGTGATCGTGTTTCAGTGTTGGACTGTTACGACCGAATGTGCAGTGTCGAACTGTTTTGACTAACTGGGACGTGACTGCGTGAGGTGTGGCAGTGCGTGTGTCGGTGCGCTATCCTGCGAGCCTTCGTGTGAAACTGGTAATACGACGAGGTGGTGCGCGCTGGTGACAGTGATGTGCGCGTCTTTCATCTGAGGTGGCTTGTCCACCAAGAGCGTGTGTGCATGCACGAAATTTGTGTTTTGTTTGTGAATGTTATTGAGAATATCTTTCTTTTCGGGGGGGTTGTGTCACAAAGTTCATGCCTGCCCTGTCCAGCTTTGACCTTTGTTTCCCAGAAACATGTCGCGGAGCGGCGTCGACGACTTTTTCCCCCTCCCCCGCGGGGGAACGGCATTCTCACCATAGCGCTGGAGGGGTCACTCAAAACTACTCCCCCCCCCCCCTCCTAGCATTGTTGCCATACAGGTGGCAAGCGCTTGCACGTGTTGGGAACAGCAGAAGCGGATTGAATGCCCCGGCACTGTTCGCGGCCTCCAATGACTCCTCGTGAGATTAAGGCATTGTGCCGAATTCTTTAGACATTCCTTCATGTGTTCTTTTCTTTCTTTTAGGGAGCTGCATTCCTCTGTGCGTGGCTCCTGAAGAGTCTTTTTTCCTTGTGTTGTTTTTTTTTTCATTCTTTGCCATGACAAGGGGGCGACGGGAACGCCGCGCGCTGGCAGTTGGTCTGGAGATTTCGGTGCGTGCGGTCGTGAGTGAGGTCAGCCAGGGAAGTGGTCGGCAAGGAGCCTAGGCGGAGATCTGTCGCGTAGAGCGCGGCGACGGTGGTCCCGAAGACGCGAGGCCCAAGTTCGCCCGTATCCGCAAGCACCCATCAGCCCCGCGACGAGCAACCGCAGCCCGACGCTCCCTGCGACCGGACCTTGCCACTTCGCAGCTAAGCCATCGTTTCTCACCACTCGCTTCAACTCTTTTATCTTTGTATTTTTGCTTGCTTTCTCTGTTTCTCGTTGTAATCCTTTGTACTGTATTTCCCACTCGTAACATTTTTGTATAGCAATCGGCCTGATGTTTCTTTCTTTGTGTTAATTGTTGCGTTAACGTGTTAAATTGGTGCTTGTGCTATTTGCGTCACGTCAGTGTACGGCGCTACCTTGTCGGGCATATTGTAATACTTGGTTGTTGTTTGCCTAATTAAATTCATTCGCTACGGAACTTGCCTACGCCTCATGCCTCCGGTCAACGACTAATCAGGCGTGGCCCCTATCGCCGGTCAGCAGTCGAATCACAATCTTTCGCACGCGGGGTGGAGAAGTTTGTCGCTCCTCCCCCTCCGAACTTACGGAGAGTGCAGTGGTGGGCCCGATTAATTGTAACTTCGGCGCCAACGAACACCACAGCCGCCCACGATATCTTGACACATACACAAGAACAAAAACACGCACACACTCGCGTACATTCAGTTGTGCAATCTTAGGATAAAATAACTTTATGTCACGCTCTTTTCAGCCCTCGCCACCTTCTACTTCTCCCCTCGGCGCGCCTTTCCTCTTTCTCCTCACTCACCTCCTCTCACTCTTTCGTCTTTTAGCCGCCGCGGTGGCTCAGTGGTTATGGCGCTCGGCTGCTGGCCCGAAAGACGCGGGTTCGATCCCGGCCACGGCCGTCTAATTTCGATGGAGGTGAAATTCTAGAGACCCGTGTGCTGTGCGGTGCCAGTGCACGTTAAAGAACCCCACCAGGTTATCGAAATTTCCCCGAGCCCTTCACTACAGCGTCCCTCATAGCCTGAGTCGCTTTGGGAAGTTAGACCCCCATGAACCACAAACCTTTCACTCATTTCTTTTGTGGACCATGCCACCAACGTCATGATCTCAAGAAGCGAGACACTAACAGCTTGTAGAACATAGCGCGGAGAAACCCCCGTTCATAGCGCCTGCTCTGCCTTCCTTAGCGTTGTCCTCGTCTTGCTGCGGTAAGACTAGAAGCCTCGCTAGCAAAAAAGCCGTCCTGTCGGTTGAAGCCCCAGGATGGCAGGCTTCCCACGTCCCGGTGGACAGTTTGCTACCTGCCTACCGTGGCGGGTGGCCAAGTGGAAAGGAGGAAACCGGTTTCGCGGCAGCTGCAGCCAAGTGTCGCGCCAACTGCATCAGTGTGGAAAGAAGAATATGGTATCACACTAGCTGCTCCCAAGGTGAGACCGTTTACACGATAGCTACAGCTCAGCGGAAAAGAGGAAACGTGCGTCACGCCAGTTCTAGCCACGTGTTCAGATTGCAGCAGGCAGTGTAAAACTATAATATGCGTGGAATGTAGCTGGTGTAGGGTGCCAACAAAGCTGTGACTGTGCTAGCGCATCTTCGTAGCGTTAAACTTAAAACGTTCATTTTTTTTCTGCATTATATTCAAGAAGCAAAGCCAGCTCGCCCAGTTTTCTGTTGTTCTAAGCGTTACTCTAAAGCTGTCGCTTTAAAACGGCGGACGGGCGGCGCTGACATGGTGCGGGGCACGTCATAGGTCAATCCGCTACTTAGCCACAGTTACAAGTGCGCTAAAAGGCCTGGCGCGCGCTTACTCGTACCAAAACCTTTTCCCGCGCCACGCAGTGTACCGGCTTCTCGTTCCAATTAGGAACTTCTGTTAGAAAGAGCTATGGGATTCTTCCGGGTTCCAATCATCGAAATTCGGCTGCAATAAGAAAGTAAACAAAGCCACAAATCGTTGTACTGTTTGTGTGTTCACGCTGAAAGGCGCCGCTACTCGGATTTATCATTTTCTTGTGACGCGAGATGCGACGAGACATAATTGCCTCGAATGGTAGCAGCCACACGCAGCTGCTTCCACATTGTCCCAAATTGCTGTAGTTCTTTTGGCGCTCTATTCCTTGCCAGCTTTAAATTGAGTGCGGCCGAGAGCGGCAGGCATTGTGTTCGACAAACACGCTTGTTGCTACGCCGCCGTCGAGTCATTCAGTTCTTTGTGGGTGCAAGTCAGCACAATAATCAAACTATTTTGGAAGCGCTTTTCGCCGTCTTCCTGGCTGCCGGATCGCCGTCACTACAACTTGACATCTGGTGGAGATGCTGGGCGAACCCGAGGTGGCCATCAGTTGGTTCATCGCGTGAAGCCTGCAGAATTTCTTCTCGTAAACTGTTCGGAACGAAGAGAGGGTACGCGGTCTTGTTGAGGGAAAGTTCTTCTTCACATGGGTGCCATTTTGCAGACAGAAAGAGGACAAAGTACGCTTGAACACTGCAATGGATGGAGAATCCTTGTTTTCCAGATACTGAAAGAGACGCTGTAGGTCGGGGTCCGAGTGTTAGAGTTGCGTTAAACTGCAGGTGTTTACTGGTCCTAAAAAGACGTGCCATCGTCCTCTTCCAGCGACTTCTCGACAGGGGCTCGTCCTCCTCCTCCCACCCCCAACCCCAATAGAGGCGGCCGGAGGAGTCCTTCAAATTGGCAAGCCATCACTGTGCGAGGTGGTCGTGGCCACCTTGAATGGTCGCCCGTGCAGCCCGTCTACCGTCAGCCCGTCTGCCAAGGCTGCGCTGTTATCTCCAAAAACAGATGTAAATTTACTCGTGAAATTATCGAAGCCGAAATGATGGATCGTTTAGGTTGTTCTTGTGTATCGAAACCATCGATCGCTCTTACCCATAAGGAACTTTTTCGCCTCCGTCAGTGCCTGAATGTTCCGCTTGCCACGCATGCGCGATGTTGGGCATGATATACCCATGTATTCCGGGCTGAGACTCGAAATAAAGTGTTCTAAGTCAGTGCTCATCTGTATAGTTGGTTCTTTCCTTGTGTCCTCGTCTGTTGTGCGCTGCTCGATCCTGTAATCTTGTCGTACAGGTAGAGACGTAATTCCGACGTAACCAAGATGATCGCTAGGCACTCCTTCTCGGCCGTCGAATTGTAAGCTTCAGCCTTCGACAGGGAACGGCTACGTACAGGGAGCGTACACGATTACTCTCTGCAGTCCATCGCTTCTCTGAACAAGGACGGTGCCTAGGCCCACGCTGCTTGCGTCGGTATGAACTTGAGTATCGGCGTCTTCATCAAAGTCGGGCCAGAGGCTCAGCGATGCACGAAAAATTATTTACAAATCGTCGGCAATACGCGCACAGTCCGCGGAATAACCGCAGTTTCCTTCACAGCCGGCTGCGGAAACTGTGTGATAGCGGCTGTTCTCTGCGGGTCTGGGCATACTCTATCTTTGCTTACGATGCGGCCTAGAAAAAGCAGGTCTTCGTAGGCGATGTTGCACTTTTCTGTTTTGAAGTCTGTGTATGATGGGACAATAGCCCACGCCGGACCCCCTACCGTGCGTTCCTCCTCTCTGCTGCGTGATGATCGTCTTCCCTCTTTCTCGCCGCCCTGTCTATGGCTGTCATTCCCATCCAAATTAGCTAGGGACGGCACCGAAGAGCGTCCGCTAATGTTCGCCGCTCTACTGTAGATAAACAGGATATGCCTGAAACCAGTGTCCCATGCGAGTGAAGCCTGGTGTTTTTTCACCGCGCTGTGACCCTGAGCAGCATAACGATTTCTTGCAGGGTCGAAATTTGCGCGGCCCGTTCGCTCCTACTGAAAGTGCTGTAGCCGCCAGGTGTGCTCGAGGTTGCTGTTACCGTAGCGCGCTGAGACACGAGACATCCTCCTGCCGTAGCCATGACATGAGGCAGACTACGCAACAACGGCTCCCAAGGATGCAATGCGCACTCGCTATGCCGCATACCTCACAGCCCGCCGAAACAGCGGGGAACCTGCGTGTCGCTGGGGCTAGAAAGGCTTGGCGAACATGCCGCATGCAACAAAATGGTCTGATGACTGGCGTGTCCAAAGCAAGGCTTATTTAGCTACGTCATCAGTAGTTCTCGCCCGAAAATTTGTCATATCAGAGTACGTGGCCTGACGTTTCGTCTCGCGACGCCAAATCAAACTATGCCAAACTAGGAGGGTGCCTCCAGACAGGGAAGGAATAGCTGTGGGTTGCTGACTCGTAAAGTGCCTCAGTCGGGGAACTCTCCTTTTTTGGGGCAATTTTCTGAACAAAATTTGGCTTGCAGAGAGAAGGAAAGCTTCATGATTTTACTGGGAATCTGAAGGATTCGCAGAAAAATTAGAGAAATATTTTCGCCTAAATATATTGCAAACTCGCTCGAAACGTGAGTACTTGTGTTTACACATGTAGCTCCAATACGAAAATGAAGAGACAAGCTTGCACACAAGAAAAAATTTTGTTGCTCTTTCGACATTCATGTTTAAAGTGTCTTATGAGCATTATCCGTCCAGAGCACAACTATACAGAACAAATGAAAATAAATAGTTATTTTTCACTCGTACTTACGGAGTTATTATCTGACCGCACTGGCGGAGACTTGGAGCACGTCTCTATTTCACGCCGAGTGCGCCAGCCGCCACCGGCCCGGCCAGACCAGTTCGGCTACGCGGCGAGGCGGGCGTTGTGACGTCATGTGCCTCCTCGGAGCCCCGCCACGGCGAAATCGCAAGTTCGCGGCCAGTAAAGCTTTCGCTTTAAAATACGGGCCCCTCCTTCATGTCTACTAGGGGGATTCCTTTGCGCACGCTCATGACCCAAGCACATTACGCAAAAACCATGGGCTACTATCTAATTTCGGGGGTTTTTTTTGTCTGGTACGCATTTCTCGACCGCTCTAAATATGCGCCACGCAGACTGTACTGCGTGCGCTTTCCCAAGTGTTCATGCTGTGACGCTGCTCATGCATGTAGTCCGTGCATGGCAAACGGTAAACGCCCACTTCCTAAAGGGCATTCCAATATTTCCGTCTCTTCTGGACGGAAATGTTGTTGCAATCTGGTGATTGTGAAGCCTCGTGCGAGAAACGCACTCAAACATTTTGCTGCCAGTTATTTCGGACTTGAGTTGGAACTTTTCTGAAAGTCAGTGCTCGTCTCGCAGTCGTCGTCCGAATCCCGGCGAACGGAAAAGCGGGCGTGATTGAAAATTGTGTCTTTAGGAGCGGTAAGAGGCATTAACTCTCTCACTTCTCGATGGACACTTCAACCGCGCTTTGATGGAAGGCAGGAAGGAGGGAGTGAAGAAATAAAGAGAGAAAAAGGCGCCGCATTGGAGGGCTCCAAAAGAATTGCTCGACCACTATCGGAACGCTGCAGCCACGGCCAGGATAGAACATTGCGGAACACTCACAGCTCTTTCGGCGGTGAAAGATTATGGGCCGACTATTATTGGTCCCTGCACTATTGGCCGGTCAGGTTGTCTGCTGATCAAACACAGACATTTCTCTGCTATCGGCCAATACCGCTCGAGTCAAGGAGCACGGTAACTTAGCACGAGCAGCTGAATTGAAGTGGCTTTGTACTTGCACTCCAGAAAGATTCCCAGCGAGCGAGGGATGTATCCGCGATACACACACACAAAAAAGAAACGAATCTTTAGAGGGAGCCCCGCCGCGGTGGCTCAGTGGTTAGGGCGCTCGACTACTGATCCGGAGTTCCCGGGTTCGAACCCGACCGCGGCGGCTGCGTTTTTATGGAGGAAAAACGCTAAGGCGCCCGTGTGCTGTGCGATGTCAGTGCACGTTAAAGATCCCCAGGTGGTCGAAATTATTCCGGAGCCCTCCACTACGGACCTATTTGTTCTCCTCTCTTCTATCACTCCATCCTTTATCCCTTCCCTTACGGCGCGGTTCAGGTGTCCAACGATATATGAGACAGATACTGCGCTATTTCCTTTCCCCCAAAAAACCAATTATTATTAAGCTTTAGAGGGTAACTACAGCTCCAGTCCCGGTCTGCGCTGTTCGGAGCAGAAAAAATCCCGCGTCGACCTCGAGAAGAATGGTTATCCCCGACAACTGCTGCAAAACGAACAACGCCGCTCTCTGCAACCTGTCGCGCCCCAACTCATCGGACAACAGAAGCGCGCGAGCGGGCCTTACGCCCGGGGGACGAGTGAGGCTCTGGCACGAATGTTTGCGAAATACGACGTGCGCATTGTGCACGTGCCGTCAAGCAAGCTGAAACAACAGCTGTGTCACGTTAAAGATTGTCTGGAGCGCACAGGTTACCCTGGAGTTGCGTACAAAATCCCCTGCAAAGACTGCGATGCATCATACATTGGCGAGTCAGGCGATTTTAAGCGAAGATTAAGAGAACGCAAGAACGGCGTCAGCAAATGCCGCAAGTCATCGGACCCACTGGTAGAGCATCTTCAAGAAATGAAGCACACCATTGACTGGGAAAATGCCACAAACTTAGACACAATGAAACCTTTATCGTCGCGACTGCTTTTAGAATCTTTTTATATACAGACTACGGATAACGTTATATAACGTTAGGACGAAGGGTAATCTGCCGGATAGCTACGCTCATTCACTGCGATGTCAAGTGCGCATATAAGGGGCTCATTCCGTCCATCGTCATTGTGAACAAGGGACCCGTAGGGGTCCCGAAACGCCATGTTTTAAAAACATTTTTTTTTGCCGAGTGTATGTTTTATTCAATCACTATGCTTTTACTTCGCCAGAGACGATTTTGTCGAACCCTTGACTATACTGCGGAGGATTTTCGAGAATTTCAAGATTAGTATCGCATTACAATATTTGAATACCTCTGTCTTTGCTTCGTAGGTAGTTTTTCCAAAATAATGCGAAAAACAACTTTGAAACCGCAAAAACTGGGTTTAGACCAAAGTATGACGTCCCGGATAGTGTACCGAAACCCCTCATGCGCGCGTTGATTGGCTAAACTGCACGGTGACTGTAGTGATTGTTTCGATCGTCATTGGTCTGAAATGACAAAAAAAATGCTCGAATTTTTTTTCCCTTCAGCGAATGCAGAGCGAATATCATGGAATAAGGGAAAACTAAAGAGGGTCTGAGGTTATATCTTGTAAAGCCAGAATAGTGCTTGAAGTCCTCTTGTCCGGGCGGGATCCTTATTATTTTACACAACGTTTGCTGTTCACTTTTATCTGCCATTCCGCTCAAGCCACCAACCTGCGCGATTGCGCTCGCGTTTCAGAGCCTGTGGAGGGGCCTGCTAACTGGCTCCGGCGCGAGTGATGCTAGAGACTGCTGGCCGGCGTTCGTCTATACGGAAAACTATAATAAAGCGCAAGCGTTCGTGTGAAACACCGGCTACTTCCAGTTGCTGCTTCGTGCTACGTCGTCTCCGTATTGTCCCCGCAATCATGCTCGAACAAAGCATCCCGGTCCTGTTATCGCGACTGTGGTAAGCGCGGGAAGTATCCGAGATTGTTTGCAATCACTGCTGCTGCACATCTGGATATGCTGACTCCATCGCACTTTTTTTCTGCGTCTGTTTGTGACGGTAGAGATATATGCTTCCCCGGAGCATAGGATGCAAATCTAGTCTAGGGCGGGCTGTAGTGAACTTCTAGTTTACATTAGCAGTATCTCAAGTTTCCCGTGTTTCAGACGGTTGCCCGTGAAAATCGCTAATGATGATGACGGTTCCCGGCGTTCTACATGTAGGACACCGCTTTTTTGCGTAGTAATTCTAAAGGTTTACTGTGCAAAATCTTGCGATCAGCGTCGGTTTACAAAGCTCTGAACTTTTCCTGGCAAGGGTTGCATTGTGTGCGTTCAGAAAGATCCGCTTTCTTCTTGCTATTGTTCAGATTCGACCTCATCGACTACACTGTGTGATTCTTCGACAAAAACAGTTTTTGCACACTGTCATAAGAACACTACTGCGCGTGATGAGAAATGTGATTTCAAAGCCGATGTGAAATGTTGAAGCTTTTCCACACGTAATAGGTAAGCGCACTTCCTAGTATCCTACATTGTACAGCAATGCACACCACAAAGACTGGATACCAGTCGTTGTGATGTGCCTTCCACCTATTGTCACTCGTCTGTTTCTGACCGTTTTTTTTTCGCCTAACTTGTACCAACTGTCCCAGATTTCGACTCAAAAGTCCGTGTTGACAAAATTATTTGCGCCAATAAATGGCTCAATGATAATTCTGAAGTGAAATGAACGCTTTACATCAATATATTAAAATTTTTACGGCATGAGCCGTTATACGGAGCCCAGCACGCGCCAACGCGTGGATGAAATCCGTCCAAGGTAACTGATCGAAGCGCCCAAAAGATAAAGGCGAGATGACGAATAGAGGGCGGCGATGGAAGAACGAAGGGAAGTAGGAGGAGAAAATGGAGGGACGCAGTTGCATACAGATAGATTGAAAGACGAGATAAAATACGTTGGCATGGAGAGAAGAAAAAGAAACAAGAAAGCAAAAGGCGGCCAAGAGAGAAAAAAAGGCAAGAACGATGAGAAAATGAAGGGACACTCTTGCGAAGAGAAGCGTCCTCAAGCTACTGGCCTGAAAACTTCCATGCCAGCAATGCCGCCCGCCACTCGCTATCTAAGCAGCGCTATCGTAGCTGCGATCTCCGCCGCCCCACACTCCACCCCCAGGTGGAAGCGAAGTGAGAGGGAGCTGAGCAAAGATTCCGTTTTAAGGCGGCTGGAGAAACAAAGTAAAAAACAAGAAAATAAGCGCACACGCTTGGCGCAGCAGCTGTCCTTTTATTACCCTTTTATTTCGCCTCTCAAGAGAAAGATTTAAAATAAAGTATGAATGAAAGAGCAAGGAAGCCCAGACCAGCAGAGCTTTGCCGGGCTGAAAGCCAATACAAAATAAGTTTAAAGGGACACTGAGGAGAAATTGAAGTTGGCTTGTATCGATCGAATACCAGCTCTGGTCACAAAAACGCCACTCTTACTTTTTTAAAACTCTTGTAAAGTGGAAAATAGCAGGAACCAAAATACAGGTATTACCGCCACAGGACAATCTCGCAAGTACAAATGTGATGACGTCATACGACAAGAGGTGCCACCTTGGAGGAGTTTTCCTTCCTACATGGTATCACGAATCTCTGAGGGCTGACAAAGGAAGGTTGCGCGGTTCAATATTGAAATAAGTTTTTATTTGAAACCGATACTGCACTTTTATCACACAAACAAGACAGACAAAAGACAACTGAATAAACAAGACAGACAAAAGACAACCTGAATGTTGGAAGCAAAGAAAACCAATGCTTGGCGGCGCCACAGGCGGCCAGGAGAGTTTCGATTTGTTACGGCGCATCGCGTCTACGAGCTTTGCGTGCCCCGTGGTTTTGTTTTTTGACGTGCCTCGATTTACAAGCGCTGAACAGCAGAGGAATTCCAAGTGCCGCTTCAACTGCTAGTTAACCTTTGAAGGAGTCTGTTAAGGCTGGTCAGATGATCCCCACGGTCGATGAAAAACCATGATGGCACGATGGTCGGTGATCGTACAAGGCAGTTAGCAGTATAAAGAGCACTTGTGTCTTCGTACGCTCGCCCAGCGAAACGTTCCCGGCTGTGCCAGTCAACTTCAAACTACTTAACGGAAATCGTTTGTTAAAGACGGGAGACAAGATACAAGGCAGTTAAGAAAAAGAGATTTGGAACCTGCAGAGACCGTGACTCCGTTCTCCTCAACATGTTTGTTTGCGGCTCCATTCAATAGCTTCGGCACTTGGGCGGAGCTGTTCTATTCTAGCTCTCAGCCAATTTAATCCATTAACAGCACACATCTGAAGGTACATGCAAGTGGGCGAGAAAGCCCAATCCAGTGGACCCCGTAACTCCGGAAACGCGAGGAACCAGTTGAAGCGTCGGGCGTCGGCTTCACTTTCAATAATAATAATAATTGGTTTTGGGGGAAAGGAAATGGCGCAGTATCTGTCTCATATATCGTTGGACACCTGAACCGCGCCTTATGGGAAGGGATAAGGGAGGGAGTGAAAGAAGAAAGGGAGAAATAGGGGCCGTAGTGGAGGGCTCCGGAATAATTTCGACCACCTGGGGATCTTTAACGTGCACTGACATCGCATAGTACACGGGCGCCTTGGCGTTTTTCCTCCATTAAAACGCATCCGCCGCTTTACTTTCAAGCCGCCGACTTTTAACGCGAGCGCCCTTGGGCACCCATCCGTTTTTAGTGGCAAAAAAATAAATAAATACCTGGCCCTTACAACCGTGGGAAACCTCCTCAATGCCACCTGCTGCACCGTGCAACCGCGCTGTCAAAGAATCACAATCCATAGGCCACAAATACCCGGCCAGCCTCCGATGGGCGCGACGCGCCGACCTTGTCTTCGCCCCTCGCGACTCCCAGAACTGGGTTTACGATATTTATTTAGCAACGACTGTTCACGGCGTAAGAGGGAAACGACCCGCCGGCGCCTAACCTAACCGTGCTCCCTCAAAAGCATCGCACGCTCTGTAGGGCGGCCCCGCCACGGTGGCTCAGTGGTTAGGGCGCTCGACTTCTGATCCGGAGTTCCCGGGTTCGAACCCGACCGCGGCGGCTGCGTTTTTATGGAGGAAAAACGCTAAGGCGCCCGTGTGCTGTGCGATGTCAGTGCACGTTAAAGATCCCAGGTGGTCGAAATTATTCCGGAGCCCTCCACTACGGCACCTATTCTTCCTTTCTTCTTTCACTCCCTCCCTTATCCCCTCCCTTACGGCGCGGTTCAGGTGTCCAAATATATATGAGACAGATACTGCGCCATTTCCTTTCCCCAAAAAGCAATTATTATTATTATTATTATTATCTGTAGGGCGGAGGTCGCTGAAAAGCAGGCCGGAGTTTTTGCGAGAACTTCGTCGTCAGGTTCGGGAACGGGATCCATCGTAACCCTTGCAAGACGCCAGTGCAAACGTAAACGAAGCGATGGTAGCGACCCCCGATAGATTCCTTCAACGTGCGGCAACGGTAGCTTTCATTTCGGCTGCTGCTAGACCGCACCGCTAGCCGCCAGAAATCACGGAGTCTGCGTTTACGTCACGTTAGTTTCACGTCACTTCGTCCTATGACGTAATAAGAGTGCGCCGTGACGTCATAAGTGTGCCCGAGTTTGAATGGAGCAGTGGGAAACACCTTTTCAACTTCGAATCCAAATTTGTTTGAAATAAACGCATCTTTCGCTCCCGGACAAGCGGAAACAAAGCCACGAAACGGTAATTGTTTTTTTTTTTTGGGGGGGTGGGGAAGGAAATGGCGCAGTATCGGTCTCATATATCGTTGGACACCTGAACCGCGCCGTAAGGGAAGGGATAAAGGAGGGAGTGAAAGAAGAAAGGAAGTAATAGGCTCCGGAATAGTTTCGGACCACCTGGGATCTTTAACGTGCACTGAATGCCGAACTATGAGATTTAGCTAACAAAAAAAGAATTGATAGAGTTCTCCTCAGCGTCCCTTTAAAAGGACGCTCGTCCCGCTCGTGCTCGGCGCCCAGCGAGAAAAGAACGGCGGCGCAGCCAGGCCGAGGAACGGCGGGCGACGAAGACCTCGCAGCAGCGACAGCAGCGACAGCGCGCGAAGAGGGCGAACCTTCGAGTTCCGGAACTGACGTCTCGGTGGGGGTCCTTGCTAGGAGGGCCGCACTGGAGCTATGAGCACCGGCGCCGCCCAGCCACCGGCTCACACCGACTGTTTAACTGGGCAGTTGCCTAGTGGTAGCCAATTTTGTTTTCAAATCGCTAAGCTTGAGCATATATGGGTTAAGGACACGAAGGGAAAATTCATTTGCGCTGAAGGAAAATGGCGCCTTGCTGCGAAATTTAACACAACGATTCAGAAGGCTCCAGAAATATCTCTTCCCCCTCATATTACAAGTCCATACCACGAAGGTCTATTTTCGCATCTTGAAGTATATAGAAATAGGCGCTCGTGTCGCTCTGTCTCTTAGCGGTACACGTATCATTCGCTTTCCAGCAGCAGAATATTTAGGCGCGGCGCGAAAGCCCATGCTACGTGCCTCCCAGCTGCCTGCGCAAGCTGCTGAATTATCTGGGTGAAGAAGCAGAGACTCACGTCCTCCTTGCTAAAAGTCGACTGGTCTGCGGAGCCACCCATGACATCGGTCAAGCACCTGCCGACTTCGAGCAAGTGGTGTGTTCCTAGTTGCGCTGAATCGCCGTGCGAGCGCGCGACCACAACACGCGGTAAAGGGCGCGAGAAATGCACACTTGTATAGCCTTGTTTATTCAGGCGGTCTACTTGCAGCACGCAGAACGCATCATCATCGGCGACTGTGCAATGCCGACCGAATGTCTCCCCTTGCAGCTCGGGCCTATGCGCGATACAAGAATGGAGAGAGAGAAACGCGCTCAAATTTTTCTGGGCCTGCCCCACCAAGGCATGTTCGTAGTCAAGCTGGAGGTTCGTGGTCAGAGGATGCGTGAGCCGAACGTGCCAGGAAGGGAAAAAAATCACAGGCGATCAATGCGATTTATTGGGGGGGGGGGGGGGGGGGGGGGGGGGGGGGGGCTTTAGCTTATGGGCTTCAGTTTCGTGAGCGATTTGTGTTGAATGAATTCATTCACACCAATGACAATTTAAATTTCCGCTTGACAAATTATTTCATCGCATATTTTTCAAATCTTTGGAACCATTTGCGATATTGTCCAGTTTGTTCAAAGAGATGCCCAATAGTCATAGCTCAGTCTTAAAACCGGCCACGCGATGCAACGTTGGCTCACACGTACAAGTGTGCGCCCACAGGCAGAAAGAAGCTGTGAGGGGAGCCAGGTGGACGTGTGAACAGGCGGTATTACAGGGCAGCTTTATCTCTGCATCTATCGTTCCTCGCCGTGCTGCCTCAAGTGTACTGAAACCTGGGCTGGAAACAGCAGCGGTGCTCCATATTTTGCTGCCTTCAATTGCATGTCGGACATATTACTTCTCCCCCTATCCTCTCTTCCTGTCCCCTCAGCTCTTTCATTTCATTTCTCCATTCTGCCTGCTATCCTTTATTTCCGCTGCCCCAGCTCAGGTGCTTCAGTATCCATGGCAGACGCCGGGGCTAGCAAAAAACTTTTCCTTCCTACCACCACCACTGCAGGCGTCAGCCCGACCGCAACGCCCGATTCGCGGAAAGGAGGGAACGTGTAGCCCGCTCATCGCGCGCCTTCTCGCTAATCACGCGGCGCCGCTGGCATAGCTAAATCCCCTCAAGGAACTAAAGGTAACGGCGTCTCCTCTCTCCTCCTCCTATGCCGGTGCTCCTTCTCTCGGCTCCTTCTGGGCGCCGACGGTGGCGGCACCTAGGCCGGGGGATGCTAGCAGACGCTCCCAATGCTCGTCGTTTAACGCGCAGTAGACCATGCGTGCGTAGTGGGATCATATCATGGGAGATTAAAAAATTAGGTACTCAAATAACTGCCGTCAGCAACGTTGCACTGCTTTATCGAATTTTTTGTACTGCGATCGCTTAGCTTGCGGTGCACACGGCGGAAGTGGCGCGCGCGGCCGAGCTCGCAGCCCATCCTAAGTGTTGTCTCCCAACGCTCGCGCTTTGGTGCGCAGTGGATCGCGCGCCTGAATCAACTGTTTGTGGCATGTTCTGTCTTCGATTCAGCCGCAGTGAGATCATGTCATGGAAGATAAAAATTATAGCAACCCAAACAACTGCCCCGACCCATGTTGCGCTGCTTTATCGGAAATTACTGCACTGCGGTCGCTTTGACTATGGTGCACACGGCGGAAGTGGCATGCGCGATCGAGCTCGCGGTGCAGAAGTGAACATCCTCGGAGTGTTATTTTCCGACCGGTGTCTTTTGCCCAATCTTATTTAAAATTTAACTCCGCCAAGAGGAAGTGGACTGACATACGACTAGACTTGCGGCCTAGGCTTTACTTGAATGGATGGCGGTGTAATGCTGCCAAAATCTATTCTCTCAAATGTGCGCTTGCACGTGCAGTCGGCTGTGTGTAGGCGCCTATTCATATTGATTCTTTTTGTTAGTGCAGGAAAGCTTAGTGGTTATTTCGGAGTTACTATACCTCGAACACCTCGCAAGCTAACGTTGAATGGATACGACTGACGGTAGTCCCTTATTTTTTATTTGTAAATAGGCGAATACGGTCCCCTAGTTACAGTGCTCTAGAACATTGGGCAGTGTGTCGTGCGGCGGCGGAGCTAGGCTCTTTTTTGCGATGACTGCTCCGCTGCCGGCCAGGGGGCGCTTCGTGTAACAGGTGTGCCAAGGTCGGCTGCTCCGCGAGCCGTCTGCTGCGTTGCCGCGGAACGGCGGTACGTTGTATAAGTACTGCGTGGTGCATTCCTGAGATATTTGCTGGCCGCTAATGGCACATTTCCATAAGCAGGTGTAGCATTTCAACAATAATGCATTCTACCGCCGTCACGATGGCTGAGTGGTTATGGCGCTCGGCTGCTGGCCCGAAAGACGCGGGCTGGATCCCGGCCGCGGCGGTCGAATTTCGGTGAAGGCGAAATTCTAGAGGTCCGTGTACTGTGCGATGTCAGTGCACGTTAAAGAACCCCAGGTGGTCGAAATTTCCGGAGCCCTTCACTACGGCGTCTCTCATAGCCTGAGCCGCTTTGGGACGTTAAACTCCCTGAACAAATAATGCGTTGTTTCGTGCAGCGCGCAGCAGTAGGAAACCGATAATACCAACGACGAAAATATTGTTCGGTGCGGGCTTTGTCGGCCGTTAGGCATGAGCTAAACAAAGTACAGGACGCATTCAGTGTGTGCTAGCTGGATCTCGTTTTTCCGATCCTATGCACACAAGCTGGTAAACTCGTTGCATGGAGGCAGCTGTTCGAAGCCTGCGGCGTGTTGAAAACTCACGTCCAAGTCATTTTCATTGTTTTATAAAGTTCGCGCATTAAGCGAAAACAACGGGTCGTGGTGTCGACATTTATTTAATCAAATTCCAAACATGACACACCATGCAAAGCAGGGCCTTGGTAGGCTACATACGCCACACTCATTTTCACCTCCTCAGCTTAAGGTGCTTCAGTCGTTCTCGCTGAGAGCTCCTGTCATCATTTAAAGATTTCGTGTAGAATCGGAACCTGAGCAGCACGTAAAGCTTAACAATTCGAAAGGAGACATCAGTACCACGGGCAGGACAGCCAACCATTGGAAAGGAAATACCATGTAGAAAGGAAGCAAAATCCGACATACTTGCTGCACTAATCTTTCTGGTGCTAAAAAAATAGTGAACGAGTCTTCCAGTGTAGCGATTAACTTTGCAAGTTGATAAGATGGATACAATAGGCCACCACAATCAAACTGCCGGATTAACTCATTTTTCACGAGACCCGGTTTGCAGCGACCTTGGTAATTGTCAAGCATTGAGCACAAAGGCTGCATCCTGTGCTCTGTAGCGGCTTCCGGGCGACATACCCAGCAACGTAGTGAACACGGCGGCTGGAACTCTTTTCAGCAGTGTAGTCCAAATGGTCTCCAAGAGGAAGAGAATTCAAAGCCGTTTCTGCCTCGTCCAGCCTTCCTTCAAGATCCACGTTTGCTTTGTGCTGCTTCACCTTAACTCGTCGCAGTGCCCGGCGCACGTTAGCAGTTTTGCTCCTGGCGACCACCTTTCGACACCTTCTTCGAGACAGATGGTCCTCTATTAATTTGCGCTGGTACTTGCAGGGAAGACATGCAATGGCTGTACCGTCCTTGACCACAAGCGCACACCTCTTGGAAAAGAAATTTCCGTTGAATTATGGGCACTTACCAGTAACTTGTTGTACGCCTGCACCAAAGCACAGATTCAGCTTATTAACGGGCCCGATTAGCGCCTCCGCATCCTCTGGCTTTGAAATATCTCGCCGAAGCAAATTCTTTCATCTTATATAAGCTTTAGCCACAGCAACAGACTCCCCGACCAGCTGTGTAGCCGACGAGTCAATTTTTACAAGCTTTTGCAAAGCCAATATGATTGTGTCTCCGGCCGCATCCAATTCACACTCAGCGTAGTTAATACATTTTTCGCAGCATGGCAACGCGATTTTTGACCATATGTCAGATATTTTTAGGCTTTCGTATGGTACATACGCGTTTTTCTCGGCGGAAGCCGCATTGTTCGGCTCTTCGGGACTGTCGCAATCAGGCGTAGCTGTTGGCTGATTCGCTTGTGTGTTTAAACACCGCCTCCGTTTTGCTGCAGGAATTGTCTGCTCGCAGATCTTTCTGTCCTTCCTCTTCTTTGGCAACGACTTCGAAACATACTTTGGTGCATCCGGAAAGATGGGTGGAACAGTATCATCCGTAAGCACTGGCCGGTCTCGAGGTATCTCTACGACTTCGCTGAGAGAGAGAGAAACAACTTTATTGTAACACCAGTCAATGAACGCCAGGAGAGAAGTCCATCTCCCCTGTCGGCCCTAGCCGTCGGCCGGGATCCCTTGGGATACAGCAGCAGCAAGGGCTTGACCGATGATGTCTTGCTGGACGTTGGGGTCTGGGCTGCGGAGCAAAGCCTCCCAGGATTCTATAGTGCGTGAGCTATCATATTTAGCCGGGCACGTCCACACCATGTGGACCAAATTTGCTGGCTGATCGCAAAATTTGCACTTTGACCTGAATACTGTAGGATGCCACTTGCTGTAGAGTACTGGGTTGGGAAAAACCCCTGTCTGTAATTTCCTCCAAAGAACCTCCTCTTTTTTATTGAGCGTTTTGTCCGCTCCCGGATAAATCTGACGATTTAGTCTGTAATACTGTGTGATTTCCTGGTATGCGCGCATATCCTCTGTGCTGTTTGTACTTCCAGAGATTTGGGAGGTCACAGGGGTCGACCGGTAAGTGAGACCTCGGGCGACCGAATGAGCCTCCTCGTTCCCTTTAAGTCCTTGGTGAGCTGGTGCCCAAACGAGCAGAACCAGTTCTCTGGGTCCTCCTTCCCTGCTTAATATACGGATGGCAGTCTCCGTCACCCTCCCCGATTCGTAATTTCTCACAGCGTTTTTTGAATCGCTAATGACCACCTTGACCCCTCCTTGGCTGGCGGCTAAGGCTATCGCCACTTCCTCAGCTTCTACTGTCTTGACACCACTGACTGTGCAGCACGCCACCGGGGTTCCGTCTTCCTTAACCGCCACAGCCGCGTGTGCGGCTTTGCTCTCATATATTGCAGCGTCCGTATACAGGACGTCCTGTCGACCTGTATACCTAGCATGTAATGCTTCTGACCTGTCTTTGCGCCTGCCTTCGTGAAAGGCGGGGTGCATGTTTCTGGGCAGCGGAGGGATTTTAATCTTGTCCCTGATTTGTCGTGGTATGTCTCGTGAGCGGGCATGTTCATGCTTGGGCTCGTAGCCCAATCTCTCTAAAATTTTCCTCCCCGTTTCAGAACCGAGTAGCCTTTGATGCTGAGCGGTAAGGGCAGCCTCAATGAGCTCCGCGAGAGTGTTGGAGACCCCTAGCTTCATAAGTCTCTCGGTGGATGTGTTCGGGGGTAGGCCGAGTGCGACCTTGACACTTTTCCTGATAATGATTTCGAGCTTGTTCCGTTCCGCTCCGTTGAGTTTCAGGTAGGGTGCCACGTACACTATCCTACTGATTACGAAGGCTTGCACGAGTCTCAAGAGATTCACCTCCTTCATCCCAGCGTGCCTGTTCGCTATTCTTCTGATAAGGCGACACGTCTGATTTGCACTAGCTTCTAACCTAGCAAGCGTTTCATGATTCTTCCGATTCGCCTGAATCCTTAGCCCGAGGACGCGGATACTGTCAACCGCGGGGATCTCTCCGCCATTGACATACAGGTGGATGTCTGCCTCGTGCTTTTGGTGAAGCCGCCGTTTTCCAGGGGGCATCAGGAACAGTGCTTCCGACTTTTCGGCCGAGCATTTAAGTCCCTTGGGTTTCAGGTACTCTTCAATGATGTCAATTGCTTTTTGCAGAGAGCTTTCAATTTGTCCGTCACTCCCCTTATTTATCCATAATGTTATGTCATCCGCGTATATTGTGTGGTTTAAATCCTCAATGTCCGCCAACAGTTCGGGGAGTCTCAACATCGCAATGTTGAAGAGGGTCGGTGATAACACCGAGCCTTGCGGCGTTCCTGTGTTACCAAGTATAATGTCCTCGATGGAGTCGTCCCCTATCTTGAGAGTGGCTTTCCTGTTCGTAAGAAAGTCCTTGATGTAACTATACACTCTCTTACCTACATTTAGTGAGTTCAGATTCTCTAAGATCGACACGTGCCTCACGTTGTCAAATGCCTTTGCCACATCCAACCCCACAATCACTTTCGTGTCTCGGGTTTGCTTGTCTATAATTTGGTCCTTGAGTTGCAGCATCACGTCGCATGCCGACAGCTTTGGTCGGAAGCCGATCATGGTGTCTGGGTATAGCCCATTGTCCTCTATGTACCTACTGAGCCGCGTCTGAACGACATGTTCCATAAGCTTACCCACGCAGGAGGTGAGCGATATCGGCCTGAGGTTCTCGAGGCCCAGTTTCTTCCCCGACTTGGGAATGAAAATGAGATTTGCGAGTTTCCACTCCTGTGGTATCGTCCCTTTCTCCCAGCACTCCTGCATGTACGTTGCGATGTTGGCGATGGACCTGTCGTCTAAATTACGAAGCATTCTGTTGCTCACTCTATCCGGCCCCGCTGCTGACTTAGTCCGCAGGCGATTAATCTCCGCTCTGACTTCTGCCAGGGAGAGCGGGGCGTCTAATTCCGAATTCTCTCCCCCTTCATAGTCCGGGAGGGGTTCGGGTCCGGCGGGATTTATGTACCTGTTGCGAACTTCTTCTAATAGTTCCTTCTTAGTGCCTTCAAACTGATGCGCCAGTCTTTCCAGCTGTTGTTTGGACGCTGACTTTGTGCTATCCGGATCTAAGAGGTGGCGAAGAAGTCGCCACGTTCGTGCGGTACTCATATTCGTCTCCATCTGATCGCAGACGTTCCCCCAATTCTGCTTCGTGAGTGCGATTGCGTGCTCTTCAATTTCTCTGTTTAAAGCCGCTATCTGTTTCCTGATATTCCGATCCCATCTCCTTTGTCGAAGTCGATCCTCCAACCCTTTCTTTTTCCTCCAGAGATTTATTAATCTCCTGTCTGCGGCTTCATTGTCCCCCTCGATTTCCACCGCTTCGGTGGCCTCTTTAGCACACCGTACCACCCCATCGCTCCATTCCGCAATGTCAGAGACGGGAGCCGGGTTGTCCCTGAGTGCCCTGAAAGCGTCCCAATTTACGGCCTCTACCTTCCGTTTCCCGGGAACTGTCGGGCCTCCTTCTACCACCACTTCTATGATCTTGTGATCGCTTCCCAGATCCTCGTTTGTATTGCACCACGTGGCTCTAGTGCCGCTCCCCGTCAAGGTGAGGTCAGGTGTTGTGTCACTCGCGACACTATTTCCCTTCCTTGTGGGTTGCAGCGGGTCGGTTATCAAATCCAGATTATGAGTCTGTATGTCGTCCCACAATTTCCTGCCCTTGATTGAAGCCTGTTTATATCCCCATGCCGAATGGTGAGCATTGAAGTCCCCCACGATCAACAGCGGGTTGTTCTTTATCTTACGTCGCGTCGTTGCGAAGAGATCCCCGAATTCACATTTCCTTTGTTTGGGAGAACTGTAGACATTTAATACGAACAAGCTACTTTCTCTCTTTCTTCGCGGTATCAGTTCTACGAGAGCATGGTCTATTTCTGTACTCCCGATGTTATGCTGCACCGCCGTGATGTTTCGTTTGACTAGGGTGGCCACCTGCGTGTTTTCACCCTCGCCTACGTATGATTTGTACCCCGACAATTTTGCTTTTCTGCCGCATTCTTGTAGTGCTATTAGCTCCGGTCGGTCCCCGTTCCTCAGGAATTCCTGCAAGACAGCACGCTTGCGCGTGAAACCTCTACAATTCCATTGCCAAACGGTGGTTTTACTGGATCTGTGAGCCATGATTGCCAATCAGCTGATTCATCTGGTTTCCTAGTACTTGTTGGATGAGGTGTTCGTACGCCCGGTCCCTTTTCGCAAATTCTTCCTTAAGTTGTTCAGTGAGGTTATTATCCCTCTGTTGTATTTGCTCTGCGACGCTGTTATCTCGTTGATGCAGCTGCTCTGAGAGGGTTTGGAACATCCCTAACATGCGTTCTTCAAAAGCCTTGCGCCATTCATTGTCCTGTCTAGATTTGGCCTCAAATTTTGCCTCCAATTGTTCTATTTTCATGTCTATCACTTTCTCTGTGTCCATATCTATTATGGGCTTCTCTACTTCCTTCGCCCTCTTCTTAGCCGGCGGCTAAGCCGCACCCTGCTCCTCTGATGCTCTTACAACTGGATTTTGTGGCATCTGCGATTGTTTCGCAGGTGCTGCATTAGGCTTAAGCGCTATTCTAAGCTCCTCAATTTGCTTGCTCATCGCTGCGAGCTGTGCCTTAAGCAATCGATTTTCTTCCTTAATCTGGAAGATTTCTTCATCGCGTGTATCCTGGGAGGCTTCGCTCACCCAACCCACCTTTCGGCTCGGAGACTTGGGCCTCGCTGGGTTGTTGACGACAGCGCCTCCGGAGGGGCCCGCAGTCCCGGGTTGGGCCTTCTTTTGCTTCTCCGCTTCCCGCAGATTCGGTAGACGCGGGAAGGACTCTGATCTCCCTCTCGACTCGCTCTGGTTTCCTGACTGACTCCTGGATCTCCCTTGATGCTTTTCGAACCGGCTCCTTCCTACTTCGGTCTCCTTCGCCTTCCGCGCTTCCTCTTCCATGACTTCCATAGCCAGCTTTGCCTCCCATTGCCTCTTCTTTATCGTATAAGGGGTCCTGAAAGCTTCCTTGCATTTCCGGTCTGCTGTCAAGTGACCTTTGCCGCACAATTTACACTTGGGCTCGCATACGTGATCCTCGGGTGGGGCTATGATTCCGCATCCCAGACACTTAACTTGGGCGCTGACACATACGTCCGATCTGTGTCCTAGCTCGCCACAGCGGTAGCACACCTCGTACCGCTTCTTGTAGAGCACGCACTTTAGGGGTACGTCGTAACAGTACACCCACCTCGGCACTGTCTCGTGTTTGAAGATGACGATCGCCGAACTGGAGTTGCCCATCTTCCTAACGCCAAGTATCGGGGGGTTCCTCGGGTTACCGAAGGCCTCTGTCAATTCCTCTATGGTCAGTTTCGGGTCGATGCCGTGCACCACACCCCGCCCGCAGTCCTCGTGCGGCGCCAGGTACGCTGTGACTTCGTACTCGTCGTCGTCGATATGGATAGACTTAATCTTGGTCACCTTCCAGACAGTGTTCATATCTGGGGTGCTGAAAATCAGGGTGCCTTGTTTGTCGTTATGAATCAGCACGTCCTTGTCCTGCCCTTTGACCCATGGAATTTGCGCTGCCATACGCACCGCCGCACTCAACCTCGTAGTCGGAACTTTCGCGAGCGCCAGCCCATTCTTCGGCCGAATAATTATCCTGTAGTCATTAGCTGGCAAACGCGGAAGGTACGACGCAATTGAGCGCTCCGCGTTCTTCTGCCCCAGCTTTTTATATGCGGCGTTCGCCTCCGCCGCTATCTTTCTGCCCTCTCCGGATCCGGCTCCGCGTTCCAATCTGGCGTCTCCATCTTTGCCTCCTCGCCGTTCGCCTCTCGTGAGGTCCTGCAGTTCTTTAACATGTTTTCCCACTTTAGTGATCCAATCCGAGGTTCTCAATTCTTCGGGTGTAATCTCCGTACCCTCTACGGTCACCTCCATGGTCATGCAACGGCGTTTCGAAGCGAGCGCCGGGGGCTTCGGCTGTCGCCGAGCCGCCACGTTCGTTTACCGCTAGCGGTAGGCTTAGCTAGGCGGGAAACATGGTCGACACAAAAAGGCCATAAAATGTTCAAACGTCCACTCACGCTCATGAAAATGTCACCCAGATGACCCTTGTGACTTCCCACAGGTGATGGCAAACAATTATTCCATGAATCGGCACAATTTCCACCAGACAAACCAACTTTCCACGGAACCGACGTGAGTCACGTCCGCACTCCACTTCGCTGATTATAGTTGTTTTAAATGTGTGCTGAACAATTTTCGAAATGGCGCTCGCACACAACACTTCCTTGGTTCAGCACTCGATCTCCCCTCTTGATGTTACGTGACCAAATCTCGCGGCGATAAGGGTCAGTGGGTACACGGAAAAAGGAGCGGGGTTCCTTGCACGGCCGGTAACCACTGTTGCAGCCCGGCACAAAACAAGTGGTGTCCCTTTTGTCTCGTCGTCTCTCCGTCATTGTAATAATAATAATAATAATAATAATAATAATAATAATAATAATAATAATAATAATAATAATAATAATAATAATAATATTTTTCCCTCGGTACAAGGAAAAGGAGCAGCCGTAAAAAGCTGCTGCGAAGAGCAGCTTGACGGGGTGACTGCCCCCATATTTGACAACAGCTGGCAGCATGACACGGCAGTATACACGCATAACTCGCTTAATCCAACTCTTCAGCACAGACAGACGTCAACAATACACCGGGAACACACGGCGATGCAACGCGCACAACAACGAAACACAAATCCTTCGCCGCCAGCACGTGAAACGACTCTGCGCTCGAGCAGTGCTTCCCGCACTTCTTGGCACTCCTCTTACTAGCAGCGCCCCCTGGCGCGCCTGTCGTTGCTGCGACGGCCTCGCCTCCTCCATTGCTTCCCAGCCCGGACGACACACTGCCCAAGGTTCTAGAGCACTGCACCCTAGCTGCGCACTGTAACACGGTTGTGAGCACTATTTTGGTGTTGGGTTAATTGTTTGGGTTGAGTAGCAGCAATCAAAAAAGGCTTTCAACCGCTGCTTCGCGCGCAGCTACAGCTCTGCATGACTCCCTATAATGTTGTTTGTTTAGGTGATTGTCGTCTTTGGTCAGCATATGCAATAATGGCTGAGAAGAGACCATTGTCTTCCCTGGTGTAATTTCCATACATAACGCGCAGCAGTCTGGACTGCCGCAGTTAATTAATCGCTTTCGGTCGAAGCAGCGCGAAAAAAAATTAATCTAGATTAGCTCAGCTAATCCAGGATATACAAAGCGAAAGATGTCGGCGTTCACTGTGTTCATTGGCGTTAGCGTTGACAATGTTCTAAACGGCGATGGCTTTAAGGAAAGGAAAGGCGCATAACTGGCTCCCTGGATATGCGGACGCCTCATTCGTGTTTTGGTACATGTGGCGGTGGTGAGAGAGCGAGATGTGGCCAGAATGCATTAGCGCTGCCTATCCAGTGTGCGGAACGAAATCAAAGCAGCCTTTTGCAGTTGAACACCAAACCACGTATACGGAAGCGAGATTGAGGTCTCCACTGAGCTACCGAGCCGGTTTGCGCAGTTCCTTCCGTGAATATGAACGTCCCTTGCAAAGTTGTCAACGCCAAAGAACTCTATGAACGCCGTCAGCTCACTTGTGTTGTTTGGTTTTTGAGGAAAGGAAATGGAACAGTAACCGTCTCACTTATCTCGGTGGACACCCGAACCGCGCCGTAAACGAAGGGATAAAGGAGGGAAGGAAAGAAGAAAGAGGGCAGGAGAACACCTGTGGCTCAGTGCTACTAGTGGCGCGTGCGCAGTGGTCACTAGGGAGCGAGAGAGAGAGAAAGAGTCGGCGGCGGCCACCTGCGCCGTGCGTGACGTCACTCGTGCTCCGACATACGCCGGCTCGCGCAAAGCGCGGTGTTGATTAGCGTAGTGAAGCTTTTCGCTTCAAAAATTCAAGCGCTGAAAGACCATAACCCGCCTCTTTGAAGCAAAACGTTGCTCATTTAGGAAGTTGTTTGACGCGAAACCCCGGAAGCGCGGCAGCTGCATTGAAACGCAGCCGCCGTGGTCCCGGATTCGAACCCGACCGCGGCGGCTTCGTTTCGATGGAGGCGAAACGCTAAGGCGCCCGTGTGCTGTGCGATGTCAGTGCACGTTAAATATCCCCAGGAGGTCGAAATTATTCCGGAGCCCTCCACTACGGCACCTCTTTCTTCATTTCTTCTTTCACTCCCTCCTTTATCCCTTCCCTCACGGCGCGGTTCAGGTGTCCGCCGATGTGTGAGACAGATACTGCGTCGTTTCCTACCCCCAAAAAAACAATTTTCCAATTTTCAAGGAGAAAATGCATGCATCTACGTTTAACGGAGGTCTTCACTTGCATTCTCAAGTATTATCCACGCAGATATGGAGTATTGGAGATGTGGAGGCACAGTAACGACCGATTTCGGTAAGAAGCCTACCAGAACAAATACAGTCAGCAATGTGCGCAACATGAAAGCCAGACCTGAACCGCGAGCAGCATGAACAGCATGGCTCAAACAGGTGGTGGTAGTGGTTTTATTAAAAATAATAGTAAAAAGGAAGGAAAAGATTTTTGCTAGCCCCGGCATCTGCCATCGATACTGAAGCACCTGAGCTGGGGCAGCGGAAATAAAGGACAGCAGGCAGAATGGAGAAATGAAATGAAAGAGGTGAGGGGACAGGAATAGAGGATAGGGGGAGAAGTAATATGTACAAACTATTTACACAATAAGAAATGTGTCCAGGTTGTGCGCGTGATTAGTTCATTTTAGAGGAATTAAATCACACACGCGCACAGCACTGTGATGGTTACAACTGGAGTGGGACGTCCAGTTATTAATCGTTCAAGGTAGAACTCGCGGAGCGTTCGGTCACTGCGTGTAACTACCTGACGGAGAACAGACGGGACGTCAAGCCCGTTTGTTCGAGGAATGCACAGAGGCTCACCAAAGTTCGCTCACGAGTGCGCGCACTGCCCTGCGGCCACAATAGCGTCTTGATGGAGTCTGGTAGTATGCCTTGCGAGCATATCGCGACGAGCATCGGCGAACGCGGCACAGCGAAGGAGCAGGTGTTCTAGTGTTTCCACTGCACCGCATCCGTCACACACATCACTCGTGGCGATTCCGTGACGCACCCGTCGTTCTCCGTGCCACACGCAGCCAATGCGCGCGCGGATGCTCAAGCAGCAAGAACCCGTTTTTAGTATCGAGTTCGCGGGGGAAGGAGTCAAACTGCAACAAAAGTAAGTCCAGCGATGCGCGATGTGCGTAGAATGAAAGCTAGACCTGCAGCGCGAGCAGCGTAAACAGCGGAGCTCAAACAACGTGAAGCGCAATTTTTTTTTTTTTTGAGTCCGCGAACGAGTCCGAATAGAACCAAACCAATACTCCACGTAATGTCCGCGACATCAAGCCTACACCTGCAGAGCTTAGCGGAGCCAGCAGCTAAGACAATGAGAGGCACGGATTTCGTAGCCCGCGAGCGACGAATGCATCTACAACCATGCCAAACGGCATTAAGACTGCAGTCGCTCGCGCTTCACAAAAATCCTCCGAAAAAAAAAAACGCGATAACTGAAGAACGGACACACATCGTAAAGACGCGTATCCAGTACATTATCAATGTTTTCCTGGCCGATCTTACGAAGCCAAACCTTTCGGCGAGCCGCATTGTTTTTTCCGGACGGCATGACGAAAAACCTTTTTCCCACTGCCTCCTCGGTTGTTGCACCCGCAAGCGCAAGAGAAGCTCGGCGTCGCGGCACTTAAGCGCCGTCAAAGCTCGAGAAACGCTTCCCGCCAAAACTCTGTCGCACAAAAAGAAAACGAAGCGCGATTTCTTCCCCCGACAATGGCGCCGGCGTCTGCTGCGGAGCAAAAAAGCGCGCGCTAACAAGTGACCACAGCGCCTCGGCCAATGGAAGGCTCGGTTATCCGGCGGCGCGCTAGGAGAGGAGGGAACCCGACAAGTTCAAAGCTTTGCGTTACTTTTGCTTCATTGCGGGGCTTTAGGCATAGCAGGTGCCAGCGATGATGGAGACCACCAGTGGGATAAGCCCCACTCGCGCGGTGGTGCGCTGAAAACCGGGCTCCGACGTGGCCCTTGCCCGTACCAAGCGGAGGGGGCAGTTACACGAAGAGGCGGGGGAGACTCACCGATAGCTTACAGTAAGCAAGCTATACGCAGGGATAAGTTTTTTGGCAATGCAGCAGATTACCAGGAGCTTATTACCGGGATTTTCAGCGCAACGAAGACACGCACAAGTAAGAAGACAAGACGGGCGCTTACTACGACTGTATTTTTTTTTTAACGAGCTTGTCGCGCCATATCTTACAAACACGCTTCCTGCCTGCCAGAGGCACGAAAGAGAGAGAGACGGGGGGACCATCTGCTCCGTGCCTTGGGGTGCGGGCTTTTCGCTACTCGGGCTAGGAGTGCCGAGGGGTGAAATTGGGGGAAGTTGGAGAGAAGGTTCGGGTCGCTAGGCGTGGGAAGCCCACTCCCCACGGCGCACTGCAGGGACAAACGCCCGCCTCTCTCCCTGGCTATTTTCATGAAATCGAAACCGCGCTGCGGCGGCGCCGTTGCAGAAAGCTCGGTAGCGCGCGGAAACATTTGTTTGCCCTTTTGCGGGTGATTCGTCGGCGCATTCAGACGTTGTTGTCATATAAAAATATTGGCGATCTTCAAGGCACAGACGCCACACATTGTGGTTGCGCCGCGATCCCGTCGGCGGGAAACTAGACCGACTGATTCACTCTGCGTGCTGCTGATGCATCATCATCATCACCATCATCATCAGCCTGCCTACTCCCACTGCAGGGCGAAGGCCTCTCCCGTGTCACTTCAATTAACCCTGTCCTTTGCCAGCTGCGCCACCGTATCACCGCAAACTTCTTAAACGTTGCCAGGTTAAGTTTCCGATGGCGGCCTTTTCGGAGCCAGAGATTCTTAGCACCCTCTGCTGCGCCACAGGTCTGGTCGCCGCCTTGGTCAGTTGCTCCGCAGCCGCTGCGTTTTCGGATGTCGTCCTCGGAATGTCGTAACAAAAAGAAAGCTCGGAAGCGCTGCTGTACACCTTGTTGTTCGTCAGCGAGATGGAGAAGCCGGGAGTTATAAACCACTGTTCGCATCCCGAAGACAATGCAGCTTTGGGCGCAGAAAGTGCGCATTGGCTATAGCTAGTCACAGCGTTAGTGGTCCTGTTCGCGGCATTTTCAGGAAAACGACTTCTTTCTTCCAGGTAAGTTTTCCGCCGCGGTGGCTCAGTGGTTAGGGCGCTCGACTACTGATCCGGAGTTCCCGGGTTCGAAACCGACCGCGGCGGCTGCGTTTTTATGGAGGAAAAACGCTAAGGCGCCCGTGTGCTGTGCGATGTCAGTGCACGTTAAAGATCCCCAGGTGGTCGAAATTAATCCGGAGCCCTCCACTACGGCACCTATTTCTTCCTTTCTTTAACTACCTCCTTTATCCCTTCCCTTACGCCGCGGTTCAGGTGTCCAACGATATATGAGACAGATACTGCGCCATTTCCTTTCCCCAAAAACCATTTATTATTATTCTTCCAGGTAAGGAGTGGGTGCCATTATATATCTTTCTTCGGTTTTCGATCGGGTGATACTCGTGTCATGTCCTTGCAACTGCGGCCCAGATATGCAATCTTAATGCTCGCAAATTTGTACTTCGTCGTAATCAAAGCTGCGAAAAAAGCGCCTGTATTTTTTCCTCTCTGCGTTTTATGTTTTATATCAGTGCCTGTTCATTCTGAACCCTCGTGTCTCACGCTTTGCAAAATAGAGCATCAAAGCGAAGAGACCCGCGCCGTCGCGCCTCCAATGGTCGTCTAGACTTCACGACTACGGAGTTGACTCCGCAACCTACAGACCTGAGCAGCATTATATCATAACGCTCGAGCGGTCGTCTGCACAGGAAACTCAGCGAAATTTCAAAGCCGGTGCTGCATTTCACGGCTAGGGATCGCGCTGAAGCTAAGCTGCACAGAAATAAAAGCCAGGTACAAGGACAGAGCCCTTAAGCCGGCATTTGCGCTCTATTATTTGTTCCGCAGCACGCACCTCAGCGCTCTAAACAAGACTTCTTACGAATGTAAGCACGTATGCACTTACAAGGACGTTGCTTGCTCAAATGAAGTGATCGCTACACTACTGCAGTTCAGCTTCCTGAACTGAAATCCAAGCACACGACGGTAGAAAGCGACATCGTCGCGAAACATTTGAAATTTCAGCATTAATTATGGTTGTGCAATGATTTGGCAAAGCCCTGCTTACCTTAACAATGCAACAGTAAACATGCGAGACGCGCTTGCATTTTTTTGCCTTTCCCCCCGATGGGTAGGAACACTCAGCGCTTGCGATTTTGGCTATTTTGACATCGCTAAAAACGCCCTGTAAGGGGGGGGGGGGGGGGAAGCAACGATCGTGTGCGGCTCCACTTGCACGGCGAACGTTTGCAGAGACAGATAGACGATCTCCAGTCCGTCATCGGTTCTATGTGTACTACGCCAACTATACAATGCGTTAGCTGAAACCAGCGCTGGATTAAGGGGGGGGGGGGGGGGGGGCTAATGGGGCTGCAGCCCAGGGCCTCACCTCGGACATTAGGAGAAGGGGGCCCATTTATTCTAACCTGCTTAGTATATGGAACCATGGGCAACGGAACTTCGAGCGACACGTATGAGGAGAGAAAATCATAACGAGCAGACGGGGCCCCCCGCCTAATGTAACAGCATGCGTTTAGCCTGATCATCTGGGGAGAGCTTGCCGAGCTGCAAAAACAGGAATCCCTCGCCACTCCGGCGGGGCCCTCTTTCTTACAAAGCGAGATGCGTTTGCTTGGAAGAGTTTTCGTGGTTTCCTGTCAGTCCGTCTGTCCAGTGCTGTCTGGAGAGGAGAGGAAAGGGGGAAACACCTAAAACATGTAATGTGGGATGAGGGCCTAAACCTCCCTTGCCCCTCGTCACCACCACGCCACCCTCCACCTTTCAAATAGTTCCGCCGCTGTCCTTCTCATAGAAAGGATGTGCTGCAGTGCCCAACAGTGCCTCCCATTCGACTTTTCTTTACCGTGATGGTAATTTGAGCGCGGGGAATGAGTCCGATAGCAGATGATGATGAGTCTGATGGCAGAGTACAGGCAGGAAAGGAAAGAAGACGTCACACGTGCTTTTGTCCGCGTGCCGTGGGGCATGGACTGTTCACTGTTCGGACTAGGGTTGTTGAAAAGTGAAGGGGGAAGTTGGAGAGCTGAACAAAACGGCCTGACTCCAGGGCCCATTCCTGCCTAGTGGCTGCGCACCCTCGCGCGCGCTCGACGGAAAAAGTAGGTCAGGCTGGCCGCTGAACTTTCCAGAAAGAAGTAGGAAAAGATGACTCAGAGGCGACGGAGGGCGCGTAACTTCGCCCGCGCTAGGAGTCGCCCTCTACCCTTCGTTCTCGCGATCGGCGTCAACGGGGCGAAAGAAAAATCGAGGACCTCCCAGAACAGACGATTGCTCGTAGCCAATAGGAAGACGAGACCGGAACGGGAGAAGGAGTGAGTTTGTACAGAGAAGGAGGGAATTTGCACAAGGAACTCTATGCGTATGTGAACGCCTGCGTTGGCGCTAGTAACAGACAGACACTGCGCGCGTCTATGAAAGGAAGTAGGAAGTTGATCGCGGGATGCGATTCAGCCCCGAGCCGCCGGTTAAGCTTGCATAAGCCCGCCCGCCGAGGAGCTCCCGGGGGACGCACCACTCTCGGTCAGCCACGGACCATCCAGGCAGCGTGTGCCAGTCATCGGTACGGCCACCGTTGGACACCTGCGGTCGCGTCGGACTGACGAAGTTCCCGGTGCGGTGAACAATTAGCATCTATTCATGCGAAAATGCTCGGTCGAAAACATCAAAGTGGTGCGTCAAAACTAAAGGCGAAGTTAGAAAGAGAAGAGCGTGAAAAGAAGCTATCAAAGATGGAAAAGTACCTACTCATTGCAGCTTCCGCTGAGCAGTATGATCGCTTTACCCAGTCCGTGTCAAACTCCCAATAGTACCGGATGTGCTTCTGTGGAGGACTTGCCAACTCCATCACCACGGTTTCCTGGCAAGAAGCAAGGTTTGACTCATCTTGGTTGTCTGGATCCTGTGAAAACGGTGCCAACCTCGGTCGTCCATATTTCTGAGCACCCGACGCTAACCGAGCCCCCTCCTGTTCCTGAGTCAGCAACGTCTATACTACTCGGCCGAGCCCCGGCCAAATAGCTCCAGGTGTCCGGTCCGCCACGCCCGATTTCTACTACTGCTGATCAACAGGTGCCAAACCTCCCCGATGAGCCTCCTTCTACTGACGAGCGCCAGGAAACAACACTCCAAGAAGCGACTCACTTGTTTCCTGGTAGTTTGGCTTCAAAAAATCATGTTCCCACCCACAAAGTGTGCCTCGAGAGGACGAATGAGACGGCTTCTCGTTGCGGCAACAGAGAAGTACAGACACCCCCGCAGAAAGAGGTATGTTGCGAGATTCTCCGAAGTGACCCTGCTAAGTGGCCGGACGTTATTACTGACAGCTTTCGGAGTGTATGCCTTGAGAAAGGGCCATTGTATTTTCAAAATTGGGCAGAAAATTTTCCGTCTTCCGAAAGGCAATACAAAACTCAGAAACGCTGTATGCCACCTCATCTTTTTGTGAGAAAGGCTGTAAATGGGGAGGCGTACGAGCGACACTGGTTAATGTACTCGGAGTCCAAAGGTTCCGTTTACTGTTTCATGTGCAAACTATTTCCGATTTCAAACAACCCCTGTGCTTTCACCACGCACGACTTTTCTGATTGGAAAAGAGCAGAAGAAAAGGTTTGCGCACATTAAATAACGTCGAGCACCGGAACTGCGTGGCAGCATGGCTCGCCCGCTCTAGCTCGAGCAGCACAATTGACAAGGAGCTGGCTAAGCATCTTGTCACTGAGACCGCTTACTGGACAGATGTGTTGAAGCGCGTAGCCGTTGTAGCTAAGCTTCTAGCTGAGCACAACCTAGCGTTTAGGGGCAGTGAGGAGATTTTTGGTTCACTGAGAAATGGCAATTATATGGGAATGCTTGAGGCCATTGCCAAGTTTAATCCCTGTCTAGAGGAGCACATCAAACGCTACGGGAACAAAGGAAAAGGTCACCCATCGTATCTGTCAAAAACCATTTGTGATGAATTTATCGAGCATGTGGCAAAGGCTGTCAAGGAACGTCTCGTTGACGAAGTGAAACGTGCAAAATACTTCTCTTTAATTGTTGATTCGACTCCAAACCTTACTCACGTTGATCAGCTGTCAGTTGTTTTACGATACAATTTAAATGGGAAAGTGCATGAACGCTTTCTTGGATTTGTTCCAATCGAATCGCATACCGGCTTGTATCTTTTCGATACCGTGATGTCCCTCTTGACGACCAATGGCATCTCAGCTGATGATTGTAGGGGCCAAGCTTATGATAATGCGAGTAATATGTTAGGAAAATACAAAGGACTGCAAGCTCAAATCGAACACCTGAACGAATTGGCAGCCTACGTCCCGTGTGCTGGTCATTCACTGAACTTAGTTGGCGCGTGTAGCGTTGACAGTTGCCTTGAGGTAGTCAAATTTTTCACTGTAATTCTGAGACTGTATGTGTTCTTTGCTGCCTCACCTAAGCGATGGAGGTATCTTTTGGACAGCATGAGCGGAACTGTCCAGCAGCTTGTTTGAAAACTCTCTCTGAGACCAGGTGGTCAAGACACGCTGAATCATGTAAGGCCATTCTGAAAAATTTCAATGCAGTCTTGTGTTGCCTTGAAGCTATATCACAAAACGAGGAAGAAAACGGTTACACTAGGAACGAAGTGCACTCTCTCTTCAAGAAAATGAAAAACTAGAGACTGCATACGTGGCGATTTTCTGGAGTGAAATCTTGGAGCGCTTTGACAAAGCGAGCGTAGCACTTCAGAAACCAGGCCTAGACATTTCAACTGCTGTAGACCTGCTGAGCTCTCTAGAAGGCTTTGTTAATTCTTTGCGACCTCTCTTTGATATCTTCGAAGAGAGAGCAGCACGCTAAGTACCAATCAATGTTATCAGGATGAAGGCAAACGCATCGTTTTGAGTAAGCACCCGGACGGAAAAAGCGATAGTGCGCTACAACGTAGATAAAAGTTTATCGTAGAGAGCTACAATGTTGTACTTGACAGTCTAGGCTCTGCTTCGCGAGTGCGAAAGGCTGCCTACATTGAACCTTGCGAAAGGTTCGGATTCTTAAAATTGCTAACAGAAGTTGGGAGCGAGACCTCTCTGGCACAGCAGGCTGAGAAGTTGGTGAAAAACATACAAAAATAATTTGGAGCCAGCATTTTCCGCTGAAATTGTTCAGTTTGCGAACTTTCTGCACAACTCTGTGTGCCAGGACTCGAGCCCCCGGGAATAATAAACTTGCTGCACGAAAGAAAGCTTATTGATGTGTTTCCGAACCTTTCTATTGCTTTGCGAATGTACTTAAGCATACCCGTGGCAAACTGTGAAATCGAACGATCGTTTTCCAAGTTGTCGCTGATAAAAAATCTTCTTCGTTCGAGCCTCCTTGACGACAAGGTGAACTCGCTTGCTATCATGTCCATTGAAAGTGACCTCCTCCGCGATCTGTCCTTCGAACAGACTATATCTGATTTCGCCCAAGCGAAGGCGCGAAAGATGCCATTTTAAAAGAGGACTGTTTGCGCTATACATGAATTGTTCCAATAAGTTCATTGTGTTGCCTCCCAGCCTCCGCGTTGCCAATGAAACGCTGAGCCGTGTAATTCAAGATATGCTAATCTTCGTTGTTCTTCTCTGGTTTGTTCTTCTTGTAATATTTAGCGTGCTTATAAAGACCTGTGTTTTTGTTGTTTTTGATAGTGCCACGTTTATTTCGTGTCGTCCTAACATGTCTTAACTTTAACGAAAATATTTTCAAATAATATTTTGTATTTACAATTGGTAATTTTCATCTGTATTCTAGCGCATTTTTATGGTGTTTGTATCTCCTTAAGTATTGTTATATATTTTGCATATTTATAGAGTAAGCTAATATTTTTAATATATATATATAATATTTAATATCGTATAACGATTACTGCAGCCTGGTGTTTGAATTTTAATTTTAAGAAATGTTTTGGATACAACCATGCGTCTCCTCACGGAATTAAACTTAGTGATGCAAACAAAGCCTAGCTTCCGAAGGATCGACATCTAAGCTCAGTGGTCTTTTCTACGTTCTTGTTCATCTTGAGTGCACTAAACTTTTCCTTAAAGCCTAGCTTTTGCTGAAAACAGAATGCAGATTAATCACAAAGTGAACATATGTGTTGGTGTTTACAACAGAACGCGTTTCAAGCAAGGTAATCCCGTCGATCGCACTTCGTTTTTTTTAACTTGGTGGAATTAAAATGAAACATGGCATATTTCCAGTAGCGTAGCAGGCGACAGTGGCGTGGGGGGTCAGTACAGGGAAAGGGGGACTCATGCGCATTAGCCCAGGGCGCCCATTTTTCTTAATCCGGCCCTGGCTGAAACTAGGCGCTCACCTTCAAAGAAAAAAAAATGACTAGATCGTGCAATCAAGGAAACTTATTCATGCGCCCACGTTTATCACAGACGAAGTCCTCTTTACAGCTGCCATCTTGTCTCGACTGCGAAAATCACCAGCAGTCGGATACAAGTTAATACAAAAGCGGAATTTCCCTGTCAAAGGACCCGTTTCCAGCCAATGGGGTCTGCCGATTGTCATGAACCTGCTAGCTTGACACTGCAGGAAGTGAGTGAAAATGAAAGGAGGGGACTATCCCCTTTCATCTGCCACTCCCTGCTTTGCCATGCTAGCAGGTTCATGACAACTGGCAGACCCCATTGGTTGGAAGCGGGTCCTTTGACGTTGAAAAGCCGCTTTTTGTAGCGATAGATACATTACGCTAGCATTTCGAGCCTTCAGCGGCTGTCACGTGGTGCGGAGCAGCTGCCAGCGGCGCGGCGCCATGGCTCGTCACGTGACCAGCCACGTGGTGCGGAGCAGCTGCTGCTGCCGGCGGCGCGGCGCGCCGGCGAAACCGGGCTGCGACAGCTGTGGCGCATGCGCCGTGTCAAGTGGGACGAAGATGAAGAAGGAACGCCCAGCGAAACGCTGCGCCGAAAGACTGACTTTGCAGTTCAACTGAGCAAGTTCCACTCGCCCAGCTGTAACTATCGCGTCACTCCAGGTTTAACCAGAGCTAAACCACCACCAATTGTTTTTTTTTCTTGACTTGTCTGCTGCATTGCCAAAAAAAGTTTCCCATTTTTGGGATAAATATGCGAGGAGGAAAACAGCCTCGAAATCGGCGCGCGTGGCGCCGCTCCTCCTCTCTGGTACGAGCCGGCGGCAGGGGCACAAGGCATGGCACGCAAAATACGTACGTTGAGCGACGAAGTATTTAGAGAGGGTTCTGCGTCCAGCTATCGCCATGAATCGAGACTTATAAGGTCTTCCGGCTACCACTGTGTTGTCAGTTGTAGCAACAACTATCGGAAGCGGGAAAAATTATCTCCAGCTATCCCGCTAAGTGCATCGACAGTCGCGGTATACGTGTGGGCGGTGGCGCCTGTTACAGTTGCACTGCTTCACAGACGAGGGGAGTCTTTGGATTGCAAGCATCAACCAAACTGGTTTCATCCTGTCAGCCGCGTCTCAAGCGTGCTCTGAACACTTTGTTGGCGGAGAACGGGATGGCCAAAAACTTAATTGTGCGGAAGGTACTATCGGCAACAAAAGTTTACTAGATGCGGGTGAGCGGAAAAAAAAATTGGCTGTGGTTTAGCTCCGGTTAACCCTAGTTGAATTGCGAAAGCTTCGTTTCCTCGGCACGTCGTCTACGCAGCGTCTCATTCCGACGCCCTCGAGAACTCAAACCGGTCTCTTCCGCAGTTGAAGAGTCACTCCGGGACGTGGCACGACTTCTTCTAGCCGCATCTTCGTTACGACGCTTCTCGAGTCGTGCGGCTTGCTCTTCTGGCGTCTCTTGAGCGCGTTGTATCTTCCTCGCTTCGTTCTGTCGTTGTTGCGTCTCTTTCGTGCTCTCCACAACGACTACAATACACTGAGGCGAAGCGCATATACATATACCCCCCCCCCCCCCCCCACGAGGCGACATCTCCCCAGGCCCCCAGATACCTCCTCAGGCCCTCACCAGAGGGGTTCCCCAGGGCAGCGTGCTGAGCCCCATGCTCTTCAACTTGGTGATTGCCCAGCTGCCTTCCAGATGGCCTGAAACTTCCCGTCCGCATTGCCATCTACGCGGACCACGGCGCCAGAGGGTTCAGGTCATCAGGAACGTACAGCGGGCCATCGCCAGGGTCAGCTCCTACCTGGAACGGGTTGACCTGCAGCTCTCCCCTATCAAGTCCGAGGCCATGCTGCTCAACATCCGGCCAGGAGCACGCCCGGGGAAGACCTCCCTCAGCGTCGCAGGACGGGAGCTCCCATGGCGGCATTCCTGCCGCTACCTTGGCCTCCTGATTGACCGCCACCTCACCTGGCGTCCAGCTGTCAAGGCATTCTGCCGACAGGCAACCAGGGTCCGTGGCGCCATCCGGAGTCTCCTAGCTGGAGGAAACGGCATCATCCCACAAATGGGGCTCCGGTTCTTCCAGGCCATGGCAGCGGCTAGTTCCTGTATGCCCTCCCGCTGGTCCAGATGATCATACACCAGCAGCTGGCTATCGAGCGCTCCCAGAGGGCTGCAGTCCGTCTGTGCCTGGGACTTCCCCGTGGCTCCCAGGTCCAGGCCCAGCGGACGGCACTCCGCCATGTTGAGCGTCTGCACCTTGCCCCGGACGGACGTCCTCTCCTGGAGCGCCTCCTCAGCCATCCTCATTTGCCAATGGGGAAGGTTGCCCAGGAGCTCGAGCAGTTGGTGGGTGGGCAGCCAGAGCACCTTCCTCCCCCTCCACGACCGGACCTGGGCCATCTGTTCCGGGTGCTCATGCCACCACGTGGCGCCAAGCCGAAGCGCCTCAACCCTGCAGTTGGCCTCCGGCATGAAGCAGCAGCGACCCTGGAGGAGGACTTGGCCGGCTGCACGCAGCTATACACGGACGGGTCGGTCCTCATGGGTGCCTGCCCGTCTGCCGCAGCTGCCTGCACTGCACTTTCGTTGGGAGAAAGCCGGCAGGCCAGGCTTCCGTTCGTGGCCAACTCGACCACAGCAGAGCTGGCGGCCCTCCACCTGGCTGCCGACATCCTGGAGTCCCACCCCGCACTGCAGTCTGCGGCCATTCTCAGCGACTCCAGGGTGGCCGTCCAGCTTCTGCAAGAGCCACGGGGCCGGCTGCCCGTCGTACGCAAGCTGGCCACCAGACTGAACAGCATCTGTTCCCGTGGCTGCTCTATCGCCCTGGCCTGGATCTCCAGCCACGTCGGAGTCCCAGGCAATGAGGCAGCAGATGCCCTGGCCAAGGCTGCCCACGGAAGCCGTACCCCCTGCTCTACTGCTGTGGTGCCCCTGGATGTTGCCAGAACCATCACGGAGCGGCAGCTGCTAATGGAGCACCCCGACCCCAGGGTTGCCCAAGGGACACCTCCTCAACGCCTGCCAGATAAGGGGATCACCACACTGCAGAGGTCCCTCCTCCTCCGGCTCCGCATCGTATGATCTTGGACCGGGGCAAGGCTCCATCGCAAGGGTTTGGCCCTCACTGCAGACTGCTCCCGCTGCGGCCATACGGAGGAGAACACCGATCACCTCCTCCTCGATTGCCCCGCCTTTGCCATCCACCAGGAAAAGCTGGCTGCCTGCTACAGGGACCTGAGCCTTCCATCCGACTCGGCCAGTGCCCTCCTCTTCTCCCCACCGGCCCCAACGCTTCCAAGGCGCTCCGGTCTCTCCTCGCCTTCCTGGAGGAGACGGGCCTGGACGGCTATTGCTAGCCTAAGGCAGCTGACTGATACGACTGCGTCTCCCGCATCTTTATACTCCCCTTTTCCTCTTTCCTCTGAAACTCTACCTATCCTTCTCTCTATATACACGCCGGCAGTGGTGGTGGTGCGATAACATCAGTCACAGGCCCGTGCACTTTCCTTTCCTCTTCCCCTTTCATCCACTTACTACTTACGACACCTCCTCTCGGATGGATGACTACAATACACTGAGGCTAAGTACACACACACACACACACACACACACACACACACACACACACACACATATATATATATATATATATATATATATATATATATATATATATATATATATATATATATACCCCGCAAGGCGACATCTCCTCTCAGATGGATGGATACGGCTGAACACTTTAAATCGGGCGGTGGCTCCCTCATACCCCAGCGGAGCCCATCTGGTGGAGCGAGCGGCAGCGGCGTTGACGGCGGCGCCATCTGTTGGAGCGCGGCTGCGGCGCTGCTAGGCAACGGCGGCTCAAGGTCGTTCGTGGGCCACGCATATGACACACGGCGCGACGAGCCGAAATGGCTCGCTGGATGTAGTAGTAAAGCTTTCGCTTTAAAAAATTATTTCGGCGCAGGAGCGTAAGACGATCGCCTGGAATTTATGAAGGTATGAGTGAACATGCATACTCCACCGCTGTTTATACATGTACAATCGACATGGTCGCAAAACAGCACTAGAACTTTTTTTTTCCCCCAAGAACACACACACCGTTCATTCTTGCAGGTGATATCACATGTGCCTAAGGCTTTGTGAAAAAAAAAGTCCGTACACACACGGAAATTTGTTCATATCAAATGCACTAGAAAATAACCGCGTATGAAGGCAACTTTCACACAGATCAAAATTTGCAGGAGGCGTAGTGTGAGCACTGACACATGACGACGAAAAAAAGGAAAGAGAGTTAAGCTTTATTTATGCACACATTCCCTGACCTTGTTTTGTTTTTTTTGCATGTGAAAGTATCGCGTTCTTAATGTAAGATTTCGGTGCGCTTTTTTATCACTTAAAAATTGCGCCACAGTATGCAGGTCAAACGACACTGGGCTAGAGCTCACTTCGCCGCACTGTCTGTCGCTGGTATATTTGAAAAACAGTTGTAACCCCTGCTTGTAGCCTAGATCTAGATTTCCGTTATTCTGCGCTACAGTTTATTAGTGACGCCAAGATGTTCCATTCATAGAGTGATGGCAAGGACAAAATTTAAATGCCACTTGTCACGTATCCGCATCAGCATTCATGAAACAATCTCATCCCCGTATCTATTCGGACAATAAACTGAGTCTATACACAATTGGACCTATTTGCCAGTGAAGTGCGATCGATATCACACTTAAAACAGTAGTCAAGAAGTGACTAACTTTGCTAACTTCCAACACAATTCCTAGCTGGCTACCCTAGTCTACCTATAAAACTCAGTCAGATATCATGAAAAGTTTCTTAACAGCTGCCCTGCATCATTCCTCGACCCCTGTCACAACCAGCGCTACACCTATGACGTTTTCCGCCATGTAGATTACACCAAACTCGTCAGATTTTCGTGACCTATGTCAGCAATGAAAGTGCCTGCGGTGCCAAAGTCCACTGGTGTTCTCGCTATTTCTTGATGGAACGACCTCACTGCTGCTTGAGAAGCTTTTTCTATCAGTGTGCAATTTTAGAACACAAAAAGAAATGAATGCGGAAGCTCCGAAATGCCGATTTGTGCCACCTGCGTCCTGTTTGGTCTGTGCAGCGCTTATGCGATCGCACATACCAGCAAGTGCAAGTAGGTCCAATTCTGTATAGACTCAGTTTATTGCCCGAATAGATACGGTGATGAGATTGTTTCGTGAATGCTGACGCGGATATGTCTAGGAAGATTTGCAGAAGTTGATAGACGTTTGTGGTACAGAGGGAGAGAGGTTCGATTTCAAGTTTAGTAAGGAAATATCTGCAGCCATGATATTTAATGATGAGAGCGGCAATTATAGAATGCAGGAGTTCACGCTCAAACTAGTGGACGAGTACAAGTATCTTGAGTGTGGATAAATAATGGTGCTGAGTATCTGACACAGCATGAAAAATATGTAATGAATAAAGCTAGTAGGAATGCAGCTGTCATGAAAAATAGGGCACTGTGGAATTACAATAGGTATGCAGTGGTAAGAGGGATCTGGAAAGGGGTGATGGTTCCTAGTCTGACTTTCGGCAATGCGGTCCTGTGCATGAGACCAGATGTACAACCAAGGTTAGAAATCAAACAACGCGGCGTAGGGAGGCTAGCTTTAGGAGCACATGGCAATACACCAAATCCAGGGGTACAGGGTGATAGGGGATGGGCATCGTTCGAGAGCAGAGAAGATAGCAGTAGGATAGCAGCTGAGGAGTGATTGAGAAAAATTGGGGAAAGACAGCGGGCTAGGAAAGTTTTCGGATACCTGTACATAAGGAATGCTGTCACGAAATGGAGAAAGCGAACTAGAAAATTGACAAGCAAATATCTGGACAGCAGTAGGGGGTCAAATCAGCAATTATCGGTTAAGAAAAAGGTTAAAGATACAAAGAGAGCTCTGTGGAAAACAGGGATGATGACGAAATCGGCACTGGGAACATACAGGATATTTAAGCAAGAAATTACTAAAGAAAATATCTATGATAAGTGAAGGGAAGCTCTTTGTTGTTTGAGGCCAGGACGGAAGTTTTGCAGACTAAGACATATAGAGTCAGGTACCATGAGATAGACATGTTGTGCGGTGCTTGTGGAGAGGAGGAGGAAACGGCTGAACACTTGATACTTTTCTGTAAAGAGCTTTACCCTGCAGTGGAAAGCAGCGGGACCGATTTATTCAAAGCATTGGGGTTCACGGACAGTGAAGGAAAAATAGATTTTAAGCGGGCAGAAGTAACCAAGCGAAAGATATCTGATTAGTGGCTAATCAAGACAAGAGTAAAACTTCACAAGTCATGGCTAGGTGGCTTGAACCACCGCCTGGTTTATACCTATCTATCCGTCCGTCCGTCCATCCATCCATGTAATCCTGACTATGCGTGGGAATATTGCAATAAAACAGAAGGCAGCAGAAAGGAGGGTGGAACTGGGACGTTCATTCATAAAAGTATGAATTGGCAAAGGGTCAAACAGGAATGCAAGAAACAACATCATCATCAGCAGCCTGACTACGCCCACTGCAAGGCAACCATGTCTCTCCAATTAACCCTGTCCTTTGCCAGCTGCGGTTTACCATATCCCCACAAACTTCTTAATCTCATCCGCCCACCTAACTTTCTGCCACTACCTGCTATGCTTGCCTTCTCTTGGAATCCACTCCGTTACCTTTAAGGACCAGCAGGACTGCGCATTACAGGACCATGTAATGCCTGCGCATTACATGCCCTGCCCAAGCCCATTTCTTCCTCTTATTTCTATTAGGATGTCATTAACGAGTTTGTTCCTTCACCCACTCTGCCCGCTTCCGGTCTCTTAATGCTACACATAGCCCGTTGCATTGTCCTTAACCCTTTTTGTTAGCCTCCACGTTTCTGCCCCACAGTTGAGTACCGGTAAGACACAGCTGTTGTATACTTTTCTCTTATGGCTAAAAGGAAAATAGGTAGAGGAGCAAGCACTCCTTGACTTTGTACACCTGTGCACAGGAGCTAATCCAGAAAAGAAAACAAAAAAATGGTAGAATGTACTGTAAGTGACATTGGTAAGCAAGGAGGAGAGGGCGAGATAATTATACTAGGGGACACAGATTATACAAGTAATTATACTAGGCGACACAGAAGACCTCGACGGGTACACAGATTCGACAGGAAGCATGCTGTTGGATGTGTGTGAAAGGCATGATTTAGTTGTATGTAAGAGTACTATGAAGTGTGAAGCGCCCATAACATGGGAGGCAGGGAGTTTCCACTTGGACGAGTAATTATACACTTGTCACAGAGGATGTATAATAGGCTCGGGCCTATTATATATGTAAGGCCTATGTATAATAGTCTGTTGCGCAATATAAAAGCAAAAGTCCTTTTATCCAAGCCGACTGCACAAGCAGCCGGGCTGCTTGCTGCAACAATTTGTCATATAGCATTCCAGGTGGTGTCACATGATTTCTCGTTGCATATAGCTTGCATGTGCTAGTCTAGTTGGAGGCTAGCTTGCGACAGGGACTCAACACCCCCCCCCCCCCCCCCCCCCATATGCACACCCCTTCCCTTAAGGCACAGTTGAGATGTCCACCGAGATGAGAGGCAGTTACTGCACCATTTCCTTGCCTCAAAAACCAATTTTTGTATCAGAATTGTGACGCAACCAGGTGTGCGCATGTGCTGATGTGTTTTAATGAACCCAGGGACAGTGATGCTTTCTCATTCCCACATGCAAGCAGTCTTGTGTGTTTCTGCCAAATTTTTATGCAATTATTCAAGAACTGACACTGTTCGGTTTCAGTGCTAGCTGGCTTCAACAGCACCTAGGCTGACCAATATTTCTCATGATTTTCTTTCTTTGTCATTTTCCAATGAATGCTGCTTTTCAAAGCAAATGAAGGCAGAAATTTTTGTGGTGTTGGGCAAAAATGAATTATTAAGTAATCAGACTGTCCTGACAAATGCAGTTTTGCATGGGCTGTTTGGCACTTTCAGCAACAATAGCACGCAAATAAGACCCACCTCTAAACTCAGAGCTTCCTGCCTTTACCAAGTGGCCTTGCTTCACATTGAAGTACACCAAATGTAGCGGAAGAATAAGCTTCACTACTGAAAGATTACTGCAGACCACATCACTGTCTTACAATGAGAAAAGCAGCACTGCTGTTAAAAAGGAACAGCCCCCTAGCCAACGTTTATACAAGTCCCCTTGTCGAAATGCTGGCCAGTGGACTAAAGGTTTCTGCCCTCATTCCCTTTATTCATTTTGAGCTGTCAAGAATTCCGGCATCCCTGCCCTCTCCCCCCATGGGATTGCAACACCACTGGATTGCAACTTTTCACTTGCAGCTTTATAAAAACACTAAGAAGCAAGGGTCATCAATATTGTGCGTTTTATTTAAGCATTAAGAAATATATAAGCAATATAAATTGCCAGACAAGCAGCTGCAAATGCAGTAGGATAAGTATGGCTTATATGAAGACAAAACCTTTTATATCCGCGCCAAAGCAGTAGCAGACGGTAATAAAATGTGAACGACTCATTCGCTGATCAATACAAGCCAGAAGGTAAAAACTGCATGGAAAAGTGCAGAGACGCATGCTCGCTCTATAAAGCTTTGGAGACATTACACGGCATATCCACAATGTAAGAAAAAAAAAATTTGGATTCATTCCCCATGTCCTGAAGGTGCTTTGCATTATAACTTCAAGCACAAAATCCAAATTACTTTTCCTGCCATTAATGTCACTTTAAATCCCATCGAAAAGCATACAGTTCGACAGACCTCCTCTATCGTCAACATAAATAACATGATTACTGCTGTCAACGTTATCTGGCTTCACGGCGGAAAAAAGCAGCAAATGGGCCGCAAGTGCAACATGACAAGCAATAGAAAACCATCTTCTTAACAATATTCCCTTTCTTTTCAATGTTTCACAGCTTGCAAAGACGTTTGCAGTCCATTCATTGCATGATACCCTAGCCAACAGCTCCATTAACCTCTGCGAGATACTTCTCATACTTCTTCTCCTGCGCTTCCTGCAGTTTCTTCACCTTCTTAAGTTGGCCCTTGCTAAGTTCCTTCCCTTCTGCATCATGGGTGGGCAGACCGGTCTCTGGATCAAATTTACTATACTTGTCTATCTCCGTAAGGAACATCTTTTTTGGGTCGATGGCTCGCTGCGTATCTCTCTCTGCTTGCTTCAGCTCCATCTCCCGCTTTCTCCTTTCTTTCTCTTCCGTTTTCTTCTCCTCTTTCCTCCGCTTCTCCTCCCTCTCTGCCATAATGGTTTCTCTGCCAACAACCTTGATCACTGATGTCGTTTCTCCATTTTCATCCTCACGGTCTTCCAAGCGCACTCCCAACTCGGGCAGCATGCTGTCTCTCAGATGGTCACACCACCGCAGCACCTCATCAGCCTGACGCGAACCACTGAACTCCTTTGCATCCTTTGCAATGCTACGTACATTTTGGCGGAAAGACGAAAGAGCTTCCAAGTACGGCTGCAAAATTTCTTCATGCGAGACATTTGATGCTTTGCCATCTCCTATCCCAAATCCAATAGCAGGTGTCACGCTCTCGTTACCAACCCCAAGCACTTCCAAGATGCGAGTAACATAGCCTGCAATATTGCGAAGCAAGGTCACATCAAGAGGCTTCTTCGATTCCTGTTTGGTCTTGATGTACACGTTGCACGCCGTTACAGCAGAACGGAGACTTTCCAGAGCTGTCCTGGTGTCTACATTGTCACACAGTGCCGCGTGGACGTCATCCTTGGCTGCAAGAAACTTGCTGTTTAGTACAACCTCCTCCTCCGACCACTTGGCATAGGCACTAACACTGTCTGCTCCAGGAGCACCTCGAAGTAGGTCCTTGACGTTCAGGAAAAATTCACTGAATACCTTCTCCCACTGTGCAGCCACATCCATAGTGTTGTCACTGTAGTCCAGTGTGTCCTTCCAAGAATGCAGCAGGAACGCCATGCGCAGCCTTCGTGCTGAATGCCGGCTCAGGGCATCACGAATGCTGACGAAGTTTTTCAACGACTTGGACATCTTACAACCAGCGATGGTGAGGTGCCCCGAGTGCAAGAAGTAGCGAACCCAATGGTCATTGCCAAAGTAAGCCTCTGCCTGGGCAAGCTCATTGTCATGGTGCGGAAACTTGAGGTCATAACCACCAGTGTGGATGTCCAGTGAGGAACCCAGGAGGCTACTAGCCATGACGGAGCATTCGATGTGCCAACCAGGCCGGCCGGGACCCCAAGGCGAGTCCCATGCCGGCTCGCCCGGCTTAGAAGCCTTCCAGAGCGCGAAGTCATTGGCGCTTCTTTTTTCGTCATCGCCGGCCACCGTGAGAGCCCCTTCTCCTTCTTTCAATGCCTTCTGGTCGCCGAACGCTTCAGGGACGAGCTTCGCATAGAAGTGGCCGGGATCGGAGTCGAAGCGAGCAGTGTCGAAGTACACTGAGCCCTTGGAAACGTAGCCGAACCCACGCTCGATGATCTTGGCGACGTAGTCTACGATCTCCGGCACGTACTCACTCACTCGAGTCACCACGTCGGGTGGCCGCACAGTGAGCGCCGCCATATCTTTGTAGAACTCTTGCTCCCAGTGCTTGGCCAATTTTGCGAAGATGGAATGATCTGAGACGGTGGCGCCCATACGTGCGTCCAACCAGTCAGAGACCGGGTCTCTGGCACCGTCAAGAAGCGCCTCGCGCTGCACGCTACCGTCGGCTAGCGCCGCCTCGAACGCGTCGGAAGCTTGAAGCGACTGCTCCAGCAAGCGCGCACACATGGCTCGCTTGTCTGGGTCGTCTTCCTTCTCGAGCTTCGCCTTGTAAGCGTCAATCGCCGACTTGACTTCACGGAGAAGTTCAATGGGCGGCCGGTCAACTTGGCTCCGGTAGCTCTCAAAAAGGTGGTCTTGCCTCGCCCGCTTGATGATCTTGTCGTCGATATCCGTAATGTTCATCACGTAGAATACGTTATAGCCGAAGTAGTCTGTAAGCACACGACGAAGAATATCGAAGCTGATGTAAGAACGGGCATGGCCCATGTGGGAAGCGTCGTACACCGTTGGACCACAGCTGTACCAAAGCACACGGTTCGCACCTTGCGGCTTGAATATTTCTTTCGATCTTGTGAGGCTGTTGTACAAGCGTAGCTGGGGTGCTTTTGAATTTTCCGGCGCCCTCCATGTTGGTTGACAACGCTTCGAACTTTTCGTATCTGCCATGCTGGCAGTGTATAAAGAAACTGATGATGCGCCGCCCGTCGATTCAGGTCAGGAGCGAAGACAAGAGAGCTGCCGTGGCTGCAGCACTAGTGGTGCTAGTGGCGCGACCGGCTAGCCGAGAACAAAATTACAATACAACTAGTACTTCAACATCACATAAAAATTACGTGCTAAGTTTAGTTTTTATATTTTTATTAAGTTATAAATTATGTATTAATTTTGATGTTTCAAATAGTGATTTATGTAGTTCAGTACATGTTTTTGCAAATTGCTTAAAAGTATGTTTTATTTGTCTGAATTAGCAGGCTACTGAATGTATTGAGTTTTTGTTACGAGGTTTTTTTCACAAGATTATTCATTCATAGTGTTTTGTGTTTCTCTCCAATACAGGGCGCGACGATCGCGTCGTCTTTTAAACAACATGGAGTTCGTGTTAAGCGATCTGGCGTCTTGACAGTTACGTTTGCTTCTTGTTCGCCGCTTCACGATGCCCTTCGGCATCAAACCTATGTGCGCTACTTGCAAGACTACCGTGTCTTCTATGTGGCGAAAGACAGAGAAGGGCGATGTCTTGTGCAATTCGTGTGCGCTGCGTGGACACAATGTGGCGACGGAACCCGAGCAGCCACCCGCAAAGGAACCAAACGGGAACGGATGCCCTTTCACGTTGCGCAAAAGCACGAGAGCCAAGAGCTCCAAGCTCAGGCAGCAGCAACAGCAGGCGAAGACAGCGGTGCCCAAAGGAAAAGGGCGTCGTGCCATTTTCAAGCGAACGGTTCGTTCTTTTATTTGTTAACGTAGCGGGGAGCCCATATACAGGCTGGCCTGCACTGCGCGGGCTAAATCGGGTGGTAAGGGGAAAGTGGCTGAACAAGCAAAAGCTCTAGTGCACTTCTACTTGGAGAGTCGCTGGCTGATCCTCCTTGCATGCTGCAGTTGTTAAACTGTGCGGGTAGCGTGTGTTTTGCTGAATAGTGCTACTTGACCGACTTGCTTCCACCGCGTTGCGAGACTGCAGGAGCCGCCATCTGTCTTCATTGTACTAGCTGGTGGCATCGGGACGAAATGAGCTCAGGCGCTATTTGAAAGCTCTCATTAAGCCATTTTTGAAATTCTCGCTAAGCGTTTTGCACTGTAGTAACAGTCTCTAACCTTGGCCCGCTCGCTAGTAGTACTACATACGTGGTGAGTAATAATTTAATACATCTGCTCTCTCGACTCTTTCGTGCAAACGTAGAACTGAACTGAGCAGAACATTAAACGTTGTGGACGTTTGTACGCGCGTAAGTTGCCTACTCGTTCGGTCCTCTGAACCTGAAGCATCGGCTCTTGGCTTTCGTACTGCGAAAGGTGCAGTGCTCCGCCGCTCGTAATGGCGGCCCAAAACAAGATAAACCCAACATGGCTCACGGGCGGTCGTGAGCGTTCTTTGGTCACAACGGGGGTTACGGAACAACTTGTGCACCGCTTTGCTTCAAGCGTGTGGGAGCGGTTTTCTCCCAGTCTGTCAGCGTCGTCTTTGCGTGCGGCGTGAAATCTTGGCGAGGTAACATTCGTCGATGGCCGCACAGCGACTGCATGGTGCAGCTGCAGCGCTGCGGACGACCACGGCGCACCGCACCGCAGTTAACGTCGAGGCCGGGCGCTCGCGATGGCGGAGCACGCTCAGAGGGAGGCGCAGTCCAGTCGCTGTGTGCTTCTCCTGCACTGCTTGCTTTTGGCTTGCATGTTATGAGTGTAGCGCGACCAGAGAGCTGCTGCCCGTTTTTTGTCAGTACTGTGTGTGAAAGGTATTAATTCTTTTGCAGCCTTTGAGAGCGCCAACTGCTGTAGCAACTTGTGTAACCAGTGACTACGTGTTTTTCCGGGTAAGTGTTGAAGCTCGCTTCTTGGAGTAACGAGGAGGGAGCAGTAGACGGTAGGTTGGCTCGGGCATTAGCGTAAAATTTGTTAAGAGATTACCATCATTGATTGAAAAAGGAGTCGCTGACTATACCGTAATGCCTTAGCTGTTTCTACACGAGTGCCACCAAAGTACGTCATTTTTTGTTAAGGAGTGTATTCTCTCGTGTGAGTGTTTTTTTTATTCAAGTGCATTGTATTTGATGAGTTGAGGTAAGTAATTTAAACAAGAATGCCGTCTACAAGTACGCAATCAGTAACTGCCACATTGTGCTTAGCAAGCGTTAAGTATATTGGATTGTTTGTTCTCTTCTCCCTTGCATGCCTTAGTGGTTGTGCACTGATGACATGAAGTGTTTATTTTGTGTATATTTAACACCCTGATCGTTGAAGTCATTTGATGTAGCACTCAGAAACCGCGTTGATTTTTGTGCTGACAGTGCAAACGTGCTTGGGGAAAAAATGTGGTGCGGCAGCCGTGATGAAATGAGCTCGGGGAGTTCTAATGGTAGTTCGCTGTCTTTCTCACCTTGTCAATCTAACGGCCAAGGAAAACAAGCCACGTTTGTGTAAGAAGTTGGTGCAGTTCCAAAGTAAGAAAACAGCCGCCAAGAAAAAAAGATCAACTCATTCAATTTTATGTGATTCGCAGTTGTGATGCACTTGTGGGTTGTGAGACATGTTATCATTAGATAGGCTACTTGACTGGACTACTTCATCACTGGCAGCTCATGCAAAATCACCTGTGGGACTGACTGGAGAAGAGGGTCCAGTGAACTTGACACGTGTGGCCGAAATACGATGTGTACTTGGCCTGTGTAAGAAATGAGACTTTCAGCAAAAACGGCTGAGCAAGAGAGCATGGCTTGTGAAAATGGTCTTCTTGGACCCTCATTGCTGGATTCGCAGTATGGTTCAAGTGGACACAAAATGGTGCAAGTTGAAAAGATCTTTTTTTTTTTTTTGCGGCTGTCAATTGGCAGCATCAGTTGGAGGCATTAGAGATTATTCTCCTGCCGAACCCTTTGCTGCATTACGGCGAGGTTTTTTCGCCTCCTGCCATGAGGGAGGCAAGCTCACTGCTGGTGGTGTTTCGAGGTTAGGACTCCACGAAAACTTGGAAGCTGTGTGCTTTCTCTTGTTTAGGGGCTGTGCATGAGGAAAAAACCTGCGATGTCTTTGCTAGGAGCACTCAGTGTGAGATTTACAAGAGTAAGCTGATGGGTTAGTTGCTACTGCATGGGCATAATACAGTGCATAGGACAAAGAAATAGAGAAGCAAAACTGCAGAAAAGTACTGAAGACAGTGCTGTCCTTGTCATTGCCCTTTGCACTGTGTTGTGACCGTGAGTGGGACTATAGCATTACAGAAGTTCTGGGACGATGTAGGGGCTGCACAGTCCTCTTTGCATACCCTTTGTATTCTTTTGCATTGTTGTTCGTCACCAAATGCTGCGTTGTCACTTAGCTTACCAGGGGCCGTAATTTATAACGGTTAATTTTGTTCCCTGTTCTGTTATGGCTCCAGTTGTGGCTGTAGCAACTGGAAGTTGGGATGAAAACAAGCAACCAGGGGTGTCACACTCCAGTTTTTTTCTTTCTTTTTTTCTGTGCTTGTGAAACACGCCATTGTACTTGCTCACTTGGCAGCCATTGCCTGCTGTCCACAGACAGAATACTACCCCATCCAGTGCCCACTTTTGAAATGAAGTTACCAGTCAACAACCAGGAGAAATTCGTTTTGGTGGCTACCATAAGGATGCCCGCAAAAATGGTGGCATAGGCATGTTTACACAAATCACTGCCACCACTGGCATGTTTATGCGGATAAATGGCAGCATGGATGTGTTCATACAAGCTTGAGGATGATGTCCTCCACTGCAGCCTTCATACCCAGGAAGCTGCAACCAGCTGTGGAGGACCAAAAGAGAGGAAGACAAAATTAAGCTTTACAAACTGCTTCCTTGGTAGGTTTTAGCTGGGAGACAGTGAGGCAAAAGGTCTGCATCTGCACTGGCTATGTTGCCTGAAGTGCATCTACTTTTCTTGAACAGGTAACACCTAAAATGGCAAGTCTAAGGAGGTATATTTTACTTCGAAAAGTAGTCACTGGTAGCCTTGGTTCAGTCACTAGCTGCAGATATGTTATTTGCCCTCAAATCACTTGCTTGTGTGGCAGTACGAGTTTGGTATGTAATGGTTTCACCATTACCTGGACGACATTAGAACATTTTAGTGTGAAAGCACTCATACGCTCGCCAATACCCACTAAGAATCTTGTTATCTTTGTATCTTGTGCCATTGCCTAGCAAGAGCGAAGACTAAGCTAAAAATGAAATCACATCAATATTCACCACTGGGAATTAAACCTGCGGCAGTGCGAAGAGATCAGCTTCAAAGGCTACTGCATGAGAGCACGGCTATCGCCGCAGTGTTAAACAGCAACACACTATCGCGCTGTGCATTGCACATCGTCATCTTCATCAACTTCCATCTGGGGCTCGAACATATCAGATCAGCTTAACCTGGGTCTAATGTTGTTGCCAGACGTGCAGACAACCCAGCAAAGCAAAACCATGATTCAATCAGGCTAAGCACGCGCTTCCGCACGTCTACTTGGTTTCACTGCGTTAAAACCCTATTAATTGTTTGTTTCATTTTTTGTAAAGTGTCAAACGGTCCCCCGTGGCTGGTGCTGTAGGGAGATGCTGTAGGGCTCTACACAGTCCAATGTGTTGAGGGAAATTCCCCCAGAGGAATTAGTCCAGCAGGTAAAGGAATGTGTTTACAACAATAGGACAGCATAAGGCTGGCAATGTTCCTGCGTCGTTGTTACACTGTTCGCTTCTCATCTGCGCATTCCTTTTCTCACTGGGTTTTTTTTTCTCTAGTGAATGCACACCAACTGGCTTGATGACCTATGCTTCAATTTTAAATTTCACCCAAAATCTGGAGCATAATTTCAACTAAGGACTGATTGCAATTAACATGTTCTGAGGGAATCAATGCAGCTACAAAGACAAGCTATGCAGGCTCTTGTAAATTTCTATAGTCGAAGTAAGATTGATCCAGTCCAGGGTGCAAGCCGAGGGTCGACCGCAGTGGTGACCTAGTTGTTTAAACATCTTCCTCACATGGAGGAGGTGTGGGGTTTTATCATCAGTGATAAAGTAGACACAAGCTTTACCGTGGCTAGATGCTAGGCTTATCTGGAGTGAAATGCTTGGAACAAGAAAAGCTTTAACAGTGCACTACTTCCTTCTCATGGAGGAATAGTGTGGCAGTCATGATTGTGAGCAGAGCTTCACTGCTGGCTTAAGTTGTACCAGACCATAATGTGCAGGCCACTTCACTTCTGTGACACTTTGTAAATTCCTATGCTGCTGCTGTCTCATTCACTGTGTCATGCACCAGTGTTAACTTTGGGCTTAGGTGTTTTACCTTGGGGCCTTTACAGGGTACCTACTACCAGGTGGGGGACATTGTGGCCCTCATGGATGAGAATGACGACACCTATTACGCGCAAATCCGAGGCCTGCTACAGGACCAGTACTGTGAGAAGAGCGCCGTCATCACATGGCTGCTTCCAACTTCTGAAAGCCCCAGGGACCACTTCGACCCTTCCACCTACATTCTGGGTAAATTGTCATGTCTTGTCCTTGCCTTTTCTTATTTTTGTCGTTGCCATCTAAAGTTGCCATTTTTTCATTTGCCACTAGCATGTGGTGAGTGCTGCTGCAGTGGCTGGAGGCTGCATTGCGGCAGCCATTATTCACCTCTGTGAGCACCTGCCTATTAACTCTTTCTGGACTGATTGGTGCACACGAGATCTTAGAGTAGCATTGCTCTACAGACAGACATGGATATGCAGTCATGTAGTCATATAATTGTGCGATCAGCATGACACGTCAACTGCTGATCCTGTCTGTCCCTTTTTTTTTTTTGGATGTGCTTTCTAAAGCAGAATTTTCTAAACACGAAATTTTTATGCTATTTTACAAATAGCCAGTTTGAATTCTGTAGTGGTGCTTAGAAAGCTTATGATAAAGTCATACTAATGAATGTAAGGAGAAAGAAACACGTGTCTGGTTGTGTGATATGTAGTGCCAGGGAACACAAATTTTACTTACAAAAGAAATCTGTGATCATTTTCTGCTTGCCTATCTTGCTAAGCAATTTTATATCAATTCTTTTTGAGCAGTCTCATGTGCTGTTAAAGATATTTTTTCTTCTTGAAACTAGTAAAGGACACAGCAGTTGACGCATCCAACACCAGAGGAGGTGGCATTCGCTTTGGTGTGTTCCTCCTACTTAGTTCCACTTATGCCATCTTCAGTGAGGGGCTGCTCAACAACTGCTTTTGTGGTGATGTTACCACAGATTCCACTGTTCTCGAAAACAATGTTGGATATCCAATCTGGGTCTGAGGTAGAGTTCACATTGATCCTCTGTTGTAAAGATATGATGCCGCATTTGGGATATGCTTGCTTCATTAATTTTTATGTCCCCAGAATCGAGCTGCGGTATGGTAGTTGTGCTTACAGGTCATGAGAAGGCTGATTTAAAGTATCCGATAAAACTCTCAGCTTTAGTTTTTTTTATCCACACCGTAGTTTATCAATCATTGATATCTGGTATAGCTTCCTTGGCATTTTTTTTTCTTTTTTATCAGTCCAGCCTGGATATGTCGAACCTGGGTATATTAAATTACTGTTTATATCAAACAGTTGGAATATCCTTTCGAAAATTTCATGCCAAAGTATAGCACCATTGTTTATCGAACTCTCGTTCAGAGGAACATTCGATATATCGAATGCCACACCATACCACTACAGGTGTGTCTTCTCCTAACAGTGCTCTTCGATCACTTTTCTCATGCGGACATGGGTCGGCTGTGTGGCCTTCAGCACCAGCTGGCAGTGCTAGCACTGTGAAACGGTGTAGTGAGGGGAACAAGGGGTGTGCTGGGTGGGGACCTTCCATCTATTGTACTCATTTTCCGCACCACATCACTGTCATGTGGTGAAGCCAACTTAGCTTAAGAGGGACTTGGCGAATAATTTTTTTTTTCTTCTGTAATCCTTTGGTCTTCATCTGTGTCATGGCAGGAAACTATAGCAAATCATGCAGTGAAAGTTTAGAAATCACACATTCTCTTTATGGGCAGTCATCAAAATTTTCAGTAAATCGCGCTACTTATGGTTCCGCCACATTAGGGATTTGATGGCTTTCCAAAGATGGAGCAGCGCAATTTTCGTATCATCATGTGTGACCATGAAGAGGAGAAATGAGGGCTATGAGTGGTTGTTTCTCTGACCAAAATCTGAAAGAATTGCTGACGCTGACCGTACTTGGTGCTATAATATTTAGTTGAACGCAATTAACGGCACTCTTAATGCAGCTAGTCCTTTTCCTTCTGTCAACAGGCCATTTATACGGGCGAAGGTAATCCTGAACAGAACAGTTGAAATGCGAACACATTGAAACGATTTTAGCCGAGATGGCATAAATGCTTGCATATCTAGTACAGTTGAACCTCTATGTAACGAACCTCTGTGTAACGAATTCCTGGATTTTACGAAAATTTTCAATTCCCCAACACATCCCCCATTGAAGCCCATGTATAGGCGACCTCCATGTAACGAACTCGTTGCGGCAGTTGACCTTGATGTAACGAATTCGTGGCTCTGATCATCGAGCTGTATCTTCTAATGTTTTGCCCGAAATTTGACCGGGCAGTGCGCAACTTTAATGAATATTGTTTAAGTAAGTTTTTATATTAAAAGGTAAAGTAGACCGCGAGCAGAACGCTTGCAATCGCAGCAAACAAGCAGACCTCGGTGATGATGATGTTGAGCGCCGCTATCGCCGCTCCGTGGTAAGTGTAGCAACTTTTAAGCTTTCATTTTGTAGCTTGACACTAGGTGGCACTACTATGACAAATTCTTCATGGTGTTGCGGCGCAGTTATGGTAAGCCTTCTTCATCAGCGTGTTGACGTGCGTGTGCTGGTGTGTGTTTACGGTGTCGGTTTGTTACGATGAGTTCCGCTGTGAGGAAACGCAAAGTTTTGTCGCTTGAAGATAAGCTCTTGATTTTGAATGCGGTTACCGCCGGCGAAAAAAAGAAGGCTGTCGCTGCCCGCTTCAATATACCAGCCAGCTCCCTGTCAACCATTCTTGCTGCAGAACAAAGCATCCACAGTGCGATGGAGTCGGGCACAAGTGCCCAGAAGAAAAGACTGAAGACGTCGACGTATGCTGATGTGGACAACGCCGTTTTTGCATGGTTTTTGGACAGACGAGCACAAAACGTGCCCATAAGTGGCGTGATTTTGCAGCAGAAAGCCATAGATCTTGCTTGCATCCTGGGCCACGACGACTTCAAAGCGAGTAACGGCTGGCTACAAGGATTTAAAAGCTGGCACGATGTCGTCGGAAAAGTGGTATCTGGCGAGTCTGCCTCCGCAGACAGCGATGCTGCTGCCTCGTGGGTGGCTGAGAAGCTTCCCGGCATTTTCAGCCACTATGAAGCTGCCGACATTTATAATGCTGATGAGACGGCCCTGGTTTATTAAATGCTACCGAGCCGCCCGTTCTCACTAAAAGGAGAAGACTGCCGCGGTGGAAAGCAAAGTAAACTCCGTGTGACGGTTTTGCTTTGCGCCAACACTGATGGCAGCGACAAGCGAATCCTATTGGTTATTGGCCACAATGCCCGATCCGGATGTTTTAAAGGAACAAGGCGGATGCCAGTAAAATATGTGGCAAACTCCAAAGCTTGGATGTCGCAGGCAATTTTTTCCGACTGGCTGAAGGAGCTCAACCAAGATGTCAAGCGACAAGTTCGCAGCATTTGTTTGCTGCTTGACAACTGCTCCGCGCACCATGTGAAAGGCCTACAGCTTTCGAACATCGAGCTGCAGTATTTGCCATTTAACTGCACTTCTCTGGTACAACCCGTAGACAAAGGGGTTATTAACAGCTTTAAAGGCTGTTACCGCTGTCGATTGATACAAAAGATGCTCCTGGACATCCGCCTTGAACGGCCAACAAAAGTGGATATCTACCAAGCAATCGAAATGCTTGCTGCGTCGTGGCAAGAGGTCGGATCACAAGTGATCGCCAATTGCTTCGCCAAGGCTCAGGTAAATAAGGCCATTCAAGCTACAGTCACTGAAGACGAACCTTCAAGCCCATCCGAGGTCGCAGAAGCGTGGGATGAACTACGCATGAACGGTGGGGTGCCCGAAGGTGTCGAGCTGTGCAACTTTTTGTTCGTGGACAACGGCGCCGTGGCTACGGAAGAGATGACTGATGCGGCACTTGTCGAAACCGTTAAAGATAGCCTTGAAGGTGATGGTTCATCAGAGCCTGATACATTTTGTGCTGTTCCCACCGCGAGGGAACTGATGGACGCGGTGGACGTTCTGCGCCATTTCGTCGGCTCGCAGGACGATGAAGCAGCCCTGGATGCCTTAGTTTCCTTGGAGCGCCGAGTAGTGGCTTCGATCGGGCAAAAACAGCAAGCGAAAATTACGCAGTTTTTCTCTATTAAATAAATTCTTTGAATGGCGAGTTCACTTGAATTGATATCTGTCGCATTTTTATTTCGTTTTGGCTTGATCCTTACCAGTCTTAACCCAAAACTGCATGTAACGAAAACCTGGATATAACGAAAAATTGCGAACTTTTTTCAATTTCGTTATATCCAGGTTTGACTGTAGTTACCCCTTCTGAAGTGTGAGTTTGTCACTGTAAAGGTGATTGCAAACCTCATTTGTATTTCTTTACATTTAAGTATTTTTTCTTGGCTATAATAGTACATCCGACCCTAGTCCAAGTACAGTCGAACCTGATTATATCGAACACGGTTAGATCGAATCATCCTTTGCATCAAATAATTTCTGAGCATCGTAAAGCTCCAACGTGAATGCATAGGTAAATGTACAGGTGTGTCATGCAAAAATTAGCCTTCACATCTGTTGGCCCTAACTTCGGGCAACACCGGGCAATTCAAGAAGCTGGCTTTCCTTCTACACATGATGATAAACTATCGCAAAACTAAAAAAAAGTGCTTTTTTTTTTAAAGCGTGTCTGCACCCGGGCAGTTTCACATGCATGGGGTATAATAAGTTTTGACAAATGCCATTTGTTCCCAGTTGCTGACTTTGTTGTAGAGCAGAAGCTTTTGCGTTGTTGTATATTATGCGAAAATATTGTAAGTAGGTGCAGTTTTTCATACGAGTGTTTTTTTTTTTTTTAGGGCAAATAATTGTTATTTACGAATCAAGTCCCTTGGAGTCCTGTATGCACTCGTATTTTTATGTAGCTATTATAGCGAACGAAACAACTAACCCTTCGGTTTTATTAAAGCAGAGAAATTGTGAAGATATTGCTTGGTGTCCTTCTTTTTTTCTTTTTTTTACAGGCAGTGTATAACACCCCTTGAAAAATATTTCTGGCTACGCCACTGCCTTTGAGTGCCCTGGAACCAGCTACATGCTTTCAGCAAAGTGCAGTGTAGTGGGTTGCCAAGCACAACAGTCGGATACAATAAAAAAAAAAAGGCCGCCACCGTTTGGAAGACGTTGAAGTAACGAGCGTTTGCTTTATTGGCCATGCGTAAAACGAAAGTCTTTCCACATCCCGCGGGGCCAGTGAAGAAAACCCTGAGCTGTTCGGAAAAGTAAACCAACTTTTCCGTCTAGCGGAGTGATCGACGCCTAGCACCATCTATCACAGAAATTACGATGCACGTCTACCCGTTGTCGAGTTGCGCACCCTCAGGATACGTCCCAAACAGAATTTCCTTCATTTGGGGAGTCAAGGTGGTCGTAGAATTTGGCTTGCGGTGTGATATGGTAACGCTTCAATTTGTAATTGCATGTATACAATGTTTACCGATTATTTAATTGTGATTTTATTTCTATACCACAACCCGTAGGGCTTTATTTGCCTACCAAATTCGGTACACAACTGTCCCCGGATGGGGGCCCCTTATTGTCGGAGTATATATAGCGGAGCGAATGTATGCATTGCAGACGGCGCTACAAGTCTCAATGCGAGATGTGCTGTTTTCTAGTTGCTGCCACAGATGGCGCTGTGATCTCAGGGTGGTAGGAGACCCCACGAAATCTCGAAACGTGATGAGCAGTTGCTGCCACAGATGGCGTTGTAATCTCAAGGTGTTAGCAGACCCCACGAAATCTCCAAACGTGATGAGTATGAGCTAACGCTCTTAAAAAGCAGCTTTTCCCCATCAAAGGACCCCCTCCCAGCCAATGGTGCAGGCCGATTCTCATGAACCCCCTAGTGTGACAATGCAGGGAGTGCCAGATAAAAGGGGATAGTCTCCTCCTTGCATTGTCTGTGATAGTTCCCTGCTTTGTCACACCACTCCCTGCATTGTTTGGGTTCATTAAAACCAGCTGACGGGACTGGGAAAAGCTGCTTTTTCCTTGTCTTGTATCTGACTATAGTGCATGCACTCCACTGGTGCCTTTTTCTTTTGCTATATGGTGAAGTTATCAAATTGTATGCTTGTTTGTTTTAAATTTTATCTAATCGAAGCATGTTCTACAGCAGCCCTTTTTTTTTATGTGCATGATGTCAGTTGGTTGGTCCTCACACTTTATTTTTACGGGGCAAATATTAAGTTACATAGTACAGAACTGTTAAGTAGCCTCTCAGGCTAGCGGTTTGGAGAAACTTGTGCGTGTATGCGAGAAATCGCAGCAACAGATGTTTTTACTTGATGGAGAGTGTTGCTCTGGTGTTCTCAATCTTAAATATGTCAAGTGCCTAGTCTCATTTCAAAGTCACAGCAGGCTTATCAGTCGTATTTAGAGAGTGTAATTTTTTTGCCATCCAGCTACAGGGTCTGAGTGAGGAAACGTGTGTGGCATCTTCCAGGGCCAGAGGAAGACATTCCTCGCAAGCTGGAGTACATGGAGTTTGTGTGTCACGCACCTTCAGAGTACTTCAAAGCTCGCAAGTCTCCCTACCCCATGCAGAAGCCCCCCGGACCAGAATGTGGCTTTATCTGGACTAGGATTGGCCCTCAAATCAGACCGATCCCCACCCAGGAAGAAGTGTTCGGAACAGCCTAGGTGAACTGCCCAAGTGACATCCTTTTTGCTGTGCTCACCCATAGACACAGTTTAGCAGCCAGGACCTGAGACTTCAGTGAGGAACGCCAGATCTGACTCAACATTGTGCATTTTTATTTTCCAGTGCCCTGTGCTGTGTCTCCTGTGGGAGCATTCTGGAGGTCATTGAGCATTGGTATGATGTGTGCTTTGAACTGGAAATTTTTTAATTTTATGCATAGGTATAGAATAATTTCATGGGATTAGTGAAACCTATGATATACATTGCATATGGCAAGTTTACTGCTTGGGTAAAACTATCCAACACTGGAATCCTTTGGAGCACCTTGATGCAGGAAAAAATTTGCACTTTAGTCGGATACAACTTAATGGTGAATTCCATTCACAAATCCATAGTGGTCCACCCACTGTGTTACAAAGTGCTTGAATTTAGCAGGGAGCATTTGCGTTTAGAATCTGCATTTGGGACACTCTTGCTTCGGCTCGAGCAAGCCAGGGGAGTTTGCGCGGCGGTTATTGCTGCTGACAACGAATGTACCGGCATTCCTTCTGCGCTGCCACACGTGTTGTCTGATACAGAACGGGAGACAGTGGTAAGCTGGAAGCAAACATAGCGCTAAAAAAAAATGTCATGCAGACCACCAGTCAAATCCACTGATTTTGGCAGAGTAGTCCGGACTGCTTCAGGGAGTGACCTTGGCTCAGTGTCTTCTCCCAATCTGTCATTGAAACACCTTACCCACGATCTCAGTCTGCCATTGGAATTACCTTGCTCCGAAAACAGCAGAAAAAGATGATGTGAAAATGCTCCGAAGCTGTAATTGGAATTCAGCATGAGTGCAGTACAACTTCACCCATATTCGTGACCGTCGCACATTTTACCCCCACAACAACAAAAAAAAAAGTCTGTTGTTAAGGCTTCTAATGTGAAAGCATTTCTCGTCTTATGAGTGGCGTCACCAGAAGCTGTGGACGGAAGTTGTGGACAGAGCATGTCTGCACGAACTGAATAAAAGTAATGAAAACGGCGGCATAGGTGGGATTTGAACCAAGGCCTCCGGCGTGCGAGATAAAATTGCTTCCACTCTGCCACAACGGTTCAACATTTGAAGTTAAATAAAGTCGAGTGTAGTGAATGCACAGATGTCTCAGAAACTTATCTTTGAAATATATACTGAGGCGTGCATGAGTAATTATGAGCATCTAAATTACAGATGTACGTTTCCGGTAAATTTCCTCCGTGCTTGGAGTGCAGTTATAGTGCCATTATGCGGCACCCACTGAAACCTCCCCTTGCAATACACGGTGCTGACGCAGCAGATGGCATGTGCGTAAGTGCATAGGCGAGATGGCAGACTTTCAGTAAGAGAAATGCTTTCGCATTACTGCACCTAAGCAGACTTAAGTGCACGCCTGGATTTTTCTTGTTACTTAAACAAAAAGCTTATCACAAGATAAAGCTGCTGTAAGAGCAAATATCTTGATACTTCTGACTTCAACCTTTTAACCACCTTATTCCTGAAAAAGAAACCAAGATCACCAAATTTTTGGCAATTTTTCGCAAAAATGACTGTTGCCAGGCTTAAAACATGCGCTAAAGGTGCAAACCGCATTTTATGGAGAACTACCGCCCTCTAGTGTTAAAAATTGCAATCAGTGCAATTGCTGACCGTAACTAGTCTTTGGCAGTGGGAGAAATGAAACATCAGGATGGACGAGTGTGACATGTCATTGGCAACATCGGTAGCATCTTCCATGATGAGTACAGCTCAAGGTTGGTGGTTAAAGGGTTAATAGCCTGAAACTTGAAAATTCAGGAAAGTAAAGGACTGTGAGGCACGCGCACAGGCAAATAGATAGGACAGGGTGAGCGCTGTCAGTGGGCTTTACTTGATAAAAAGCGGTTTTATACATGTCTCTTTACCCATTCGTAGCTGCTGATAAAACAGCAGACCGCAGTCATTTCATGTTTACAGAAATGCGCCTAGTAGAAACATTCACAGCCACATGGTACCACCAACGTATCACTAATACAGTAGTCTCCTCTCGTCTTGATATAATACAATGCTGCAGGTTCATGTGCTGTTTTATGTTGATTCTTTGGTAGCACTTTGCGATTGGAGCGATGAGGAGAGGCACATGAGCATGTTCGGCAGTGGCCAGTTAAGTTAATGCCTGTTTTGCTTAACAGAAGCTCGTGCTCATGTAGGCACTCATGGAAGCATCCGCCAGGTTGCCCTACATAGACTTTGCCGCACTGAGGGGGAACTTGAGCATGACTCCTCTTTCACAGTCTACCTATAGGGTGCTTTGAATTTTTTAGTGCAAAAGCACTATTTCACTAGCAATCCTGAAAAAGGCGAGGTATGTCTCAAGTCTCTCCGATACCTGCAGAAATAAAATAAATATTGCCACGACTGGATTTCGAACCCGTGGCAGTGTGAACAGATCAGCTTCGCTGGCCACTGCATGAGAGCAGTATGCTATCGTCGCTTTCTTTTATTATTTCCTGTTGACGGTCAAAAAAAAAAAGTTCAAGCAGTAACAGGGCAAAATAACAATGACAATAGAATAATATTCAAAGTGGCAGCAGCAGTTGAGGCAGCGCTGTGATTCAAAACCTTTTCCAGTTTGCCAGATCACTCAACACTGGCATTTATTCAGTTTGCACGCTCTGACCATTGTTTGATAAGCCACACGAGAGCACTATGCTATCGCCGCAGCCAGTCATACCTCGTGCTATACCGACACGCTGTGCATTGTGTTCAATGGCTTCATCAACTTACATCTGTGCTCAAAAGTTATGAAAGAAAAGGAAACGTGCTCAACTGGCTCTCTTGGCTAGTGGGCACCTCAACCGTGCTTTGAGCTGCGTGGCGTTAGTGGCAGAGAAATGCGCGTAGCTTGCATTTGTGTTGACAATGTTTTGGCAGAGACGTGGCTCTGCAGCACTAGGCCACCAGCATTTACTGGGTTCATTGGCATTGGCGTTGACAACGTTGTAGACTTCGTTGATTTTGAGGAAACGGAAGGCGCATAACTGGTCCCCTATGTCAGTGGACACCTCACTCATGCTTTTATGTACGTGGCTGTGGTGTCCACCTGCAAAAACTTGCTTTCGAGCAATAGGTATTTCGTGCTTAGCAATGCTAAACCGACAGCAATCTGTTGCACACCCTGCAGTTTTTTGAGCATTTATTCTTCTTAGCTTGCTTCTCACTTTTTTTATCCACTGTGGTTAGAGCGCACCTGGAGCGAACCCTGAGGACTCTGGTTTAATCCTTGCCACTGCAGCCGCGTTTCAGTGGAGGCAAAATGCAAAAGACACCTGTGTTCTGTGCAATGTTGGTGCTCAATAGAGGTGCTTAGGTGGTCGAAATTATTGCAGAGCCCTCCACTACAGCACATTTTTTTCTTCCATCGCTCCCTTCTCATCCCTTCCCCTGTAGTGTGGTTGATTCCATCGAGAAATGAGACAGTTACCACACCATTTCCTTTCCTTGAAGCCAATTTTCAATTTTTCTCACTTTTGTGGCATTGTCGGCGCTGTCAGCAGCACAGGCTACCTACTACACTCGGTGATCTAGGCAGTTTGCCAAACGCCGTCGTGCCAGTAGCAGCAAGGCATGCTTACGTTTTAGTAAGAGCGGTGGCTTTGGTGACTCGGTGGTACTGCGGGGCAGTGAAGTGTTTCTACAAGATTTGATTGTGTAAGAATGAGATTATTGCGACCTGTTCTTTTATCAGCAGCTGCATGTGGTTAAAAAGGTATGTATAAAACTTTTTCATCAAATAAAGCCATCAAATAAAGCCAGCCCCACTGAACTCTTTCAGTGCCTTCTCTTTCTCAACAGCCTGTGCCGTCTTCTTTTTACGTTCATAGCCACCCTCTCCTTTGCCCATGTGAGCAGCACTGCCCAAGGCCGTTCAAAAGATTGCTTCTCCTATTCACCCAAGAATCTAGTGGTGAAGCTCATTGTAGCTATATTAAACAGGAAAAGAAAAAAATTTAATTATATTTGAAACCAAGGTACGAATACAAACCGAGATGTGTTTTGATATTAATGAACTGAAGAAACAAAACTTATTATATTGCCGCCAACACTGAAGAGGGCAACGAAGATTTCCGTGGAAAAAGTGCGCGGCTCGTGCTTTTCTCTTGGCCGTTCTTGCTGAACGTTGCGGAGCCTAGTTCTTCGGGCTTCATACTTGACTCACCCACTAGGCTACTTACCTATGTGACATCTGATGGAGGATCTGGGTACACCTTTCATGTACTGGACGCCCCCTACAAGCCGGGAGTCAAGCCCAGGACGCACCTCAACAGTAGAGACACCAGTTCATCAGGCCAGTCGCCGACTGAAAGGCCTGCCCCTCGAATTTGGACCTTTCTCTCACCGCAAGGTAACAAGAAGCGTCGGCATTGACACAATGAATCCGCCAGCGTGAACAGTGCCAGTTCTGCTTCACCATTCGCAAGACCCACCTCATTTTCACGGCTTTCCACATGAAGATGCTGAGGACTGGTGGAGCAGTTTGACCGGGTGGCTGTCTTCAATGTGTGCGATGCTGACTTCAAGCTGCGCCATGTCTACTTCGTGCTCGAAGACTCTGCGAGGACATGGTTTGAAAACCATGAATCCGGCCTCCACACATGAGACACATTCAAGGCGGAATCACTGCGTGCTTTCACCAGCACGTTTCGTAAGGAAAAGGCCGAACTGCTTCTCGAGAACTGCGTCCAGCATCCAGACGAGAGCATGACAGTGTACGTAGAAGAGATGAAACAGTTATTCCGTCATGCGGACCTGAGCTTGTCGGAAGACAAGAAAGTGCGTTTTCTTATGAAAGGTGTCAAGGAACAGCTCTTTGCTGGCCTAGTGCGAAGTACTTCGGCAACTGTAGCAGACTTCGTCAGTGAAGCGGCCTCAATCGAAAAGTCCCTTGACATGCAAGCCCGACAGTACCAGCGCACAACTGTATCAATGATAGCTGCCAGTGCTGAGGGAACTCTGACTCCTTCTGCAGAATCACTGCGCGAGCTGATCCGGGCCTTAGTTAGGGAAGAGGTAGCAAAGTACCTGCCGACTGCTCCGCAGCCACAGGTCGTCACGTTTTATGATGTCGTACGTGAAGAAGTGCAGCAGGCACTGGGCATCTCGCCACCCGTCCCAGCCACTCCGCCGCCCCAGCCCCTAAGTTATGCCGCTGTCGCAAGCTGTTACGTGCCACCGCCAACCCCGCGCTATGAGCCTTCCGCACCAGCCGTTCATGTCTCACCTTCTAGGCCGAATGTTGTGTAGCGCCCTGGTCCTCTACGGACTGACATATGAAGAACAACAGAGTGCCGGCCGTTGTGCTACCATTGCGGTGAAGCTGGGCACATCTGTCGCCGCTGCCCGTACAAAGAACTGAGTCTTCGTGGATACCCTTTCAATGCACGCCGTCTGCTGCCTGGTCAGAGGCTGCGGGAGATCGCGGATTACATTGCGCAGGCTGATCCCGGCCCCAGCCACTTGTCCCAATCCCCCTCACCTTGCCAGTACAGCTCTCCTGGGCAGCAGAACCAATCCCAATGGGAATTTTTTGTCACGTTGGAAGTGAGCTCTTCAAGTGTACTCCTCACTTGAGACCTATCAGTGTATTCTTCACTTGTTTCCACCTGTTTGCAGGCTGAGTTGTTCGAAACTGGGTTTGCCCCCGAAGGGGCGCAGCGGGGTTTGCAGAGCCTCCTCCAAGCACACACACCCCTGAAGAAGCCGGGCGCCAGGCCGGGGTGGCTTGTACCCATTTTTACCGGTGGGTGCCCGGCGGTGTGTTTCGAACCAACCACCTCCCGCAGCCGAGGCGGACGCCCAGACCACTAGGCCACAACTGCGGTAGGGGAAACTAGATGCAGCAGCCTCTGGAGGTGCAGCTGCTGTATGATGAAAAGTAAAAGATCCTCCAACGCCACAAGACAGTTGTCCACTACTGCCGCGCAACACGGAGCTCCAGATAACTCGACAACCGGTAGACCAGACTCCACGACAAGTTGACGATCGCCGCTGTCACCCGACGCCCCTTTTGACGCACCAAAGCCGAGACCGAGCACCCCGACATTGTCAAAGCACGACGCCACCCACTGCAGACCTACAGATCAACGACACATACATTACCGCCCTTGTAGATACTAGCGCCGACTAGTCCGTGCTTAGTGGACAGTTTGCTGTGGCGCTCAAGAAGATTACTACCAGTTGGGATGGCCCACAGATGTGTACTGCTGGAGGCCATTTGATTCAGCCCATTCAGCCCACGGGAATGTGCACATCGTGAGTCATGATGCAAGGGGAAACCTTCCTGGCCACGTTCGTCGTGCTAGCCCAGTGCTCCTGTGGTGTCATCCTCGATATGGACTTCCTTACGGAAGACGCAATCGTTGACCTGCAGACGAAGTCAGTCAAGTTTTCAACTGAGAACATAACACCCTCTAAACCAACAGCGCACTACCAGCTGCACTACGCATTCTTGATGAGCACATGGGCGTGCCGCCATGTTCTAGTGTCATGGTGGCCACAGGTACAATGGCACTCCAAGCAACAGAAAGTGTTGTCGAGAGCAAGCAGGTTTTGCTTCTGGAAAGAGGCATTGCTGTTGTCCGGACAATGGTCCTCCTCGTGGATGGAAAAGTTGACGCCTTGCTTACCAATTCAGTAATGAACACCAACACCTGAATAAGGGGACGACTGTAGCGTATCTTGAAGTCAAAGAAACTAAGTGCGTCCAGTGCGCCGCCTACGGAATTGACACGCCTACTGACCTGAACTATGATGTGAATCCGGAGTTGCCTCACCACCGTCAAGAAGAACTCCGGATGCTGCTCAACCGCTACCGCAGCTCCTTTGCATCGTCACCACGCATCGGACGCACACATCTTGCAAAGCACCGCATTATTACAGATGACACTGTCCAACCCCTTCATCAGTCACCCTATCGTGTATCCTCGAAGGAGCGCACCGCTATGAGGGCTCAAGTTCTGGAAATGCTGGATACCGATGTCATCCGCCCATCTCGAAGCCTGCGGGCAGCCTTTGTGGTCCTTGTAAAAAAAAAAAAAAAGATGGGACGTTGTAGTTTTTCGTTGAATACCGTCGACTGAACGTCTCCAAAAAAAGATATTTATCCTCTACCAACAGTCGACGACGCTGTGGATCGCCTCTGCAACACCAGATATTTTTCTTCCATGGACCTGAAGTTGGAGTACTTGCAAATTGAGGTCGACAAGAGAGACAGCGAGAAAACTGCTTTCATCACACAAGACGGATTTTACGAGTTCCAGGTCATGCCTTTCGCTCTTTGCTTTGCACGAGCCATTTTTCTAAGACTCATGGACATCGTTCTTGCCGATCCGAAGTGGCACACCTGTCTTGTATACCTGGACGACGTGATTGTCTTCGCCCCAAATTTCACGGGGCACCTTTGTCGTCTCGACGCAGTCCTGCAGGCTATCAAGCCATCTGGCCTTAAACTTAAAGCCGAAAAATGTCATTTTTCTTACAAGGAGCTGAAGTATTTAGGACACGTAGTGAACCGGGACAGGGTCCTTCCAGATTTAGAGACAATGGTTGTCATTGCGAATTTTCCTGTGCCGCATGACCTAAAAGAAGTTCACTGCTTCCTTGGCTTATGTGCACATTACCGGCGGTTCGTCAAAAACTACTAGTAAATCGCCGCACCCCTTACCCGCCTGGCCAAGGCTGATGTGGCGCTCACCTGGGGGCTCCCACACGAGCAGGCATTTCAGGAACACCAACATTGCCTTCAGACACCACCCATTCTGGCACATTTTGAAGAAAATGCAAACACAGGGGTCCACATCAATGTGAGCAATGTTGGTTCGGGCGCTATTCTGGTTTAGGTGCAGAAGAGACAACAGCATGTGATCGCCTACTCAAGTCTGGCTTTGTCCAGGACAGAGGCCAACTACTTTGCCACACCAAAAGAATGCCTCTCCTTCGCATGGGCAATTTCGAAGTTTCATCCGTATTTCTACGGGAGACCTTTCAAACTCTTGACCAACCATCACACACTTTGTTGGCTAGCCAGCCTCCAGGATCCCTCAGCGCGCCTCGCAAGATAGACTCTACGCCCTCAGGAATATATTACTGTGGCGTACAAATCCGGCCGTAAACCTTTAGACGCTAACCGCCTTTCTGTTCTGATGTTACACGCTGCGCCAGCGAGACTCCGAACTTTCTGGCAGGCGACCTTGTCTGGGTTTGGCACCCGATCCGATGCCGTGGGCTGAGCGAAAAACTCCTGCTTCGTTATTTCGGTCCTTTAGAGTCCTTCTTCGTGTCAGTGAGCTCAACTATGATGTTTTTCCTCACGAGACTCCCAAAACCCAACGACGCAAGCGCTCCGAGGTGGTGCACATGGTCTGCCTCAAACCTTACCATGCTAGGACACACTGACCTTGTGCCACTGCAAATCCTCTTTAGCATCAGGTTGATGCTTCCTGAACAGGGGCCAATGCTACTAGCGCTGAAGAGGGCAGCGAAGATTTCCGAGGAAGAAGTGCGCGGCTCGTGTTTTTCTCTCGATCGTTCTTGCTGCACGCTGCGGTGCTAGTTCTTCGGGCTTCGTCCTTGACGCACCCGCTAGGCTATTTACCTACATGACAATATTCATGGAAATAGGGTAATTTTCCTTTGTGTTTCAGAAATTTCACGACTCTCTGCATGCAGGTCGTTTCTCAACAAACGTAGAAAAAGGTATTTCAGTCATAATTAGAACCTAAGCTATCAAACCTTAGCGTTTGAACAAACTTGAAAGCGCAGTTTACACTTGGTCTCGGCAGTGACGCTGGAAAAGGCGACAAATGGTGGCAGCCACCACCCCAAATATTTGCAAAGCCCTTCTTTAGACCGTGCCAAAAAGGATGTGTTCTCATAATGCAGCCTGTATTAGGCTCCCTTGCGTCTAGGCTAGTACGTGAGTTCTTGCTTCTGTATTTGTAAATTTTGTTTTATCTTTGAGGACCAGTGCCACAGAGACGACATGCCTACCCAAATTAGAGTAGGCACAAAGAAGATAACTTAGTTGAAATGAATAATTGGTGCAGAAAATGCCAAGACTAAAAATAAATTTAAAAAAAATTATGTTCAGATTTAAAGTATCTGAGAAGCAAAGTAAGCGAACGAAAATGTTTTAGCTTGTATAAATTGCAGCTCTGGTCGTTGGCTATTGGGCTAAACTTTGCACAGTCGACTGTTTACACATAGCTTCATTATGAAAGGGAACGGTCAGTTTTCACAGAACAAATCGTGTTCTCATTTCTGTATTTTGAAAACTCCCTATGGTTACTATAGGTTCAGAGGAAAGTTATTTGGATTTGAACCGATCTGAACTGTAAAATGCTGACCGCGTGCACTGGTATCACGTGATGAGCTGAGGGCCGCAGAACCACTCTTGCTCAGTTTCTGGGTTTACAGAAAGTTTTAGTTATCACCCAGAAGCAAGCAGCTTGCAAGACTAGACACTACTAGCAGAAGCTTTTGCGGATACTTAACTTCCAATCTAGCTATTTTGCAAGTGAAGTTTGTTTTTCTAGCGCAGTTTCAGCGAAGGAGCTGCCGACACTCGCTTTATCATAGCCATACATCGGAATAGTTCAGTGAAAGTACGGTAGGAATAATGGAACAACAAAGTATGGAAGGATGTGGAAGAGAAATGTCACTTTTAGCAAGTCTCGGCACCGCAGAATGTAATTTGGCACCACTGCGCTGTGCCCCTTGGAAATGCTATGTATTACTAGAAGAATGTTCATCAGGTCTGTTATTGTACTGTATGCTGTTTGGTCTTCAATACAAATTACTACCACAGTTATACTTCCCTGATGACATAAGGTGACTGTACGGTGAGGGGGCGGCAACAAAGGAACACTGAAAACGTGCTGCACTATTGCCAAGTCTCGTTGCTTCGTGTCGGGTGTACCAGTGACAGCAGTGGGCGATGGCCATCGCCATCATATGTCGCGTCACCAGGAACATAGCTTCTTGCAGCTACTGCTTAACAGGATGTCACTTAGGAGCTGAACCTATACCAAACTTGAAAGGTGTGAACTTGAACCAAACTCGAAAAAATTTGTTTGACACTCTGGTAGTACCAAACATATTTGAAATATTCAGGCTACTTTGGATGCACTACACAATACAAAAAGAGACAGTACGACTCACACCACAAGAACAAACTTACAACTGGTTATCACTCTTCGATGACATTTTTATGTATTGTGTGCCTTGTAGTGCACATCGTTCTGTCCCTTTCTGTATTGTGTTGTGTATCCCAAGTAGCATGTACATTTCAAACATGGTCAATCAACTGGTCCCTGTGTTAGCCTTACTGCATGAAATCACCATCTGGTTCTGAAATTAAGAAAACAATGTGGGTAATAGAGCAGTCTTGCTTTTTCTTAGACTGTTTTAATGGTGTTTCTGTGAGCAGTGATTTGAGGGCTTCTTGCTGCTGTGTAAGTAACATATATTTACAGTGACCTTTTGGTAGTGTAATTTTCACTTTGCAAAAAATTTTCATGCTGATAAACAGTGGTGAGCGTCTGTTTTTGCATGTTGGCTGTCTACGTGCATGATGGAAACCTTCACAGCACTTGATCTCGCCTCGGAGAGGCACTGTGTTCTGTGGCCATAACTGCATTTTGTTCACCACTCCCCTGATCGACGCACAGTGTCACTTGTAGTCATTCATGTGTATTGTGTGTACTATACCTACTTTGACTGTAAACTAAGTGAAAAACAATACAAATTGCAGATGGACATGCAAAACACTGGGTGCAGCCATTGCATTAAGGCATTCCCATTGATTCCCCGGTAGTCCCTGTATTCTTTTGGGGCTGTTTTCTCCTTGGCAGGGGTGAATTCATGGGCAGCTTTTGAAAAGAAAATTTGGGGAAGGCAGTCTTATTGCATAGTACATTTCTTGAACTTCTTTATTCAAAAAAATTGCAGCCAGTGCAGCTTTCCTATGAGAAAGTTCTTGCTTGGTGAAGGTGCGGGTCACTCCACCCCATCAAATCTACCCCTGCTTCTTTGTCTACCACTTCCTCCTCTCCACTACATTTCTAATCTTCCAAGCTTGCCTGGATAACTCGACTACGCTGTTTTCTTAGCTACAGGAGCAGTTGTGCTTTGTGCACTATTTAAAGGAGGGTAGTCTCCATTAAACGGTAATTCAAGGGGGATGTGGCTTTCAACACAAACTTTCTTGTTTTTGCTAAATTTTGAAGAACCTTTTTCTGCACGTTAGTTATTAATGCTTCCAAACTTAAATGCACAAAGTTTCAGCATTATATCTGGAGAACTTTTTATACAAGTTTTTTCTCTTCTACATGAAATGCCTGCAGACTAGACTAACTGTGGTAAAGACTGGTTTAACATTCGCTGCATTTTTGAGTGCATGCTACAAGTGATGACTTTCTTAATTTTTTTTTTCCATGACACAAATTTCTCGTTTTCATTTATTACAAAGCAGTTGACATAGACCTGTCTAAACTGTAAACATGGTGTTCCACCAAAAATCTACAAATCATCAAAGTGGCAACACAAGAATGTCTTTGCACAGAGCGGAGTTCTGCTGCTGCAACAAAGTAACTGGAGTCAACATAGACAAGACAGGTTATGAAGGAATCTGCTGCACAAAGAGAGTGTCTAGTCAGAAAACTGGAAAGGAGAAAAACAGTTTTTCAAGATTTCCTCGATATGCAGTGCCACCACAGTGCACAAAATTTTTCTGGCGTACTTCCCGGTGGATTTCAGCTATCAAACTTCAGGACAGCATAGAAAATGATGCATAAAATGGATGGAATGGTATTCAAAACCAATTTTTGGCCATTTATGATGATTTGAAAGCTGCATCCCTCCTTAAGTGCACAAATGAAGAACAAGGCACAAAGAGAGACTACAGACAGGACAGATACTGTGCTTCAGTGGAAAAATGCACCTAAATTGCACTTTAAAATAATCCAGCCAGCATGCATAGGAAATCCACCCTATCATATAACACGTAGCAGATGCCTTTTGCCACTGAAGAGAGACATCGAAGTGTCAGTGATGCATGCATGCCCCAGGCTCTATAAGATATGTCTACAGAAATTCAAAGTGCAAGTGGAGTGCCTATCCTGTCTGCCATTTTTCTTCGTGTCTTGTCATTAATACGTTCTGTTAAATTACCTTGGAATGGCATGAACCAACTATCTCGGCAATTTATTCTATTGATTGGTCCTCACTGTAGTCCAGGTGAGCTCAGCTTTGCAAATGTAAAACTGTTGCCGCAAGGTGCAGATGCAAAAGAGGCTTGAACTCTGCCATGCAAACCTCATCATGCATTTCTGCATTAAAAACTCCTAAATACATTGCACACTTCTCTTTTATTATCCAACTTGTTTCAGCTACTGTAACCTTACAATATTGTGCACAGATACAGTCTTTGTTGCAATGCAATGTTCAGCACTTGGTACTGTGGGGGACATAATTCTCCAGGACGCGATAACAGCGATTTTTCCTAACAGCTGTCACGCTTTTTAGTTATCACCTACTATCACTAGCACATATCGCAGCACATGAGTCTGACTTTCATCTCGCCAAGTGTGGTCTCCGGCCCGCAGCTAATCACAGAGCTAGCAGCTTCGGTTCTCAATGACGCGTCCTGGAGACTTTTGTCCCCAACAGTACATTGGCATGTGGCTGTATCATGTGTGGATGAGCCTTTTCCACCGTATCATTTGCTTTTCATGCAACTAGTGCCCAGATCACTGACTTACTGTGGTAGTGAATGGCCCTCTCTCTCGGTGTGCAAACCACCATGCTCATTACTGAAATATTACAGAAAAAGCAGAATTTGTTCTGTGTTGAGAATACTGAGTTACATGGTGCCACCATAGCCACATTCCAAGGAAAGCGTGCCGCTTCATGACGCCTTTATGCACCATGCTGCTGTTGAAGTACTGGCTTTATATGCTGTCCACGTGACTGCTTGGGTGCACGTACAAAAACTGCTGGTTGTGGCTGCCTGAGTCATTACAAATGTGAGACAGTTTGCAAAGCCATGCAAGATGCATGCTCTTGTAGTGTACCAGCGTGGAGTTGCTGTCGCACACAGCGTAGACACGTGATCGACGGCAGGTGACCTTGCGAAACTACTATAAACGCATCTTGAAGTTGCTTCCTCCGCTCGCTAAGGATACATGTTGGGCTGCTGCTGTCAGTGTGGGAAAGCTGCAGCGCATGACGCCTGTAGCAGGTACAGAATTGGGGATAAAGGAGCTGCATGTGAATCATGGAAAAAGAACTGTGGGGGTGCTTAAGTCACATTAAGAGTGGAATGCGATAACATTAGGTTTCACACTAGTCACAGTTTCTCTTGCAACTCGTCTGTGTTGCATCAGTTTCTTTGCAATTGTCGGTCCATCAACCACCATATTCAGACTGCCAGCTGCAGTAGCAGGTAACAGCAATGCTGGGACAGTGCCGACATTTGAGTGTATCACATTTTTTCCGATTTCTATTCTCTACCTTGGTTGCCGTCTAGAAATCGGGTTGCTCACAACCCAGTGGGCAAGTTGTGATGACATCACAAGGTCACCTGACCTCTCTCGACCAATTATGATGGCCCATCAGGGCAGGTTGTGATGACATCAGTGTCACATGACCTCTTTCAACCATTCAGTGAATTTTGTTTCGGACATCAGCGAGATTTTAGTGCGACGACAACTCTGATGCAATTAGAAGTGGCTGTACCTTGAGCTTTATGGCTGTGTCTGTGCCAATAAAGGAGAGCTGACAGCTGCATAGCTATTGACTACTATCAGGCAAATCGTTAGATGGAACAGCCCGGCCTTAGCTGAGGTGGTTGTTGCTTATGTGCATCATTGTGTGTTCAAGTATTACCGATGGATATGGTGATAGGGTGCAGGAACATGTTACAAGCATCCCATTGTGTGAACAAACAGGTGTTGTGAGTGCACCTTGCACTCAGCTAGAAGCATACAAATGCCACCTTTCTGAATGGAAGTCAACTGGTTAGAAAATAGGAAACAGGGCAAAAAAATTTTTGTTGTTGGGTTAATGAATGTTTAAAATATACCTACTGATATCCAATTCCATGCAACGTAAATAGTGCACTAAAGACGAGAACATGGAAGACCAGATGAACGCAGCATTTACTTTCAACAGCTTTTATTGGATATAATAGCTAAATATGTACTAAAAACAGACATATGCATGAAACAAAAATACCGTCTGTAAAGTAGGAAAAATCTTCAGGCAAAAGAGGCTTGCACCTTCTATTATTTCCCATGTTCGGTGATCCTTGCTTTCGAGAGTGCCATAGTGCCCAAATTGAGCTGTGTGCCTACAGCTGTTACAATGTGCTGCCAGGCAACCTTCACACTAGAATCTTTTTTTCACGCTGTTCAGGAGCTGCGTGAGCCCTTTATTGCTGCAGTGGCTACTTTGGAAAACGTACTGCATGCCGCACAAAAAGGGAATATCAGAAGTGGAGCAGACTGCACAGTGTATAAACTTATTCGTGTGCTTTGACTACCACTCCACCACTGCATTCCTAAAAAAATGTAAATACTGCCTGATGTGGGAAACAGGGCAAAGTCGAAATTGTTCCAGGTGAGTCGCACTTCCATGGAGTGGAGCATCACTGCTGTCACTTCTGTGCTCCAAAGGAGGGTGGAAAGCCTCGGAGGTCTTCAGGGACCCCGGAACAGGGAAGGCAAGGGGGCTGGACGCCTCATCCAACATACAGAGAAGGCAGCGCTCCCCCCCCCCCCCCCCCCCACACCTTTTCCACCCATCTCCAACTGCTTGCACTTGGATGAGGTTTCTGACAATTGAAACATTTCAGTTCTAGGACTTAATGTAAATCACAATGGCGCTGAGCTACTTGGCTTCGTAGCCAGTTGTAAAGCATTTTGTATATGAGTAACCTAAACCAGTCATGTCCCAAGAGAAGTCGAGTGGCTGACCCGTGTACATGATCATGATTAGCAGAATTTAAACAAACTATGCACAAACATTTTTAGTGCAATTGATAACTCCTCGTGCATAAAGCTTCCCATCTCTAAAGCTTCCCATTTCAATTCGTTTTATATATTTGCCGTGAATCTTTGCACCGTTTGTTCGTTTGCACTCAAAACCAATGGCGCGTGGTTTTATCATTTTGTTTTGTAATGCGAGATGCGACCCGACTTATCTCCATTGATTGTGGCCATGTGCAAATACTTACAAATTTTTCCAGATTGTTGTAGTTGCTTTTGGTTCTTTACCTCAAAGGTTCTGTGGAGTTCGCTGACCGTTCTTCGAACGAAGACTGAGAAAGGCCGCGCCAGTGTCGGCGCCGCGTGCCGCATCAAAGGGAGCCGTCTGGTCCCTACTTCCTCCGTCTTGCAGCGGACGTCCTTGTTTACCCGCGCTGCCTCGGGCATAATCCGCCTTGAAAAAGCCTAACCAGATACAGCTGTCGACATGGGTGCGTCGTCAAGGGGTGACGAGACTTCGGCGATGCGGGAGGGATACAGCTGGGTGGGGACCGAGTGCTGGGTGACCAGGAAACGGATTATTCCCTTAACAACTGTGTTCTCTTTGTTGCTGTCAACAACCTGAGTCATCGCCTTGTCGGCACATGTTTCTAGCATCTGTGGTGCCGTGGGTGGCGTGGGGAACGGAAGTCGCATTTGTGTTGTTTGTGTGGTTATTTGAAACCTCCTTCCCAAATGTTTTAATCAGAACTTTTTCCCCAATCTCTGATCAGTAGGCGGACCTTATTTTCCTTTCCCTAATCACTGATTGGCGAGATGGGTCGTTTGTTATCTTATTGGTTGCTGTCCCCGCTAAGGGCGGAGACAGAGGGTTTAAAACCAAGCGCTGTGGGTTGAGCGGGGGCTGAATTCGTCTGATCCACGATTTAGTCATGTAAATAGTTTTCTCCTTGCTTTGTTTCTTCTCGTTTTTTTACCTATGTTGTAAATAAATAGTTAACCTTCTCCGTTCCTTGAGTAATGTGAATGTTTGCGAGTAGAACCACCGGGTCATCAAGAAACCCCGATTTCATCATCAAGTAGTTTCCTCTCATCGCCACCGGAAGGGGAAACTCAACTGGTTCCTTGCTAGCTTTAAATTGAGCGCGGCCAAGAACTGCAGGCATTCAATTCGATGATTGCTGGGTACGCTTGTGGCTGTCGCCACCGCCGTGCCATTCAGTTCTTAGTGGGCGCGAGTCAGCCCCTTAAACAGTTTCTCTTGGAAGCCTTTTCATTGTCTTCCTGACTGCTGGCATGTTGTCACCATAACATGACAGTTTGTATATCAACCTTTTAACATTGAAAAATTAAAAATAGTAAAAATATAAAATTTATTATGTAAATGAGCATTAAATAAATAACAAAATAAGCTCGAAGTCTTCCCCCCCACACAACACTCAAAAAAAAAGTTCTGGAGTCTCTGGAGGTCTTTCTTCCAGGACTGGCTGGCTGCACGTGCATTCATTGGAATGGCTGATAAGTTCTACTCAGGACTGCCTGCACGTGGAGCCCAAGCGTTCACATAGCTCACCATACAAAATGCACAGTTCATGACAAAGAAAGAAAATGTGTTGGTCTCTCGGAATGACAGCTGCGTAGGACACTTGAGCCTACCACTACCATAGCTTGACAAAAATACAGGCTCTGGCTTACTGGTCCACTTCCTTGAAAAGATGGTGCAGGGTGCTGAAGGCAGACAATGGAATGGCCATTATGAGTGCCAACTAACAGCTGAAATTTTCTTACTGGAAGCTGGATTATGTGCTATGGATGGAATAAGGTTGCCCCCATGAAACCACATTTTACAGCTCAAGTAGGTGGCTTTTTTTTATTATGTAAGCGCAGAATAGATCTCTCTGTCTGCGTGCATCATGTCAATTCGCCTGTCTTCATTCTTTGCACTTTTACTTTTACACTGCCATGAAGGTGGTTTAAATTCTGAAAACATTTGCAACAGAGCTTCTATTAGCGCTCTGTTTGATGCTAGTTTTGCAGTAATCTGCTTATGTTAATGTTTTTATAGTGAACAGTGCTTTTCTTAATGCTTTAATTTATTTTGTTGTACTTCATCACTACGGGAAATCAAGAGGAAGAAATGGGCTTGGGCAGGGCATGTAATGCGAAGGCAGGATAACCGCAGAGTGGATTCCAAGAGAAGGCAAGCGTAACGGGGGCGGCAGAAAGTTAAGTGGGCAGATCAGATTAAGAAGTTTGCAGGCATAGGGTGGCCGCAGCTGGCAAAGGACAGAGTTAATTGGAGAGACATGGGAGATGCTTTTGCCCTGCAGTGGGCGTAGTCAGGCTGATGATGACGATGATGACGGGAACTCTTCAGCCTTGATAGCATCCCTTTTCCTCAAACCAATGATGCCAGAGTAGCATGTGTGAGGATTTTTCAACAAAAATTTTCACTGGGACCTTTCTGTAATTGATAGCTGTTTCTTTTTTTCTTATAGCAGTAAATATACCACAAGGAGAGAGGTGAAAAAAACAAAAAACAATCGCCGGGTTGTCCTTGAAAAACAACCCATCCTAATTGATTTGTCAGGAGCTGGCAATGATGTGTTGCTGGACATGTCAGTCTGTGATGTCATACAGTTCTGGCACTGACGGTCCGAATGTCAATGAAAGCGGGTAGAAGTGTCCTTCATTGCTAGAAAGCATCAGTCGGCCAACGACACACATTCTCTTGAAAGTACAGGTCACCACACAGGAAGATCACCTGTTCAGAAACTTCCTCTAAAGGTCAACCTTTGTGTGTGATTGATAGAAAAAATCATACATGGGTATCTGCCTGCACAGAAGAGTTTCTGTATGTTGGGTTGCTTTCTTACCACCCCCAAACTTGATAGCATACATAGCACCAAAATTTATTTAGAAAACTGCTAACATGTATGGCGCACTTTTTTGTGAGTATATGAGTGGTAATGGTTCAAACGCGAGTGTATGAGTTGTGCTACACTGTAGTGCTCTATTGTCACCCGCCTGTAGCCCCATGCAGCGCGTTTATTGAAACTCTGTGCTCGCACAGTTGTTGGTTCTGGTCCTTCAGGGTAGCACTGTTAGCTGAAGTTCCTTTTATATTGCTTGTTTTATGCATATTTAAGGATAGGAAAAGATTACTTAACACTTATTTGTTGCATTTCAATAATAATAGAAAAAAAGGACAGTAAGAAAAATGCATAAACATCTGGCCAATACAAAGAAATGTTGCTGTTTCTGGTTTATAGGGTATAACGTCCCAAAGCTACAAAGGACACCATAATGAAGGGCTGTGGACAATTTCGGCCACCTTAGTTTTTAACATGCACTGCTATTACATAGCACGTGGCCTCTAGCATTTTGCCTCCATCCAAATGTGACAACCGTGGCTGGGATCCAACTCACGTCTTTCCGGTTAGCAGTCGAGAACCATAACCACCGTGCCACTGTGGCAGCTAGAAATGTTGTGACAGGAGAGTGCTATCCTGTAATCCTTTCTTGTTATCACCTTCATCGTGCTTCTTCAAAAGATGGATTGACACCAACTTGCCCGACTGTGATCTCTGTGAGCTTTGATCTGGCTTCTTGAAGATGAATGAATCCTATGGAGTGACGGCAATTACTGTTTCCACGCCATTATCTTCCGTTCACTCCCAAGGGGTCAGTGGTACACCCAGACATGGTTTGGTTTATATGGGTTTAACGTCCTGAAGCGACTCAGGCTATGAGGGACGCCGTAGTGAAGGGCTATGGAATAATTTTGACCACCTGGGGTTCTTTACCGTGCACTGACATCACAGAGTACACGGGCCTCTAGAATTTTGCCTCCATCGAAATTCGACTGCCACAGTCGGGATCGAACCCGCGTCTTTTGGGTCAGCAGCTGAGCGCCATAACCACTGAGTCACCGCGGCGGCTACACCCAGACATCATTCTAAGTCTTCGGGCTTACATGAAAGGAGCTTTTATCAAGGTTGTCTTAAAAATTTTGTTATGACAGTATTTCATCACATTTTCCTTCCAAGTATGACAATGTGGGCACCCAGCATTTTTTTTTACAAGATCCTTTCCAATCCAGCAGTGCAGACTGATGGGCAAGTTGGTAGAACAGCGCACCTGTACAAAGGAGAAGAAAGAAGAAACAAAACAAAGCACTGTGTCTTCTCTCTGTGCAGCTGCACTGTTTTAGCCATACTTTCCAACCCAGTATTAATGCCCAATTCTGGGCTAACCGGAAGGACCACCACACGCCAATTAGTCATAATCGCATTTTCCACCTTGCAGGGCAATTGAGTTGGTGGCGATTTCCACAGTGCGACGGGCACACGGATTGTCTAACATTGTTTGTCATTATAACATGGATTGTCTAACTGCCATTCCTTAGCACAGCTGCTCACTTTCTGACAGTCTCACACAATGGTGCACTGCCCCCACACACATTTGTTATGTACCCATAAAAGCTTTCCTCCTTTGTTGAAAAATCAGTCGTGGCATAATGCTTGATGGCATCCTTCTCTTCAGCTGCTGCAAATTTCCTCAACACAGTTAGCTGCGATATAAGACAGGTATTTCAGGTTTTTAGCATATCTGCTAGTTTACAGTATACCCTCTTTCAACCTACATGGCAACATTCCACAGCTCTGTTTACGAACAATTGCACTGAAAAAAAAAAAAAGTCTAAACCGTTCATATTTCTCTTAGAAGTCCCAAGTAACGTTTTCGTTTTTGCAAAAGCTTCCTAGGTGCAGTCTGCCAGTACTGTCTCTCGCTGCAGGCCAATCAATCTCCCTTCTTGTGCATCCTGCATGTGCCGTTGATGTCAGATGACCACAGTAGAGGAGTATCAATGGGTTACCGGCTCATGCTTGCACGAAGACCCTGCATCCTCAGGCTTTCTTTGCAAAAGTGCTGGACTTAGCACTTTTACACTTTTCAAGTTGCTTTTCAATGCAGCCTTGACCATGGCAGCCAGGTTGAAGTCTATGCAGCAGTTTTTGTTTTTGAACAGTGCGCATTCATTGCATCTGGTACAATCCAGTGTTATGACCATCAATAAAAAGCCATATGCGCAGAAACGTCTGCTTTCCGGGCATTGTTTCACATTGCATGACTTCATCCATCCACAAAGAAATACGTGAAGGCTTTGCATCACAGACAAACCATTGGACTGAGTGCACCAAGCACGAATACTTGATGAAACAACACCACAACAATGCTAATGGCTGAAGCAAGCTTAGAACAACTAGAAACAGTCATGGCAACATGTCTACTCCAAGCTTAGATTTGAAGAAAAATGTCTGCATGTTGAGTGATAATATATTTGCTGATATGATGAATGAGTTTGGGTTTACTGATGTTTCCTTTTATCTAATCACAATTGGAATTTCATGACTGAGATATTCAAGGGCTATTAAAAGTTAAAGAATTCGAAGTACTGTCAAAGGCCTTGAAAATGAGATTTTCAAGTTTAATGCTTGTCAATGATTTCAATGACCTGCACACACCTTGCTATTTGCAAAACAAGGAAGTGGGTTTGCTAAGAATATCGAGGGCTAATCATGAGCAGTGGTCGAGTGCTTCTAAGCAGGATGGGTTCTCAGCAGAAAACACGAGGAGGAGGAGGAAACACTCTTATTTAACCAATGATAGATTAGTAGTTGGTCGCCATCCTCTCCGGGCAGTGTCCATAGTGCAGGACTCCGTTGGCTGCCTCTATCCTGCGTGCCCGCTTGATCAGCAGTTGTGGGTCTTGTGGGTGTGCTGGACAGAGCAGCATCCCAAGAGGAGAAAGTGGGGTGGAGGATGGGTGGTTGGCGCCCTGGTGGGTCGGGGTATTCCCACAGGGAGCATGAGGTGCAATCTTTGCAGGACAGAATCTGCCACCTGTCCTCAATGTGTTTCCACTCGAATAACCTAGTTGACTGTGCCCTTCACCCATTTTTTTTGCTCATTATCATGCACATGCATGCTCACTGGATTCAGTATAAAAATAAAATCCCAATGCACAAAATGCGAGAAATAATCAGCTGGCTCTCAACAAATACAAGACAGGCAGTTTTCAAGAGCTTCCTGTTCAGACTTGCACACAAAAGTGAACTACACCAGAGTAGAGAGTAATGGGGGTGAAGAGACCTTGTTATAAATTGATTTGGTTGCATTTCTCAAGGCCCAGTTTCTTCAACTCTAGCAGCAATAAGTTTTCAGTAGATGTAAACGTCGTCCCACGCAAAGGATACAATGAAGGTAAATTTGTTAGTTGCTATTATCTTTGTAAACTGCTCTTCCGTCTGTACCTAATTGCTCTTACTTGCCAATGAATTCTTTTTCTATAGATTGGGCCGGCATAGCAAAGTTGATTGAAAGCCTGAAAATGTCTTCATCGGGTGACGAGTCAGTCAATTGTAAAATGTTCAGAATTACTCAACCATATTCTGCAATTATGCTTTCGATGCTTTTTTCACAGTCTCTAGGTTCCTCAGTACTCCCAAGCGATTGGAGGGTTGGCAAGGTTGTTCCGGTCCCTAAATCAGGTAACACTCATTCCCCCCGATAACTATCGCCCTATATCACTCACAAGTATTTCATGTAAACTTTTGGAGCATGTTATATATTCTCATCTTGTCAATTTCCTTGAGTCTAATTGCTTCTTTGCAGCTGAACAACACGGTTTTAGAAAGACGTGCTGATGCGAAACACAACTTATATCATGTTTTACTAATGACCTGTTTACCTATGCTGACATGAGCTTCGATGTAGATTGCGTGTTTTTGGACTTTGCAAAAGCTTTCGATACTGTTTCACATGATCTCCCAATTCTTAAACTTAGCATGCTTAACATTTATCCATATGTTCTAAAGTGGATTAAAAGCTTTCTGTCAAATCGAACTCAATACGTTTCTGCTAACGACTGTTCATCTTCTCACATTTCCGTAACATCGGGCGTACCACAGGGATCGGTACTGGGACCTCTTCCTTATCTACATTAACGACCTTCCTAAATGCATTTCCCATTCATCTATCGGGCTTTTCGCGGATGACTGCGTCGTTTATCGCAAAATAACTGACCACACTGATTCTATTAAGGTTCAAGATCTTGCAAGCATATCTAACTGGTGCGATAAATGGTTCATGTGACTAAATGCTAACAAATGTGAAACAATGCATGTATCGCGTCGCACTAACATCCCTGACAACACGCGCACTTACATTCTTCGCGACACTTCCCTTCAATCTGTAAACTCATACAGATACCTAGGTGTTCATATTTCACGTAATCTATCATGGCATACGCACATCGAACATGTCACTAATAAAGCTAAACGGGTTCTTGGGTACTTACGTCGAAATTTCTTTGCTGTGCCTCTGCCGATAAAACTAACACTCTACAAAACATTAGTGCGGCCAAAGCTAGAATATGCATGCGCAGTATGGGATCCCAGTCAAATCACACTAATAAACACACTTGAAGCCATTCAGAATCGCGCAGCACGTTTCATCCTATTTAACTATTCCCGTCACGCCAGCATTACTTTCATGAAAAGCACCCTTGCCCTGCCGGACCTTTCTTCGCACCGTAAATGTTTTCGACTTTGTCTTTTCCATAGAATGTATCATCACAGCCCTGTATTAAAGGATCATCTTTTTGCTCGGCCATCATACATATCCTCCCGTTCTCGCCACATGTTTAAAGTTGGTGTTCCATTTTTCAGAACAAAAGTGTGTCATAATTCATTTATTCCCAAAATCAGCGCAGACTGGAATGACCTTCCTCCCTCCATCGCTGCCATTTTTGACAGTAACAATTGCAAGACCACTGTATTTTCTGCCGTTCTGTAAAATATTATTATATAATATGCACTGTTTATGTTATGTACCATTACCACTCCTTTTCTGTAATGCATCCTCCGGGCCTGGAAAGTATTCCAAATAAATAAATAAATAAATGTCATGTAATCGAGTGAAAAAAGTAATTGATTTCGGGCTTTCTCTTTGAGCACCAGTGTGCAGTCTGCCTTCGATGATGTATGAGCAAGCAAATACATTTGCATGCACAAGACTTTCCTACAATATGAAACACAGGTATTTAGAGTAAATCAATGCTCAGGATGCCGGCCTCAAGGCAAGAGAAACATAGCTTTCGAACCAGCTCTCACTACATATGAATTGTGTTCACCATATGCAGCAACAATCTTTTTTAAAACCTTAGCAAAGTCTACCCCAAACATTTTTACATACCTCTGCTTCATATTCTGAAATAAATCCTTTTAGATAATCTATGGCAAGGAGCAAATTAAGTGAGCCTTGTTTACTTGCGGACTTTTTAAGCATGAAATGGTTTTAGTTCCCCTTCCCAGCAAACTCGTGCAAACATCATTTCGAAACTGTAGCAAAGCCAACGCTGAATTGCAAGTTGAGACTGAAGCAACTAACACTGGTGCAAACATAGCAGCTTCATCTATTTACACCTTAGATCATTTTCGCCATTACAACAACACCTCGTGCATTTGATCTAAATAGCATACAGCACTTATTAGTGAATAAATGACTGCCGTCATGCAGTCATCCTTCTGCCATTCGTTCGGCACTTGCAAATGCTCGATAGCAGTAGTGCTACAGCCAGAGGCATGCATTGATGCTGAATGAGTCAAGAACTAGGAAGGCCAACCTATGGCGCCAACAGCAGTTTCATGTAGCCACACGCACAGTCAAAACGGCCTGATGCGTCATCAAGGTGGGAAAGGAGTGGACATGTGCTACAGTTCATCGAACAGTAGCAATAAGGACGCCGAGCATTCTGCCCAGCCAGGCTTAGCATGAGAAGGGGAAGTGGCTACGCTTTTCCTGCAATGCATTTCATGCTTATACCTGCTCATGGCGACAAGCTATACAGCATTTTTTCCAACCAAGAATGCATACATTCCACTTCTGATGATGCAAATCCATGCCAACATGACAGTGTTCCGATGATGCTTCGTTATCATGTGAAATTTCATAAACGGCATCATTTTAATTTCAAGCTTTAAGTTACAGACAAAATGATACAAAGCAGAAGCTTGATGTGCCATGTTTATTCTCAGCATATCGCACCATGAATGAATAACTGAAAGTGAATCCGTTGAGATCAGCAGCTGTAAATTTGACTACTTTTGAAGCGAAAACCACTATGCTAGGTTTTCAAGAGGGCAGCGTCAGTGCAGTCATGTGACAGGTGTCACGTGGCAGGTCATGTGACCTACTGACGTCATCACAATCTGCCCACCGTGGCAGGTGGCAACTGCCCCATCGGGCATTTCATCGACACTTTGCAGACAATCTATTCGGCAGTGTGTGTGGCGTTTGTGAATGTAGCCATGCAAAGGAAGCTTTCGCGTCTCGCCAGGGTTAACCAAAGTTTAAACCACAGCTAATTTTTATGGTCTTAACCCCCTAATGGACACGTTTCTTTTCACAAATGGTACCAAAATGGTCTTTTACTGCCCATGCTGCAATCCCTTGGCAAGCCAGACAAATGCTTTGTACGAGCCCTACTCACCTTAAACTGGACACAGAGCGGCAAAAGACAAGCAACGAGCTGGACTCATCAGAAGCAAGAAATGAGAGTCGGCTTACGACGAGCCTGGCTTGTCCAAATCTGCTAGGGCGTTAAAGGTGCACTAAAGAGGAATCTGAACTTGTCTTTTTACCGCGGGAACTGCATCTACATGTTCCGGGCATTCTTAGAAACTTAGAATTATGGTCCTGTGCGGCCGGTTACCCTAATTAAATTGAATTAAATGTCCCGGCTCCCGCCTTTTTGTTTAATTCAGCACGGTAGGTAGGAGTAGTCAACAAATGCGTCAGCCAGTCCCATGGCGGCTTGCTGCTCTGCCATCGGCGGAGTGATACATAAATCAAAGAGTCCACGTGTATTTTTATTTCCGTGGACCTAATTTGCGGCTACATTGTCTGTGACTTAAACTGTCTATCCACAGAAACCTAAAAAACAAAATAAAAGCAAAAGCGAAGCCGCCACTGGACTGGGTGAAAGGCATACATGCGTTGGTTGACTCCGCCTACCTACCGCGTCGAGTAAAAAAAAAGGCGGGAGCCGGGACGTTTAATCCGATTTGATTAGGGCAATCGGCCGTACAGGACAATAATTCGCAGTTTCTAAGAATTCTCGGAACGTGTAGATTGAGTTGCCGCGGTAAAAAAAGTTCAAATTCCTCTTTAGTGCACCTTTGGGGTTAAGGTAAAAGGCCACAAGGTGCATACCATTTTTTGAAGTCAAATTTGAATAGGAGATAAATGGTGCTGACAAAAGTACAGAGCTAGCAGTTTGAACTCAAAAGTGAGCAAAAGATTTTTCAATTACGTGGAGTTCAAATCAAGGAAAGTCTTTTTAATATGCTTGGCACTGATGGAACCAAAGGATTACTTCGAATAAACTGGAAGTTCAACTTAAAGGATTTGATTACGGGGTTTAACATCCCAAAGTGACTATGAGGGACGCCGTAGTAAAGGGACTTCACCCAATCAGTGTTCTTGGCAAAATACATTATATCGGCTGGTATGCTGATGCTTGTCAGGCAGCAAAAGGCACTTTTATTGCTGAGAAAGCTGCATTTAAAAATCTTTGCAACACTCGATGTAAACTCATGACGTCTACACCAAAAAATTTACCAATGATCACATTACTCCCTAATGAGAAATTTGAGTGCAGTTCTTTAGGTGTTTTGATTTTGCAATATACTGAAGCATGAGCAATGAGCTTCTGCTTCAGCAGTGTGAACGAAGGGCCCACTCTGCAATGGCAATGAGCTTCTGCTTTGGCAGCACGAAAAACAGGGTTGTCTCTGCGGCGGCATTTAGCTTCTGCTTTGGCGGTGCTAAGCCTCTGGTCGGACAGGTCATTTAGCAGCAGCGGCAGACGAAGTACTTCCATCGGTTGGGTCACTTTTCAGAAAGAACTGCCGAGACTATTTTGTATTATGATTATATAGGTAGATGATTTATATTAGGAATAGAATGCTTTGAGTGGCGTGGCTGGCATGGACAATCTGTCTCGTGTGGCACATTTCAAAGCCGCCGGAGCAAACAGAGAGGAGCGTCGCGTGACTGCCTCGCTAATCGGGGGATCGTGGGAGGCAGCGTGTGGGCGACACATGGGCGCGTTTCACAACAGCCGCCACAACCAAACCTCCGCTTCTGCAGCCGTGTTTCTAATTATGGAATCGGTGGTCAGAGACAGCGGTGTGTACTCTATGTGCCCGCACAGCACGTATGTGTTTGTGTTCATGTTCGGCACCGGGTTATGCTGATGGTGGCAGCGGGACCCACTGCTCAACCCACGAACGGGCACTTAAGAGCTGCGCTCTAAAAGGACGCTATGATCACCTCTTTGAAGTGAACGGCTGTGTAGCCTAACTTCTCGGATCTGCGCCCAGAAAATTGTGTTGACCCCCCACAGTTTATTGTGAAAAACTGGCCAGTGATGACAACAACTGCATCTCAATTTGTGTCCTTTTCTGGCGTATAAACACTTAGTTTTCAGTGAAAGTATCATCTCTGTCATTATAACATGGTAAATCTACCGGTACAGACTAACTTCAATCTCCTCAGTGTCCCTTTAAGTTTGTTTGAATTAATGAGCTTACTCTATACTAAGCACAGACAGTAAATAACCTGAATTTCCAGCCAGAGGAAATCACAACATTTCTTCCATCATGCAGCAAAATATCACCACTCCCAAGTAAGAAACCCATGACACAATCTTCTGAGTATCACAGAACACACTGTCTACACTGGTGTGCTGAATGAATTGGCATTCTGTTCATCCTGATGAACGCTGAAAGGCAAGCACAAATGCAGGACGTGACCCACAGCACACTGCAAGAAGCACCTCCACACACCAGCTGGCCACTTGCTTTCAAACAGCAGCCAGCCATAATCTCCCAAGTTCCAAGCCGAGATGAGCTACTAAGATCTCCGCATTCATCACAAAAGCTTACAGACTCCAACAAACCTCCTCCTGTTTTAAAAGCAATGCTGTCTCAACATGCGCAAGTCATCATCTCTGCAAAAGAGAGCCAGTGTTCATAAATATCCTCTTCACCTCGCCCTGTCACCGTGTAAAAATGGAACTGCATTTCAAGAGTGCCCAAGGTATAGCTTTAGTCACCATATTTAAGCACCTAGAGCAGAGTGAGGTGACACACTCATTTAACGCCGTTTAGAAAGCACCACAACGTGGACGCCACCACACAATGAAGCTGGCAGTGCAAGTTTGTCCTTCAATACAAGACTAAATCAGGGTACTGCACCATCAGCAGCACCGCCGTCGGGCTCCCCGCGCTCCTGCGGCAAAGGCACAGCCTTTCGGAAAGCCGACGACTCTATTTCCAAAGTCACGGGGCCATCGTTCTGAATGTCCACCTTCATCAACGCTCCGAACTCTCCGTCTTTCACCAAGTCTTCCCGGTACTCTGCCCTGATCTTGTGCAGGAACCTTTCGTAAAACTGCTTTGAGCGGTCTCCTTCCATGGCAAGGTGGAAGTCAGGCTTGTTGCCCTTGAGTGTGCCATACAGCGTGAACTGACTCACACACAACACTTCGAACTGCAGGTCCCTCGTTGACTGCTTCCATCGCTTTCCGCCGTCGTCGTCAAAAAGTTTGAGGTTGAGGACCTTACGAACGATGTAGTCGATGTCGTCTTCGGTGTCATCGCGGTGGATCCCCACCAGGACGCACAGGCCGCGGCCTATGGAGCTAACTAGGCGTCCGTCGACATGTACTGCTGCCGATCGAACCCGCTGGATGACGGCGCGCATCGCAACAGGGTGGCGTTAGACACAGGCGGGTTTCTATTTCAGCTCGTAGCGGTGCTCCTGGAAGGGTAAAAAAAAAAAGGCATACATGCTCCACACTTCAGCGGCAAGTTACGATTGCAAGCCGTGCTGTACGATTCCAAAGTAGTACGTGCGTCATTTTTAGCGCAGATGTAGTGGGGTTGAGTGCGAATACATACAACCGGAATGTGGAGCCTTCTTACCAAAGTTCATTCTACTTCCAAACCAAGGTCACTTTACTCTGTGCGCAAATAACTGCGAGCGCCACGGAAAGAAAAGAATGAACCGCGAGTGCCACCAGTATGATGAGACGAACCAACAAAGCTCAGCGAACTGTCACTTAGGCACCATACTGTCACGATTCAAGCTTTGCCGCTTAGGCGCAAGTAAAACTTTATTAGAAACAAGTATAGCTCTCACACCACCTGTATCTACACTTACGGTGAAGTTTCAAGCACACCAACTTGGAAGCCACGAAAACTGAAAACAAAAAACTGCTACTAGAACGCCGCCATTTTTACCATGGTTGCTATATCCAGCATGCCAATCGTTATCACAGATCCCGCTAAGGATAGCCTCACAATGTCTAGCCTGACAATATTAATACAAAATACACGGTTTTGAGCAACAAAGCCAAATATCACGTAACAAACGTAATTTTTAAATAAAAATTCAGTTTTCAGCACTAAAACGTAAGTCGGTGACGGACCGAAAACATCAGGATAATTTTGCGCCCGTACTCGTCTGCTTCAGGCCTTCAGCAGCATCACGTTTGCTGCTTGCGTTGTGTGTGTTCGCTGACTTCAAGGTTTGCTAACTTCGTTGGCCTTGCTATTCTTTAGCCCACTCTTGCCTCTGCATTTTCTTCGAAGGTGAAGTGACGAAGACTATCTCGCCGATTCTTGCTTGCGTCAAAGCAGCTCTAAGAGAGCAAAGAAAAGAACAGGCGCTTTGAAAAGAATCAAGCGAGTGCCAACCGCGCATGCGCCGGAGCGCTGTCTCATCCTATGCAGGCGGAATGTCGAGAGCAGCCGCAGCAGCGTTGTTGCTTGCCCGTTGAGTGGAGTTGGGGTACTGTCGGACCGTTTAGTGCAGTGCATTTTTTTTTTTCGTGTGGGCGCAGAGTGGCCCTGTGATCGTGGAACTGTTCATCAGGCGGAAGCCGAAATAGTAAGTGCGCATTTGGAGTAGTCTGCGTCGGAAGCAGTTCCACGTGATGATGCACGCAGGAGAACACCTACGTGCTTGCTACCAGTTCATCAACACCAAGGCCAGCTGATTTCCTCAAAGGTTTAGGCTTAATCACCGCGTTACGAGCGTTTTCACGGCCTTCCCGTTACGAAACGAGTTGGCCTTCGCACCGCGGTTTTTAGAAACAGGCGTGCTACCCGGGGGATTTCTCGCCGGCATTTGGCGTGACCTTCGAGGTCCGTCCAAAACTACGGTGCCCGCGACCCTGGCGAGTCGCTTTATGTCTTATCTGCGGGTGTTCCTGTTGTTTGGATGCGTGCCGTCTTTTTATGCCTTGTTCTTTTTCGCACCCGGAGGTCTGGGGCGTGCACTTGGCCTCATAAGATGTGCGGCAATCGCCACCCGCGGACGCCGCGACGTCAGGGGCCAGAATCGCGCGTCCTGTTTCGAGAAACAAGGGTGCGATTACGCATGCAAACTGGCTACGCGTGCCTGTCGCGTCAGTGTGTTTTCGCGTGCATTCGCAGTCGTGGTTTCGTTATCGGAAACGAAGCAGACGATGTTGCAAGACAGCTCGCACTGAACGCTATTTCGCAGTCCGCTAGTGCGCTCTGCAGATACGCGTCAATATGTGCGATATGAACGTGGTGCAACGTACCCTTCCACCTTCCACGCGTGCGTTCGGCTTCTCGCCTGACTTCTTGCTGCCTGTTGTTAAACGAAGGTTTTACTGCGGCTAAATTTATTTGGGATGGTAGTGGTACTAAATTCTTGACACCGCGCCTAGCGGTGATGATACTTCATGCGCATGGCAGACTTGTAGGGATCAAAAGTACCGTAAAATATGCCCGTTTCGCTCGTGTTGTATTACAACCACGTGTAAGTGTATGAGCGGCTTGATCAGATATGTTTTCATTGGACTTCATTTCTTGCCAGCAGCAAGAGAAAAACGAGCTCACATATTGCGGCGCTGTTTGTTCGCTTCGGGTGCTCACTGTTTCGAATCCATATACACTTGGTCGAAACCAAGTGGAGGAAAAACCACGGCAACGCATGCACAGTGCTAGGGCTGAACATGTTTTATCCTGAGATGTATACAGAGCCTTAATTTTATCGCCAGGATTGTGGTGCTTTAGCCACGCTCGAACATATGCTCTGGTCTTGCGAAAGAACTGAAGACTCGGCGATCAAGGACGCGTCCACTTCGCAGCCCGGACCTGGATGAACAATTCTGGGCTGTCCAGCAGGCTCACGACGTGGCCGTGAGCCTTGGCCTTTCGGTCCCGTCGTGGGAGCGGCCCGCTTAGTGGTTGATTATCACTACTTGCAGGACCAAATAAAGTTTTCCATCCATGCATCGGCTGAACAGACGATACAACTGGTGTGTTGCGCTCCATTTGAGGGGAAACAAAAATGCCCATTGCATTTATTTACTTAATAAACAACATGCAAAAACGTTTTGCAGTATATATTTCTTTATTTCATCTTGTAATATATTACGACGTCGCAAACGTTCAATGCTTGTCGGCACCCGAGGACGGCGACGCTAGGTATCACGCTATTGGCTGATGCTCGTGCAAATGAGTGCAGCGCCTCACGTCATAGCTGTAGCCCCGCCCTTCACTGGCCTACACGAGCTTGCACGAAGTATAGGTTAAAAAAATAACCCTACTGTTTAAGAAAGTAAGCTTTAACTGCGATGCAGAGCGTTAGTAGTGATAAATGATTTACGGTCACCACTGTGAATTAAGATATCCCGATATCCTGTGTCTGCAGCTAGGTGATTATAGTGGTTAATTTTTTTACATGTAATTAAAAGAAGGAAAACTGGAGGAATGCAAAATGCCGCATACTTGTTGGGCACCTGAATAGTGGCCGACACAGAAAGTAAGAGAGATTTAGGTGGAGGAATAGACATGAGAGAAGATGGTGTGTAGTGAAAGCTATATTCTGTCTAAAGAAAAGCACACAAAATCACTTGTTAGCCTTGTTTCAAAGTTTCAGCGGGAATGATGATGATGATGGGTTTTTAATGGCGCAAGGGTAGCTGTGGTCATAAAGTGCCATGGCACAAGGTATTCTTCGGCTACACAAGGTGGAGTAAAAAAGAAAAAACTATTTTCCAAGTGTTTCACTCCAGAGACGCTACCCGGCAGCAGGGAGATTGAACCACGTACACCTCTTGCATTTGAGGCTCGGACGACTAGGCTACCGCTGCGTGGCAATGTGAACGTGTGGGCTGATTAGTGATTCATGGTATTCCGAATTGGGCAGCACTGTTTTGGGCATGACACATATACTTCACAGGACAATGTTGGTACTTACAAGCTATGTTACTAAGTGGGTATTTTCTTCCTTATTGGGATGAAAAGGCCTTTCTCACCGTCTCTCATGGTTTATACTATGCTTTTCTTTCTTCTTACTCGTTACACACATACTTTTAGGAATTCCATTTGTTTGTGGATGGCATGCTTGCACATTCAAAAGAGCAACATCATGCTATTAAAGCATCAGGTGCCAACAGAGCAGTGTCACTGTGAAAATGTCAAGCACTTTTTGCTTAGTATGTATGATGGTATACAACTGGAATGCCAGATGATAAGAAGATTTCTGTCTGCATGCTTATTCGGCTTTAGCGGCCGTGCTGAATCTTCGAAAGTGGACAGAAAATTAAATTGCCTAGTCTTCAAGTGATTGAAGTGAAATCTTTGGAATGATGTGTATGTAACACATTAGTAAGCACGGATCACCACATAGAATTTACCTGTGCCCCACAAAATAGTTTGTAACAGAAGTTTGTAATAGAACATACGAGGAGTTTAGTTTTTTTAGAAATGAGACGAATCCTCCTTGGCAGAAACTGAGAACGTGAAAGTTGCTACAGCTATTACATGATGTGCTTAAAGATACAGTTAGTTGCCTCATTTAAATTTGACAGTTCATGCAAAGGAAAGATATCTGGATCAACTAACCATTACATCCTAATTTCACTTAGTTTTGGTTTCTGGCACTGAAGCGTATGTGAAATCTACCTCCATACATAAGTTATGCGGCTAAAGCGACACAAAGCAGGATGTCAGTTGTCATCGTTAAGCACCTAATTAATCCTGCATGTAAAGCCCTCACCCAAGGGCCCTTGAGGTATCTATAATAAAAAATAAAAACTTTTTAGCCACCGCCCCTAGCGTGAATGTTTATATTGGAAGCGTAGAGGCGATCACATTTCTAGACTGCCCCATTTGGTGGATTTCTTCTGGAACGCGCATGTTCCGAGATATTTGCCCCGAAGTTTCCACTGATTTTGCATAATTACGCATGCAAAGCAGTGGCAGTCGACATGAAATTCCTCCCTAGTGCAACAGAACTGTTGCATCGGGCGTTTTTTCCATTTCTGCATTTCTATAGCTGAAAGTGACAGGGAAAAACGGTTACCAGCTTCACTGGTCGCTCTGCATTTTTGGCAGATGAAATGCTGCATCATGCCTGGAGGAGTTTCATGCTGATTATCACCACCTTGCATGCACAATTACGTGGATTAAGGTGAAAATTTGGCTCTGAATATCTTGGAACACATGTGGGCTAGGAGAATTCTACCAAATGAAATTGTGTAGGCATTTGACTGCCTCTTAGTTTCTACTGTAAACATGCCTGTTTACTGCAGCCACTAGAAGTTCACTAATTGATTTTAGTTTATTGTGTAGCAGTGACAGTTGTTATCTAACTTTGTGTATCCCTGTCCACGTGCTGCAGTGGATTTGGTATCTCTCGGCACCTATTTTTAAGAAATCAATAAGGCTTGATCTTGTTCACCCTGCACGTTTGGTTTATGTGGCCTAACAGTAATTGTAACTAGAAAGCTTCATATCACATAAAGCATACCAAAACTGCAATTTAATCACTCATTGTTCAAATGCTGTCATTCTCGCTCCATGGGCAGTGTAGTGCAAGGGCTGGAGCAAGTTTGTTTAAGGAAGCAGCAATTACATAGCAGTTTCTGTATGCATCACTTGGTCTGCAAATGGCTTGCAACTACTACTATTTGGTTGCAAAGGCCAAAAGCACATGGGAGAAGAAATTCAATTTATTAATTACCTAAGAGGCCCAAGCTGATTATACGTGGTGGTCCATGTTTATTAATGGCTTGCACACATTCCAAAGAACAAAAATGCTGCGAAAAATTTGGTGTACATCTCCATACTGATATGCACAAACACAGAGGGCAACTTTTTCATTGCCTCTGTTGCCTTTATCATTGTTGCCACGTGGGTTCCATTCTAATTAATTAGCTTGCTAATCTTGCTTAACATAGTTGCCTGTTGGCATATGCAAGTTGTGGTTTTTCAGTGCACTTTTTGGATGATCGTTCTGTGGCCTTACCTGCATCTGGGGCAAGCAGTCTTCACAATATTTGTAATCACGACTATAGCTGTGGTTCTTGCATGCCAATTACCACTGAAATGCAAAGTGGACTGGACTGTCTGCATGAACTGGAAGTTTATAGACAAATGGAGTCGCACTGTTCTCAACTAAAAAGATGACTGGTTAAAAAAATTGTGGCATTCTCACTGATTCAAAAAGCCATATGTTGTTAAGGGAGTCGACTACTCAATTTTAAGGCTTAGTTTTTTTGGCGCATCCGAAGACTTCCTGTCGAAGGCGCATGATTCTGTGGTGGTTTTTTCATCAGTACTATGAAGGATTCTTAGACGGGAATTTTTCTGTCGGTGCATGCACGCATTTTTTTTGTATCCTGAGGTTGGAAACCTTGATCAGAAAGTGCGATAGTGACTTCATGCCGGCATTAACGATGAACTAAAAATTAATTTAGTCCTACGTGCCAGACCGCAATTAGTTTTAGTATAGTGTAGCATTCATTTGAGTTTCCACACCCAAAGCCGTTACAGCAATTGACGTCCGCCTCGTTGATAACAATGTTAGTAGTCTGTGATTGCCACTTCAACCAAGAAATATAAAACGCTGTGGTGCCATCTGTCAACAAGCTTAAAGCACTTCGTCAGTGATTCGATAGGAAAATTGTTTTTTATCGAAGGGCACTCTGGAGAGAGCGTACACTATAATAAAATATGACAAACATTTCTGAAAGAAAAATTTGGCATAGACGCTTACATGTAAGAATGTGAAATCATTAAAGTGCTGAGTCATGGTACGTTGCAGAATAACTGTGACTATAAGGCATGACTGTGCATATTTTTTTGTATAGACTCTATTCACCTTACATTGCGTTACTTGTAAAGTGGTGAGTTATGCTACATTACAGAATGACTGTGAGTCATTACTTTTATATGTTACATTTCGCCATTCATGACACACGTGTTTCTTACATGTGTGTTGTAACCTCGAACACCGGCGTTCTGAGATCATCCAAATTTCGTGCCATTGACGGTGACGGTTGTTGGCTTTTGTGCTGATGGGACACATAATGCTTCCACATTAAAAACGTGATGCGCTTAACTCTGTATATCCGATCTCATGTACTATATTACAGAGGTGTGGTCACATGGGGAGACACTCTGATAATGGCAAGATTTCATTTCAAGGTTGTTTATAGATTTTGAATACCAAATTAAAATTATAAATCCTCCTTTCTTCAGTGTTACAGTGCTTAATTCTGACACTATGATTCATGATCTTTTTGTTTCCACCATGATCTCCTTACACGTTTTGGTCAGTTGTCATTAAGCATACAGCGGGGCTGTGGTAAACGGATTAAAAAGTGCTCAGGACCAAAATAGAGGTGCACGTTAGCATCCCGGAAAGTGCAGCAGCATCTGTAATAATGTGGAGCATGCTTCAGCTATGAACCTCCTCTCACGACTTATCTAACAACTATTATGTGGCACGTAATACATTTGCAGCCAAATATCACTGGTGCCTTCATGCACAAATGGAACACTTTCCTATCTCCTGCACATAATCTGCGAGCATGGTTAGTACAGCAAAGTGTACTCTGCATTATTCTGGTTGTGACTGAGCATTTAAAACATTTGTGAAGTTAATGCACTGAATGTGTTGTGACCCCCTAATAGAGATCAGTCTTTTAACAGATGCAGCTAAAACTGTAAACGCAGTGCTTTGCATTTTTTACAATTTCTCACTGAATTTTTGTACAAGTACCAAATGTTTGTAAAAAATATTTGATTCATACCTTATTTGGTTCTCTCATTATACAATTAATATTTGAATCAGTATCAATGCTACAGTATTCATATTCGATTCGGTTTGGAAAAAGTACTGTTCACACACCCCTAGCGTGAAGGCTGACACTTTTTTTGTTTGTTTGAGCACCAGTCACTTATTAAAGCCTTATCCTGCACCATGTAGTAGTTATGCATCACAGAAAAAGGTCAGTTACTGATTTTTACCACATGTGACACACGGTGTAAGATGATGCAGGCTAGCAAATCCCTTCGTCATGCAAAAGTGCTCCCTTCAAACAGTGCATGTTGGTGGAAATCTCTGCACTTTCGTATGCGAGGTTGGAGAGGATAAAATGAGGTAAGCTGGCAAAGTTACTGGACTTCAGCTTGGCAGGGTTAATTCAGCTGTTTCAGACAGTTAATTGAACCAGCCGCTTGTTGTGCTCCATGTAATGGCTGCAAATGCCTCGTAAGTCACGGACCCCATTTTTCTTCTTTATCACATTAAGGGACATTTTTTACTACCTGCCAGGAAAGGTCAGCATATATAGTGACATGGAAATGCTATAATTCCATGAAGCAGGCTGAACCCAGGGGCAGATTTATGGGCCACTCCTGAGGGCGCCGCTTGGGCAGGGCCCTTTTGGACCATGTGTTTCAGACTTTTTTTCGTCTAAAAGCGGGGTTCAGCATGATTCCTCATCTTAGGTGGGCGACCCCCTCCTTAAAATCCTCCCCTCGACGAACCCCAACTTTGGTAGGAAATGCTGTTAGGGGGTTTGTTCGAGGTGAATATCCTCTGGTAAAGATGCATGTCCACAATCACAGCTTCGCTTGATTATGTAGACCGAATGAGTTCAACAAACTACTAGCCCATGTCTTCAATGTCTCCTGGGGAAAACGCTCTCCCCGTAATTTTCGGCATTGTGCAGTTTGGCTTCCATGAAGGTTCGTTTTTCGCTCGACCTTTCTGCTTCCCTTGTCGTTCGCGCGGTCACAATATGCATGCAAGAACTGAAGGGATCCGCTGTGCGGGAGGGACCGCGAGTTTCCTACAAATCCGCCACTGCTCGCAACTTTCCGCCCTCCGCGCGCGGGTACTCTGCTCCGTGGGACACGTCCTCCCCTTTCACGGCAGCTGGCTCACCTCCTCAGCGATCCTGGTTCTTTTCCACCATCGGGAAGACCGCTTGGCCCGTGACGCAGAAACTGCGTGGCTCCATGGCGGAGGCTTCTTCTCGTAGACGGCTCCCGTTTGCATCCATCTGTGCGAGAAAAGGGCAACGCCCGGACACTGCCAACCGTCCGGCAGCTGCGATTTATCAGTGCGCGTTCCACTGACTGTGATCGTAGGGAAGACCAGCGGCCGGTGGCCTGGCGTAGCTGAAAGCATTGCAACGCCACCTTAAGTCTCAGCCAGTCTTTACCTTACCTGTGCACACATGTCTGTGGCGCTTTCCGAAATGCGTGGCTAAATCGCAGGTGTAAAGTGCGAGGGCGCACATCCTCTACTCCTGAGTCTCGGTCGGGCGTTGACCTTCCTCAGGAGGCAGCCGTGCCATTATTGTTTCCTGTGCCTCGTCTCAGAACTTTGTAGCGCGAGGCTTCTTCCACGAGTGGTGTCCAGTTCTCACGCGCCCTCGAGCCAACCATGCACGTGCCTGGAAGCCGTATGTGGCTCGGCTCGCGCCCGTAGCTTTCCCTGCGCTGTAAGTGTGTGTGTGTGTGTGAAAAACTTTATTTCAGGGAGGAAGCTTGAGGTAGCCGGAGCAACCTCTCGCAATCTCTAGGTGGGCTGCTCATTACAGGAGCCCATTGGCGACCGCCGCGACTCGGGCTCGGTGGACCAGGGCCTTCTGGCTTGCTAAGTCCGAGCAGCCGAGCAGGGCTGCCTCCCAGTCCTCCCGGGTGGGGTTGGGTTCGGGGGCGAGGTTGGGGGTTGACTGGCATGCCCACACCACGTGAAAGTTGTCCGAAGACTTCTCCGCACAGTGTGGGCATTCTCCTGTACAGGCAGGATCAAAGTGTTTTAAAACTGCCGGGCACAGCAGCGTTTTGGTGTAAAGGCGGAGGAGTGTGCGTTCCTCCACCTTTGTGAGGCCCTTACAAGGCTTGTGATAAATTGCATGGCCGAATTGGAATAATTCAGTAATTTCTCGAAAAGTGAGGGCCGGATTGGGTTCGGGATCCGTATCCAAAGGGTCTGAAGGCGTTGCCCGGAGAGTGAGCGCGCGGGCGGCGGCGTCTGCCGTTTCATTGCCTTCGAGGCCCATATGAGCTGGAGCCCTTACAATCGTTCGAGACGCGGGGGCCCCGAGGTAGTTACTGTTTTGAAGGATGCGATGCGCAAAGAGAGGAATGTACCCCTGTTTAATATTTCTGCAGGCCCCTCTCGAGTCGGTGACGATCACTCGCGACTCCTGGTCTGCGGCGGCTAACGCGATGGCAACTTCTTCCGCATGTGTTATGTCTTGAGCTCGGAACGTTAGGCCATTCACCACGATTTTTTGGTGGACGACTGCGGCCGTGTACCACCCCCCATGGTGAGGGCCTGAGGCGTCCACGTAGAAGATGCCATGTTTGTTCCCATAGTGACGGGCCAGTGCCTCCGCCCGCGCAAGGCGCCTGCCACTGTGGTCGTCACGTGTCATGTTGGCCGGAAGAGGGCGTACGTGCAGGGCGTATCTCCAGATTTCAGGAATGCGTACGCGCTCTTCCGTAAGTGTTGGGTGGTGGATGTGTAGTCGGGCTAATAGGCGGCGACCCGACGGCGTTTTTGAAAGCCTTGTGTATTGATTTGTCAAGTGCGCCTCCCGGATCTCCGCGAATGTGTTAACCATCCCCAGGCCCATGAGACGCTGGTTGGATGTGGTGATCGGGAGATCGAGGGCACGCTTGTACATCTTTCTGAGAATCACTTCGAGGGCGTTCTCATCAAACTTGCGCAGGTGGAGGTAAGGAGTCGAGTAGAGGACTCGACTGGTCACGAATGCATGCGCCAGCCGCAAAGCGTCTCTGCACCGTAACCCCTCGCGTTTGTAGGAAACCCGGCGGACCATCCGGCCCACCTGGTCCCCCACCTTGCGCAGTTTTGCTAGTGTGGTATCAGCCCGTCGATGTTTGTGGATAAGGAGACCAAGTACTCTACTCTCATCGTGTTCGGGTATCGGGCCGCTGGCCAGAGATAGTTCCATTTTGGTGGCGCACTGAAGCGACGGGCGAATGTGCACAAATTCGGATTTGGACGGTGAGCACTGAAGGCCGCAGCGGCGGGCGTAAGCGTCCACGATCTCCGCCGCTTGCTGCAGGTTGACCTCAATGTCTCCAACCGATCCGTGTTTGGCCCAGATGGTTATGTCGTCGGCGTACACCGCGTGCTGGATGCCTTCGACCTTCGCCAGCTGAGCCGGGAGTTTCATCATGGCCAGATTGAAAAGTAATGGCGAGAGGACCGCACCCTGTGGGGTTCCTCTCGTTCCCAGTTATATGGGCCGTGTTCTTCGTCTTGTATTCGGATGAAACTTCGTCGATCCGAGAGAAATTGCTTGATGTACTGAAACGTGTTATGTCCACAGTTCGTTTGGGAGAGATGTTACAGGATGATTTCGTGTGTGACATTGTCGAAAGCCCCCTTCAAGTCAAGGGCGAGTACTGCCTTATCGTTGAAGGGATATTCGACAGGGTTGAGAATTTCTCGGTCGAGTTGAAGCAGAACATCTTGAGCGGACCTCTGCGGGCGGAAACCGAACATGGTGTCTGCGAATGTATGTTCATTTTCCAGAAACCCAGACAGCCTATCCCGCACCATGGTCTCCATCAGCTTTCCCGCGCAAGACGTGAAGGAGATGGGGCGGAGGTTGTCTGTGTTTATGGCTTTGCCGGCTTTCTTGCCGGCTTTCGGAATGAAAGTTACCAGGGCGGTCTTCCATTCAATTGGTAAAGGTGCCTCACCAAGCCAGATCGAGTTGATGAAAGCGAGGAGGGTTTCGTAGGCGGGATCGGGAAGATTAGCAAGCATTTTCACAGTTATCTTGTCCCTGCCTCGTTTCATTTTAGCTAGGGCCGCCTTGAGGTCATGCAACTGGAACGGTTGATCCAGATTCGCGTTCTCTGAACCTGCATACGAGAACGCGGGTCCTCCGGGGTCCTGCTTAGTGCAAAGATACTGGTCGCGCAGTTTGCATGATAATTTTGATGTATTTCCATCGAAGCTATGAATAGCTCGTTGGAGATGTTTTTGTGTCTCGGCGCGGGTTTGAGTCGGGTCAATTAGGGCGCGGAAAAGGCGCCACGTGCTCCGGCTCGACATTTTTCTGGCCGCCGTGTTGCAGCGGTCTACCCAGTTCGAGTCGGCGAGTTGGGCCGCGTACTCTGCCGCTCGCTGGGTGAGCTCGGCGATACGAATTTTGAGCTTTCTGTTACGTTTTTGGCGGCGCCATTTGCGGACGAGGCTGTACCGCGCCTCCCAGAGGTGCAGAAGGTGGTTGTCCACCTCCGGAGTGGCCTCCGAGAGCTGAATTTGTGTTTCCACCGAACGAAGGTGTGTAACCAATCCTTGTGCCCACGCGTGGTAGCCTTGTTCGTGGATAGACGCCGAATTGATGTAGTTTTGCCGGAACTTATTCCAGTCTGGAAGCCGAGCTTGTGCGTGGGGTCTTGCCAATGGTGTATTCCTTACGGTGGTATTGATAAGGCAGTGGTCACTACCGAGGTTTTCCTCGGTGTTGATTCATTCTGCGTGTACAATGTTTTTGGTAAAGGTGAGATCCGGACATGTATCCCGGGTCACGGAATTACGCAGCCGCGTTGGATATGCAGGGTCAGTGTGAAGAGTCAGGCCCAGCGTGGACGCGAGTTCCGCTAGCTTGCGTCCCCGCTTCTCTTCACGCACGTATCCCCATAGTGTACTGTGGGCGTTGAAATCGCCCACAATCACCAGGGGGTCCCTGCCCGCAGCCTTTAGAGCGCGGCTAAAGAGTGCTGCGAACGTTACATTTTTGAGTTTGGGGGAACAGTATATGTTGAGTACGTGGAGTGGTGCATCTTGTTTCTTGAGCGGAAGAAGTGTCACCATCGCATAGGAATATTCTGTGTAAAGTTTCAAGTCAACTAGGTTAGCCGTATAATTTTTATGCACGCAGACGCAGGAAGAGGGGTCCTGCTGAAAGGGGATGTAATTTGTGAGGGTGACGCCACTCCCTGGCTCCTGGAGGGCAACCACCGCGGGAAGAGAATCGAAAGTTGAAAGGTAAAGTCGGAGATCCGCCCTCTTTGCGCGAGAACGGAAGCCCCGACAGTTCCACTGGACAATTTGGACGGGGGTGGCCGAATTGGTTCTTGGGGAGCGCCTGATCTTAGGGCTGCTCGCCATGGTCATTTAGATTGAGGAGGGGTTGTACTGACACTGCTCCGGAGCCAACACTCGCAGGAAGGGGGGTATCCTCCATAGCACAGAGTGAGCAGTTGTCGTCGTCGGCTACCTCGGGGGTGCGTCTAGAAGTTTTGTGAGGGCGGCCGGGTAAGGGATCGCCGGGCCTGCGGGAGGAGCGCAAGGAATTCGCAATTTGTTGGGCAATCATCGCGGGGATTGTCTCTTGCAATTTGGAGATGGCGTTTACCATCATTGAAATTTGATTTTCTATAGCGGCGAATCGGGCCTCTGTGGCTCCGAGGCGGGCCTCGAATGTGGCCTCCAAACTTGTTACCGCCTTCGGTACCACGAGCTCACTCTCCATTACCTCAGCCGCGGGAGGCGAGGGGGGAAGAAGACTGGTTGATTTTAGATTCCAATTTGTTAATTTTCTTAAGCAGCATCTCATTTTGGGCCCTGAGTGCTGCTATTTGATCTTGCTTGGCGCTATGCGCCCTTGGAAAGGGAGTGGAAAGGGGGGAGAGAGAAGCAGCCCCACCCGAACCGCTCACCTGGTGGCCATTTTTGACTGCGTTGACCCAGGCCCTGGTATCACCGCGCGTTTCTGTCGACTGTTTCACCAGTCCGCCGTGTGGTGGCGACACCTTGGATGGCTGTTTTGCAGCACCTCCGGTAGGTGGGTTCTCGGTGTTGGAGATTTCCTGGCCATGCTGATCGCCGGGAGGCCCAAGATAGCGGCTTTTCTTCTTGGACGCCGTTTTTTTCTTTTTCGTCTTGGGTGCGCGGAATTTTGTTGCACAGTCACGAGAGTTGGTGGCATGGGAGCCGCCGCACAGAGAACACAGTTGTGAGGAGCCCGCACCCCCTCCACTAGCGGAGCTTGGAATCCGCAGAGTCCACAGGTGTTCGATCGCAGGTTTGAACACGCATCAGCGCGATGCCCGACGACCCCACACTGGCCGCACGCCGGGATAGTTTTGTAGTAGTTTCTCACAGAGACGACCATGTTGTCATAATGTACGTAACGGGGCTTCTCCTTACCCGCGAAAGTGATGCGTGCTTTGTTGGATGTCCCGAACTTCCGGATTTCCAGGATGGTGCCGGCGCGCCAGCACACTCGGTCTTTAAGAGTTTCCGTGGTGTCCGAGTTACGGACCACGATCACGCCGTGGCACATGTTGCCGCCGTCTTGTCTTAGGTAACCCCGAAGCGGGATCGACCCATTGTCGGAATTTACTGCGAAGTCCCCGATAAGCTGGTCGGCCGGCTCGATGTCCGGGGTATGCACAATGATGAGGTTTTGCTCTCGTGAGGGTAGAACGGAGATGGCGCGGGCCCGTTTCAACCCGAGGTACGCTGAAATGGCAGTGCCGTAGCCGGTTTCTGTGAACGCCTCGTGAAGAGAAACGCTTTCTCTGGGCTTTATAACTATGACGTAGTCTTCAGGTGTTGGTTTGGGCATTGGACGCGGCTTCCACTTCGAGAACGCCTTGTCCTTGCTTCCCGTGGCGCGCGTCGCGGGAGCGTTCACGTTTCCGACCGACGAACCGGCGGCCGGGGCGGCGCCGAACGCCGCCATCTGGGCTTTGTCTTGGGAGCGGCGTGCAGCCGCTTGAAGCAAAGCTTGACTCCGAATTTTGGGAGTAACCGTCGAATTTGAATCTCCGGTGGTGGGCACCGAGGTCCACAACATCGCCTCAGGGTCGTAGCCGCGCACTTCTTGCGCGGAAGTCGCCATCTTGTCCTCGGAGGGCCAATTCCACCAGGTCAGGCGTTGGCGACGCCGTTAGGCTTAACGACGGCGCCGATGTGGTCGGTCGAAAAACGGCCGTAAATTTAGAGAAAGTCGGCCTACCTGGACGAATTCGGAGTCCAGGCGTTCCGCTTTGTTTTCCGGCTCGTTTGACGCCAGTTTTGCCGGGGTAGAATGATTTGGGACGTGGCCCCAGCCGAAAATGGAGCCGAAGAGACACACGTCTGCTCACGTCGCGCGCTCGCCTTCCCTGCGCCTTCCACATTAAGTGGAATAACGGAGCTTAATATTTGCTCGCTCTCTCTCATAACTTCCGCTCTGTTAAAGTTCTCCTCGAGTGGACCCGCTATACATACATATATATGTATATGCGTAGTCGACAGCGACGGCGCGTCTCGGAACCGCAGTATACGAAACTTGAAACTCGTGGCAACCTCCGCGTTGCAAGCAAGCCAAAGCCTATTTTCATCTGAGCTCTGACGCTTTGCCTCGTTTGCCCAGCAGTTGCCTACTCTGATCTGCTGCCAGCCGTGGCGAATGGTTGCAATACCAGCCTTCAGCAGTGCGACGAAACGTTTGCGCGGCCGAGATTGCTAGCGTACGCTGTCTGCATCGGTGCTGAGGTCGCGTGTGACCGCTGTGACTGCCACGGCCCCTGCCTGGTCCTCCTTCTTCCGGTGCCGCTTTCATTTGGCCCCTTTTCTATCTTTCTTTTTTTTTCTGTCGGCTACGCGTATGCCGCAGAGAGCGCGCTACAGGTGTATCGTAGACTGTAGCGGTGGGCGTCAGGTTTAACTATAGTGTCGCTGCCGGCCGCGCCCGTTTCATGTCTCGATCACGACTCCGCTCGGACTGACTACAGGCTATAGGAAAGCGTCTGCGCAGCTAGGCGTGCCTGTTAGTGCGGAAACCGAAAACAGCTGCCGTCGTGCGCAGGGCTTTCAACGAGACATCAGACAGCGTGGGCTTGAAAGTTCGTTGAAGCGAGCACAGGGAACTGCTAGTATTTGTTGTAAAGCGAAAGATCTACTTCACGACCAAAGCTGCAAAAGCCTGGTCATCGCTAAAGCCTTGACCCTGAGTAAATAACTAAATATTTCCCCCACTGAGATTCGAACCCGAGGCAACGGGAACAGATCAGCTTCGCTGGTCATTGCACGAGAGCACTATTAATATCGCCGCAGCCGATCACGCCTCGTGTTCAACTACAACACACTCTCGTGCTCTGCATTGCACATAGTCGTCTTCGTCAACTTCCATCTTCCGCTCGAACAGATAAGATCAGCTTAAACCCGAGTCTAATATCCTCACCAGACGTGCCGACGACCCAGCAAAGCAAAACCATGAGCCAGCCAGTCTGAACACATGTTTTCGCAAGTCTGCTAGGTTTAACTACGCCAAACCATACCATTTTTTTATTGTCGACTTCGCGAACAGCGGGCTGCGGCGCGTCCTTCAGGTAGGTTTCGTGGGACAACAGTTTGTTTATTTATTTATTTATTTAAAATACCCTCAGGGCCATACGGCATTATAGAGGGGAGGGGTTATGCAAAGTAACAAAACATAATATGAGCACAATATTACAGAAGGTTGCTAGTTATACAATGTTAGCTAATGCATCTTGAACTAAACGGTGATCATTAATTAGTGCCAGTGGTGCGGGAAGGTGATTCCACTCGTCGGATGTCCGAGGCAAAAAACGAGTGAAAGTAGTTTTTCGTTGTGCAGAATGGTATTCCAACCTTGTGGGCCCTGGCCGCTCCTTCCAGAGCGGGAACGGGGCGTGCAACCGGCATACTGCAGCGGCTTGGCCGACGGCGTGAAAGGCGATCGCATCTACACACCGAAAGCGGCGTGTAGATGCGCGGACGAAATCGGAGCGGGGCGCATCGCATTTCGATTCTCTCTGAGCACGTCATTGAGCAGCTTGTATAGAACAAAGTGCAGGCTGATGTCAGCTGATGTGTTAAGCTACACGCATGTCGCGGAGAAACTGGCTTCACGAATGCTGCAGGTGACTGGCACCAGGTCACTGACGCGAGCTGGCTGTTTTACGGACGGTGATTTGCATATGTTCCGCTTGTCTGTACGTGGTGCACGAACAGTTTTGTTGTAAACTGAGTTAAATACGTTTTATACCCGAAAATGAGCCTTTTATAGAACGTATAGTTCGCATAGCATGCGAACTACGCGTATGCTATGCGTAGTACGCATAGCAGAAAACACTGCACGAAGATCAGTGAATATCTGATGTTTATTAGAGGGGTGTTTTCAGTTAATTGATGACTTTAAGCCTCTTTTATTATAAGGGAGTAATTACTCGTTAGCTTCCACCCAAGCGCAGCCATACGGCTAGAGAGGAAAGCGAAACAGCTTCCACAGAAACTGCACAGTTAAGAAAACTTCGTCCTAGTCCGGGGTTCGAACCCGGGACCACCGTCTCGCTGCCTTCTGTGGAGTTCCTATTTTGAGTTCTTTATAAATTCGCTCTCGCCCTACGTTATGCTAACCGTCCCACGGTTAGTTCAGTTGGTAGAGCGGCTGTCCAGTGAGGCGGTTGTCCCGAATTGGAATTTCGGGCCAGGACGGATTCTTCTACAACGACCAAGTTTCTGTGAAAGCTGTAGGGCTCTCCTTTTCAGCCGTATGGTGGCGCTTGGGTGGACGCTAATGAGTAATTCTTCTCGTATCACAAATCTGTACTCCACATTGGGGTTATCTTTTAACGTATGTTACATCTGATGCTATATACTCCATTTGAGGTCAAATTCGAAGAATAGGTTTCTGGAGCGAGAGGCCAAAACACGAGCTTATTGGCGTCATTTTGTCAAGTGCTACCCATGCTGACGATATCCTGTTCTGAGGATCTTGTGTGTTTAAAACGGTTGCTGTGGTGTGCGTATGCTTTCGGAAGGGCAGCTAGATGTTGGACGGACGCTGCAGTGTTGCGCAGGAGACGATATGCGTGGCGGAATGCTAAATGAGAAGGAAGAAATATCTTGTTTTATGGAGGTTTTTTTTAGTGCAATCTGCTATTTCTATGTTTAAAAAACAATGAGCAAGAAACATTTCGTTTGTCACGCAAAAAAAAAAAAACGCTCTATATTATACCAGTTTTTCTTTTTTTTTTTTTTGCTGAGAACCCCGACTTGTGCCCGAAGTTCAGCTCAAAAAATGTCGCTCGATTTTTAGCCCCGAATTGGGGAAAAGGTAGAAGCCGGCCCCACCTATGCGGCACAAAGCGGCATGCATATACGTCCATGGGCCGTAGTCGCATGGCACACTGTGGTCTGACGGTGAGTCGTTGCAGTTTTCAGTCGCGCATACGTAAGCAGGAGACATGGTAGCAACCACTATCGCCATCCGAACGACTTCCACCCGTAAAGCAATGGATCCAATCACTGGAACCGAAGTGCTAGCAACTCGCATTTGGCTTTTGGCCTCGCTACGCAAATTGACCGTCATTTTTTTTTATTTCATTTCTTAGGCTTTTACTGAATCATATCATTGCAGATTTGTATCCAAAAGTTACACGCGGCATAGGTGACGCCCTATGAAGAATTTTTATTAAAAGTGAGGCATAGAATCTATAAAAATTTTCATGGTACGTGAAACAAATCGGGAAGGAATGAAAAGTGCGTCTGCAGTAGCGGTGGTTGTTCGATTAGTTTTTAGTTGTAACACAGTGCTCCCTAATGTGCATTTTTCAACAAATTAAAAGAATGACAAGCCTATGTGAAGTTTTGACGAATATTCTTAACCGTCGGGGGCGTTTCGTTTTGATATTGAGCCATGTATTGTGATTGGGAAAAACACGAGCAGTAGTAATTGTGCCCATGGAAGCTTACTATTTACCCACTGGTAAAGAAAGGTATAGAGTTAATGTTATGGCTGTACTCTTAAGGAAGCGTAAATGAGGACTGCATGTTCCTTGCATTAGTTGTGAACAGTCCAATTCTTGCTTTTCGCGTGCTGTATGTGCGTACAGGAAAGTCAGGGGGGGGAGATTTCTTTTTGTCATCACCAGATATTAGAGTGACTAGAGGGCGCTGTGAGGAAGGCAGCGGGCATCTTGATTAGATTTCATTGTACGCATGGAATCGCGTATGGAATCGCGCTTGTTATAGGCCAGTGTAATAAGATATGAGCATCTGAATTCAATTCTGCGGTGGCAGTTGCTGGCCTTGCTCTTCGTGGACGACTACGGTGGTGATGACGACGGCGATTGCACTGTCCTTCTCGGCCTTGCTCCATAGTTAGCGAATGCCAAAAAGTGTTCGGAGCTATTATGATGTGTTTGCGAAATAAAAACGAAAAACAGGAAAGAGGATACAAAAAAAGATCAGGGGTTTTTTACGTGCTGTGGAGGCGAAAGTTTCTTTAGTGTGTCATCGTGAGTGTTCGACCTCGACGCAGGTTGCGCACTGAAAAATGAAATAAAGACGCGCCTGCGAACACTGATTCCACAAACGCGGAATCCACGAGCGTCCGAGTGAAGCACTCGGACAGTCGGTTGGAATACCTGTCTCGAGCTAGCCTCCAACATGACTAAAAGACGTGTGCTGTGTGCAAAGAGAAATCGTGTGACACCACTCGCAGCGGTGTACGACGAACGGTTGTACGTGTCACAGTTTTGATGCGAATATTGTTTTTTGAGGAAAGTAAATGGCGCGGTAGCTGTCTGACAGCTCGGTGGACACTTCAGCCGCACCTTAGGGGAAGAAGTAGAGTCCGGGAGGTCATGTGTCGTCGGTTCGAATCCCTGTCGCAAGCTGGCCTCCAACTTGACAGCTCATGCATGCAAGCTATATCATATGCAACGATAAATCGTATCACACCACCCGGTAGGCTGTACACAAACGGTTGCTCACAATTTTGGTACGAACGTAGTCGGGATAAGTGTCGCCACATTGAGGTCAGTCAGTGGCACAGGTATATATATACGAACGAACATGTATACGACTGTCTGAGATGGCGGTGCTCGGCCTGCTGTGTGCGTCCTGGGGCCGCTTGATGACGTCACCCTATTTATCTTTCCATCGCCGGGATTTTCTGTACCGTGTGCGAGTACACACAGGCACACCTCCGTCTTTTCTCTTAATGGGGATGGTAATGCTTTCGCACCGTTCTGCCTGTGTCGATAAAAAGCCTCACGGATGTAGCCTACTTGAGCGCTGTTTGAATCCGCGTGCTCGTTGTCGTCCCGTATACATCCGCGCTTGTTCGACTCCACTTATGCGGGCATTTGAGCGCGCTCGTGCAGCGAGCTTCGTGTAGAGGAGAGGCGATGATCTCTCTTTTAACGCTCGTCACACGAGCGCTGTATAAATCTCCCCTTTCCGGTGCCTTTTGTTTTGTGTGCACTGCGATTGGGGCGCCGAGTGTGCTTGCCGTCACTTTGCCTCTGCGGCCTGTGGTCTAGCTGAGCAGTCTCAAGTTCGCTGGGGGCGCTTCCGACAAGCTCGGCATGGCAGCTCATAAGCGCTGTATCGACTGGACAAGAACGGACGTTGTGCGTAACCGCATCGCTCGAGAGTGCACATGCGTATATCGGGGGGAGACGCACCAGCTGGCTTTCTTTCTTCTCCGTGGCGGTCACGTGTCACCTAGCCCAGTTGCGGTGAACCGTACAAGAAAAGGCAGTTACCGGGCTGCGCTTCCCCAAGCAATTAATGTCAACCACCCAATCCCCTCTGCATGTCCGTCTAAATAGAAACAGCTTCTTCTGCGTGCGTGTGTGTGTGTGTGGCGGTAAGCGCTGTCGACACCGCGAAATGGCGGCCGAGGTATCCGCACCCAGACCTTTCTTTTCGCCCATCTTTCTCGGCGTGCAAGGACGCCGTAAGCAGCGATCGCTCGCAGCCCGGCCAGCACGACACCCCGCCGCTTCAATTCCGGATCTCGGACGCTGTTGCAAAGCAGGGCGCTTTGCCAGGCAGTGTCGGCGCCTACGTGTCTCAGGCGCCGAGAAGCAGTGAGGGAAGATGGCCTGCTTGGAACAAGCCTTGTGAACCGCTCGTGTGCTTTTTCTTTCTTTTGTCAACGGGAAAGGCTGGGCGAAGAAGGGCTGCCTATATCGTTCCTGCCACCATGGTTCCTGCGCACTCTGGAACCTTGAAGCAATCGTGCGCGAGCGCTCCGGAACATGGAGCGGCACCTTCATGTAGTCCGTCTCGAACAGCAAAGTGAGAGAAGGCCTGGTCTGGTCCGTTCGGCGTGCAGCCGTGTTTCTAGCTCAGCTCCTGCACTTCTTCTGGCGGTGTCATGCAGGCAGGTCGTCTCCAGTTTCTTTAGGTCGAGCTAGTGTACAGCTCTGCGGACGTGCGGCGACGAGAATCCGATAAAAGAAGGGCACTAAACTGCGCCTCTGTCCTCGTTTTGTGTGGACTTTATGAGGCTCGACCGTCTGCCGCAATCGTCGTTACGCTGCTCCGGTGTAGATTTCGATGTCGCTCCTCATGTTGCGAAGGGCCTGCAGTCTGCAGCGTTGTGGTGCACGTGGCTGTGGCAGCTTTTCGTAAATAAGGTTTTCTGTGCTCCAGTATTCTGGCCATCGCAATGCTTAATGCGCAGTGTGCGTTCCCAAGCAGTGAATGAGCGCAAACTATTGCTGCCATGGAAACTGTTTGCTGTCTGCAGCCCCCCCCCCCCCCAATGTTCACTGAAGGGCGTTAGTAATTTCGTCCTTCGCGGCATGCGTACAGACGTCGCGGCGACAAGCTCACGCTGCATGCGCCCTCTTCCGCGATTCGCTTGGCTTTGCCGCCTTGCCCGAGGCGAGCCCGACTTTCGGAAGGCGGTCCTCGTCCACGAGTGCGGTGTGCCCACTCGAGAGCTGGCTCCGAATCGCCATGTTCCGCTCGCGGCCTTCCCCCAGCGCGCAATAATCCCTCGGGTGACGCCAGTTGGCTGTGCACGACGCGCAACGCATACTATTCCCCCGCCGGAGATCGCCCCCGAAGGCCGGCCGCCGAAGAAACGCAGCGCACGCACTCATGTGAAGTGGGCTGGCATGACTAAACATGGCCTTGCCCGCTCTGGCCTCCTCCTCCTCCCAGCGCCGCTGCCAAGGCCTGAAAGCCGCGTCCGTGGGCGGGGGCCCCCCGCACATGCACCCGAGTTCTTGGCAGCTCGCGTCCTCTCGGCTGCGGCACAGTGCGCGCCCGTTGGGCTCCCGTGCAGTCTTGCCTACGGATGGGAGTCGATTCGCTTGTGTGAGCCTCCATCACCCCAACCGGCCACGTGGGCAGCGGTTGTGTAAGGCGCAGACAGCAGGCGCTAGAGCACCGCACGGGGCCCGAGTCCGGCGGGCTCACGCCCTCGGATTAAAGCCTGCGTCCGGCCCTCAAAACTCAGTGTGCGGCCGTGCCCGGGCATGTTCCTGCAGCGGCTTAGGGCGGGGCTCAGACGATTGCGCGGCCACTGGCCATTTTTCACAGCGTCCTCCCGTTTATGACAGAAGACGGAGCTCATTGGAAGTATAGGTGTATTTACGTTTCATCGGTATGCGATCCTAACAGCAATAATTCTTGGAGTGACCAAGTGCATGGAGCAATACTTTTGTTCGACTTGCCTCTTTGCGTGCAGGAAAAAAACTACTGCGACAAAAAAGGGCTGCTTCTGCACATTTGAAATGAAATGTTAATCTCTGTATAGGGACATGCCGGTTTTTGGCTCAAATGTAGAGTTATTTTGAATCGGCGGTCTAAAAAAAAAAAGACCAAAAATGCTAAATATGGGCATATTAGAGGTAAATAGCTTCCCGTCTAATGGACAAAACACATCCATATTTCGCGCATGTATGGCGCATGCATATTTTGTTAAGTTGCGCAAATTTCTTTGAGCTGCGCTGAGTAGTTCTTTGTTTTTCGTTTGTTCGAGGTTAACCGACATCGCGATCGACCCACGGAGGTCTGGTACCTATAGTGCTTAGATTGGTTTGCAATCTCCCTGACATTATTGCTCCCCACTGAGCACAGTGGCGTGGCCAGAAATTTTGGTCGGGGTGGGGGAGGGGGATGGGAGGGGGGTTGCATGTTGCATGCGCGGCTTCCTGATAGAATTTGTGGAAGGATCGAACGCAACAATAATAACTGCATTGCCATTGACAATACCATTGTGTGTTCGATAACGGTACCGCAGCTGTCTAGACAAGTGAAATATTTTTTTAAATAAAATAATGTATTCGTATGTCTTAACAACCGTGGCAGACACGATTACAAGACATAAATCTGAGCACGGACAAGACACAGGGAGAGAAGGAAACAGGGCGAGCTCGTCCTGCTTGCTTCCCCTTCTGTGCCTAGTGCCCTGCTCAGTTTTATGTCTTGTAATCGTGTCATACCAGCTCCATAAGTCCCCCCCTCTGTCTACGCCCCTGACTGAGCCGAACATGCCAATTCGTACTCTGCCGAAGCACGGCTGGGCCTGTGAATTTACACGCTCTTTACGGCTGGGCTCCATATACGCGAAATTGCAAGCGGCGCCGTCGCGCGAAGACATTATTGCTCCACTGAGCACAGTGGGCGTGGCCAGAAATTTTGGTCGGGGTGGGGGAGGGGGATGGGAGGGGGGTTGCATGTTGCAGCGCGGCTTCCTGATAGAATTTGTGGAAGGATCGAACGCAACAATAATAACTGCATTGCCATTGACAATACCATTGTGTGTTCGATAACGGTACGCACTGTCTAGACAAGTGAAATATTTTTTTAAATAAAATAATGTATTCGTATGTCTTAACAACCGTGGCAGACACGATTACAAGACATAAAACTGAGCACGGGACAAGACACAGGAGAGAAGGAAACAGGGCGAGCTCGTCCTGCTTGCTTCCCTTCTGTGCCTAGTGCCCTGCTCAGTTTTATGTCTTGTAATCGTGTCATACCAGCTCCATAAGTCCCCCCTCTGTCTACGCCCCCTGACTGAGCCGAACATGCCAATTCGTACTCTGCGAAGCACGGCTGGGCCTGTGAATTTACACGCTCTTTACGGCTGGGCTCCATATACGCGAAATTGCAAGCGGCGCCGTCGCGCGAAGGACATTATTGCTCCACTGAGCACAGTGGCGTGGCCAGAAATTTTGGTCGGGGTGGGGGGAGGGGGATGGGAGGGGGGTTGCATGTTGCAGCGCGGCTTCCTGATAGAATTTGTGGAAGGATCGAACGCAACAATAATAACTGCATTGCCATTGACAATACCATTGTGTGTTCGATAACGGTACGCACTGTCTAGACAAGTGAAATATTTTTTTAAATAAAATAATGTATTCGTATGTCTTAACAACCGTGGCAGACACGATTACAAGACATAAAACTGAGCACGGGACAAGACACAGGAGAGAAGGAAACAGGGCGAGCTCGTCCTGCTTGCTTCCCTTCTGTGCCTAGTGCCCTGCTCAGTTTTATGTCTTGTAATCGTGTCATACCAGCTCCATAAGTCCCCCCTCTGTCTACGCCCCTGACTGAGCCGAACAATGCCAATTCGTACTCTGCCGAAGCACGGCTGGGCCTGTGAATTTACACGCTCTTTACGGCTGGGCTCCATATACGCGAAATTGCAAGCGGCGCCGTCGCGCGAAGACATTATTGCTCCACTGAGCACAGTGGCGTGGCCAGAAATTTTGGTCGGGGTGGGGGAGGGGGATGGGAGGGGGGTTGCATGTTGCAGCGCGGCTTCCTGATAGAATTTGTGGGAAGGATCGAACGCAACAATAATAACTGCATTGCATTGACAATACCATTGTGTGTTCGATAACGGTACGCACTGTCTAGACAAGTGAAATATTTTTTTAAATAAAATAATGTATTCGTATGTCTTAACAACCGTGGCAGACACGATTACAAAACATAAAACTGAGCACGGGACAAGGGAAACAGGGCGAGCTCGTCCTGCTTGCTTCCCTTCTGTGCCTTGTGCCCTGCTCAGTTTTATGTCTTGTAATCGTGTCATACCAGCTCCATAAGTCCCCCCTCTGTCTACGCCCCTGACTGAGCCGAACATGCCAATTCGTACTCTGCCGAAGCACGGCTGGGCCTGTGAATTTACACGCTCTTTACGGCTGGGCTCCATATACGCGAAATTGCAAGCGGCGCCGTCGCGCGAAGTTTTTCCCGTGTCGCATGCATCCAGAGAAAATTTCGCTCGTCGCCCAGAAGTGCACGCGCGCTTAGCCGATCAGACCCCGCCGTATACATACGCTCCTCCGCGCACCGGCTGAATCATCGCCGCTACCTCTGCATTGCCGCCGTAGAGAAAACATTCCTCTTGCCATGGCTGCGCAATAGTGCTTGCGGGATAACAAAATTTGAAGCGCGCACTACTGCTGGGCGAGATAGGTGCCTGGATTGGACTCGATCCCCGGGGCCGCTGCGCTTCAGCGGTAGGCGCAGAACCAGCGCAGATGTTCACTTGCATACTTTGCTCACCTACAAGCAGATGGCGGCGACAGATTACGCGAATATTTACTAAGCTGCGCGCAGGCCCTGAACGAACATGAAGCTTAAGGTACTTGCCGCTTGAGATATAGGCGCTGCGTTTGCTTGGCGCCTCGTTGCCAAGCTGCCCCTGCTGGGAAGCTTTTCCGGATGTGGTTGCACCGAGTGTTTGGTTTGTCGTTCGCGGTCATTCGTGTCCGTGTGGGGTACGCAGGCTTATGTCTACTCTCGAGCGGGGCAACGCAGCTGTGTGACTTTGCGCCTTCTCAGCATAGGCGAGATGCGTCGCGCTTTCCACACACCCGGCGGCTGCGCGTTTATGCTCAACTCGCGTCATAGCAGCCGCCATGACGATGGATCAGGACCATTGTGAGAGCGTGCGTGCTTGCCTAAATCCGGTTATCGCCACCTGCTCCGATGTGCCGCATGAAGGGCGTTCGTGGCCCACCGTCATGGCGCCTGCAGAAGGCCTTCCTGCGCGAATTCTCCGCGTCTGAAAAGTTGCGAGCTGCGGGCAGCGTTCCGTGAGCGGGCGTGGTGCTATTGATGGGCCATCTAGGCACCCTACCGCGTACTATTGTGAGCGACACGCGCTGCTCGATTACGCTGCGTAACACTGTGTTCTCCCTAGAGAGGGCGTGTTGGTCGCCCCCGTCCCGAGATTGTGGGGAAGCGGCCGACCAGGCTCTTGGCCGAAGCCGTTGCGCTGTTCTTAACTTACACAAAGCGTTGCCGGTTGTTGCCGGAACGTTTGTTTTTTTTTCTCCGGGGGGGGGGGGGGGCGGGGGGGGGGGGTGCAGGAGAGGCCAGTCAGGAAATGGAGGGAGACGGGCCTTTGTCCTCTAGCCGCGGGGAGTGGGCTGCTCAGCCCTCTTTCCAACCACCGTCTTTCACGCTTCCGCACCCATAGCCCAAACAACCCACGGCACAGGGTCTAAGACCCGTACCTCTCCCTTTCCTGCCTAGCCTCCGCTGAATCCCCCCAAAATGTTGTCCCCGGGTTAGTTCCCGCATTCGCGCTCTGCACCCATTGTTATGTGCACTGACGCATAGCCACTTCGGAAATGGTGCGTACTGCTCGCTGAGCTGGCAGCGAGTGCCATTCTCGACAGCGATGCAGAAACAATCGCGTCGGCAACGCAGTGTGCACGCGTCCCTCGGCGCCGCTGTCAGGGGAAGCCTTCAGCCGCTTCCTCGCGTCACCGCTGCAAGGTCGCCGGGAAGAGCGGCACCCCGCGGTGCGGGCTTCACAGCAAGCGCTTGCCTCCTGGGGTCGCTTGCCCGTGCGTTTACCAGTGGAGCTGGTATGTATGCCGTACGCTCGACAGAATGGGTCTTCCCGGTAGTGTGGCGAAGCCGGAGTGGTGCACTTCGGCAGTCGCCTGGAGGAGAGCCTCGTGTTTGTTGGACGACTGAAACCGCAGCGGAGGAGACGTGAAAAGCAACGCGTCCTGCTTGGTGCCTGCCGCGCGCACCTTGAGCACCGTCCTCGGGCGGCCCAGTTGCATGGGTGTTGACATCGTGGGCGCGTGGTTACGAAACGGGGCTGGGGGACAAAGGCGGGTCTCCTCGATTGCTCTCTCTGGGCGGCCGCGGTTAGATAACGCGCGGCTGGCCTCTGCCCTGCATCTGTGTGTACCGAAGGAAACGTGGGGGTGACTGCGCGGCGTCCCCTTAGCGGACCTTCCTGTTTTGTGCACGCGCTGGTTGCGTACGCGGCTGCTGCCCAATTTGTTTTCATAATTGGGAGCGCCACCACGTACAGGGGGATCCAGGCTGAACTCGGTGAAAGGCGTACGTGGGAGCAAGTGTCTTCGCTATTTGTGGTGGTTCGCAGTCAGCTGACGAACCTCGAAGGCAGCGAGGGGCCCGTAGTTTCGACGCCCCTTTCGTTTCAACTGGCTGCGCAGCTTGTCTGGTTGCTGTATAGCTGAGCAGCTGCGCTGATCGCCGTAGTGCTGTGTAGCTCCTGTTGAGCCCGTATACACGGCTTATAATTGCGTCCTGACGCGGAGAAGGAGGGCTGCGGATTGCGTTCCCAGTGCGTGGGCCCCTGGATCCATTTCTTGGGCTGCTGTTTTGCACTGACTTGCTTTATATAGTGGACACAAATGTGTATGAACAAAGTTAGTGGAGGAGTTCCCGTAGTGAAACTGTTAGGTGGACCACCTGTAAAAAATACGTAGAGAACACATTTCACTCATAACTTGCGAGAAGAGCAGAGTGCTTTCGGTGTGAGTCGTGGCCCTGTGCATGCAAGTCCGGGTACTTTTCTGGTGTCTCGTTTAATTTAAAGCCTCTCCATCCGTGGGCAAGCGGGCAGTGTGTGTGGGGGCGGCGCGTTTCCATTGCCCTTCGATGGAGGAGTCCGAAGAGGAAAGAATAGCGAAATGCTCGCGTGGAGGCCGTGCCAACATCCTCTTCTGGCCAAGGTCGGCCCGTCCTTGGCTTTTCAAGCCGGTGGCGCGGCGAACGATTGTCTCCCCCGGAGTCATTACGGGCAGCGTCGACCTCTTCCCGTTATGCAACCTTTGGCCCTCGCTTCGGTCCTACTGCACGGAAAGGGTGTATCGCTGCATTGCAGATACAGGGCGAAACATCCGATTCTCTTTGTGCGAAGGCGTGATCTGAGAGTGCGCTTTTTGCTGCTGTTATGCAGATGTGCTAATGAGGACGTCCATGTCGAAGCCGCAGAAAGCTCAGTGTATGTAGAGAAGCACAAGATGGTTGCACCACTGAGCGCATGAAGATGATTGACTCCCTTCGTTTCAGTCAGGACGGCTCAGTGGCCTAGTCACCGAGTAGGGGAGGAAAGATCTCATTCGGCCTTCGACGCCGCCGGCGCGCGCCAAACCTCGCAAAGGTAGAAGCGTTCCCCTGACGGTGTTCTAGGGCGGCATCCAGTCCTCTAGGGGCTCAATAGGGGGATAGGTGCGGGCGCAGATTTGCTGCAGCCCGACACACTCCCGTACAGAAATTGGTAAATCATCGGGCTGGCGGCGCCGGTGTCGCACGTGGAGCACAACGCGGTGCTATTTATGCCCGTGCCTCCTCTGTCGTCCTCTCGCGCTTCTTTCACGCCATGCAGTGCCAGCTGTCCCGCCAAGTCCCCACCCTGGTTTGGTACTTAATGACACCGCTGCTCCGGGTTCATTTCTGACCGCCGTCGACAATAGAGCAGGGCCGTGCTCCCCGGCTAACCCGCCCTGTCTGTGGCTATAGTCTCGTGATCCAGGTTTGAGGGTGTGGCCGAGAATCATCTGAGGACTCTTTTTTTTTTGTCGGTTCAATCCCGGCCGCGGCGGTCGAAATTCGATGGAGGCGAAATTCTAGGGGCCCGTGTGCTGTGCCAGTGCACGTTAAAGAACCCCAGGTGGTCGAAATTCCCGGAGCCCATCACTACGGCGTCCCTCATGGCCTGAGTCGCTTTGGGACGTTAAACCCCCATAAAACCAAACCAAAAACTGAACTGTGCTCCAGCAACACCGCCCGAAGGTTGCTTCCATGCACAGAGAACACGAACAGCCCGTTCTCGTTCCTGCCATGGAGCAGCGCGAAGCTTATACTGGGTTGTGCACGGATTCTAGGCTCGCGTTCATTCGCGGTTTTCACCAAACACGGCGGAATGATTCAGACGAGCTTCCAGTCGCCAACGGCAACAGCGGTTTCTACGGCGCAAACACAACGGGCGCACTTTAGAAGCGCCCCGCTGCATAAACGTCGTGGGCATAACCAACTAGCCCGCGCACCCGTACCGCGTCGATTGAACCGGGGGAATATACGAGCCGCAGCTGGCGGCCTTGGGCGCGCCTGAAGCCAGGCGCGCAGTCTGATGCCAGGACACGGCCGTGCATTCTCCCACGTTGGCGGCGGCTCGCTCTTGTCGTAGCGAAGGGCGCCTCATTCAAATGTCGAGCGCGAGCAGCCTGTTTTACTGACGCCCCCTGGGCTGCGTCGCCAAGTATAACCGCCTCGTTTTGGCGAAGCTCTGGAAGCGTGGCGGCCCTGAAGCGCTTCGTATTCGTGATCGAAATGCCGGTCTGGCTGAGTCGTCTAGTGAGACTGGGCACCCGCAGCGTCAGGTGCATTTGACCCTTCTGTGTGATGCCGGTGGAGAGCGTTTTCTGTGCGAGGTCGCCAATAAAAGCTGCGAGATCGCTAGGACTACTACTGGCATATTTTTTGAACGTGTTCCAGTTGTTTCTAGAATCAACCGTCGTGCATATTGTTACCCGTATTCATCGTTAACGTGAGGCAGCGTGTGCGTTTTGTCCTCGGCACCGGTCTGCCGTTGCGCCTTGAGCACATACGGTGGGCTCTGAAGCCATCCGTTAGCATGCAGCAGCAGGCGTGATTCCCCTGATTCCGCTCTTGAGTGTGTTCGCAGGGTCCTGCAGCCAGTTTCGCTCGATGCGTGCAGCGAGGCGGTTAACCTTCGAGTATAACTGCAGCGCGCATTTCCTGTGCTTACTCTCGCCTCTTGAAGTGGCACGAATCGTACACGTGTGAGCCGGCCAGTCCCCCAACTCCGGTTTGCGGAAGTTCAAATTGGTTTTCCCTTTCTACCCCCTCAAAAGGGGTGTCGCCTCTTCTTTCAACCTCACCTGGAGTAGCATGCTAGGCCAACAACCAGGCACACCTCTCCTATCTCCCCTCAAAGGACCACTGGCTCCTCTTGTCGCCGCACTTCCCCGGAGGAGTCGATTGGGGAGGGGGGGGGGGGGGGGGGCACACAGGTATCTGGCGTAGAATCGGGGGACAGCCGCCGACTCCTTCAGGCCCTGTTAGCATCGGTGTGTCGAGCGATGATTGGAGCACCGCCGCTAGTCGGCGGCGCAGTTTTGATGCTGCGCTCACGAGGAGAAGTTTGGGATGCCGCCGGCCTCGTAGCGCGCGGATCAGCGTCAGGCTCCTCCATCGGCGCAGTTGGCGGCGCGCCGCAATGTTCCGGAGGTTGCCCTTCCTGCTTCGCTCGCCGCTGGTTCCCCCGCGCGGTGGCCTTCTCCGCGCGGCAGACTCTCCTCTTCCCCGGCGGAGGAGGACGACGCAGCGCGCGACCTCGGGCAAACAGCCTCGCGCAGAATTCATGGTCGCCGTTACGCCATGCGCCCGTGGCCTCCCCCGCTCCCCTTGGCGGCTGCTGCGCCGTAATCGGCATGTCACACGGCGCGCTCCCCCCACCTCCGTCGTCGTGCGGGGAAGCAGCAGTACCCCTGCCGCTCTGCGCCTAACTGCTTCAGCCCAACACCGCGTGGCCTGCGCCTAACTGCTTGCGGCGGAGGCTGACCGCCTCCCTTGAAAAGAACAAGCGCCGTACTGTGGACGAACGGCGCTAGAGCCGTCATCATGCAACTGTTCGTTTTCCTAGTGAGGAAATTCCAGTGATGAAACGCGCCAAATTTTCAGATTGCTTCCTTATTTACAGAGCTGCTAGGCTTAGAGAGTACGCGTCGTCTGATGTCGGAACGCGCGGGAGGTTCAAACAAGTCAACGATTTCGGTCAAAAAAGCGGTCACAAAGAATTGACCGCGATGGAATTGATATCCTGTTAAGAATTTTTTTGTTTTAACTTGTGCGGACGCGAACAAAACGAAAAATAATTACATCTGGCAGAATTCATTTTAAAAAAGAGGCAGAAATACTGCTTGTACGTTGCCCAGATCACCGCGTAGCGACGACAGGAAGGATGCTGCCGTCCATGACCGGAAGCAGACGCGGTAAAGTAAAACGTCGCGCGGGGTTCCGGTCAAATCTGCCGATTTCGGCGGAGCAAATATCGCTGCTCCACGGAGCGATCCGGGATCGACCTCTGATCCCGATCTGCCATTGGAACAGACAACTCGCACTCACATTTTGCCATTGGATTACGATTGCTCCCAACAGAGCAGAAAAACTTGATCCGGATCTGCCATTGGAATTCAACATTAGTGGTTTGGGCGCCCGTCTCGGCTGCGGTCGGTTCGAAACCCACCGCCGGACACCCACCGGTAAAAATGGGTACAAGCGTCCCCCGGCCTGGCTTTCTTTAGGGGTGTCCGCTTGGGAGAAGCTCCGTAAGCCCCGCTGCGCCCCTCGCAGGCGAACGGCGAGGAGCGAACGAAGCCCCAGTGTCGGAAGAGCTCAGTTCCTGCTAAAGGGGTGTCACGGCCAACGTGGCTCGAACCTTCATCACCTACAGCAGCAATCATAAAAAAAGGGCCACAAATGGGCTTCTACCGCACGAGGCGGATTTAAGGTTGTTGACGGCGGAACTTATCGCTGATCCGTCAGAGCAACTGTGGTCAAGAGCCTTTTCCCGAAGCATCTCACCCAGAAGAGCCGAACACCAGGCCGGGGGAAATCTTGTACCCATTAAAAACCGGTGGGTGCCCGGCGGCACTGGGGATCGAACCCAGCACCTCCCGAATGCGAGGCGGATGCTTTACCACAAGGCCACGCTTCGGTATGACTGCTGCTGCAGGTGATGAAGGTTCGAGCCACGTTGGCCGTGACACCACCTTTAGCAGGAACTGAGCTCTTCCGACACTGGGGCTTCGTTCGCTCCTCGCCGTTCGCCTGCGAGGGGCTTCTCCCAAGCGGACACCCCTAAAGAAAGCCGGGCGCCAGGCCGGGGGTCGCCTGTACCCATTTTTACCGCATGTCCGGCGGTGGGTTTCGAATCAACCACCTCCCGCAGCCGAGACGGGCGCCCAAAGCACTAGGCCACGGCTGCGCAGGGGAGCTGGCACTCTGAAGATATATCGAGGATTAACCGGGACGTGATGACAATTGGTCGAGGCCATTGGCTTGAGGACACCCTTCGAGAGGTATCTGCCGCTTCGTTCGCGAGTTGGCTGCTAGACGTATCGGAACTGTCGGCCCGTGTAGCACGCACCGCACTGCCGGTGCCCACGTGTGCGCTGGCTTCGTGCCTGCGTTGCCGGCCTCTCTCTTGAGGGCGCTCTTGGGGTGCAACCGTGTGCTCGCCCCGTAATTAGGTTACATTGTATCCAGTTGGCCGCGCTTTTGATTTGTTGTCTATAGGTCGCCGCCTTCGCACGACAGCGTGTTTTGAGCGCGTTCGAACCGCCGGTGTCGAATGAAATGCCTCACGCACAGCGTGATTTTTGTCTTCTTCTGGCATTGCAATTCCGTTGTATCGCCAAGCTGCCTTCACTGCTTGAGTGAACGGCCGACCACGGTAACGTCCTCTTGAATGAGTAGCACCAGTCACACTCTGTCGTGCAGCCTAAACGAAATAGCGTGCGATGCCGGGGGATTCGCTCTTTGATGCATACTCGAGCCTTGCGTCTGCTGCGCTCTGTATGGACGAGGCGTCCGTATACGCTTTCCTGGTGGGAATGACGACCAAGAGCGGTACGTGCGTTGCCAGCACGGCGTAGCATTGCGTCGTCTCCCAGGCGGCAGTGCAGCGGCCGGTCGTCGCGTTTTGGCAGTGCCCTCCGCGCGGCTGACCTTGCGCGCCGGGAAGCGCGCCTGTGCCGCTGCGAAGGTGATCGCCGCGTACGTACGTACGCGCGCGTGCCCTTGTCGAAGCATGCCTGCCGGACTGCCGTGGCGTAACGAAGGTGTGTTCGAACGACGCGTGCCTTGGAAGTGATCGGCCCATTCTATGCTCCGGCTGCCCCCTCTCCTCCTCTTCCTTCGGTGTCAAGAGGGGAAGCCGAAAATGCAAGTGCGGCAGCGTCGGGGCGTGTGCTTTGCATTCACTCTGTAGGTATAGCTGCAAGCGAACCGTCAGTGCTTGCTCTGCAGTAAGGGTCGTCCTTCGTTCCGCTTCAGTTTTGCGACGTGAGGGCCTGCAGCGCGGCGGTGGGCGCACTGAGAACAGATGGCTCTCTGGGGACCTGGTTATCCACGCGGGCGGAAAGGGCGTGGACCATGACAGACAAACCGTATCGTCTTTTCCAAACGTTACCATGGCAACGGGGGTTTGTTCGTTAGCCGCGTAGCTGAGCCGTGTGCAAGGTAAGGAGAACCCTCGCCTTTCGAGACGTTTTGTTATTTTGTCCTAGCCCGTTTGCAAAGGCGGTATAGACGCGCAGCTGCCACTACGCTTGCGCGGCGGGCAGTATCTGGTGCGCTAACACGCCTTCGCTGTGACCCTGTATTGTCGTCGTATACGCAACCGTCTGATGCTTTCATTTTGCTGCCCAATCGACCTGCAGTGCCGGTTTCTTGGGCAGCCGGCTAACTGACTTGGCCAGGGCAGCCTTCTTTCTCATCCCTGCCGGTCGTCTGAAGAAAACGGTTGGAAGGGCAAAAAGTACGCGCGTCGTGGAGGCACCAGGAAGACGACCCTGGCACAACTTCTGTGGATAAACACGCGCATAAGCGGCGCGACATTTTTAGATTACCACGTTGAAGAGGGCTTTGCCACCCCCACGTGCACTCAAGGAAGAAACACACAGGGCTGGACGGAATTTTTTTGTATGGCATTGTAGCAGATGCCCGATGAAAATCTCCCCCACGTTTTGCGGATGTTTCTATTCTATAGCCATGGAAAAGCACACGAGAAAGGCACTTGGGGCCTCCCAGTTAGCGAAACATGGCGATGCTTACATCAGTTCACATCTAAGGAATCTGATTTCTTCAATGACCGTGCGGATTAACTCTCCTGGCTTGGCACATGCATGGCTTTTGCTGAGCGGTCTGTGTTTAATGAAAATTTCACTTGTTAGTTCAGCGCTTGTCCTGTGTGGCTCTCCCTTGTGTGTACGTCTTTTTTTTTGGGGGGGGGGGGGGTGGCAAAATTCATTTTCAGCATGCCTTAACAACAGCCCACCGTTCAGCCTTGTTTTAGTTTGCCGTGGCATAGCGTCCCTGAGAGCGCGTGTGCACAGTGGCGCCGTCTAGTGGCAAATCAAAGCACATCAGCGCTGGGTTCAAGAAACTTTTTATGCGTAATTATTGATGACAAGGGTGGGTGCGCTGCGAACTTTTTGTTGTTTCAATAAGAAAAGCTATGCAAATAGAAGAAAATGGAAAACTGGCAGAAAGCTGGAGAACTGCTTGACCGCGTGTCGTTGCCCAGGAGCTCGAAAATCGCCAAATTATCTTAAAAACGAGCTAGTTGTCACTCATGCCCCTGCTTGTGGGCGAAAGTGTGTGCAATAAAAGCGAACGCCACCACTTAGAGCGAGCGATCGTGTCGAAGAATGCAGCAGCGATATTTGTTCCGAAGCGGGCAAGCAGCGCGCTGTCAACGCATCCCGTAACGCTCCCGTAGCGCGCACGCGCTACGATTTGCCGCGTGCACACGTCCGCTATACGCGGTGAGATACGTAGCGTTTTGCGCATGCCCATTCGCTGTCCGCAGGGTCGTTGCTTGCCTATAAGCTCACTGCGTAGGCCCAACTAAGAGTGTTTCTACACGCTGTAGAGAACACGCAATAGCGCGCGAACATTGCTTTCCAGCGACTTTTTCATCCTCACGCTCTCCTTCGTTTCCCGCTCCTACGTACCTTGCTATTGGTTAGATTCTTTCATACGTAACGCAGCTACCTTGCCCCGACCAGTCAGCCGCGTCGCCTTGGTGGTTCCGGAAGCTCTGGCCCCCGATGGATTCCCGTGCGCCTCGGCAGTCGGGGGCCGGCGGAGGAACGCTGACGTTTCAGCGTGCAAAAAGTGACGAGAGGAGAGGGAAAGGCGCGAAGACGCTGAAATTATGATTTTGACCACAGATAATAACGAAGCTTCTAACAAACGCATTCAAAAAATTGTTGCTGGAGCATATTCGTCTAGCGGCGATCATTAAAGGGGCTCTGAAAGTGGCTGTTGCGGTTTGCCTGGGATGTTAGAGCACGCCGCTTCACGAATATTGTCCTGCAAGAATTTTTTTCCTAACGCGCTTTGTAGACGCAGACTTATCGGTAGTCAAAATTTGAATTTCAGCGTCTTCGTTCCTTTCCCTCTCTTCTCGTCACTTTTTGCACGCCGGAAGGTCGACGGTTCCCCACCGGCTCCACCTCCGGGGGCGGAGCTTCCTGACCCGCCGGAGCTACGCGACTGACTGGCCGCGGCCATGGTAGCCGCCTGACGTCTGAAAGCATCTAACCAATATTCATTTCATTACTTGTATACGCAAGTGCGGAGACGGAGGCGGATGCGAGCATGAAAAAGTCCCCGTCTTTAAAAAAAAAAAAGCGCGTGCCATTGTGGGTTCTCTGCTTAGTGCATAGTTTGGCTCCGGCTTTCATGACAGCACAATGCAGTGATTGAGCGAGTTGATATGCTTTCCTCGGGAGGTGTTTCAGAGTCCCTTTAACATCCCGGCCACACCGAAACTTTGTTGAGAACCCCTTTCAGAGCCCCATTAAATACATTACTGGTTTGGTTCGCTGTGATGTACAAGGGCATGATGCTGGCGAAGTAATATTTCAGCTGGTATAGTAGTATACAACTACATAATGAAGCGGCGGATGCCTCTCAAAGGAAGCCCTCCAGACAATGGCGCCGACCAATTTTCATGATGCGTCATCATGGCTCGCGTCTTTTTTTTTTTTTTTTTTTGCTCGACGCTGAAGATGGGGAAGTCAACCAACGTGTGGAGTGACTTTCAGCCAGTCGCGTGGCGACTTGCCGCTCTGCATCGGCAGAGTGACACGTACATCAAAGAGTCCACACGTATTTTTATTTCCGTGGGCCTAATTTGCGGCTATGTTGTCTGCAACTGAAACTATTTATTCACAGAAACCTAAAAAAAAAAAGCGAAAACGAAGCTGCCACTGGACTGGCTGAAAGGCACTCCACGCGTTGGTTGACTTAGCCTACCTATCGTGTTGAGTTTAAAAAAAAAAGTGGGAGGCGGGACGTTTAATCCGATTTAAATTAAGGAAATCGGCCGCACAGGACAATAATTGGAGGTTTCTAAGAATGCTCGGAACGTGTAGATCGAGTTGCCGCGGTAAAAAGACGGGTTCAGATTCCTGTTTTGTGCACCTTTAAAGATATGCATAGCTGGTATTAGACCTCGGAACTGTATTTAACTTTGGTATAGTATTTTTTATTTTTGTTTTCTGCTAATGTACCTTTTTCTTAAAATGCACTATCCGCAACTGAGTGTTGCAGTTTTGTACGAAAGTAACAACCAACGCATTACACAAGTGGAACTAAAATTATGCGGTTCCAACAAAAACTAGATTTGTTGTGTTTCTTTTTGCCGATGCAATAAAATTGCCACATATGAATTGTTTTTTTTTTAGTCAGGAAAATACAAATGCACCTAGACTATTTATTCTAGTTCCATTTATGTAACTGCAGTCAACATCTGTGAAAAATTTTGTTTGCTTATGCGTTACAGTTCCTTAGAAAAAGGTACTTAAACCTCCAAAATTGTTGTTTTGGGAAAAACGCCAATAAAATCTGTGAAAACGGCTTTATTAATCAAAACTTACCTTGACAGAAGGGCTACAGGAGGAGCCCTAGCAGCCGAAAAATGTACTGCGAGCAAGGCCAAGTTCCAAACGGAAACTTCATTGAATTTGGAAAGTATCCGAGACGAAGAGACCACGTCAAGGTGCACCCGCTCTTCCGGTTGCCGTGACGAAGAAAAAAAATTATTTTTGACATCGCGAATACCGAAGTGTAATATGGTTTCTGAAAGATAAAGAAATTCTCTGCCAGATTGTGGGAAAATCTCAAAATCGAATTTTTTTGACAAAACAAAGTCTCAGCTCAGCATAATACGTTTCCAACGAGGGAAAAAAAAGGGGGCGGTTACAATTCTTCGAGGCCTGTGCCGGCTTTGTTTCATTTACTTTTTTATTAATTTGGGTGCGAGTGCAGTATGTTGCCGAAACTGTACACCCTGGGGGTGCTTTGTGCGTATTACATAAGTGTGGTTTGTTGTCGTTGTTTGCGTGTCTCTGAAACGAGGAAAACCGGAGAGGGGACGCATATCGTGGGTTGGGAGTATGTACTACAGCGGCGCCCGGTGGCGATCGCAAGCGCTGCTGCGTTCGCTTTAACTCTCGCGGGGCCTGGCAGTTTTGTTTCGCAGCAGCTCGTGGCCTCGATTGGACGCATGGCTTCCCCAGGGTCAGGTATAAACCCGCAATTTGCTTCGCTCTACGGGGAAACTCGCCTGTGACACGCGTATAGTGTAACGTCGCGGACGGCTGCGCGTTGTCGGAATCATTTGCGTGTGAGGCTTAGTTTGTCTTAACTGGAGGTCTGCGCTGCCTCTGCATGCGTCCTGTTGTGAACGTTATGTTTCGTGGAAAGACGGTTTTCCGTGCGTCGACCTCTGAGACCGATTCCCCGCTTTGCGGAAACATTCGGACTTATTTATTACCGTCTGTGCCCTTCGAGGAGGGCGCCCCGCGTCCCCCTGCGCCACGCAAGGCCGCTCTCCCTGGAGAGCATCTCTCAACGCCGGAGTCCCCGAGTGGCGAGTGGGGAGGTGTCTGGCGGCTCAGACCGTGGGAGCGACGAGACAACGGCGAAAGCGTCAGTCGCAAAACGAACCTTGTACGCATCGAACCTTTTTGTAAGCTGTCTCTTTTACCCAGTATTAAATTCAGTTGTTCTTCGTTCATCGGTTGCTTACTCTTCAACGACCGTCAACGTATTCACGACATTTTATACAAAAGTTTTGGTGCCGAAACCCGGGACGGGAAGTGAAGAGACGAAATTGCGAACAACGAACCGTGGATATTCGCCTTATTGTGGCCTGTCATCTCAACAGATCCAACGCTGCTACATGAAGTCGTCTCATCCTTTGGTTATTTGAAGCAATTCCGGTGATCCACAACGGTACTGGTACAACGATGGAGCACATCTGCAAGAAGCGAAAGGTATTGCGCACTCAAGTAACGAAGCTTATCAAGGAATGCCTCGATCGTCTAGATCGGCTAACTCAGAGCGATGCTAGTGTCTTGCACGCTCGACTAATGTCTCTCCATGCTGAGCTCAACGCTGTGAACAGTCGTTTCGAGGAGATACTGGATGATGATCAGGCCGAGACGGAGTACGAGCAGATTTTCGAATACAACGATCGCATCGTAACCGTCTTGGCAAAGCTGCAACAGTGTATCTCCAACCCGACTGGAAACCCACCAACGACTCAGCACGAGAATAACGCCGCTCAGGCCACAACGACCTCCAAGATTAGGCTCAAACTGCCAAGGCTGGAGCTCACGAGATTCAGCGGACGGCGACACGACTGGCAGCCCTTCTGGGAAGTGTTCGAACAAGTAGTCGACAAGAACGAAGAACTGTCATCTGTCGACAAGTTCCACTACCTGAGGGCATCGGTCACAGGTGACGCCGCTGCTGCACTCGCCGGACTTCCACCAACCGCACGGTGCTACAGCGACGCCGTAGAGCTCCTCAAGAAGCGCTTCGCCAACGAAGAGCTCCTAATCCAAGAGCATATGAAGAAGCTGATTGATATACAGCCAGTTCGCTCTTCGGACGACGTACGCGGACTTCGTCGCCTGTACGATACTCTGGCTGCGCACATCAAAGGCTTGGAGACACTGGGCCAAAAGCATGACTCCTACAGCTCACTGCTCATGCCGATTGTGCAACGAGCTTTACCAACGGACACCCTTCTCGACTACAGCCGTCAATGCCTCATCGCGACAACTAGCTCCTCGGACGAGGAATCAACGACCGACGACGCTTCGGAAAGCTCTAACGAAACTAAAAAAGGTACTGTGACGTCCTTTTCACGCCTTATTGCTTTCCTGAGGGTCGAAGTGGAAAGTCGAGAAAATCTGGCTGCATTAAGGAACATGGATATAACTAAAAGCGCTAATGACAGTCGAAAGGAGAAAACGAAGCCGCCTTCCAAAAAGATGAATAAGCCTTTTTCGACCGCTGCAGCCCTGCACCAAAATATAACGAAGGAAGGCTGTTTCTTCTGCAAGGCTGAGGAGCATCAGACGCATGAATGCGATGCACAGAAAAGCATAGACGAAAAGAAACAACTTCTACAAGCGGCAGGAAGATGCTTTAAATGTACACGAAAAGGGCATCGTTCAAGAAATTGTAATGTGTACACGAAATGCATGAAGTGCGGGAAGAGACACGCTACCTCAACATGTGACCCTTCCTACTTGGTAGCTCGCAAAAGAGAAGCAGCTAATGGAGTCACAAACGCACAGGTTAGCCTTGAAACGTCGACAACAGGATCCGAATCCGCTCCCATGAGGACCGTCTTACTGCAAACGGCGGTAGTTAACTGTGGTGGCCAAAAAACCTGGACGCAACTGCGAGTCCTTTTCGATGGCGGAAGCCAACGCTCGTACATCACATCGGAAGCGTCGAAAAGAATAGGACGCAGACTTCTCGGAGAAGAAATGCTGACCGTGGGGGTCTTTGGCGGTCACCAAGAAGAAAAATTATTCAGGCGAGTTATGGTCAAGGTGAAAACTAAAAAGGGGAAAACTTGCGAACTGGAGGTTCTGGAGACAGACGTAATTTGCGATCAGTATATCCCAACACCACCCGTGACACTGACGGACAGGCTGAGAATACTCGGCTACGAACCCGCCGATTTTACCAACGACGGAGGGCCTAGAAACATTGGGCTTTTAATAGGTTCCGATCACATTTGGGAGCTAACGACCGGCCGATCCACAAAGATCGACGGAAAACTGAGAGCAGTTGAAACAGCTGTTGGTTGGACCATTCAAGGACCAGTTCAAGGCATAGACGAAGGGCCCCACTGCATGCAAACGATCACCCTGCGAACCTCGGTCACGGAAATAAGCACAACTGACATATTGACGAAATTCTGGACATTGGAATCGATTGGGATAAATGACAATGAGGCAAAGACCGCAAAAAATGCTGCTGTGGAGTTTTTTGAGGACACGGTACAACTGAAGTGGGGTCGTTATGAGGTAGCCCTCCCCTGGAAACCTGTTACGGCTTTAGAGGATAACAGAGAGGTTGCTCTCAAACGCCTACACCAGCTGACAAGACGCCTGCAGAACTCTCCAGAGCTATTGAATGATTATGATGCGGCTATAAGACAGTACAGCGCACTGAATATGGCAGAGATCGTCGAAACGAACGACAGTGGCGCAAACACTGTATATCACATGCCGCATCAGGCTGTAATCCGCGGCGCTCACAAGCTGCGTGTTGTTTTTGACGCCTCGTCTCACAACAGGTCAGCAAAATCTCTGAATGACAACCTGGAAAGTGGCCCAAATTTAACGGCCGACCTTGTGGGCATGCTGCTCAACTTCCGCAGGCATAAGATAGCTCTCGTAGCTGATATCGAGCAGGCGTTTTTACAGATCTCAGTGAGACCTGAGGACAGAGATGCCCTGCGTTTTTTGTGGTACGAAACGAAGCCTGAGCCAGGTGGTCCACTTCCACCAATTCTGACGTGGCGCATGAAACGAGTTCCATTCGGGACGACTGCCAGTCCGTTTTTACTCTCTGCCACTCTCCAACATCACTTAAAGAACACGGAAGAACAGTTACCGATCACTGCTAGTCGACTGCAACGCAGCCTTTATGTCGATGACATACTGATGGGAGCCGAAAACGAACAGGCCGCATTGAATCTCTACAACGAGGCAAACGCCATTTTCGGAGCGGCCTCGATGCAGCTGCACAAATGGGCATCTAACAGTGAAAAGCTTTGTCAGAGATTTCAGCAAGACTCGAAGGGAGCCAAGCCGCTGGGTTATCTATCAGGAGTGTTGAAGGTGTTGGGCCTCACGTGGGAACCAAGTACCGACTTGCTAACATTCTGCCCCTGCACCGATAGAATCTCCACGACAGAACCACCCACCAAACGATCCGTCCTACAAACCACAGCACGGATTTACGATCCCCTAGGGTGGCTATCCCCTTTCATTGTACGAGCGAAGGTACTATTTCAACAACTTTGGCGCCTGAATATCGAATGGGATGATGCCCTGCCCGAAGGAATTGCAGCGGAGTGGTCAAAGTGGCTTGACGAACTGTCTTACCTCCCCGAGGTCAAGGTGCCGCGATACTACAAGGCAAAAGCAGGTGGAGACGCAGCAACCAGTCTGCACATTTTTGCAGATGCGAGCCCAGTAGCCTATGGAGCGGTCGCCTACCTGATGACAGATGGCGAGGAAGGTAGTGCGACAATACTAATAAGCAAATCTAAGGTCGCTCCAATTAAGGAACTTACCCTAGCTAGGCTGGAGCTAACGGCATGCCTGCTGGCTGCGCGATTAGGTCGCTACATTCTCGGCCAGTTAGAGGAACCTCCCCAAAATGTCCATTTGTGGACAGACTCAACCATCGCATTACATTGGATTCAGGGGAACGCCGATCGCTGGCAGCAGTTTGTACGCAATCGCGCGGTCGATATTCAGAGGCTGACTGGAGAATTTACCTGGAAGCATTGCCCAGGAAAGGAGAATCCTGCAGATCTCCTTACCCGCGGTCTACCCGCACAGAAGCTGTCGAATAACGAGCTTTGGTGGACGGGTCCACGATGGATCTGCATGGAGGAATGCTACTGGCCTCAGTGCGGAATCGCGCCTACATACACCGAGGCGGAGCTGGAGCGAAGAAGGGAAACGAAGGCACTGCCCGCCGCCGCAACCACACCGGCAGCGGACGCCTTGACGGAAATGCGACATTTCAGTTCCTTCTCACGCTTGGCTCGAGTGACCGCCTGGGTGCTGCGATTTGTCGCGAAAATACGACGCCAAAAAAGCGAATCCGGACCACTGACAACGGAGGAGCTAAAGAGGTCAGAGGAATACTGGATTCTTCATGAACAACGGACTAGATTTGCCAACGAAGTAGAGTGCGTACGAAAGAGCCAGAGAATCCCTTCAGACTCACCGCTGAAAAATGTGTCCTTGCAGCTCGACAGTCACGGTGTTCTTAGAGTGCACGGAAGGCTTCAACAGAGCCAACTGACTTATGACAGCAAGCACCCTATCATTCTGCCTAAACACAGTGACTTGTCCATGCTTATAGCCAAACAATGCCACCGACAAGTGCTGCATGGAGGCATCCGCGATACTCTGACTCAACTCAGAGAAAAATTCTGGGTGATTGGTGCAAGACAGCTGGTAAAGAAAATAGTCAAGGAGTGCGTTATCTGTCAGCGCTACCACGCACAACCAGCCAACGAGGTCTGCGCGCCACTTCCAAGGGACAGAATAACAGAGGCTCACCCGTTTCAAGTGACTGGAGTTGACTTCGCCGGTCCCTTACTTGTCAAGGGAAATGGTGTGTCAAAGTGTTACATCGCTCTGTTCACTTGTGGCGTCACCCGAGCGCTCCACCTTGAATTGGTGAGTGACATGTCTACACTCTCCTTTGTTTTGGCTTTCCGCCGATTTATCGCCCGACGAGGTGTACCTCATACTGTCTACAGTGATAATGCACTTACCTTTAAGAAGGCAAGCAAGGATTTATAGCTACTCTTTGGAGCATTATCAGAAGCGACGAAGTGAAAAACTACTTCGCGAACAGCCGAGTTGAGTGGAAGTTCATAGTGGAACGCGCGCCTTGGTGGGGCGGCTTCTACGAACGACTTGTCGGCCTGACAAAGAAAGCCTTAAAGAAAACGCTAGGAGCAAGTTGTCTCAATTTTGAACAGCTCACCACAACGCTAATTGAAGTGGAAGCCATCCTCAACTCTCGTCCACTCACGCACGTACACACCGAAGCAAACGAACCTCAGCCGCTATGCCCGGCATCGTTTCTCACCGGCAAGAGGCTGACCTCACTGCCAGATGTGCCGCATGTCGAATTGAATGCCATTACTGGTGCGACCCTACGGCAAATGTTCACGAACAGGTCTCGACTCCTGCGCGGATTCTGGCGGCAGTGGATGAATGAGTACTTGAAGGAATTGCAAGCATCACAGTTTCACCGAAAGAACCCCACCCGGAGTCTACAGGCAGGCGATCTTGTGCTGCTTAAAGAATCTCTTCAGCCAAGACAGCTCTGGAAGATGGCACTAATTGACGCGACCTTTCCCGGGCGTGACGGGCGAGTGCGGTCATGCATCGTGCGACTTCCCGGAGGAGCAACCCTGCGTCGTCCAGTTCAACTGCTCTATCCGTTAGAGCTTGTGAAGTGAGTGTGGCTGTGAAATGTCAGTGCCATTTCGGGCGGGAATGTGTTGTGAACGTTATGTTTCGTGGAAAGACGGTTTTCCGTGCGTCGACCTCTGAGACCGATTCCCCGCTTTGCGGAAACATTCGGACTTATTTATTACCGTCTGTGCCCTTCGAGGAGGGCGCCCCGCGTCCCCCTGCGCCACGCAAGGCCGCTCTCCCTGGAGAGCATCTCTCAACGCCGGAGTCCCCGAGTGGCGAGTGGGGAGGTGTCTGGCGGCTCAGACCGTGGGAGCGACGAGACAACGGCGAAAGCGTCAGTCGCAAAACGAACCTTGTACGCATCGAACCTTTTTGTAAGCTGTCTCTTTTACCCAGTATTAAATTCAGTTGTTCTTCGTTCATCGGTTGCTTACTCTTCAACGACCGTCAACGTATTCACGACATTTTATACACGTCCTTTCGACGCGGTGAATGTGCTCTGTACTGGTTTGGCACGCGAAAGCTCAGTGGCGTCACCATTGCCACGCTTTGGGGTCATAGGGGTCATGTCATTGGCATGCTGACCAGGGGTCTTGTGGCAAATAAGTGGTGCCTTTGGCAGAGGACTGTGTCGCGGTGGGGAAGGGATTGACAACGAACTCTATCGAAACATCTTCGCCCTTGGTGATGGCAACAAGAATTTTTTTTATACATCGTGCCTGCATTATTTTGCGTATTGACTTGGAGATTCTTTGCCACGCTTGTCGTTCGTTATTTTCCGGCTCCACCTGCGTCAGGAACCTACGTCCTGACCTTCGCCTACGGGAAGAGCTTTGCTTCATTTATACTGCGCTCATTTAAAATCGAGCTGGGGGGACAGTAATACGGAACAAAAGACGTATAGTACAGCGCAGTTACGCGAACTGACCAACTATTTTTTCAAAAGTAACAAAGGCGCAATACAAGCACAATAGTAGCAGAAATAAATTCCAGGTAAGCGCATTCGGTATGGCTTCCTGAAAAGCGCCTGAATAATGAAATGTTTTCGGGATGCCGTTTTGTATTCGATACTAAGGTGCGTGACAAGTTTTGCCGCCTGTTTTATATTTCACGTTCCTTTATCAGGATCCCAATTTATTGTCCTGCGTATTCTGATTTTTCTATGTATTTCGCGTTTTACATCGGGCGAACCTTGGTATCGAATGCATACTGCGTCACAAAGGCAGGTTATAATAATAATAATTGGTTTTGAGGAGGAAAGGAAATGGCGCCGTATCTGTCTCATATTCGTTGGACACCTGAACCGCGCCGTAAGGGAAGGGTAAATGAGGGAGTGAAAGAAGAAAGGAAGAGAGAGGTGCCGTAGTGGAGGGCTCCGGAATAATTTCGACCACCTGGGAATCTTTTACGTGCACTGACATCGCACAGCACACGGGCGCCTTAGCGTTTTTCCTCCATAAAGACGCAGCCGCCGCGGTCGGGTTCGAACCCGGGAACTCCGGATCAGTAGTCGAGCGCCCTAACCACTGAGCCACCGCGGCGGGGTCAAAGGCAGGTTCGCTGTCCAATTGCGTGCAGGCGGTACAGGGGAGCCGCAGTCATTCGTGACGATAAAAAACGGCGTGGTGAGTGCGCTCACCTGTGTTATACAGCGAAGCACATGGTCAGTTGTGGTCGGACCAAGGCTTCTCGCAGTGAGCTGCGTTTAGCACCGCCCTGCCCCATGCACTTTTTAGAGCGCCATGATCGCTCCACCTGCTTCCGTGCCGTGTCTCGAGATAGCCGGTGGACAGTAGGCAACTTTTTCTTCTTAGTAAAAATTTATTCTGTGGCTCCTTTCCGGCAGTGTGAATGTCTGAACGGCGAGAAAAGACGCATTCATTGCCGAGAAAATTGAATTTGGAAATGGAACGCTGTTTTCCCGCCTGTCGATTTTAATTATCGACCTCGGGAACCGAAAATGATTCCGTGATCACCGTTTGGAAGTGAATGGCGCTGTAGCCTGGCCTCGGGGATCCGCGTTTATTTGCGAAAGCGAAAACGGCCGCAGGTTGCGATATCCGTGTTTTGGGTTTCGACCTTTCGCTTATAAAAGCTCCGTTTCCCGTGAAAGTAGCGCCCTTGTACGAATGCGGTAATCTGTCGATAGAGGCCAACTCGCCCCCAGCGTGCATTTCAGCACACTCATGAACGTAGTACGTTCCCGGTCCGGCTTGGTGCGGTCAGCAGCCAAGCTCTCTGCCAGGGCACACACGACATTTCCATGCGCCGTCCGAAAGCGGCAGATCTCGCTGGGAAAGGAAAAGGAAGAAAATAGATAAGAGAGATGCGCGGCGCTCCTTTTCCTGGATGGTTCCAAGCGCATGCTGTCCACGTCCTTGTCGCCGACGCGCGGCCATCGTACGCCGAGGGGCTGAGCTGTGCCACGAAAATAGCGGCCTGCCTGTGCGGAGTCCTTGGGCCTCGGCTGCTGCGAGCGCCCATTGCCAGCAAAGGTCAGGCCTCGAAAACGTGAAACCAATCGACGCCGCGCATCCCCGCAGCCATGGCTTCCGCAGTGTGAAAAAGAAAAAAGAAGTGTACCCGTTTTCGGCAAAGATTGCCGTTAGATTGTTCCCGGAGGCTTTCCGTAGTCTGTAAAACGTAGCCAGGTGCCGTAAAAATGATTGTCTTCGTAGAAAGGAATACGGAGAGGCACAGTGTACATCCGGTAACAGCATTATCAGTGTTCCGTAATTCTAATAATAACAGTACGTTATCCAGACGTGGTTGCTCCCCCCATTTCTGGGACCCTCATGTTGGGGCAATTTTTGTTTTGCCATTGATTCAAGTTATTCCATTAAATTTCACCGCTGGGGTAGTCAGTGAATACTATTAGATCAAGCTGCTGATGCCTCCTATTGTATATTAGTTGTGCCTCGCTTGTTCAATATGAAAATCTTAACATGCAGTCGGGTGGACCAGTTGGATGTAATCCATAAGACCAGTTGGGCTCACCAGATGGCATTGCAAAGACTGATCTGACTGTCCAATTGGAACGGGGCCTACCAAATATGACGACGCCCATGTTCTCGCGCTTTGAAGCATCAGTCCGGGACGTATAGCATATGCATCGCTCGCATCAGCGTTGACAGGGTTCTGACTGCCTCGTGTGCAGGATAGGGACCTAATACGGACGATTCGTCTCTTTTTCGCTTCACGGCGCATGCCGTAACCGAATTGTGGACGATTCTGCCATAAAATTACGGAATTTTTTTACAGTGCATGCTTTGGTAAGGCAGCAGCAGTCCGCGTACGCCGCGGTGGAGCAGTGTAAAATTGTTTTCTGAGCGAAGGAAATGGCGTAGTAACTGTCTCATATATCTCGGTGGACGCCCGAACCGCGCCGCAAGGGAACGGAGCAAGGTGGGAAGGAAAAAAGAACGAGAAAGAAATGCGCCGTAGTGGAGAACTCCGGATTAATTTCGACCGCCTGGGGATCCTTAACTTGCGCTGACATAGATAGCACAGCACGCGGGCCTTTTCGCCTCCATCGAAACGCGGCCGCCGCGGCCGGGTTCGAACCCGGGAAGTCCGGCTTAGTAGCCGAGCGCCCTAACCACTGGGGCACCGCGGTTAGTATTCTGGAGCAGTGGAGGGAGTTGATTTGGGGACCGTATTGTCATGTGGAAATGCCCAGTGCTCAGGGTATCTTCCGAACGTGCATGTCTCCTTTTTAAAGAGACCCTGAGGACAGCTGCATCCAATTATTGTTCTCTCTAAAGATTAATTATCTGGCTCTTTCTGCGTGTACATGTTAAGATTTGTTTCGCAGAAAAAAAAAGAAAAAGGCTTATGGCTGAGAAAATTTCATTGGAAAATATTGCCTCCATTAAATTCGAGCTCGTGACGTCCACGTCGAAATGGGCTGGTCGCTGTTTTGAAATGCATGGGGGTGCAGCATGGCCTCCGCGATCTGCACTAAAAATTGGGTGCTTGTGAACGTAAAAGCTTTTCAACGCCGGCTTGCTTAGCTCGTGAAAGAAGAAAAAGTGCAGTCACCCTCTTAAGGTTGGACGCCTGAACCGCGGCCTGGGAATGAAGGGGGCGTACATGAGGCAGATGAAAGTGCATGACAAGGGTGGGCGCAGGGCGGTTCCAGCCCCTCCAGTTCTCGTCCCTGGAATGTGGTGATTGAGCCCTCCATATATACTGACATAACTGAATGCCGGCCCATTGGTGCACTTAGAAGTTGCTAAACCAGCTAAAACGACATCAGCATCGTCATCACCATGCATATACGTGCGAAAGGCGTAAAATTAGTAGGACTAAAAGTAAGGTGAGCAAGCGTATCAATAGGGGTAGCAAATGCAATTAATTTAAACGTATATTACAAAAGCATGTAAGCAGTGCAGTAAATACAGCTTGATGGGATTGCAGTATGTAAAAATAGCTGTTGTTGCCTGAAGTGGTACTAGCCGCCTTAATTCTGCGGGATTATAGTCTCGGCGACTGCGTGATCGAGATTTATCCCATTCATCCATTCTGTGGCGCTAGAAAGAAAAGATTTGTTGAAGCCCCGAACGGAACCACGCAAACGCAGTGTGCCCAATGAGTTAAATAACTATGGTCGTCAGAGGTCGTCACAATGCGATGTACGTACGGAGCAGGTCACGCGGCAGAAGGTGTCGGTAGCAAGAGAGGAGGCACGCGCCCTGCGAACATGCGTCGGCCTACTTATTTTGCAATGGGCGCGGTTTCGCCATCTTTAAGTGTCTCGTTTGTGTGCGCCTTTCAAAGCCGTGTGCATCTCGCGCAGTGTTTCTTGTTGTCCGCGGCACCGTCTTGTGGAGCTGTGTGAAAAGAAAAGAAAAACTGGAGCGGGTGAAAGCGTAGTGGCGGCAGCGTACATCATATACCGCGCTAACGACTTGTCAGTGGAGTAGAAGTATTATTTGAGCATCATTTACGGGACCGCCGGAGCTACAAGACGCTAACTTTCAGCTTCATTTGAAAGTTAGCGCTCGCGTTGTCTCTTTCTTTCTTTGTTCGTCCTGGTGTCCTAGCGCTATATGTTCCGTCATGGCAAACCAACTCGCCCGAACAGCCACTCTGATCGGAGCTCGGTTGCTGCTGCGTTTGCGTGTTCACTATGTGCCGGCGAAGGTGGTGTAAGTGGAGATGAGTGTGTGTAGCCAGTCTCGTGACGCGCGTGGTGGCGTAACGCAGGTACAGCGAGACGTATCACATGCTCGTCCGAGAGGCAGGCGTTGACTGTATACCTGCTTCCAGGGAGGAGTGCAGTATACGTTTCTCGAGGGAGTTCTGCGCTTCCTCGTGGCCCGGGCGATCGACGCACCGAGAGTGGTCCTTTGTTGTTCGTCCCGCGGCATTCTTGGCGTCGCCCTCGGAGCGGCCGAAAGTGTGTTGACTGTTTGCCCTCCTTCATTTATTATCTTGAGGCGGCGGCCGCTACGCAGCAGCCTTGACATTTGTATCGGCGCGCACAGCTGCGCTCTGGCGTAACGCCCGTTGTGCCTGTGGGATAGACGCATTTTGCGCGGGCATTGTGCCTCGATCTCTCGCCTTTAGCAAGGGAGCGAGGTGTGTACGCCCCATTCAGCTGCTTCTCGTCGTCCGGGCCTGTAGCTGCAGCGGCTATTTCTCCGTGCTGTGCGTGCCTTGTTACGTTCTGGTTCCAGGGCTAAGTCCTCTACAGTCGGATGCAACTCAAGAAGAACGAAGCGGCAGATTTCCCCTCAAAGAGGGCCCTCCAACCAATAGCGTCGGCCGATTCTCACGAAGTCGTGGTTAGTCCCCTTGGACCTGCTGGCGTGAAATAGCAGGATTTCAGAGCGGGTTAACCGCGACTTCACGGGAATTGGTCGTCGCCATTGGCCGCAGGGCCTCCTCTGAGGGGCATTTTCCGCTTCGTTCTTCTTGAGTTGTATCCGACTATAGTGAGGATGTAGTGAACGGCTTCGGGATGTTGTTTGGACATGCAGCGTCAGGACTGCCGTGACGCTTAAACGCGGCAGCTGGGAAATTCTGCTGCTTTGGCCGTTGACAGTTTGGCTCGTGCTTAATTCGATCCAGGTGTCGAAAGAAGCACTGCCGTGCAAGCGGAGTCGCGCAGGTAGGGTGCCTCGATGGCCTCCAGGCGCCCTATATAGACCTCCTGCATGTTTGTAAACAAACGAGGTGGCGCTGCAGTCGCTAGCGAGCTCGTGGTAGGCAAAAGGTCGGGGAGTGGCGTCGGGGATAGGTGTTGAGCGCGGGTTTTCAAGGCTTGTAGGCGCGTTTCCAGTTTCTGCGAATCATAGCAGTGGTCGATGCTTCCAACTTGTAATTTGTTGAAGTACACGAGCTCGCGTTGGCCACGTGCGGCCTATAAAGAGAAATAGTTTGCCACTGTATTGCATATATGGTTAGTAGTAAACGTGTAGAAAGCGTTCCTGCCGTTTATTTATGCGCTAGGCATTGAATAAAACAAGTTTTGACACTCTGCACTAGTGTCACTGCACTAGTTTTGCACTCTGCACTCTGCATTAGGACAATAGTGAGGGGAAGCGCTGGCCTTGTTTTGTCGGAGCAGACATGCGCTCATCGTCTGCTGACATATGTACGTGTCGCACTGTGCGAAAAGTGGGGACAGCGTCGTGTCCCTGATCTCCTGTCTCGCTTAGCGCTGTTTTTAGCCGCATGACCACGCACCAGCCAGGCCGACTTGTCCTCTTGTTAAGCTGGTCGATTTGGTGAAAATTTTTTATTTCTAGAATTATTTTCTTTCCTAGCCCTGAAGTCTAGTTTCGTGACGAAAAATTATAGCAAAATATTGAGTACAAATTTATAAATTACGCTTTTTAGAAGTGTGGTCGTCAGAAATTGTGAGGTAATTTCTTTGATTTCAGTGCCGCATTTCCTTGACAAAAGCGAAAGCGAAGATGCCATAAACGAGGGAATAAACTTTAAGGTTCGTTTTGTGACCTCTCACATTTTCTGCGACTGGATCACTCACCTTCGTAATTCGCATGAAAATCAGATGATTCCATTTGTCGCAAACTATTCCTGAGACGTTGAGTAGCGTAATAAATCTCTCGATTTTTTCCCCTACACGTGCAGTAAGTACTGTGTTAGTTATTTCTTGTAAGAAACGTTTTCATGTAACTATGCATTCATAAGTACTGATCATATAGATAAAGAACTAATCGCGTCATCGTACAGAACAGGGCTTTATGTACATGCTGGCATAAAAAAACTGCTCACTATCTACTCAATTATTTGAGACCTTGGGGGGACTTGACGACGGTGTTAATTATAATTACCCAGAACTGCACCACGTATAGCTATAAATAAAAGGAATTACTGAAAATAGCGTAGGAATTTCATATTTGCACCAAGTTTAGTTACATATCGCATGCATGAATAACGAAAACACTTTTCATTGCCGCGTCCCCTCTCAATCTCGCCACGTGTCTGTTAGTAGCATGCCTGCGGCTGCTTCTTTCCAAGCAAGCTTCGCGATCATGTACTACCACATGAAACATGACACATTCATGATGCAATGAAAAAGCATATGGCGTTTAGCACACTTAAGGTACGCTATTCTAAGCACACCAACGCGACCGCGCAAGGTTGACACAACTTACCTGACTTCTTTCTACTCGAATGAAACAATTACGTCGTCATATCAAGAAACAGTTTCAAGTAAATATTAAATGTCATAAAACGCGCCATTAAAACATGGTGTGCTATTAACAAAAAAAAAACACATTCCTTGGGGGCGAGTGAAACTGTCGGCGCCCCGTGCACTCCGGCTCAAGTTGATAAGTACGTGTGCAGCTGCATATGTCTTTTTTTTTCCTTGAGCAATTATCAGCCTACTATCCTGAAGTTCAGGTGAATGAACGCAGTAACTTGCATGCTATTAAGTGCATTGAGTGGCAGTGCCTATCGACTCCCAGACTTCGCGCTTTACTACCGTGGCCCAATGCCTGTTAGCCAGTTTCCGAATGCGGCATTTATGCGCGAGAAACCTATCGAGGCTAATTTAATATCTTTTATGCTACTACGCGGATCCAGCAGTGACGCAGCTGGTCAATGCATGCTGCTTCTGCAGTGCACAGGCTTGAAGCAGCCGCCGGTAGCTGCGGCAGCTGCGGTAGGCACGGGCAGACGGAACCTGTTTTGCCTACCATGCGAAACTCGCTGCTAACATCAGCGCCACCGCATCTTCGTGACGTCGCGGGGTGAAGGAGGTCCATACGTGCAGGTAGAGCTCAGCGCCTCTAGCGGTCACGAGAGTGCTCTGGGAGAGGCTGTCCAGGTATACGCGTGGCGTGTTGTGTGCCACGTCGGTGTGGCGGCGGGCGTGTAGTAACGCGCTTCTGCAATTTTATCCCCCCCCCCCCCCTTTTCTTCAGCGCAGGGACTCGTCTCCCGCATTATGCACGGCAGCGCCTGAGCCAGTGACGTTGCGCGAAAACGAATGAGGATTAGATTGAATAGGAATAAAATCTCTTCGTCGTTCGTTTAGGTGCCGCTGTGTGGGGTACTCCTGGCCACAGTGGGTGCTCCTGGCACTGGCTGGCACGAATGCTTATGTGGTTTGTTCTGTTGGGTCTGACGTCGTCACTCTATCCACTGTCGCTGTGGTAGTAATTTCGGACGACCCCCGTTTTTAATTTTTCTCAGCACTGCCGGTACTATAATCAGCGACGTTCCATGCTGCGTTGTTCTGAATTCTGCAAGTCAGATCCGGAGTCGTTCCGCTGTCGTACGTGGCAGCACAGCAGGGCGCCTCGAAGCCTCTTCCTCTTTACGAAGCTAATGCACTGCGTGGAGGCGGCGTATATGTCGACACGAATTACGCAGCTACAATGGCGATCAGCTGCTAGACTCAGCGGGGGACGAGGCGAAGGCTCGGAGTCTCTTCCTCCGCGTTCTGCGGAGCCGGTGGATTTAGGAATAAGGTAATGGGTGCAGCCTGAGCGTTACGCTTCTTGGGCTCGGGCAGCGCACGGTTAACTGGATGTCATTGGTGGGGCCTTTGCGCTGCAGTGGACGTGGGTAGGCTGACGATGGTCACTTAGACTATGCGACGCTTCCCCTCTCCTGTCGACGTTGGGCAGTGCTGGGTGCCATGTCAGATAGCCGCAGAAGCTGCCGGTGTCGAAAGCACTGGCCAGTTTTCCGATGTTGCACCTTTTGCAGAATAGCGTAAGCACTTCTTAATTCTCCCATGCGTTCCAAGTTGTCACTGAAAACTAAAATGCTGGGCACATAAACCGGGCGTAACTGGCGCACTCGTTAGGAAACCACGGAGGGTACAGTATGCTTTTTTCTTTCGTTTCTATGATCACCAAGCGCTTGCCGAGTTTGCCTTTGCTTAATTGCCTTTCAATTTTCCTGTTTCGAACGCAGCGCCCGCGTCAAGTACAATAGACGAGTATGAACAAATTGTCGGGAAATCAGGCACGAATGGTATCGCACTTTCTGTGATGTTCGGAGTGTAGAACTTTCATACGTCATTCGGAAATAGTGCCACGGCTCGCTTTCGGGCGCGCTTGCACATTTCGCTGGGTCCGCGTACCGAGGGCGGCTCGTGCGAAATTTACAGGAGCGAAAACGATGTGAGGAGGGTGTGAGAGATCTGCAGGGTGCATGACTATTAATGGGGCGACACCGCTTACTGCCGTACATTCCGCTTTAAAATGCAGTGATGTTTCATGCCCCTACCTAAAATTCCCTTACGCGCGTAGAAAAATTCCTTTCGTCGGCGCTTATTCTCTGCGGCAGTTTGGAAATCGTCTGCATTTTTGCCGGCGCTATTCTGTTGTTTTTTTTGCATTAATTCTTGCTGTTCTGCGGGATTATGAAAGCCGCTTGTCGAGGCAGTTTGTAATATATTCTGGGGGCCGCCGCGGTGGCTGAGTGGTTATGGCGCTCGGCTGCTGGCCCGAAAGACGCGGGTTCGATCCCGGCCGCGGCGGTCGAATTTCGATGGAGGCGAAATTCTAGAGGCCCGTGTACTGTGCGATGTCAGTGCACGTTAAAGAAGCCCAGGTGGTCGAAATTTTCGGAGCCCTTCACTACGGCGTCCCTCATAGCCTGAGTCGCTTTGGGACGTTAAACCCTCATAAATCATAAACCTTGTAATATATTCTGTCGAACAAAAAAAAATGGTTTCCTTACAAAACTTCCTCAAAATTCGAAAAAAATTCCATTGGGTCCAATTTCCGACCGAAAATTCTGTGAGGAAGGCAACACTCGCCGAATGAAACATCACTGTCGAAATTATTCGTAGCATGACGGTGCAGCTGTCCACGTCAGTTCATCTCCTTGGGCGATGTGGAAAATAGGAGACGGCCCCGAAGGGACGGAACGGGAAGACGCTCAACGTGGGACAACGCGACACCCGCCCTCGCGCCGGGTCTGACCAAGGTCACAAGTGGCTCTCTCTCTCTCTCTTTCTCCCGACTGCCCGAGGCCAACCGCTCGAGATGCCTTCTTTTCTCCCCTTCCCACTGTTCCCTTTTGTATTCATGTGTTTTGTGTCAAACTTCGACCCGTGTAAATAAAGTCAGTGTGAAAGTGAAAGCCACCGAGAGAGCGTCGTCTTTGTGAGGCTCCCGCGCGCGCGGCCCCGCCGCCCGAACGAGTCTTACGCGCAGTTTGGCTTTAATTAGTGCGGTTCAGTCGTTACTTGCCGGGGTGTCAACGGTCACAGTTGCTAACGTTCAGAAGAAATAACAGGCGAGGTATCAGTTTACTTTACTGCGCCTCCTTCAAACTGCGCGTTGTGCTGCGATCGTGCCCTGTTGTGGCGGACATGGCTCCGTGACTGTCTGCTTCCCCACGCCTGCGGTTGCGAGCGGGCCGATCTTTCGTCGTCTTTGCGGTATTTTGTTTCAATGCAAAGGTAGCCAGAGAGAAGGGCCAGCAGTGCCGTATCTTCGGCTAAGCGTTCCATGAGCGGTTGCTGTGTGAAAACATGATACGGGGAGAAATTCAGCTGTCTCGGAGCGCCTGGTTTCGCTCGGAGGGGTACGCTGTGTCCAATGTCGATTTTGATGACACGCTGCAGGCCACGTTACATATAAGACTGTCAGAACGTCATTCCCGAGCGTTGTAAAACGCAGGAACGAAAAAGAGGTCTGGACTCACTTAAGCAGCGGCCCACGTCGTTTGACCAAGTCGAGCGTAGCAAAAGGCTGTCTCTGTCACATAGGTGCCATACAAAACTTGCTCGTAAGGGCTGTTCGATGGTGTCTCGGATGACGCCGCTCAACTAAAGTGTGCAGACGGCCTCATCAAAGGTATCCTTTTATCCTTCGTTAATGAATACGTTAAACGCGTGATCTAGAGATTCCACTTTCTGGATGCTGATGGACGATCTTCACTGTCCCCTTGGTGTCCCTTGTGAAAAGGTTGCTTCCAGGCTGCGTGTTGTGCGTTGGATAATGCACAGTGAAATGTGAGAGGCACACCGAGGAGCCCAAGTACGTCGTAGTAATTTTGGTTATGGCGCACTATGTCAATTGACCAATGGGCACATATACTGCTTTGTGACGCATGCCCATCGCCTGCTCGAGTACGCGAAAGCTGCCGACAGTGTTGTGTCATCGTTTGTCGAACGTAGAATGCCCCGAGCTGTGCAGAACAATTTAGAGGCGAGCAACCGTAGTGAAACGTTTCATACGACGATTTCCGTAATACTGTTTTGCATGTGAATCATAGAATATTTGCAGTCGATATAGACTATACGGATTACGCATATGGAAGCATACGGACTACGTATGAGGTCACGCCCATCATGTGGAAATCATAAGGAAACTGCGACATGTAAGCCATTCGGAGAGTATATGGAGAACATGCGTTTGTACATATATTTTTTGCATATCGTGTGGACTCCATATTCCTATAATTCCGCATGATTAGCTCCCATGGAAAGTTTCAGCAGGGTAGTTGGCTTTCATTCATGTTTGGTGCAAGAAACAGCGCGTTGTGAACGCGGGGTACAACACGAGGGGAAGTTGACAGGACGGTCGCCGACTCGTAACTGAAGAACAGGCAGATACGTCGATGATTTACATCGTATCGTAAACCCAAAAAGCTGCACAAAGAACGCAAGTGCCAGTATTTTTCAAATAGGAATAGTCTTCAGAGTCAAGATGTAATAAAATGTAGGACTTGCTGATTAGGTGTATATAGTGCAAATCGCCTACACGGTTTTTACTGCCAGCGGACAGCTAAGCCCGTTTCCAACTATACCGACCCGAACACAAGGGCGGCATATATCCCTTCATCCTTCCTTAGTTACAGCTCTGAAGAGCTCTTGCCCGCATACGCAGACATTATAGGGTCCAGAGTGCCCAGGGCGTTAGCTCTCGTGAAAGGCTAATCAAGATGAAAGGCCCCAGCACCCTGCACTCTTCCCGTGAAAGGAAGAGCGGTCGTCTCGTTTGTTCACCGCGTTTCACGTGGGCTAAAAACTGCAGTGAAAAGTTTTGGAGCGGAAGATCAGCCCCGCGCACACTAAACTGTGTGGTCTAGTCCGTGCTACGCTTGGTCCACTCCGCTGTGTTTTGTTTCCACCCAAAGACACCGAGCGTTGTCGGCAAACAATAAAGCTTGTTTGTGGGCTAGTTGGTGACACATACTTGAATAAACAGGTTTTTCAAAAAAGGCCACCACATCTTCCTCCCATGCTCGTCTCTAATTTTATTCAGTAAACAAGCCATTTGCATGTACCCGGTTCGTTTTCACTTCCGTGCCGTCGCTCAGGACAGCGACCACGTGACGAACGCCAACTTGGAGCGAAATCTCGTCCACCGCTGCCGATTGTCCAGGGGCGCCATCCTGGAGAGGCCATTCATTGCATGATATGCTCCTCGCTTATTCGCTGCTTGCGAAGGCGATCCTGCGGTCGCTGCACTCTGTCGGTGTCTTGGCTGCCACGAAGGCGTTGTTGTACAGCCCTCGCTCTCACCTCACTCTCGAAGCAGCGTGACGCTTCGGTTTGACTCAGCCTACAGGATGCCTCGGTGTCCGCGTCTTCCACTTTCTTTTCTGTCAACCCCTTTGAGTCTGCAGGTGGCAGTGATACTGACGTGTTTTGGTGGCACTCGAAACGACCGTACTCTTTCTATGGACGCGTACAAGGAGAACAAACGTGAAAGCAGCTCACTGAAATCTCTTGGGCTCCAGCGTTCGTACTTGTCCACGTTATCGTCCGCGCTTGACGGCTTTTTGTTGAAGCCTACCGGGGCGCCATCTGATAACACATGCGCAGAGCGCTTCAACACGCAAATACGAAGAGTTTTTTTGAAGCATTTGAGCGAGCGTACACCATAGTCGAGTGCGGCGAACAGGTGCGGCGAAATGCACAACTTCCGCTGATCCGCCAGTGATTTCGATTAGTGGTCGGCTCTGTTGAAGCGACAAAAGTGCCACCTTAACTTGGTGGTATGAAGGACTTGTTTTCGCACCGGAAGGTGCATTGGAGTACGCGTAAACCATGATGAAATTTTGCGAACACTAATAAAAATTACATGTACAGCGCTAGCCAAAGCAATTTTAAGGTAAGCAGAAATACCAACTATAATAACCTCGCAGGCAGCCTTGCGGAGATAGCTAGTAGAGGCAACAATTGGCGCCTATGAAGCGTAGGTTCGAACCCCGCTGAAACCTACATCTTTACGCTTCTTCAATTTTCTCTGGTCATCTCCTTGTGTGGATGGGCGAAAAAAAAACGCGGACAAGGAGAGGTGAAATGTAGTTGTTAAATGCAGTCCGTTGTTAAAAGGAACGTCAGCATGATAGCTGCACGACAGACTGTCAGTAAAACACGGTGCTTCGTTAGTGCCCGCAAGATGGGAGTCGTCGGCAAAGTGCGGCAAAAAAATAATAAATTATCCAGCCGGATTATTTCGCACATGTGTGATCATTGAGAAACGTAAGCAAGTGCGAGCCATTATTCTTTTGCACTGCCATCTTGGCGAGACGGCAAGCTGAAATGACACGCGAAATTCTAGAAGCTCACTTATTCGTCAAACAAAAGAAAACTATCAGCCATCTGTCACTACAGGCTTGCAATGATGTATCTTAAATGATTACGGTGACAGTGCCAAGAATTTCGTGTCTTCATTACTTCTTCCCGCTATATATATTCCAAGTCGAATCAAAGATTCTTTATTTGTGAGTCAGCGCGCGTCCTATCAACTTCCTTGAGGGCTGTGTTTTAATCGAAACATGAGTGGTAACTTAAGCCGCCGAGCACCGTCGAACTTACGGTGGACGTGGTAATTAACACGAGAAGTGTGGCGATTTGGGCCAGTTATGGTACGTTCATTTTTGTCTCTTCCACTGCCATGATCTTTCGCGAAATTCCTTGTTCGTTAACGAAGTTAACATCGCTGGGCCCACACACAGTATACATCTGGCTGCACAGTGCAAGCGTTGCTGCTGCATTCCACAGCTAGGCGGCCTAGTTTCAGGTGCGGTTTAGGCGAGGTGAAGCGTAAGCGGATCTTTGGTTGTGCACGTGTAGCCGTTTGGAAGGCAGCCGTTTGCTGGGTCCCTCCGAGAGGGAAGGATTCGCGCGTGGCGTAAACAGCGACTGGGGTGGAGGGGCGGCCGCTTGTGTAACGGGTGCAGCTCAGCTCCCTTCTTCCCCGTTCTTTTGCTCTTCACCACAAGCAGTGTGCCAGGCAGTAACAGAGCGAGGTGCTCCATCACTTGGACCCCGGGACACGCGGCCGACGAATGCGCCCGAGATACGCTGGAAACCAGAGCAGTCACGCAGCTACGCGGGGTCATTCTCGAAGAGAAGGAGGAAGTCCCCTCCTCTGCGCCGAGACTTCGATAGGGAGCAATCAGTAGCTTGGCGTCAACTATACAGACAAGCGGCTATCCGAATCTCGGCAAAATGTTCCACGCGACATGGTCATAACAGGACGCACCAGGCATACACAGAGAATTCATTCGCCCACACCGGAGCACTGCGAAGCTGCTTTGTGCAGATCGCAGCTCCAACGTCAGCACGAGCTAATTGTAGTGAAGCTCGCCGGGCAGCTGAGGCCCCGACCGCCTGCTTCCGGGGAGCTTCATCCTTTTGGAGTTATCCAATCGAAGAGCGTTACCCGCGTGCCTGGTAAGTGCGTATAATTTTGGAAAACGCAGCAGCTTGCCACTGCGGACAGTGGCGTATGTTCCCCCACCATTTGGAGTGCCACATCTCGTGAGCCCCACGCGATGTAGTGGCGCAGAGTTGCTTTCCGGCTGGGCCCAGCTGGTGGTATACGCTGTCCGCGTGCTCTGTCTCTTGAGGCTCTGCATGCATGCGTCAGCGTGAGCGAGTCGTTTTCCCGGAGGCCGGCGTCGCAAACAAGCGGGCTTTCCTCCAGCGAAAACAGCTGAGCGCATTCTTCCGTAGTCGCGGCGCACCGAGGCCGCGAGAGCGAGCGCGCGACGTTATAGCCCTTTTTCTTTGCTCAGGGAATAAGTAGCAGAAGGGGTGGAGGGACCCTTTGAAGGGTCACTATTCATGAACACGTTCACTGTGTTTTGTGCCCGTGTTTGCTCGCATTTTTCTTTCACGGGAAGAGCGCCTTCAGTGCTGCTGTTGGCGTTTCTCGCGGCCTCGTCTACACTGACGACGTCTTCCTTGACGTCATTGCAAAACTTGAATGTACACATTTAAAGTCGTATTTAGTTAAATGGAAGCTTTGTGTTTTCCGCGCCCTTGTGCTCCTTTTCTTTTTTTTTATATCAAAACCCGGCCTTCTGATTGGTCCAAAGCTCGGTGGTTAGCTCACTGTCGCGCCATGTGTAACATTCAGATGCGCTTCTCATCGCCGAAAACACCAGTGTCCAGTCGCACTCTCCTCCCCAACTGTATCTGCCTGCCGCCAGGAGGAGAGAGAACACGTTTACTGGAGTCATGTTCCCGGAACTGCGGGTGGGCTCCTCAGCCCGGGGCTGCCGCCTCCGCTCGACTCGCCAACCGACGCTATGTGCCTCAAGAGACTGATTAAGCTCTCCCATTCCGGCCTCCGTATGTGTAACATTCGGCGTACTTCAGACTACTGTAAATCTGGCCCCGTGGCGCAGCCGTCTGCTCACACCCAGGGTGCCCCTACTCACGGCATTTAGTGCGCGGATTTCGATTTGAAGTTTCTGAACTGGCCTAACCAAAGAAATCTGAGCGGAAATATGACGTGCGATGTGCTATTACGGGACCCAATGATGTTGCTGCGGCTTTTCACTGTGCCCGGATCTTGTAACTGAATCAGAGGTCCGCAATCTTGGCCGGTTCGTGTTATGGGTCTTAAAAGACTTACTCATCTACAATTACCCATGGATAAGTCGCCGTTTAACTCCCTTTGTAGCGTAAAGTCAAAGGCCTTCACATCCAAAAGGGCCCCGTGCTTATTTACTTCCAGATGGGCGCAGTATACTGTTATCGAGTTTCAGCGAACACGTTCAAAAATGTTCAAATATAGGCTTTTTGGGGTAAAAATATGGCTTTTGCGGCATAGCATTACCCATGCAGTGTTGGCCGACACCAGAAAACCGGTGAATCGTCTTAGGTAGTAAGTTGATTGACTAATTTTTAATGATTAACTTTTTAACTAGTATAGTTAGGCGCCTAGTTACAATTAGAGATCTGTAGCCGGCCGTTAGCGATAGCCATATCAGTGTTTAGAACTTCGAAAACGCGATTACCCACGCCGCTGTGGCTCGACAAAATATGGCTGCATCATGCGGAAGTAATGCGCTAAATTTCGAAAGCGTGCAGGCAAAGCAACCCCTCCAGTGTGCGTAACTAGACGAAAAAGACAAATTTTGTCGAGCCACAGCGCCAAGGGTAATCGCGTTTTGGAAATTATAAAAATTGATATGGCTATTGCTAACGACCGGATACAGATCTCTTAATTGCAACTAGGCGCCTAACTCTACTAGATAAAAAGTTAATTATTAAAAATTAGTTATCCAGCTTGTTACTTAACATGGTTGTCTAGTTTTCTGGTGTCCGCCAACACTATTAATGCTATGCCGCAAAAGCCATATTTTTACCCCAAAAGCCTATTTTTGAAAAGTTTTGAAAGTGTTCGCTGAAACACCCGGTATATAGCACGTCAAAACTTGTGCTTGGTTCGAATATTTCCGGGTTGTAGAGCATCAAAAGACAGGGGACGGTGAGCGAGATGGACGCATACACCGCTAACTTTATTGGGAAAAGGCACAACTAAAACATGCTGCATCGCGGTGACATCAAACGATATGCGTGTAATCAATAGGAACGAAGGCGAGCGGTAGTAGTCGGCGTTCCTTTTTCTTCATACATGAATCTTCTACCCGACCAGACGAGTTTTCGTCAGACTTCGTAGTAGTAGTAAGTGGTGTTTATTAAAAATAATAGTAAAAAGGAAGGAAAAGATTTTTGCTAGCCCCGGCATCTGCCATCGATACTGAAGCACCTGAGCTGGGGCAGCGGAAATAAAGGATAGCAGGCAGAATGGAGAAATGAAATGAAAGAGGTGAGGGGACAGGAAGAGATGATAGGGGGAGATTTCTGTTTTTTTGACAGGCTTGGCAGATGGCGTGTTCACGCATGCACTTCCTCCTTGATAATTTCTCGTATGCGCTTGTCCTTACTTTTTCTGACTAAAAAGCACTTATCGATGAGCCGCCTACATCCGCATTGCACCGCTTGCAATATTTTACAAGCTGTCCGTCTAGTTAAATTGGTTTTGGGGCAAAGGAAATGGCGCAGTGTCTGTCTCACCTCTAGGCGGACACCTGAACCGCGCCGTAAGGGAAGGGATAAAAGAGGGACTGAAGGAAGGAAGAGGTGCCGTAGTGGAGGGCTCCGGAATAATTGCGACCACCTGGGGATAATTAACGTGCTCTGACATCGCACAGCACACGGGCGCCTTTGCGTTTTGCCTCCATCGAAACGCGGGCGTCCGTCTAGTTCGTTCTTACATTTTACATTGCGGTTATGGTCTCGAAGGCGGTAATTAAGTCAACGACCGGTTTGACCCACATAGTGTTGTCCGCACGAGAATGGAATTTGGTACACGACACCGCGTTTGCATTCAACGGAATTTTGTGCTTCTTTCTGCGGGCACGTTACGGTCACGTCTGTTCAACTGGCATAGCCTGCTAACTTATCAGTTGCTGAAAAAACGATGGATACCTCTTTCCTTAGGGGAATATGAACTGGCTGCAGAAAACTTAGAATCATTGAGAGCGTAACGTCGGGTGTCCTTTGGCATCTGCTATAGTCGCATACAAGCAAATGAAAAAGCGGCTTTTCCCCCTCAAAGGACCCGCTTGGAGCCAATGGCGTCGGCCAATTCTCATGAGACTGCTAGCGTGACAATGCACGGAGGGGCTGGCCTCTTTCATCTGCCACTCCCTGCATTGTCACGCTAGAAGGCTCATGAGAATTGGCCGACGGCATTGGCTCCAAGCGGGTCCTTTGAGGGGGAAAAGCCGCTTTTTCCTTTGCTTGTGTCGGACAAGCCGCGGACATGCGACATTTGGAAAGAGATGGCGAAATGGGCGTTGGCAACCGAAAAACACACTCGATCCCTGTCCTCATCTGCTCTATTTTAGCGTTGCTTGCGCCAGCGAGATGTAGCCTGCTTCGCATATCTCTGGACCCAGTTCCTCGTGTCTGAGCAACATAGGTGGTGGAATAATCTCGGCGCGTCATCAGCTGACGCTGTCATCGCGTTCAGTTTCTAGTGATAACGCCCCTCTCTGTTATCGGGAGCTCGTCGTGAGGACACACTGGTGGCATGCTCTGTCTCATGCCGCTGCTGTTAAGCTACTCGCGTGCAAGAACGGTTCAAACGCACTGTTTAAATGCCGTTTGGCCGACTGATGTCGCTCTGCAGCGGCTCACTTTCCTCGCGGCGACAGTGCGCGCGAGAGGCTCCCGGATGTTTGGCCCAAGTGGTAGAAGGCCGCTGTTTATCGCGCCGCCTGCGGTTTCCGCGCGCCAATTGGCGGCCGGGGTCGACACCTTCGTTGGCAGCCTCATGGGGGCCGGGAGCAGAAACTCTCTTTTCTTGGTGCGTGTTCGCGTCAGTATGATCCCTTTGTATATATTTCGTTTTCGAAGCTCAGGGCCGCTTCCCGGTGAAGCGTGTGCAGCTCGCGGCCTCGAGTTGCTTGGCGGGACTGCGGCGCTGTGATCCGCGAGCGGCCCCGAGGTTCGCAGTCTCGCTGCTCGTTGCGCGAGGCGTGCCCGACGTCAGCCTGCACAGCGCGCGCCCAGAGAGGGGGGAGCGCTGGAAGGGGGCGAGGAAAAAACCCCGAGTGAGCCCCGGGTCCCAGCCACGGCCCTGGCAGTATCGACGCCGCCAGCGGAGCCCGGGCAGTTTCTTTTCAAGGGCACCACGTGGCTCGGCAGAGCGCGGAGAAGCGCGCGCTGCTGTTGCGATGGGGGGCCTCACCCGGCTGGTGCCAGTTAGCCTTTTGTCTGCGCCCGGCTTGGTTATCCTTATCCTCTTCCTCACTCGCATTCCTCACTGCGATGTCGCCCCTGTATAGGTTCTCCCTGGGCGGAGTCGTGTCAGCGGCACTCACAAGTCCCGACTCGTGGCCTCGGCCCCCCTTTTTTATTAGGATGCTTAAATGAGTCGAGAGAGAAGTTTTAGGAGAACATCACGGCCTCGGCCCGTCCGATGACGCGTCTCTTGGCCTGCGGTCAGAAATTGACAAGACCGTGATTAACATCCTCGCACGAAGCAAACGGGCGTTCCTCGTTCGACTTCAAGCCACATTTATAGTAGACGACGGTGCTATTCGCGCGTTTTGGCGGTCTGCTGTCCAGCGTGCTGATGATTATAATAGTGGGCAGCATCGACCTGGGACCGTGGCGTTCGCATTTCGGTGGATGCGAAATGCTAGAGCACCGCGTACTGTGTGTGTGTGTGTGTGTGTGTGTGTGTGTGTGTGTGTGTGTGTGTGTGTGTGTGTGTGTGTGTGTGTGTGTGTGTGTGTGTGTGTGTGTGTGTGTGTGTGTGTGTGTGTGTGTGTGTGTGTGTGTGTGTGTGTGTGTGTGTGTGTGTGTGTGTGTGTGTGTGTGTGTGTGCGCGTGCGTGCGTGCGTGCGTGCGTGTGCGCGCGCGCGCGCGTTAAAGAACCCCGTGTGGTCGAAATTGTACAGAGCGCTCTACTACGGTGTCCCTCGTAGCCTGGGTGTCGTTTTTCAGCCGTTAAACCCCATTAAAATAAACAAAAAGAAAGATATTGGCAGCAGCGTCTGTGCACAGCTGGCGAGCTCTGACGGCGCTCCTAGACCGTACGATTTGACGACGTATCCTGCCTATAATTTCCTGTCCGCAGTAATGAACTTTTGACTGAAAAAAACAAAAAACTCTTGCATGAGTGTCCGCACGCGGTACATAGTCCATAGGAGTCAGGTGTGCAACCCACGGATAAAATTAGCAGCATCCGGGCTGCAGGAGCAAAAATAGTGCCGTTTAAACTCCGACGCTGCTACTCTCTTCATCGGACGCAGACGTCCGCACGCCGGCTCTAGCGAAGCCGCTGACGACCACTTCACGTGAGATCGCTTTGCAGTACTCCGCCACACGCTTGAAACACTTCTGCGTAGGTTCATGTTCTTCATATAGCAACTGTAGGGCCACAAGCACGAGTGAAACAAGCTGTCAGCCAATTGAAACAAAGCTTTGTCGCTTTGAGAATTTCGCGTTATAAAGTACAAAATTGCAGCTTTTAAACATGTATTACCCAAGGCCGCTTTAGCGGAAATGCTCGTAACTGGTCCCTTGTTTCGTTTTTGCAAGTTGCATGGCCGTTCCGTTACCCCTTGGCCACGCCACGGACGGTCGGTCGGCACTGTGAACGTGAGTGCGTTGACAGTCAGCCACAACCTTCTTCCCCTCCCTTGGTGCGCACGGGTCTCTCCTGTGGTGATGCATCTTCTTAGCAGTTGGCCATATTTTGATATGGGTTAGCATATCATGCCACAGCCGACAGCGACGTGCGAGGAGAGGCAGGAGTTCATCCGAGAGTACTCCCCGAGCCCGTGCAGAAACAAGCCCGGCAAATGATGTGGTTCACCCGACCCACATTTCTCGCTTCGTTTTCCTCGGGGCCGTTCCGCCTTGTGCGCAGCGCCCCGAACGCGCCACATTGGGAACGGCTCGGCCCACTTTGCCCAATTATCCTCGCTATCGTTGGCGCCGTCCCTCAAAGCGCCGCGCTGCCTGTCATTTTCCCAACCTGCGCGTTTGTTGCATTCGATTAACGCGAAAGGCAGGCGCGCACGTGTTGCCGAGAGCAGCCGGGGGGCGAAGGCACATATTGGGCCCTGTCGGCAGCCGGAAACGGCAGCGCGGCCGTTTCCAGGTAGCAGCCAGAAATCAATCGACTCGATAGCGCGCAGAAGGGAGGGAGGGAGGGAGGGTGGTGTGGAGGAGGGGTGCGTGTCCTTCCGGCGATGACGCGGTCGCGGCGACCTTGCGGCGTCGCTGGAGATCAAGGCTGCGCGTCCAAGGTGAAGCGCGCCGAGGGCGAGGGACGCCCTCCGCCGTCGGCCTCGGCTGCTGACGTTGTCGGCGCTGCGCAGTCGGCGGAGGCGCTGCACTGCGCTCTCACTGCGCGCTCTCCGCGCGTTGGGCTTCTCTGCCCGGCATCGGTGCCGTGTGGCGCGGGCCAGCAACAGCGCTGCTCGCTGAAGCCCATTGCGTAAATAGGCGCGGCTGTCTGTCCGCCGCCCGCTCCACGAAGTGTCGGCATGGCCTCGAAATGACCCGATTTCGGCACGAGCGTCCCTCCCAAAAGCCAGGCTTTGGAAGCCCAAACCTCTCTTGAAATCGTGCTTCTGGGATGTGGAGTGGCGGTGCATCGTTTCCGAACGTGGCGTCCTTTTGTTTTACCCCTTTCTGAGCCGTTCGTTTCATTTTTTTTTGCTTGGCTCGACACAGCAGGTGGCGCGATACTGCCGCGTAGGCCCGACGGGCAGTGTCTGACGTCACCGACCTTTTGGAGGGCGCGTCCTATCGAGCTCAGCCCGCCATTCGCTATTCGTGGCTCGTCGGAGTAGCAGCGCTCCCTCTCCTAATAGTGTCGAACAAGTTATGAACACGAGGGTGTTGTCATCGATGGAGCTGTATGCGGATAATGGCGCTTCTGCCGCTGTGCTCCTTCACTCAACTTGTTGCACGGCAATGGAGGGTGCGGACTCGTGGCCACGACTTCCACGACTGTGCTTTCCTCGCGCTCTCGCGATGCAGGCCCGCGAGCCTGAGGTCTGAAAGCCGTCGCCTCGCGCTCTTACCTTCGGCTCCAGTGCCGATTTGCGAGACGGAGCGAAGTGCGCAGCAACCCCCTCTGTACGAGCGGTCGCAGACGGGCATGTGTAAAGTTGCGCCCGCCGCGGTGGCTCAGTGGTTAGGCTCAGCTACTGATCCGAAGTACTCGGGTTCGAACCCGACCGCGGTGGCCGCGTTTCGATGGAAGCGAAGCGCAAAAGGCGCCCGTGTGCTGTGCGATGTCACTGCACGTTAAAGATCCCCAGGTGGTCGTCATTCGGAGACCTCCACTACGGCACCTCTTTATTCTTTCAGTGCCACCTCCATCCCTTCCCTGACGGCGCGATTGAGGTGTCCAGCGAGAATTGAGACAGTTACTGTGCCATTTCGTTTCCTTAAAACCGCAAGTAAGTCAAGTTGCAGTAAGGGGTCCACCAAGGCGCTCTGTTTCGACTCATCCGATTCTTAAGCTCGCTGGCCGAATGATGAGCGTCGGGTTCGTTGAGGAGTGGGATGGCGAGGTTGGTTTTTCCGTTTACGTTTTAAGAAGGGAGCCAGTGGTCAGAGGAAGAATCTGGATAATTTTCCTTTCGTTTTAGGTCGCCGGGAACGTTCGCGTATATCTTTTCTTTATCGACTATGGCCTGCATTTGAAGTAGCGGGTCCCGTTCAGGGTGTGCTAAATAAAATACGACCGTGCCCTTGTTACCCAGTCCGGCTCCAAAGGGCAGACATGCAGACCAGGAATGGAGTAAGTATGCAGATTGTTTTCGATATGAGAGTGCGCAGATGGCCAGGAAGCACGACATCCGTTGTAGTTGGCTATACAGTGAGGTTGTCCTGATATATGAGGCACACACGAATAGTGAAAGCGGGGGCAAGTTTCGGTCGCGATTGCATTCTTTGCGATGATGAGGCGGTGACTATTTCACTTGGCTGAATGCTGCACCGAAGATGGGCTGCGCATCATTTTGTTTCGCGATATTATTACGAGTCATGCTCCTGTCACCGCTCGAATGAAACGCGCATAGACGTGCGTCCTCTTGGACTGAAACTGATCCAGCGGTGTGCTTGCTATCTTGCGGTTCAATTTCACCTGCGACGTCAATTCCCAATGAGCACTCCCTGGAAGTAAGTGAGGCAGGTCGTAACGAGCCCCTAAGTAGGTCGGTAATTCCTTCTGTATGCTAGGGCAAATTTATGGGGAAAGGGGGGAGGGAGAGTCGGCTCCCTCATGCCAGAAATGTTACGTAATAAAACCATGCCGAAGCCCGATTTTTTCGGCGAAAAAAATTCGAAGAAATTGATGAAAATGCCGGTTCAAATGGAACCCCTCCCCCCAAGCTCAAATGGAACCCCTCCCCCCAAGCTTCCCCCCAAATTCACCTCGATTTTGCCGATTCGGCGCCGTACACGTCAGCTGCAAATGACACCGATTGTGCGACTTGTGGCGGGTGCGGTGTTCTCTCAAGAATGCCGTGCTGCGCCTCGCAGCCTACATAGAAAGCGTTGCTAGAAGGGAAAAAAGACCAGCGTATAACGGCGGGACCTCCGCCGCACTATCGGAAACTCCGGGTGACATGTGCCCAGCACGTGCGGCCTGCAGGAACAGACCGTCGTATATCTCCCCTCAGACACGCCCGAGCGGCCAAGATAAACAAGCCCCGTCTGTAATACGCAACAAAGAGCAGATGAGGCGTCGGTCCCTGCCTTTCTGTATGTGCGGCTGTGAACGAGGAAAAGAAAACAGAGAAGCGCGATTAAAGCGTATCGTGCATAGGAGCAGTCGCGCTTGAGTCAGCCCAGGTCGCTCTTTCCTGCCCTTTACTCCGCTGCACAAGCGCATACGACTTTTGTTTCTAAACTACACAAGCCTTTCTCTTTTGTGGGCTTTGCGCGCCTTGTTTTTTGTGCGTAACTGTTCTAGCACCACTCTGAAGTATGTACACGAAAAAAGCAGTCGTGGCCGGCTTGTAGCCCGTTCTCTTTCCTGCCGCGTCACTCAGCCCAGCCCTGAAAGTCTTCAGTCGGATGAAGCCCGGTCCATACTCAGGACCACCACACACAAATCCTCCGTGTTGGAAACCACCGCACCCTTTGTTGTACGCGCTGAGTTCGGACGGGTCGCAGGTGTTACTTTCAATTTTCCCGCCAGTATCCACGTAATTATTTTTGCCCTGTCACATTCGCGGCACGATCGAAACCGGTAGCGGTCCCGAGCTGCGCATTTGAGACCACTGCGGTCGCGACGCGCAAGTGTATTGCCACGTGGATTGTTTTTTTTTTTTTTCGTATTTCGCGGAATACGCTCGAAACGGAATAGCTCAAAGGCTCTATTTTTTTTAGCTCCTTTAATTACTCAATTTAATAAAATATAAAGCTACTCTCACATACTGTACACAGTTGTCAACAACATGCTTGAACTTGCGTTCGCATATTGTTTCCCCAGTATGTTTTTGAACCTTGGCTCAAGGGTGATGGGACTCCTGCTGTATGTAAGTACACCCCTCCTTCAGAAGTGTACAGCACAAGGGGTTTGCTTGTGAGGCCTTCGGCGTGCCTGGTTATGCGTACTTGGCGACCGTAATGTCTCGAGCGGTAAACGGTGTCTAGTCCTCAATCCTACCCAGGTGTGGACTGCCAGATGTTCTATAGGGAGCCCCGCTACGCAACAGGTTAGAAGCGAACCCCTTGCGTTGTATACACTTTTCACGCGGGCTGTGCACATAAGTGTGTAGCTCCCGACTTTAATGGGCGTCTCGAGCATTGCCTGCTGCTTGTTCTTCATCCGGAATTGGGCATGCTTGTTGTGTGCAGCTGCAGCGAGGAGGATCTGTTTTGCTTGTATCTGTCATGACAAATTTCTCCCCGGCTGGAGCGCAACGTGGCTCACCCGCGCTCTCTCTTTCAGCCTGGTGGTCTTGGCATGCGAGCCTTGTGAATCCTCTGCCGCCGACCTTGCTGGGTAGACGGAACAAACGTGAGTGTGACGCATTTCCCGCTAGGATGGGGCTTCTCAGACCACGCGCAAAGTCCCAAGCGTGTGCTGCGGTCATTTCTGCCCACTGCCTGGCTAACTCTATATATGTAATGTGTGCGCGCTCGATCGCACGCGCGCTACGGGGCCGTTCAGTTTGTGGCTTCGCCCTTTGCCGGCCAAGCAGCACGCGCGAGTTTGTGTATTGCAGCAGTGACAGTGCGTGTGTATCGTCACGTTTATTCCGGATCTGGTACATTTTTTTCCTCTGCCTGTTCTTGATTTTTTTTTCTTTCTTAAAGTAGGCTGTAGCATGGCTGCTTACTCGACGTTCCTTTTTGGTTTGTTTGCCGATGTCACCCTGCACGCGTGGGATGTGTAGGAACAAAGCGAAATGCCCGACACGCTTGGTGGTGGCGCTGCTTCTCCAAGCTATAGCCCGGCGCCTGTGTCAAGCGCCAATCACGACAGCCTTCGAGGGCGCATATTGGTGCCAGTGCGGAAAGGGCCGTGCGGGTAGCGTAGCCTCCGTGCCGATTTGCTCCAAACGCAAGCTTGCAGCAAAGGCAAAAGCGTCGCGCCACTTACGCTCAATCTGCGCTCATTGCGCAGCGTTCTTCGACCTCGTTCGGCCGAGAATGTGGTCCGTGCTGAACCTTCGGTTCCTCCTCGATCCAGTTTTCGTTGCCCCTCCACTGGGCGAACACTTTGCTGGTATCGTCACTGCCGATTCTCTCTTCAGCTGTCTTTGTGCGCGCTGAAGGTTCGCGTCGCGCCACCCGCGACCCTGGCAGGGGGGGGGCCGGCCGCTGTGCGACCTTGACCTTGACCTTACTCGGGAAGCGGTAGCCGGGCGCCTCAGCGACGCCCCAGCCAAGCGCCGCCCTTCGCTGCGTGGCGTGTTTGCGGAGAGACCTTGGCGGCGCCAAGTTGTGCGCGGAATAGCGAGCGGCTTCCGCCAAGTGTGTGGCGCGGATGCGCTGCTCCTTGGCGGTCGCGAGCGGCAGCTAGCTGCTACCGCTGTAGGAATGTCTTCCTCACGCGTGTATAGCTGACCTCCTCGATGAATGGAGCCTGCACGGGTGAGGGACATGTATTTCACCACAAACAACGGTTGGAAGGGTGGTGGAACAGCCGCATGTCAGATTGGGTAGCCGCCTCCGAGTACTACCCGGCAAGCGTACAGCTTGGCAGAAGGGAACACGCACGCACGCGCAAGTTATCACACCTATGGTACCAGTTTGCTAAACAAGAGAAGTAGCATGTCAACTACCGCACCGTGGAAATCAAGCAAGCTGATCACACGAAGGAAGTAAACAAACGAAATAACCAAACAGTCGTAAAACATTGTTAGCTTTTGTTTTTAAAGGTGGTCTTTATTAAGTTTGCGCATTTGTATTGCAATCGTCTTAGATGCCGGGAGATGACCGCTGGGATCCTCCGGCTCGTTGTTCGAGTAGGTACGTTTTTATTCTCAGTTCGGCGCAGTGTGCATTGTACCTATACGCCCGTGTCCTGCAGCCAAGTGGAGCATGCCTATAGCGTTTCATGTGAGCTCCAAGTGCGAAGACATTTATTGGAGAGAACGAGTGCTGCGTAAATTGCCCACTGTCATCTCTCATCCCATTGTATAGCCGGTGTGGTGTTTGCGGCTTCATTTTGTCCAAGCACAAGAACTAGACAACGCACGGCGAAGCGCACGCCTCGATGATGAGGCCAGTCATTGCTGATGCTATTTGTTGCGTCACTCTCGGGCTACCTTGCCTCGGTGTGCGTTGCCCTCTTTTTTTTTGAAGATGAACGTTTAGCTGAGAGAGCAGCGGTCGCGGCCCTGGGCTGCCTTGTTCGCGCTGCTTTTGGTTCCACGAAGCCTCGTAGAGCAGCTGGTATGGATAGTGGATGGCTCATCGACCGGAAAATCCGGCGTCGCCCAGTGTGTGGCGGTATGACGCCTTCAATGGCGGGAAAATACGAAATGTTATTGCTGTAATATGCGTTGTGGGGCTAAAAATAACTCTACGAAATGTTAACCATGCAGTAATATTCGGTACTACTATATACCTCAAATTGCATGTGCACCAGCTAGAAAGGAATAGAATAGAATTATATTAGAATTGTAATAAAATTAAAATTGAATTCCAATAGAATTGCACTGCTTTCGCATTACTCGCGCGTAAGTTCCTTAAGCGCCCCCAGCAATTTCATTCATTCATTCATTCATTCATTCATTCATTCATTCATTCATTCATTCATTCTTTCTTTCTTTCTTTCTTTCTTTCTTTCTTTCTTTCTTTCTTTCTTTCTTTCTTTCTTTCTTTCTTTCGTCCACGGTCATGAGATTCTTTCGCTCATCTTCAATACTGCAGGCAGCAGGAGAGAGAGCTACGAAAAAGGTAACACTACAAATAGCGCTCAAAAGTGTTAATAGGGACGCTGAGGACAGCTCCATCGAATTTTTATTATCTCTAAAAATTGATTAAGTGGGTGTTTGTGGACAGGTCTAAGTTCGACCGTTAGCAAAACATGGATATTTATTCCTGACACAGTTACACTTGAAATGTTCCCTCAACTCGATTCAAAGTCCCACCGAGGACTTCGTGATCACCGTTTTGAAGCGAATGGTGGTCCAGCGCAGCCTCCGGGATCCGCTAAAAAACTGCTTCGAGCCACGGCAGTTTACTTGTGTAATCGGCCGGTGGTGGCGACACCTGTATTTCGATTTCTGTACCCAGAGGCCCGCGTGCTGTGCGATTTCAGTGCACGTTAAAGAACCCCGGGTGGTCGAAATTATTCCGTAGCCCTTCACTGCGGCGTCTCTCATAGCCTGAGTTGGTTTGGGACGTCAAACGCCCATAAACCAAACTAAACCAAGCTTTCCTGGCTTATGAAAGCTCCGTTTTCAGTTAGAGTAGCGTCTTTTTTGTCGTTGGGACCGTGCATAGAAACGGGACAATTGCAATTGGTCCTCAGCGTCCGCATAATATCTGAAATTCCGAGAATCGTACCAGTGCGTAGGTGATTTAATTGTTCGAATGATTCAGGGAGAGGGACTTGTAGAAGCGTAGCTTGTTGGGCCAGTCGGTGCATGGTACCGGGTAGAGAAACCAGCGGAACAGGACGCGTACACAAGAGAAGGAATTCACGAGGACGACGCTGGAGACGCAACTGAAAATTTTACTTGATCAAAGAATCGAGCAGAGCAGGGTGCACATGCGCGTGAGCAGACAACGCCGAAAAAATGAAACTAAACAAAATAAAAGAAAAAGTCTGTCATTAAACATACTGCTATCTTGCACGTGGGGACTATATGTCCCCTTCATGAATCCGTATCCCTTAGAAGAAAATTTGACACGTATCGCTGACGCAATCACTGCCTGACTTATTTTGAAAGCTTCCAAGATTTCACGTTCCGTCTGCGTTTTGCCTCGGCCGATGATTTTTACACTGATGAACAGAGGAGTACAGTTCTGACATTTGTTACAATGTTTTGGTAGATTGGCCGTATTATCCGGCTGCAGTGTTGTGCGATGCTGTCTTAACCGCTCATTAATGCATTGACCAGTCGGCCGATGTAGGCCTTGCCACATGACAGGAGGAACGAGTAAACAACGTTGGTAGTACATTTGGTAGGCATTGTTTGGTGCTTGACTTTACAGTCTTGTCTTCGCAGAGGTATGGGAACGTAATGACGAAAGTTTTGTGGGTGCCGAAAACACAACGTTCACACCATATTCAATTGCCACCTTTTTTATACTATCCGAGACTTTGTGCATGTAGGGAATAACAGCAGGCCTCGAATCCTGACGCGACGCTCCTTCGTTGTGAGGTGCGTGCTGTAACCTAAGCTTACGTGACTCAGCAACTGAGACCTGTTCGGGGTAGCCGGCTTTCCCAATCGTTTAGTGCTGGCCTGGTCTTTATGGAGATTGTTATGGAGCTCAGTGGTTAGGGCTACTGATCCGGAGTTCCCGGGTTCGAACCCGACCGCGTTTTTATGGAGGAAAAACGCTAAGGCGCCCGTGTGCTGTGCGATGTCAGTGCACGTTAAAGATCCCCAGGTGGTCCAAATTATACCGGAGCACTCCACTACGGCACCTCTCTCTTCCTTTCTTCTTTCACTTTCTCCTTTTGTCCCTTCCCTTACGGCGCGGTTCAGGTGTCCAACGATATATGAGACAGATACTGCACCATTTCCTTTCCCCCTAAAAACCAATTATATATGGAGTAGATGAGTATGACACACGTGGCAAGCCCGTATTGTGATCGTCACCGCGGTGCTTAACTGGACCGCAGGATGAGCGCACAGCTCTCTGCGCATTCTGCCCGCGGCCAGCTGACTCTGGCCTCGGCTCCCCAGTGCTGCACAGTTTTGCTCTATATATAGACAGCGCGCGGGGTGTGTGTGTCGAATGGTGCCCCTGTTGACGTGCCAATCAGAGCCTCCTCCCCCCCAGGGGGGCGCAGCGGCCGCTCGGAGAGTATACTTTCCTTTTCGCGTGCCATCAGGTTTGTGGGTCAGGGGAACAAGCTGTCACGGCCGCCCTGGTCCGAGCCTTATTCGGCCGCGAGCAGGAGCGGAGCGGGCTTGCCGGAAGCGCGGCTCCGCTCACTAGGGTGCACCCAGTGTGGCGCGATTTAATCGAATCGAAATGAAGCCCCCGCTTGTCGAAGGTGGCTTTTCCCGTTTGCGTATGTCTCGGCTGCCACTGTTCCGCTTCGACCCGGTTTCGATTGGGGCGTGCTTCAGCCCTGCAGTGTTGGCCCGCTTTAAGCCGGCCAGTCTATAAACAAAAGGCGGTTACATAGGCGAGCCTGTGACAGGTGCGCAGACTCGTCCAGTTCTCCGCCCACCTGGCACCGGACAACTTTTTCAGGGCGTTTGTGTTCCCCTGCAAGCGGAACACTGTGCGTGCCGTTCGTGCCGGTTTGGGCACGCGTGAAGTGAGGAGCGGGCCCCACACGCTGTGTTCGAACCCTCGGGAAAAGCGGGCTTGATGCGGCTCCGCATCGTTTGGCTCACTGCCGAAGCTGCCTGCGCGGCCCCGTTCCGGCCGCCGCAGTGGAAGCAGTGTTTCTGGCGTGTCCGCCGCACTTGGATACGCTGCGAAACCCCGGAAATGTATTCGGCCTGGCACCGAATACCTTTCGGGGCGCAGTCGTCCCTCCTCACACTCCTGGGCAGGAATAATTGTATAGCTCGTTGTCGAATCAACGGACGCAAGTTCTTGGTGCGCCATTCCAGCGCAGAATCGTGGGGCAAATCATTAAGAAGCACGCCCAGTGTCGCATGCAGGATTGCAGCAATTTTGACCGGCGTTTCGCACGTACCATCAAAGGAAACGCGAACGATGCACCTGACACGTGAGCATGAACAACCAAATATATTAGCGGCTAGAGACGAAATGTTAACCTGGCCATTAACACTTCCAAAGAGCGGCCTTGACGCCTTCGACGCGACAATCAGCCGCTCTGGTATTCTGCCTCCCTTCCAGTTCTGTAGTTTGCGTTTCAACTCTCTTTGCGTTTCGTTTGACGTACCGTCTTTGCCAAAAGTAACCAGGCTGCTTTTCAGTTGTATTGGGGAACACTAGTCGCACCCATCAAGGTATAAATCACTGTGAGGTAAAGGGAACCTTTTTCCTCACCTTCACATACCTTTTGGCTTTTAGGGAAGCCGTAGGGGCTCCACTATATGAGGCAGGAGCAAACCATGCAGCCTAGTTACACTGCCGTTGGGGTGGACTCCTCCGCGTGTTCGCTTGCTGTGCGGGGAAGCTGGCGCGCGTCAACCTGGTCGGACGTCGCACGGCTTGGCTGATCGTTACTTGTCAGAGTCGTTCTACGCGAGCGGTTCTCCGCTGACATGCACTGGCAGGCGGACGAGAAAGACATCGCCGCCCTTGCGACCTGTCTCGCGCTTGGCCTTTCTCCAGCCATGGGAATCGCAAGAGGCCCGGCCTGCTTTCCAGTCTTTCTCTCTCTGTCGGCCTGGATGGTGCAGTGTGAGCGAATTCACACTGCGCGCCTTTTTTTTTTTGTCGTGCCAGCTGGCTGATGTCGGAGACGCCGATGGCTTCACACTCGGTGTACAGGTGCTGCCAAAAGTAGCTGGAAGGCAATATTAGCGCAAAAGTTGGATTTCATCGCCCTCATCTCATTGGATGCGAGAGTGTCGGAAGCTCTCACCGTTGTCGGCTGAAATGGTGTATGATGCACACTCCCTTCTTAGGGTCGGATCAGGTGAAATGTTTTGTCGTTTGGCACTTACTTCCCGGCGACAGCAGTTCCGAACTGGCGCCACCGCAGAGGTGGCTCTGGAACGAGCTCTTCCTCCTGAGCGATGAGAGCCCCGAAGTGGGGGGTCACTTCTTGATCGAGGCGCTCGTGTCTTGCGACTGTGCCGATGGCAGTGGCGGCACCCGGCGGAAGCGAAGGAGTGAAACGAGAGGCGTCGCAGTGGCGGACAGTTTCGACCACCACTCACATCGTACAGCGCACAGATTTCGCTGCCTCTTTGGCAGTCTCGATCGGGGCCGAAGCGGCAGCCCCTCAACATTGTGCATGGACGGAGTGGGCGTTTTCTCCCGAGTGTGCAGTCGGTCGCCACGAAGCAGGAGCAGGGCCTTCGCGATGGCAGGCTCAGTCCGAGGCGGGATCGCGTGGCGGTCGCTCCTTGCCACGCGACACTGCGCACGACAGCTGGCGCTGCTGCGGGGCGCGTCTCTCCGGGGCGTCGAACCTGTGGTGCGGCCAATGGGGCTACGTGTGTGTCGTGGGGTGAAATGCAGAGGCCGCACTCGTATATTACTCCCCCGCGAGGGGCGACAGCTGCCGTTTCCAGTCGGACACGATGCAGCTGCCGCCGTGGCGTTTGCCGTGGGGTGCTTTCCGCGTCGAGTCGGCAGGGCATTGCCTTCTTTTCCCGCGTGGTGCACAGTGAGCAGGGCTGCGCGATCGCCGCGAAGACACGTGCGGTGGCGCCCGCCCTTACCACGAACTTGGTTGCGCGTGTTGTGCTTTCTTGTTTGCGAATATCTCTCGAGTCTTTCGCTCGAGAGTATCCTTTGCGGGCCGACATCGAACCTTTGCATGTAATAAGGCGTTAAAGAAAAATTCGGTGCGAGAGGCCGGGTCACGGAATGAGGAGCCATGTAGTGAGCGGCTCACTGCTTCTGTATGCTTCTAGGCAAGGGTCGTCTATCGAGAAGCAGACGACGGCTTAAAAGAATTCATCACACAAGACCGCCTACCTGCGCTTCTCGTAGAACTGGCCGCCGCCGCTTCACTTTTAAATAGCGACTCTATGCAACCTGTAACTTAAAAATTACCAGTGGGCGATTTGTGCTTTATGCATGTTGACAATCTTCGGCTGGCGGCGAGGGTTTATTCTCACGGCCGCTCGATCTCGAGTGGCCGTATGTAATTGCACTCGCACTTGCGAGCACTGTATGCGACCCCCGCGCGACGTTGTTTCGCTTGTGAGCGCTTTGTAGTGCGGGCCAAGAAGCCTGAACTTGGGAGCCTGCAGCTATCGCACATTGTAATGCTGCCTCGCGAGTGTTTTACGCGCCGTCCTCGTTTGCTTTGTTACTGCCTGGTAATGTTGCTGGACTCTGTTCGTTATGTTTGTGCATGAGGTTGAACGGGCAGTTGAGCACCTTTTCAGCGATAGGCCTTTCTGGTGTAATCTCAACTGCTGCTTGCCCCGAAAACAGTGTGCATTCGGCCGACCCTTCTAGCGAGCGAACACTTCAGACATATGCACGGCATGCTGGGGAGGAGGGACCTGTACACACGGGAATAGAGTTGTTTTGTCAGAGGGTCCGTTCCTATCCTTTTTTTTTTATCGACTGATCGTACTATATATTCACCAGCGGCAATTGAATTAATCAAACCACGCGTATGCGGGAAGTGAGGGATGCGATGCGCAGAGTCGCCGGGTACCCACCGGTGACGCAGTGGGTGAAAGCTTTCCCCTGGCCTGCTGCTCGGCTTCTCTGGGGTGGAAGTGCTCGGAAAATAGATCTCTGGCACGAACTCGAGTAGACACCTTAAGCCACTGCGCTCCTTGGCCAAAGGCACCATTACCTGTAAACGTCTGCGCCAATAAGTCTCCGGTGTTGAAAGAAACGCGCTCTCGTGTTCACGGTAACAGTAGTCGCTACACGGTGCTCGGGGTACGCTTCGACCTGCGCACGTGGCTCACTGAGCAGTGGTTCCGCACTCTGTTCCGCGGCGTCCAATCAGCCAGCCGCGCCCGGGTAGCCAGGCAGGCGCACTCTGCTCGACTCGCATGCACGCTGTCTTCCTCTCACTTCCTCGTCCGCGTTGTGTTTGGCAGAAATGCGCTTGACTTTGAAGTAAATGGGTCCGGACTTTATCCGCTGCGACTGCAACGACAGACACCAAGTAAGGGGTCATTTGGGTGGAGCCGTTTGAGCGACGCTTTCGACCCCGTTTCACGACTGCTCTCTTTTTTTGGGAGCCGTGAGATGGCGTCCTTTTCGGGGCGCTCGCTTGAATCCTTGGTCGCAGCTGCGAGGGCAGACCGCGTGTGAAACTGCCGCACCGTTTCGAGGCGTTGTGTGGTTTCTCGCTTCTGCAACCCGCGCCTCGGTCTCTAGGGGAAGAGTGCGCGCATTGGGGCCGCTGAGGGCAGGCAAGGAAATAAAATAAAATGTGGGTGGAGAGCGGCGGTCCGCTCAGGTGCGCGTCGCGGAAGCGGTGTGTGACGGAAGCCGCCGGTGACCCGGCGGCCCGACCTGCTCCGCTGGCCCGTCCAGAGGCCTTCCGGCGCGCCGGTCGGCGAGCCCCGCGCTTCCCTGACGCCGTGATGGCGGTGCACGAGCGATGGTCCAGGGCTGCTGGGGCACGGTGGAAAAGGGAAGCCTCGGCAAGCTTGTATACTGTTTACGAGATCGAGGGACGCAACGAGCCGCTTGCACGAGTTTGGTTTTGGTGCGCTCACTTGGGTTGGGCGCACCACGGGAATGCTGGTGGCACTGCGGGACGTGGGTTCGAGCCACGGCAAAATTCTAGCTTGTATCCTGTGCGGGACCGGTACTCTGGAAGGCTCCACTCCGGTATAGCGCCCACTGCTTATAGAACACCGAATGCCGAGGAGGTGACGGCTGCTTGACGACGTGCCGTCATGTCGTCGGCTCAGACTACGCCTGCCATTGCGTAAATGTAACGTTATAGTGCGATTGTGAGTATTAGAAAGCCTGTGCTGTGACTGTATTTGTAAGTTATATTGAAATTGGGTCGACTCTTTTTAGGCGGTGGTAGCTCCTGCGCAGCTATAGCGTGCCCACAGACGGCAGTGGCGATGGTTGTAGCTTTTTGAAGCAAAAGAACGGGAACGGTTTGAGCACGGCTGCACCCGCCGCGGTGGCTCAGTGGTCGGGGTGCTCGGCTACTGACCCGAAAGACGTGGGCTCGATCCTGGCAGCGGCGGCCGCTTATCCATGGAGGCGGAACACAATAGGCACCCGTGTTTTGCGCGATGTCACTGCACTTTAAAGATCCCGGGGTGGTCGGAATTATTCCCGAGCCGTCCACTACGGCTACTCTTTCTTCCTCTCTGCTTTCACTTCCTCCTCTGTCCCTCCCCTTACGGCGCGGTTCAGGTGCCCACCAAGATGGGAGACATACTGCGCCGCTTCCTTTCCTCAAAAACAAGTTTTCTTTTTTTTTTTTGGGGGGGGGGGGGGGTTCCACTCATTGTATACATCCCGAGCGGACACTTCGTGGACATGTAAAGGCACTTTCAGAGAGCAGCGTCGGCATTAGTACAATGCCCTCTTACGTTACTCTGCAGGGAGGGTCTGGGCATAGATACTGCATAGATACTGCAGGCCAAAAAATGGCCCAAGCAGGACGGGCAATGCAGTGCAAGGCATCACAATGCAAACAAACGATAAGAACTCAGAACAGGATGCAGGCTGTAGCAGTGCGACTCAAAACGAATTTCTTGCACTAGCGCAATAACGAAAAAAAAAGAACAGCACAGGTGAAATTACAAACAGGCGGGCAAATTGCTGTGCCAAACACAAAGGGAAAAAAGACATCACAAAATGAAGGAATATAAAATACATGCAAAAAAAGTGGGTTGCAAACACTGGTTTTGTTTGAGCGAGTTTATGGGAGAAAAAAATTCTAACTTTTCTGCTAAGTTCTTTGATTGTAATACCTTTACAGGGGTGGAATTGCGTTAGTTTATAGTACGCGGAAAAATATCGGATTTTGTTTTAGAAAATATTGGCCCAAGGGAAAGGTTACGTCTGACTGCGTGTACTTATCGGACTTCAGCTGCCACGCCTGTGGCAGCTGAAGTCCGATTTTTCCATTTACCATGCTATGTAAGAACTGAAGACGACTGACTTTACGCCTGTGGAATAGTGTACGGATTTTATTCGCAAGCATTAGGAAATGCAGGGAATCCTCTCTTTTATATTTTTTTGCTAAGATAAATCTGATGGTCTTCCTTTGAAACATTATAATTTCATTATTCCCTTGTTAGTATGAGGATCCCACAGAACTGCCGCATATTCCAATTTTGATCGCACAGGTGTGTTGCATGGTAAAATTTTGGCATTGACAGGTGCGTTTAAAAGTTTTCTTCTCAAGAACTACCAAGAGAGTTTGTTATTGAATGTGACACCCAAATTCTTGTATTTTTCAGCGTGAGATAGTGTGTCTTTAAGTAAAGAAAATACGCTAGACTAAAAATTACGTGTGGCTGGCAGCAAAGCAGTTTTGTGCACATTAATTGATATCCATGCCCCAAAGTTCCCACAATTCGCTGATAGCAGAAACTGATTTCTGTAGACACTCGTGATCGTTTTGGGAAACTATTTTCCTAAAAAATGACTCATGCTTCGTGCTTAATTTGAAATGGCAGCGGCATGCATGGGCTTTACTAAAATTCGCACGTATGCTTTGTTAAGAAAAAAAACACTCTTAGGCGATCCTCGGTGGATCATTTGATTGCGTTAAAAACCTAACGTAGGTGCAACTTATATTCGTGGTTGACATACTATACAGCACATTATATCGGAGGTCAACACGCGTAGTTAGTTACGTACATGTAAGGTCCAGATAAAAAAAAATCGTTATATCCTAAGTGGCGTACTTAGATTCGTTATATCCGATATAGTATGCCAAGTTCGTATAGGTAGTGTACTGATTTAATTCTTCGTCCTGTGGGCAAGTTGGCAGCTGCCCACCGTGGCTGGCGGACCACCGGCTACTGACGGCGCCGACTGTTTCCGCTTGCCTGCTGGCGCATTTAACGGAAAACGCTCCATTGTCGCTTCGTGGCAGGAAATTCTTGATTGCGAAATTTCTGCTCCGAGGTGTGTACCTACCCGTCGGTGCATTCCGGAATGCGCAGGACGCTGCTGCTGCTGCTCGGTGCATATAATTCTTCTCCTCGAGCGATTCCAACGATAACGCGCCGCCACGAGCGCTGCAGCCGTCCGGCAACAGAGAGTCTGCAAAAGCGCGCACCTTTGGGAGCGTGCTGTTTCTCCCCGTGCGTGGTGGCGGGACTTGCGTGCTCGGTTCGCGGCATCGTCCGACGCGTGCGCGACAGGCACGAAAGGCCAAGGACGCGCCGGGGGACTTTCACTGCATGCTGCGTGTGTACACACACACCGCGCAGAGGCGCCGAAACGAGGAAGCGGCGGCAGTGGGCAGACGAACCGGGACAAGGTTTCGCAGCTGTGTTGGTCCAGCCCCGTTTCGCTCGGGAGGCCTCGTTCCCGTTTCGGTGCCGCTGGCTTCCTGCATGCTCTTCTGGGCCGCTTCCTTGTTTGCGGACACTCGCGATACCCTCGGACCTGCCGTCTGGGCTCGTCGTTGATCGGCGGCCGAATTGTGTCCCAGATGTACTTCTCCTCCGCCGACGGCCAGCGGTATAGCGGTCTCACCGCGGCCTCTGCTGCCACCTACACAGGCGTCGTGGGGCGCGTTGTTCGAGATCCTGCAAGCACACGCCAGTCAGGAAGAAGCTCGACTTCCACTAGCCCCGGTTCCTTGTCCGAGATTATCTCTCTCAGGGGAACACACTCATTGGCGAGCGAGGCACCTTTGGGTTCGCGACACATTGTGACGGCGACGCGTCCGCTGCAACAGTGAATCTTTGCTGGTTTCTCTCTTGAAGCAGCCCTTTCCGATCACTCGCTGTCCCTGCCATTGGGGAGTTTTAGCGTAGTCGGTTAGCTGTACGGCAAATTCGGTAACGCGTTGCCAGGCTTGCTTAGCCATATTTGCCGTACGGTAGCAGTTATACCGTATAGTTACCGTGTTTACCGTATGGTCGCGCTAAAAGTCTCTACTTATGAAGGTAACAGCGCAGTGGCAAGGCACCCCAGGTGTGGTAGCGAGAACAGGCGCTGTATTGTCATCCCGCTTCGTCATTTGTCAGTGCGCTGCTCCCTTCAGAAATGCCCAACTGTCTGTTTTAGGCACGGTGTAAGAGGTTCTATGCCGTCGCGTCATTTCGCCGCTTTAGGTGCAGGGAAACCGGATGGCTGGATTGCACGACAGCCGCATCAAACGGGAGCGGGTTCACTCCAAAAAAATGTTTCGCGCCTTTCTTCTCCGAGTCCCTCCTTTATCCCTTCCCTTACGGCGCGGTTCAGGTGTCCACCCATATGTGGGACAGATGCTGCGCCATTTCCTTTCCTCAAAAACCAATTTTCATTTCATTTTTTTTTCTTTCACGGAAGACGCCGCTGCTTGCTGGGTGGTGGTGGTGAAAAACATTTATAAGCAATTAAATTTTACAGAAAGGTGATTGGGGTAGGACCCTATTGGCCCTTTCCCCTCACAGTACTAGGTGGAGCCCCTATTCCGGGGCCCCATTGGCAAGCAACGCCGCCCGCGTCCGTTGAAACAAGGCCTTTTGGCTCTTCAGGTCTTGACAGCCGATCAGGGCCGCCTCCCAGTCCTCTCTGGTGGGGTTGGGGGGGATAGATGGGTTAGATTGACACGCCCAAACCATGTGGAAGGTGTCAGACACCTCCCCACAGAACTGGCACGTGCCATCAAAGGATGTATTGAAGTGTTTAAGCACCGCCGGGCACAGTACAGTGTTAGTGAGAATTTTGATGAGGAGGCGCTCGTCAGCGCGATCCAGACCCTTACAAGGGGCCGGGTAGCGCCGGTGCTCCTCCTTGTAGTAATCGGTGATTTGTTTGAATGTAATGGCCAGATTGTCTGATTTGGGAGTACCCTTCCAAGGACAGGGAGATAGCCCGGGGAGAGAGTGCGCGGGCGGCCTGATCGGCCTTTTCGTTTCCCTGGAGGCCCTGGTGACCGGGGGCCCAAATCAGGTTGCGTGGAGTTGGATCTTCAGATCGACAGCTATATTCCAGTATGCGCCAGGCAAGCGGGGGAGCCCAGCCCAACTCGTAGTTCTGACAGGCCCCTCGCGAGTCGGTGATGATGTGTTTTGACTTGGGATTCGTGAGAGCCAGAGCAATGGCAATCTCCTCCGCGTGTGTTGCGCTGTAGGCTTTGAAAGTGAGCCCGTTAACTGTGTTTGTGTTGTGTACGACTGCGGCCGTGTACCACCCCCCGTGGTGTGGGCCGGCAACGTCTACGTAATATACATGTTCTTGGTTACCATAGTATCGCGCCAACGCTTCCGCGCGCGCCTGGCGACGACCGCTATGGTCTTCACTGGACATGTTGCGGGGAAGGGGTCGGACCCGGAGGGCGCGTCTCCAGGGTTCTGGCACTCTCTCCCTTTCCTCAATGTGGTAGTCGTGTTTGATGTGTAGCCGGTCCAAGAGGCGGCGACCGGACGTGGTCTGTGCAAGACGCGTGTATTGGTTGCATAAGTGGGCCTCTCGAAGCTCCCGAAATGTGTTCACCACGCCCAAGGCCAGAAGCCTCTGGTTGGACGTGGTGATCGGAAGATCGAGAGCCCGCTTGATGACTTTCCGCAGGATGACCTCCAGTTGGTCATCATCATGTTTGCGCAGGTGCAAGTAGGGAGTTGAGTAGAGGATTCTACTCGTTACGAAAGCATGGGCAAGCCGCAGTGCATCCTTGCTTCGTAATCCGCCCCGCTTGTTTGAGACCCGGCGGACCATTCGGCCCACCTGGTCTCCCACCGTGCGAAGTTTGGCTATGGTGGTGTCGACTCTGCGTTGGTGGTGTATGAAGAGGCCAAGGACGCGGATCTCCTTGGCCTCCCGGATCGGTCCCGAGGGGAGACTGATGCGGAGCGGAGTTGTGTCCCGGGGGGAGGGACGTAAGTGCACAAATTCTGATTTAGCTGGGGCGCACTGGAGTCCGCAGTAGGCCGCGTAGTCGTCGACTATGGTCGCTGCTGCTTGCAGGCAGGACTGGTTGCCTTGCGTGGCCCAGATTGTAATGTCATCCGCATAAAGAGCGTGATGTATCCCGGGCAGAGAAGACAATTTGGAGGGAAGGCGAAGCATTGCCAAATTGAAGAGCAGGGGAGACAGGACCGCGCCTTGAGGTGTTCCCCTCGAGCCGATGGTGTATGGCCCGTGTTCCGCATCTTGTATGCGTATATAGGCTTGACGGTCTGTAAGAAATTGACTTATGTAATGGAATGTTTTGTGGCCACAGTTGGTGTTACTGAGGTGGTCCAGGATTACTGCATGTTTGACGTTGTCGAATGCGCCTTTAAGATCCAAGGCCAGGACCACCTTGTCGTTGTGGGGACATTCGACAGGATCTAAGATGTCGTGGTGGAGCTGCAGAAGTATATCCTGTGCTGACTTGTGAGGACGAAAACCGAACATGGTGTCCGCGAAAATGTGCTGTGTTTCGAGATAATCGGAGAGTCTGTCGCGCACCATCGTCTCCATCAGCTTGCCGACACAAGACGTCAGAGAGATGGGGCGAAGGTTCTCCACATCGATAGGTTTGCCGGCCTTCGGAATGAAGGTCACGAGAGCCGATTTCCAATCGAGAGAGAGAGGAGTCTCTCCGTCCCAAATGCTATTGATGTATTTGAGGAGCGCGGCGTAGGCTGCGTCGGGAAGGTTGGCCAAAAGCTTGACCGTAACCTTGTCGCGCCCAGGTGCAGTGCACCGCTTCATCTTGCTTAAGGCCGCCCGGAGGTCGTGGAGCTGGAACGGCTTGTCCAGCTCCGTGTTCTCTTCGCCTGCATACGAGTACGCCGCCTGCCGGGGGTCCTTAGTGGTGCAAAGGTATCGATCCCTGAGCGTGTGCGCTAGCTGTGTTGTCGTTCCTGTAAAGTTGTGCAATGCCCTATGTAAGTGGCGTTGGGTTTCCGTGCGTGTTTGTATTGGATCGATGAGAGCGCGGAATAGGCGCCACGTGTTGCGGCCAGACATCTGGCGCGCAGCCGCGTTGCACCGATCCACCCAGTTAGTGTCGGCTAGCTGAGTAGCATATTCCTGTGACATTCCTTGTGTGCTACGAGGTACAGTACTCACGGATTGAAATAGGACATTCGGAGCGCTAGCCTTGCAGTGCCACGCAGGCATGTGGTAAACCACAGGCCGGCTCATTGGCTACTGGAAGGAACAATTCTGCTTTGTAGATGTTCTCCCTCTCGCGCCATACCACAATGCACCACCTTGGTTCCATGAGCGTCTACGGGCGGCGCTCCATGAAGCGACGGCCACGCGCTCCGAATGTCCTATTTCAATCCGTGAGTACTGTACATTCCTTGTGTGTGCTACGAGGTTCCACGTTCGACGGCGCGGCGTAGACGGAGACCCAGATGACAGGCATCATCAATTACCCAGCCATGCTCGTTGAGAGTGACAACCAGAACGAAGGGGTTTAAGCCCAACCGGACCCAACCGGACCCGCCGCCGCCGCCGCCGCGGGGAAACAGGCTTTATCCTCCCCAATTGGCGTGGCGGTTTCAGGGGCGGCCCTCCCGGGCACATTCCAGGACAAGGGAACTGTCAGCGATCCAGAGCGCGCCGTACCACAGCCGACGCTATGCGCTACCGCGAAGACAACATTCTTTCCCTCGGACTCAACACGTGAGGGGGGCGAGACAATAAGTGCGGTGGTATGTTTGTGCGCCCAAGTGAAAGCCCTAGCCCCCCCTCCTTCCCCTCCGGCGTGGGCGTCCTCACCCTAGGGAGTGTGGAGAAGAGGATATAAAAATCGAGAAGCAGTACGGAAGAAGAACGCTCAGGACGACATCGTTCGCCAAGAGGGCCTTCAGCGCCGAAGCCCGTCGGCGTGCAGCTTCTGCCAGCAACCGCTCGAGCCCAACTCCGGAGCCACTCCATCGCCCCCATGAAGTCGCCGGCACGTAAGCTCGGACGCCCCAGCCTCTGAATCTTAATCATGTATAACTATTGAATATATCTGTTTGTTTAAACTGAGCCATACGGTGTCTCTGCCTCTCCGTCCCGTGTGGACCCGCGCATTATGGGGGTCATCACACTGGTGTCAGAAGTGGGGTCTCAAAAGCAAATGTCCTCTGAATGCTGCGACATTCATGACTTCAAAATTGTAATCAAAAGGGAATCACGGGACTGATTGTGGGACTTTTACCCCCATTTGAGAGGCTTGAGGCACCGGAGGGCTTGAAAAAAAAAATGTCTTTATCTGAGGGAGCTCCCACTCCACAGCCGTCGCTCGGAGCAAGCATGCTGGCATTAGGAAGCGTCATTCCGACGTTTACGGGAGATAAGACAGGGGTTCCAATCTGCGATTTCTTTTCCATGCTAGAAGAGATTGGGAAAATGGGGGGATGGTCCGATGCTCAAATGCTGGGAATGGCGAAGTGTAAGATGGCAGGAGCTGCTCATGATTTTGCATGGCGAGACGAAAAAGTAAAATCCACAAAATCATTTGCGGAATTTAAGAAGCTCGCGTTTGAGCATTTTGACACTGAACCACGTCACGTGCGAGTACAGAGGTTCCGTGACGCCGGACAGATGGTAGGGGAGGACGTGCGAACGTTTGCGTCGCGGCTTCAGCGCTTAGCGCGCGATACGTTAAGCAGGGAGGAGGAAGGAGACCAGCTTAAGAAGAAATACGCGGAGGATATACTTAAAGAGGAAATGACCGCTTTGTTCGTGGCTGGTCTGCAAGACCCCGTGCGCCGGTTCGTGCTCTCGCGCAAGCCGAGCAATTTCGACCAAGCCGTGGAGGCCGCATTGGATGAGGAACAAAATGAGGCGTTAACGACAGCCGCAGCGAGAGTACGCGTCATAGAGAGAGCGGTGCTCAACCCTGAGGTTGCTCTCTTGACAGAGCGGTTAGATCGCTTAGAACAGCTGCTATCTCAGCAGGTAGAATGCCAGGTTGAAGCGCGCGCTCAACAGCGCCCATTCGCTGGAAACCGGAGACCGCCACAAAGCTACAGGCGCGGTATGCGAGATTTTGAAGAAATCGTATGCTTCGCTTGCCAGGGTCGCGGACACATCGCCAGGTTCTGCCAAAACGTGCGCCGTGGGGAGCCACAAAGAGAAGCAGGTGAGACACGCCCTAAGCAAGCCTACATCGGGGCTCCAGATACCGAGACAAAAAACTAGTTAGTCCTCCCCAGCCTGAGGAGCGTGGGGAGGGAGCAGTGGATGATGAGGTGGTGGTAGTTTGTGTGGCCGACGAGGCATGCCCTGTTGTGCGTTGCAAGTTAAATGGTTGTTGTATGGAATTGTTGATAGATACGGGGTCAAAGGTGACATTGCTTAAGGAGATCAGTTTTAACACGCTTCGAAGGAAGGGGGACCGCGAGGTGTTGGAAGCGTCTGGTGGTATGGCAACCAAATTTGTAGGCATAACGGGGGATCCTCTTGGCATAAGTGGACTCTACCGGTTACACTTCTCTCTCGGCGGAATTGCATTGGAGCACCCCTGCTACGTATGCCCGGACACGGTGTCTCTGCCAAACGGAGTGTCAGGTATATTAGGGCAGGATTTTTTTGAGAAAAGGGAAGGTAGTAATCTCATTCTCTGAGGAAGAGGTTAATGCGGGCGGCTCAAAAGTTCCGTTTTTGAACAGGAGAGGGGCTGAGATTCGCATTACCGATATTGACACCCGTCAAACAGTGGGATCATTGGAGAAGGTATATTCGCGGGTTGCCGTCCGGCTGGTCGAGGAGGCGGTCGTCCTTCCTTGGTCGGAGCACATTTTGTACGCGTTTGTGCCTTCAGATGTAGAGATCGGCGCCGTGGGAGTGCTTGAGCCGGTCGACTCTCTCAGCAATGGCCTGAAGGCAGCCGCGTGCCTCGTGACAGTTAATGACGCCCACAGAGTGCCCCTACGGGTGGTTAACTGTAGCCAGCAGCCACTGAGCCTTCCCAAGAACAAAACATTGGCTTTCTTCACCTCTGCGATAGAGCAACGTGAGCCCACCGATACGGTACTCGCAACTGTAGAGCATGCTAGTCCTTCGGCTGCTCCAAAGGTGTCGTTCGATCTTTCTCACGTAAAATCCAGGGAGAGGGAGGCTCTGGCTGGTTTGCTGAACGACTACTCGGAGGTATTCGCCGCGTCCAACCTGGATTTGGGCTGCTGTGGCGTTATAAAGCACAGGATAGAAACCGGCACTTCATCGCCCGTTTACCAGCGTGCGTACAGGATTCCTTACTCCCAACGTGAGGAGATGGAGCGGCAGGTGCAGGACCTGATTGATCGCGGCATTGTCGAACACTCAAAGTCACCCTGGGGAGCACCAGCACTATTGGTGGAAAAGCCAGATGGCTCATATCGATTGGTAGTGGACTACCGCAAACTAAATGCCGTAACTCGCATCGATCCATACCCCATCCCCAATATACAGGAGACGCTTTCTCAGCTGGGCTCTGCCAGGTACTTCACGGTAGTGGACATGGCGGCGGGATTCTGGCAGATAGCAATGGATTCGGCAGATGCCGAGAAAACGGCATTCAACACGCCCTCAGGGCACTATGAATGGAAAAGAATGCCGATGGGTCTGGCCAACAGCCCTGCTGTCTGGCAGAGAACCGCTGATGTTATCCTGGCAGGTCTTCTGGGGAGGCTGTGCTTCGTGTATATGGATGACATTATCATATACAGTGACAGTTTTGAGAACCATTTGCGCGATATTGAGCAGGTTTTGGTGCGACTAAGAGGAGCGGGTCTCAAGCTGAAGCCCTCTAAGTGCCAATTCCTCAAAAACGAGGTGAAATACCTCGGGCACGTTGTTTCAGCTGACGGCGTGCGACCGGACCCTGAGAAACTAAGGTGTGTTTCGGATTTTCCATCCCCGACTAGCGTCCGCCAGGTCCGGCAGTTTCTCGGCCTGATCGGTTACTACCGAAGGCACATAGAGGAGTTCGCCAAGCTCGCTAAGCCGCTCACCGCCTTAACAGCCAAAAATGTCGCCTTTCGCTGGGACGAAAACGCGGAGGATGCTTTTGGGGCCCTGAAAAGGAAGCTAATGAGTGCACCGCTGTTGCGCCACCCGGATTTTAATTTGCCCTTCGTTATGGCCACAGATGCGTCAAAGTTCGCAGTTGGTGCCGTGCTATCTCAGGTTATCGAGGGCAAAGAACATCCCATTGCTTTTGCTAGCCGACAGCTCAGCCCCACAGAGCAAAAGTACGGAGCTACGGAAAGGGAGTGCCTCGCCGTTGTCTGGGCAGTAAAGCACTTCAGATGCTACCTTTACGGCCGCAAATTCAAGCTAGTCACAGACTGCCATCCTCTGAAATGGGTGATGAGTGTCAGGGACCCTAGCTCGCGACTCGCTAGATGGAATCTACACCTGCAGGAATACTGCTTTGAAGTTGAGCACAAGTCAGGAAAGACACATCTGAATGCTGATGCACTCAGCCGCACAGCTGCCGTGGCAGCTATAGATGAGTTTGTCCCCGTAGTCGACCCCGCCGAATTACGCACAGAGCAGTGCAAAGATCCTGACCTGAAGCGAATAATCGAAAACTTAGAGGGCGCACCGTCTCACCCCGAACAGCTAGCTTATTTCATTGACAAAGACGGCACCCTGTGTCGGCGCACGAGGCCAACCAGGAAAGGGAGATTAGAGAAAACCGCTTGGGAGAGAGTCGTCATACCTCGGTCGTGGACAGAAAGGGTTCTTCGCGCGTTTCACGATGCGCCATGCGCCGGTCATTTTGGCGTAGCGAAGACACGCAGGCGTGTGGAGCGTTTGTACTTTTGGAGTGGCATGCGACAGGATGTTAGAGACTACTGTGCGAAGTGTCATTCCTGTCTCGAAAGAAAAACACCCAAGGGACGAAGACCAGCTCCAATTCAGCCGTTCTCTGAGGTTTCGGCTCCCTTCGAGCGGACAGGTATGGACATAATGGGCCCATTGCCCGCGACCACTTCCGGAAACAAGTACATTTTAGTATTTGTCGATCACCTTTCAAAATACGCGGAAGCGGTAGCACTCCCAGATCAGAAGGCAGACACGGTTGCAAGAGCATTTGTCGAACAGATCGTGCTCCGACATGGACCCCCGAGGCAACTCTTGACAGATCGGGGAACGAACTTCGTGTCGCAGCTAATGAGGAGAGTTTGCGACCTGCTTAAGATCGCTAAGAAGCAGGCAACACCGTACCATCCGGCTTGCAACGGCGCGGTGGAGCGACTGAACCAAACCGTGGCCGGGTTCCTGTCGCATTTTGTTTCGCGCGACCAGCGGGACTGGGACTTGTGGCTCCCGTATGCAATGTTTGCCTACAATTCCGCAGCACACGAGAGCACGTGCGAATCGCCATTCTTTCTTCTCTACGGCCGAGACCCGGACGAGCCTAGTGAAGTGCCAGAGGGCCCCCGTCGTGTCCCATACGCTTCACTGGACGACTATAAGGTGGAGCTAGAATCGCGCTTGCAAGTGGCGAGGGACATCGCAAAGGAGGCCTTAAAGAAAGCGGCGAAGCGCAGGAAGGAGGTGCACGATCGCAGTGCTAGAGACGCGCCGTTTAATGTGGGGGACAGCGTGTACATTGAAAACTGCCAAAGGCAGATTGGGCTAGCTCGTAAGTTCCAGACGAAGTGGAGAGGACCGTGCGAGGTTGTCGAGAAGCTTTCTCCGGTAAACTTCAGAGTCCGAGGCGTGAACCGGCGCTTGATAAGGATACACGCAAATCGCCTCAAGTCGGCACCGGTTCAGTATTCACGAAATGAGGAAAGGGAAAGCGCGGATTTTGATGGGGACAGAAGTGAAGCGGAGCGCGCAGATAGTTCGCAAGAAACGCCCTCTCCTGCATTTGTTCGGCAGGCGCCAGAGGTGACGGCCAGAATGCCACCGGATTTACTTCATGCATTGCTAGAAGAAGAAGCGCGCGAGGTTGCCGCGCAGATAACGCCAGGAGAGGCTCCTGCCACGAGCCCTCGCGAGTCCCAAAGCAGACAAAGGGTCACAGACTTACTTAGTATGACTCATGAAGGCCGATATCCGCTGCGAAATCGGAAAGCTAAGTCGGACTAATGGTGTAAACAGAGCGGAGTTGTGAACTGGTCAGAATTGTGTAATGCCGCAGCTCATAACATTGCTATATGCGTATGTGTTAAGTTATCGGAGTTAGTAGTTAAACCTTTCTGTCTTTAAGTAACACCTTCACAGGAGAGCATGCGGAGCGCATGCAGAACCTGCCCTACTTCCTTTCGTTATCTATATTTTTGTCTGTGCCGTGATCGTGCTAGAAGTGGGAGCTCCTTTGTAACTGTGGTAAATTTATTTCGTCCAGTTTGGACTAGAAAGGAGAGGCTTGGGTGCTGAGTTTCATGTTTATCTGTAAAAGAAGATCAGTGCTGCCCCTGGAGACGCCAGTTATGACAGCGGAGGCATATCGTGTTGTGCAGTGGTGTTGAGTGCAGCGAAAAGTGTTTTGTCGGACGCACTGTGCGAGGCGATTCAGAAAGACAAGGGGAGCTGCAGGGACTCAAATGTTCGGAGAACATTCTTCTGGAGGGTGAGCGAGTGTCACATTCCTTGTGTGCTACGAGGTACATTCCTTGTGTGTGCTACGAGGTTCCACGTTCGACGGCGCGGCGTAGACGGAGACCCAGATGACAGGCATCATCAATTACCCAGCCATGCTCGTTGAGAGTGACAACCAGAACGAAGGGGTTTAAGCCCAACCGGACCCAACCGGACCCGCCGCCGCCGCCGCCGCGGGGAAACAGGCTTTATCCTCCCCAATTGGCGTGGCGGTTTCAGGGGCGGCCCTCCCGGGCACATTCCAGGACAAGGGAACTGTCAGCGATCCAGAGCGCGCCGTACCACAGCCGACGCTATGCGCTACCGCGAAGACAACATTCTTTCCCTCGGACTCAACACGTGAGGGGGGCGAGACAATAAGTGCGGTGGTATGTTTGTGCGCCCAAGTGAAAGCCCTAGCCCCCCTCCTTCCCCTCCTGCGTGGGCGTCCTCACCCTAGGGAGTGTGGAGAAGAGGATATAAAAATCGAGAAGCAGTACGGAAGAAGAACGCTCAGGACGACATCGTTCGCCAAGAGGGCCTTCAGCGCCGAAGCCCGTCGGCGTGCAGCTTCTGCCAGCAACCGCTCGAGCCCAACTCCGGAGCCACTCCATCGCCCCCATGAAGTCGTCGGCACGTAAGCTCGGACGCCCCAGCCTCTGAATCTTAATCATGTATAACTATTGAATATATCTGTTTGTTTAAACTGAGCCATACGGTGTCTCTTTGCCTCTCCGTCCCGTGTGGACCCGCGCATTATGGGGGTCATCACATTCCGCTGCTTGTTGTGTGAGTTCGAGGATGCGTTTCTTTAGGCGTCTGTTATGTTTCTGTTTCTTCCATCGTTTGGTGAGGCTGCGGCGGGCCTCCCAAAGGTGGAGCAAGTGGTTGTCCACGTCCGTTTGTGTTTCTGTGAGCTGTATCTGCTTCTCGTGTTGCGTGAGTGTAGACGTGAGCGATTTGGACCATGCGTCGTATCTCGACTGGAGGGGATCTACGATAGGTAGAGATGTGCGGAAAGTCGTCCAGTCCGGTACACGAGCTTGTGTTAGTGGGCGTTTCAGGGGACGCATGTAAATGGTGGTGTTGATTATACAGTGATCACTACCCAGAGTGTCCTCTGTATTCAGCCAGTCGGCATGGCGTATGTTGCGTGTAAATGTGAGGTCCGGGCAAGTATCTCGTTGAATCGAATTTCCGACTCGTGTTGGGTTGGCGGGATCAGTGTGTAAAGTAAGTCCAAGTGTGGAAAGAAGTTCCGCAAGCTTCCGCCCACGTCTGTCCTCCCGGGGGTACCCCCATAGCCTGCTCGGGGCGTTGAAGTCGCCGACGATCAGAAGGGGATCCCTTCCCGCTTGCTGGGCGGCCCGTTGGAAATTCGTGGCTGCCATTGCTTCGTGTACTGCCGCGACCAAATGACACGCTATCGCGGGAACACTACGGCAGTCATATCTGAGGAGAAGAAATACAACGTGTCATTCGTTGTCGCCCTCTGAGAAGCGGTCTAGGTAAGTGCGCAGATGCCCTCCAGCTTGAGTCCTCTAGTTGTGCTGCTCACTTGTGGATTGTTCTGTTCGCGCTTCAGCCGGCGCTGATAGAGCGCACAATTCGTCTTCGGCTCTCCGTTCTCGCCAGGTCGTGATAACTTTGCCTCCCCCCCAATCGACGTGACTCTGCGCGAGCTCGCTCTGTCCTCTCTCCGCCCTACTGTCCTGATTGCAGCGCTCTGTTGTGCAGTCATGGACAGGAAACCAGCACTCGGCGGTTCATCTGCTGGCGGCTGACAAACCAGACTACAAGCAAATGTCCGCCCACACCTCACGGTGCGGGATTATTATGTGGCAAGATTCACGGTAAATGCTCCGTCGAATCGTGTTTCGCGACCTGGGTCTTCTCCGCACGCACCCTCTCTCCGGCCGCCGGCAGCAAAGAGCCCTGGGAAAAAGAGCGTTGCGGAAGAGCGGAGGCGCAACGTTGCAACTAAGTTTGCGCCGCCGGAGGAGCTGGCGGAAGAAGCCGCCGCGGTATGATGCTGGGCAAAGGTGTCGGACGCAGCGGCCGATCGAAGGAGGGGCCACACCTTGGCTGGCGGCAGCAGCTGGTTCCGGGCCAGCAAAAGCAAATACGCGCCCATAGAGTATGGCTCGGGAGCCCAGCGTCCATCTGGGTCAAGGCGACGAGAATTTATGGCTTCTACGCAGAAGCGGGGAGTCTCTGCGCGGTTTCTTCCGTTGGCCGGTGCGGGGAGCCACCGAGGTTTGTGCTTCGCGCACCAGACGCCCTCTTTCTGCGGGGACACCCGTGGTCGTAAAGCGAAGGGAACGCGCACTTCCTCCCCGCATTCTCACGCGCAGATTCACCCCAGTGAGCATGCAGCCCTCTTTTCGCTCATTCTCTTTTCTCCTCGAGATGTCTTACTAGCACGTATACTCACGCGCAGAGAAAAGCGCTTTCTGGAATTGTTCAAGGGGAAAAACTCCCAAGGATAACGCGCTGGGGCCGCATCTGCTGTTCCTTTCAATGGGAGCGATCAGGTGCGCTCTTGATATGATTGGTTAATATTACACGTCGTGCTAGCCTAAGCGTTCTCGTGTATTCACACTTGGCTGTGAGTGTAAGCCTTCGTTTTGTTTGTTCACTGTTTTGTTTCTCCCCTGCAGTATGACTGTAATGTTTCTCTTGTCAGACAGTGCCTTTGCCTGTCAGGCGGCAGTTCTTTAACCGGTGCTGAGTGTGTACGCTGAAGGCATAACTCGCGGGCGAGGCTGGGACGCTGTTAGCAAGCCACGAGCAGGGAGTATTCGCTTGTAGCGTTTTTGCCCTCAGCTTTCTGCCTTTGCTTTCCCCACTACGGCAGGTGTGCTGTGCCGCATATGCTTATGTGGCGCGAAGGCTGGCGTCCTGTGCGGCGTGCACGTTTACTGGCCTGTTTGCGCTGTCATTCGATCGTCAGTTCTGGCGCGCGTCTGAAGAGGCGATCCCCGACGGGGGCGAGGGAGAACGTTGCTCTGTTCTTTGCAAGTGTTGCAGTTAGGTAGTCCATTTTCTCTTGTGGCCGGAACACAGCGGATGCTTTGCAATTTCGCTGCATCTCCCTCAGCTCTATTCATAGTCCCCCCCCTGGGTTCGCGTGTCGGCGAGAATTGCCGTGTCGGTCGGTACGCCGATACGCTCGCTGGACAGGTTTTTATGCCTTCCCCTCTCCTTCCGCCAGCAGAAATCGGTACCTCAGTAGCGGCCGCATCGGAGCACCGTCTGGGAAGGGGAGGAGGCGGCGGCGGCGTCCCGCCGCGCGCACAGCGCTGGAGAAGCTTGATTTACAGCCTTTTTCGCTCGGTGCGCGTACATCACCGCGCTAGCTCGCTCGAGGGATGAGAACAAAGCCCGTGCTGCATCCTCTGCGAGAGAGAGCGAGAGAAGGGGTGGGGGGGGGGAACCGGTGGCGCCTGGACGCGCCGTGGAGCTCGGAGAAGGTGTGAGTGACGGCGGTAACGTCCTGTCGGCCGAATGGTTGGACGCAGTATAGCTCCCCAAAGACGCTGCTGACCTAGTCTAACGCCTCTCTCGAAGCGACGAATGCGACGCCGCATGCGTGTCGTTCCCACCGAATTGTGTCTGTGCCGGGTGTCTACAACTGCCTCAACGTGTACACTGCGGGCGGGGCTGAGGCCTGGCCCCGTACAAAGCGAAGCGAGGCCCCTGTTTAGGGTTCAAACAGACGACAACGAACTCCAGGTGGTCGAACTTAATTCCGAGCTCTCCGCTGCATCGCTCTCCAAAATGCTAGGTGCCATGTCATGCCATGTTGCAAAAGTTTACGCGCAAGTAATTCGGGATAGCACTGCGGAGTTTTCACTTCGATGCTACCACCACTTTGGTTCGCGCTGCGAGGTGGCCGTGGTCAGTAGTTTATACCATCGGCAGTGAAGCGAGGGGTAGAGGAGTTGGGGGCGGGGGTGTGTGTGTGTGTGGGGGGGGGGGGGGGGGCAGGTGCGCGCGGTAGTCTTGGGTGCAACCCTTGCAGAAGTGCATTCCTACCGACTGCACTTGCGGACGTATTCTACCGAGCCGGTCTTCTTTTGTGTTTCTATTCTTCACCTGGATAAAGGATGAACATCCTAAACTCTCTATCGATGGGGACCAGTCTAGGGACTTCGCCACGATGACCTGTCTTGTGCGGCCATGTATAGTGTACGCCGTCGAAGTCAGTGGTGGTCTTTTATCGTTGTCCAGGTGAGGCCTTCAGCGCGGGTGCAAAAGTGTCGTGGAAACCCTCGAGTGCATTTGTTGGTAACGATGATAATACACAAACGAAATAAGGAATGAAGGCAGCCGGAAGTGTACAGCGAAGATCGGCATCCGGTTGCGTCCATCCACGTCCCTTCCTCGAGCAGTGAGTGCTTATGCCTCGAGTGCACTCTGCCCCGATCGGTTGCTCCGTGCTGACGCATACGGGAGCTGGTCGGTTCGCGGCCAAGAGGATGCAGCGGGAATGGAGTGGTCGACGCTTCGTTTGCTCCGGCATCCTGGTGACGGGTGTCGTCTCTGGACAGCAGTCACGCGAGAGCCTTGCCCACGCCTATAGTTGACGCGAAAATCACTTTCGTGTTCCTTTGCTTACCCGCCGCGGTGGCTCAGTGGTCAGGGCGCTCGGCTACGGATCCGGAGTTGCCGGTTTCGAACGCGGCGGCTGCGTTTCGATGGAGGCGAAACGCAAAGGCGCCCGTGTGCTGTGCGGTGTCACTCCACGTTAAAGATGCCCGGGTGATCGAAATTATTCCGCAGCCTTCCACTACGGCACCTCTCTCTTCCTTACTTCTTTCACTCCCTCCTTTATCCCTACCCTTACGGCGCGGTTCAGGTGTCCAACGAGATATGAGACAGATACTGCGCCATTTCCTTTTCCCAAAAACCAATATTCCTGCGACGTCCTTTTTTTCTTTTTTACTTGAGCTGCATCTCTTGCGGTTTAGGGTGAGTTTCCAGGGAAGAACTTCAGTTGAGGGACTAAGCCAGCGCGGAGCTAGAGAAGGCCAGCCTCTCCTTGTGAAACGCGGAGGGGAATTGAATTGGTTTTTGGGGAAAGGAAATGGAGCAGTATCCGTCTCACATCTCGCCGGACACCTGAACCGTGCCGTAAGGGAAGGCATAAAGGAGGGAGTAAGAGAAGACAGGAAGAAAGATGTGTGCCTTAGTGGACACCGCTCTTTTTAAGGCGAAAGCCTTACTAGCCCCCATTACGAGAAAAGCCGGCGCCGTGTGTTGGTGCGTTAGTGTATGTACTCGCAGGGGGTACAGGAAACCCCAGCGGTGGCAAGAAAATATGGTGACGTCATCAAGCGGCCGTATCGCAAGCCGAGCACTGCAGTTTCAGGCAGTCATGTGCATGTTCGCTCGTCTGTATATACCCCCCACTAACTGACCTCAATGGGGCGCCAGTTTTCCCGACTACATTCGTACAAAAATTGTGAGCAATCGTTTGTCGTGCAGCGTTCGGGGCGATTTGCGATTTCTCGTTGCATATAGCTTGCGTGTGCTAGTCAAGTTGGACGCTAGCTGGCGACAGGGATTCGAACCGACGACAAATGCACCTTCACTTCTATGCGTGGTTGAGGTGTCCACCGAGATGCGAGACAATTACTGCACCATTGCCCATCCTCAAAAACCAGTTTTCGTATCATCAAAATTGTGACCCAACCGTTCGTCGTACACCGTTGCGGTTAGTGTCATACGATTTCTCGTTTCATATAGCATGCGTCTCAGGTTGGAGGCTAGCTCGCGACAGGTATTCGAACCGAGTGTCCGAGAGTTTCACTCGGACCTTTGTGGATTCAGCGTTCGGAGGCGCGTCTTCGTTTCATTTCTCATTGCGCAACCTGCGTCTAGGTTGAACGCTCACGATGACACACTAATGCCTTCACAGCACGTAAGCATTCTTGAGTGCACTCTGAATTTTTTTTTTCTGCCTTCATTCCATCCCTCAAGCTGTTGAGAAAATGGTGGCCTCATACTACATGCAGTTTGCTGTTCATGCAGTCGCTCGTCACCAGCTTAACACCGAGACAAGCGTCGCCGTGCGTCCCTTCAGCTATATTTCGGCGCAGTTGCTGCAGACTGGTGGTCTGCGGTTGGGGTTGGGAAATGTGTAGGCATGGGGTAAGCATATCATCATCCTTCCCATCCCTAAGAACATGCACCCCGAGCGCGAAGGAGTACGCAGGGCAGCCCGCACCGAAAGCCCTGCACAAGCTGTACGGTGAGAGTTCCGAGGTAGCCTACGTGGACGTGGCAGCGTACTTGTCGGTTTGTCGCATGGTCCTCGCCGTCGCTAACAATGAGGCCCGATTAATCGCATCAGGCGCCATCAGTTCCTCTCCTGTGAGCTCTGCGGGAAACCGGGAAACTTTCTTTACGCCCTCCTCACATGTACTTCCTTCCCAAATCCCGGCAGAATCATAGTGGGAGACTCCTCCTGGCCAGCTCCGCTGCTGCTGACCAGCGCCGGATAATTACCGACGCCCTGAAGCGGATAGCCTTCCAAGGGCTGTCCTTTGCCCTGTAAGGACAGGCCCCTAAGTGTTGCCTCGTGCCATGTAGGGGGTGGTCCCGCCCTTTTCATTGTTTGGCAATGTTTCACCACCACCACCAGTTGGCGAATATTAAGTTTACGGGTGTAAATGGGAGGGGGTCCTTTTCCTCTCCTATAGGAGCATAGAATTTCTAAATATTACCGAGAGGGAAAGCTGGCGCCACCGTCTATGCGAGTTCTTAAATGGCACTTCATCCACCGTGGGAGTGCCGAGAAGACAGCGTGTCATACTTGCCTTGGCCCTGAAACATGACTACGACTGCAGAAATACTAGTTTTCGCAAATTATATGTTGCAAGGAGGCATTGTTTTACAATCAGTATGTCCTGTTATAAAATGTGCTTACTGTACATTGCAATAAATGAGCAGAAAAACATAGGCGTAAACGATCACTGGATTTGCCCACGTCGTGAGAGGGCTTTCTCTTCATGCCACCGAATATAGCTAACCGTGGAAAATATTTTTTCTTTTTTTGCGTTTAACAGACACACTTTTCAGGGCGAATATTCTTTCAAATAAATTGTTAGCGCTTAAAATACTACACTTTCGAACCTTTCGTTTTCGCATTGTCAAAAAACAAATATTTCTTTGGTGCAATCTGCTATTCCGGGTTCGCGCCCTATATCCGCGCATAGGCTATGTTCGGGCCATCGGAAACTTGCCCTAACCCCCGCTTTTCTATGAGAAACTAGTTTGCACGCAGTGAGTCCCTGTTCTCGCCATGTCCTGGTGCCGCGCTTGCATATTTTGCCAAGAAAAACATTAATAGGAAGCGGAATATATTGCTACGGTTGTGCTTGTGCTTGGAACGCTCGTGCTTGGTGCGCTCGCGCTTGGAACGCGAAGAGGACGAAGGGCGTTTCTGCGGCTGGGCTTCGCGTGCCCGGTTGTTCGGCTGCGTGGCTGTAAGCTGTTTCCCTGTAAATATATTTTTCCCTTTTGGTGTGCACATCTTCACGTTACATAATTGGTGTGAGGTGCGGGGTACAGCCACAGCAAGCACGGAACTCCGCAGCGGTCGTCAGCTCGCCGGCTCTTCAACCATGACCAGCGAAGGGGCCGCTCCGTCGGCGTCCGCCAACCCGGCGTTCATCATTGCCCATCCGAGAGATCCTGGGACCTTCAACGGAACGGACGGCGTCGACGTGGAGGACTGGCTCGCAATGTACGAGCGCGTGAGCACACACAACAGGTGGGACCCGACCCTAAAGTTGGCCAACGTCATCTTCTACCTGACGGGCACTGCCAGGGTATGGTTCGAGACCCACGAGGATGAACTCACCAGCTGGGATCTCTGCAAGCGCAAGCTTTGTGACCTGTTTGGTAAGCCATTCGGGCGTCAGCTCGCTGCGAAGAAGGAGCTCGCATGCCGTGCACAAACGTCCACAGAGTCCTATGTATCATACATTCAGGACATATTAGCTCTCTGCATGAAAGTCGACGCCACTATGTCAGAGTGCGACAAAGTAGGTCACGTGCTCAAAGGCATCGCAGATGGCGCCTTTAACCTTCTTGTATACTAGGACTGCGGAACGGTTGACGCAATCATCAAGGAATGCCGCCGGTTCGAACAAGCGAAGAGCCGCCGAATTTCTCCGCAGTTCACGCGGTTGCCGAATACGACTGCGACGTCGTCCTGTGTAGACTCGACTCCACCGAGCCGTCTGCCGACATCTGAGAGCCTGACACGACTTGTGCGCCAAGAAGTAGAGGCAATGTCCCCCGTTGCGTTTCATCCACCCGCAACAGACAGTACTCCAGCAGTATCCCTTATACAGGCTGTCGTTCGCAAAGAATTTGCCAATCTTGGGATTCAACCTGTTTGCTCAGTTAGTGCCCCATATGCTCGCCGCATGTCCCCGGAGCTCGGTTCTGAACGTGCATACTACCCTCGACGCAGCCGCAATCCAGATGAATGGAGAACACCTGATGACAGGCCCATCTGCTTTAACTGCTCCCGAGTTGGCCACATATCTCGACACTGCCGAAGCCGTCCGTCCTCGACCTACAGCCGCTACCCGCCGGGTTCTGCATATTCCCGCCGCTCTCCCTCGCCCTCGGAAACGACCTCTTCTGGCCACCACGCTCAGACCCCGCTTACCAACCGTTCGTCGTCACCTCAGCGCCGTCGATCTCCATCGCCCCGACCTCGCCGCCCTTCGTCGCCGGCCCCATATGCCCGCTCCCGGTCGGAAAACTGATGGCTGCAGCGTCTGGGGGTGATGCTGCTCTGACGACCCAACCAGAAAACCCTCCTTTAACTCTTCATGCTCATCGGAACATCCTTAACGTCGACGTGGACGGGGTCCCTGTTACCGCTTTGATCGACACTGGAGCGCACGTCTCAGTCATGAATGCTCGTCTTCGCCGTCGCCTAAGGAAAGGGCTCACTCCTGCCCCTCAACTGTGGTCCGTGTTGCAGATGGCGGTATGTCTATTGTCGTCGGAATGTGTACTGCTCGTGTTTCAATAGCCGGCCGCCATACTTCTGTGCTCTTCACTGTCCTCGAACACTGCCCTCATGACATCATTCTCGACCTTGACTTTCTCACCGACCATTCCGCCCTTATAGATTGCGCCACAAGCATCGTTCAACTCGCTCTACCTGTTCCTTCAGAGCCACCGGATCCAATTGTTCACCGACTGTGCACCGCCGACTTTGTCCGCCTGGACCCCGATGCCGCCACTTATGTCCGTTTCTCCTCTGTCCCGCCAGTTCCCGGTGGTGACTACATCATTACTCCGGTTCCTGATGTGCCCTTTACACGCAGTGTTGCCCTTGCGCATACAGTTGTCACCATGTCGGCAAATCAAGCGTCCCTTCCGGTTCTCAACTTTGCCTCTTACGTTCAGCCGCTCCCACAAGGTATGTCGCTCGCCACGCTGTGCCCTGCTGCCGAATGCGTCGTATCGGCGGTGAGAAGCGTCCCACCCTCGTCGAACTGCCGCGACTCTGACGTCCCACCACCTGATGAATATGCAAAAATGATTGCTGCTGACCTCTTACCAGGGCAAGCTCACGACCTTCGGTATCTTCTGTCGTCTTTTCGTGACATCTTTGACTTCGATGACCGCCCTTTGGCTCGAACATCTGTGGTCACGCATCGCATCAACACCGGTGACGCAGCTCCTATTCACAGACGACCCTACAGAGTGTCCAGTACAGAACGCACCATCATACAGCAAGAGGTGGACAAGATGCTCAGTAAAGACATCATAGAGCCCTCGTCGAGCCCTTGGGCCTCACCAGTTGTGCTGGTTAAAAAGAAGGACGGCAGCTGGCGCTTTTGCGTTGATTACCGGCACCTAAACAACATAACAAAAAAAGACGTCTATCCACTCCCAAGAATAGACGATGCTTTGGACTGCCTTCACGGAGCCAAATTTTTCTCTTCAATTGACCTTCGGTCCGGGTATTGGCAAATCTCTGTTGATGACAATGACCGCGAAAAGACGGCATTCGTCACACCGGACGGCTTATATCAGTTTAAAGTTATGCCATTCGGTCTCTGTAATGCGCCAGCTACCTTCGAAAGAATGATGGACTCCTTGCTTCGCGGCTTTAAATGGTCCACATGTCTATGTTACCTCGACGATGTTGTGGTTTTTTCGCCCACGTTTACCACGCACCTCGAAAGACTGTCGAGCATTCTTTCTGTCTTCCGTAGAGCCGGGCTACAGCTCAATTCGTCGAAATGTCAATTCGGTCGCCGCCAACTCACCATTCTCGGACATCTAGTCGACGCTTCTGGTGTCCGCCCGGATCCTGTTAAAGTTAAAGCCGTCAAGGACTTCCTTATTCCCCAGTCGTCTACGGATGTGCGCAGCTTCGTCGGCCTCTGCTCGTACTTCCGCTGTTTCATCAAAAATTTTGCCGGCACCGCTCGCCCCCTGACCGACCTTCTAAAGAAAGACACCCCTTTTACCTGGGGCCCTGCCCAAGAGGAGGCCTTTTCTTCGCTAGTCGACTTACTCACCTCCCCACCTATTCTGGCCCATTTTGATCCGTCGGCTCCGACTGAAGTTCGCACAGACGCCTGCGGTTATGGGATTGGCGCCGTGCTAGCCCAACGTCACCAAGGGCAAGAACGCGTTATTGCATATGCCAGCCGCCTCCTTTCTACAGCTGAGCGAAATTACTCAATTACAGAGCGCGAGTGTCTAGCTCTTGTTTGGGCTGTAGCTAAGTTCCGACCGTACCTGTTTGGCCGTCCATTCTCCGTAGTGACCGATCACCACGCCCTTTGTTGGCTGTCTTCACTGAAAGACCCCACAGGCCGGCTCGGCCGTTGGACGTTGCGCCTCCAAGAGTATTCTTACACTGTTCATTACAAGTCAGGGCGTCTCCATCAAGACGCCGACTGCCTGTCTCGGCACCCTGTAGAGCCGCCTGATCCTGGAGACAACGACCTCGGCCCGTGCCTCTTCGCTATCTCCGATCTGGTTAACATCGCGGACGAGCAGCGACAAGACTCTTCCTTGCGTATTCTCATTGATCGCCTCAACTGTGCCAGCCGAGATCCTTCATTGCACCTGTTCGTCATTCAGGATGGCGTCCTATACCGCCGCAACCTTCGTCCTGACGGACCTCCGCTCCTGCTAGTCGTTCCCCACCGTCTCCGTTCATCTGTCCTAGCGGAACTACACGACCTACCGACCGCAGGCCACCTCGGCGTCTCCCGCACATACGATCGGGTCCGACGCCGCTTCTTTTGGCCTGGTCTGTACCGCTCTGTTCGGCGTTACGTTGCCTCCTGCGACCTCTGTCAACGCAGGAAGAGACCATTAACGTTGCCTGCTGGCCTTCTACAGCCTATTGACGTACCTCTCGAACCATTCTACCGTGTTGGACTCGACCTTCTCGGACCTTTTCCGACGTCCTGCTCCGGCAACCGTTGGATTGCTGTCGCGACCGACTATGCGACCCGGTACGCTATCACGCGTGCGTTACCCACAAGTTGCGCAACCGATGTCGCCGACTTCCTATTGCAGAACGTAATCCTTCACCACGGCGCTCCACACCAATTGCTGACGGACCGCGGCCGCTACTTTTTGTCCCGAGTAGTTGACGATATCCTCCGGTCCTGTGGCACGCAGCATAAGCTCACTACAGCTTACCATCCCCAGACGAACGGGCTTACCGAGCGCCTCAACAGGACTCTGACCGATATGCTATCCATGTATGTCTCGCCCGACCACCGCGATTGGGACGTTGCCTTGCCTTATGTAACATTTGCTTATAATTCGTCGCGGCATGATACCACCGGCTATTCTCCTTTCTACCTTCTGTTTGGTCGGCATCCTGCGCTGCCATTGGATACATTACTACCGAGTTCTACTGCCTCGACCACAGAGTATGCACGTGACGCCATCTCCCGAGCAACTATGGCCCGTGAAATCGCCCGAGACCGGCTCACCGCATCTCAGACCTACCAGAAGTCAGTTTACGACCGCCGGCATCGCCCAGTACACTATCCGCCGGGCTCACTCGTCCTCCTTTGGTCTCCTTCTCGCCGTGTAGGTCTCTCTGAGAAACTTCTACGTCAGTACAGTGGCCCTTATCGAGTTCTCCGTCAGGTGACCGACGTGACCTACGAGATTACACCTCTTCATGCTCCGACGTCGTCCACTAGCCCTTTGACTGACGTCGTTCATGTAGTCCGTCTCAAACCGTACCACACGCCTGCTACATCATCCACTTAGCACCGGGACGGTGCTTTTGCCGCCGGGAGTTATGCTACGGTTGTGCTTGTGCTTGGAACGCTCGTGCTTGGTGCGCTCGCGCTTGGAACGCGAAGAGGACGAAGGGCGTTTCTGCGGCTGGGCTTCGCGTGCCCGGTTGTTCGGCTGCGTGGCTGTAAGCTGTTTCCCTGTAAATATATTTTTCCCTTTTGGTGTGCACATCTTCACGTTACATTATGTACCAACTCGTGGGTCTTTAAGGTAATAAAATTAAATGAAACTTGTCCTATCACAAGTCAGTGACAGCCGTGTTCATGTTGACAATAATAATAATAATAATAATAATTGGTTTTGGGGGAAACTAAATGGCGCAGTATCTGTCTCATATCTCGTTGGACGCCTGAACCGCGCCCTAAAGGAAGGGATAAAGGAGGGAGTGAAAGAAGACAGGAAGAAAGAGGTGCCGTAGTGGAGGGCTCCGGAATAATTTCGGCCACCCGGGGATCTTTAACGTGCACTGACATCGCGCAGCACACGAGCGCCTTAGCGTTTTGCCTCCACCGAAACGCGGCCGTCGCGGTCTGGTTCGAACCCGGCAACTCCGGATCAGTAGTCGAGCGCCCTAACCACTGAGCCACCGCGGCGGGTCATACTGACAAGTGCAGCGTGCGATATTTGCGTGAATTTAATTCATGGAGTGGAAGTGGTTCCTGTATGCAATGCGCGGCCACCAGTAGTCTTCGAAATGAAGCTCACGCAATCACCCGCCGCGGTGGCTCTGTGGTTAGGGCGCTCGGCTTCTGATCCGGAGTGCCCGGGTTCGAACCCGACCGCGGCGGCCGCGTTCCGGTGGAGGCAAAACGCTAAGGCAAAACGCTGTGTTGCGGCTTGTCAGTGCACGTTAACGATCCCCGGGTGGCCGAAGTTATTCCGGAGCCCTCCACTAGGGCACCTCTTTCTTCCTTTCTTCTTTCACTCCCTCCTTTATCCCTTCCCTTAGGGCCGTTGTACGATCGTTTCGGAGCGCCTTCCGCCTCGTCCGCTTCGCGAGCGGTCCGCCAGTTTTCGGCCGCCAGGCGGACGTGAGGCGGAAAGGTGTTGTACGATCACTTTGGCGCTTGCGAGCGAGGCGGATGGTCCCAGCATTCCGATTGGCGCGCCCGGCAGTGCCTGTCGTCTAATCACGTGCGGCGGTACAGGCATGCATGCTTGTAGAAAAACACGCAGATATCTTGCAGTAGGGATAGCCCGTATTAATTGCGGCGTAATCGAGACATCCGTTCCGTCAACGCTTTTTTTTTTTTGCCGCAGGATTTTCGTCGAAGGTACAATCGTGGTCGGCTGTGATATGTGTGGGAAACGACATGTAGACCATTTATATCCAAGACACCAAAAAATATCGCGATCGCGAACTCTTCCTCGTTTGATCGCGATATTTTCACAACGGTCGACGATTTGCGAAAATAACAGAAGGCTGCCCCCTCTGAAAGTTAGGCAACTCTCAGGATTTCAGAACAACGACGCAATTCTTATTGCGAATTCTCCATATATATGGTCAGGCCACAGTACAGGCTGCTATCAACCGACCGTAATTATAACCGGGATAATCACGTTTTTCAAATAGTTCAGATTACATACTTAATATTTTAGTCAGTTATCCAAATTGCACACTGCAGTGTTAATGCACTGCTGATAGAGAAAAAATAATGGCACTTGCAGCCTTTCCTAAGGGGCCTGTCACACTAGTTCGACACGACAACGATGATCGGCCGACCGGGTCGGCACACCGTGTCTGTGGCAGACCAACCTGTCACACTAGGCCGACAACGACACCAACGCGTCCGACGACCAGATGTCTTCGTAGTGTGACGTGCTTTGACGCCCGCGACGCCGACAAACCCAGACTGCCGACCGTGTCGACGCGAGATCGGTCGCCGAGCTAAAACATTCACCAGACACGAACACGATTCCGCTCTAGTGCTGTTTGTTTAAGTTCATAACAAGCTCTCGGATAGATGAATGCTCAAAAAGTATCATTACTGAGGATCGTTGGCCAATGCGAAGGTGCTGGTTGACGTGATAACTACGATACAAGGAAATTTCAGCCGCCAGCTGCTGCTGCTGCTGCTTCGTGTGGCTCGCCTGACGTCTGCTAGATCCGCTGCTGAAGGCGTCGCGGAAATCGAGCATAACTTTATTTTATTATGGGACAGGTTGGCAGTAAAGCGGTGACTAGAGAAGTTTCTTTATTACGGCGCTGGTTAGTTCCAAAGCGCCCTGAGCTGCGGCATCGATGCGAAACCAGCTAGGCTTAGCGACGAGCACGGCAGCCGGGAAGCAGCGCAGTTCGTCGCACTGGAGCTGCCGCAGGCGGCGTCGTTGACGAAAGCGCGGCTGTTTTGCAGGCATGCTGTCGTTGCTCGAATATAGCAGGCGGCCTTTCTGATAGCATGGCTGTTTTGTCTTTTTTGGTGCGAACGTGAAGTAAACCGAGCCTGCTCGCCGGCAGGCCAGCCTGGATACCGCACGCCGCCGTAATAAAAATCAGCTTAAGATTGTTTTTGACGTAAGCAATAAACGCTCAGACAGAGAAATGTGCCAAATGTATCATTCCTGAGGATCGTTGATCAACACCGAGTTGCTGGTAAAAGCAACAACTCTGATAGGAGCAAAATTTCTCGCCAGAATCGCCTCGCAAGCTGCCGCTGGCCCGCCGTTGCGGTCCGGCTCGCCTTTCGCCCGCAGCGGTCCGCTGGCTCCGCAGCCGAAGGTGTCGCGGAAATTGACCATAACTTTAGTTTATGGTAAGATTATACTGCTAACAGGAAAGCGATATTAAGAGATATTATAGCGCAGGCTACTCGCGAAGCGGCGTGTGCTGCGCCAGGCAGCAGCGCAGTTCGTCGCCTGGCGCGACCGCAGGCGGTGCCGTTGCCGAAATCTCGCTACTAGCGCAAGCATGCTTTGTCGCTGCTCGTGTATAGCAGGCGGTCTTTCTGATAATATTTCTATTTTGTCTTTTATGGTGCGAACTTCAACACCAAGCCAAGCAGTAATCAGACCGCTGCGAGTGGCAAAGCGTACGCTTTGAGCTCGAGTGCTTGAGTCGAGCGGCGCAGCGATGCTTGCTGCTCCGTGTGTCCCTGCTTGCAGTGGGGCTACAATTCGCAAGCAGCGACCGGTGCAGCGCGCCGGCCGAGTTTTCGCACATGGGTCGCCTGCTTTTTAGTTCTATCGTCACACTGCTGAGTGTTTCTTATCAGCACCTCTGAAAACCGCGGATTGCTCTGTGCTCCATGGTGTCGTGGGTATAGCAGTAGTTTCGCATTCCAGAGGTTCCTAGTTCGAATCCGCTTGGTCGGGAATTTTTCTTCTTTTTATTATTTTAGTTTTAAATAATCTCTCCTGCCTTGTTTACCCGCAAGCGACTGGATTTATTTTTCGAGCCATGCCTTTCTGACCCAGCGATAAGTGCCGCTCAGTACTGGGCTGCACTCAATATAGGTTCATATAATCACGAGTGTTAAGAGTTTGTTTTACTATGGTGAGATTTATTTAAAACAGTTAAAAATGAAGCGTCCAGGCCCATGAATTTCGCATAGCAGGAAATGACAAGAGTGAGAACGAGAAAGGGCCAAGTTGGTGGGAGGTCTCGCACGTTGTCTCGCTGGTGTGACATGGGAATTGGCAAACCATCGGCCAACTGTCGTCTTGTGGGAGACGTGGCGCCGACGCCGACAGTCGACCGACTGTTTTCGTCGGCGCAGTGTGACATAGAGCCAGACATCACGACGACATGGTTTTGGCAGACCGAATCGGCCGGCTGTTGGCCTGTCTTTTGCACAGTTGTCATTTTAATATGTAAACAAACCCCCCACCCCCAACTACGTATACAGCCAGCTCACTGCTAATGCAAAAGACATGCTTATCTGTTCAATATATAAGTTGTGTGTGTCTGAATTGTGTATGCATTAAAAATTCACATTTTAGCACACTGCAGTCAAACACAAATGCACATAAGAAATTATGACTTTTCCAGTTGTTTGGAACAGGTAAAATCAGTTCTAATTAAAGCAGTTCTACATTTTACAGAACAGTGACAATGTAACAATAGTGACTTATTTTTGTTGTTTTTCAGTCTATTAATAAATCCAAAATAGAAATAGCACTGTGTGGCTGCAAAGGGGCTTAGACATGCATCACTTGGTTGTAGTGCAAGGCGCTTTGTTCTCCACAGAGACAGCGGGCCATCAGGTAGTCCTTTAGCACATCTTCATGAGCTGATATTGCCGTTGCACAAGTCAGACTACAGAATTGAAAACAAGTATGGGAAGTTCTGCTGAAGGCCATGTCATTGTTGCCATGTACAAAATAAGCTGGCATATACTTTGTTCAACTCCAAAGCATTCTCAAATGTCGCTGTGAGTGGAAAACAATATGGGTGCCTTTGTATTGCATAAAAGTCTACACATGTCTTTCTATTACTATAAACATAATGAGATGTGGGAGCCAGTAAAGTGGATTACAGGTAGAGGAAATGCAAGAACCGATTTGGAGGGCTTACATTGCAATGGCTCCTGGCTTAGGCTGGGAAAGAATACTTTGTACAGTCAGGGAAACAGGATACAATGACCCTATAATCTGCTTATCTCGCGCAAACACCAACATCTCAAGAAGAATTTGTAAACTTGGATTTCCAGTATGAGGTCTATGATGTTGCACAATAAAATGAAATAAAAATTGAGCCATTTAAGTATGTGACAGGCATATATGCGTATGTTCTCTGATACAACTTTTAAGCAATGTTTAAGAGTTATTTTCACTCATTAGTAAAATATAGACTGATTGAATGTAAAGGTGATCAGTTCACAATCTAGCTAGCAAAAGTGAGCATTGCTCACTGTTAACTGATGTTTATACAACTCAACATGTGTTGAATTTTAAAAAGAGTGTGCTATTAGTTGCTGACTGTCAACATTTTCAGCAAAATATATCTATTTCACTGCAAGTCTGGTTTTGAAAGAATGAAATTAATTGAGGCATCGATAGGCATCAGAAACTTGGAAAAGACCAATTTGAAGTTAGGCCGAAGAAAGCCGAAAAAAAAAACAGAAAAGCAGTGATGACTTTTGTCTTTACTGGTGTCTCTTTGCTGCAAATTGAAGTTGACGGCTTTTGTGTTCAAGATGAACCAACAGCCCTGTTAACACTATCCTGAATATATAAAAGCCACATGCATAAACATGCATTCGTAGCATTCTCACTGAGCCACGTTATGAAGGCGGTGTGTTGATAAGCTGAAAAGACGATAAGAGAGAGAAACCAAGAAAAATCTGACACAGATAGGCACAATAATGCATGCGTAGCTTTTGATTGCACACGTTCAGTTGGCTCGACCTAGCTTTTGAACAGTGTGCAAGTAAGCGTAAATGCAACTGTATGCCGTCCAACAAAAGTATTGTGTAAATGTGCCCCAATATTACTTGAAATAGATTGTGAGGAAAGTTCTTACGTGTAAGAGAACATTGCATTGGCTTGCCGAGCTGAGCAAGCGACTAAGCACTTCATTAGAACAATTTATTTTAACATTTATTATACCTAAATAGTACTAAATGACAATACTTGAGTGGTCAGCTTTGTGTAGAAGTAATCAACCATTAGAATCCAAGCACAGCCATACGGCTACAAAGGAAAGCTTTGTAGCTCTTCTTTATGGCCTTATGACTGCACTTGGGTGGACATTAATGAATATTTACTCCCCTATTTCAAATATTCTCTGCCTTGGGGAAATCACTTTGATCAGTGGATGGACATCATTTGCTGGGTGGATTTCTGCAGTGACCAGCTCAAAGGACAAGAGGCTAGTAAGCCTTGTGAGGTGGAAGGCCATTCCAGCCTTTAGAGGCAAACACAAAAATCAATCTTGAAATGCAGTGGCATGAGCTAACTGAGGCACAACAGTACTTGTGCGGCTAGTGCAGAAGGAAAGATGAGTCAGAACAGATTAGTTGGTTATGTGATGGTAAAGAGTTAAAAAACCCTGCAGTTTCTGCCCGACATGAAGAAATTTGAAGATACACCTTTGGTGCTGTGAAACTGGAGCTTCAACAATAGTCTGAGCAAATAAAACAAGGGCTCAGGTCTGAACTCATTCTAGGATTTTAGTTAAGTTCGGTTTGTGCCATGTGCCAGATGGTGCCACACAGGGGATCTGAACGCAAGTAACTTGGAAGACGGCGATGCTAAGCACATGTTATGGTGTAAATATCCTAGGCTGTGGGAGGGCGTACAAGCATTATGAGGTGAGACCATGCTACTTTGCGAGCCGTGTGAACGGCTGAGTATTTCAACCAGTATCCAGTGAAAATACCTTTCTCGCTAAGCCCTTATAAGTAGGCAAAATGTAGTTTTGCTGACAATAAAAAAAGACGTGAGCACATTCTTAGTAACATTAGCAAACAGGCCATTCTAGAGCATGCAAAATGTTGTTTTGGAGAACTAAAACATGGGTATTGATTGCAAGATGGCAGACCCCTTTATATAGCCATCAGTGAAGGCATGTAACAAAACACTGAAGGGAAAGCCATAATGTAGGCAGTAAAAAGCTGAGGCTCAAGGGCAATGCCTTGGGGGATATCCAAGACTGCAGGAAAAGGCAGGATGCTTAAGGATTGGCAAGGGAAATCTGCCGACGGCTGGCTTGGATCTAGTTTAGAGCTATTGGATACAGGTTAAAGCACGACAAAAAAAGCCATACATAAATAAGTGAATCACATGCTTTTTCAAAGCCAAGAAGAAAAGCATCGAAGGGGATATTGCAGTCAAAGTGCATGTCGTGAAGAACAAGAGCAAGTTGGCTATTGCAGGAATGTTTTCTAAAAGCTTGCCAATTTGGATGAAACAACTTAATGGGCCAAAACAATCTAGCAGGGCAAGAGTACAAAATGTGTTTGGTGATTTGCAGCACATGACAATGGCATAAATAGGGCCATAGGTGCTGGGTACTGATGGGTAAGAAACATAGAGGGGCCAAGCTATGATGAGGCAGGAAGCTATCTGCACAGTATGCACTAGATATGCGTACACCGTGCTTCCTGTGCTTCCTGTCCCGTTGATGTTTGCTGCAAATTTCACAAAACTTGGTACGGGTGTACTGTCGGGTGAACCGGCAGTAAGTTTGCATATTGAAACTGCGCTAAGGGAGGAGGACAACAGAGCAAGAATCGTTACTATGTGTAGTGGTGCTGTTTTCCGTCGACTTTGTTCCTAACATACATTTACCAGCTCTACAGGGCTCATTTTGCAGTCTGCTGTTTTAAGTGGTGTCAGGTAAAGCCAATCGCTATTCTTCAACCAACAAACTGCTGTGCCATACAACACATCCTTCTAATCATCTTCATAAGTTGCAAGATAAATGTACTTCTTTAGTCTCATATTCAAAATAACACAGATTAACTGCTTGTGTCATCATCAGAACTAAAAAAATTAACCATACTTTCACATATACAGCCATTCCTCATAAGTGCAGTCCTCGTTAATATGGACTCATACTATTAGCAGTGTTTCTGGGGAAAAAACTTTTTTCAATGCACTTACGCTTTGCTAACATAGAAACTTGCTGATCATAGTGGACAGAGTGAAAATGCGTACGGCCCATTGTTGCATATGTTCTTGTCCCATTAATGTGCAGCGGGGAAAGACTTAAAATTTTGGATTTGAGCAGATAAATCGAACGCTGCCTGAATCATATACCTATCTTGCACACTGGAATTGCCATCACAATGCTTGCCCCACTGTCTGCACAGACTGTTATGCTAACCCGTGGACTGCCAGGCACACTGACTTCTAACCAGCTCACACACTTTCTGGTTGCCAAAGAGCTTCTCTTTCTAGTGTAAAAATCCCTGTCAGGGCTCGGCGACTCAGATCCTGGCTTGGATTGCTCATTGCACAAAATGAAATAACCTGCTTAAAATTAAAACAACAGCATCGCTTGCTTATATTATAACCTCACGCATGCCTACCCGCAGCCCGCAATTCTAGGTTAGCACTTTTTATACTGAGTACACCGCAGAAGAAAAGAAAAATGCAACACTCCTGATTCAGGCATGCGCAGTGGGCAAGAACAGAACTAGGCACCGGTGCAAAGCAGGGAATCTGCTAATGCAAGCAGCAACAGCTATTTCATTCAAGTAAAGGAATGGGTTCCAATTAAATGTGGTCTTTGCCTTGGCAGGTCAGTGGTTCCATTGATACTACAGGACTCTCAGAAACAGGGCAACATCGGTATTGCAGAACCAACCACCATGCAACAATGCTTAGCACATTTCAAAGAACTGAAATAAGCCTTGCTATTGTAGCTTTGAATCTGTGCAGAATTGGCACTGTCGTGACCACACAAATGTGAAAGGATGAGTGGGCCAGATAACCTAGCCGATCACTGGGGAAGGTTCAAATATGCGTCTATATGTCAGCAAATAAACTTTTGTTAGTGTAAAATGTAAGGAGGATTAAGGAAATCTTGGAAGCGTTCTACACTGTCGATACACAGCTGATTGTGCTCGCCATCGCCGTCACTCAGCAGACAAGTAATCATGTCCGTAGCACGCAGTCACAGGCAAATGAAGGTAGCAAGGTGCATGTGCAATCTGACATCACCTTCTCAAGGCTTCGAAACTGTGTTGTTAAACTGGTGCGGCTGTCCCTGGTGAATAACCACTTAACACCAGCAAAGTAGAGTTCACGAGCTGCTCTGCAACAATAGCATTGTGCACACATCCACTTTCGTACCGCTGATCTCCTGATCGAAAGGGACCGTGAGTAAAATCAACAACAAACAGTGTCACGGTTCATGAGGCGCTTCAAGGTCACCGAATTTTTCTGATTACAGTGGAAACCAAGATCCCACTTCAACTTCACATTGCCAAGAATTTGTCAAAGCAAAAAGGTAAAAAAAGCAATGGGGAAATATTTTCTTAATATATATATATTTTTTCAAAGACTTGTTATGCACAACTTGTTCTGTGGACAATTTTTACCCCATAAGTTGCTGCCAGTTATTTTTTTTTTGCATAACAGAGTAGAATGCTCATTGAAAAGTAGACTCATGAGTTAACACATATGAGAGATTCTACACTGTGAACTACCCGTGATTTAAATGCGGCAATGATTCTTGTTCGTAATCACGTAATACCATGTCAAAACCTAAACCGAAATGGCTAGAGGAAGTGTTCAGTCACCCATTCATCGCGCAAATATTTATTGCAGACAAATATCTGCACAGCCGGCAGGAAATAAAAGGAAATGACGCCCCCGAAGATACATCTGCACTGCACACCAATGTTTTCACACAAGTCACACAGTGCCGCCGGCCACTCGTAACCCGAGCACCCATAATCACAAAATGTATTGAATGGAGCGCCAAGACGCAAAAGGATGGCAGCGTTGCTTTTGTCGCCGCGGAAAACAGTCCGACGGCCGTGCAACAAAGATCGTGTCACGTCGCACACACGGCAGTACTCGAGCACAGCGCCCGCACGAATCGCGATCAAAATGGTAATGGATACGTAGCAGAAATAACGTAGTGTGGTAGCGATCACTGCAACCATCGCAACGAATGCGACTAGCTGCGCAACGCCACGATCATTTCAGCATTCGGAAAGCACAGCGTCCGTCGTGAGCTTTCGCAGGCACACATTTCTCTGCCTTGACGTAAAAGCACTCGCTCCGATCGCAATCACGTTCACTACGCGGACACTTGTCATTGTGCTATGCAGCTCATGCACGCACAAGAAATTCACCGTGACTCGCCGCTGTCCGTGATGATCCTCGCAGGAATTACAAACGCTTACAACAACCACAAACAGCTCGAAATAAACACTTCGTGACACCGCCACTGCACAGGCCTTGCATCGGTTTGAAGCGGCGCTCTGTCAACTCCGTCAGCGTAGATGATTACAGAATTCAACTAGTGGAACTATCGCTCGCCACTGCTGAACGCGGCGAAGTTTGCAGTCGCTCTGAACACTGGTAATATCAAGATGTGTACAATATAATATGCTTCGCGACATCGCTGCCACTGCCCAGGCCGCGCTCCCCAGTTCAGTCGACGGACGGCCATCTAGCCCCGGCAGGGCAGAACCGAGGCGGAGGGGCTCGAGACGTCACTGACGTCACGGGAAAAGCAGCCAATAGCTGCAATCCGGTCCCCGGCCGGATGCGCTCGTCCGCCAGAAAGTTGAAGTTCACCAACTTTCCATCCGTTCGCCGAACGAGGCGGACGAGGCGGAAGGCGCTCCGAAACGATCGTACAACGGCCCTTGCGGCGCTTTTCAGGTGCCCGTCGATAGGCGAGACAGATACTGCGCCATTTCCTTTCCCCAAAACCCAATTATTATTATTACGCAACCCTCGGCGAGTACGGTTAACATGAATTGCACTTGTCGAAGTACTTTGCGCCTTTAAAAGATGTCTCCGAGACTACTACGAGAAATGTGCAGAGTGGTCACTGCATGCACCAGACTGCTGAGTTCTCAATTCGCAAAAACTTTGTTCCCTTCTTTCACATTTCAATGCACAGTTAGCACAGATTCCCGCTGCGCAAAACCCAGCTTGCTGCGTAAATGGCTCCCGGTGAAGGGGCAAACGGAATTTAGGCCTAGCAGGCACCAGGCACTGTGCTCTGCTCACTTGGACTCACGAGCGCCTTCGGGTGCTTCGGATCTCACATGAACTGCGTGCGTAGCTGCACTGCACAACCACAGAGCACACAAAACACCAGTAAAAACTACGGTGGTGAAAACGAAGCTGAACAGCCAATAAGGCGCGGGCGCTCTCTCCGTCGGTTCCATCCGCGCCACGCTCGAGGTGCGCGACGCCGGTTTTTCCCCGCGCACACATGGGTTGCTCCGCACATCGATCGGCTGCTCGCTGCCCACTTGCATCCACCACGCCGTATGGACGCAAGCTGGAGTGCTGCGCGCCCCCCGTGTGGTGCGTGTACGTGTTCGAGGAGGCCGCTGAAATTTTTTTTTTTTTTTAGGAAAGGAAATAGCGCAGTAACCGTCTCACGTATCTCGTCGGACAGCTGAACCGCGCCGTAAGGAAAGGGATAAAGGAGGGAGTGAAAGAAGAAAGGAAGAAAGAGGTGCCGTAGTGGAGTGCTCAGAATAATTTCGACCACCTTGGGATCTTTGACGTGCACTGAAATCGCACAGCACGCGGGTGCTTTTTTTTTTCCTTTGGCCTCCATCGAAACGCGATCGGGTTCGAACCCGGACACCCCCTCCTTGCTTCCTTTGCGAAGCGCCCAGTGCGCGAGCCTGTGCCCTGCTCGGCAGCTGCTGGTTCGCGCAATAAAACGCACGTGCGAAAACGCGCACTGAGATCGTCATCATTCGCAGTGCTGTCCTCAGCAATGCGTCTCCGTAGGCGAAAAGCTGCTGCAGGCAGCCTTTCTTACTGTTCTTTTTTTAGTAATCCCTGCCAAACAGCGGGCCCGTACTTTTCCACTGTTAATACCGTTTTTTCTCAGCGGCCTTGTCCCCCCCCCCCCCCCAACAAAAAAAAACAGTGAATGAATACGCACGAACAACAGCAGCAATCTTTTAGTTTTTATATCTATTTTCGTATTTTTTATTTAAATCTCTTCACCACTTGATCTCAGGAGCAGCGAGATGTCGATACGGCTATAGTAATCGCTGCGCTCTTTGTATATCGTAGTCGCCCTCTATTGAAGAAAAAACGGGGTTGGTAATCATCATCCGTGCAGTTGTTACTTATATAAATGTTGCTGCACGCTGGCGGAACCGGTGTTGCTTAATTAGCAGCTTCTAGAGCTGTGGGGATGCGCGTAGTGCACACGTGGGCGTACTCCGCATGAGTAGCAAGAAGCAATGCTCAAGATACCTGAGAAAGAAAGAAAATTGAGCGCGCTTTTCTCTCCCTTTCATTTTGTTACTTTATCATCCGAAACGGTAGACCTCCTTTTGTAGCTCCCAAACATAATGCGCAGCCGGGGCCCTTCATCCTGTTAACTCATTTGTGCCGCTTATTTCTCCCCCGCTCTGTGTTTGTGCGTTGCGAAGCGACTAAGAGCCGTCACCCACATGTCTTCCTGCTCGGTTGGCATGTAGCGAAAGTGATGCGAAGCACCCTTTTCTGTTGTACGTTGAGAAAGAACAAGAAAAAAAGGCCTAGAATGTCATGCCGCTTTTTCTTGTTTGCCGCTCTTTATGTGGTGCTGCGCTACTGTTTCTTTTTCTTTCTTTTTTTACCCACCGTTTGCGCGCGCGCTAAACTCCTTGGCCGTGCGCCTCTCCTCTTTGTCTTTGCGGCTGTCATTCAAGCTGCTTTCAAAAGCGCGACCCCGATTGGTCCGCGTTCTTTGGCCAATCGGAGAGCGCCGGCGGCTGCGAACGCGTGCGCCACTCTGCCGCCGCTTGCCGGTGCTGCCGTGATGCGGCGAACGGGGTGAACCGCGGAGGCCAAGATGGCGGCGCCCTGAACAGCGTCAGTCGACGACGCGACGCTTGGCCGAGCCGGTCGAGCAGCGCAAAAGCAGTGGAGAGAGCAGAGCGGACGGTGCGGATCGCGCGCTTTTTTTTTTTGATTTCGGTTTTGTTTCGCTCACTTGCGTGCGCTTTCGGCGGGTGTGAACCTACCCGGTGTGGTATTCGTGTTGAGCGTTGAGATTGTGCGGCCGCGTGCCTGATTTACGGCCCACGGAGACTGCATCTCTCGCGCCGCTCTTGAGTGAACGGCAAGCCCGCCGTTCGCGAGACCGCGTCGAAGGACGCCGCGGCGCCTGTGGATTTACCCGTTTCTGCGGCGTTCTGGAGAAATCCTGCCGAGGGAGACTCATCGAGCTAGTGGCGCCGGTAAGTGCAGGAGCGAGGCTGCGGCGGCTCGTGGCGCAATTGAGATTTCCCGCTAATCCTAATTGCGTCCACGAAATCCCCGTGGTGCGTGTGATGGCTGAGGGTTTATTCTTATTGGCCTCAAGCCCCTTGTGGCACAGCTGGCCTGGGCTCGCTGTCACGTTTTGGTTAGATATATTTGTTTTCACGAGAGCAGAACTCTGCCGGACACGTTTCTCTTTAGCTGACAGCGTTGGGCGTCGATTGTGAGAACGCGAAGTTCCGCGAGGCACCACTGGCGTTCTCTTGTATCGTTTTGTTGCGGGCAGGGCAAGTTTTATATTTGTCGGGCTGCCCACCATCTAACGAGTGAATCATTTGGTGAATTACGTGAACGGGTGCGCACGACCGTAGTCTGGCTTATTGGAAAAAAATAAAGCGAGGCAGTGACTACGAGGTTGAGCTCCGCGAAGCTGCGATCGTTCGGTCGCCTTTCTCCTCCCACCAGCGCAGGTCTCGTCGGACGCGGTGATTGCACCTGGGCGGCTCGATCTCCCCGGAGTGAGCCATTCTCCAACTCACACCATGGAGCACCTAATTTTTGTACTGTTTACGCCGTTAGTTTGCCCTCGGATCAGTTCTGGGGGTTTTCCTTGTTTTTGAAGAGAACGACGGTTCTTGCAGTCGGAAGTTGGAGCCATTCGCATCAGTACATTGATGTAGGGCTTCCTGCTTTTCGTGCCTTAGGTTAGAAAAAATTGAGAGCAGTTGTGGCTTTCGGACGAGCACTGTGTTAGCGGACATGCCTTTCCAGCCGGTTTCGCACTCCAGCAGCACCAAACCGCGCACGATTGGCGGCCACTGGATTTAGCAGTCGTGCAACGCGGCCCGCAGGGTTGTGCCTGTGGAAATTTAACGCCTTTTAGTTTTTCTTGTCGCGTAGTTGTGTTTTTAACATAATGAAGTGGTGACGGCGCTGCGAACAGCTTCGGTGCGCCTGTCCTTTCCTCCTGTTTCTGTTCACCTGAACGGTTATAAATTTCGAGACATTGATGCCGGCCTGCAAGTTGCTGTCGCGGTGTATGTCGTGGGTGCAAGCCGGGCTGCTCGTACGGAGGCACGTCACTCGCGTCGTTTTGGTCCAAAAGTAAATCCCCGGGCTAGCCTTGTTGCGGGTGCCTCGCTCCCTTTCGTCACCTCCAAGGCGTCAATCGCGTTTGGCTTCCCGAGGCTCCTCACTCATCCGGCCGCAGAGATAGGTGTGCGCGGATCCCGTTGCTGCACGCCGGTTCGTCGTGTGCACTGCATATGCGCGCTCTTGGTGGAGCTGGTTTGGCTGTTCGATTCTATAGTAGCGAGTTTAATAGTGGACAGGAATACGCTCCGAAGCCACTCACGAGCTCTATAGAGGCGACGCACTGGCGGGCTCCTGGTGCTGCGTCACTCCACTTTTCGGCTTCTTTTTTTTGTGCCTCTCTGCCTGATGTATCGCACTGTTGAATTAACGATTTACGGATCTTAGAGGCGCGTGATATTGGGTACCAAGGTATAGTAGGGTGACACGCCCTCTCTCAACCGTGAAATGTTCTCCACATTGGAAGCAAGCAGCTAACAGCTCAACCTCGTTATAACGAAGTTTAAAGGGCCCGGCGATTGCTTCCTGTCGACCGAGTTTCCGAGGATACTCGTCATTCCTTTGTTATATCCATTATTCCGTTGACTGTACGTGTGTAGGATTTCTAGAGAGGGCTGGGTGTTAACTCGTTCTCTCTACATTTGTTTATTTACCTTTGTTCAGAATCACGGAGGTTGCCGATCTTTGGCCGTAATTAGGTTTTTTTCCATGCGTAGTCTGCGTTGAAAATTTCTTGCAATGCTGGGTTCTGTTTGAAAAGGCATTTTGCGTTTCGTACACCTGCCACTATAGATCAAAGCTGGCAGCGGCTTTGAAATAAATAAAAATAATTAACGGCGGCGAAGTGCGCAGCGAGGAAAAATGCGTGACAAATGAAAAAGCATTACTGCAAAGCACACCATACCGCGCTGCACGTTTACAGGCGTCCCCTCTTAGTGGCAACTTGCGTTTTCTGGTTTTTTTTCACTTGCCCTGAACATGTGGCCATTCACCTAATTTCTCCTTTTTTTTCCCAGCTCGCAGCACTTGCTTATAGCAAGCTACTTATAAGTCCCGGTATTTAGGGCTTGAACAATGTGCGTTGTACTTTGCTCTTTTTTTATGAGAGTGAGAAACGGTGTGAACACCTTAGCTGCACTTCTTGTAGGTGACTGCTGTTTCGTCTAGCCGTACTCTTTTTTTTACCGTCGCTGTTCCGGTTGTTTCACCTAAGATATTCTGCAATTTTAAAAAGACTATTTGACTTAGAGGAGCACTTTCTTCATAATAGCATTGTCAGCGGAGTAGCGCATCAGAATACAGCTTAGACGTGCTAACTAGTAGGCTGGTTAACTAATGCTGAGCAGTTGAGCCCACCGTAAGTAATATTCATATCAGCTTTGGGAATTTCGAAACCGCAGTTACCCCTCGGCGCTGTGGCCCAACAATCTTGTCTATTTCGACGGGCTACGTGCACTGGAGGGGTTGCTTTGCCTGCCAGCTTGTCGAAAGCATTTGTTGGGGCTTGAGCACTTTTTACAGATATTGCGTTCATTCATGTCCTAAAGGTTCATGCGAGCATTGCATAGGGGATTCTGGTCATAGTCGACATGTCTCACTCGCCACTCAGCATTACATGGTAGAGGACATGACAATGCTCATTGCACATACAGCGGCATATTTTGTGCAGCCGTTTTCTTTTCAGATCCTCGTTGCACTCGCAGTTCGTGCTGTACGAGAATTGAGCAAGCATCTCTGGGTTCATTAGCGGCCGCTAGATATGTTTCAAGCGCGTGGTTTAGGTGAGGCAAAATTGTTGAAACTAAATCGGCTGCGGGCTCTTCTCTTGTAGATGAGTGGCGTCTATGGTATTTTGTGTAAAAAACAAAAAAATGACTGCTCTAGAAATGGCCCAACCAGGGTATAAACTGGAGCTCACGAAGGACTTCCGCGCCTTTGCACAACGCACGAATTTGGTCAAATCTGATGACTGCATTCCAAGTAGGCAGCAAAATTCGCCGCTAGAGCTGGAGAGTGCAGGTATAAAAAGGATGTCAAGCAAAAGTACAATGTTACAGCATAGAAAAGGGGATTGCAGTCAAGCACTGCAGTAGAGGCTGGGCAATAGAAAGAAGGAAATGGTCCTTTTTTCCCCACCCCTAGCCAGAACAAGGACCAACCCACTGCTCACAACACCGTGACAAAGGACGGTCTCCGTCCTTTTCCTTCCGTCCAGAGTTTTCATTCGCTCGAAGAGAGGGAGTGTGTCGTCTAGGTTCGAGACCTGAAGACCAGCCTTGCCGCGAAGGCGACTTACAGGTTTCCGCAAATGGACAGAGCCTTCTCCCGTGCACGTCCGCCGCCGTGGTCAGTGTAGTGGCATTGCCGAAAAGCTCATGCGCACGTGTGCACACGTACAGTCGCGAGTAAAAAATATTAGCACAAATCACTGGCGATCAGAATTTGTGTATCTCACCACCCGGCGCTGCGATTAGCAGACCTGGCTATCGGGCCGTTTCCATATTTGCAGCATATATTGGGGGCTGGGGGGGGGGGGGGGGGGGGGGGGGGGGAGTATAGCTTTATCAAGCGTGCCATGGCCCGAGCGTCGAAGTGCCGACCCTACGTGTCTGTGCATGCGGCATTTATTTTGGCTCGGTTATCATGAGCGAAGATGGCTTCTTTTTTTATTGCTGTCTTTTATGTCTGTGATGGTTTATCAAAAGGAACTCGCGGGAACAATAGATGATAGCGCTGCTTTTAGCCAGTATTGCACAAGCTCGAAAAGCGAGAGTTTATTTTCCCGATGCAACTAATTCACACTAGTCACTTTGTTGGGAAAGTGTAGAAACAATATTAACAGGAGCACTACCCCGTCAATTCAGGAAAAGGAGGATAGCCAGCTCGCTGTCGTGATGCGAGAGCAAACACGTCGTGGCACTAATGGCGTGCATAGGCCCCACCGACCCTCACAACGCTTTGAAGGCGCTCAGGGAAGGAGTCAAACAGGCTGCTTGCAAGGTCAGGAAGAGCCTGGAGCCTGCTCCATTCCTCTTGAACCGCCGCCCAAAGGATATCTGGCGATGACTTGTGCAGCTGCCTTTTAGCTAGTCGCTTTTTTCATTAACCCCCATATATTTTCAATTATATTCAAATCTACTCCCTTGGGAGACCATGGCAGCTCCTGGATGCTGAGCTGTTCAAGCAGTTGCCAAGCGCAGCGCTGCTGAGGCTGCTCGGAAAAATAACTGCCAAGCAAGCAAAAAAAAAAAACAACTGTCCTATTCTTCACCAGTTGCCTGCGGAAGCAATGCTCCGTTAAAAAAAAAGAGAGAGGGCGAGACAGAAAAATAAATTTTGCCGGGCCGTGACAGTCCGCTGACCCCCCCTAATACTGTAGAATGGGAACGGCCCCGCACTCTCGTTATCAGCCTCTTCGTCACCCGCAGCGCCACGCGTTGTCATTCCTGCGCTCCGGTGTTCCGTCATGTGTGGTAATCTTTTTTATTCGCGACTGTACATTGCTTGACCGTCCCATCAAATGTTAGACACGGCCGAAATGCGTCCGCCAGCGCGGGGTTGGGTCTGTCCAGTGAGTGGCTTCCTCACACGCGCCTCGTGCAAGTTTGGGGCCATTGCAGCGACGCGGCGCGATGTGCCGCCGTTCGGGAGGCTCAAAAATAGCCGAGCGTGTAGGCCTTCTGGTGGCCTCGCCTGCTCTGACCCACTGCGAGGTCGCATTTTTTAACCGCCGCGTGACGATTCTGGGTCAGCGTACTTTCGGGGGGCGAGAAAGTCTGCCCCCCTCCCCGCAGCGGTGGGCGATCGCTGCCTTTGTTGTTGGGCCATCTGTCCCCACCCTCCATCGCGGTCTTCCCCGAGCTGGGGGCATCTCTCTGGGGCACGTAAGTCTGAAAGAAAAGGCGCCGATCGGCCACCTCCCCGCGGCCGTTGACCCGGCCGCGTTGTTGCGGTCCCTGCCAGTGTGCTGGCTAGCCCCGCGAGGTCTCCACACGGTTGGCCGACGAGCTAATGCGACAACGTGGCTACCACGCTACTCTTAGTTTCTCTATTTACTCTCACATTGGCGGTTACTCCCCGTCGAGTCCGTCCACCGTGAATGTGTGCCAACTTTGGGAACAAACGCTTCCGCCGTGCTCTGATTGTCCCCTGCGTGGCAGGGAAAAAGTGAAGATCGAAGACCAACGCGCGCATGTTACTGTGCAGCGCAGGCAGCTTGTCCGGCTGCGCATGGCCGGAGTCAAAACACGTCCTGCGGCCTCCGGCGACGCTGTTTCAAGCTAAGTTTGAGGGTCTTTATTTAACGCGGCTGCATGGTCAATGCGGGGCACATGTGGCCTCTGGCTGGCTGTGCGAGAGCTGGTTTGTTGCGGGGAGGGCGGTATACGTGAGGCTTGGTCCCACGTGAACGGCGGCAATATTTATCCATGTATGGCAGTGCTGGGTGCCTTCTCGACACCTTGTCCAGCGGCAGAAATCGCAGCCGGACAAGTTGGAACCCGGCGTGGTGTCGGGGACTCTGGTCTTCTTCTCTGTGTGCGCCTTCTACTCCGCGTTAGGTGGGTAACGCAGGTGTGAGGCTGCACATGACCCGGTAGCGGCCGAGGGAGCCTATATATACGCCTTGTCGCTTCCTGAAAGAGCCTAACCTTCGTGGACACCTGTCGGCGGTGGTGGGGCTCCAGCTGCGTTGTGCGCACTGAGCGCCATGTTTTGCTCTCGTTAGCGTCACGCGCAGCTGCCGTGATCCTGCGTTGCTTTCGCCTTTTTTCTTTTCTTGTTGAGCCCCTGTTATTTTGCGTAGCCAGGGGCTGTTGGCGTATGGGAACCTCAGTCGATCCGGTGCGGTAATCACGAGTGTTCGTTAAATGTGTGGGTTCATCATCAACACGATTGAAAGCCAGCGACGCAGGTCGTTATCGCCTCGTATTTCCCAGCTGCAGCTTGGCTCACCATGCACTCGGCCCCTTGATGCGTGTACTGTCGACGTCTCAGTTTTCTGTTGTTGATATCTGACGTCCATTCGTGCACCGAAGTTGCCCCCCTCCCAAGCGCGGTTTCCACACACCCGTTGTCAACTTACAGCGTTCCTCGCACTGCCAGTGACTGTCGGATTTCTCCAGCGGCCGATGTCGAAAGTTGCCGCGCCGACCGCTTCTCCGGTGATGGTCCGCGAGCGGGTCAGCGGCGGCCGGGAGGGGTCATCCGCGCGGTGCAAGGGGGCGAGCCGCACCGTTTCGATCTGGGTTTCGGTGCAACTGGGTTGTCCGTCGTGCTCGCTGCATGCGGAGCGAGGACGCCTCGTTTTGGGCCAGGGAGCATTGCGGCCCGGTGACGCCGCTCCGCACAAACGCCTTTGCCTGCTCTGGCGGGATGGCGTGGCCAAGCGCTGCCGTAGGTTCTGGGGATTGCTGCTTCAAGGGGTTGTCTTTTGCGCCTTCTTTTTCGCCCTTGGCACGGTGACCAGAGCTGGGTCGGCGGGACGACATAGTCAGTGCAAAGTTTTCCAGTTACTCTGGACACGACCGCAAGCGGTTATTTTTGCCATCCTGCTGCCGTCAGCAGCTTTAGAGGGAACCTCGAGCATGCTAGGCGTCCTCTGGACGTCCCAACCATCAGCAGCCCAGTCCATTTTTCCCGAGGCTTGTCTGAAGACCGCCCCGTACTGTTCGTAGACCGTGTGCGTTCCTCTGTAGCGAGCTGGCCACGTATGTGTGCCTGACACGCTTGCATTCTTTTATTTCCTTTTTTTTTTTTCTGCCGGCGAAGGAACGGCGCCGCCTGGCCGACGTTGATGGCGGTTCTTTAATTGGATTCGAAAAAGGCCACCTGACCGGCGCTGTCCGTTCCTTCCTGGACCGTTGCGTATCGACAGCGTCCGTGGCCGATGTCCTTTTGCTGCTGTCGGAACGGCTCTCCTCCGTCCAAGCTGTGAGCGAGAGAGAGCGCTCGGCCGGAGTACCTGCTGGTTCGAACCCGGCCGCGGTGGTCGCTCTGGCGAAACGCAGGAGGCCCCCCGTGTACTGTGGGAAGTCATGGTGCTCGTACCCAGGTGGTCGAAATTATTCCGAAGCCCTCCACTACCGTACCTCTTTCTTCTTTCACCTTCCTCCCTTCCCGGTGCGGTTGAGGTGTCCACCGAGAAGTGTGACAGTTATTGCTCCATTTCCTTTTCCTCAGAAAACACTAATTCTGGTATTTCGATAATAGGGCTGAACAGGGAGGCGCCAAACAAGTGTACTTTGTGCAGAACAGCCTCAGTCAGTAGATAATTAATCGCGCAACGCGTGATTTGACGTATACTCGACCGCTTTCTGCACCTTGCGCGAGTGATTTAGTGCGACGACAAAGAGCGCGGTGCACCACTTCGCCGTTGGTGCATTTTTCTGCGCTTGTACTGGCTGCGCTGTTCGCCCGCGGAATGGGCGTTTGTCGGCGTATACCCAGCTCTCGTGCGCTCTAGAGAGCAGGGTCGGGGGTCATTTGTCAGCCGCCAGGTAAGGCGCGCAGCCGAGGGAGCGTAGCGGCTAGCAGCAGCATGCAGTGCAGGGTCGCTCGTCTCATTCCCCCCTCGACCCGGGTTGCGTTAGGCTGGCCTATAGGAGCGGTCATTTGCGGTTGCGTGGTCTGGCTTCCCGGTTAATGGGCCGCGCCGGTACTGGTGCACACTTGGCCTCCTTCGCGTGGTGGCAGCAAAAGACTCGCGCTGGTCTGCGTTCCTTACCAGCTGTCGGTGCCCCCCGTTTTCGCGATGCATCATCTGCTGAACCCACGTTCGATGATTCAACTTGGTAATCTCCGTCTCCCCGGGAATTTCTGCGCGAGTCGGTGGTGGGCCCGGCGGAACAACGCCCGCCGAACTTTCGTCGTGCAAAAATTAACCGGAGGAGGCGCGAAGGCCGTGCAGCTTCCCTTAAAGGCACCAAGAGAAACCGGAGGTCCTGATGTCGCCTGCAGCTGCGCCTAGCCCGTGTCTGACACGCGCAGCTTGCTTCAGCGATTCTTGGGTCTTGAGGACGTAACGTGCGCTTTTCTGGTTGGACAGAGAAGCCGCCTACAATTGCAACATTCGGCCCACTTGAACGTTCTGCATTTTGGCAGTGATACGCACGGATTCGTTGGTGGGCATTTGACCTCAAAAATCCCGACCTCACCTCAACCTCATCAGTTGAGCTTGCTTTATCAGTATGCGGCAACCTGCTTCGCGTATACTTGTTCGCATTGGAAGCCTCTCGCTCATTCACGCACGAACCGGCAGCTGACAAACACAGACACCATTTTCCAGAAATTAGGAGGTATTCACAATACTCTTTTTAGACTTGAGAATAGTTGGCGAATGTGAAGAAACTGGTCGTCGACGTACTTTCCAATGCGACGGATACGCACATCAGTGTATCTCGATTTTCTAGCTCTATCCGGCATAGCGAGAGGACTCAGCGTAGATAATTTTGTCACCCAGCAAACGCTCCTTTCAGTCCTCTGTACGCTGCCTTCGAAAACACTTAGTAACAATCTGCGACTGTACGTAGTACACCAACAGAGGCGCGTTGTATTTGTGTCTGTGTAGAAGCGAGAGCATTAGATGGCTCACTCTCAAGGTCATATCCGGAAAGCAGTATCCGCAAGAAACGGCGCCATGTTACGTCACGATCCGACGAGTCACGCGGAGATGACGTTTCATAATCATATGAGTGTGACGTCATGCCAGGTGACTTGGCAACGGTGTAATGGGACTTCAAACCTAGTCACGTGACGACGATGTAATATGACGTCACATCTGGTCGCGTGACAACGGTTTAATTTCACGTCAGTTTGGGCCAACCGGCAGGCAGCTACGGGTTCTACGCCAGCGGGGGATGGAGGGTGGCGTGCCGGGACAGCAGCGCTCCTTCAGGGAAGACCAGAGGGGTGCGTCCTCCTGTAGGCTCGCGCTGAACGGACATTACGGCGCAGCACCAAAAGCTAAGAGCGGACTGCGTCATCCTGTTGTCTAGACAGCGGAAACCGAACACCTAGCGTCACTGCATGAACACTGCGGTGGTGGGCTCCAGCTCCGCTTCGGAAGCGGCATCTGCAGAAGGTCTCGACCTCACTCAAACTCACGCGTGAGGTAGAGGTCTGATTTCACAAAATTTCTAGCCGTCGCCGACCTCACCTCACGACGTGGGGCTGAGGTCGACCTCATGAGGTTGCCCTCCTCTGTTCGTTGATGTTGACGACGTGGACTGTTCTGTCGGGCTCTGCGGCGCCGAGCGTGCAGTGTCTCTGCCGCGACCATTTCGTTCACCGGCCTACGTGTCTTCGCCCAGCCGGACTTCGTGGCCGATGCGGTGGCAGACGTGCACCGACGCCTGCTTTGTTTTGGTTCGCCTTCGTCCGGGGCCGACTGGTGAGGAGAAGCTGAAATAATGCACCTGTCCTTTTTTCGTTAACCGCGAGCTGTCGCGGGGGTATGCGCTCGACGCGGAGCATGCGGGCCACGTGCGTGTGGCCCAGTGCCCGAATTGCGCGCCGTCTTCTGCGGCCTCCCCATTTGCGGGATCTACCCTCTTTGTTCGCCGACTGGGTGAGCGCGTTTCCCTGCTGCTGCGCTCTCGAAGGACGACCAGTCGGCAATGGCACCAACTGGAGCGTGAGCGCGCCCAGAAACAAATGCGCCGCCCGTCGGGATGGCGCGTCTCCTCGGCGGCTCTTGTCCAGGGCGAAGCGTGTGTGTCCCGCTTTCCCTCTCCTGCTTCGTCGGTTGGGTGGGTGGGGCTGTGTACCTTGGCAAAGCGTCTTATCGCACTCGCTTCACACGCTACTGCGCGCCATATATACATTCTAACTGCTGCGGCACGTTACTTTAAAAAGGGCCGCTTAATATACGCCATTTTCGAGACGGAAATGCACAAATGGACTGACAGCGGTGAGGCAAGACAGGCACTTATCAGCCAGCGGCAGTGACTCCGGAACAGGGGGGCAAGGGGGCGGTTGCCCCCCGCCCCCAAATCTCGCTCACATCAGATTCCTGACAAACGCTTCAATTTTAGGACGTTGTAAATGTAAAAAACAGTGAGCTGAGCTCGTTGGCTTCTTAGCCAGCCTTAAAACGTTTAATTTCAGTAACCTAAGCCAATCGTCTGCCGACAGAAATTGTTAATTGACTGGGATCTGTTCATGAGCATGATTACTTGCATTGTAAGAGTATGGAAAAACTCTAACGCAGTCGATCACTCCTCATGTTTACACCTTTATATATATAAATTTGCCCATTTCAAGTTTTATATGCATTACAAATACACTTTTGAACAGCGAAGTAGGCAAATATAAACAAAAAATAAATAAAATTGAATAAACATTTAAACAAAACATGCAATAATAAACAAACAACTAAAAAACTCGGATGACTTGCCCCTCCACTCGAAAAACTGTCACAGAGTCCCTGGCCAGCTTGCTTCCTCGCCAGTCTCCGTCGTTTTATTAGTTTAACGCGGTAGCTTTAAGGGTCCCGTTCAGCGGAGATACCGCCGCAGTTGTTGGCTTGTCGAGAAAATCGGCATTGGTTGAGAGAGTCGTGACGTCACAGCCCATGACCTGGCGCGGGTAATTGAAACACTTCGCCTCTGAGTCACGTTAGCGGCCGAATATATCCGTCTGTACCCGAGCCCATAAATTGCTTGCATAGCTGTGGAGAGTACATATACCTCCTCAACCAATTGCCAGTGGGAACGCACCTGAAAGGTATTCCTGTGCTTTCGGAACAGCGCTATTTTGAAGCTTGTGGTAACATTCATCGCACAGCACTAGCGCTACCTTGGCGCTTTAAGCCCGTTATTATATACTGAGGTTGTACGGGCCGGGACGCGTTATTTTTAATCATATTTAATAAGTCCCCACCATAGCAAAACAAACAAAACGGTGGCGGTCTTCCATCTAGAGCGATCACTGGCACTGAGCGCAACAGACTCGTTGATAGCAGTCGTAGAAATCTCCGTGGGTGCGATTGATTGACTGAGTTTATTTCCACAGACAAGGAGATACAATGGTTGTGGGGGATACAAAGGTGCTCATGGGCAGCTTGACTGGCCCCCAAGTACCGTTACGGTGGCTGCAGCCGGTCGGAGAGAAGGCATATGAATAGACTAGAGTTAAAACAAAGGCGAAACAAGAAACCCAAAAAGATGCAATTCAAACAGTAAAAAAGAAAAACAATAAAAAGAAAAAAACGCCGTACACACCTTATTACAGAAACACAGTCATGCGTACAAAAATAATTCAAGCAGGTTTCTTAAGGAACAAGTGAGCACGTGGATGCTACATTGAGTAAGGTCATTCAGTAACTTCGGCACCCTGTACCTTAACATTTGTTGACCATAATTAGTTCGCGGATGAGGAACACACCCTCCGGTGTTTGAGTAGTGTAGGAGGCAACGCGTTTTGTGAGATTAGCGAGAGAGCAAAGATTATCTATTCTACTCTTTGTGTCTTTACGGTAGGATAAAACCAGGCGGTGATTCAATAAGGCGGGGAGTGTCAGGGTTCTAAGATCACGGAAAATGGGAGCAGAATGAAAGTCGTGAGGCTTATTGCATATGACGCGTAGAAATTTTTTCTGGATGACAAGCAGTCTGTGAATCTTTGTGCAAGTTGCTGTCCCCCATGCAAGACAGCAGTAATTAAGATGACTGAGGAAATGTGCGTTACATATGAAGAGTTTTACGGAAAAGGGAGGACATCTGACAGAACGGACTAGGCCCAGCACCTGAGACAGTTTACCGGTGGGAAAATTTATATGAGAGTGCCAGGACGTATTATGATCAAAGTGCATGCCCAAACATTTGAATGCTCGTACAACTTCGATTTTAAAATTATTTAGTAGTAATCACTAGGTAACGCAGTGTTCATGTTTTTCGGTTGAAAGAGTAAGGCTTTAATTTTAACGGTGTTTATTAACGGGCCGTTTTCAATAGACCACAGATGTAACTTAGAAAGCACGTGGTTAGCATGTAGGGTTGGGTCATCTGGAGATTTGGAGAAGTGTGGCATCATCAGCATACATAATGAATGTGGTATTGGAATCAATGTTAGTGAGATCGTTAACGAAAATGTTAAACAATAGAGGACCCAAAATGCTTCCTTGCGGGACACCTACAACAGAAAGGACTTTAGATGATATGCCATTCACATGCACAAAGTGCCTTCTATGACTTAGGTATGATTCAGTTAAGTTGAGGGCGATGCCGCGAATGCCATAGTAAGACAGTTTGCAAAGCAGTTTATGGTCAATGGAATCGAAGGCTTTGGACAAGTCGACAAAAACGCCTAAGGTTAATAAGCGTTCCTCAAAATTCTTTATGATTAGCTCTTTCTGTTTAAGGAGTGCCAGTTCGGTCGACATGCCTTTGCGGTAGGTATGTTGATGCGGGGTTATTAACTTATGCTTATCGAAAAAGCTACATAGCCTACAAAAAATGATCTTCTCAAGTACTTTGGAAAAAATTGGAAGTATGGAGACGGCCTATAGGAGACGGCCTATGCGGACACCGCCGCCACGTGAAACACTTCTGATTCGACTAAAACAGTCATAATTTGAGGGTCGCCAGGGAGGAGTGCTGTGGTCATACCAAGTTTCAGATAGCATAATAAAATGAAATTCCAGGTTCAACTGTTAAGCATCGCATCAAGCTGGGCTGACTTATTTCTCGCTGACTGACAGTTTACATGAATGCACCGAATGGATCCATTGTGCTCAGATCCAATAAACTTGTTCAAATCAGAAGGAAGTACAAAGGGTTCACGCAGTAAAGATGACATTATGAAATATGTGCTTTTTCTCAGCTTAAGTAACCCAGCTTATCAAGGTCGGCCATGCACTTTATCAGACATGCGTTAGCTCCCTCTTCTTTCCTTACACTTTTCCACTTCGGTGCCATGCAAAGCGAAAATCATTGACACGTGCCCATTCCTTAGCAGTCTTCAGCAACATTCGGTTCAGCGCAGTCAGGTTTTTCAACATGAAATCATCTGGCTGAATGTCTGAACAACATTTCTTTTTTTCGAGCCATTTGTCCTTTGGTGATTGAAACGAATGATTATTCCTGGTGTTTTGTTGTTCCTTGAGGGAAGTCTATGAATAGCGGAGACAGTTTGTTCGGTCAGAGGGGCAAGCTTCAATTTTGACGCGATGTCGTCCATGAGCGACTCATCTTTTTCCTTCCTTGATGCCATGAACTTCAGCTTTCTGCTATGGTACTCCAGATCATTAACTGCGTCGCGGATGGCCTGTACTAGTGCACGAAGCTTCAATTTTAGCCACTTTGGCTGTGAGTGTCCTTATTTGACTGACATCTTTGAGAGATTCGCGAGAACATCGTCATACTCGGGGCATAGCAGCTTGACCTCTATTTCGCCTACAGTTTGCTTAAGCGGAAGTAGTTCGCCAAGCTTTTTGCTGATGTCAAGGAGCATAGTGGCGAATGAAGCATCCCGCTTCTTGGGCACGAAGGGCAGCGCCAGGACTTCTGAAAATCTTCATCTATGAACCGAAATTTTTTCTTGGTTACACCAGAACAAGTATGACTAAGTGAGTAACCATCGTTATATGGGGACGTCACAAATATATTCAGGCGTTTCGCCAGACACAGACACGGAGCAATACGGGAGACAGGTAGACAGCTAGTAGACGCACTCAAAACTGGCAGCAGCAGTGGGTAAAGTATAAAACAGTCAGGCTAAGAGAAAACAAGAGGCTGCACAACGACAGCAGATACAGAGGCCAGTCCGTTCGCCTCCACTGCTGCTGCCAAATGAGGAAGCCATCGCAGTGACGCCCGTATTTGTAGACGAATGGTGCGGCCGTGACGCAGTCACGTGGATGGTAGCAGATAGCAGCGGCAGTGCAGTGCAGTGCGTGAGTGGCAGCAACTGACTCTGGTGCACCAGGAAACCGTGGTGTACTCGCGATGTGTCACGGAGTGACGGTCCGGCTGCCGTTGACTGCGCACTGTAACTGCAGCAGGTACGCATGATTAGAGGCCAGTCCGCTCGCCGCCACTGCTGCTGCCAAAATTTACTTATTGGACAACTTTTATTTCCACCAGAAAAGACGTTTCTCCCCGCACGCCTGGGAGACGAGCAGCCATCTGATGTAGCAGCCGGAATTGTGTGGGCATGTTTATCCTTAAACGTCGCTGCTACGTGATTTTCTAAGACGCGACTCCTTGATAGCACTTTTGCGAAGCACCTTGCCGCAGTTCTCCGCTCTGTTGTTTACTGCGTTTTAATCCCGTCCCGCGAAGATTCCTTCTCATGATTGGTGAATGCTGTGCTGAAATATGCTATACGGTGTATTTTCAGGATTGTTATTCACCGATACCGCTCTTGGGCAAGATGATGTTAGGTCGCTTAAAGGGGCCGTTGAGCCCTGTGAACTGCATGGTTGAAGCACAAGATCGAATTAGTTATGCTTCGTTGGGTCTACTTGGGTCTTTATGCGCAGCCGCCGTGTGGTTGCGATCTGCTGTACGTGCGCATGTGTAATGAGCCTTGTATTAAAACGCTTTCCGTCAAATGAAACCCACTGAAAGTTCGCGCTCGTCCCTTCCTGGCTTGCTTTCCTGTTTTCGTAGAACAAGCCGTCCCGGTGCAGGGAAATTTGCGGCAAACGATAACGACATAGCGGGGAACTTACAGTAAATGTTGCTTTGAAATTCTGGAACTGCAAACACCGCCCGACACAAGATCGAAGAGAGCGCGTAGCGCTAAGCTGGCGCTAAAAAGCGGCAGGTAGGCGCGATCACGCGGATTCTACCCGAAAGCGGCGACGTGGTGCGGGAAGTTTTGCTCGTTGCTCATAGATGGCGCCACCGGTCGCGTCGTGCCGAAGCACTGAGGCAGGAATTTGGGTTGAGACAGGTCGATTGTGGCCGTGGCCTGGCTTTCGTGGCGGGCACGCTGCAGTGGCGGATAGGCCCGTACCTTGAAACGTAGCTCCGTCCACATTACCAGCGACGTTGAGCGCTTTTTCCCGATTGCTAAGGTGCGCCCCTTTTGAGCCTCCTAGCGGTACTGATAGTAGTGCTGCGAGCGCCGGTGTCTGTGACGTCGGTGAATGAACTCGTATTTGGAGTGTGGTTCACTCTGAGCAGAGATAACAGCCCTTCCATGTGTTTACACTTTTGTGTGTTGTCTGGGTGGACGTGGTGGGGAGATAATTGTTTTGTATGCGTCCGACTGCAGTGAGCAATGCAACGCTAATGAGCGCCACCCTCTGCAGTTTTTTTCACTGTGGACGCTGACCCAGCTAATTACCTTTTGCACTTGTGTACCAACAAGAATGTTCCCGAAACCAGAGTCGTGCGGTATGTGGGGTAGGGTTTAACGTCCCCAAGCTGCACTATCTTCCCAAGCTGCATCTATCTTCTCTAAGCGGTTAGCGTGATACAGCAGGGGGTGGCAGCGGTGCCTTAACAAATCGCGCCGAATGAGAAGACTTGTCTTGCCGCCGTAACCTATCACGCCCAGCACTTTTCCATCACCATCCTTTTTTTCCAGTCACCATCAGCCTTCGTTCCGCGGCTCGGTCATGCGTTAAACGCATCGCGCGTCGTTCATCTGCATTTGCGAAGTCATTCAAACCACGCACTATCATAGAGTGGAACAATTTACCAACGCGCATAGCCATTGAATCTAACGCCTTCACATTTCTTGCTTTCATCCGCAGCGACGTTGGCACTTGAAATGTTCGAAAAATTTAATTTTTTTTACCAGTTGCTGTACTTTTGCAATTACTTCTGTTCTTGTCGTGCCTAATACGTACTGTAGGATTTCTCATTTCCGTTACGCCTGATCGTTTTCTTTAAACCTATAATTTGTATTATATTGTTTTTTATCGCCTGCTTCTTTATTTACTCTCTGGTGATTAATTATTTTTTCCATGTTATACCGAGCCTGTTTATTGTTCCTTCGCTTGTTATTGGTTCTCCTTGTACATGTTTTTACACTGAACCACCCCCCACCCCACCCCCCTTACCCCCTATGTAATATCCTCGAAGGAGGCCTTTAGGGGTATGCTAAATACATAAAGTAAATAAATAAATGGGATATCATCATCATTCATCATCACCATTATCAGCCTTACTACACCCACTGCAGGGCAAAGTCCTCTTCCATGTCTCTCCAATTAACCCTGTCCTTTGCCAGCTGCTGTGGTCGCCGCGGTGGCTGAGTGGTTATGGCGCTCGGCTGCTGGCCCGAAAGACGTGGGTTCGATCCCGGCCGTGGCGGTCGAATTTCGATGGAGGCGAAATTCTAGAGGCCCGTGTACTGTGCGATGTCAGCGCACGTTAAAAAACCCCGGGTGGTCGAAATTTCCGGAGCTCTTCACTACGGCGTTCCTCATAGCCTGAGTCGCTTTGGGACTTTAAACACCCATAAATCAAATCTTTGCGGGCTGTATCCACCCTTTAAATTGCCTGCAAACTTCTTAATCTCATCCGCCCACCTAACCTTCAGCCGCCCCCTGCTCGCTTACTTTCTCTTGGAATCCACTCTGTTACCCTTAACGACCAGCGGCTACCTTGCTTTCGCATCACATGCCCTGCCCAAGCCCATTACTTCCTCTTGATTTCGACTTGATTAACACGCGTTTGTTCCCTCACCCACTCTGCCCGCTTCCGTCATCTTAATGTTACACCTAACACCTTCATTTCCATGGCTCGCAGTGCTGTCCGTAACTTAAGCTGAACTCTTTTGGTTAGCCTCCACGCTTCTGCCCCGTAGGTGAGTACCGGTAAGATACAGCTGTTGTACACTTTTCAACTGAGGGAACTGCCACTCATGATCTGAGAGAGCATGCCATACGCGCTCCACCCCATTCTTATACTTCTAGTTATTTCCCTCTCATGATCTGGATCAGCTGTCACTACCTGCCCTAAGTAGATTCCTTTACCATTTCCAGGCCCTCGCTGCCAATTGTGAACTGCTGTTCCTGTGCTAGACTGTTGAACATTACCTTGGTTTTCTGCACGTTAATTTTTATACCCACCGTTCTGCTCTGCCTGTCTAACTCATTGATCATGAGTTTCAGTTCACCTCCTGAGTGACTCAACAAGGCAATGTCATCAGCGAATCGCAGATTATTTAGGTACTCTCCATTTACTCTTATTCCCAACTGTTCCCAATTCAGGCCTCGGAATGCCTCGTGTAAGCAGGCGGTGAATAGCATTGGCGAGATCGTGTCTCCTTGCCTGGCGCCCTTCCTTATTGGTGTTTTATTGCTGACTTTATGGAAGGCTATGGTAGCTGTGCAGTTGCTATATATATATATATATCTTCCAGTATTTTGACATAAGGCTCTTCTACACCCTGATTACGGGAAATGGGGAATAACCACTGCGGAATTGGAATAACCGCGGCGTCATGATACTCAGTTGACGCCATTGGTTGGATGGCCTTCTTCCAGGGGCGTCTGCCGCAAAGCGAATGTCGCAGCATGTACTACAGTCTGCGTCACCCACCTGTGCAGCGGTCGAGTCGAGCAGTGTGAAACACGCTGTCTAGATATTGAAATTAGAAAGCTGGCCCATTGTTTCGGGGCAAAGTGTTCCCCTGCTTGCAGGTCCTTGTGGCTCTACTTATTCCTCGCGAAAATCTGCGGCGAGGTGCCGATTTTCGCAACGAAAAGCGCACGCCGCTCCAGACAGTGCTGTCTGTCTGCATCACCCGCGTGCAGAGTGCTGCTGCGGTGCGCAAGGAAAACTGAAATTATACAGCAGCTTACGATTTTCAGTAAAAGTGCTCTTTGCGCCTCGTTTTCCTTGCGTCCATGCTTTTCGCATAGATCCTATAGCAGCTGCGTGAGGGGTCGCTTTGTTTGAAGCGTGGCGCGTCGATGTACACGCAGTCTGTACAGGAACGGTGCAGGAGCGTTTGAAAATGGCGTCCGCATCCATCATTGCCGAGGTACATGGTGATGAAGTGAGTAATACATCTTAAAGCCCATCTTGGCAGAATGTATATCATGTTGACATCATGAATGCTTTATCGAGGTGATGCCTTTATGTCCTGTTCGCAGTGGACATACGCATCTCACTCACAGTGTTATCCTTCGGAAAGAAGAAGAACCTGTGTGTTGACTGTGGTGAACCTGTCGCCGTGGATCCCATTGTAATTGCATATAGTAAATTATACAGTTTTCCAGGTTTTACTAAGAGCACGCATTTTTTTCACCCAAAACTTTGTGGGTTTCTCAGTAGGCACAGGCCACTACCCACCGCGAGTTCGAGCTTCGCGCGAGCCAAGGGCCCCGATCAGCCGTCACCACACGCACCCTGGGGCACCGCTGCGGCGGCGTTCAATCTCTGCAGAGAGGAGAGCGGCTCGCAGCAAGAAACATGCCTCCAAGTTCACAAAGGAGGCGTTTATTGACGCCGTCCTCCAGCGGTACATACACACACTCAACAGTCACCCCGTCCCGGGGCGCGCTCAGAGCAAGGCTCCGGTGCGCGCTCGGGGCAACAAGAGAAATGCGCGCCGCTAGCACGCCGCTGCAGGAGATTGTCCCCGCGGCAGTGCTGTGATCTCTCTCGTGTCGGCCGTTGGGCCGTTTGCGAGAGAGAGTGGGCAATCAACGCAAGGTGCGCCTGTCAGAGGTCGTTGGACCCCTGGACAGGCTCGAGCCGCGGCGGATCGAGGACCCACGCTGGCGAGCTCGAGTATGAACTGGTCCGAACGGCAGAGGCCGGCCCGGACGAACAGTAACGTACGCACCTTACGCTGTCTCGGAGGGGTCTCTCTCTCTCTGGGCCCCGCTCGGAAGGTCGCGCGACCACCCCAAACGGGTCCCGAATTCCCGCCAAAAGTCACCAATGGCAAAGGCCCTTGGGAAGCCGGGGGCGGAGCTGCGGCCGAATGACAGCGATTAGCCACCAGCCGTCTCTCCGCCGCCCGAGGCGGGAGAAAGGGAAAGAGAGCGACGCGGGATGCCGCGCAGACGCCACGGCGGGAATCTAGCAGGCTTCCCACAACTTCTACACTGAGAAGATTCACTTTTAGGCCCCATACTCGTTTTTAAGCTTCTGAGACATGTTAAATAAGCTGTACTTTTCAGAAACGCATCAAGTACTTCATTAAATAAAAAAATTCTCTTGTACCTTGTCTTCGGCGCGCGATAGGCTAAGTGGATTGCGCGGGGAAAAACAAAAACAAAAAAGGAGAACAGATAACTAGCTAGCAGGTCGTTTTAACGGCTACAAATTATTCCGATTTCTGTGCGGAGAAGATCGTACGCCCTGGAATGCTGGCACGGGGTTCACATCTGGTCCAGCCGTTCGCGTCGCCCAGTTCCGGTTATCGTTGCTGCAGCTCAGTACGTCGAGGCCAGCTGATTTACGCCTCCATCGCTGCGCGCTCTCGGTGTCCTCGTTCTGTGTCGCACCCGGAGGGAGAAAGAAATGAAAGCCGCGCTGCCTGTGCACTCTTAAAGTTGGCCGCGTGTCAGCCTCCGGGGCGGCATTCCCCGACACTTGGTCCGCCGCGATTCCGGTGCACAGGAATAGTTACACCCCCGAGGGACGCGCGATGCCAGCCGGCGTCCCTCTTTTGCGAGGAGAGGGAGTGTCGATCGCCGCCGCCCAATGTGTGTCCCGCGCTGGCCTGGAAACCGGGGTTGTCACTCGCACCGCTGGCGGAACGGGGCCGGTCGCAGGCATCCGCTGCCTTTTATTGGGGCGAGCCGTGCGCCTCTGCCTGCAGCGAGGCGAGCTTCGGAGCGGCGGCTGCACCGAGCGAGTTGACGTGGTCGCAGAGAAAGCGCCCGCAGTTCAGCTTGGGATAGGTCTGTTCTCCTATTGCGCTGGAGGTGTCCAGACTAGGTGCGGTAATCGGGCAGGCCGGTACCCGATCGTTTCTCTTTCGGAAGACGCCATTGACACGCGACGCGCAGGTGTCGTCCCTTGGGCCGCAGGCATGGAATCAGGTGCTTCGGTTACCCCAGAGAATAACGGGCTCGCACTTGGTCGCATGCCCGACGCTATCCTTGCTTTGTGCTGCGTCGGCGTTCAGCTCTGCTGCCACCTGGCGCTACACCTCGCAGCGGCTGCTACATTGTAGCGCCGCGCCCTCGTCCCCCCCTCTCCTGGTTCTCGCGAGGTCTCTCCCTCTCGGTGGGGCTGGAAAAAGGCCGTTCGGTAGAAGTGCACGTTATTACCGGCGGCCATTCCTTTTCCTGCCCACGAAATCCCGGACGCCGGGCTGATTTACGGCACCACCTGGGTGCGCAACCCGTTTCCCTGCTCGCGAGGCTCGTGGAGCCGCCGCTCCCCCGTTGGTGGTAGATTCGCGCCCAGCAGCCCGGACGAGGAGTGGCAGGCCTCCCCTGCCCGCGCGACGCAGGCAGGCCGCCTCCGAGGGCCGGCCCTGTTTGCGCAGTCCATATTGATGTAGTCCTGTAGAAAAAAAAAAAAAAGGCTGGTCAATATCGCGAGCCGGTGCCTGGGCTGGCCAACAGCTCTGCGTGTGTTCAGCCGCATTAAAGGCACCCTGAGAACAGACTGAAGTTCGCCCATATCTGTACATTACGACCAAGACTGTTTTCACTGACAACGGAACTTTATTTTTTTTTTAAGCTAGAAAAGGCCGAGAATGGAAATAGGGTGTCGCCGGTTTCGGCGAGTCCTTCCTCGGAGGGCAGTGAAGTGTTCCACTGTCGCAAGCACTGAGCCCTAGGTTGAACCCCTCCCTCCATTTTAAGGCGACAGCCTTTAATGGCTCACACTCGCGGTGACCGTCCGTCGCCACCTAAGCAACAACTGACGACGTGCTGCGCATGTGCACCGTGACGCCGCCGCTTCCTCTGCCACGCTCGCGCCAGCTGCTCTTCTCCTCTGTCGTAAAATGAAATCAAGCGCGGCAAATTCAAATCAGTGCGATGAGTCGCAAACGGCTTCCGCCTTCCCGCAGTTAAGAGATACCCATGTCCTTCCAACGAATTTCTTTTTTTCCTAATGTAGGTCGTAGGGCATTGAGGGTGCTCATTTGCTCTTATATTTGAGCTCTTTAAATATAGCATCGCCGATGTATGCAATTGATTCTCGGAGTAATCACCGCGTGTACTGTTTAATTTGATAAAATGCGTCTTTTTTATATTTTGTTCAGCTCGCGGACCTCGGGCACGCTTTGCTCAGCACAAAACTGGAAAGGAGTCGTTTTATGCGGTATGGAGGTCCAGGCATCCCAGGAAGTAGACGTTTATTTAGAAACCGTGCGTATTGGGCCCCAGCTTCGCTCTGCAAACATGCGGCCTAAACTTCGTACCTAAGCGTTTGGTCGCACAATGCCGCAGCTGTGGTTCAAGCATTGTATGCGGTTCTATCCCCATTGCCTCCATGCACCTATACGTGTGATGCAGTGGGTAGTACGTGGTTTACCTTGGCCTGTTGCTCGGCTTCCCAGGCAGTGAAATTCTCGAAAAATGGGACCTGTGCTCTTTCGCCAAGCACCATTGCGGCTCATCGTAAACGATTTCGCCAGGCCGTTTCGGCCTCTCTCTGCTCCCGTTGTCTGCCTGGGCGTGTAGTTGCGTGGCGTCACTGCACGCGCAGGCGAAGAGTGTCCCGCGCATTTTCCCCATGCAAGGTGCGTCGCGGCAGCTTCGTGCGTCGTCGCACTTCGTGACTCGTGCAGCCAGCGTTCTCGACGTGCAGTGCCGCGCGCGATTGGGAACGACGCGAGCGACCACTCGGCGCATACATCAGCTGGTTTCCCAACAGCCCCCTCGGCGCGTTCTCAATTCCCCCGCGAAGCGCAATAATTCACGCTGGCCCCGAATGACGCTGATTCATCGGCCTTTTGTCGCCGGGGTGGCTGACCCTGAGGCCTGTCGTCCCTCCCTGCTGCTTGTCCATGCTCAGGTGGACGACGACACGCAACGCATGCGAGGCGAGGCCTGAGCTCGCTGTCGGTCGAGAGAGGGGCCTGGCCTACATTGTTTCCGCACGTTCGACGCTCCGTCTCTCTGCGCCTTCACGACACCGCTGCTGTGTTGCAGCTCATATTAATGTGGGCTGTTTACGTACACCAGTGTTTCTCAGCATCGGCAACAGCGCTTGCTTATGGTGTTCAAAACTACTTTCCAGAGTTTGTAAATGATAACAAATGAGCATAACCTGCTTTTGCACGCATGTTATGCGACAAGGCGGACAGAAAGGGAGAGGATAAGGATCATTTCCTGATCCTCTCCCTTCCCTATTTCCCTGGCATTTTACCCCAGAAGAGCCGAATACTGCGCCGGGGTAAATCTTGTGAGCCCATTAGAAAATCGGTCGGTGCCCGCCGGCACTGGGGATCGAACCCAGCACCTCTCGCATGCTAGGATGATGCTCTAACCACTAGGCCACCGCATCGGTATAATTATATATCGGAACTAAAGTAAACGTTTTAGCCACCGCAGCTGAGTTGGTAACTTGAACACGTCGTGCATCTCATATCCGTCTCGCACCTCAGCGAAAGTTTGGTTCGTCATCGTTGATTAAAAAGTATGTATATCTCTCAAGTTTGGGCGTTCTCTTGAACGCGCGTGAACTTTGCAGCCGTAGCTTCGACAGTTAAATGACATTTCTCTGTGATCTTTGCTGCGAGTCTCTGTGCCTTCAGAAGCATGCTGCAAAGTCACATGACGCATCATATACGCGACGCAGTACACATCTAAATCGAAACTACAAGTGATTTCACTGGAAGCACGAAAAACTTGGGAGTTATCTGGTCGCCCGGAAAGAGGGGGGGGGGGGGGGGGGGGGGGATCTAATACGTATACGTGGGAGCGCAGTGAGTGCACTCTGTCTCTCGGCGAAATTTAGGCTGCAGAATTGGTGATGCGGTTTTCAAAATCTGCGCGTAAGAGAGATGTGCCTCATGATGAGGATATACGCTTTAGCCTTGGTTCGAAAGTTGCGGTCGTCGTTTTCTCCCCCCAGGTGCAAAACAGAAAGTTTCATAACAACCCAAAGGCGCTTGTGGTCAACGAAATGAAAGCCAAACTATATCATTCCTCTCCAAGCACGTTTTTCACCATGTGCACATATAATCCGTAGAGGGAGTGCATTAAGCTTCGGTATGTTCCGATACTGCCCGGGGAAAGTGCAACGAATTTCCTGCATGGTTGAATAAGGGTATATCGAATGCAGGATTGATGAATTGATTTTCTTTTTGTTTGCTCGCTTGCCCTATAGCTTGTATGCTTTTGCCTTCCGGTTTACAGTGTCGGGGGTTTATGGCGTGGGTGTCGTTTAAAAAATACAATAGGGTAATTGTGGCCCGGTAGTGTGCACGCTCTCCTTGAGAGCAGCTGTGCATGCCCATATGTGCACACAGACGCTTTGGTTCGAAGTCCCCCGCCAAAGGAGGAAGGCGCGCTGGGTTGGCGGCGGCGATGAAAGTGGGCTCCCCGGCCGAGACGTGTGTCGTCGTCCCAGCTGTCAGTGGGGCGAGGCGAGCGGTTCGGCTGGCACACTTGTTCGGCTCCCCTTTGCTCTCGGCCCGTTTCCCCGTGGTCGAAGCCGGCCGACCCGAAGCGGACGCATTGTTCGCCGCCTGACAAGCATCTCCGTCTCGATCGCGTTCCCAATGGATGCTGCCCAGCCTCTCAACAATGGACCCTCCCCGGGGCTTGCATATCCTTCTTCCCCTCGCGTGCTGCTCTGGTCACGTGCTGTGACCGCGTTCGCCAAGCTTCCGAGTCTTGGGAACGACGGAGACCCCCTGCAAACTCGGCGCTAGCCTGCACTTGCCTGCATGCATACTGAGGGTTTGCGTAACCATCGGGCAGTTCAGAACACAGGCAAGAAAAAAAGAAGGTGGCGGCTTTTTTTTTCCTGCTGAAATCTAGCGCAGAGGTTGCGTGCTGTCATCTGGTTAGTGTGCCATGTGCTGTTCTGCGCTGGAAGAAGTCCCGGAGTATGTCGTCATTCAAGTGGTGCGTTTTTTCTTCTTCTTGTGCATAACAGTGCTGGTCGGGCCTGAAACCTACAGGAGCCCTTCCAGCCAGCCGAGTCGCGTCAAGTCTGTTTCGGATGCAAGCGACTGAACCAACTGAGCGCTTGAGGTGCGTCCCAGAGGGAGACCAATTTCCAGCTTCGTAAAACCGAGACCGGTCGGAACAGGTTTCTGCGCGGCGACGGGAGAAATCGCGAATGTTTTCGCTTTCATACGAACCAGGCTTCAGCCACGGGAGTGGCTTGGCGTGATTCCGATGTAGGAACATGTGTAGGAATCGTCCGTTTATATCTCTGAGCAGTGCGTAGTTGCGAAGCTGGGACAGGGCGGATTTAAATGCGGAGAAGCGGTTGTGCCCCCTCCTTCCCCCCATTCCTAAGCAAGGTGTTTTAATCAGGAAAATCACGCTGAATACTATTTTTCTTTTTTCAGTCTGTGCAAGAAATACCTTGTTGAAATGAGCCCCCCCCCCCCCCCCCCCCCCCTTCCAGAAGAGACCCATGCATAAATCGGCCCCTGATAGTGCGCTCAGTTTAAATTGGTGAGGGGCTGCAGGATATTTAGCTCTGGGTCTGATGTATCCTGCCAGTGCATCACGGATATAGCCGGTGGGCCGATGGGTCGCTCCCGTAATAACCGCGCCCTTTGCGCGCTTTCGCGAATGGCAGCGTAGTGACACGGTCCCGTGACATCTCCTTGTCCCGTTGACGTATCCCCTGGCGATGGACACACGATTTCACACTACGCGAGGGGGGGCGTAACGTAGTGGCCAAACCGAGTCAAGGTATGGAGCGCGCTGCATGCGTAACGATTCAGCTGCGGCGGCTGTGCACGGGCCTCTTCGGTTCGGCTGCTCCCGGTGCGTTGCGCTGTGCTGCAGGCAGCCGCGTAACCCGCTCCACGAGCGGTGTGCCGGAGCAGTGCCACCAGTGCTTCTCTTGTGCGCGGGCATCCGTGGCAAGCGTCCTGCGCAACGACAGAGAACAGTACGCTCAGTGGCTGCTTAGAAAGATTGGGGCCTGGTTGGTGAGAGCAATTGCACGCACAAGCCGGTGTTTCCTGCCAGCCGCAGTTTCAGTCAGCCGAATGAAGTGGCGCCATTGAACTTGCTAATTTGGAGTGCAGTTCGATTCGACGTCGTGCGATCGCTCAGGTAAGTTGTTTGCCCGTGTGTGCAGATGCGCAGCTGTGTGCACAGGCGGAAGACGCGGCGAATCTGACCGGGGACAGGAGAGTGGCTGCGACAGCGTAACTCTTTTCCCTCAGTCATTTCGAGGATGCCACTTCCAGTAGCGGCGATTTGCATATGCACGGTCTCTCACCCGGCGTTTATACCTGTCGCAGCGATGATGGATTGTGCGGGGGCGCCTGCATTCTTGAACCTGCGACGTCGTCGATCGTAGGCGCCTGGGCTGGTTTCACAGCTTCGTCCACTTGGACAGCTGCAGGCTTTTGTCGCTCTCATCCACTGATCGGCATCGCAGTGGTTACTTTCCTCATTGCGTGTCCGTCCTTACAAGAATTAATCTAGGCAGTCCTTTTGCCTGTAAAGTCTATGGACTCTCTGTAAGAGACAAACCCTGTAGGCTAGTCTGTAGGCGCCAATGGAAATGCCAAAGACATGGCCGTACACTATTAGTAGACTTTAATCTATAGAATTGCCCGAGAACAGACAAAAGGAGACGTCTATTGGAAGGCAACATACAATGTAAGAAGTCCGTAGACCATTTTTACAAGGGCGTGCCAGCGACCCACGCTCTAGGTTTGCCCCCTTTCTTCACGGGAGACGAATTGCGCTTGGGGCCGGGCTGACACCTTGCCGGCGTCTCATGCTGGAAGCAAGGCTAGTTCTCCGAGTGGGCATCCCGTGCAGTCGGTGCACACCCCAACGGAGTGTCGGGCCGCGTTTCCTGTCCCGCCCTGGGGTTGCGCGCCGCAGTGCACGGGGATTGCGCGACGACGTCCGTGTGCCCGATTCCGAGGTTTCTGGGCTAGCCGGACGAAACGTTTCGAAACGGCCTCGCTCGGTGGGAACCAGCTGTTCGCTTCGGACAGCACCGCGGAGGGAGCGTGTCTCGCGTTCACTCCATGCATGCGGCCGTGGCGTGCCCCGCACTCGACCCTCGTAAAGCGGCCGTATAATGCCGGCCGGACTGCGTGGCCGTTATCCGGCGTGTGGCCTAGCCTGCCTTCCTCCCTCCTCCGGCGTGCTCGTTTTTTTTTTTATCCTTTTCTTTTTCCTTCGTCTTGATGTTGGGCGGCACAGCCAGCACATTTACGATGAGGTGTCGAACAGCATAGGCGGAACACGGCACGCTGAAGAAGGAAAAAAAAAAACAATCCTAGCTGGAATTTAGGGGACCAAGATGTCATCAACTTGAACATTACTTATTCATTTTTATATTTTATTTATTTATTATTTTGCTTTTGTGCCTGTGTGTGTGTGTGTGGGGGGGGGGGGGGGGGTGCTGCGTATCCCTCTCGTGTTCCAGGCTACTTTGGTGACTACCGGCCGCGGTGCTCTTGTATCGATGGAGGTGAAATACTAGAGACCAGTGTGCTGTGCGATGTCGGGGCACCAGGAGGTGGAAATTTTCCAGCCTTCCGCTACGGCGCCCGTAGCTTCGTTTACATGAATGCTACAGAAGTCGACTCTAAAGCTCCTCGATGTCGTTTTCTGCCTACCAGACAATAAAGGGAATCAGTCGACTCCATGTCGCCCTTTTTGAGGGAAGAGCAGGTTTTGAGAAGGAAAGGCGTGACTCGTTCTCTGCTCTCTTCCTTTTTCACTTCCCTCAACAAGTGGACTGGAGTCGACTTCTGTCGCATTCATGTAAACGCGGCTTCTCATAACCTGAGTCGCTTTGGAGCGTTAAACCCCCGTAAACCACTCCCGTAATAGTCCCTCGTGCAGGCCCGGGGAATAGTACTGGCGGCTGGCATTTCAGTCCGCGCTGGTGACAAAGGCCTTAACTGCCTCATCGCGGCAACCTTCTGAGGTCCAGATAAGCGACCGCGTTCGTTTCTCTGCATTACGCACGTCTTTTTTTCTTTTTTTGTTCTTGTCGTTCGCGCGTGACGGCGGTGAAAGCTCCTGACGTGCAGAGGGGCCTCTTGATTCTCAGCTGGACGAATCTTGTGTGTTCACGAGTGGAGCCATCATCGCTGTTTTGTCCCCTGTACGCACGGCTGCGCTGCCGCGCGTGGTAAATTGTGTCAGGGCCCACGAGGGAGGCTCGCCGCCGCGCGTGCAGCAGGAGGAAGCCCCTCCGCATTTGGCGCCTAATTGTTTGGCCTGCGTTCCTTTCGGCCAGATTTTTTGCGACCTCGTTTCGGTTCGAGTCGAAGTGCGGAGAACGTATATCCGCGCGTGAATTGGGTCGCCGCTGCCTATAGCTCCCCCGACGCCGCCCCGCAGCCGCGCGTGGCGGACAGCTGCGCGACATGAGCTTTCTTGTTCGAGCGGCTAGAAAAAACAAAAGGCAGCGGAGCTCGAGTGTGCTGCCTGTGAGCTGGGTTCGTGCCTGACGGAGATCCTGCCTCGGTGCGTGACAAGCCTTTGTTTACGCGGGGCGTCACTAGTGCTCGTCAATTACTGAAGATAACATACGCGGCTCACCAGGGACCATTCTGTTTCACGCTTTCTTAATCTGCGTTGTTTGCGCCGGCATTGTGCTGTCCCTGAGCGATAAGCAGTTTGGTCAGCTAATTGTCACCCTGACGCAGCACGCAGGACTCACGCTTCCCGACTGTAGCAGCTGTCCGCGCCCTGTGCTCATTGCGCTCCAGTTTATCGCTTCAGTGAAACTCCAGCTTTCGCCGGGCGATTTTCATAAGGACAACGGCCGACTGCGGTTCTCCCGGCACATTATCCCGTTATACTTAGGGCTGTGAGGCCCGGAAACCCGTTATATTTTATTTTTTTTCCCCTAGTCTGACCGCACTGTTTTTCCCGGCGTATTATTGGACGGACGGGTGACATGTTTTGTAATTGTAATATCGACGCTGGGCGGTTGAAGGACTATGGGTGCTGTGGCGCTCCCAACATCTGCGTGCCTGGAAAGTGCTTTCGATGTTTTCCCAGCGCGGCCGAGTACTCCATGCGGAGTAATTTTTTAGGCGAACCCGTTAGATGTACCCACTCTATGAGCTGTGTGTGATGGCCTCTGTCGCAATTGGCCACAATGCGAGAAACTTCCCTGGGGAAAGATTGCAAAGATATGGCTTCCCAACTGCTGTCGGTTTTGAAAACGGCAGCGTGATGTCAGTGGTGGTCATTCTGCGAACAAGCAACGCAGCGAGCCTTTTCAATGCGGAGTGAACAGCGCCTTGCAGCGTCGGGTGGTGAATGAGATTAGGGAGTTAAGGAGGTGGCAGCTGACGCAGGGCAGGGTTATAATTGGGGGTTGATGGTTAGGAGCAGTATGTGCTGTTTTAATTGGGATAATCCTCCCGGTGTTCACAGAGCGTGACAGTAATAGTAAATTAACTCTTAACGATCGAATGTGACCCTCGACGTTCGGGTGGCTGTAGCTTGCAACGCGTGGACGCGGCCCAGCGATCGAAGACAAAAGCGCGCGCGACTTGGTCGAGCTGCTGCAGCAGCCGTTCACTGCTTTCCCCCCCCCCCCTCCCCCCCTCCTGCGCGTCTCCTTGGCCCGGGCGCGCGGAGGCGGCCCCGACCTCCTCTGCGGGTCGCGCGGCTGCGGAGGTCGCTGCGCCGCCGCCGCTGTCGAATAACGGGGACAGCAGCGCACGCGGGCCGCCGCCGCAGCAGGAGCAACACGTGCCGGCTCGCCGCGTTTTCCGGGCCGCATACGAGCGGGCTCCTGCGCTGAACCTCGAGGTTTCTGGCGAATTGTGTAGACGAGGCAGGAAGAACGCTGATTGTTTTATGGGGGTTGATGTAAACACCGCTTGCTTTGTGTCTAATCCCTGTGCAAGGCCTGTAAGCTGCTGCTTTCGGCTGTGACGGTGGGCCGTTTGCGTTCACAAAGGTACTGCCATGGACTGGTTGGTCGTCATCGTCTTGTGTCCGCGCTGTTCCTTTCCCCTGCTGTCTTTGGTTTTCCGGTCCTGTTTTTCTGTCTTGAAATGTGGCTATGAGTTGTTTGCCTAAAGGGCAGTCCGTTTCTTTTTTGCCACGGAGGGGGCCTACGGGCCCAGTTGTCAGTCAGTGAGCTCAAAACACCAGAACGCAGCGTGAATAATTAGTTGCAAACTAATTAATTTCAAACTAGTACCGGCACTTTCGATCTCAGTCTGCGGCGACAGCGCTGAAGTGCACCTTGTCGTCACGATCGACCTGCCAGCTTGGGCTAACGCATTCCTGATGACATCGGCGTCGACGGCAAGGACTGTCTTGGGTTGGTGATGTGGCAGTAATTAAGGCACCTGACGCCAATCGATGCCGGTTTACGTATTGAGCGGCTCGTCGAACAACCAAAATCAAGTTATGTTCCACTCAACATCTGCAACTTAAGTTTTTTAATTATTTTGCGACAGCGTGCCTTCTTGCAAAAGGTATTGTTTACGCACTGAGATACACGCCGGATTCCCGAAGGGAGTCCAGCAAGATCATGTCGTGCGGCCCAGATACCCAATGTTTTACATCCGCCGGTCGACCTGTCCGCATCCGAACAATTAGGTGATTCTGCCGTTACAAGAAGGCATCTTCTGACGCGCATGAAACCAATGTATACGCGCCGACACTGCCGCGCTGTTCTTATCGGAGTGTTGCACCTCTCAGTTACACTCTCCCTTCGCAGCCTCTCTGGCTCCAGTTATTTGTCGCTTTCAGTTCCTGTGGTGGTTCCACATCTTAAGTTTTCTTTTTTTTTTAAGATTTATATATTGTCGCCTGATGACGGAAAGGAATAGATTCGCAGTTGCTTTTGCCACCCCCCCCCCCCCTGCAAATTTTGTCGGAACACCGGAAATTATTAATGACGAAGAGATGGAATTCCGCGCTTACGTGCACTGCCGTTTTCGCCAACTTTGGTTAGGAATTAAATAAAGTTTATTAACGTTAGGTGCCTGAAAATTTTTTGAGTAAATGTATGGGTGTTTCTATATGTGCTCAATCATTGTTGTCGCTCTCGAAAGTTGTACTTATTATAAAATTTCAGAAAGTCGGCCCAGGGAACGTTTTTCGTCTACATTGCGTGTCTTTACCTCAGAAAGGGCTTGTGGCAGAGCGGCAGTAATTTATGTGCTATGTTCTATGCATACCTTCTTTATCAAAGTTCTGAGGTTCATATTTTTATGTCCTCTTCGTAAAGAGACATGTTCTCGCTAACTTCAAGAAAATGCGGAACAATGAAAACTTCTGAGAATAAGAAAAAAACATTTTTGATATTTTTTAAACATTGTCCGCATATTCTCCTGTATGTCACCTTTCCAACCATTAAAAACAAGTTGCGTCATTTTGTTGCTTTAGTAGCTGCGGTGTCTCCACTTTTTTTATTATTGTTATTATTGTCAGAAGTTTCAATTGTTATGTCTTTTGTTGAAGTGTGCTATCATATCTGTTTATCGAAAAGTCATATGAACCCGAGGCGAAACGGGCTTTATTCATAGGTGGTCTTGTTGTAAGGCCGGATTGAGCAGGCAAGCACAAGTCCGGGCCCAACACCTGCAGTTGGCGCTCTCGTCTCGTGGCGCGTGTAAGCTCCGGTGCCGCTGCTGCTAGTCATCTTCCTGTTTAGAATATATTTACTCAAACAATTTTCAGGTACCTAACGTTAACATAATTTATGTGATTCATAACTAGAGTTGGCCAAAACAGCAGAGAACGTAAGCGTGGAACTCCACCTCTTCGTCATCAATAACTTCCGGCGCTTCCAGAAAAAAAAAAAAACGGGGGGGGGGGGAGTAGAACCAATTGCGGATCCCTTCTTTCCAGTCATCAGGCAACAATATATAAAAATTGGAAATAAATAGCCACCCACAGCGAGTGAATCGAAGACGGCGCCTGTGACGTGTGCGCTGTCTGCTGCGTTAACCGCGCACTTTGTGAATTGCACCGCTTTACCTTCGTGTTCCGAGCTATGTGGGGTGCTCCGTCTCCGTCGCGGACTTTGACGGCACTCTCTGGGCTGCGAACGTGCAGCCGCGTCTGCGTGTACAGAAGGAAACCACGCATTCCTCCGCACTGCCCACGAGACACCGCGCACTGCGTGCCCCATGATCCGCCTCTGTCGTAGCGTGCCCCGTGTGAATTCGAGTTGGAGGCCTCCGTTGCCGTATTGCCCTGCGCCAACGCGGCCAACGCGACCATCGTCGATATCAGCCAAGAAGAGACGCCGGCACTTGTGGTGGAAGGGACAGCGAGAGAACCTGCGGCAACATCTCCGCCAGAGAGAATGCTTTGAGCGCGTTTTTTAGAAGCGCCGTCACCGGGTGTCGAAATTTCACCTTCCCAGCTTTCCTTCTCCGGTTCCCACCTCTCTCACTGCTGGCCGCATCTCAGCCGGCGACACCACCGACAACTTCTTACTTTTTATCTCTCAGCGCACTTGATTGGCCGGCCTGCACTGCTGCGCGGCGCGTTTTGGCCGCTCGTAATTTCCTTGTCTTTTCGCTGTAGTGCATGTGTGCGTGACGTTCATGCGGTTCCTTAAGTACAGCCGTTTCGATAGACCCGTACTCGTGGACGCGTTGCGCGCACAGGGCCGGACATAGGCGGTGCAAAGGGCGAGCCAACTTTCGAGCGTGATGCTACTTTTTGTGCTGCTGCATGCGTGTGGAGGGGTGGTATTGACCCGAGGAGTCCCTGGTCTGAGAAGTTATTTACCGGGCCCCTTCAGGTCGGAATGATCAGCCTAACGAGAAATGCAGCTGTTGAGACCTGGGCTGGGCCGTTTTCCTCCAGCCCCGTTGCATTCTTACCGCTCTCGATCTGCGCTGGCTTGGCGGATTCTGGTGATCGCAGGGCCCTGGCATCGCTTGACAAAAGGAGAGAAGCTGGAATTGTACTGCGATTAGAGTTTGCCCTGGCCTAGGACGGCGACATGTGTGCGCGCGTTGGCTTTTGGGCATAAGTCGGTGGGGAGTGGGTGGTGTAGAGCGTCCTGTTAGACTAACAAACGACGCATCTGCAGTCTTACGTGGAAGAATCCTCCTTTTTTTTTCCTCGTCAGCAGGAAGCAGCGAAATATTCGCGCGCAGTCGTAGAACGTCTTCGTGGGCGGCAATTTAGGACCCCTGCCGTTAGGGGGCTTCGATCCCCCTCCGTAGCGAAGGATGGCTGTTGTCGCTTTAGCAGCCGGTGCAAGTACTGACGTGGCCGATGTGGTGTTCCTTTCCGCATATGATTCGCCAGCAATGCACATCGCTAGCTTGTATGGCTTACCCGCTTCGGCGTCTCGTCCCCAGCGTAGGAATGCACCAGCGTGCGGAGGCTCGGGGAAAGAAAGTAAGAACAGCGCCTCAGGCACCAGCGAAGGCCCGCTCGGACTGCCGGATAAGAAGCCGAGGCCCCAACCTTCACCGTGGTACAGAGTAGCCTCAGCCACAAATGCACCCGATCACGGGTGACGCGACGGCGTGCACGTCCCAAACTGTGGAAGGCCGATTTCTCAGCCGGGATGGGGCGTTTGCAGCAAAGGCGCGTTCCAGCCCTCCTCTGTGCCGCCCGTGTCGCCCCGGCGGCGTGGGTTTCCGCCTTGCGCCGCACTGCCGGTGGCCGCCCGCTGCACTGGCTGCTGCTGCCCCGCGTGCAGTGCCCCGGGTAACCTTCTTTTGTGCTCCCGCCGTGCTTTGCTCCGGTTTGCGCCGTTTCCCCTCCCTCCTACCCTCGGCGGATTGATTGACCCGGTGAACGCGCCGCGTGTGCTACCCGCCCCCGTCTCGCTCCCCGGCCATCCCCCCCTTTTTTGTGTGTATTTTTGGCCGCCGCGGGCTGCTGGGGCCGGGTCGCTGAGGCAGGCGCGAGCTTTGCGGTGACTGGACGACGGTGCAGCCCTGCGACGTCGGCGCCCTTCCTACGAGCATTATGACTGCTCGCGTGGATCCGCCGGGCCTGTTAGGAACGGAACAAAACAAAATGGGACCGCCGCGCGTCTTTGCCGCGCCTCCAGTGCCTGCAGTTAGTTCCCTCTCCGGTCGAGGCCGGGTTGGCCCATTTGCGCTCTGGACCGCTTCTCGAAACGCGATGCGCGATGACAGTTGTCCCGGTCGCGTTGTTGGGAGCTGAGTTTATCTTCTTCCTAGCCTGGGAAGCCAGCAGGGAAGTCGGGAAGGGGACACGTGCGGACGTTGCAGACTTTCTCGTGTTGATAGGCGCCTCATCGACAGCAGCGCTGTTTATTTAACACAGGCTGCTCACCCTCTGAGTGAGGCCACGGAGGCCTAGGACTTCTTGCAGCTCAGTGGCCCTGCATTCGCTCAGGGATCGAGTAGTCTCAGCTAGTGGGCAGTGAAGGCACCGCAGCCCGGAGGGTCCAGGCGACTTCAACCCTCGCTGTGGGTTCGCTGCCCTCTTCTCTGGCTGTGTTTTGCGCTGCTCTGTCTCGCATGCAGTGCATGGGTAACCTTATCAGGGCGTCGCCAGGAGTTGCGTTTAAAGCATGGCTTCTGTGGTGGAAAGGAAATCTGCACACGGTAACAATGTTGGCGGGCATTCCCGGTAACTACGCTTGACACTCCTTTGAATGCTGGCTGCGCATGCTTTGGAAACAAGCGTCTGCCCATCTCTATGAGGATGTGGCCCGCGCTCCCCTGGCTGCAGTGTTATTGCTTAGACATGTTGCTGTCCGGGGCAGCAGATTTTGCTTCGAGAGAAACGAGGCAGTGAGGGGCGTCCAAGTGGCTCGCTTGAGCGTTACACAAAAACTTGCGCGGGTCCCTGTAGTGTTGTTGCAAGCACTAGTGCGCCTGCAGACCGTCTTGAGAGCGGCGAAGGAGGCAGCCTTACTGTAAAAGACACAAGCACATGTCGTCGTCTTTTGCGCCGAGTTGCATCATTTTTCGAGCTCACGCGTCTAGCACTTGGAGCAGCCTAAGCGCAGCGCTTTAGGTAGCGGGGCTTAGGCAGAGCCGTTTCGGAAGGCGCTGATGGCAGGTTTAGCGGCCCCGGGATCGCATCTCCGGAGGCTCAGCTGACGGGGATAGGCGGCAGTCTGATTGGCGCCATCGAGCTCGGAAGCGACGCGACCCACTCACTGTTTGCTCCACTTGGCAGCTTCCGCGTCGCGGTGGCTCAGTGGCGCTCGGGTGGTGAGCTCGAAAACGCGCAGTCAGATCCCGGCAGGCGCGTTTCGGTGGAGGCGAAATCCGGAAGGCGCCCTGCTCTGCGAACGAGGGGGTCGAAATTAATCCCTCCTTGACGGCGCCGCTTTCTTCTTTCCCTCGTCCCCTGCCATACCCCTTGGGCTCTCCTCGGCTCCGTACGTGGCATTGGGTAGCAATGCTTGGTCATCACTTCCGGATCCTTTGTGGCCTTAGCACCGGTACGAAAAGTACCGCTGATGGCACTTCGCCCGGACGCCGCTGCTCGCCCCCTCGGTTTCGTTGGTAAATTTGCTTAACGAGCATGTGATGAGGCATCCGTCGACGGAGCCCTTTGAAAGGATCGCCCATTGGGCCGGGATATGCGCACGTATACAGTCGGGGACAAAAGTCTCTGGACTGCGTGCTCCGTAAACGAAGCCGATAGCTCTGCTATTAGCCGACGGCTGAAGAGGGGAAGGAACCGGATTTTGACTTCCAACTCCACAGGTGTGGTCTCCAGACAGCGGCCAATAACAGTGCTGACCGCTCCGTATAGCACGCGGCCCAAAGACTTTTATCCCCGACTGTACTCGCTATGTACTGTCAGCGTCAAGTTGCACTAACGTGAAAGTGAAAACACTTACTGTAGTGTGATATCGTGTTAAGCATGCAGAGAAAGGTGCGTACCAACAGAAATTTATTTCACTATGAAATGTTAATCAACCGAGTCTGCATATTCACTCGAGGAGCTATTATATACTGGTGCTTTTGTTTTGTCACTTCAGTTCTCTTGTTCGCGTTTCATTTGGCGCTAATGGTACAGTCGCTGCAGCCATAATAATACGGTTTGGTTTGGTTTATGTGGGTTTAACGTCCCAAAGCGACTCAGGCTATGAGGAGCACCGTAGTGAATGGCTCCGGAAATTTCGACCACGTAGGGTTCTTTAACGTGCGCTGACATCGCGCAGTACACGGGCCCCTAGAATTTCTCCTCCATCGAAATTCGACCGCCGCGGCCGGGATCGAACCCTCGTCTTTCGGGCCAGCAGCCGAGCACCATGAACACTCAGCCACCGCGGCGGCGTCATAGTAATACGGAGCGCATGCTTCGGCGACTGAACTCTCACACATCAGCTGTGAAAAGTAAGTGGGACCGTGACTACGAACAAAGCGGAGGGTTCGTGGCAGGCGGTTCCACAACGTTGGTTACAACTGGGGATGAAAAATAGGCTTCGAGCCCACGTGAATGCATTGAAGCGAAAAAATCAGTTTTCTTTTCTGCTTTCGCAGTGCACCCATCATTTCGTCCCTTCGTGGAGAACAACCAAATTCATCCTAGAACAGGTTCTGAGAATATTAAACGTCATTTAGAAGGCGATGCGTATTTCAAACACTGCGAAGCGTGCTCGTGGGAGTGAACCCTGGCTTGGGCTATGGGGCCGGAGCGCGGCCCTTAGAAACACGTGTAAGCAAAACTTCCCCAAATATTTGTCTGTCTCGCAGAGTGGCCATTTGTTAACAGTTGGCAAGTGCTTCGAAGTGGAGTGTGACAAATTATGCTACGTCATTTCGAAGCTATCGCTTTAAACTGCCACTGCATAAATGTGTTGTGAAGCCCCAAACAGCGGTCTTTTTTGCCGGGTGTTTCCCAGAATCGCGCAAGCTTTTCGTGTATAGCCCGACGTTCTGCCGCATGTGCTGCGTGTCGTCGCAAATAATGCCGTTGAAATGATAGCAAGGTTTACACTGAAGACAGAGCCCAAACAGCACGATCAACGAACCGCGCACAGCAGCAGACGTCTAACACCGTGATTACCCGCACAGGTGGCGCCGGTGGACGCCGGAGTCGGCCAGTGTGGCGTCTGCTGCAGTGCGTGGCTCACTTTCGTGCGCTTGCCACGGCGTTTGAGCACTGTTTCTTTTTTTTTTTCAAGTAATGCTGTTTAGGCTGTCTAGTTTTATCTATACTGTGTTAGCGAACAAATGTAACGCACGCGGCAGTATATCGTACTGCACGATAAGCTTGCTCGATTCGGAGTAAAGACGGATTCACACTGGCGAGTCGCAAATGTCGCGCGACCCCATTTCGGGCAATTATTTTCGGCTTCTGAAACACTATAGGAATGCGAGGGGGGAGCGTCGCAAATCGATTTAAACCTGTCGTGCGAGCTCCGCGACTCGCCAGTGTGAACCCGCCTCAACACCCAGTCGATAAGAGCGCCTTTTGTGGGTATATATCAGCTTCACAACTCATTCATCGTGACGTTTTAAGAAAATAGCTTCGAAATGACGAAGGGAACCCTGCCGCACTCTTCCTCGAAGGTCTTTCCAACTGTTAATGAAATACCGCCTCCGTGTGTGCTCTTCCAGACGAGAAATATAATTCGACAAGTTTTGCTTACCTATGCTTTGTATGGGTCGCGCAACCGCCTCGTACTCCCAGCGGCGAGAGACTCTTGCGCACGTTTCGCGGTGTTTGAAGTATATACATCACCTTCGAAATCACACTGCATACTTTCCGAACCTTTTCTAGGATAAACTTCAGTTCTTCACGAAAGGACGACATCATAGGTGCACTGTGAAATCGGAGAACTGCTTTGAAAACGGCGCTAAGCCTACTTTTCACCCCAAGTTTTCCCCCAGTCGTTCCAGCCGGCGACAGCAGCGCCACCGCATCTTGCCTACGTCACAGATCGGTGTTGGTCTGTGCCGATTGAACCCTGCTATGTACATGACTGTCGCTCCATCCGGCGTCGCCGCATTTTGGAGTAAAGTTAACAACCTGTAAGTGTGATTTATGGACGCTCTTCGGCAGTCGGTTTCCGGGCCACTCTCCGGCCTGTCAGCGTTTCAATTTTGCTTTCCTGTTTCGAGTTTTTCATTTTCCTCTCGACGAGTGCGCATCTGCTGGCAGAGGCGGATTTTCGGGTCACTGTGCAGGAGGCGTTCTCATTTGAACCGTGCATTTCTTGAGCTTTTAAAAAATGTGACTCATGCGGCATGGTTTTCCCGCGTAAAATGTCTCGCCTCCGCTGGGGCGGTATTCTTGTTGTAGGCACATGGTGAATGAGTGCACGCCGTGGGTACTGTAGCCCGGCTGACTGTGGCGCCGTCACGCGGAGCTCTTCAAATGCGCTGGATGACCACCGGCCTCCGAAGAGGCGAGATCCGGTGTTGATGCTTTCTTCTTCAAAGATTTGGAGTGCTGGTGATGCTTAGCAAGCCGCTCGGCGTGGCCTAGAAGCGTACCTTCCGGTCTTTAAACTTTCGGCGAAGGGTGTTCGTGACTGTAAGGCTGTGTCAGGCGCACATTTTTAATACTTGTCAATCTGCGTCTGTCGCGCCCCTGAGTGGCCGTCGGCGGTAGCTTTACTGTGTTAGCGGTATCTCTGTGCTCTATAAAGTTCACTTATAGGTTGTGTAATACCCACCACTTGTAGGTTTGCAATCCGGAGCTCATCCGAGGTCAGTTTCTGGCGCTGTTTGGCCCCTTAAACGCCATTATAACTTATTTCGATGAAAACTCCGTGCGATTAGTGCACCTCTGTGCCGGTGCATGCATCTCCCACTTGCGATTCTCCACCCGGCAGAAGTGCGCGCATCGCCGGAACAAGAAATTTGTAGGGTTTTAACCACAGTCGAAGGCCCGGAGGCCCGCAGTGACCACTAGCTAAAGGAATAAAGAAAAGATATGCGCGTTGATGAAGCGCGGCCTTACACCTTATTTCTCCGTACAGTCGTCGCTTATTAACAGCACACGCCACAGTTCTAAACAGCAAAAAACAAGAAAATCTATATAAAACCGACTGATAACTTGGAATAAACGAGAGATAACCTGTGCTTACCAACGAATAATTGTATATCTCTTAGGCAGCCTGCGTCAAAGGAGCAAAAGGGAAAAGGAGACAACTAGGAACCAGTGCAGGGAGCGAAAACCGTTTGACGCAAACCAGTGTCAAAATAAAAAAAAAAAGGCGACATCAGTCAAAGGGTAATCAAGGCGTGTTCACCTTCCACACAGACACACGCACAAAAAAAATCAGCCTGCGTCCAGAAATCGCAGCTCTTTATCAAGGAGTCAAACCGAGCGTGTGCTGACACTCTTTAGAAATAAGCAAAGCTTGGACAGTCTCTCGCTGTATGCAAGAAACGTGGTTTTGTTGAAGAGCGGTTTACAACCACCGCTGTGCCAAGAAACCGGCGGATTTGTTTTGTACACTCAAGTTGTGTTCCCTCCTTTCGTTATAGCATCTTCCCGTTTGTCCATTATGAACACTATTGCAGGTGTTACAGACAAGTTTGCTCCTGCATTTTGTGGTGACATGCTTCTCAGAGCGTGATTCGTGATCACCGAGCATTGCACGTATACCTTGCTTGTACGGAGCTGAGAAAGCCACGTGGTAACTTAATTGCCATCTTCTTAACATGATGCGACAACCTGTGGAAATACGGAATAACCTGGTTGATTCTTCGCTTTTCGGTCTGTTTGTTCTTTTCTAGAGCAGGCTTTCGAAAATGCTGCAAAGAAGTGCACTTGGTCATCGAAGCTTTTGCTCAAAATGTGCGGGCCAGATTTATTCAGAGCTGCCTGAAGGTTAGTGCTAGCTACACAGCCCGTTTTATCAGCTTAAAATGAGCCCTATTGAAAGATAGTGCACTTTTCTTGGACCTGCATCCAGCACACTTGCGATTCAGCTAACTTGACGCGGACATCTTAAAAACTGTATCGCGTTGTCAACAGGAAACTCACTGGTGAGCTTCTGGTCCGGGTGCTTAACATTCTATAGGTGCTCAGCATTACCTGTACATACCATGGCAGCGTAGCAGTTAATTTCGGTCGGCGATCTCGTGGCCATTTTCCACCCGCTGTATATTTTGGTGCAACAAAACATGATGGTATGAAAGGCACACGGTATTCCGTAAGCGAGTCCACCTGGCAATGTGCTGTAGATGCGTAGGATTTCAGTAGTGGCAATCACTATCACCTTGCTGTCAGGTTGCACCTCTTGTAAGAAGGCAAAGCAATCGTCCACGCAGTGGTACACCTTTCTCGCATGTATACGACAAAAAGGTTTTCTTTGGTCCATCGCTGACAGGTATCTCTCGTACAGCACTGCAGCCGCTTAAAGAGCTATACATATTCAGGACTTGTGTACATCAAACTGATCACCGCAGCTGATCGCTGTGGATTCTAGATAGAATTAAAGTACACCCATAAACTGATCGGAACGAAGCGTGGAGCTTCATAGGGACCCTAGAAACTGGCATCGAAACATTGCGCAACTACCACTTGGTGCGCAGCAGCGCCTTACCCTCCAGCGCTTGCATCGAAAGTGTTCAGTGGAGCGGCTGATGTCTGCACGAGGAGGCGTTGCTGAATGAGCGATGACAATTTGGAAAAACAACTCTTTTTTGAAATATACCGACGTGTAAGGAAAATATCAAGCAAGCCACGCTAGTTTATTGTAGGTTGAGTGAGTTTGTGTTATGGCAATAAAGTTCCAAGAAAAGTAACGCAATAGTAATCGATTACTTTTCTGGGGCGCTAATTGACCACTGTAATCAGTTGCTTTTCAGATGGAGTAATTGTAACTGTAACCTGTTATTTGTTTTCTTTGACGTGTACAAGACTGAACGTAGTGATAACCGAGTAGACGTGCGAAAGCATGTGTTCGTTCTTCGCATCTTCTTTCTAAAATGTGCACGTGCACGCAACCACGTTTCTCGCTCTTCATCTTCACGCCCCCTCTCCACTCGGCGACAGCTGTCGCGGCGCCCTCCTCCCATTGGCTACATATCTGGCGCGAAGCTCCTCTGAACTTCCTCCCATTGGCTGCAGCTTGCGCGACGCTTCTCCGAGGCTTGACGCAAGATTCTTGGTTGAGTTTGACCTCGTTAAGTAGTGCTTTTGCACTAAAAAGCGGCGGCGAAATCGCATTCAAAGACGCAACGAAAAATTGGCAGTGGCTTACCTTGTCTAATCCTGGAATTCAGCGAAAAGCAAGCACGACTGCTAAGCGTCTGAGGCTCGTCCATGGCAGCTCCGCTACACGCTTGCGGTAGCCGTTCTATGTATGTATACCCACACGACCACGTGGCTATGATGCGGTACCACATGGTCATACGACACCCTCATCGGGTGTCATCACATGGCTTCACATCACCCCATCGGATGTCTAAGGGCAAAGGTCAGCTAAAGGTCATGGCTCGAGGTCAGTGATCACAGGTTCGACACCACAACAGCTGTACCACAAATGCTCATACACGGCTAACGTGGTTGGGCTGAATGTCGTTCAGGGTCATTCTCCGGCCGACGCGACGACTGCAGCGCGTGAAGCTCAGTGTAATAATAATAATAATAATTGGTTTTCGGGGGGGGGGGGGGGAAAGGAAATGGCGCAGTATCTGTCTCGTATATCAGTGTAAAAGCAGCATTTCCGACCGTGACGCGGTCGCCTGTGCATTTTGTCGTTGTTGGTGCGCAGCTTCACGGTGACGGCTCAAGACGCGTGTTTCGTTCTGACCGCAGGTGCTGCTCCCGTGACGATGTGGCCCGCGTCCCCGGCGCGCCGGTGGCCACCTCACCAGCAGCAGCAGTCCCCGCGCGTCTTGTGCTGATTGGGAGGCGCGCGTGCCGCCGCTGCGTGCCGCCCGGCGTCGCCGTCCGGCACCACGGCTGCTCCCTGCAGGCCGCTGCCGGCCGCAGGCACGGACGGAGGAGGAGGAGCGGGCCGACCCTCGTCGGGGCGCCTGGCCGCCGCCGCCGCCGGTGAGTCCCCATCGGGCACGGAACGGCATCACGAACGCCTGGTGCTCACATGATGGGTACGCAGGCTGCGGAAATTAAACGTAGGCGCATTGTAGAGACTAGTTCCGGAGACCGCGCATACCTGACGCTGACACCGGAGATAGTCAAGCTCCGCGGGCAGATGAAATGACAAGCGCGTAACGCGTAGCGATGGCCCCGCATGTTTGTGGCGCATTTTCGTGCTGCTGTCGAAGCCCGACTTTTTCCCGGTGCGTGTGTTCCACGTTCGCTGTGTCTTCCGGTTCCAGTTTGTTTCAAAACGCCGCAGCTCGCTTTGTAGAACTTGCACCAGCAGCATAAGGCGCCTTGCCAAGCGTGCCCCGGTATTGTGCGCAGGTCTGTAGGTTTCGCACTGGGATTACAGATGTGGAAGCGCGTTTCGCTTCGATGGCAAAATACGCTGCGCGAGTAGCCTATTTTGACATCGCTGACGCCGCTCTATGCCGGGGGTGACCTTTACGCCCAGTCTGCGGTAGGCAGTCGCGGCATCTTCAGCTTGTGAGAATCTCTGTCAGCGCAGCGTTTTTCTTCCCCCTCACTTCGTATTCGGAGAGCAAGAACCGCACTGGGCCGTGCGGGGGATTGACAGTGAGTTGGCAAGCAGCGGCTCAGGACGGCGGTTGTCATGTTCGCTCACCGCAGCCTGGAATCATGCGCTTCACCGTCATGCTGCACGGTTTCCTGCAGCCGTGTTCATGTTTTCGTGCAAAATCTCTGCAATCATTGTGGTGTGCGTGATTTGCCTGGTGTTGGCATTTCCGGGAACTCTTGACTTCACCGCTTAGGCCGCGCCAAGGCCGAAACAGTCGAAGGTTAGGTTTAAGTGACCCTGGTGGTCATGTTTCGTTTGCGAAGATGCACTATTCCTCAGGCTGTATTCGGCTGCAACTCGATCATCTCGGGCGAGTCAAACCACTTCTGAGACTGAGGGCAATGCGTATGGCAGTGAGGAACATTATAGAGGAGGAGGAGGAGGAAAAACATTTATTAAGAGCATAAATACTGGGTGGGTTCAGTAGGAGAACCCATTGGTCGCCATCATAATCCGGCCCCTCTCAACCAGCGATTTCTGGTCGAGTGGGCTGTGGCTATGAAGGGTTGCCTCCCAGCGCTCATACGTCGGATCGGGATTGCCGTCCAAGTCTGGGTTTTCTTGACGTTCCCAAACTGTGTGAAAGAGTGTGCCAACTGCTCCACAGAGGGGGCAGGACGAATCGTAGGTGTCTGGATACCATTTACTCATCAAGTAGGGATTGGGCAGAGTATTAGTTTGTATTCACCTGATTATGTGATCTTAAAATTTGCTAAGGGATTTGTGAGGAAGAGGATATTTCCTTCTTGTGATCTTATAGCACTCCGTAATTTCTGCATAGCTTAGTAAGGGTGAGGGGTTGTTAACTGTGTCAGCGTGAAAGGCAGCTTGCCAGATGCTCGGAGAAGGAGAGCTCGAGCAGCTGTGTTGGCCGCATCATTGCCCGTCGTTGAGAGGCCCTGGCGTCCAGAAGATCTGGACGTTCGAAGGATTAGACGTTTCCAAAATTTCCCAACACGGAGCGCCAACGCGGCTTGTGAGTCGGACATAACCGTTGCCTCGCTGTTCTTTGATATCGCTAGTGCGATAGCTGCTTCTTCAGCCGATGTGGTATCCACCGCTTGGATAAGGCTGCTTGCAATGATATTTCCCACCGGGGTTAAACTGCTGCGATGAGACATTATAGAGTGTTCGATCAAAAAAGATCGTTGCCTAGTTGGGGCGGTAAAAGCAAGGAACCGTATACCCAGGACGAAGTGCTGTAATACGGGAATGGGACGGCGCTTATTGAAAATAGATACACGCCGCTGACGAAAGTGTAGCAGGGTGTTTCAGGTTTTCTGAAGCCATGGCCGAAACTGTGCCCCGGTAGTCGTAGTCAGCGGTGAGCTCGGGTATTTAGGAAAGGCTAAGGCTTCGTCCCGGAACTTCTCTTTTTTTGGCGACGCTGGCATTTTCATCTTGCACATCTCCGTGCCCTTCTGGTGACCCTCGTGCCTTATGGCATAGGTGAAAGCAGGCATTGCGCAACGCGTTGCCGGAAGGATGTGAAAGCCAGGAAGCTGCCGTCACTGTCTGTAGACAGCCGCTGAGATGCATGGATGTTGCGCGGCACAGAGTCATCGGTGTTGCTGCTCCTTGGAAGCCTCTCCCCAGCTGTGGCCGCCGTGTACCATGGCGTGTTGCTCACATGCGACGTTCGCAAAAGGCCTCGGATGGCTCAGCTGCAGGTGTTCTTGCGCATCAGCCGTGCATTGCAATCGAACGTCCTTTGTGGCGGCGTCAAGCCCGCGCTTTCTCCCCGGGGGCTTTGATGACCCCGCACGAGTGGTTCCGGTGGCTCGGGTGAGTGTGCCGTTTTTTCCGCTGCACTGACGGCGCCCAACAGCGCGCGCTCCGACCGGTATGAACGACCTGTCCACCTCGGCCGTGTCACTGGCATCGGCCCAGCGTAAATACTGCGAATAGCTGCTTTCGCAGATATATCTCGCCGTTGCCGGCCCTTTCCGGAGTATATACGCGGCGTCCCTCGGAGCGGAAGCGTCGATAGGCATCAGCGTCGTCGCCCCTCCAGACGGCGTCGCGAGGAGTACGCGAGCGGAGCGAGGCAAATCGATGCCCAGGCCTTGCGCGATTATCGCATCCGATGTAAAAGAGCGTGTCTGGGGGCCTGCCTGCAGGTTCACTCGCCCTCTCTCCTGATTTGCCTGGATCTACGTCGCCCGTACGGTTGGCGCCGTTTGTGCGCTTTCATGACCGCATGTATACGCGTCTCATTGAGCTTCTCGGCGAGGTCGTGACGCGGTGACGTTCGCCATCCCCGCGAACGGTGTCGACCGGCCCGGGGACCCCGCTGCGCCCGGCGGGATTTACTGCGCGCGCGCGCCAGCGGCGGCATCGCGCAATCAGTCGGTTGGGTTAGCGCGTTTTGGCCTGGTTCACATTTCAGCCGCTCCTTCGATCAGACCAGCGTCGAAGGGAAAGAAGAACGAGCTCAAGGTTGTGTCGCCGCAGCCAGCGGCCCTGTTTGGCGTCCTTTGCCAATTCGCCAACGCTTTTGGCTCCCATACGGGATGTGGCGTTATCGCCCAATGGCCGCCCCGTAGCCCTCGGTGGCAAGCCAAAGGGCAGAATGCCCCTCTGTACTCTTGGCAACTGCGCATGCGCTCGTTGCAGGGCCGCTGCTAGCTGGCGCCCTGCAGAAGTGTGGCCGGCTTTGGTTCGAGCAACCCATGAGATGGTCCCAACGGGAGGTGCGGGGAGTGCTCCAGCGAAACAGTTTTTCTCCTTGGGACGCATACCATCAGCATAACAGCGTCTACTGCAGCGCAAGGGACTAACCTGCAATTAACCGTGTCCTGCGCCAGGTACAGCCGCGAACTTCATAACACTTCTGCTGGCGCTTGCTTTCGCCTGGGATCCGCCCCGTAGCAGCCAAGCCATGGCCCTGCGATAAAATGTAGACGCAGTACAGATCAGTGCGAGAACTGTGGGACTAACGAAGTGGCGCAAACCACGTTGTACGCGCCATCTCGCAAATGGGCTTGTGGGTCGTGCATGCAGCCTTTTCTGTACGAGCCTCCTGTCGTTTGTGGGCGCCCCCTGGCAGATGCATCTTCGACGCGACGGGGATTTGTGATTCGCATTTTCCTCAGGCGGATAAGGCAGTGTCACGGAGCAACACATGCAGATGCGGCGGTCAGCGCATGTATATAGACCTGCTAGCAGTGAAATATAGCTATTTGTTGGCGCGGGCCGTAGTTCGAAACCCTTTCGCGACGACACGCGATCAGAGGCCGACATGTGCTGCTCTTAGGGACCACAGCGTGGGAGGCCGACTTTGCTCCGCGACGCCGCCTGGGCAAGATGTGTTCACCACGTGCGTCTAACTGGGCCCACGAGCTCTACCTGTAGTTAGCGGCGTGCTTCCCTCGTTGAGGAAAAGCATATCACGGGAACGCGAACGCTGCCTCAAAACAGCCGGAACTAAAAACGAACGGCAGTGGTATAGGTATATTTCCCGCACGCGTCTTTAGGGCCATGTATTTTTAGCCCGCACGCAATATTATAATAGTGTGATGACCCCCATAATGCGCAGGTCCACACGGGACGGAGAGGCAAAGAGACACCGTATGGCTCAGTTTAAACAAACAGGTATATTCAATAATTACACATGATTAAGGTTATACATCAGAGGCTGGGGCATCCGAGCTTACGTGCCGACGACTTCATGGGGGCGATGGAGTGGCTCCGGAGTTGGGCTCGAGCGGTTGCTGGCAGAAGCTGCACGCCGTCGGGCTTCGGCGCTGAAGGCCCTCTTGGCGAACGATGTCGTCCTCAGCTCAGACTGGACTGCATCCGTTTACATGTGCTTTTAAGCACTTGATTAACAAAGGACTAAGGGCGGTCATTTCCAGTGGCCCGCCCAAAGCATCAATTCTCCAATCCAAAATAACATGCGAGATGGGGACAACCCCTTGGGTTGGGCTTAGCCTCGAACCCAGAGTCTGTTAACAACACTAAATAAACAACAAAAACGCCACCACTCTCTCTCAAGTGAGAGTATACACAGGCTCTCTCTTCGGAGCTAATTCACTAGCGCCTGTCTTTCCACATTCTTGGCGAGTACTGCCTGTCCGCCATGACAGGTGTCCGTCACGGCCCTTCTGGGAATGCGCTTTTGTTCACGAGGCACGGCGGGAAGCTGTGGGTGCCTTCCCGGCGATAGCCCACGTCGAAAGGGGAAGGAGGGAAAGAATGTTGTCTTCGCGGTAGCGCATAGCGTCGGCTGTGGTACGGCGCGCTCTGGCCCGCTGACAGCTCCCTTGTCCTGGAATGTGCCCGGGAGGGCCGCACCTGGAACGGCCACGCAAATTGGGGAGGATAAAGCCTGTTTCCCCGCGGCGGCGGCGGCGGGTCCGGTTGTTCTGGTCGTCACTCAAAGAGCATGGCTGGGTAATTGATGATGCCGCTGTCACGGCGGCGGGTCCCTTCGTTCTGGTCGTCACTCAAAGTGCATGGCTGGGTAATTGATGATGCCGCTGTCATCTGGGTCTCCGTCTACGCCGCGCCGTGGAACGCGGAACCTCGCAGCACACAAGGAATGTCACACTCGCTCACCCTCCAGAAGAATGTTCTCCGAACATTTGAGTCCCTGCAGCTCCCCTTGTCTTTCTGAATCGCCTCGCATAGTGCGTCCGACAAAACACTTTTCGCTGCACTCAACACCACTGCACAACACCAATGCCTCCGCTGTCATAACTGGCGTCTCCAGGGGCAGCACTGATCTTCTTTTACAGATAAACATGAAACTCAGCACCCAAGCCTCTCCTTTCTAGTCCAAACTGGACGAAATAAATTTACCACAGTTACAAAGGAGCTCCCACTTCTAGCACGATCACGGCACAGACAAAAATATAGATAACGAAAGGAAGTAGGGCAGGTTCTGCATGCGCTCCGCATGGTCTCCTGTGAAGGTGTTACTTAATGACAGAAAGGTTTAACTATTAACTCCGATAACTTAACACATACGCATATAGCAATGTTATGAGCTGCGGCATTACACAATTCTAACCAGTTCACAACTCCGCTCTGTTTACGCCATTAGTCCGACTTAGCTTTCCGATTTCGCAGCGGATATCGGCCTTCATGAGTCATACTAAGTAAGTCTGTGCCCCTTTGTCTGCTTTGGGACTCGCGAGGGCTCGTGGCAGGAGCCTCTCCTGGCGTTATCTGCGCGGCAACCTCGCGCGCTTCTTCTTCTAGCAATGCATGAAGTAAATCCGGTGGCATTCCGGCCGTCACCTCGGGCGCCTGCCGAACAAATGCAGGAGAGGGCGTTTCTTGCGAACTATCTGCGCGCTCCGCTTCACTTCTGTCCCCATCAAAATCCGCGCTTTCCCTTTCCTCATTTCGTGAATACTGAACCGGTGCCGACTTGAGGCGATTTGCGTGTATCCTTATCAAACGCCGGTTCACGTCTCGGACTCTGAAGTTTACCGGAGAAAGCTTCTCGACAACCTCGCACGGTCCTCTCCACTTCGTCTGGAACTTACGAGCTAGCCCAATCTGCCTTTGGCAGTTTTCAATGTACACGCTGTCCCCCACATCAAACGGCGCGTCTCTAGCACTGCGATCGTGCACCTCCTTCCTGCGCTTCGCCGCTTTTTTTTAAGGCCTCCTTTGCGATGTCCCTCGCCACTTGCAAGCGCGATTCTAGCTCAACCTTATAGTCGTCCAGTGAAGCGTATGGGACACGACGGGGGGCCCTCTGGCACTTCACTAGGCTGGTCCGGGTCTCGGCCGTAGAGAAGAAAGAATGGCGATTCGCCCGTGCTCTCGTGTGCTGCGGAATTGTAGGCAAACATTGCATACGGGAGCCACAAGTCCCAGTCCCGCTGTTCGCGCGAAACAAAATGCGACAGGAACCCGGCCACGGTTTGGTTCAGTCGCTCCACCGCGCCGTTGCAAGCCGGATGGTACGGTGTTGTCTGCTTCTTAGCGATCTTAAGCAGCTCGCAAACTCTCCTCATTAGCTGCGACACGAAGTTCGTTCCCCGATCTGTCAAGAGTTGCCTCGGGGGTCCATGTCGGAGCACGATCTGTTCGACAAATGCTCTTGCAACCGTGTCTGCCTTCTGATCTGGGAGTGCTACCGCTTCCGCGTATTTTGAAAGGTGATCGACAAATACTAAAATGTACTTGTTTCCGGAAGTGGTCGTGGGCAATGGGCCCATTATGTCCATACCTGTCCGCTCGAAGGGAGCCGAAACCTCAGAGAACGGCTGAATTGGAGCTGGTCTTCGTCCCTTGGGTGTTTTTCTTTCGAGACAGGAATGACACTTCGCACAGTAGTCTCTAACATCCTGTCGCATGCCACTCCAAAAGTACAAACGCTCCACACGCCTGCGTGTCTTCGCTACGCCAAAATGACCGGCGCATGGCGCATCGTGAAACGCGCGAAGAACCCTTTCTGTCCACGACCGAGGTATGACGACTCTCTCCCAAGCGGTTTTCTCTAATCTCCCTTTCCTGGTTGGCCTCGTGCGCCGACACAGGGTGCCGTCTTTGTCAATGAAATAACCTAGCTGTTCGGGGTGAGACGGTGCGCCCTCTAAGCTTTCGATTATTCGCTTCAGGTCAGGATCTTTGCACTGCTCTGTGCGTAATTCGGCGGGGTCGACTACGGGGACAAACTCATCTATAGCTGCCACGGCAGCTGTGCGGCTGAGTGCATCACCATTCAGATGTGTCTTTCCTGACTTGTGCTCAACTTCAAAGCAGTATTCCTGCAGGTGTAGATTCCATCTAGCGAGTCGCGAGCTAGGGTCCCTGACACTCATCACCCATTTCAGAGGATGGCAGTCTGTGACTAGCTTGAATTTGCGGCCGTAAAGGTAGCATCTGAAGTGCTTTACTGCCCAGACAACGGCGAGGCACTCCCTTTCCGTAGCTCCGTACTTTTGCTCTGTGGGGCTCAGCTGTCGGCTAGCAAAAGCAACGGGATGTTCTTTGCCCTCGATAACCTGAGATAGCACGGCACCAACTGCGAACTTTGACGCATCTGTGGCCATAACGAAGGGCAAACTAAAATCCGGGTGGCGCAACAGCGGTGCACTCATTAGCTTCCTTTTCAGGGCCCCAAAAGCATTCTCCGCGTTTTCGTCCCAGCGAAAGGCGACATTTTTGGCTGTTAAGGCGGTGAGCGGCTTAGCGAGCTTGGCGAACTCCTCTATGTGCCTTCGGTAGTAACCGATCAGGCCGAGAAACTGCCGGACCTGGCGGACGCTAGTCGGGGATGGAAAATCCGAGACACACCTTAGTTTCTCAGGGTCCGGTCGCACGCCGTCAGCTGAAACAACGTGCCCGAGGTATTTCACCTCGTTTTTGAGGAATTGGCACTTAGAGGGCTTCAGCTTGAGACCCGCTGCTCTTAGTCGCACCAAAACCTGCTCAATATCGCGCAAATGGTTATCAAAACTGTCACTGTATATGATAATGTCATCCATATACACGAAGCACAGCCTCCCCAGAAGACCTGCCAGGATAACATCAGCGGTTCTCTGCCAGACAGCAGGGCTGTTGGCCAGACCCATCGGCATTCTTTTCCATTCATAGTGCCCTGAGGGCGTGTTGAATGCCGTTTTCTCGGCATCTGCCGGATCCATTGCTATCTGCCAGAATCCCGCCGCCATGTCCACTACCGTGAAGTACCTGGCAGAGCCCAGCTGAGAAAGCGTCTCCTGTATATTGGGGATGGGGTATGGATCGATGCGAGTTACGGCATTTAGTTTGCGGTAGTCCACTACCAATCGATACGAGCCATCTAGCTTTTCCACCAATAGTGCTGGTGCTCCCCAGGGTGACTTTGAGTGTTCGACAATGCCGCGATCAATCAGGTCCTGCACCTGCCGCTCCATCTCCTCACGCTGGGAGTAAGGAATCCTGTACGCACGCTGGTAAACGGGCGATGAAGTGCCGGTTTCTATCCTGTGCTTTATAACGCCACAGCAGCCCAAATCCAGGTTGGACGCGGCGAATACCTCCGAGTAGTCGTTCAGCAAACCAGCCAGAGCCTCCCTCTCCCTGGATTTTACGTGAGAAAGATCGAACGACACCTTTGGAGCAGCCGAAGGACTAGCATGCTCTACAGTTGCGAGTACCGTATCGGTGGGCTCACGTTGCTCTATCGCAGAGGTGAAGAAAGCCAATGTTTTGTTCTTGGGAAGGCTCAGTGGCTGCTGGCTACAGTTAACCACCCGTAGGGGCACTCTGTGGGCGTCATTAACTGTCACGAGGCACGCGGCTGCCTTCAGGCCATTGCTGAGAGAGTCGACCGGCTCAAGCACTCCCACGGCGCCGCTCTCTACATCTGAAGGCACAAACGCGTACAAAATGTGCTCCGACCAAGGAAGGACGACCGCCTCCTCGACCAGCCGGACGGCAACCCGCGAATATACCTTCTCCAATGATCCCACTGTTTGACGGGTGTCAATATCGGTAATGCGAATCTCAGCCCCTCTCCTGCTCAAAAACGGAACTTTTGAGCCGCCCGCATTAACCTCTTCCTCAGAGAATGAGACTACTACCTTCCCTTTTCTCAAAAAATCCTGCCCTAATATACCTGACACTCCGTTTGGCAGAGACACCGTGTCCGGGCATACGTAGCAGGGGTGCTCCAATGCAATTCCGCCGAGAGAGAAGTGTAACCGGTAGAGTCCACTTATGCCAAGAGGATCCCCCGTTATGCCTACAAATTTGGTTGCCATACCACCAGACGCTTCCAACACCTCGCGGTCCCCCTTCCTTCGAAGCGTGTTAAAACTGCTCTCCTTAAGCAATGTCACCTTTGACCCCGTATCTATCAACAATTCCATACAACAACCATTTAACTTGCAACGCACAACAGGGCATGCCTCGTCGGCCACACAAACTACCACCACCTCATCATCTACTGCTCCCTCCCCACGCTCCTCAGGCTGGGGAGGACTAACTAGTTTTTTGACTCGGTATCTGGAGCCCCGCTGTAGGCTTGCTTAGGGCGTGTCTCGCCTGCTTCTCTTTGTGGCTCCCCACGGCGCACGTTTTGGCAGAACCTGGCGATGTGTCCGCGACCCTGGCAAGCGAAGCATACGATTTCTTCAAAATCTCGCATACCGCGCCTGTAGCTTTGTGGCGGTCTCCGGTTTCCAGCGAATGGGCGCTGTTGAGCGCGCGCTTCAACCTGGCATTCTACCTGCTGAGATAGCAGCTGTTCTAAGCGATCTAACCGCTCTGTCAAGAAAGCAACCTCAGGGTTGAGCACCGCTCTCTCTATGACGCGTACTCTCGCTGCGGCTGTCGTTAACGCCTCATTTTGTTCCTCATCCAATGCGGCCTCCACGGCTTGGTCGAAATTGCTCGGCTTGCGCGAGAGCACGAACCGGCGCACGGGGTCTTGCAGACCAGCCACGAACAAAGCGGTCATTTCCTCTTTAAGTATATCCTCCGCGTATTTCTTCCTTAACTGGTCTCCTTCCTCCTCCCTGCTTAACGTATCGCGTGGTAGGCGCTGAAGCCGCGACGCAAACGTTCGCACGTCCTCCCCTACCATCTGTCCGGCGTCACGGAACCTCTGTACTCGCACGTGACGTGGTTCAGTGTCAAAATGCTCTAACGCGAGCTTCTTAAATTCCGCAAATGATTTTGTGGATTTTACTTTTTCGTCTCGCCATGCAAAATCATGAGCAGCTCCTGCCATCTTACACCTCGCCATTCCCAGCATTTGAGCATCGGACCATCCCCCCATTTTCCCAATCTCTTCTAGCATGGAAAAGAAATCGCAGATTGGAACCCCTGTCTTATCTCCCGTAAACGTCGGAATGACGCTTCCTAATGCCAGCATGCTTGCTCCGAGCGACGGCTGTGGAGTGGGAGCTCCCTCAGATAAAGACATTTTTTTTTTCAAGCCCTCCGGTGCCTCAAGCCTCTCAAATGGGGGTAAAAGTCCCACAATCAGTCCCGTGATTCCCTTTTGATTACAATTTTGAAGTCATGAATGTCGCAGCATTCAGAGGACATTTGCTTTTGATACCCCACTTCTGACACCAGTGTGATGACCCCCATAATGCGCAGGTCCACACGGGACGGAGAGGCAAAGAGACACCGTATGGCTCAGTTTAAACAAACAGGTATATTCAATAATTACACATGATTAAGGTTATACATCAGAGGCTGGGGCGTCCGAGCTTACGTGCCGACGACTTCATGGGGGCGATGGAGTGGCTCCGGAGTTGGGCTCGAGCGGTTGCTGGCAGAAGCTGCACGCCGTCGGGCTTCGGCGCTGAAGGCCCTCTTGGCGAACGATGTCGTCCTCAGCTCAGACTGGACTGCATCCGTTTACATGTGCTTTTAAGCACTTGATTAACAAAGGACTAAGGGCGGTCATTTCCAGTGGCCCGCCCAAAGCATCAATTCTCCAATCCAAAATAACATGCGAGATGGGGACAACCCCTTGGGTTGGGCTTAGCCTCGAACCCAGAGTCTGTTAACAACACAAACTAAATAAACAACAAAAACGCCACCACTCTCTCTCAAGTGAGAGTATACACAGGCTCTCTCTTCGGAGCTAATTCACTAGCGCCTGTCTTTCCACATTCTTGGCGAGTACTGCCTGTCCGCCATGACAGGTGTCCGTCACGGCCCTTCTGGGAATGCGCTTTTGTTCACGAGGCACGGCGGGAAGCTGTGGGTGCCTTCCCGGCGATAGCCCACGTCGAAAGGGAAGGAGGGAAAGAATGTTGTCCTTCCGCGGTAGCGCATAGCGTCGGCTGTGGTACGGCGCGCTCTGGCCCGCTGACAGCTCCCTTGTCCTGGAATGTGCCCGGGAGGGGCCGCACCTGGAACGGCCACGCAAATTGGGGAGGATAAAGCCTGTTTCCCCGCGGCGGCGGCGGCGGGTCCGGTTGTTCTGGTCGTCACTCAAAGAGCATGGCTGGGTAATTGATGATGCCGCTGTCACGGCGGCGGGTCCCTTCGTTCTGGTCGTCACTCAAAGTGCATGCTGGGTAATTGATGATGCCGCTGTCATCTGGTCTCCGTCTACGCCGCGCCGTGGAACGCGGAACCTCGCAGCACACAAGGAATGTCACAATAGTGTGAGCAGTGAAGTGAGTCAACCATCGCGACTGCAAGCTGTGGAAGTGGGGCTCCAAAGCGCTGCGACAATGACTGGCTCAGGTAAGTAACCGCACTCGCAGGGGAGTTGCCCTCGTGCTTCCTTTTTTTTTCTGTTTCTCGTTTTTAAATCGGGACAGGCCATTGTAATAGTGAGTTTCCGAGAGCAGTAGCGTCTTTCCCAATGTTGGCGCGCTGTGTTTCCTCGCGCAGAGGAAAAAGCAGCCGCGTTTGGCGCATTTCGCCGTGAATTTTGCAGTCGAGGCTTCGCAAGTGTCGTTCAATCTGCGCTCACCGAGGAGGAAGTAAATACCGCGTGAATGGGCCTCGTCGAAAAGGGTGGCACCGTCCGTTTTTGGGCGTCTCTTTCCGACTATTCAGACGCGAGGAGAGGGGCAACGGAAGCAGGCTGCCCTGCGCGGATAAGGCTCGGCACGCTCGCACTCGGCGCGCCGAAATGACGCGCACGGCGCCTCAACGGGGCCAGTCGGGCACAGCTCAGCTGCGCCCGCCCGGCATTCGGGGTAGGAGCGGCAGCTGTTGCGCTGAGACGCTAGGGGTTTCACGAGAGAGAGGCGACTTGCCGCGTCTAGATGTGTGGCATCACTGTGGTCTCGTCGTGTTGGGCACCCGGAGCCGCCTATCGCCGCTTCCTTCCCGCCTGCAGTGTCGCGCGCAGATCACCTGTTGCGACGTTCCTTTCTTCGGTCATTGCGAGGTGCCGCATGCATGTCTCCTTGCGCAGAAATGTATAGCGGCAGTGACTGGGAATCAAATTCGCACGACCTCCCTCCTTCCGTCCTTATCCAACAAGCATAAAGCCTGGACTCCATGTACGCGAAAACTCACGCGAACGCGAAGGCGACGGCGGCAAGCGACGAGCGGACGCCGTCGCGCGAAGCAAAATGCATGTGTCGCTTGCCGTGTCGCTCGGATCTGCACCCACAGAAAATTTCGCTCGTCGCCCGGATGTCCCCCACGCGACTGGCCAATCAGAGCCCCCCAAAGCCGTTTCCGGTTTGTCTACGGTTTCCTCACGGGCACATCTCACGAAACCAGCGCGTCGTCTTGGTCATCGCCACCGTCGAGAAAATATTTGGTTTTGTAGCTGAGAGGCAGACCGCAATGATTTAAATAATTAAAACAATCTACTTGTTGGGTGCGGAGGGCTAACAGCATTTGGAGCGGGCTACGCGAGCGGGCGTACTGCAGGGGCGAGATGCGTGTCGAGCCGCGGGTACCGGCGCTCGATCCACCGTGCCGCTGCGCTCCAACTGTGCAGAAACACTCGTGGCGCGCATTCTCAGTGGTATATTATAGTTTGCTCACTTACAATCAGGTTGCGGTGACAGTTTATGGGAGTGTTTTTACTAAGCCGGAGTGCACAGGCACCGAACGAAAGCACACCTCCCCCGTGAACCCGTGATGTGACTTCGTCTCCGCAAGCACGCCGTTGGTTATCTCCACTGCCGCTACACCGCTGCCGTAGAGGAAATATTCCTTTGGCCCTGACTATGAGGCACACTCACAAAATTTTAAGAGAGAGAACAGGTTACGGGCGTGTTTCTAAGCTCGAGTGCGCAAAGCACGGAATCCGCTGCGCACGTCGCGGGTTCGCGTCGCCTGCCGCCTTCGCTTGCATGGAGGTTTCCCACAAGCGACAGAGCGAACGCCAGCCGTCGCCGCCGCCGTCGCCTTCGCGTTCGCGTGAGTTTTCGCGTACATGGAGTCCAGGCTTAAAGCTGACATCGTGATCTGATACAGTTCCTGCTTTTTAACTCTGCTCTCTCTATCCCTCATGAAGATAGTTTTCGTCGAAATCCTGCGCTTTCTGGTTGGCGGGTTCCTCGTGCATGCCTTCTCTCAATTTCGAGTCATCGTCCCGAGTGCCCTAGTCGTGCCTCCGGGAGTGCATCTCTCGTGCGGCGTACTGCGTGCAGTCGAGGGGCGTCGCTTCTCTGTGCCTGTTCCGGCTCGCCCCGGAGGCGGCTAGGCACGCGCCGCGCCCGGGTGTTCGGCTCATTTCTCCCTAGGCGTCCGCAGGCTCTCCCTAGTTGCCGAGGCGAAAGTTGCCAGTCCGCTTTTGGGTCGCCTCTCTCTCCCTTCCGGCCTTTCTCCACCCTCTGTTTGCTTGGGGCGCTCCCCCCCCCCCCCCCCCCCCCCCCCCGTCGGCGGCGGTCGACCAGGAAGGAAGGCGGCGGCAGTGGCCCGACGACCGAGCGGCGGCGTTGCGACTAACGCTCGCATCGGTGCGAAGGGGAGAAGTGACTGTGCTGGTGCGCAGGCCTGCCGCCTCGGATACCGCTGTTCCGTTTCTCGCTCCCGTGGGACTGACTCCCTGCCGAGGCCTTTTCCGCGATTCCGTCGGAGAACGCTTGTGCCGCCCGTGCTGTCGTCATTCATCCCGCGCTCGGAGATCGCCGGCTGCGCAGTGATTCAGCTGTTGTCGCCGCAGCTGTGTTCGCGCTGACGTGGGCGCCGACGACCTGTTGCCTCCGTCGGCCAAGTGGGACGAGTTCGACCATGAGCCACCGCGTCGCCGACTGACTCGACGCCCCGCCAGCAGACTACGCGCTGCCTCTCGCCGAGTCGCCGCCATGGTGCTGCGCTCCCAGAACGACTCCAACGGTCTGTTGTACACCTCTCTTCTCTCGACACCCGAGCCGATTCGCCTTGCGTCCCTGGGCGACGTATTAGCGCTGTAACCCTAGCTGCGTGGGCCTACATTCCGCACAACAATCCTGTGGCCAACGCAACTCTTCCGTGCACTTCTGCCGCCGTGTGTAGTGAGAGAGCGTAGCCCTTTCCGGCGACTAGCGCATACCTTCGAAAGTCGCTGACCAGCTTAGATGTACGGAAGGACACTTGTCGTCGACGGCAGAGGCGGTGCGCTGTGCGTGACCGCGAATTTCGATATTCAGCTCCACTGATCCCGCTCACTGTTTTCGTTTGACAGGTGCGGAGTGACGACGGAGCTATGTGAGCCCCTGCTGCCGCAGTCGGGGCCGTATAGGAGGCCCGAACTGCGCGGCGTCACTCGTGGGCCCCGCGCGTTCGTACCATGGCTGACAGCTGCTTCGGTCGAAAACAGTTGTGCCGCCTGAGAAAGGCCGACAGGAAGCGCATGTGCACAGTCGCCCGATAGCCTTGGAGCTCGGACGCTGATGAGCAATTATTAATATCTAAGTGATTCTCAGCGGCCGGAATCGAATGGGGTCGCCGTTGAGCAGATTGTTCAACAGCGAGCGCTTGAGACAAGAACGCGGTGCCAGATGGTGGGCGTGTGTTGAAGCCACCGCCAACTAGGTTTTCGTGTACCTGCATTGTGCAGTCGCGCTAACCTCAATCGTGCAAGTTGTTCTTGGTTTTCGCTACTATTTTCTAGGGGTGCGCGAATTCTCGAATATTTCGAATCCTTCGTTCGAACGAATGGAATAGTGTATGTTCAAAATTATTCTCAACGAATTGAATATGTTCTCAGTCGTTCGGTTACTTTAAGAGTGTAGGGCACGAGGTTCGAATAAGGCGAGCCGTATTTTTCATAGCTGTTTCTAAAACAGTGTCCCCACCAACGACGCCTACCATCCTGCCGCGATCAGTATGCACGGGACTATGGGTTCTGTGCCGCGACACCATCCATTCATTCCGGCCTTCACAGTGCTCATTCATGGCCTTTAAGACTGAACGACGCGATAAGTTGAGCAAACCCTTCCTTGATGGTCGATTTCTGTGTCCTTGGCTGACACTCGTCTCATGACCTGAGGTGTGGCTCTTGATTATTCTCTTTTGTCATCGATAGGTGTTTTTCCTATGCGTTTAACATGACCGTCATAGACTCAATACACTGACTTCATGTTGCGGCCTCCTAATGGAGATTAGTCGTGCATATTTTACCAGCTGTAGCTTTAACTCCGTATCCTTCAGTTGTAGCACCGTACCATAGCACCCTCCCTCCCTTGCTCTTCAGTGTGTCGCACGATTGCTCCTTTGGTACGATTATTCGCACAAGTAGCTAATATTAGTACAATATTCGATTCGGTATCAGAGCTGCACTATTCGGTTTGGAAATGCACTGTTCGCATGCCCCTGCTATTCACCCGTCGCAGCTGCTTGCATGCCTGTCCTACTCTCGCGCCTCAAATCTTGCTCGCGTCGCTCTTGTGGTTGGATGGGCCGGACTTTTAACCTACATTGCCTGGCTTAGTCTGCGCGACGTTGATGGCCACTAGCTGCAGAAAGGGCGCTTCTTTCTTTTTTTGCTGGATTCATTCTTTCCTGAGAAGTTCGGCTGACCGAGGCAGATCTGCGCCTGAACGAGACGTGCGCGATGTCCTGAGAATGGGCCGGCCAGCCGTGCACGCATCGCAGAGCACGCCCTCGACGGGCGCGCTCTATCCACGGCGGCAAGCCTGTTGGCGACCCCCGGAAGCGGTGCAGTACGCGACAAGGCTGTCTGACGGGGCCTGTTTGCGCGGATAGGGCTATCGGAGGGCACGCGCTCGATGAGGTCGGCGGAGGAAGAAGGACGCGCCGGCAGACAGGGCTTCCGCCACGGCGGGGACTCGGCTTCCTTGGGCCTCGCCGCTTTTGACTGGCCAGCTGCGGGGGAACGCTCTTCTGGCCCGCTTGCGCCTGCTCTCGTTGCGTTCGCGTCTCGGCCTCTTTATGATCCTCCTGGCGCCCGAAGCTGCGTAAATTGTGTCGTTTTTTTTTTTTTGCTTTTTTTTTCCTCTCTTTCGAACGCTCTGGATATGATAATTTGGGTTGCGAGATGGGATTAAATTATATTTCGCTGTTTCGAGCCTTCGATTGTAAAGTAGGCAATGTGTAACAAAATTATCGAATTTCCGAGGAAGATTAGAGCCTCATTTTCACGATATTGTCTGGTTGTTCGCGTTTTGACTGCATTTTTGCGGCTGTTGTTTGCGTGCTGAAAGGCCTTCACGGCACATGTGTGCACTCGCTCCTTTTTTTTTTTTGAGCTCTAAAAGGGGAAAACGTTGCGGCTTTGACTGTTTTGTCTTGACAGCGGCGCAGATTCTTGTAAGAGAAGCTGACAGTGAGATCTTCACGGCGCTGAATTTCCGTTCCAAAAAGATATTGGGCAGATTTTGCTTTGTCGGTTCTTAGGAGATTATTAATAATTTCTCATATCGTTGATACTGGAGCATAACGTGTGGCACGTCGAACTGGCTTGGCGCTCAGGGTGGAGGGCGTCGTTCCCTCGAGGGGAACAAGAAAGGCGGCGAAGCACCACCGAAGGCCGCGGCGGCGGCTCGCATGCAGTGACGACAACGGGGCCGGCGCTCACACTGCGGCAGCAGCGACCCTGAAAACGCAGTTGGCCCGTTTTCATTGTGGACGCGATGGGGGGGGGGGAGCCTTCTCTCCTTCCCCCCTCGAGCTCTTTTTCGCACGTGCTGCCCCAGTTCGCGTGCGACTCGCGGCGTTCGATGCCCGAGCTTGCCTTGGACGGCAGCGCCAGGAACCCGCCGGAGCCGTTTCAGCTCGCCACCCAACACCGCTCAGAGCCACCATTTGTGCGATTGCGCGTTCGAAGGAGCGCGCGTAGCCGCGACAGTTCGCGGAGACTCGCGCAGCGCACCCCTGTGTTCGTAGGCGATAGTTGGCGCAACGTGTCAACCGAGAGGCTGCGTGAAACAAGACGCGGCTATCCTGCGCGTCTGGTCTTCGTTCCGCTGTTTGGCGGTGCTTGGGCACCACGTGTGCGTGGTAGCAGTCATGTCGCATCGCAGTGGGTTACCGGGGAGGCCGCTCACCTAGCTGAGAAGCTGCGGAGGACAGGCCTGTCACGCGCATCTCTGCTGGGCGGCGCGGTGGCGCAGCTGTATACGTCGATGCGCTCCATCCCTGCAGGGGCGGGCTGTGTGCCAGGGAAGGAATTCTGCCTGCCTCGAGGTCGCCGCGGCTATACGCTGTCGGCGGACCGGCCGTTTTTGCTTCCTCCTTGCATCCCTCACCTCGATTCCCGACGACGCCTCCATGCCGAAGACACCTGTGTGCGGACAGATGAGCGAGTTGCGGATGAAATCGTCACCTGTGGACACGGCACGTGTTCTCGACATGTGGCACGCTTGGCTATTCGCTGCCGTAGGGGTTAAACAAAGGCATTGTCCTAATCTGTGAGACGATACGAGTTAATATCCTGGATTCGTGTTGTGCAGCCTCTTAATTGTCCATGAGTGGGGCGTCTTTGGGCAGCGGTAACTTCGGCTAGCGCCGTAGCCGAGCGCCCTCGCTATTGCTTCGCTGCATCGTATTGTGCGAATAGTCGCACAAGTATAGCGAACATTCTTAAAATATATTCCATTAGTATTCGACTCGCATTTTAACAACGCTATTAGCATTTGATAAAACAGCAAAGCTCAGCTAATTCGTGTTCAGCTCGGTTCTGGAAAAAAAAAAATTAATTCGCACATCCCTATTGCGGTTCCACGCATCGTATGGCGCCAACACACCTGTGGAACGTGCATTTTGTAAAGCACGGTTTCTTTTTCCTGCATAAATGAATATTCACTCGGTTAGTAAGCTTATGTGGGCCACAGCTTAACCGTGATCTTACTATAGGCACGCCCCATGGTGGAGGCTCTAAGTGAGTTTAGACCGCCCTGAGTTATTGACGCGTGCCAAAGCGCCTAGTAAGCGAGCGTAATTTATTTTTTACAGCGTTAGTTGCTCATTCCTCAGACAGGTGGCGTCGGCGCGGCCGTCCGCACAGCCCAGTGCCGGGCACCCACCGGTTAAAATGCACCTCCCACCTACTATCTCATCACCTTCCACACAGCGCCTAACTCCTAGGCCTCCGTGGCGATCTGGTGGTCACAGCGTTAGTTGTTCTTACCTCCTTTGTCAGCTTTTCTCACGTACCGCCGGCGTCCACAAGCCTTAAAAATTCGCCTGCATCACACGAGCCCGGCACATCTCACGAGCGGTCGTCCCATGCAGCCACTATAATATATCAACTCTAATCATTTCTCTATTCCTTCGCGATCACGAGGCAGCTAGCGCTGTATCAATCGCGTTACGTGACCGTCCTGTAGTTTTTCTTTCTTTTCATCTAACGTTGTCCAAATGCGACCACTACGGTCGGGACTGAACCCGCGTCCAACCAGCAGGACGCCGTATAGCGACGGAGATACCTCAGCGGGTACGGTGACAGATTAATCCCCAAAGCCCGTATTGTGATTGGCCCCATATCTACAATCAGAGTGCTTGTCCTGTTACACCGTCTCTTGCTCTCCGACAGTCGTTTCAAATCTTGTGGGTACTGCAGCGTAGCTCTGTAACTTTGGGCTATTTAATTACGTGAATATTTTCGGTTATTGGCCTAGTTTGAAAACGTGAGACGGGGATGAACGAGCACACGGGAGGTGCTGGTTCGATCAGCAGCCACGCCAGGTACCCACCGGTTTTCTAACGGGTACATGATTTACCCCGGCCCGTCTCTCGGCTCCTCGGTGGTAAGATGCTGGCGAAAAGGATCCTGGACTAGATAGACGACTAGAGCGAAATTTTCCGCCGAGCGAGGCATCTGTCGTGCAGCTTTCGCTTTATGGGCCGGCTGCGTTAAGCGAACCAATTTTCTCACGTTTGGCTGTGGCGCCCGTGGCATCTGCCCTTCATCCAGTGTAGTTGGCGTATGCTACGTAAAACTCCTTTACTTTCCTTCTCGGAAAATACTTTCCTTCTCGGAAAAACGAATCGGTCATCTGCGATGTTTTCGCCAGGAAGATCCGTTGGCGGCGGCAGTGATCCGGTGCTTGCTTGGATGAAGTATATGTCTGCTCGTAACTGCCCCTTCCTGGGCTTCGGTATTTTCCCGATCCGCAGTCCGCCTTTCTGACAAGATGTGCCGCCGTCTGGCGGAGTGGCGAAAATTCCTCGTCTGCTACTGGTTGGAAACAAACGCAAATGGGAGACGCAGGCGCAATCCGGTTCCACGAGGCGCCAATAACTGCGCCCGCGAAGTGGCAAGCTTACAGCTGGCGCCACCTGTCGCAGGTGCCTGTCTCTAACATGAACTGCGCATGCGCAGTAGGAGCTGGACGTTTGTTTTCAACCAGTGCAGCTGGAGGATGAGAGGCGCGCAGGCGCAGAGCGGCCGCGAGAAGAAGCGGTTGCGGCCACACGCGTGGCCTGAAAGCCTGCTAGTCAGCCACGTACTTCCGCGGGTGCTTGTGCTGGCGTACTTAGCATTCGGGGGGAGGGGGCAGGAAGAAACGCGAATAAGTGCGCGGTGCCATAATTTGTTTTGAAGAATGAAAACGTTGCTCTTCCAACTGACCCATCGCAGGGAGGCGCTGCTCTGCTTCGCCAGCGCCCACTTTGGCAGCAGGCCTGCGCGTGGTCGTAGCTCGACTCCATCCAGAGGCTGCAATCGAACCCGCCACCTTGGGATCAGCTGCGCGCAGTGGGAACAGCCGGTGCCGCCTTGGCGGGGACGCCGTTCGTTGTTCTTAGTCACCCCGAGGCCCCTGCGCATGCAAATGCTGCGGGCGTGCGCGCGACAAAGCTGCCCCGTCCTCGCCAAATAGCGCTCGGCTCTGCCTTCGCGTTTTTCGAGCGGCATTTGCCACTAGCGCGTGCATGTGCGCCACAAAAAAAAAAAGAAGGAAAGATCAAACGCCGACTTTCAATTTGAGGTCCTTTCGCAGCGGGAGCATGTGACAGGCACGCCCGTGTGGGACGTAGGCGTGGTCGCGCGGTTTCGGTCGTGTTGCTTGCGCTGCACTGACGACAAGAATGAATGGCACCTTCAAAATCTGACAACTGATATGGATGCTGCTTACGGTGGGCTACACGCCTCTCGATATTAAGCAAGGAGCCTGAAAGTAGTAGTTAAAAGGTCAACCATTTCATATTAGTTGATCAGTCTATTCTCATCCAGTACACCGCCGACAGTGCTATGCAGAAAAGGGGCTCTTGTATCGAAGAGCTTATCTCTAGAGAGTTGAGTGTGGTATAGGTGAAACGGCCTGTTTATGCTACACTGGTGTGCTCCCAAAACGCAATGTCAGGCATTTTAAGAATACGAAAAGCCTTAGCCCACAGTTTGGCACTACGGTATTCCACTAGTCGAGTGAGCAGCCGCCCACATGGCAGGACTGCGGCTGCCTCGAAGCGGTGGCAGCACCGGCGGGCGTTGAAGTTGCGCCGAAGGTCGCCGGGGGCCGCCCGAGCGGTGACAGCCCGCTCATCCGCGCGGCGGGCTCCTTGGAGCGGGGTCCTTGGCACGCGGCTCGAGGGCCGCGCTTCCCTCGGCGCCTCTTCTCTCTGCTGAGGCCTTCGCGCCCTTTATTATTAACGGCGTCCTCTGCCGGGCCGCGGTTGCGCCAAGTCTCTCCCCGCATTTGGCCCCGTCCGGGTCGCCATCAGCGCTCGGCCAGGTCGGCGGAACGCTGGCCAACCACTCTCCTTGGCACAACTTCTGGGCCCATCTCGTAAGGGAACAGGCCCCCCTGATCGGACCGGGCGGAACTCCGTATCCGACCCATAGAATCAGCGTCGTTTCCTGAAACCTACGAGGCGCCGTATCGTTGTCGGTGCGTTCGAAAAATGACGGAGAGCTCTGTGCTGTGCAGTGGCTATGAAATTCGAGTGTCGTGTAATTTTCTGGACTGCAGCCCGCTCCCGGTGCATACATAGTCTGCGGAGCTGAATTCTGCCATAGCCAGAAATACATTTACTGAAATACCTTCACCTGGCGTATTGGCGATTTTCACGCAATCGACGCCGCGAATTAGTCTATGAAGGATCAGTGCGCGCAGAACCACGTGGTTTGCTCCGTTTCGTGAGCGCCCCGCCGGCGCACTTAGACGTTTGTGTCATTTTTTTTGGTTGTTGTTAAAATATACCAGGTGTTTCGTGGAAGATGATCACTAGTTTTTTTTTTTAATAATGGCTTTTTTGAGGTAGAGAGGTTTTTGCGGCATAGTAACACCAGAGCTGGCGGACGTCAAAAAAAAAAAAAAAACTGGCGAATTATGTTTAGTGAATTGATGAACTAAATTTTAATAGTTAACTTTTTAACTGTTACTGATAGGCACCTGACTGCACTTAGAGATTTGTGCCTGGCCTTTAATAGACTCCTATCAGTTTTTTTTTTATTTCGAAAACTAGATTACCCTCGGCGCTGTGACTCGACACTAATTGGCTATTTCGACTATCTGCGTGCACTGGGGGGTAGCTTTGCCTGCATGCTTCTCGAAAGTGCACGCATTTTGTCGCGATGTAGGCAAAATTAGTTGAGCCACTGCAGTGAGGGTTATCGCGTTTTCGAAATTATAAAAATTCGTCGGGCTGAACGCTCAACGGCCGGCTACCAATTTCCAATTGCAATCAGGTCCTTATCGGTAATAGTTAAAAAGTTAACAGTCTAGTGGACTACTTTAGTAGTTAATGTGATCGGCCAGTTTTTTTATGTCCGCCGACACTGCTATGACTATGCCGCAAATTAAAAGCTTCTTTTTATCTCAAAAACCCTATTTTTAAAAATTAGTGATCACCTTCCCTGAAACACCTGGTATATCAGGAGCGCAAGTGCAAGAACCGCTAAGTGCGACTGCGAGAGGTTATTCGTGACAGCAGCGCAGAACTGCCGTGTGTGGAAATATGGGGGGGCGGGGGGGGGGGGGGGGGGGGTCAGCCGCACTCCCACTCCGCTCGCTAACCGCGGAGTGGTTCGTGCTCGAGGGAACAAAGGGAAGGGACGACAGTGCGTTAACACTCGTACGCTATTTACTACAGTGGCAATTAATACACAGAGCGGGCCAGCTAGCTACAAAACACCAACGATGCATTCCTCGGAAGTAGAAGGCTACGTAAGAAAGACTTCCCACCTACCGGCTGGAGCAGGGGCGCGACTTCGGAAGTATCGGCGCCGAACGTTTGTAATGCGCCGACAATGGCGGCCGGGTTTTCCCGTGCGCGCCGCGCTCTTGGGGCAAACCCATCCCCGAGCATTGGCTGGGGAAGGTGACGAAAGCGCGCGTTTGCCGCGCTCGCTTCGCTGCCTGGAACCTGGAGTCCAGCGGGGAGGCACTACGGATCCCCGTGCGCCTGCCGCGGAAGGTGACGAGAGCATGCGGCTGCAACAGCTCGCGAAGCTGGCCGGATCCCGAAGAGGCCCGCGCCGGATCCACGCAATTCCGCGTAACCATTCGAGGTGGCGCTCCCGTCGCTGCTTTCGCTTCCCCCATGAGGGAGACTTCCCTTCGCGCCCAGCCGGTGCTGTCCCGACGCACGATGATGAAGGTAGTCGGCCGCGTCGAAATTGGAAGGAAACAGGTTCTCCACACGAGGAAACAGGAAGTGCTCGCGCTGCAGCGGAACGCATGGAGGACAGCGCAGTTCTTAATCATCAGGCACTGAGCCTGTATTTCGATACAGATGATTTGCCTGCCTCTGTCGACGTATTTGTTTACAAACATTGCCTACTGCAGATATGACTAACAGGCACATTTGAAGCGCTGTCTTCTGCGTGAGTGTTCTTGTAACTATACAGGCCTTGTCACGACATGCGTGTATGTTAATGTGATGCTTTGGTGTCCACGGAAATTGGAGAGAATTTCATATTAATTGCATTTAATTCTCATTCATCTTGCTGTTCGTTATCGACCAGTGCCCTCGCTGTCATCAGCCTGTCAGACGGGCGGATAGTTAGCAGCATTGCATCCAGCTCATGACTTCCATCCACTGCTCAAGAAAGAAAAAAAACAGCGCGTGTGCGATTAAGTGCTCTATAATAATATAGGCAGGTCGGGCGAAGATATTCTTTGAAATCAGGACGCCAATAATAATTGTTAGAGCCGCCGCGGTGGCTGAGTGGTTATGACGCTCGGCTGCTGGCCCGAAAGACGCGGGTTCGATCCCGGCTGATAATAATAATAATTGGTCTTTGGGGAAAGGAAATGGCGCGGTATCTGTCTCATATATCGTTGGACACCTGAACCGCGCCGTAAGGGAAGGGATAAAGGAGGGAATTAAAGAAGAAAGGACGGAAGAGGTGCCTTAGTGGAGGGCTCCGGAATAATTTCGATTACCTGGGGATCTTTAACGTGCACTGACATCGCACAGCACACGGGCGCCTTGGCGTTTTTCCTCCATAAAAACGCAGCCGCCGCGGTCGGGTTCGAACCCGGGAACTCCGGATCAGTAGTCGAGCGCCCTAACCACTGAGCCACCGCGGCGGGGTTCGATCCCGGCTGCGGCGGTCGAATTTCGATGGAGGCGAAATTCTAGAAGTCCGTGTACTGTGCGATGTCAGTGCACGTCAAAGGAGCCCCGAAACACATTTTCAGTGCATTGTTTTGCCTATTTGTTGCATAGAATGAGTTAAAGTGATGATATTAGCATCGGTCGTACCGCGTATACTGCGGTTTTTAATATTTTAATTAGCTCGCAAAAACAAATTCGTGGCGCTGACGGTGTCACCATACAGTGGCGGCATTTAGCAGCGGATATGACATCACTTAGTGGCAGCTTGATGATTGGACAAAGAGTAAATATACTGCAAATTGTGTTAATAACTAGGGATACGTTCTGTCAAGTTTTTGTGTTTTATATTACATTAACAAAACCAACTAAATAAAAGCACTGTAAAGCAAGTAAAAGAAAAATACACCACCAGAGGCTCTGGCTACTTTTTGCATCGAAGGACTTTGCGCCTCTCGGTAAACATCCTAGGACCTAGCACTCAACACTTATGGCTACTCTCTATGTATCCGAGAGCGGCTTTGCGGAATCGATCCAATCGAGCCATTGCACTCTATAAGCGTTCGTTTCGGTCCCAAGGAAGGATGCGTTCGTTTCACATTTAGCAGGCGGTGCGCATCGTCAGCTTGTGGATCACCGGGCGGCGGCGCCAGATGACGCACGCTCCCGTCAACAGCGCGCGGTCCTTGCTCGCCGAGACCAACCAGCGCTCTAGGAGCGACGGGCGATGGTATAGGCGGTAAGCAGTAGCTGTACGCGCTATGCTAAATGTGTCTGATATCTTGCGCAGGCTGTCACACCGTCGCAGTATCTCGCGCTCGAGTTCGGATCCATAAGTAAGGGAACGTCACTGATCAGTGCTCCCTTCTGCGCCGTCGACGTGACGGTGAAGCATCGCTGGGTCAGCTGGGCGTTCACATGGTTGTTGTAGCAATGCAAACGGCGCTGCCAACCTTGGCATGAACGAGTTACAGAGAACAGGCAACCATGGAGTGCAAACTTCCGCCACTTGCTAAGATAGGTTGTTTTGGTTGGTCGCCCTGAGCGTCGTCACTGGGAGAGTGAAATGAGAATGGGAAGCAGCGCGAAAATCGAGTTGAAGGCAGCATTTTGTTTGCTTGTATTTTGAAATTTCGTCGTTGAATAACTCCCGTTCCTATGCATCGATTCTCTTAATTCTTTTTGAGTCAGCATCTGTGTGACAACGAATCCAGCTGAAGTGTAACCGGCATCCGTTTAAGCAGTGTTTCGCAGCTCCTTTAAAGAACCCCAGGTGGTCGAAATTTCCGGAGCCCTTCACTACAGCGTCTCTCATAGCCTGAGTCGCTTTGGGACGTTAAACCCACGTAAGCTAAACCAATACGTATTAGTAAGCACGCTTAAAACCAGCTGCGTGATGGGGACGGAAGATGGACCGTAAGAAAAAAGACAGAAGCGTGTTGGACTGAACATGTTTTGATATGCAAATCTGAAAACCATGACACTGAATTTCATTGCACGCAGATTGTGTACCGTAAATTCCTTTTTTTTTGTTTTGCGCTGTGCCTTCGTCATGCGTAATATACATAAAACGTGATAACGTGCATCGCGTGGACGTCCTAGCCGAGTTCATTTTTATCTAAGCGAAGAACAACACCACCTGAGCGTCATGGAGCATTTTGTGTTGTTGGCCAAAGTATTCAATACAGAAGTGACGGTTGCATGCAGTTGAGTTTCCCCTTCCGGTGGCGATGAGAGGAAACTACTTGATGATGAAATCGGGGTTTCTTGGTGACCCGGTGGTTCTACTCGCAAACATTCACATTACTCAAGGAAAGGAGAAGGTTAACTATTTATTTACAACATAGGCAAAAAAACGAGAAGAAACAAAGCAAGGAGAAAACTATTTCCATGACTAAATCGTGGATCAGACGAATTCAGCCCCCGCTCAACCCAGAGCGCTTGGTTTTAAACCCTCTGTCTCCGCCCTTAGCGGGGACAGCAACCAATAAGATAACAAACGACCCATCTCGCCAATCAGCGGTCAGGGAAAGGAAAATAAGGATTTCCGCCAACTGATCACCGATTGGGGAAAGAGTGCTGATTAAACATTTGGGAAAGGAGAGGTTGCAATCAAATAGACAAACAGCACAAGCGCGACCGTGCACCCTCTCCCACGGCACCCACGACAAAACGATCCCTAAAGTGTTTACAGAATACACCGCACGAGACGAACACAGTCGTTACGGGAATAGTGGGCTTCCGGTCACTCGGCTAATACTCAGCCGTATCTCGTGCGCCCCCGAAACCTCGTCAGCCCCTTAACAACCACATGTCGACAGCTGTACTTGGTTAGCGTTTTTCCCGGCGGGTCATCCCCGTGACGGCGCGGCGTAAACGAGGACGTCCGCCGCACGAAGGGGAGGCAGGGACGGGACGGGCCCCTTTGTTGGGGCCCCGCTGGAGCGGCCTTCCTTGCGAGCAGAAGACCAACGAGTTCGCGGAATGGTCAGCGAACTCCACACATGCCATGGAGGCACAGATTGATTATGGCATGATTGAATACGGAATGCGCACCGAAAGCAAGTGGGACACAACGCGTGGAACAAAGCGCGACAGGAAATTATGTGTGACATGCGGAAGGGCGTTAAGCAAGGCTCGTTTGTTTTTGCGCATGTAATAGCGCGTGGCCTGCGTACGGTTGCACAGTGGAGCCTTCCATTTACGTAGCGTGGCTGCGCCTCCTCGCTGTCACGTGGTTGGTCACGTGTTCCACTCGGCCAGCCATTGTGAAGCCTCGAACGTAAAGCTGTGCAGAAGGGGGTTCTCTTGCCTGTCAAACGGAGACTGTGCACTGAGAAGACGCGCGTCGAAGAACCGTAGAGAGAAAGCGCGACAGCGTCGTAGTGGATGGGAACGGCTTGGTCGAAAGGAAGGGCGATATCTTCCGCCAACCTTCGCTTACCCGGGAAGAACGCATCTGTTTTCCTTGCTGCGCGTGTCTTGCCGCCGTCGCGTACGTGACGCGCTGTCGCCGCCGTTGTTTCTGTTCGCGGTGTTGTCATTTCAGCGCACGTGGAACGCGTGTTATGGCCGCCCGTTATTTTTGAGCTGACCGGTACTCGGTTGGCTGCTGTTTTGTTTTTCCAAGTTCTGCTTGGTCGTTTCTGACTGGGTGTCACACTGCAAACGCAGATGACCCGTTGGTAAGCTGCGCCCGTCTCATCGAGCACGCTGTGCTGACTCCTAACCGTTGTCCCTGGAGGTCTAGCGTAGCCTCGTGCAATAGGAAGACACACAGGCGCGTGCTGCTCTCGGCCAGGCCTTTTATTCGCCTGGCCGCTGCTGCCTTCTCCCTCTCTGGCCTCGATGCGCGCGGCCCCCTTTTATTGCCGCCCGCGGTCGTCCTCCACGTCGGCCCCCAAGCGCACCGGAAGCGAGCTCGGACGTGCCAAGCACGCTGCCGGTCGTAAAAAAAATTTGGCGAATGGAAATGAGACACGCTCGCGTCCTCGATGCTGCCACTCGTCGCCTCCGGGGCCCCTGACGCAACGCCGCCTCGCGTGACGCACGCCTCGCTTCGCCTTGGGGTGCTCTGCGGCAGGCGTCGGAAGGTCCGGCGCGGCTCCGCTGTGGTGGGAAATTCGAGGGTAGCGAACTGAGCGTCGGTGTGTGTAGCGGTGTTTCATCCTAAAGTTAACGTGAAAATTACCAAGAGAGATGGCGGTCCAGTCTGTGATTGCCAGATCTGTCCCGTTTAATGGCGACAGACATATCCGGTTGGCCAAGACGGCACTCCGGAGAGCTTGCGAGGGGCAGGTGTCCTCAGCCGAGGCTGTCTTCCTTCGTCGTGGTGTGTGCTTCGGACACAGCGACTCCTTCGCCCATGTAAAGCAATCTTATCAGTGCCTCATCGGCTTTTCACGCAGGTTGAAAAAAGTGGATGGACCTTTCATCCGCGTACAGTGAATATCGCATCACAAATGGCGCAGCATAGCGTCTCCCTTCTTTCTTTGTTTGTATGCTTCACTTATCTGCTAGGACCGCAGAATAGTTTCCAGCTGCGCTGAGTGGAGACCCGTATTTATGCGTACTTTGTAGTGGGCTGAAAAAAAAGGAAAGAAAAAGTTCCTTGGTCGCACCGCCAGTGCGGGCTCCATATTTTTGCATCGTGAATGGAAACGAAGTCCTCCTGTGAAACACCGCGATCAGGCAGCGTTTCAGCATACAAAAGAGGAAGATTTTCCTGGCTTCGAATCAACCGCTGTAGCCGAGCTTAAGTCGGTCATGCGGTGACCGCGGAAATTCAGGACTCCTCGGCCTCGCTGCGCCGCTTGCGTCGTCGGAAGTGGAACATTGTAGGGGCGGCGGCATTGGTCGCGCAAGACTGTCGCCCCGCCAAGGCTGGCGGCGCCGGTGAATATGCAACGGCGGCTGTCAAGATTTCCTGTCGTTATTGAAGCTACGCCAAAGAGGCCGATCTGCGCGTTCCGGTTTTGCCACAATTGTTTGCCAGCGCGGCCCGTCTTTCCTTATTTAGTCTCGTAGTTCTGGCCCGATCTTTTTTCTTCTCACTCTCTTGTTTTCGTAACGGCGGCCTTCCATTGAGTTTCTGTGCTGGCGGGTCAAGGTCCTCTCGACCGCAAAAGCGCGACTTATTAGTTTACCGCGCTCTCCCACACATCGTCGGCCAACGGGACCTATGCCACGCGTGTCCCGCTCCCCGGATCCTTTTCGCACCGTCGGCGAGGGCACTGCCACAGGCTGTTTCGGCGACGAACAGGGAGCGCAGCGTTCGTTGGCCTCGGATGACGTCAAGCCGCTTCGTGACCTGCGGAATGACGCTGTTGCTCTAGGGACAAGCCCTAGGGAACCGGTCTCTCGCGCTGCTCCGGGGGGGAGGGAGATGGCGGAGGGTGAACGCGCGCGCTTGCGGAGGAGGAGTTTGCGCTGGATGCCGGCCGCTCCAGTGTTTGTTTTGTTGAGCTTTTGACTGACTTCCGCGTCTCTCGCCTGTTTCCTATTGCCTTTTTTGTTGTTTCTGTTGGTGCACCCGCGGCCTGTACGCAGCCGCGATCGCTGCTTCTCGAGTCCGTTGCTAGATGGCGCTGTGTGTGTGTGTGTGTGGGGGGGGGGCGTTGAGAACTCGCTCGACGAGGCCTCTGACCCCGTTTCGCTGTCAGTCATTGGCGCGCGCGGAAGGACGCGCGGCCATTGTGTTTGGTGGCGTGCTGAGTGCGAGCGGCGCTTCTTTTATTTCTCTGCCGTCTTGTTTTTCTCCTCGCCTCGCTTGTGTGTCTTTCTGTGTGGTGGCCGGGGGGGGGGGGGGGGGGGGGGGGGGAGTAATTGTTATCGGTGTCTCGTAATTATCGGTCTGGTTTGGCCTTCCCGGCCGGCGCGTTTCTCGCGCGCTCTCCTGCGGAATGTGTGACGAGGTCGACTCCCGGTGGTTCACCCCGACACTGTTTGATCCGCTCCGAATTCGCGGGGCGCGTGTCCGTCAGCGGTGGCCCTCTTCTGGCGGCCGCCTTGAAGGCAGCAGCGGCACGAAAGGCTAGTTGGCGCACTGCAGCCGCCACCCCTATCGCGTGGAGAGGCTGAGCGCATGCGTCTCGGTGTGTCCATCCGCTCAACGAGACCTGACGAGCAAGGTGAAGAGGGCACGCGCGCGTTGGTACGGAACTGTCCTCGCCAGTCGCTGCGCGTTGTGTAATAGCAAGAGGGTTCAGACGAGGGCCCCCTCTTTCAGGGGAGTTTATATCGGCGCGGAAGCTGAGGTGTGTACATCATCAGCAGCAGCCTGACTACACCCAGTGCAGGACGAAGGCCTCTCCCATATCTCTCCAATTAACCCTGTCCTGTGCCAGCTGCGGCCACCTTATCCCCGCAAACTCCCTGATCTCATCCGGCCACGTAATTTTCTTCTGCTCAGGGGTTCAGAGCGCAGGGGCGTTGCTTCTAAGCCGTGTAATGGGGTTTCTGTAGCATTTGTGTTATTCCTACCTGTTGGACGGGGCAGGACCTAAAATATTCTTTGGTCACCATGACGCATTACAATCCACACGGTACGGCTCAGAAGCAAGCCCCCTGAAGCCTTTGACAAAGGGGGTACGTGGTGCGGTGCGCTCTTGGTCAGTTTGAACGCATGCTACGGTGGGGGAAATTCTGCGTCTTCCCTTGCGCACTTTGTCTCTGTGGGTTCTAACTGTACCACTGTGTGACCGCGCGGATAATTTGTGAGGTGGGGCGGTTTAAGAAAAAATGGGAATGGCATGGCGGGCTGCCAGGCGGAGACAGTCGCAGCATCTCACGTGGTGGAGGGTGAGATGCACAACCACCGCGGGTCTGCTTCTCTCCGCCAGCTGGCGGCGCCCTCGCCCTGTTGCGCAAATAGCCTCATGGACGATCTTGAAAAAGAAGTGCCGCCCTCCGATGGTGGCTATCTTGAGCCTCGCGAACGTCATCGCGGTAACAACGATTGCCGCCGCCTGGAAATGGGCAGAAGCAGGCGGGTGGCACGTTAATTCTGTTTCCATATACTCTACAGGCCGCAGACCTGGTTGTGACCGGAGGCTAGGTGGCAGCTGAACTAGATTCAAGCACGTGAGATTTTCAGATGTCCAGGAAACTAGCCTAGCTACTTACCGACCAGTTTCCAAGTTTATGACGAATCAGTTTCTCTTGCGTGAGGCGCGCACCACCGTGCGATGCCGTGTGGTTGAGCACATTTTCTCGTGTTTTTTTGTTTCATGATCATTATCTTCAGCCCAGCGACGTCCACTGCCTCCAGCTGCGACCGCCATGCCCTCACTTTGACATTCCTAATATTATCCTGTCACGTCGTCCTTTAGCCCAAGCAGCGGGCCGTCGGATGTCTGCTCTCCGCGTGAGATTCCTCTCCTCGATCTCAGCGACGGTGTCGGCGTCATCATTTTCCTTTGCTGCGCTGTTCTCGATTTCACTCTCGTTTGCCTCCAAATTTTCTGGCTCATGAGCTGAATCGGTTCAAGAATCGCGTGCTTTCCTCTTTAAGGGTAATCCATGACCTGAGTGTGCGTGCCACCCTCTAAGAGAATTACTCCACCTTATTCGGTGAGAGGAGGATGCCGAAGCGTTCCCTCTGCGCGCTGTTGTAAACCGGTTCCGCTGGCGCTTTCACTGCTCGGGACGCGCAAAGCAGCCCAGCAAGCATTGGCGATGGCCAGGGGGCCACTCTCGGATAACAGTTGGCGATAGGCATTGTGATGAGCCAGTTTCTTATAATGGCCCTGGGTCCACACTGGGCATGAGGAGATTGATGATGCACAGACTCCAAAATGATTTTGAAGTGATTTAATTAAAGCATCTGGCTCGATGCCGCTTACGGGACAGAAGCTGGGCTCGTCGTCGCCGGGGCTGAGTCAGCGTGGTGTGGCACGGGCTCGATGAATGGCTGGTTGTCTGCAGCGGCCGGGCTGGGAGTTCCTCGTGGCGGTGCTGCCCTCGTTCTCGGCTGGTCGTTGGATGAGCTGCCCGGCGTGGAGGCGCGTTGGCGAAGGTCGAACGTTAGCGACGGCTAGACCCCGGGCTCAGGTCAATGCGCAGCCCCAGTCTTCTGCCTCGCTCCGTCTCCGGCCCTCTCGTCCACTCGCCCCGATCGCTCTCCCCCTTCCTCCCGTCGGCTTCCGCTTTTAAAGCCTTTGCTTCTTTCTTCAGCCGTGGCCGCGCCTTTGTCCACTCCCCCGTGGCTCTCGAGGGGTGCACAATGACGGGGACACTCAAGCGTCGTTCGACAGGGCCGTCGACGGTTACCATATATGGTCATGTTTCTCCGCCACAACCAAATATGGTCATGTCTCTCCGCTGCGACCCGACGCCAGGACGGCGCGGCCAACCGTCTCCAGGAAAAGTCACTGACCGGCTCGCCGTGGCACCGGTGCATGTGCACGAATCGTCACAGCATGTCTGCCTACCGTGAACTGTTATTCAGTTTCCCTTCCCAAAATGTTGAACGTTACCTCACTTTTCTTGCCACCCATTTTTAGTCCCAGCTGTGTGTGCATGAAGGTGCATTGTCCTAAACGGGGAAGAATTGTAGCACGTGCATATGCGACAGCGGCGGTGTTACTCCTGTCGGAATCCGTACATAAGCCACGCTCCTGAGCGTGCCGGCTCCCGCCCACTTGTACATCGCGTGGAACACAAAGGCTCTCCGTTCGGGGCTCATAGGGTGGCCGGCCCCTCTGGCTCCGAAGAGAGGGATCGGCGGCGCACTCGTGGGTTGAGAATGCGCTCGTTCAGCGTGGCGGTCGATGCTTGCCGTCCTCAAAGCACGGCGTGTAGCACGACAATACCTCTAAGACGACGATGGCCACGTACGGCTGCCCGCAACCTCAGTTCGAGGTCCCGAAATGCATTGAACAACCGGCAAGCGTTGCGGCCTTCATTTCACGGGGGAAATTCCTAAACGAGTGTTAATAAACTCACAGGTACCACAGCGAGATAAGGTACTTATATTTCGCCACCCTCGCTGACCCTTGGCGGCGCGTTTCGCGGCATCCGTGCTATAGCCTCCCCCCCCCCCCCCCTTTTTTTTTTGCCGTACATTCCCTCCTCCTTTCGGGGTAGCGTCTCTACGGATGGTTCCCATGGCAGCCAGACTCCGGTTGCTCATTTCTCGCACTCGCCTTCTTCCACGGTCATCCTTCCAGGGTAACTACCCTCAATTGGGCGCGTAACAGCGGTCGCTGTAAACCGTGCCTTTATTTTTGTTGACTCGGATTTATATTTTTCCTGCTTTCGTCGTCCAGGCTGCCGCGCTGGAACGGCACAGCTTCGGCACGCAGCGACGCGCTCGACTGGAGCCACAGCTGCGGTTCAGATGTAAGGAGGCAGCGTTGAGTGCGGCGGCTATCGCCAGGTGCTCTAGAGAGCGGCGACGCCTCGCCCTGTCGGGCTGACAGCGCAGTAAACTTCACGGGGGAGCGCATCCCGCCAACCATTTCCAGCCTGCACGCCCCGAAACGCTTCTCGTTGTCTCCGCAGCTGTGCTCTTCTCACGGGGCCGCACTGGCTGGGTCGTCGGCCGGCGCTACGCCCCTTCCCCCGTATGGAGGGCTTCCCCTCCTCGCGATTCTGCGTGCAGGAGAAGCCCGCTTTCTCTGGGTTAATGCGTTCGGGGGGCCTGCTGCTGCTGTTACGGCGGTGGCCCGGTTATGCGCTCCCCTTTTTTCCGTGCTGGAATAGTTCATTTCTTGGTTCTGCGGTGCCCCCGTGAATTTGCAGGAGGGAGGTCCCCAAACGACGTCAACATGGCCATTTTTACAAAACACTGTCTGATCAGGGGGCTAATTGAAAGAAACCTGAAAAAGTCTGGCTTGACGCTGCTCAGCAGTGGCACGGACAGCTGCTGTTCTACTGCTGAAAATTGCTTTCAGGGTGGACCAGGGAAGGCTGCAGTGCGAATCGAGGCTTATTCATACAGTGCGGGCAAACAGTATGAAGTGGAGAGGGCAACAGCGGCGGGTGGTGGAGTCGGTGGTATGTTGAGCACCGGGCTGGAGCCTTGGTCGCGTCAATGGGAAGAGAGCAGTGGACGAGCGTGGCGTGCTCTCCGCATCGCTGCGCTCTCGGTGCCTCATCGCCCTGGGGGGTCCGCGGCGGGTGGTTTGGCCGCGACCCGGGAGGCCTGCTCCCCTGTGTACTCACTCTCGCTGCTGTAGCGCGCTTGTGCCCCGTGTTCGCGGCGGAGCAGTGCTGACACAGTGCCTCCACCGTTTGCATTCTTTTTCTTTATATGTACTTGTCCTTGATATTTTTCTCCCCACCAGATTGGCGGTCGCTGTTTTCCGGTGGCGCTGTCTGTTGCTGCTGCTGCACTCCCTGCCTGGGCGTTTCCGCCACTGCGCGGCGGATGAGAGTTCTGCCGTCTTGAATGCGGTCATACCCAGTCGGCTTTTGCCGTTTGTGAGACAAGCGTTGTCCTCATCCTCTCGTTTATACGGCCTCGCAGGCTGCCCTGTCGTCGGAAAATGCGCACTGCAATGAAATGACTCCTGTTGTTTGGAGATTTGTTCATTTTTCTTTTCCTAGAGGCTCCTTGCGTGAACACATCCACGCCAAACATTGCGGTGCACTGTTTCCATTGATGAACGCGTTTCGTCAACGGCGGAGTCAGGCCTTCCACCCTTCTCTATTTTAATTGTTTTCCTCTCCTCCCGATTCAGCCAGACCGCACCGATTACACAGTGCCTAATTTATTCACATCTGTCCACAATTGCGGTGACACCATTCAGGATGCGGCCTCTCGTCTCGGCATCCACCACCCGTCTGTGCCGTTCCTCCTTTCCAGCTTGCTCTCTCTCGTCCTTGCTTCCCCGTTGCTCCCTTCGGCCGGCTCCTTGCGAAGGCATCTCGGCTGGTTCCCGGAATCCGACGGCCGTTACGGAGGCGCCGCCTCTACAGGCGCAGACCTTGGTCCTATCGGGGAATACCCTTCTCCGGCGTACTTCTCAGGGGCCAGCATCTCGCCTCGGCCGTCAGCCGCCCACCCGGCGTCAACTGCCGCCCCCTCGGCCAGTGCACGCGGCCGTTTCTCGGGCGCGCCGGACGGCCCGCGTCCGTCCATCTTCGGGCATTCGCCGTCCGCCGGCCCCCCTTTCACACCGCTCGGGAAGGGGGGGGGGGGGGGGGTCTCCCATTTGTTGTCGCCTGAGCCACGCGAACGTCCACACAAACACACCGCTCGTTTCACTCGTCCGGAGCGAGCCAACGGGCGCGCCCGACGCATGGCTAGGTGGCTTGAACCACCGCCCGATTTAAAGGGTTCAGCATCCGTCCATCCATCCATCTGCCACCACCCCGTTTCAAAAGGGACCCTCCGTCCGTCGTCCGCAATACCTGCTGGGTGTGAGCATGTGCGGCCACACTGCGAGGATTGCCCGTCTTTTCGCGCCTCGCTCACCACTGCAATTTCACCGGCGGTTTTGCTATCAGAAGCGCTGTCTGCAGTTCCGCCCGCGAAAGCCATGTGAGGCATCGTCTGTTCCATCAACGCGATCGCTTTTCTATACCTACGAAGTGAACAATGGGGTCATTGCCAATGACTTTACGTAGCTATTTTGAATTGTATGCAGATTTAAAGGGGCTGTGAAGGGGGCTCTAATAAAGTTGCGGCATGCCTGGGATATTGAAGCACGCCGCTTCACGAATAGTGTCCAGCAAGGATTTTTTAAATGCGCTTTGTAGAAGTTGAGTTATCTGTAGTTAAAATATGAATTTAAGCGTATTCGCGCCTTTTCCTCTCCCCTCGTCACTTTTTGCACGCTGGAAGGTAGGCGCTCCTTCGCCGACCCCCCTCTGGGTGCGGAGCTTCCCGACCCGCCGGAGATAAGCGGCTTATTGGCCGCGGCCACGGTAACTGCCTGACGTCTGCAAGAATCTAACCAATGGCCGCCTCTCACCTTGTCTAAGCAGATTCGGGGGACGCAGGAGGGCGCAAGCATGAAAAAGTCGCTGGGAAGGGCTCGCCAACTTTGACGCGTGATTGTGGGTCGTCTGCTGCCTGCCTGGCTCTGGTTTTCATGGCAACACAGTGCAGTGGTTAAGTGAGTTAATGTGCTCTCTTCAGAAGGCGTTTCAGAGCCCGTTTAATCTGGTTATCGCAGGTGCGCTCGACCGCATCTGCGCGCCGCTTGTTTCCATGGATTCTTGAACAATTACATATATTACAGGACTCATTCGTTGCTGACGGCGTTAAACTGCCAAGCCGTGAGCTTAAATCAGAGGCAAATAAAATGTTGGGTGCCAGAACTCCTACACACGGAAAAATGTTTTACTGTATCAAACAAGCCAGAAACTCCAAAATTCTTGAGCTTATAATTTCATGACGTCATTAGCTTCTTTTTAGATAAGAAGGGCTTTTGACAACGGTCTGTGACGGAGGAATTATGTTCGGTGGTCCTCAATATGTGAGCGGAGCTTCACTGCACAGCTTGCACAGTGACCATAGCGAAACTCCCGGCAGTGACCCCGGAGCAAGGGAAGGGGGGGGGGGGGGGGGTTGCCCCGTCAACATTAGCACCCCAGTCTCCAATAGCTTGCACTTGGGTCAGATTTCTCACAATTGAACCACTTCAGTCATAGGACTCTTAATGCAGAGGACAGTGGGGCTGAGCTACTTGGCTTCGTAGCCAGTTGTAAAGCATTTCGTATATATGAGTAACCTAAACCAGTTATGTCCCAACAGAAGCAAACTGTCTGACCCGTGTACATAATCATGATTATCAGAATTTAAACAAACTATGCACAATTTTTTTAATGCAGTTGTTCACACTCCTCGTGCGTACAGCTTCCCATTTCAATTCGTTTTATATTGCCGTGAATATATTTGCCCCGTTTGTTCGTTCGCACTCAAAACCGCCGGCACGCGGCTTTATCATTTTGTTTTGTAATGCGAGATGCGCCCAAACTTATCTCCATTGATTGTAGCCACGTGCAAACGCTTCCACATTTTTTTCCAGATTGTTGTAGTTGCTTTTGGTTCTTTATCTCGAAGGTTCCTTGCAAGCTTTAAATTGAGCACGGCCAAGAACTGCAGGCGCTTAATTCGATGACCGCCGAGCACGCTTGTGGCTATTGCCGCCGCCGAGTCATTTCATTTCCTAGTGAGCGCGAGTCAGTCCCTTGAATAACTTTCTTTTGGAAGCATTTTCGTTGTCTTCTTGACTGCTGGGGTGTCGTCACCACAAATGTTTATGTAAATGAGCATTAAATAAAAAAAATAGCAAAATAACTCCAAGTGTTGCCCCCCCGCCCCGCACTCATAAAATATAAGTCCCGGAGTCCCTGACTCCCGGGCAACTTTCTGTGGCTATGCAACAGAGGCTAGGCAGGAAAGGAAAGAGAAGGGAAGGAGACGGGCGCTTGTCTCCGTGCCGCGGAGAATGAGCTACCCCAGCCCTGTATTTGTAGCTATCCCGCACCGTCTTTCCGACCTCACCCATCCGCACCCGTAGCCCGAACAACTCACTCTCGACGGCACGGGAACAAAGAAAGGCCTGTCTCCTTCCCTTTCCTGCCTAACCTTCGCTAAGTTGACCGCTAATTGGAGAAAATAATGGAGAGTTCTTTGTCCAGCAATGGGCGTAGTCAGACTGATGATGATGACAGTATTCAGAGGTGGTGCCCCAGAACACCGATCAGAAAGGGTGCCATGGCGTTCGGCGGCGGCCGCATTCCTATGGAGGCAGTGTACTGCTGCAAAGGCGCCCGCGTAAGATGAGATAAGATTGGGCAGTTTGCTGGAGTAGTAAGCCGCGGCTGGAGAGGGCTAATTGGAGGTCAGTTGAACCTTGAAGGATTGTGGCGGCGCTTATGACCCATCCAATTAATTAATTGCGGGCCCGCTCCGAAATTCGCTCACTTTCGCGTTGCCGACGCGAGTGTGCCTCGTCCGCTTCCGTTGGTGGCCTGTGCTGCGCAATGCACGCCTCCTGGGTCGTACCGAACGTCGTTTGTGGCCTGGCATTACTTGGGGTCGCGTCCGAGCCGCTTCCCGCGTACCTTCGCACTCTGTGTGACGTCGTTCGCACACAGTGCGGCGTTGTTCCCCCGCCAGTGGCGTCGCTGCTCCTCTTGTGTCCACTGCGGTCGCACCAGTAGGGAGGGGGCGGGTGGGGTATGCGGCTGCAGCCCGCTATGTCGATGCTCTAATTGGCGAGCGTCTTGCTGCAGCGAGCGACGCCGGTGTCGTGATGAAGCCGGCTGCCCCGCGAGGACCACACACGTCGGCGGCGCCGTTGCTAATTGGGATCGATAGGCCTCCCTCCCCGCCACGGTGTGCGCTCTCTCCCGCGGGCGTGGTGGCACTGCCGGGCTCCTTTGTCCGTTTCCGGATGGCTCCGCAGAGCTCGAGCGGCAGGCGTGCCACACGGGGCGAAGCCACTGTCGGAGCTTGTGTAGACCTCCTTTTGTGGGTTCCTCAAGCGAGCCGACCATAAACATGCGTGGCAAAATTGCTTTCGAAGAGTAGCGGAATTGCGTCACTAATTTCTGTGATAGATATTTCGAAACGAAATTGCATTACGTTACCATTCACTGCGCACAAAAGGTGGTGACGTTATATTACTTGAGTAATTGGAATGACTTTGTAATCTTCACAAATACAAAATAGTACACAGTGCGCAGCTCCTACAATTGTTTCAGATTTCTCAATGCAGGAGCACCTGAGCTTCAAAATGGGCGTCGAAATTTTTGCTATGCTTCGAAGATATATGGTGCCCTTCGCCATACTGAAACTGACGCCTTTTAGTGCAACCCTGTAATATGCAAAACGACTAAAAAAATCCTAAAATGGCGTGTCGGAATGTCTGCGTTCGCGTTAAGCGGCTTTCCCTTTTTCCATTTTCAAGGTAGCGGCTAAGGCTGCGTGCACATCGCTACTCGGCCGCTTCTCGCTTATTGCCCGGCTTAGGATGAAACTAGAGATGAAATGTTTGCCGACCCAAAGAGCAGCGGTGTGTTCTCAATGAAACGGTAGGTAATTACATTCGCTCCCGAATTACTGCCCAAAACTTATTCGTTACATTGTTAGACGAGGAAAGCAATTCATTACAGTAATTTTGTATGACCACAAAGCCCTGGATGGCGGTGTTTATGTAGTAGTACTTTCCCTATCAACAAGCGGCAGTAGTTTCGAGGCAGGCGTCGGACAGCCCTGCGTCATGCATCGAGCTGTTTGTCTGTGCAGCACCCATCTGCGCTTTCTTTAGCGGGTCGGTGCATTATGATGAGCGTGGCCTCGTGTATTTAGAGCGTGGGAGCGCACTTGGCGTATACCGAGACCAAAGAGACGTCCACGGCTTTTCGAACGCGTCTCTGGGGCGAAGCCGGCGTAGAATGAAAGTCAACCTGGTGCGTCTTGGCTGGCCCCGCTCCGGTGCTTGCAGTCTCGTGCAAGTTATCTTCCCAAAGCAAACGTCTCGCCGCAGCGCTTCTTGTTTGCTCGTTCGCTGGCCCCGTGCAAAGTCCCGCGGTGAAAGTGGAACCGCAGTCGCGCTGCCGGGTGATTCGCGGGAAAACTCGCCAAGTATCGGCGGCTCTACTAGTAGAAATCGGAAGTCGTCCTAGAGATGCTGCAGCAGCCGCGAGGTGAGGTTCCGGGCTGAAAAAATGGCAGGCCTGCGCATACTTTTTGTTTCGTGGTCCTAATCGCGCTCTCTTATTTTTAGTCTTTATTTCGGCTTCCTTCGCCGCTTCGCTCGTAAGTCTGTGTACAAGTGGGCTGTGCAGCGTCACTGTGGATGCACTGTGGCAGCCGCTGCCTCGGCCTAGTTTCTCCTGCCGTTCTCCAGGAAAGTAGCGGGGCAGCCCGTGCGGGTCCTCGGGTCACGAACGGGCTGCCCGGTCCAAGACGTGCGTCGGGGTCACCCGGGAAGCATCGCGCGCGCGGAGACGCGAACCGAGGGAGCAAATAGACGCTCGCGCCGAGGAAGAGGGGCGCCCCTCGCCTCCCCAACCGCGACCGGCGCGCGCACTAATCCGCCGCCGCTGGGTTCGATGAACCCTGCGCGCTGCTGCCGCGGTGGGCGTCGGCTGCTGTCTTTCGCGCACCGCGGTCGCTGGATGCTGGCCGGGGAGGAGGAGGCCCGTGTACATTTAATAATTGAAAAGTGGCTCCTATGTGCGCGGGAGGGCAGAGCACCGCTGCTGCTCCACTTCTCCAGTGGCCCACTTTGTCGGCCGCCCTTTTGTTTTGGCAGGCCGAGATCTTTCTTTTCGCCCTTCTCCCCCCTCGCCACCGGAGCTGTGTCCGAGCCCGCCGGGATCGAACCGGCGAGGCGGCGAGCGAACCTTTCCCCGCTCCCTCGCTGCTGTTCGATTTGCGTCTGAGTCGCCGCGCCGGTGGTCAGCTCGTGGTCGTCCCTCGGCACACACACGCGCGCGCCCTCCCCGTCTGCCCCGACGACGCCTCGTCCCAGAAGTGGTCCGCCGCTCTCTTTTTCGCCGGGCCCCGTCGGCGGTTCGTTGGCCGACTGGGATGACCCTCGGCGGCGCGCGCTCTTCCCCTCCCGCCATGCCGTCGCGCACCGCCCTGCCGGCGTCGTCCGCCGCTCGCTGAGTCCGCGCGCACCTGTGGATGCCCCTCCGCTGGCCACGTCGGCTGGTGTGTGCAGTGCGTGTGTCCTCACGTGGATTACCCGGTGTTGCAACTCTGCCGGGCCTTCCCATGGTCTGCCTATGGACGCTGCTAAGAGGTGAGAGCCCCGCGCTTCAAGCGGGATGCCTAGCTGCTACCGCACTAAAAATCCGCCCGTGGGAACTTACGCCATCGCTCGCGTTGCAGCTAATGCCGACGGGCTGTTTGCGACTCCGTGTCCCGCTGAACTTGACCGTTCTTCGTTTCGCACTTGGTGTAGAAGTGAAATGTCCCCGCTGCAGTATGATTGCCGGGGGCCCAGTGTTCTGGACGCCTTTTTGGGAATAGAATGGCCGACGGGCCTCGGTGCACAGCGTTCGCCGTCGCCACCGGCTGAGCTCCGCGCTGCACGTGTGTGGAAAGCGTGCCAGCGCAGTGCGCGCATCGGGAGCGGCGGCGCGCCGTGTTCGGCTCGGGGTGTCGTCGCCTCCTGTGCTGGGAACGGGGCACTTCCTCCTCCGAACCGGGTCGACGACCTCTCCGAGGGGCTCCTGTGCGGGACAGCGAGCGCCGCCGCACTTCTCGCTGCTGACCGGCGGGCGCGAATGACGGAGAGCGTGGGGGTCGCTGGTCCAGTGGCCGCTTGACCGACACAGCGGGCGCCCGGACGTGTGACGGACACCGGCTGGTATTGGGGGTCCGGCCGAGCGCGCGCTGCCCGTGTCGGGTCTCCCTCCTTCCCCGCTCTCTCAATTGACTCGCCTCCTCGCACGATCGACGTCGCTTCTGCAGTCGCCGCCGAGTGGACGTTGACCCGCGGGTCAGGCGAGGCCGGCCATTACCGTTGGCCTCTGTCGTCGATGTGCCGCCGCCCGTTTCGCTTCATCTGGGCCGACCGGCTACTTGGCGTCTGCTGTCGACAGGGCGCCCGGTTTCATCTTTCGATAGGCTTTTATTTCTACGCGGACTTGACTGACGCGTGACAGGGGTGCTGCTCGTTTCGGTGGCGTGATTTTGTGCCACTCGCGTGCGAATGTGGAGACGCGAAAGAGAAAAGGGGAGCAGCGTATACCACGCGCGGGTGGACCGATTGTAGAAACGGGGTGACCCAGTTGTCAACCCTTTGAGCTCGTTGACGGTCAGTGGCCACCAGGGCCTCGCTCCGTGGCTCCCCCCTGCGCGGCCAAGCGTCCCGCCAATTTGTGCCGCGCATGCGCAGCCCCCGCTGCTCGGCCGTGTTGTCTCAGCCACGCGTGTTATGCGGCGTTCGTTAAATCTACGAGGCTTGCTGCTGCATTCGATTCAACGCAGGTAGCGCGTGGGTTGAAAATGCTGAAGGTTAGGCTAGCGCGCGCAGATCAACTTCTAATCGACGTAAATCCGATATGAGTGGTCCACGAGCCGACACGCCGTTGTTGGTTGGGTATAGTGAACTTTCTATCCCGGTGCCCCCAACAAATTCGTGCTGGTCGGTATAATCGTTGTATTCGTCCGTTCGTGCCTGTGCAGACGCGAGCCGTATACGCGAAGCTTTTGCCGTTTTGAGGCCGTCGTCGTTCGCATAGTTCGTGATTTAGCTCGCTGCACAACGGCAGTGTGCGGGAGCAGATTTTCCTCTGTCCCGCGAGTGAGGGCTTCAAGTGGGGCGGCCAGGTCACGTAGCGGCGGCCGCGCTTTCGCAAATCGCCGTGGGAACCTGATCAGCATTCCCTGCCTGCAGCGCCACCGGTCGGCATTGAGGCTGGCCAACTGCGTCGCGTCCACCAACCGCCATTCGAGGATGCACGGCGCTTTTCCGCCGAGTGTCGCTCCCGCTTCGCTTCGGTGGCTCAGTGGTTAGGGCGCTCGACTACTGAGCCGGAGTTCCCGGGTTCGAACCCGACCGCGGCGGCTGCGTTTTTATGGAGGAAAAACGCTAAGGCGCCCGTGTGCTGTGCGATGTCAGTGCACGTTAAAGATCCCCAGGTGGTCGAAATTAATCCGGAGCCCTCCACTACGGCACCTATTTCTTCCTTTCTTCTTTCACTCCCTCCTTAATCTCGTCCCTTACGTCGCGGTTCAGGTGTCCAACGATATATGAGACAGATACTGTGCCATTTCCTTTCCCCCAAAAAACCAATTATTATTATTATTATTCGCTTGGGATAAGGTGCCTGATACAGCGTCCCTTTGGTACGAAAGGCGGCCGCACCGAGGCACCCTAGCTGAGGGCGCGCTAGGCGGAGGTGCGTGGTAGCGTCGCTCACTCCCAATTGCTTTTCTTCCCAACCACGAAATGTCGAGCTCTACTACATCCGTGTGCTGTGCGATGCCAGTGGTTAGCCCGAGCCTTCCACCCCTTCCCTCTTTCGCTGCCCCCTTCATCGCTTTGTTTATACGGCGCAGTGGAAATTGTGCCGAAGTGTGAGGCTGTTACTGCGCCCTGCCTTTCCCCAGCAGCAATAATTATGTTTCTCGCAGTGCAGCTTCGAACAGCTGCGGTTGGGGCTCGTGGTCGTCCGCGGCTATGGGCTCCGTGCGCTAGTATGGTGGCGCCAGCAGCGACCACATCGCCAGCGCCGCCTCGTGGCACTCGCAGCGTTAACCGGACGCCACGGCCGGTCCCTCGAGGGGAGAGCGCGTCTCCTCGAGACTGGCCGTGGTGGCCCTGCGCCTTCCTCCATGCCCGATGCGTTCGCGTCAGCCCGGCCGCATAGCAGACGCGCACTGACCGCGATCAACGCGTGCTTCTCTGCGGATTTCAACGCATTGAAAGCCTTGACGCCACCGCTGCTACGTTTCGTTACAATTGCTTTCAGGTTGGGCTGATCACCGATTGCGAGCAACCATGATTCTGTTGCAGTCCCGACGGCACTGCAATATCAGGCAGCGCAGTTGAGCGTATTGAGATTAATTACCTTTACAGTTTGAGAAACAAGTCTCTGGTTGGCTCAGATAATGAAATCAGCTATGTAATTTACATGCACTGTGACATCCACTATGTGAATGGCCGGCTAGAATTGCGAAAAATGCACTTACCACACACACACACACACACACATATATATAATGTGATAGTGATCAGATGATAGTGCTCTACATCCTGCAGGATCGACACTGCTTTACTTTGTGTATTCCCCTCAGAGAAGCACAGCTCTAAGCATACAAAAACACGATGGGTTTCGTGCTAATTATCTTCCGCAGTTAGAGGACTTTCATTTCAGGAATTTCATGAAGGCACCAACTGCATCAATTATTTTGGTCGCATTTTTTTTTGGTATATACTTAACTCTAGAAAGGCCGCCGCTGTGGCTCGGTGGTTATGGTGCTCAGCTGCTGACCAAAATGACTCAGGTTCGATCCTGGTTGCGGCGGTCGCATTTCGATAGAGGCGAAATGCTAGAGGCCCGCGTACTGCGCGATGTCAGTGCACGTTAAAGAACCCCAGGTGGTCGAAATTATCTGGAGCCTCCTACTATGGCGCCGCTTATAGTCTCAAGTTGCATTGGGACGATAAATCCCAATAAAATCAAAAGATTAATTCCAGAAATTAAGGGTGTAGCGATGTTGTGAAATCCAAGAAATATATATAGGGAAATTTGAACCACTCTCTATTTTTCTTTTTATTCGTCCAGAACAGGATTCGAGATCTCAGCAGTGCAACAAATATACAAAATTTTAAACCACTGTAGGAAATAAAATGATGCAAATAAATACACAAAAGCTTAGGTGGAACAATGGAAAAAACGACATAAGCACTTTCAGAAGTAAGACGTCGCTCTTACAGCATACACACGCGCACGAAAAAAAAACTAGAAACAAAATTGACACGCTGAAGCAGAGATGCGCATAACAAGCGAAGACTTAAACTTCGGATGATAGCTCCAAGAACTTCACCGTAGACCATTTCCTGTGACTGACTGAGCGCGCATTCCTTCCCTCTACATAAAGACATAAAGCAACTCCTACCAATGATGGCACGTTCAAAACACCCCAGTCAGTGTAAATCCTTTCTCAGTTCACACCCATGAATTTAATTCCACAGTGCGTTCATTTCCAGCAGACCCTCTGTGCATGAGCGAGCATGCACGATGTCCAAGGAAAGCCTTAAAAATATTTATTTATATATTTATTTATTTATTTACAGATACCTTACAGGCCTCCGGAGAGGCATTGTGTAAGGGGGGTCAAATGCAGAAGTTTGTGCAAAATAGGTTAGAAGTAAAAAAAAACAGTAAAATAGAGCAAAACACAAAAACAGGTGAGTTCGGATACGATTTCGCAATTCACAAAAAGAGATAAAAGTAAAAAAACAACTACGCATCATATAACAAAATAGGGGAAATTCACAAAAATATACAAAAGCAAGAGTAGCATACACGAGGAAAGCTGCGCATCAACAGAACACAGAGGCTGTCTTAAGCAGCTGAAAACGAAGTTATATGAATCGTGACAATATAAATGTGATCTTAAAATTATATTCGGTACCTTGACTGCAGTGCTTTTATAGCTGTTATGACATTGGTAAACACAGCAGTAGGTGGACCACCCATAATTATCCGTCTGTTTTCGCCTTCGGACGAAACACCTCACCGCTCGACTCGCTCACTGCAAACTGAACCAGAGAGCTGCGTTGGCTGCGTCCGCCTTTCGCCACCGCTGTTAACCAGGTGGCGCCACTCGCGCGCGCCAAACTGCAGCGCAAGGAGCCTATTAGCCCCGAGAAGTTTGAGTGGCGCCTCCTCACGGCCAGCCGACTTGACGTCACGGCAAGGACTCCCGTGCGCCTGTGTCGACTGCCCCGGCTGCTAGTACGTACGTTCAGGTTCGCTTCAACATTTTGTTGTCCGTCACTGAAGACTAATGAACGCAGACAGTGGCGATAGAATCTCAGGTAAGCAAAACTACGCTGAATCACGATCACTGCCGCGTTCAAAGGTTAAAAAACGGAGTACATCGCGGCGAACGCACGTGCGCTCGAGCGGTCGCCGCGACGGGCGCCTGCTATGCCTTCTTGCTTCGGAAATGACTGTCTGCCTTCAGTAATGCCGGTTGTCTTCTATGTGCGTTTTGTTTATTCGAGTTAGGGACATACGCCAGATGTGCGGCTGGTCGGTTTACGACGCAATATAAGATTGTTTGATGTTGATGTAGGGTCGTGAATGTTGTTGTGAGCGATGTTGTTGTGAGGTGCGTTTGGCGCGGTGGCACGTGATGCGCGCGGATCGCGAATTTTTATTGAAAGTAGGCTATCGATTAAAGCTGGAAGATTAGCCTTGCTTGACGCGCATTTTTGAGTGTAGTCAGAAGCATGTGCGCAGTACAATTTACACCTAATTTACTAACGGCAACGTACGTACATGCATGATCTTGTTTTTATCGTTGCTGCCGCAGAATGATCAGCCTCTCTGGCATTCGTTTCGCCTCTGCGTGCTGCGACTTAACCGCAACGCTGTCTCGGGGATTATATGCTAACTTTCGAACGTTTCTCTTTGCAGTCGCCCTGCCACTGAGCAGCATCAACTGCTATGTGGACAAGGCGTGCGAGACCAGTCGCTGCCTCATCGAAGCAGAGGACGTGTACTATGCAGGCCATGTAGTTGAGTGCTCCATTGAAGCAGCTGAAAATGGTCGTTTTAATTTCCTGGCGTTTGTTTTACAAACGACCGCACTCAACAATGCCCCACACGAAGTTAAGATCACCGTGTGCAACTCGGAGGTTGATCGAGCCAGCTGCTCCTGCAAGGCAGGGTATGATCTCTTTCCGCTCGACTGTCGGCTCAAATTGTAGATGTACGGAGTACAGTAAATTTAATATCTGGCAGACAACAGCCAAAAATGACAGCATCCTGCGCTGAGTAACTTTTTTTTATGCATAGAACTTGGCTGTGGAAAAAGCTCAAAACATTCTTTAAGAGTTTCTTCCCTTCAAGTTTCTGACACTCTAATTAATAATGATAGTATCAAATTCGCATTTAAGGACCTTTTTTAATTGATATAATAGGTGTTAAGACTGAGGTAACTCGAATGTCTTCAAGTGCTGTTCTGGATTTTATTTTACAGAAACTACAAATGTAAGCACATTGTGGCTTCTCTGCTACATATTAATGGAGCAAGAACTTTTGACAGACTGTCACCGACTGATCAGCCACAGAAGTGGGGCAAAGTGCAGAAGGACGGAATAAAGCAGAAGTATGAACCAAGGGCTATAGTTGACCTTCCATGCACAAAAAAGGTGTGTGAATAATTGTGCTTTTACAACATTACTCGCAGTAAAAAAAACATTGAGATTGAAAGGCCAGACTGTGGCCCTGAAAGGAAGGCCACTGCTGACTGGTGCATTATGTTAGAGTAGTGAAATTTTTGGTATATAAATTCAGCGATTTGGTTACTGCTTCTGCACTAAAAGCTCTCACAGCGCTCTAATTGCTACGTTTATTCTCCACAATGGGTACAAGGAGACGTTATTTTCTTTTTTAGCAACAGTAAAAACCAGCGTCACAAGTACCATGTGATAACTTTCGGGCATATCAGTTGTCACACCTCCGTTTTATAAGAGTGCTTCAGATACACGGTGTTTGACTCTAAATATAAGTTGATACTCTTTTATTTACTGAAACGTAGCTTTCTTATGTATCACTTCATGGTAACTCTCAAAGAGATGAAATACAAATGGTGGGACGTGGCTGGCTAAATGCCAAATTGTGTGTTTTAATCAAGTGCACATTTTTCAGCCTGGACCTTTATATCAATTTCTTCTTGTTTCTCAGGCAAAGATCAAAGAGCCTGCTCAACCTGAAGGTAATATCCTTGGACGGCTCCTCAAGAATTTGGGCCATCAATCTGCAGCAAAAATGCATTTGGAGAGCACCACTGAAATAGGTATCAATGCAAACTTATTTTAGATATTGGCTGGCCATATCAGTGCAGTATACATAGCAGCTGAGCCTATTTATATGAAATGAATCCGTGCAGTCAAAGGTTGCAGTACATAATACCATTATGCTGGCATTCATTCATCTACATAGTAGTTAATCCCATGTTACTTTGCTACATCCAAATTTATTTGTACAACAGCTGAGCAAAAGAAGGCTGCTGCTTGATCTGGTCGCAGCATGGTATGCTATATTTGCTGATGTGCAACACTGTCAGCAGTAGAACATCTCCTACATGATTAAAGTAAATGTGAACTTCACCTAATGAATGGAATTGGGACCTTTGCATGATAGCAAGCTACTCTTGTGTACAACTGCCTACATTGCAGTTGGACCATTTTAGTGTGGCTGCTCATGTAGTGTTTTTAACAAGGAGCATGCAGTAGTGACACTGCAGTACTGGTTGAGATATGACGACACATCTTGGGAACAACCAAGCTATCCAGCATGCTGCGATTTATGGTCACTGAAGTTTCAGTAGGTGGCCTATGAGGATACTAGGCCACCCTTAAATGCCTATAGCTATGAGGCTGTCTAGGGGATTTAGCCTTTGGTATCTGTCACTCTGCACTCGGAAAGTTGTACCTTATGTACTTATGAGCGTCCAACAATATTCGTCTGCCTTACTATAAGGTCATGCATTATAGTATGGGTACTAGGCACAAAGTACCAGCAATTTTCCAGCATCTCCATATGCATCCCATATGTATTACATTGTTCTGTTGGCGCCGTTTCACTTGTCATGCCTTTTAGAGTCAGTAAACCTGAGACAATGTAGACCTCTAATTTTGTGTGGTCTGCTTTCTGTGCAGCTGTAGCAGACTGTGGGGAAAATCCCGACCGATGTGAGCCTGAACCTAGAGACATCACTTTGATGGGTACCCTTCACGAGCTGAGAAGGTTGCTTGGCAACTGTGACCTGCAAAAGCTGCTCGAACACTTAAACAATGCAAGAAGTTGCGAAGATATTGCTGCAATTGAACAGTCGACACGACACCAAGCAAAATCTGGCCTCTGGTGGCAGCACAGGGTTGGCATGATTACTGCCTCCATTGCCTACAGTGTCTTCACAAGGGTGAAGACACTACGGACAAAGATGGGACCACATGACCTGAGACCTTTACTAAAAAAGGTCATGCGGCAAACGAATGTCTGCACAGCAGCAATGCGCCGTGGCAGCATGTTGGAAGAAAGCGCAAAGAAGTGCTATGCCCAACAGCAGCAATCGCTACACAAGGACTTGATTGTGACAAAGTGTGGACTTATTGTTATGGATGGACGACCATACATTGGTGCAAGTCCAGATGTATTAGTACAGTGCCAGTGCTGCCTCAAGCGTGTGCTTGAAGTTAAGTGCCCAGAGTCCTTGGAAAAATTTCTAATGGAGATCACCGAGAAGAATGACAAAGCAACAACTGAAAAGCTGAAGCGTGCAAGCACATACTTTTGCCAGATACAAGTGCAAATGGGCTTGGCAGGACTGAAGCAAGGGGAGCTCTTTGTCTTTTTGAATGATGAAAAGAACATGTGCATACCAGTGCCATTCGATGAGGAGTATTTCAGGGACGTGGTTGAGCGGTCCACCTATTTTTTCAAAGAGTATGTGCTCCCACATATTCTGTGTGTGTGATAAGGCTTCCCATTCTGCTAGCTGAATCGAAGTCTGTAGGTACAGATTAGGACCTACTCTAAGCATTTATTGAAAGATGTCCTGGGAATAATTATCTTTTGTTACATTTTTTGCAGAAAGTGTTATGTGCGATTAAGAAATGCAGAAGTCAAGCGTTTTGTACCTGTAATAACCTGCCAGCTGTTTTTTGCTATTCAACGCTTTTTTATCATATACACACTTCATGATACATCTGTGATATAACACAACAAAGTGAGCAAGAGTTGAGGGCACTGAAGCAAGGGGAGCTATTTGTCTTTTTAAATGATGAAAAGAACATGTGCATACCAGTGCCATTCGATGAGGAGTATTTCAGGGACGTGGTTGAGCGGTCCTATTTTTTCAAAGAGTATGTGCTCCCATATATTCTGTATGTGTGATAAGGCTTCGCATTCTGCTAGCTGAAACAAAGTCTGTAGCTACAGATTAGGACCAACTCAGCATTTATTGAAAGATGTCCTGGGGATAATTATCTTTTGTTACATTTTTTGCAGAAAGTGTTATGTGCGATTAAGAAATGTAAAGTCAAGCATTTTGTACCCGTAATATACCTGCCAGCTGTTTTTTTGATATTCAACGCTTCTTTATCATGCAAATGTGATACACACTTTGTGATACATCTGTGATATAACACAAAACAAAGTGAGCAAGAGTTGAGGGCAAGCCTCAGTCGGCTCGCCATTGTTTTGACAAGAGGACCTATGGAAACGAAGCCCTCTTGTGAAATCATTGGCTAGCGTACTGAAGCTCCCCTTCAATTCCAGTTCACTTTGTTATGTGTTGTCAAGAATCCCATTTCCTTCCCCCTCTCTACTGTGGATCTGTGATATAACTGTGTTTTGAAGAAACAATAAACTCAGGGAGTGAAGTATTTACTGATTGCATACTGTTCTGAATGTACAAATGAAGATGATATGACAGTAATACATATTTTACAACACACATGAAACATACCACACTGATCTGTTTACTCAATACACTCAAACCCAGTGACCTACGAGCGGAAGAGGAACTCGTTATCCTTAAACAAAGGCTTCGATAGGTTCACTGTGCCAGCAATTACTATGAGAATGTTGTCTATGTATGGCAGAAGGTCGAGATTGAACCTATTTCTCAAAATACGAAAGAGTTTCATTCTTTGAATGGCTCTTTCTACATGCACACGAGCACTTGCGATCGACTGATTATTTTTTGCCTCCTCTGTTGTCAGCTCTTTTTTTATAAGAAAGGGAGGTCTGATCATTTTGACATTTTTTTCTCTACAGAGTTCACTGATAAGAAATCCTTTATCGACCATGACGCTGTCAACATGTGGCATACACTTGTCGAGCACTTTGCAGTGTTTTGTGATATATGTATCCGATGCTTTCCCACCATATGCTGGGCTTATATAGCTAATTAGACTGCCTGGAGTCCCACTCACCAACACCTTTGCAGTGTAGGTACGTTTGTAATGGCTGTATGTTAGCAGCCGTGAGGTTAGGTCTTTTGGCCGCTCAATTTCTATTTCTGTACAGTCGAGCACCATTCTCGTGTCCTTGTACTCCTTGAAGTAAGTTGTGAGGCAGGTGACCACGCAGGCCTTTTCTGGCCAAAATACTGCTTGCTTTAAAATGCTGGCCAGGATCACAATGGACTCTCTGAACAAGTTAGACGCAGTTGTGCGGTGAACTTGAAACAGCACAGCCAGCAGTGAGAAAGTTAGATCATGATACAACTTCATGAATGTTAAGAAGACAGCATCATCATTGCTTATACAGAAGCTGCGGGTTGTCCGCAAGACACGTGCTTCTGTGAACAATTCTGTGATGTTATAAAACAACTCAAAGGATCCTATCCCTGTGAGCACAAGCAAGCCACTTGCATCTGAAATTTTTGAAATAGTTATGAGCTGTTCACGTTTGAAAATGCCATTTGTTGTATTCACTTGTACTCCAGCATCTTTGCAAAGCTTCTGCACCTGCAAGGTAACCTCTGGAAGAAAAAATACAAGCAATGTAAAAAAACAGCTGCGTGTGAAAAACGAAACTGGTCAGTACCCTCTGAACTTGCTGCGTGGTGGTCTAGACTGTCTGGAAGAAAAAATACAAGCAATGTAAAAAAACAGCTGCATGTGAAAAACGAAACTGGTCAGTACCTTCTGAACTTGCTGCGTGGTGGTCTAGACTCTGTGTTGGAACAGCTAAAGCATTGAAAGAAAAATAAACAGCAGAATTAATGCGTGTCATCTAATATACTCAGTGCATGTACAGGGATATTACTAAATTTCCACACATATTGAAAACTATGTCATTTTCTGCTAAGTGGGGTGATGCGATTAGGCAGAAGAGATTTCTTGTGTAGTTACTGAGGTAATTAATACCTGTGGCTTTATATTTTGTACCAAGTGGTCACTCGTCCTAGCTGTAAGTGGCATAAGATAACTTTGGGGTAGCATCATGTCGCTTTGATCAAAATTAATGGTGAGGAGCTAAAGCTGGCCACTTATAATGCTTTGGGCCTAGGAATTTTTGTGCAGTACTGTTTCATGGATAGCGCTAAGCACAATGCATTTTTTTTACCAAAAGGAGGGTCCTGTATTTCGCATACGCCCTACAAAAGCTCAGCCACAACAACGTGAATGTTCACATGGGCGGGTAGACTGTAAATATACCATCGCACTCCATGTGTACCACCTCCTCGTCTGATCGTGCAGCAGATTCCATTGGAACGGCGGTCGAACTTTCACTGCCGGTCCCGTTTTCGTGTGTTTCCAATGCGTCCATGTGTGTGCAGAGCTGAAATGACCTTGCGGGAACTCCTCTGTCACCTGGAATTAGTGTTACGGGGAATTGATGAAGGTCTAATTAACACAGTCCGGGCATACTCTCAGAAGAAAATAGCACTGACCAGCTGTACATCTCGGGTACTCTTAAAGCACAGTACAGTACAAGTCGGGCACGTAACCAAGGGAGGGCCCCACGGGGCCCGTCCCAAAGCTCGCGCGCCGTACCCCCGAGAAAAATCCTACCTACGCATTGCCTTGTACAACTGGCGTAGTTTACAGACCCGTAACGGCTCTTTGCATGTTATGTCAAATCTTCCTGCATGATCGAGCATGAGAACAGCTCTGCCGTGAGTGCTCTCACACGCGACTAGAAGAATCGCCACGGCTGATCCATCTTAGTCGTTTGGCTACCGTGGAAGCCGGTTTCGGTCACTTCGCGTGGTTTAAATAAACGCCTGAACATTGAGTGACGAAAAATAGAGCGAAGGACAGCTTAAAGAAGATGTGACTGACTTATGCCGCTGCCTCGTCAATCCCAGGTGCGATCGCCTTGCATCACTTGGACGCACAGGAAGATTGGCGGATGGAATAGCTTCCGGCACCAGCTTCCTGTACTTATAACCTGATAATTATAAAGAGAATCGCTGACAACCAGCACGGAAAAGCATCGGCAGTGGACTCACCTAGTGTCTTGTAAACCGGGTACACAAAGTCTTCCTCTTTAAAATACTTGCTGCACACAACAGCCGACGCTGACGGTTGCTTCCCCATTTTTAATTTAATCATCCAAGCCTTCTTCATTTTTGACGACTTCGGGTAGAAGTGGAAGCTAACACCGGCTTCGTTACGTGATTTGCACTGCGGCACTGAGCAGTAAGTCACCATGACTGCGAATTAGCGCGAGAAAACGAACGAAAACAGCCAGCGCGCCGGCCGCCAGGCTGGCAGTCCTTGCCGTGACGTCACACTGCGGCGATCGCAGCGGCGCCAGTGTTTTCTCGGGGCTGCGGCGGCCGTGCTCTGCGTGCCACACCGAGACGTGCTTTCCTGATCCGAGTCGGTGGGAAGTGCGTACTCGATCCCGCGCAGTCCCAGATGAAGGGCCTCGTCCGCATAGGTCGGGGCCGCCCCGGAACCACAGGCGTTGTAACAGCAACTCCGCACTTGCGGTCAGTTCCTGCAGGTGGGCGCTCGTGTGCTGGTTTTCACGATGGCGACCGAAGGGCGGTCAGCCCCCTTTGGACGTCGTCCGCAAACTTCATGCGCCACCCGGCCGCACCGCGTATTATTAAGCACCAGTTTTCCGAGTCGAGCGACCTCGGCCTGCTGCCTCGAAGCAACGGCCTGGGAGTGCTTAGCCGGATGGCCGCATTGCGGTTTGAGCCGTGGCCGTTTTTTATCAAATCTGCTTCATTCCTCCGTGTGTTTCAACGTTTTAGCTACACCATGACTATAGTTGCAGTAGATATGCCCTGCAGAAATCAGCATTGCTTTTTCATTTGCGCAACTTAGGGACTCGGAGGAAAAAAGCTTTTTTTTTTTTTTTGGACGAGGGGACGCCGCCAGGACCTTCTGGCCGTGGTTTAGGCGAGGGGCCCTCAAACTGACGAGAATGACGATAAGGGAGTCGGCGGCGCATCACTCGTGGTGGACGCCCACGAATGAAAGGCGCCGTAATGTAGGACTCCGGAGTGATTTCGACCACCTGTGGTTCTTTGACATGCACTGCGCAGCGCGCGGGAGTCTTTTGCATTTTGCCTTCAGCGCAACGCCGGCATGATTCGATCCCGCGACCTCGGGCTGAAGTGAGCAGCGTGACCACTGAGTCTTCGCGGCGGGTGGGACCGGGGTGCAGTTGAAAACATTGCACGGCTCAAGGACAGAATTGGGTGCGGTGTACCGTTGCCCCCTTTGTAGCAGCAACGCGTATCGGTCAGCGGATCCTTTTGTCGCGTGGTTCGAAGAGCGATAAGTCGGCGTCGCCGAGGTGAGCGACCCTCGATCGGGTCCGGCCCGCTGTTCCCTTCGCGGGGGGATTGCTCCTGCCGGCCGGCCGAAGAAAGACTTTTGTCCGCGACAAGGGCAGAGTGACGGCGACAGTTTGTGTTTCCTTTTCGCGCTTTCTGTCCACTTGTATAGTTAAACCGAGTAGACGTGCGAAAGCATGTGTCTAGCCTGGTTGGCTCATTGGTGACACGTCTGGCCACTCAGCTCCCGTCGAGGTTTAAGCCGATCAGTTCGCGCCGCAGGTGGAAGACGACGATGTGCAATGCACAGCACGTGAGAGTGTGTGTTCACACCAGCAGTGATTGGCTGCGGTGCTCTCGCGCAGTGGCCAGAGAAGCTGATCTGTTCGCCCCGCCGCAGGTTCGAATCCCAGTGGCGGCAATATTTGTTTTATTCATTCAAGGTTACAGCGATGGCCCGCTTTTGCAGCTTTGGTCGTAAAGTACATCTTTCGCTTTAAAATGGCTACTAACAGCGATTGCCAAGGGTGTGGGGGCGCTTCCGTCCGCCGCTTTCGCATCAGGGTGTCCCCATTAAGCCTGGACTCCATGTGCGCGAAAGAGCGAGCGACGCGACAAGGCGGCACGGCGACGCTCGCTCCGTCGCTTGGGGGCAACCTCCATGCAAGCGAAGGCGGCAGGCGACGTGCGCAGCGGACTCCGTGCTTTGCGCACTCGAGCTTGGAAACACGCCCGTAACCTGTTCTCTCTCTTAAAATTTTGTGAGTGTGCCTCATAGTCAGGGCCAAAGGAATATTTCCTCTACGGCAGCGGTGCAGCGGCAGTGGAGATAGCCAAAGGCGTGCTTGCGGAGACGAAGTCACATCACGGGTTCACGGGGGAGGTGTGCTTTCGTTCGGTGCCTGTGCACTCCGGCTTAGTAAAAACACTCCCATAAACTGTCACCGCAACCTGATTGTAAGTGACCAAACTATAATATACCACTGAGAATGCGCGCCACGAGTGTTTCTGCACGGATATATAGTTGGAGCGCAGCGGCTCGGTGGATCGAGCGCCGGTACCCGCGGCTCGACACGCATCTCGCGCTGCGTAAGTACGCCCGCTCGCGTAGCCCGCTCCAAATGCTGTTAGCCCTCCGCACCCAACAAGTAGATTGTTTTAATTATTTAAATCATGCGGGTCTGCCTCTCAGCTACAAAACCAAATATTTTCTCGACGGTGGCGATGACCAAGACGACGGGCGGGTTTCGTGAGATGTACCCGTGAGAAACCATGGACAAACCGGAAACGGCTTTGGGGGGCTCTGATTGGCCAGTCGCGTGGGGGAATTCCGGGCGATGAGCGAAATTTTCTGTAGGGGCAGATCCGAGCGACACGGCAGGCGACACATGCATTTTGCTTCGCGCGACGGCGTCGCCGTCGCGTGAGTTTTCGCGTACATGGAGTCCAGGCTTTAGCTCCGTGGAGCTCAGCGACGGGTTCAAAATGGCCCCGAGACACCGCGGTGACTGGCAGCGGCCGATGAAGCCCACCTGAGCATACGCTCGAAGACCGCCGTTTACTGCGGCAAGGGCGCCTGCCACAACCACTTTCTAGCCACTGCAAGTACACCTCAGGCGTGCAGGACGGAATGGCTACTTGGTATGTGTTTGGGCCGTAACGAAGACGACGACTTCGACGGAAGGCCAAGTGGTGGGCTGTGCGCATGCCCATTCAAAAGCGACCAACACCACAGAATTGTAAAGGCACGAAAGAATATTTCAAAAAGACATGGCGCTACAAATACGCGTACACGCACAAAAAGACTAGGACTGGGAACCCGACATAATCAACGACTGCCGATATTTACGCTATTTATTTGGCTCTCCAGTTCATCTCCTCGGTCGAGACCCGCGTATGTGGGTATACGCTACCATTTTTGGGTAACGCCCCCTAATAGCCAACCATTATTTTCCTTTCTTTTCCTTATCTACCAAGAGTGATCTCCTCCGATCACGTGATTATAACCGTTGCCGTGTTGGCTATTATATAAACAGCATAGCAGTGATCAAAAGTGTCCATTCAAACAGATTCGAACGCTTTTTGGAGCGATGAGTAGTAGCTTTATTATATATTATATTATAATTGGTTTTGGAGGAAAGGAAATGGCGCAGTATCTGTCTCATATATCGTTGGACACCTGAATCGCGCCGTAAGGGAAGGGATAAAGGAGGGAGTGAAAGAAGAAAGGAAGGAGAGGTGCCGTAGTGGAGGGCTCCGGAATAATTTCGACCACCTGGGGATCTTTAACGTGCACTCACATCGCACAGCACACGGGCGCCTTAGCGTTTTTCCTCCATAAAAACGCTCGTGTCCCTATTTTCGTAAGCATTCGTGCGGTACAGTAATGCCGTTGACGCAACCACCTCTGCGCGCTTGACCGCCTGCTACTGCTGGGCGCTTGGGTGCGCGTGTCGGGGCAGGGTGTGAGCTCTTTCGGTATACGCCAGCCGAGCCCCGACCGGCATTGAATTCGGGCAAGACCTCCAGCTCGCGAAAGGTGTTTTCTTTTTCTGACAATGATTGGTGCGTCGAAAGCTAGGCGCTGTAGGGCCAGTAGCCGAAGCTGGCGTCCTGTTGTAAATTATTACTCCTGCCGCACGCGCACGAGAAATGGCAATGAATGCTGAAGGCTGTAAGTTTGTGAATGCCATTATTTTCGGAGTTGGTGGTACGCGTCCACATTTCATGTCATTATACCAAAGTCACGATGACGATAACGCTTGATAAGCAGTCAAAAAATCTCACTCCAGTATTGAGCACAATATTTCGCGAAGGTTGTTCAGATTTGATGTAAAAAATATTTTGCATAAAATACCGCTGTTCTTTATTCACAAGTTGGGAAAGTAGCCATAAACTCGCGTGTCAGCGCACAAGCGGAAAGTATTTCGTGTCCAACATTCTCGGACAAAAATTTTGAATATTGAAAAATTGTAAGGCACTGTTTGGAAACATTGAAGGTAATCGTCCACTCGTCTGATGTGTAACAAAATCTTTCTTTTAACATGGTTCCATCGGTCTCATCGATCAGTCAAGACTTCCGTAGAAGCGAATGGGGAACGCTTTTGACGATAGTAAAAACGCTAATATATAAACAAAATACAAGACTGCCGTCGGGTGTTATGCGGATACATTGATTGTTATATGGAAGCTTACATTATGTAAATTACGTTCACTAACTGTTTCCCGCTCAAAAATGCTTTCGTCCAGAACGGTTGGGTACGGTCAGAAGTGCTGGCACGATTGGCGCCCTTCGCGTCGAAAATTCAGTACAGACGCCTTGTCTGACCATTTACTACTGGTTAGGAAGTTGCATGCTTTTCTGTGTGCGGAATGAGGGCGAGAGTACGCATTGCTCGAGCGAACGGGCTGTGGCGAACTCAGTAGGTCGCGAATGGTAGTAAGGCTGATGGCATTAAATCTGCCCGTTGGCAACGCGTCTCTAGTAAGGTGGGCAGGCAATGATAGAGCATAGTTAATGAACACCGGTTATCATTTGCTCTGCTGGTTTCGTACCCGCATTTCGGGGAGCCGAGTGGAATGAGTCGCTTCGGAGCATGCCTCCCCCCGTGCGGTGTGTTTTGCCGGACGGATGCTGTTCTCCTCCTCTCGGCGGGTTTATTGCCCCCGTCAGGTCGGGGCCGCCGCCATCGTCCCTCCTCCTCTCAGGGGCCTGTCGCTTCCCTCCTGCGCGCACCACTTTCGATGGTTCATTCTCGGCGTGGCGTGCGCTGCTTACGTCCAGCCGGCTGCGAAGCTCCTGTCTTCAGCCACTGGTTTTTCTTTCGGTTGTTTCCGGAGTGCAGCTGGTTTCGTCTGAGGGAAGCCCGTGGTTATACTTCCTCTGGTGTTTTATCATTGCCCCCTCACGAGGCTGCTGCGTGCGGGGCTAGGAAGAGGCCGTGTACTGCTCCGATCAGGGGGGCCGCATTTCCTCAACGCCTCTGTTGGCGCTCTTCTCCGCCTCTCGTTTTCTGTCGTCCTTCCTCCCCTCGGGCAGCAATCGGGACGGGCGCCGTCGATCGAACACGGCGCCCGTTCATCGAGTGGTGCGCCCATACGTTCTCCCCTCTCCGCTCCTTTTCTCTTTCCGGGTGTCTTCCGCCTCGTGATAATGGTGCAGGCCAGGGCACGTCGGCTGCGGGACGCCACGAGTACTTGCCGGGCCGGGTAGAGCACGCCTTTTGGCAGCAGCGTCGCCCGGCGTTGTGTCCCTCCTCGGTTCCACGTGGGTCGCGCATTGATTGGAGGGGTGACCCGGCGGCCGTGTTGGCGGCGCAGGTCGTGAACCCCTGCGAACGAGGTCAGGCGCCGGGTGCATCTGGACCCCCGCCGGGCTTCGACCCGGGCGCGGCTGCCCGCGCATTGGTCCAGGTCGGCGCGTGTTGCTTCTCGCATCGCGCCTGCACGTGTTCCGCACTGGCCCGCGACACTTTCGGCGCCACTCTCGTGGAGAGAGCGAAGCGGTGTTCGCGCGAGATGTGCCCATGCAACGCACAGCTCGCTCCCGGTGGACGGCCTCGTCGGCCGAAAGTTTCCACTGGTGGTGGCGAGCGTGATTTGGTGGATCGATTGACTGCGGAGTTTTCGGAGCGCGGTCATCGTGCGGGGGGCACTCGACTGCCCCGCGGCGAAAGCTCGCCGATGCACGCTCGTGGCCGCCGATCCGGCCCCATTCCAAGGATCAAGCTGTGGCCTGGAACGTTCATGGAATGGCGCCATTTTACGGGGCTCTCACTCCGAGTGGCCTTAGTGTGTGAAAGCCAGTTGTAGTAGTCGGGCTAGCCAAGCCAAAAGTGGCGAGCACCAAAAGAAGCACAGAGGCCTAGTAGCCAAGCCAAGGGATGAACTGAAGGAACGTCATGTTTTAACTAAGCAGTGTCTAGTTTAGCCAGTCCTTTCTGACTTTCGTATCACCCTGCAACTGCCCTGTAGATGCACTCGGGCTGGATTCGTCACAAATGCGCCTTTCGAATACTGAGGTGCATCCCGTGATGGTATTCGCTTAGGCTGGTCAGCATGAGCTTAATCAGAACAAGGTGCAACATGGTCCACACATTGCTAGTAGCGCTTTGTCATCGTCATCTTTGTTGCGCCTTGATAGCATACCTTGCTGACCTGACCGCATCGGCTTTTTACCTGGCCCCCGTGCCACGCCACACTCTCCGCCATCTGCTGCCTGCTCACCGCTTGCGGCCTGAGCGACATGTTGCGGTCATCGTCCGTAACGGTCGTCGGGGGCGACCAAGCCTGCGTGTGCAGGTGCGATTCGTCGGTAGGGTGTGCCGGATATCACGATCGCCCCCGCCCCTCGTCCCCCGCGCTCTCCAGGGCGCGAAGGTGACTCGCCTGGGCGGGTCGGCTCCTTCCGGTCTTGGATTGCGCACTTCCCGCGAGGTGGCCGGATGCCGGCCACCTGGCTGCGTTCCCCCGCACAGTCCCGGTTGGCAACGAAATGATCCGTACTTCTTTCGTTGTGCTCGCTCTGCCCTGGCATGTTTCGTGAATAACTGCGGAGCCCTTTGCGAGTTTAACCATTGGAGGTCACCTGCACTTCTTCCACCAGTCAGCCTCTTACGCCCCGCACGGGATTCCCTCCGGGTCTCTCTGGAGCCCCTGTACAACAAGTTTCTGCTTGCTGAGGTGCGGTTCTTACCTGGAAACTGAAAAGTTTAAACATCGAGACGCTGTGCTCGCGCGCATTTTGTCGATCTTCTGCGTTTTTGTGCCACGCTGACGCGTCTGACCGCTCGGCTGCACGCGATATTTGCGTGGCTGTTCACACGACCGTTCCAGCCGGCCTGTTCCTCAACCTCTGGCGGCGGCATCCCACTCCGGGTGGCGAGGGGTTGGCTTCGTTCCTTCACCCTTTCTCTCTCTCTCATCTCGTCGGCTATCGTTCCTTACCCTTCCCGGCGGCCTGCTCCTTCACTTTCGTTTTTCTGCGCCAGCCGGGCGGTGTTTCCCCGGGAGGGAGAGGCGTGCGGGCTCCTCATCCGCCACCCCTCTTCCCATCTTGCTTTCCCGGCTCCGGGGTGGTATCGGGGCGGCCGGCCAGCGAGGCAACCCGCGCTGGGGCACCCACCCCTGCTCGCCGAGGCATTGGCCCGGGGAAGGAAGCGCCACGGAGAGGGTGTAACGACCACGGGGTGTCCCGTTCGTTTGCCCCGGCTGCTGCTGCTGCCCTGCCATGCGCGCGCGGCAAGATGCACCGCCGCTGCTCTCTTCGTTTGTTGCGGCGGCGCCATTAGCACGCCGGTCAGCTGGGTTCAAGGACCCATTTCGGGTGGACCTGGTCGCACTCCCCGTCGTGATGCGCCCGGACGCTTCCATTGCCAATTCACAATTCGAAATCGGCGCCACGCTGCTCTGGCGGCGGAGTTCGCAGCTTTTTTGGTGTGTTTTGGCACCTTGCACGGTGGTGTGCTAGGGTTGGGGGGGGGGGTGACTGCTGAAGCTAGTAGTCTCAAAGTCTGAAAGTGTTTCCGATGGCTGCGCCTTCTGGTATTTGGTGTTGTCCGTCATCGTCGCCCTAAGTGGCAAGTTTCTGTGCCCTGCAAGTTGTCAATTTTTCTTGTTTTTTTTTCGTGGGGGGGGGGGGGGGGGGGGCACTTGAGCTGTTCGACGATCTGAGTGGTTCGAACAGCGGGTTGTTCCGTGCGAAATTCTTTGCAAGTCCTATCCAGTGCTATCAGGTTTTGAAACTGCGCTTCAAAAAGTTGCTAGCCCTAGTGGCCACTTTGCGGAGGTTCACAGATGCTGCGCATCTGAAAGGGGCCAATAAAAGCTGCCGCCGTTATCTTCTGGATGCGTTTTTTCGACTTTTTGTCCCTCATTTCAGCTCCTAATTTGTCTCGAACTGTTTATATCTGTGCATTTTTTATTCTCTCTGTTTCACTGCCTTTGTTGCCAAGCGGTTGTGCGTTTATCAACAATCTCGAAGTGTGCAGCATGAACACAGTTTGTATTTTGACCACAGTCGTCGGACAATCCGCTAACCTCCAAATTATGGCACATTCAAACCGCCAGGTTTCAAATACATGAAGTTGCGCAGCTGGTAAAAGATCTCGCTCTGTCCGCACAGCAGACGATGTGTGAGGGCGTGAACGCAAATGCTTGCTTAGGGTTAGAAATACGTGTATCCATTATTATGTGGAACGCTTGCACCTGGCGTGCTGCCGCCGTCGCACATTTGGCATTACTTGCTTCGGCAGAGAAATGTAAGGGACTGCGCAGTTTTGATGGATTGTTGCTGGGACAGGCTTATCGTCCCTCTTTCGCTTATGCAGTTTCGCGGGATACTGCAGTGTGTGTCGGTCGTGGCTGTTAATCCTCTTTATCCAGGAAATGGTCGGAGATAACCCGAAGCACGCGTATCTCTCGGCCTTCGATGGGGGAAGTTTGGAAGGCCGATGACGTCAAGTGAAGGGAAGAGGCGGGCGCGCTTCCCGTCCGAGTGCGCCTTGAATTGCGGGGCAAACCTAACGCGTCCTCCGCCGCAATGCAAGTGGCGCCGCTGTCGCGGCCGAATGCGGAGAGCGCAGCGTGGAGAGGAGGCGCTGCTGGCGCTGCTCTGGCGGCGATGGCGGTCGCGCCGGTAGCGTCAGTCGACCGGTCGAACCCGAGGCCTTGCCCTCGGCAGCGCTGCCTGCAGCCACGCTGTTGCTGTCCGGCTCGAGAACAGCGTCGGTCTGTGGACGCATGTGTTCGTGCCCTGGCCCAAAGGGGGGCTCATCGAGGCGTACCGCGGTGCTCGGGTGCTGTGCTCCTTTGTGTTGCTAGCGTTTGCGCGGCAGTGTTGCTGTTCGGGTGCTGCCTCCAAGGTGGAACGACGACGCTTGCACCGCCGCGATGGGGACGCCTGTAGGCGAGGATCGGATCGTGCCGTAAGTGCTGTGGTGAAAGGGCCCGCGGTCTACTCTGTGGGCTCGTGTGCGCTTCTCTGCATGAAACATCGGAGAGGTCCCCATTGTGATGTGTCCTGTTTACCGCCCGCTTGGTAAGCGCTGTATTTTACCAAACGAGGGGATATAGAACGCAGTAGAAAAGCCAGCTCCTGTTGAGGTAAGTGCGCCTCGCTGAAGCCCTGCTTTTTTCTCGGCAGTTTCCCTCGGATCCTGCTGCCCTCGCATCTGCCGCCGTGAGCGGCGCGTCGCGTTCTGTAACATTGCGAATCTCGGCCGCGTTCATTTTTCTTTTTATACTGGCTGCCTTTGTTGCCGGTGCAGCAACCGTCTGAGGGGGGAAAAGTATCTTTTCTAGCTTAGCTTGTGTGTGTTTACTTCCGCGAACATTTTGTGTGGTTTGTTGAGTGGGGCTAAATCGCGGAGCCTTTTCACCGTTGTTGCTCCTTTGCTAGGCCAGGTGCGACGCGATCTTGTTGCAGCAAAGCTAGCTGTTGCGCACTGTGGCCCTCGGTAGAGTTCCTTCTGCTTGCCTTGCGATGTCGGGGCCGATTGGAAAAGGCCCGCCACCCTCGTTGTGCCTCCGCGATATCGGAGCGCGCGCGGCGCGTTGCGCATGCACGAGCTCGGCCAAGCTTTTCCACAGGTGTTGGCAATGCCGCACGTGTTGTTACTCTGCCTCTTTTTGTTTTTGTTGCGTATTCCGCGCCTCGCTGCCCCTGACAGATAAGCGCGGCGTGTGAGTCGAGCTGAAGGCCCCCGCCGCAGGGCGCGGCTGCCGTAATCCTCCGGCCGCGCCCCGTACACACTGTGCTGTTTCGCTGCAGTGTGCGCGCACACGGCAGCGCCACGAAAAGAGTTGGCTTCTGAAATGTGGGGATCATCCACCGCGTGGTGTTTTGTCTGCCGGTGTGGCCACCTGCGGGCTGGAAGTGGCACTTGAGCTTGTTTTTCTGCGCAGGAGCTGACCGGCTGTCATTCCGCCCAGATTGTACTTGTGCGACGAGGAGATTTCAAAGCATGGCGCTGTTAGCATTTGCGATTTCATTGTTACCGGCCACCGCAGAATTGAAGGTTCGGTTCTCTTCAGTGTCTTTTTTTTATTATTTCAGCTTTTAAAATTCATTCTTGGTCTTATCTGATCCAACTGTGCCCTTTCGTGCAATGCTGCGTTTATTTCTCAGTTGGACACTACAAACTGCTGGGCGCTGCTGCTTACCTTCGGCTATATGACGTCAGTGAGGCTTCTGCCAATTCGTGTGCGTGGGAAGAAATCAGCGATTACTACGACACCTCTTCCTTTATCCCTTCTCTTAGGGCGCGGTTCAGGTGTCCGCCGATATGCGAGACAGATACTTGCGTCATTTCCTTTCCCCAAAACCAACTTTCATTTCGTTTTTTTGCCAGCCTGTATTTTCCTGGGGTGCTCTGGAGGTGCGTGATATGTGTACGCTGTTCTGACGTCCACTCCTCCCAGGCTGAGCGCCAGATATAAGTGTTGCATGGTGTGTGCAGACGCTATGCACCCTTTTCGATCGGGACAAGCCTACCCTGTCTTGGGTAGTTTGTTTCAGGAATTTTCAAACGTCTCCATGGGTAGGAATTGGGCTCGGAAGTTTCTTGCCGGTTAAGCAGAGAAATAAAAAAAAGTCCTAGGGTAGTCAATTATCGGGGTGAGAAGTGTTACGTAGCTGTCGGTGCCTCTCTGGCCGGCGTTGGCCAAGGCAATGGTTCATTCCGAGATGCCGCCTCCTGTGTACACGTACCCTGCAGTCAACAAGAGCACGCGTGTTCACTGTGCGCAGTCAGCGGAATATGGTTTGGGTGTCCTAAAGCAGCAGCGCAACTCGGCCAGACGAACTCGTGGCGCTCCGAGTCGACCAGCTGTGGCCGCGCGTGTCATCCTTCGGCGCGTTCGCCGCCGCTGGACGAGTACTGACTAGACTCCTCGTTAATTTTGGTCCCCGTGCTTCGACAGCCCGCCGCCTTCTTCCTGGCCGCGACGCAAACGTATCGCAGCTTCCTTCGTCCTGTAGGCCGTTTCACATGCATGCGCCTTTCTCCTGCGACGCTGCGAATTTCTGTCGGGTCTAGTCGCAGGCGACTTGCGATCGATTCCGTGCGGTTGGTATTCAGTCGCAGCCTCGGTGTGCTCGCTCTGCGACTGACCAATGGGGGAGACGGCGTGGGGTCACGTCGGAGCTGTTGCCGCGGTGGAAGCAGAAACTGTTTATTCTATCAAGACATACGCTTTTGTTTTCAGTCGTACCGAGACCTTTATTAGTCCAGCGCCTCGTGGTAAACGCACCATTCTGTTTGAAATGCTCTCCTCGGGAGAAAACGTAATTTTGCCCTGTCAGTTTTACAAGCCTGTATCGGCGGTTCAGTCTCTTAAGGGGGGGGGGGGGGGGGGGGGGGGGTTGTACTACCGTCGGCCGGACGCTGTCGGTGCACGCGCTAACTGAATCGCAGCACCGGAACCGCCTTCGAGGTGCCGCGCCTTGCGTAACGACCGCAGCGGGATAAACAAGCGGAGAGGATGGACCCGTCGGGAACGTGCACTGCGGAACATTTCCAATGCCGCCGGGTGAAATACAAGCGTGCGGTCGCGGAGCCGAGGGCGCAGCTCTGGCCCGCTCCTTCAGTGGCGTGGCATGCATGCTGCCTTCTCTCATTGAGGTCCCGCACGAAGCATCGCAGAGCACGTCTCATGGTGGCATGCAGCCTGTTTGTGGTTCACGCGCTTGGCTAGCCGCTAGTGGATTACGAAGCGGTGAAAATGAAAGCCGGATGCGAGAAGGGGCCCGCTGGCGTCCCCCCCCCCCCCCCCCCCCCTTTTTTTTTTAAGGCACCTCCCGGTTTGTGCCAGAGCTCGTAGGTGAGGAGCGTTCGTCTTCGTTGCGAACATTTTTCAACGCGAGGTTCCCACACGCTGTCGTTACCCGAGGATCAAACACACGTCTCGGGGTTCGGCGCAGGGGTCGTCGTTGTTCAATAACATGGGACAGGCGGGGGTTAGGAGCTGTCCTGGAGGCGGTTCCGCCTCAGTCGCATGGAAACATTTTCGCGGGTATTGTTTGTCGTAGTGTCAGCTTCGAGGATAGGTAAGGATGCTTCCTTGCGGCGCACAGTGCGAGTTCGGAGCTTGCCCGTCGGGGCAGCAAAGTTTGGCTGCCAGCGCAAACCAGTGGTGCTCATCGTTCATTCTCCCCGCATGCCGCAGGACCTTCCCTCAGCGCGGAGGAGGTGAGAGAGTTTCTAAAAATTCTTACCCTCTGCTTTGACGCATTTTGTGATGCACCTCATCCCTTTTTCTCAGGCCTGAGGAGAAGGCTGAGGTCTACATTTTATTTATCGGGCTCCTCGGAGTCCTTGTCCGGACAAGGACTTTCGCTGAGGACACCCAATTTTTGAAATAGACTATACCACGTCTTTGGCGCATGATAGCCTGAGTAGCTTATGCGCTTTTTTCCTCTCCCTCGCTTTGGGCAACCAGGAGCTTATCGAGGCAACTCTCGTTGAGGCTGCCCGACACCGTCAGTGCAGCATTTGTCTCATTATAAATATTTCGCTCTGCACGTCCTCACGAAACCTTAATAGTGCAGCATAACTCATACGCGCTAGTCTACCTGTGCATCTGGGCTGTCTCTCTCCAGGTTACGCAAATTGACCCACATGGTGTGCGTTGCAGACCCGTTCTCTCGATGCTGTCCTGCCGTCGCGCCGCAAGTACCTACGTCCATCCCGTCATGGCGCATTGGTTCGCTGGAAAGCGCGAACCACACAGTTCGGTCACCACTGGCACACTGCGTATTTTGCGGGACTGTAGGCGCCCCCCCCCCCCCCCCTCTTTATTTTTTTTCTTTGCTAGGCTGCGGTTGACGCCCGGCACGGGGTCCGAGCGCAGGTGTGGGCCGAGGCGAGAGCGGCGGGCAGAAAGGGACGTGCTTAGCTCGGCTCTCTCCGATCGCGTGTTCTTTTGAGACAAAGGTGGTCTCTGCGCGCACGAGTGCCTCGCGTGTCCCTCACAGCTCGTTCCACCAAGCGGTCAGCGTCTGTCGGTTCATGTTCGTCCGAGTTGTGTCCTCCGCTTGCTCTCTGCACCGCTGTTTCGCCCTTTCGCGAGAGGGTCGCGTCGACGGAGTTGTGTGCATCGCTTTCCTCCTCTCTCTCGTGGCGAGCGTCGTCCGGCCCGGCTGTTTGCCCCTCTTCCGCCGGCCGCTCTGGGCCTGCCCTCGGCGACCGTGAAAGCCGTGATCGATCCCCGCTCTCCTCCGAGGCCGCCGCCCCTTCTTCGCGCTCGGCGGCCGACCTCGAGGGGTTCTCTCTCAGCCCTTCTCTCACGAAAGCCGTTTCCCTCGGAGGTGCCAGGGAAGCGCAGCCACTCATTTTTCGCCCTGCGGCAGCTTCTTCCTAACGGTGCGCCCGCAGGGGCCAACCCGCGCCGTGGCGGACATCGAGGGCGACGACACGGGGCACGCCGAGTTGTCTGTTTCTGGTCTCTCGTCCCCGTTTTGCGGCCCAGTTGTCACAGCGCGATCGAAGGCAGTCGGCGTTCCGCTCGACTTGAGGCGCCGGTCTCCGCGCTGCGTCCCGTGAAGCGGACAAAGCCGGAGGCCACATTTGCGGGGTCGGCGCTGAGGCCTCGATGGCCGCTTGAACTTCCAAGGTCGCCTGCGGTTGACACCTCCTCGGTTCCCCCCTCTCCGGCGGAGGCTCGACGCAGGTGCTGACGTCCGAGGAGCCCTGTTCGTGAGCTGCGCTGACAAAAAGGGCATCCTTAGCTGCGCAGGCGGTGCACGAGAGCGTCGAGTAGAGCGCGCTCTTGTATGTACAGCAGGCTTACTGTATTCAATATATATAAGGCTGGTCCTACAGCCGAAACGTCGTGAATTAAATCCTGTTATGTTCCTTCAATTTTTGGTGATTATATATAGAAAGAGAGAGAGAGAGGGGGGGAAAAGTGCGTTCTTGACTGATGTCTTTTTGCTGCTTATTTGCGTCGAGCGCGCGTGATTGTGCCGTGAGCGGCGTTTTACGCATCACGGCCCCATCTCTGGACTGGAAATTTGAGCAGCCTCCGTCGTGGGACGTGTGTTTGCGAAACGGCTCTAGGTCCGAGTCGTTTCGACACTGTTGGCGGGCAGTTCTATTTCTCTGAGTGCAGAGTTTTTGTTTCCTACTATTCATATCTGCGGTAGGCAGCTTGCCATCTCTCGCTGCTTTTGGCCGCGTCAGTTTCCCGCGTCGTGTTGGCGAGCACGGCTTCACTCCTACGCTCTACGGGAGGCAGGAACGCAGGCGGATTCTCACTGCGGCGGCATGGTTTCTCTCCGCGGCTGCTTCGCACAAACATGTCGCCGCTGCGACAGATGGCGTCGTCGTCTCCGGGAGGAGGCAGCGGCGACCTCGCTCTCGCGGCGAGGGGCCTCGCGGGGGAACCTTGGCTGCCTCCTGTGGGCCTGTTCGATGCGGCCTTGACCCCGGCCGGTCCCTTGCCGGCGGCCCCCCTCCTCGCCTGCCGAAGGGCCTCTCGGGCAACTCTGGCGGCCCTCCCGACGGTCCCTTCGAAAAGTGCGTTCCCACAAGACAGGCCAGCCACGGAGAGCGGATGGCTGCGTTGGGGCTTCCACAATCGTTACCGTGCGCGGCTGCAGTCAAGTTTTGGAAACTTACCAGAAAGGGTCGGCTGCCATCGCGTGTGTTCCCGAGGCTGAGCCAGCCGCAAACGGGTACACGTGCGGCCATACAGCGGGGTCCTTGCGTTGCAGCCTCCGAGGCTCTCCGGCGCAAGCGATCGATGCGCTGGGGATCGTCCAGAAGACCGAGGTCGCCGCTCGTGCGTTCTCGCTGGGCTCCGTCACTAACCGCGCGCAGCCTGCTCGCACGTTGCCGGGGCCGCCTGCGCGCTCCGACATCTCCCCGTTGAAGCCAGAATTGAACCCGCTTTTTTTCTCGCGATATCGTCGCCGTGAGCGTTCACTCGATGGTGCCTACTAGGCATGCGCAGCTGGACGGCAGTTTTAAAAAGCGAATTTGCTCTTTTAAAGCAGTATATAGACAGCCGACTTTTGGGTGCGTGTTTTCTTGTTCGTACCGCCTGGTATTCTCCTACGACCGCGAAATAATTTATAACAGCATTTCTTTCTCGTGCTATCTCGGTTCCAACAGCCGAATGAGGACTGTGACGCCAACGTGTGCTTACAGGTCACGTGAGGCATGAAAAAATGCAATATAATCGCTGCTTCCACATTCGTTGTCATTCCGGCTCTTGAGGAAGGCTGGCTTCAGCACTGCAGTAAATTGAAACGATGCAGCAGGGATCATATGGACGTTTCCGTGCCTCACGTGACGCAAAAGCACACTTTTACGTGTCAGCCATCGTTCGGCTGTTGCAACCGAAACAGCATGACAGAAAAAAATTCGATTATAAATCATAAAGCGGTCGTGGGCGTATACCACAAGGTGATCCATGCGTAGTAGTGTCTTGCGCATCATTGTAGAGAAGAAAACATGCCACCAAAATTAGGTGTCTATACTCCTTTAACTGAAAAATAGGCGTCGTTGTGACTATCCGGCCACGACAGCTCCGAGGTCCGTCTACTCGGAGGCCCGTGCTTTTAAGAAAACCTCGCACCGAGCAGAAAGCGGTGGAGCGCTATAGGATTCCCCGAATCGCCGCAGATCTCATGCGAACGAGACCTTCGGTTCGGGGGCGCTTGACACCGATTGACGTCGCCGCGGCTCATTCAAGGTCAATTGAGCAGTACGGCAGCCCTGCACGCCGTGACTGCCTTTGTCGACACCTGTGGGGCAGGGACCCGGAGGAAGCGTTATTTTGCTAATTTCAAATTGAGGCTGTCCTTGTCAGACGCGGGAGGGTGTTTTTTTCTTTCTTCGAAGCACGTTGAATGTCTCGAGGAAGCGACAGGCCCTGTGGTCGATTCGGTAACTTACGGCCCGTTGTTGCCGGTGTGTCTGCGTTTTCTGTTTAGGTGGAGGGAGGGGCTTTTCCGGAGCCCATTTCGTTCTTTTCTAATGATCGTGCGTACAAAATACCAACAAGTCACCTCAGGCTGCGGGAACCTCACATTGGAGGGAAGAACTAAATATGAGCAATCACCTTTTATTGTGGAGATCGCACATGGGTAACATTCGCTCTTCCGCTTTCCGTCAACTATATTTAAAGACGTTATTATCGCCCCCTAGCGTAAAACGGATGGGTCACCATTCGCGAATTAGACTATAACGTTAATAGGCAGGCGTTTAAAGGGTGCAGAGGAATGTTGCAGGGTCTGTTTACTTGGAATTGTCTCCGTACGACTTACCATCGTAATTAATACAGGCTAATATCCATCTCGATGGGCGAAGAAAAAAAAATTACATGTACATTTTGTATTCTCGATCCTGCAGTCGACACTAGGTATTGACCCGCAAACGTGTGTCTCGCGCCCGCTTCGGCGGATAAGTGGTTAGGCGCTCCCCCAGGACGCGGGTTCGATCCCGGCCGCGTAAAAACGCAAGGCGCCCGTGTACTGTGCGATGTCTGTGCACAGACCCCCAGGTGGTAAAAATTACTCCGGAGGCCTCCGCTGTGGCGTCCCTCACCCCGTACCATCTCTCGCGTTCAGCGTTGGGGCTCGCCATCCTGGGTCATTGCCGGCATGATTTGCGCGGAAAGATATATTCGGGTTTTCTCGTTTTGCAGTCGATTGGAATAGTTATTTAGTGTCTTCACAGAGTACTGCTTGCCATTTCACGCACCTTTTCGACGTCTGCAGTATTGAGCGAGTATTCTGCGCGCTATAGTTGCGGTTCTGGATTGTCGCTAGCAAAGTTACTTGCGCAACGGGCATCCTGTCCGCACCGGTCGGTTGGCGCATTGCGCTCGTGCTGCGGCCTCCCGTGCATCGGTAGCGTATGCTTTGTCCCATTGATGCGTCGAATCGGCCGTTCGCTCCGTTCACCCGGTCGGTGCTCTTCTCTCGCGCCGCTTCCTCCTCTCCCCTCCGAGGGCGACCCCGTCGTGCGATGACCGCCGCCGGTCTTGTTTCTCGGTGGACCCTCCCCCGCTGAGGAGGAGTGCGGTGGGAGACCGAGAGTGCGTTCGAAACGCACTTTTGCTGTGCGAAGTTCGCGGTGCAGCCTCGCTATGAATAGCGCCTCCAGCGGAAGGTGAGCAGAGAAACGCGTGCAGGTTCGCGTCGCCTTCTGCCTGGTCTCGGGCAGGCTTAGGCTGAGCCCGTTCGCCTGGGCTGGCCGCGCAGCCGCTCGTGCAGAGATGCTCTCTCTACACTCCTGTGCTGGCTTGCCGCGAACTTACTCCGGCGACGCCGCCTGTCGTGGAGTGCACGGAGCCCGTCGATCTTGCGGCTTGCGCGAGTAGATGGAGGCGGCGAGGAAAGGGCTCACGGTGCGTTCTCCTGGGTGGACGCGTTCACTTGCACGAGTCCCACCAGTATGAAAGGGTAGGACCGATTTGCACAGCAATACCAATTCCCTGACTATTTCTCTGCTGACGTTGAAAATTACTTGCGGATATTATACGCCTAGAGGCAAACTAGTTAGAAAACAGGAAAAGTGTGCACTTCACTCATAATTACGGCCTAATTAATCATTGACTTTTTGTTGCCCTACATATACACCCTTGCACTGTTGTTTCCTTTACATTTTGCCGCTGGGCGTGTTGTTGTTGTAGTTACTTGTCCGTGTTTTTCAGCAAAGCTCTTGCAAGTTGGTGCGTTTGCCTGTAGGTTTTCCACCACGAGGTAGGATCAGTTGGCCCCTGCTGCGCGGACGCTTTCCGTCGTTGCGATCGGAACGCGCCCTGGGAGCTCAGCTGGCCGGCAGCCTTGCTTCCGGCTTCCGTGCGTGAAGAGCAGCAGTACAGGGGGGCTGGGCCACGCGCAGCTAGAAGCGGCAAAGCGTGTATCCTCCCGGGCTTCGCCGAGTCAATTTTGAGCAGGCCTTCGTCGGTTGACAATGTAGTAGCCAGCGCGGCGCCGTCTTTGGCCCCCATCCCGGGCTCTCTCGACGAGCTCAGTGTGGGTCGTGTCCCGGAAGGAAGTGAATGCTTAGCCAGGGTTGACCATCGTGAGAGTGCGTCCTTTCGTCGGCTGTTGTGGCAAGTCGCTTGCCCAGCGTACGACGCCCCTTCTAGGTGTGTTCTTCGGCTGTGCGTTTCGGTGGTCAGTGACAAAATGAGACTGCCTCTGGAGGTGATGCGTGTCCCCTGGAGCTGAGAGAGCCCTTGAACGAGAGCGACCTACTTTTTTACCACTCCTCGAAGGAAACCGGAATCCTTGACCACTTCTGTCGCTGCTTAGTCCTCCGGAGGACAGCGAGAGGGGCGGGGAACAAGGAAACGGGGATTCCGCAGGAGCCTCAAGGTCACCGCCGCCTCCAGTGGGCGCCTCCGGGTTTGCGAAGCAGGGCTTCCCCATCTGGGCTCCTTACTTCGGAGCAGTACTCGCGTTTGATGGCGTCGTTTCCCGTTGCTGGCCCTGTCGAATGTGGGTCACGCCTCGGAAGTTTCTTGCGGGGCTTTCGACCTCGGTGCTTAGGGGAAAGAGGCACCCTTGCGTATTGGGCCGAGGGGATGGCTTTTCCCGTTTTCTTTTTCCCCTCGCCACGGAGAGCGAGCGAGGTGCTACGGGGGGTTCGCCCGGCGCGAAGGCCGTTGCTCCTTTCCTGCGGGAGAGGGAGCGCGCCTTGGTTTGCTCCCTGGGCCGAGGAAGGAGCACCCGCTTCTGCTTTCCTTTGATTCCAGGGAGGAAGTAGCGCGGAAACTGGGTCAGATTGAGGCGTTTTCGTATGCGCGCTCCTGGGGCCTCCTTTCTCGCTGTCGGTTTTCTGCTTCGCTCCCTTGTTTCCGTCGGCTTCTGTTGCCGAGCAGCGATTTGCCCTTCGGCGAAACGCGAGCGCCCCCCCTCCTCTCCCTGTTCTTCTTGCACGCGGTGGTGGAATCAAATGTGGTGCATCCTGGAAGTTGCCGCGGGTAACGGCCCAAGTCACCGCACGTGTCCGCGAGCAGCAGTCGTCGTCATTAGCGGTGGCTGCCAAGTCGGATGAGAGTCCGAGAGCGGCGCCCGGTCGCCGAGTTCCCGCCGCGCGACGGAAATGTGCGATTGATGCCGCGTTCCGGCCGGCGTGCTGACGGGTGGTGTGTCTTTTCTTCCCCGTTTTGCAGCTGCGCGCGGTGAGGTGCTGCCGGAGTCGTCTAGCAGCATGGCCATTCCCCGCCTGCCCACTCCGCCTCCGCAGAGCGAGGTCAACACGCCCGTGGCCGAGAGCTGGTGCTACACGCAGGTGAGCGCTTCGGAGCCAGCCGCTTTCGGCACCGGTGCCTTAGCACGTATGAGCAGAGTCCGCCCAATATACTGCGGACAGGAACGCTGCTTGCTGACTGCCTCGGTACGCAGCTTGGTAGTCGCACCCCTCGGCGCAGCGGACAGCTATCTTACCTGACGCCGCAGTGCGCTGAAGCGCCCTTCGGTGAATGCGGCCCGATTGTAACGTGTAACGGACGTTATAGTGTCCAGCCCTCCTTGGACGGAGCGCGTCTTCCCTGGTGAGGCCAATGTCGGCGCGACTCCGCCCTCTCTGGTGTGTGCTAAGAAGTTCCGGCGAGAAGAATGAGCGGCGTGTTAGTTTCCCCTCTCTGTGCTGACGTAAGCCGGCTCTGCGTTGCCGCGAGTGTAGCGAATCGGCGTTCCGTTGTGGGCTACGTGCCGTTGTGTGTTGCGAGGACGTGGCCCACTAGGGAGATTCAGGGCGCTCTTTAACTTGACTAGGAACTACAATCGCATTACGAGCTAGTGCTGGACACTGAAGGAGTTACTTTTGTTGAGTGACAACGTTGCCTCGAAATTTACGGCAGGCATTGACCACGTAGTTCTTCGCATTAAACAGGCTTCTGCTTCTTTTACTTTGCTGGTTGTTCGTACGGGCGTTCTTCATCCGACTAGCAGAGTGCCTCTTTTCGCAAAGACCGTTTGACCTGTGAAGAGCTGAGCACCACGCTAGGCTAAAGCTTGTGTCCATTTCAGGCACGTACCCAAGCCCTCTAGCTCATTCCCCCTTCCCTGCCCCCCTAAAAAATGAAATCCCTAGCAGTGCTCGTGTTGGACTTTTCCTCCCTCCCCGGTATAAAAATTTAGCTCGGAACGCTCCCGAAAAAAAGTCCTACCTGTGTCTGGCTTATTAAAAAATAAGTAAACCGGTAGGTACCCGGTGGCGCAGGGGATCGAACCTAGTACCTCACGCGAGTGAGGCTGATGTTCAAACCACTAGGCCATAACTCGGGTCCAACCGCTGTGGCTGACTTTACGGTCGTGGTCTAGACGAAGCTAGCACCGCTCATAACTGCCGCCATTGTAAAGGCATTCTGACAGAACAGATGCTAGGGTGGGCCGTGGCCCAATGGGCTTGCCTCGCCTGGGGGACGCTAGAGGTGTGCTGCTTGAACGCTACACCAGTGAGTTTGCCAGACACGAGGACGAAGAAAAAGCATTAAACGACAGGTTAAAAATGCGCAAGGTAAAAAATAGATAGATTCAATGGAAAGCAAGCATAGTGCAGAACTACATCGCTACTGGAAAAGGCAGATCAGGAAGGAATCGTTCTATGATAACTCAAGAGGCAGTGCCCTCCTATTTGAAGCTAGGTCAGGGTGTCTTTGAACGCGCAGCTACAAGAAGAAATTTAACGAAGATGATGACACATGTGCTTCGTGCGGTAAATCGGTAGAAACAATAGAACACCTCATACTAAAATGTGATGGTATTCATCCCGATGCCAGCGTAGTAGGCACAGTCGCTCTTCCTGAGGCCCTAGGGTTTAGAGATGACAATGGTTATGTAAATAAATCTGCCGCGGAAATTAGCAAAGAGCTATTGGAAGATTGGTGGCTAAAAGCAGAGAGGTGACATAAGATTAAATGGCGAATTTTAATAACTTGCAACACAGTTAAACAAACATAAAGGAAAACAAAGCTGCCATGCTGGGCCTGGTGGCAACCGCCATCAAAAGGGGACGCTCCATCCACGCTCATAGAAGCAAGGAATTGGTTTCACTCTCAGTCCTGACAGTGTCTCGACCCGAGGGGAACGACGCTTTTCCCCAGCACGCAATGTGCGGTGGCGCAGTGCTGCTAGCGTCGTGGGTGGTCGGTCGACTTGCCGGCCCTGCTGTGCGGTGCTTCCGTAAGTAACGGGTCCGTTTCGCTTGTGCTGCGTTCGTGCGTCCTGTTAATCGAAGAGGGGTACCATCTCTTCGCTATGCCACACCAACCTCACAGCCCATGGTCCTAGCTTAGTCTCGTTAATCCGGCGCCGTGCAGACAACCAACCACACTGCCAATTTCTCTCGGAGGGTTTCCGGCTTCGCAGGTCCACGTCGGGTCCGTGCCACGTCAACGACAAAAAGCACTCGGCTGTTTGAAAGACGTCACTTTGCTGGCGGCTGCCTCGTTCATTTGTGCTCCTTTGTCGGCGTTGCACGTGGGATGTTGTTGACCCGCGGCGTCTCGGCCCCGCCGCGAGGTGTCGTCGTCAGCGCAGCCGAGTGCACGAGCGGGTCACCTATTCGAGCGCGCACAAAAGGCGCCCCCGACCGCGTGGTCAGGGCGTTGCGGGGCCGGGTCACGCGGCCGACCTTTTTTCCAGGCCTCGTCGTCGGGCCCCTCTTGGGAGGCTTCTCTCCGCGGCGGGGATCGACAGGAGGAGGGGGGGCTCCTTTCATTTCTCCGTTGGGTGGGTTCCCCCAACTGGGGCGCAGCCGCTGTCGCTGGCGGGTGCGCACCGCCACCCGAAACCCGACTGTAGAGCGGCGGGACCTGTTGGGGCTTTGTTGGCGCCGTATCCGTTTCGAGTGGGGCACAAGAGTGGAGGAAGGAAACATGTTAGCTTGTTCCATCCCTTCTGCAGCGCAAGTGCGAGACGATGGGAGTGCGTGGCTGCATTGTCGGCAACGATGACTGTCCGTTGGCCACCGACCCGATTCGGGGGGGACGCTGTGAGACGCATCTCGTTACGTACTCGGTAGCGCGCCCGGAATGCGTCGCCGTGAGGGCGGGTACAGAACTAGCCGGAGTATACTGCAGGGGGGCGCTGGAAAGACTTGCGAATGGAATGCATCCAACGAGAAAGGGGGCGACAAGCCGGGGACGGTGAGGGGGATGAGGTTCGTCATTGAGGCCTAGAAATACTGAAAGGGAGTGACGCTTCTTTCCAAAAAGAAAAGGAGAGTTCACTTGCAATCTTGAGAAACTTTTCGCCTTCGAATCGCCAGTGTGCGCTTATTCTGTAACTGTCTCTACAGCTCACTTCGTATTCCGCCTCACATCATCCCTCTGGCGCGCATTGCACTCCGGTGCTGGTCATCGCCTTCCCGTCCGCATGCTCCTACTGCAACGTTCGCTACATCGTTCTTCCTCGCTCAGCCAGACTGGAACGGCGTTCCACACGGCGTCACTGCAACCACGTGGCCATCCACATTTTCCAACTATATGACTAGCATATTTGACCGATATTTTTTTACACTAGTCAGATGATACCTGCCGTTCCGCGTACCCCTTATGCAGTACCCGTAAAATTGGGGTCCTTTATTGCGATTAAGTGGTGCATCGACACGCCTTTCGTATTGTTCGAAAGGACTTTGGTTCTCCTCGAAGTACGCTCTCTCTCGGAAGCTGCACCTGCGGTCCAAACCCTGGAGCGCGATGGGCGCCTCGGGCACGTTGCTGCTGCACGGCCGTGGCTGGCTGCGCGTCTTCGAGCGCGCCTCGGTTTCGGCCTTTCTCACACGCACGCCGTGGCCCGCGATCCGACCTTGCGGGTGGCCCCCGCGGGCCATTAGGGACTCCCGAAATAGGTCAGCCGAAGAGCCCAATGCGCGCTTCCTTTCTCGCCGGCTCGCGACCATTGTGGCCGCCTCGCTTTTGCTTTATTTTCCCTTTCTCCTTCTGTCCGCGATGTGCTGCGTTGGTCGCTGCACGGTTCCGCCTTGCCGGCTGGCTGGCCTGGGATCCGTCGAGCGGCAACTGGCCTTGCGGTGGCCCACGTGTTATTGTTTCCTTTCTCTCTCTCTCGGCCGGTTGAAACGCCGAGGTCGCTGCTGCTCCTCTGCGTGAGCGCAAGTTCGCATCCGATCGATGGTGGGTCGTGCATCCGCTGCTCTTCATATGTGGCAAGGACGGAGCGGCTGGAGGGCTGGCCAAGTCGAGCGCCTTTGTTCTCGCTTGTGGTGTGGCTGGCGATTATTTTCGGGCACGGGAGAGGCGGGAACCGCCGTGGGGGCTCAGCCTCTTCGGCAAACAGGCCCTTTCATTTTCACGCACTCCGGTCCCGCGGTCGATTTTCCACCGTTGCGTAGCGTAGCGGCAAAACCTACGCCCTGACGAACTGCTCGGAGGGGTGTGGGTCCATCGTGGGTCGCTCTGCTGCCAAATGACCCCCCCCCCCCCCCCCCCCCCCCCCCTCCGAGGCCGGAGTCGGGGCTCCGTCTCGCCCGGCCGAAGGCGGAGGGTGAAGAACTGCGATGGCAAGGTCGCGATCCCCCGGAGCGCAGATTCTCACGTCGCAGCAGCCCTAGCTGGGAGGTTCGGGGGGGGTAGAGGAGGGGAATCCCCGGGCGCCATAGGAGGCGATGGGGCACTCTGGGTCTCCAAGGAGGGGACTGGAGGCAGTGCCTCTGGCTCCTCCTTTCCTCAGTGCATCAGCTGTGCCTGTCCAAGGGCAGGCATGCACCACCCCTGCCTTTTCTTTTTTGCCATGTGGAAGGGGGGGGGGGGGGGAGAAGAAACTGGAGTAGGAGTGGGCCATGTAATAAGCCTGGAGATGGGGGAACCACTCTTTCATCTTTTTGTGCTTTTTGCCACCCCCCTCCCATGGGGCATGACTGTTCAAGGACATTAGTAGGGGGGGATCAAGGGTGAACAAAGACAGCCCAGTTTCCACCAGAGTTCAGGCTGTGTCTACAGGTCCTTGAGCTCTCCTGCTGGTTGGGCCTTTTTGTAACACTCTCATCCCAAGGCCCTTCCTTGTTAAGGATATCAGAAGGACATGAGTCTGGGATGGGATGTACTGTGGGTTGATGATCAAACCAGGTTATTTGGAGTAGGGTGATGTGAAGGGGAAGTTCAGCCAAATGTTTGGGTACAGTGCTACAGATGACCATAACATTAATTTTCATAGAGAGGTAAAGTGGATAAAAGTGCCAATAATAAAATGCCAAGACCCTCACATACTTGTTTATTAGCGGAAGGTCCTAATAGGTGCTACATTATCCATTATTGGGCAGCATTGTAAGAAAACTCCTCCTCATCAGGGTCTGGATGAAGTGCAGGAGGTATGCAGTTCCAATTGTAGGAAGATGCCAAGAAAGATTCAGCCAAATGCATAAATGAAGCTTGCAGGAGCTATACCTTCTGTGCAATTGTTTCTCCACGTTGCAGAATAGCAATGGGATAAGAAGAGAATCAATTGGAATGCATTCAGAATTGGAGTAAATTGGTAGCTAATTGAACATATTTGTACTCCTGACAGAATTGCAGGTGATAGCATTATCAGATAGCAAAATTGCATGGCATAGGTAAGTGGTGTTCCGTCACAGGCACTAACAAAGTGGGCACCAAGGGAATGGAAATATGGGAAGTCATGGGGAGAATGTAGTCAGATCATGAGGGCAGGAAAAGTCATTGGGAGAGTTTGGGCTATGCCTGCTGCAGAAGAGTAGTTGTACAGAATGCTGGGGCAGGCCTTTTCTGCGCTGGCGATGAATGCCCATTTGAAAATACTGTAGCTATTATCCTGCACCGTGCACAGCTTATATCTCCATTGCTGGAGTGAGATCACTTCCCCAGGACTAAAAAACGAAGTTATGAGGCCACTTTAGATCTAAGGCATCCAATGTGTGCTTGGCAGGAAGCCATGACCACAAAAATCTGGTGTTGAAAAACTTGTGTATTCCCGCTTGCTGGTAATGGTGATGTTCTGCTCTAAGCATAAGTCTTGCCTCTTGATTCACTGTCTTTACTGTGTACTGTAATTCATGTGAACTTAACAACAGAATTGCATCCTGGTTGCAGTGGCACCATTTTAATGGAGGCAAAACGCAAAAGATGTCAAAAGGCGCTGCATGTTGTAACTGCTTGTTAAAGAATCCTCGGTGGTTAAAATTAATTCGAGCCACCGCAGTGGCTCAGTGGTTAAGGTTCTCAGCTGCTGACCCGAAAGACACAGGTTCAATCCCGGCCGCTTCAGTCGGAAATGCTAGAGGCTCGTGTACTGTGTGATGTCAGTGCATTAAAGAACACCAGGTGGTTGAAATTTCGGGAGCCCTTCGCTACACCATCCCCCATATCCTGAGTCAATTTGGGATATTATAGCCCCTAAAACCAAACCTAAGATTATTTTGGAATCCTGCACTATAATGAAGTGTGTGATGAGAGGCTAGTTGGTAAGACATTCTGAAGACATAAAACTACGCAGGAGACAGGACAAAGAAAAGATGCAGACAGGACGCATCTTTTCTTTGTCCTGTCTCCTGCGTAGTTTTATGTCTTCAGAGAATCTTTATCCCTTCCTTCCTTCCTTACACACCCTCATACCTTCCCTCACGGTGCAGTTCAGGAGCCCTCCTTCAGTGGAATGGATTAAAAGCTCCGTTCCTCTTTTTCTTTTTCTCCTCCTCGTCCGTTTGTGTGTTTGACTGCTTGTGCTTGGCATTGGTAGGTGCCTTTATTTTCTAAAAAAAGATTTATTGTTCATAAGTTTATTGTTTATTGCATATAATCGGTATCGCTGTGGCAACTTGCGGGGCAAAGTATAATATAAATATAGTATAAAGATATTGCATTCAAGTTACGTGACAATAAAATTAATATTCTACCTCCACCTTGAACTACAGAAGGATGCTGCATGCAGCCTCGATAAATGTGCATTACTTTTCTTTGTGGTCTTCTGACTGTGCCCAGCTGGAAACCGAGCTTTCCTGTTGTCTTGCCAGAAGCATGCCCATTCTTGGCGAGTTCTATTGATAACATTGGGTGCATCTAAATGTGGTGAACTGACTACTGGGAAAACCAGAAGCAAAGCTTACTCACACGAACTCTTCATGCCATAACCACACCATATGGTGGAAGGAGAAATGTGTACTTTCCTGCCCTTGTACATACAGGAAGGAGGTCTCGGGTAAATGTTTATAAGCACAGCAGTTGTGATAGCTCAAGCCTGCAGCCCAGAGTTCCGTTTTCTTTCTGTTTTAGTCAGCGGCCCACCGCTGGGCATGCTGCGTCCCATTTTATGGCTCGCAGCTGTTCTGTAGGCAATATGGGAGGGTCTGGTCAATTTCAAGGCATCTGTGCCTGGCACGGATAAGAATTCAGCCAGGCTTCTGCTTTTGCCTGGGCGTCTATGTGATGCCGCAAGCCTGTCCACCATAGCTGTATATTTTTGGCTATGAGTGAGCTGTAAATCTATGATGCGTGCAGCATAATAAAAGTGCAGCTCATATTTCGTGAGGGAAACCTGATTACTGCCGCGGAACCATTTCAAACTGTTTCTTCGGGGCATTCTTTGCAGCACAGAGGCTGAGTCCCAAATTGCTGTTCAAGGAGTGTTAACGACAATTTGTGTTAGATTAGAGATGGCAGCATTGTTCATACTTGGGACTGGGAGATGAAGAAAATGTGGATGCATTTCATTGTGGACGTAAATCAGTGAGAAATCTCTGCTTTATTGCAGCCACTCTGCTCTTGCACATGCCTACGTGGCTTCCACTCAATGACAAATTTGGAATAAAAGTTGATGGCCTATGTGTATTAGTTTTTATTTTTTGGCTGCTTCTGTTTTCCATTTCTGCCATGTTTCCTAGTATCAATGGTTAACTCTTTCTCATCCCTGCAGCATGCTAGATGAGCCGTGTAAAATGGCAGCAAGTCAGTTTTCAGACCTGTGTTTGTTATTTGCTGTTTTGAAGCTGTCTTGGTGAAGCTTGGGAGCTGGACTAATATACTGTTTCATACGTAGCATGCAACACTGCCAAAGCTAGCATACCTTTTCGCACTGCCTATGTCCGCACCCAAAAAGTAGTTCGTCATATGTCAGCGTACAGGCAAGGATCTATCGTTGTAACAAAGCTCAAATACTGAGGCTGCCAGCGTCATGCACTTCGTTTTACTTTTTATCACGTTTCCATTCAGCCCATCATCGAGACTTCAAAAAGTAAGAGTGCCATGCAGCGAAGTGATACGTGGCTGGCACACCTAATAGCACCGACTGCATCCACATTCAAAAAGTAGTTCACTATCAGTAAAACTTATAACGAGACGGTTTCATGTTTTTCGTCAAAAACCTTACGAGTAATATACGGCGCAGTGATTTCGGGAACACTGTTCATGTAGCCGTCGCACTGTTGCACACTGAGTGTGAAAGGGAGTATAGTTTATTGGACTTCAACAAGCAGCATGACAGGTGTGGCACATGTTCAGGGGAGTAATTGGGTTTTTACGTCTCAATTCGAAAGTCGTAACCATGAAGACTAGTGGGTGCTTTTGCCATGCTGTTGGCTTTGAAATGCATGGTTGCTGCATACTGCCTAATTTCAGTGGCACACATCCAAGTTAGAGTGTGGAACTCCATCGTCAATGATTGGCCAAAGCACCAGCATTCTTTAATTGTCTGTAAAGTGCTGGCCTTGGCTAGGGATAACAGCACTCTGGGTCATTTCTTAGCATGGGTCAAACTGACAGATGCAGCAGTTGGCAGATAACCATTGGACCAGCTGTCAAGATACTGAGGCCCACATTGCTGCCAAGACATGCTTGATTTGGGCCCCGTAGATAAGGCTTCGATGTTGACGCTCTCATAGGTGGACCAGTTTTCAGCTTCTTGTGGCATCAGATTAGCTTGGACGTAGCAACTGATCCAAAGCACCTTTAGTTAAGAACAGCAGCCAAAAACTTCACTCTTTTTGATGCTGCACAAAAATATATTTGGAGATCTATTTTATTGCTGCAGCGATTATTTTGTTCAGACATGTATAATTTCATTTTTTGGTGTGTGGTATGTTAAGTTTGAAGAAGTGGCTTGTGCAACTGAGGCAATATTTAGACATAGACGCTCTCACCGTAGATAGCATGAGGGCACTGCTTCATTTTTCTGGGAAACTTGGTGCCGCACCTGCTTCCATTGCTTGAGCCAATTGGTAATCACTTTGAATGCATCTTGCGATCAAAGTTAGAGTACGATTTCATATTGTCCAGATTCCACATCGCACATCCAGCATGGTAGTCAGTGTGGAATTCTGTGAACTGGTGATGTGAAGGGAGGTTGAGGTGGCATTGGGGTCATGAGCTTGCCGTTTCTAGCCCACATGGTGGCATGTCATGAAACAGGGATGTGTTGTTGATGTTCTTATAACTGCTTAAGGAAAAGCAAACTTAAGCTTCCATGGACATTCTGTGCCTGTGGAGTGCTATTGTGTTTGTGGTAAGTGCTTGAAGGGTGCCTGCTCTCTTCTTCTTTGAGGGTGAAATCCAGCATGACTCAGAAGTAATGTATTGGGCTGTATCTTAAAACTGCCTTTATTGCCTTGTTTGCTTTTTTTCGTTCAGGTGAAAGTGATCAAGTTTTCCTACATGTGGACCATCAACAACTTCAGCTTCTGCCGGGAAGAGATGGGGGAAGTGCTCAAAAGCTCGACATTTTCTGCGGGGGCCAACGATAAGCTCAAGTGGTAAGCTGCAGACTCCGTGTGTTGTGACATGATACAAACTTGACGGCGATGCATAGCGCGAAGTGCCAGGAACTGTGGGTGTTGCTTTCTAGTCACTGGTCTCTCGTGTTGTCACAATGTGCCAAGGTCTTCGCGTGACCTGAGCTTGCATGATGGCCTGCTTTGTTGTACAGCAGCTAGGACATCTTGTTCAGATGCTGCTTGTTCACCTAGGACTATTGTTGCTAACTATATTCAATACTTAAAAGGTGCTTTGTCTGTTGTTATGCTACAATTACCGATTGTAGTCGGGGCAGAAACAAGCAACTGGGCCATGTTGTGGTCCCTTTGGTCACAGGTGCCTAAGGGTGAACCCCAAGGGCCTGGATGAGGAGAGCAAGGACTACTTGTCCCTGTACTTGCTACTGGTGTCCTGCAACAAGAGTGAGGTCCGTGCCAAGTTCAAGTTTTCCATCCTCAACGCCAAGCGGGAAGAGACCAAGGCCATGGGTACGTACTCCTTCCTGTGTTGTGTGTTCATACTTGGCCATTGCTTGTGTGACACAACAGCAGCTACTCGACCTGGGGGGTTTCAGCAGTAGCTCTGTAATTCAATTTCCTTGCGGTAAATAGTGTTGCTGCCACCAGTAGAAGTTGCAGCAATTGTGCCGCCGCAGTGGCTCAGTGGTTATGGCGTTCGGCTGCTGACCCGAAAGATGCGGGTTCAGTTTTGGCCGCAGTGGTCGAATTCCAATGGAGGCGAAATTCTAGAGGCCCGTGTACTGTGCTGTGTCAGTGCCCGTTAAAGAACCCCAGGTGGACGAAATTCCGGAGCCCTTCACAACGGCGTCCCTCATAGCCTGAGTCGCTTGGGGACGTTAAACCCCTATCAAACATCAAACAGTAATTGCACTCTTGCACACACCTGCTGACCAGTGGAAAAGTTGAGCAGTGCAGCACCACTGTCTTATTCAACCTAAACCAGGGTCAAAACACAGGGATTCTTTTCCTTTCTCCCAGCATGTGCTATTTCATTGCTAAGGTTATTTGCAACAGCAGAACTCGTGATTTACAATTGTACCTCATTTAATGATGCATGCTTAACTTTAAGCTAGTGTCAGCGCAACATGCTAGTAGTACCACTTGTTGGTACATGTCGTGTATAATACAGAATTACTGTCCAAATTGCAGTCTTGTTGTTTTGTGTTATTTAATGCTGTTCAAGTCGCATCTTAGCCTATGCCACATAAAAGCAAATTGAGGCAGAATTCAAAATCGGGGTACTTGTAGTGCATATAATCTGTGGATGTTCATCCCTGGACCATCTTTATGCACCCAGTAAAGTTATGATGGTTCTTTTCTTTGCACCAGAGGTGCACCGTCTGGGACGGTTTGTTGGCTTGAAGGCTCACTGCACCCGAGGTGCCTTGTGGGTGGTGGTGTAATGGCAACTTCCAACGACGTGAAGCAACAAGAAAATGAACTGAAGTTGATATACCCAAGAGTTACAAAATGTGCATTATATTAAACAGAGTTAGAAATAAGATTGAGCTGGCTAACAGGGAAATGTTCCCTCCTCGGCATAGCCAAAGATGCAGAGCATCTAAGCCTAGCCCAGAACGACGGATTGGGCTCCCGGGCTCAGTTTTAAACCGTCGGGAGTCCGTCTCATATTCAGGAAGCATCCAATAGCAGCAAGCCTTTAACACAATTGCTTCCTTGCTGCGTGCGACCCGTTCAACTTTAACAAATGTTAATAACTGTTCCCCAAAACACAAAATCCAAATAAAGTCATCATCTTAGTTACAACATAAGACACATGGAACAATCCCTGCAAAAGCAATTGGCTCGCTGAATCACGCGTCCTGTCCTAAAACTTTGATAATGCACACTAAACCCTCTCTCAATGTTAAAAAAAAAAAATAGATGGGCCCAGGGGTCCCTTTCTTCACGGGTCTATCCGGCACCTCCTTGTAGCACATTCAGTTATGACTTCTTGTGTGGTTCCCACGCTTAGGAAATCACTCTAAAGCAGAAGGGTCACTGTTGTGCCCCTCTAATGATGCGCCCTGTAGCAACCTCTGCTTCTGCCGCTTTGCACTTTTCGTAAAACTTACAGGCCGGCGACTTTTGACCGACAGCGCAACGGAGAGAAAGGGGTCCGTCCCCACATGTCTGCCGCGCCACTTGTTGTCTTCCACAACTCGTACAGGCGGCCGCTGACTTTTGTCCCCGCGAGCGCGTCGCTTTCTGCTGAGGCAGCCTTGGCTGGGATAACATCAGCACATCTCGCTGGTGCCCGGAGGGGTATGCTCGCGTCGTCACGGCTTCTTCGGTGAACGGGAGGTCACTCGCTGTCGTTGGCGGTTTCCTGAAGGGACTATGTCGTGAGAGGGGAGTTTTTCGGCTCAGGCCTTCTGACGATCCGTTGAATGCCAGCCACACAGTGGCGCCAGTCTCCCCAATGGCTGCCAGTGTTGTCCAACAATCCGGCGCCAACGTATAGCTACCTGTTACCGGCCACCCTTCCTATCTGGCCATTACTACAACAAAGCGTTGTATATCCCCCCTTCCCCCTCCAACGCATCCCATGCTGAATCATTGACCCTTACACAGCCTTACCCTTTAAGGCACCTTGTACACAATGAACTTGCACCTTTTTCTTAGTGTGCTGCACCTAGCTATGGTTTCTTTCTTTCGGTTATGCCACAGTTAGGTTGGTTTTTTATGCCGTAAAGTGAATGCAGTTAATATTATTTCGTAAAACAGTGAAGTGAGTAGCACATTGTCCACCATTTTTTCCAGACAGATTCAGCTACTAGTATTAAAATTTTTTTCCCAACTTCGACAGAAATGTGCATCTTGGACACAGAAAATTATTCCGAGATCCCTCAGGTGTTTACCTGAGAAATCCTGGTGTAATTATATTACTATATCCTACCACTATAACACTTCTTGCAAAATTTTAAACATCTCTGGAAATGAAAACAAAATGGTGTTTTGCTCTGGAAAACTAGTAAAGTGCCATTCTTGAGGTCTGAAAATATAATATTAAGGCGAAAACCATTTGTTCTCAATAGAAACAAAACATTGCGTCTGAAAGGTCTGGTCTGCGTAAAGAAGTGGCAGTTACTGTTGCTATTGTTTTCTGAAATTCTGGTGTTTACTGTTTCTTTGCTTGGACACAGTTACAGTAGTCCAGTCATTCTGTGAGCTTGGCAATATATCTTAATGCATGCTCTTAATGTTTTCTTTCTTGTAAGCTGGCTGTGTCTATACAGTTTTGCTTTGCATTTCTCTCTGCAGAGAGTCAAAGGGCGTACCGCTTTGTTCAAGGCAAGGATTGGGGCTTCAAGAAGTTCATTCGAAGAGACTTCTTGCTCGACGAGGCCAACGGACTCCTCCCTGACGACAAGCTCACACTCTACTGTGAAGTGAGTGGACCCTTGGCTATCCTGTTTTCTTTTATCAGCAACTACCTTCCAAGCTGGGCAGTCTGCAGTGCAAATTTCACCTTTTAATTGACTCATAATCCAATGGAATGGCCTCTAGCTGCAATAATTAAACTTCCAAAACGGTGTGCAACCGCGATGGAGCTGCCAGTAGTGCCTCACCTCACAGAGCAATGGCTGTTCATTACGCTCACTGCTGTTCTTTCAGAATTAATATAAAAGAAAGAAGATGAATCTTAAAAATTAGCTTTCTTTTTGTGAATATTTTCAGCAGGGGCAGATATAAGAGGGGTGGGGGTCTACCCTCCAAGCGAGAAATTTTGCATAGGAAAACCATGCTAAACCTCATTTCTTCGACCAAAAAAGTCCAAAAAATACTTCGTTCAAATGGGACTTTTCACCACCCCCAACTACCCCCTCCAAGAGTAGCCCATAAGGCAACCTCTGATTTTCAGCGTCTTTGCTATTTTGCGTATTGCTGATGTCATTCATTTTGCAGAGTTTTAGTAAAGCTAGCTTAGGAACCTGAACAATTCCAGGAGGTGAATTGGAGGAAAAAAACTGTGATACTCCAACCAAAGTCTCATGGGAGCACCGTTTCGGCGCCTTCTTCAGTTTTTGCTCTCTAAAGCTAGCTTTGTAGTAGTGTTTACTTTTGGCGAAAGCAAACGCTGCACACCTCTTGCACCAAAGAACACAGTATTTTCCAGAAAACACGTACGGTGCCCAAGAATGGTACAATGCAAGAAACATGTGGATTTTACCTTGTCACGACTGCATGCATGCCTTCTTTCCCTTTGAAGTGATCGGTTTCCTCACTTCTTAACACTAGCTTGCTCTGTGCGAACTTGACGCTTTGATAGTGAGTAACTTTTGGCTTAAAAAAAAAACTGCATAAAAATGCTTTTGGCAGAGAAAAAGAGCATATCATGAAACCTGCGCTCGGCGAAGTTGGCAGAGCACCAAGACGTTGTGTGCTGTAAGCTAAGGCTTAAACATTCGCCCTCGTCACCGTCCTCTGCGTTTCTTTAACCTCGTGTAAAAAACATGCACCTGACCTTCAGGGACAGTGTTCAGCATGTTCGCATTACCTCGCCGCGATTGGCTGGCGGCACCGGCTACCACATAATTGCTGGGTTGCATCAAAGTGAACAATGCTCTACACCAGCAGCACGAACGTGTCTGACCACGTGTGTTTGTTGATGACGGAGGTATATGAAATCTGGAACTTTCCAAAAAAAATCTGTTGAAAACTTTTTTCCCGCATAATGAACCCTCCCCCCCAACTGAGTCAACGTTTCTGGAAAAAAAGTGGGTTCATTATGCGAGCATGTACGGTAGGCGTACTAAATTTGCCTTGCCAGAGGTTGTGTTGCTCTGAATGAAGGAGCTTGGTGAAGAGCATATAAGTAAAGTGTGCTTTCTTCCCTGTGTCCCCATGTTTCAGGTGAGTGTTGTTGCGGACTCGGTGAACATCTCGGGGCAGAACAACGCCATTCAGTTCAAGGTCCCCGAGTGCCGGCTGTCAGATGACTTTGGGCACTTGTTCGAAAGCCAGAAGTTCAGCGATGTCATCCTGAGTGTCAACGGCCGGGAGTTCTACGCCCACAAAGCTATCCTTGCGGGTGAGCACATCTGCCTAGTTTCTTGGTTTGTTTTATTGTGCCCTAAAGTGCAAATTAACCCTGGTTAGCTTTTCTGGTGTAAATTGGTTTGATTGTGTTTTGGGCACAAACTGTCTGGGCCCATCATGCTTTGTTTTCGCTGGCACTCTGTTTACCATTACTGGTCTAATAAAGCCCAACTTTTGACGAGCATGATCTTTGACCTGCTTGCCACACACAGCTCGCTCCCCTGTATTTGCGGCCATGTTTGAGCACGAGATGGAAGAGAAAAAGCAGAATCGAGTGGAGATCACTGACATGGACCACGAGGTGTTGCGTGAAATGCTGCGGTTCATCTACACGGGCCGAGCACCCAACCTTGACAAAATGGCCGACGACCTGCTGGCCGCTGCAGACAAGGCAAGTCAATGGAACAAATTGTTAGAGAACGTAAGGGGTTGCTCTACTAAACTACACGCAATAAAATAAGCTTTAGGTCCATCGTTTGATACTGCAAGCAGTGCTTACCTTTTTGTTACTATCTTGTGGAATACTGCCGTTGTGGTTCACTGGCATAGCTGGGTTTTGGTCTGCGCCACCTAAGTTCATACACAAACTATGCAATGTTATGCATATGCTGTGCAGTTCAGAACCTGCCATAGTGACAGGCAGTAAACGAGATGTTTTGTCTTGCTTTGATCGTGCAGTTTTGGAAGGTGCTGACACGTCAATATTGTTGCTTGGCAGCTAGCAGAAGGACGAGGCATGATAGATGGCTGCGGGATGATTTTAATAGCTGGTGGCCCAGCGCGAGCTTCAGATTGCCGTGCTTAATTATTTTCTTTCACTACTGCCTCTAACAATTGCATTGTCAACCCCCCTTATTAGTGCAACATGGATCTGCTCATGCAGTTCGATCAGTCTCTCACGCTGGGGAACCAAGGTCCTTGAAAACTGAGCTTTTGCATTATGGTTTGCTTTCTTTACTGCTTGGTTATGAGCTGAGTGTGTGGCTTGTGCTGCTTTTGTTATTCTCTACCTTCAAAGTTGCTCTTTGAGTGTGTATACACGACCTGCGCATTGACCGCCTTTACTTTCTCCACATGCAGTATGCCCTGGAGCGGTTAAAAGTCATGTGCGAAGAGGCCCTGTGCTCCAACCTGTCTGTCGAGACTGCTGCAGAAGTGCTCATTTTGGCGGACATGCACAGTGCAGACCAGCTGAAGGCGCACGCCATCGACTTTATCAACACGTGAGCACCTGAGCTAACTCTCCCAATCACTGGCGCAAAACTGGCGGACTGTTCTGTTGGCTGTATTGTGGCGCAGTTCAAATTTTTGCTGGTGGAACCATACAGTCGACGACCCAAAATTCGGACGCCTGATTTTTCGGACATACTTGATTATTCGGACTTTTTCGCGGCACCGCGACATGGCTCATAGAGCCAATGTATAAGAGCGCCTGAAATTTCGGACGCACCGCAACTCTCTGCCCGATTTTCCGCACCTCGTTCCCAGTCGCCGCCAATACTCAAGCCACCATATAATCTGCACAGTGGAACCTCATTACTTCAAACTGCAGAGGCGATCGAAAACTTGATCAAATGAAACGAAATACATACAAGCTTAAAGGGAGCCTCTTGCGATACTGAAATTCTGCGCGAGTCGGCACATTGCGCCCGCGTGGTTTCGAATTTGTATGGTTCTTGAACGTCTTCCGCCGCACGAACTTTTTTAAAAGCAGTCAGAGTTCGCAGAATTCATTTGTGCCGAGTCTTTCGTTTCGAATATGGAAAGAGGTAGCAGTGAAGCGCGTGGGAGGCATACGACTTCACAGAGACGGCGAGCGCAGGAGGAAATGGTGGTGCATTTTAAAGCGAGGTCAGTGTACCCGTGACAAAACGCACCGCAACCCTGACTTTTCTATCATAAAACCGTAAATAACTGGCATTTCAATGACAGGCAAGATGCCTCTCATTATATGCAAGCCATCGCAGAATGCATATCGCCGAATACGATGCCGATTTTGGCTCTAGTTGCTAGGCTTAATGACGGAGGCTAACGCCGATGGACCGCTTGCTTCGGCCGTTTCTCGGCTCTTATTGTTTCGCCATCTTCGTATTTTCATTCTGGGCCCATCGTACTGCGGGCGCAATGCAGTTCCTGCAGCGGCGTGTTCGTTTTCCCGTTTAGACTTTGTCCCAACCGGTGCATTCATCGGCGACATGCCGAGGGAGCACAACCAGGCCGAGCTCATGAAAGCGGTCGCCGCCATTCGTCTGTGCACATGTCGCACGGCGAAATTTAGTCATTACGAGCTTTAGAATGTGTGCAACACAACTGACCTCTTCCTCCAGCATAATGGCAATAAGTTCGTGATTTTTTCGGTGAAATTTGATTTTCCGGACTGCTTGATTTCTCGGTCGTTTTTGCAGCCCCTAGAGGGTCCAAAAAATCGGTCGTCAACTGTACACATTCGAATCCACTTGTTTGTTTATCATTATCATCATCACCACCAACCTGACTACACCCATGCAAGGCAAAGGCCTCTCCCATGTCTCTCCAGTTACCCATGTTTGCCAGCAGCAACCACCATGTCCTCGCAAACTTCTTAATCTCATCCGCCCACCTAACTTTCTTCCGCCCCCAGCTATGCTTGCCTTTTCTTGGGGCCCAGTCTGTTACCCCATGCCGACCGGTTATCTCGACTTCACATTACATGCCCTGCCCAAGTCCATTTCTTCTTGATTTCGACTAGGATGTCATTAGCCAGCGTTTGCTCCCTGACCCACTCTGCCGTCTGCCTGTCTCGTAACGTTACACCTATTGTTTTCCTTTCTCGCTGCATTGTCGTCAATTTAAATTGAACCCTTTTTGTTAGCCTTCACGTTTCTGCCCCAGAGGTGAGTACTGGTAAGATACAGCCGTCATATACTTTTCTCTTGCCACTCATGATCTGAGAGAACCTTCCAAATACGCTGCACCCTGTTATTATTCTTCTAGTTATTTCACTCTTGTTATCAGGATCTGCGATCACTACCTGCCCTAAGTAGATGTATTCCCTTACCACTTACAGCACCTCACTAGCAGTCATTGGTTGATACGTAGACGTTAATGGAGCATCAATGGACCAAACTGTGAAGTCTAAAAATTCGGATGAATGAATTTTTATTCTCTATTGTGACATACAAAAAAAAAATTAGTAGCTCAACCCACTGAAAAGAAGGAAGACTATATTTGCCACCACATCGTTGCCATTTAATGGCATACCACAGATAATTTTTTGCAGTCCACGTGATCACGTCTATGGTACATGCAGCATCGTGATTCTAGCTAAACAAAGTGGCCGTGTGCATTGTGCAAGCGATACTGCGGTAGCCTGCTTATTCAGTGTGGCTTTGTGTAACCAAGCTCTTTCCATCGAGGCATGTTTGAGCAGGCGAACATCGCAGTGTAGAAGTGCATAGTGATAAGACAATTTTTATATCTCGCAGCGTTTATTTTAAGCTCAGAGGAGTGGAACCGCACTGACGTTACTTTGATGAAAACACCTGCAAATTTCTTAGTATGCTCTAGAATTATTACATCGAAAACTCTGTGCTATAGTTAACAGTTAACAGTTAAAAGTTTAACTTAAGTACTTGTCATTGCTAAATAGCAAATTCGGCACATTTAATAAATACTCTGACCTGTTTAAGTTTGACTGTCTACAAGCCTGCACCAGTTGTGAGTCTTCCTGGAGTGCATTTTTGAAGTTGAACAGAAATGTGCAGCTTCAGTGGGTCACTTCTTTTTGTTCATCTTTATGTGTGAGTAGCTGGTGCTAAAAACCAGCTGAAACATATCAAAGAAGAGTTACTGTTATGTTATATTTTTGTGAACTCCATTCCATAGGGCTGCTGGGAGGAAGAGGTGGTGTATAGTGAGAATATTCTGATGTGAATCCAACAGTCACCTTGTACTGCTTGTGTGTCAGGCAGGGCTACTTGTGACCCTGCAGCAGGAAAAAAGAGAAGCATTGTGTATGGGCTATGCTCAAAAGGCTTCTTGACAACGAAAGGAAGGCTACAGGGGTGAAGCATCCGTAACTGTCATTCTGCCAAATAGTTTGCCACACGACGGTGCATCTGGCCATTTGGCACGTTGCTTTCTCCACGGTACTTCCACTCAGGCGCTGGTGCAGCTGACGCCATCTGTGGAAGCTCCTTGTTCTTGGAACTGCCCAGCAAATTCATTGAAATCAAGAAAACTTTTTTTCTTTGGCTTTTAATGTTGAAAGTTGGCAGCTGTGTTAGATATACGCCTTGAATAACAAATACAGTAAAACCTCGTTAATTCGAAATCGCTTAATTCGAACTTCCGGTTAATTTGAAGTGACGGCCGGGTCCCGGCAAAGCCCTGTGTATTTCAATGGGTCAAAACTCCCGATAATTCGAATATGCCGGTATCCACGTCGGTTAATTTGAACTAGGCGCCGATGGCTGGCATTGCTCCTCGCATATAGAAGTCACCTCGTAGCAAATACAATGCGCTGAAAATTTAAAAAAAAAATGCAGAATGATGAGAAAAAAAATAAGCCAGCACGCACGAGGTGAGACGTGAATTTCGTTGCCCGAACCAACCCTCCGGTGCATGCCGTAGCAGGTTTTCGCTGCCGGAGCGTCGAAGCATTGGCTTGTCTATTTTTGGCTGACGCGCGGTCACGCGGGTAGCCACCCTACCGCGGGCGCCGCCTATGCTCCGGCCACGGTGGCTCCGGCGCAAGCCGTTGCAGGTTTCCGCTGCGCCGAGGCGGTCGTGACCATTGGAGACGCACGCGACCATGGAGGAAGAAGTACTCGGGAGAGGCGGTTACGTCACATTTTTTTGAAGCCGCGCTTTTTTTCTGATGGAAATAAACGTTTCAATCAAGCGGGCCTCCCCTCCCCGTTCCCCCGCTTCCCTCTACTTGGGCGCCGTCCCAGCGCGCCTGCCCATGCAGCAGACGACGCCGCTGCGCCCAGCGTTCTATTGGCTGCGCCATCGGCTAAACTCTCCCAGTAGCCCTTGCGAGAACGCGTGACTTCCGGTACCCTTTTATTGTGCAGCTCAGGAAGCGAAGACTCTTTCCTTTCCTTCATCCTGCACGCAGCACCCGGCCCCTCTTGCGCCTAGTCTTTGTTGCCGCGGTGTCTAGCGAAGTTTGTGTTGCGTGATATTCCTCGTTTGTTTGGTGTCTCGCTGGTGACGTCTCCTCGACTGTGGCAATCATGGCAAACCGAGGAGAGTACTCCGCAAAGGATTTGAAGACGAAGGTGGAGATATTACAGGAGGTCGAACGTGGTCTCCTAACAAAGACAGCGATCGCAGAGAAGTTTGCAGTCAAGAAAAGCACGCTGTCCACATACCTCAAGAACAAGGACTCGATCTTCAATGCGTATCAAAAGGAGATGGAGCCCTCGCGGAAACGACTAAGAACATCGGCTCATCCAGAGATGGAGGATGCTGTAATGGCATGGATTAAGGACGTTCGCAGCAGGAACATTCCGCTAAGTGGACCAGTAATTGCCGCAAAGGCAGTGGACTTCGCCAGCCAGATGGGCATAAGTGACTTCAGCGCGTCGGAAGGCTGGTTGTCGCGTTTCAAGGCCCATCACGGACTTACGTTTAAAAGCATTTGTGGAGAGGCAGCCGCAGTCGATAAAGAAACATGTCAAAATTGGATCTCAGGTCAACTAAAGGACTACCTTGCCGATTACTCGCTCAGCGATGTGTTCAATGCAGATGAAACCGCGCTTTATTTTAAGTTGCTGCCGAACAAGACTGTCAGTTACAAAGGCGACACGTGTTCAGGCGGGAAGAGAAGCAAGGAAAGAGTGACGGTGTTGGTGTGCGCAAACGCGACTGGCACGGAACGGTGCCGCTTGCTAGTTATAGGCAAAGCAGCGAAGCCTCGCTGCTTTAAAGGGCTAAAAACTCTCCCTGTTGATTATACTTTCAACAGAAAGTCGTGGATGACGCGAGCAATTTTCACGGATTGGCTGCGCACACTCGACAGGAAGTTCGCGGCACAGAACAGGAATGTTCTGTTGTTCGTCGACAACTGTTCAGCCCATTGCGACATCAGCGGACTGAAGGCGATCAGTCTGGCATTTCTGCTGAAAAACACTACGGCTGTGCTGCAGCCTATGGACCTTGGGGTTATTAAAAACCTCAAAACACTGTACAGGCGCCACCTCCTAGAGCGGATTCTTGTGTGTATGGACAGCGGCAAATCGTACGACGTCAATCTCCTCGGAGCCTGCCACATGCTGGCAACATCGTGGAATGCTGTCAAGGCGGACACAGTCGCGAACTGTTACCGAAAGTGCGGCTTCATTGAAGGCCCAGAAGCCTGCAGCACGGCAGAGCTGGATGCTCAGTGTGATGACTCCGTCGCGCTGCACCCTGCCTACGCTGCTTTATCGGAGGGTGTTGACTTCCAGAGCTTCGTAGACGTTGACAGCGGCGTGGCGACATCGGGGCCGTTAAGCGATGCCGAGATTATTGAAGCGGCCTGCGGTGACCAGATGCCGCACAACTCGGGCGCGGCGAGCACAGCTGACAGCGACGACGAGTCCGACGGAGGCGACGATCCATTGCCACCCCCGAGTGCATGTGAAACAGCGTCAGCACTCGATCTGGCTGCGCGCTACTTCTCCGCCGATGATAATTCGGACGCTGCGTTGGAGCTGTTGGGCAAGTTGCAGACGATGCTTGTCGAGTCACGGCAAAGAAAACGAAAACAAATGCGCATCACCGATTAATTTTCTCTTTGATATGCTTTGCCAATCTGCTGTTAATAAACATGTTTTTGAAGCATAGTGTCATATTTAATCATTAAGCTTGCTGCTTACGCGAATGCATTTTGATGTTAGCTCCAACCGCATAAACAAATTAACTTTATTTCCTTCGACATTCGGGCTCTATGATTTTAATTCGCGCAATCGCCCGCCGCAAATGTGTAGTAGCGCGTAGTAAGAGATAAAGATCTCAGATATGCCTGTTTTAGCTTCGGCCCGTGCTGCCGGGCGTGATGGCCGCTTTTTTTAGCGCCCGCTCGTTAATTCAAACTCCGCTTAATTCGAACAATTTTCTGGTCCCCCTCGAGTTTGAATTAACGAGGTTTTACTGTATTGGCAGTGTGCTATACAATGGGGCTAGATTGTGCTGCATTGGAAGAGAGGGAGTATTTGGGCTCCACATAGCTTCCGATTTGCTGCCAGAAAAAGTTATCGCAAAGTGTAGCTGGTGAATGGCTCTTTTAAGGATATACCATATCTACTCTTGTAACTTATGCACCTTTTCTCTGTAAATTAAGGCTTCAAAAAGGGGCGTACTTAAATTACGTGGAGATTTTGCAAACACTGCCTAAAAGCTCAACAAAGGTCACAACGCTGAATATATGCCGTATTATTATCGCCTATATGTCGACCCCCAACTTGCGCCGCATCGCCTCGCCACTAGCGCCTTTCGCGGCTGCATGCGGCGACGCGGCCGTGCCGCTCTTCCCAAGCCTGCCTTGCGCGTACCTGCATGCATGCTTGTGGTCTGGCAAAGGAAGGAGCGTAAAATGTGTGAATCCGGGTAGGAAATTAGGGGTGTGCAAATTACGGGAGGGCGCAAAATATGCGAATAAATTCAGTATTGTGCACAGACATAGATGGTGTCACATTCCTATACTTTTCCACTTTTTATTAAAATATTCTTAATGTTGTTTCTGGGTGAAAGCATTAGCAGTTTATGCAGGTTAGCTCAGGGCTACCTGGCTGGAGCAAGCAGCATTGCCTTGTCCTAGTGCAATTTTAAATTGGGATATTGGGCTTGTTGGTTGGTGTGTGTGTGCGATTGAGCGGGTGCCGACTGTGGTGGTTGCGGCCTGTGTGGCTCTTGCCAGCAGGCATGCCACGGACGTCATGGAGACTGCGGGCTGGAAGACCATGATCCACCGCCAGCCGCACCTGATTGCCGAGGCCTTCCGGGCGCTCGCCACCCAGCAGATCCCACCCATTGGGCCACCCCGAAAGCGCATCAAGCAGTCCTAGGGCACACCAACACCACCGGTGAGTTTTGACTGCGTTTGCACCACACGGAGTACCACTGACAATGCCTACCTTTGATGGAGATCCCATGATGTGGAAAGTTATGCTTTCAGTCGCAATACGGGTGCTATGTGCAATAAAATGGTAATAGCTGCAGTGGCTGTGATTGGTGAAAATTTTTGTTTAGTACTGATTTTCAACGACTTTCAAGAAAATCATGTGTGTGCTACTGTGCATTTAAAAGCACAATTTGCACACAATGTGCACAAGAAAGCAACTAAAACCAATGAACTGGACACTCATGAAATGCAGAAAAAAATTAAGAGCAATTGCCGCATTAGTTTGCCAGCATAACAGGAGGTTAATGACTGAGTTAATAAGTGTTAGTAGTACGGCTTGTATGAATAGATCTTTAATTGAAGTGAATTCGAAGTTCGACAAGGTAAGTTGTTGGGCGAGTTGGTTCCGACATCCCATGACTACAGCGCAACGAACAGGAGCAGCGCTGTGCTGTGTCCCTGCCTGTGTCCTCCTTCTACGTCCCGTTTGTTGTGCTGTAGTCATGGAGTATGGGTGAATTCAAAGCAATTTTATAGCAATAGTATGAACGTTGATAATGACAGAATTAACATAATTGGTCAGAAAACATTTTGAGGCCACAACAGAATACAATTAATATATGATGAAAACATGAAATGCAGTAAAAGCTTGTTGATACCATTTTAATTAAAATCAGGGTTCTCCCCAGAAAATTTTGAGAGGTGGACATTTGGGGACTGGGGGGGGGGGGGTGTAATAAAGAATAATGACAACACAGCAGACGTCCAAGCACAGTCGCACTATGGAGGAAGCATTTATTTCTGCATATTTTGCATATTACACCTTCAGCCGCTGATTCTTCATCTTGGCCCACTTTTCCACTACTATATTGTATGGGTAGCTGTTGACTTCAGGCCCTTCACATGCGATACGAATCAGACAGTCCAACGACTTCTCTTTCAGGCGATTTCGCAGTTGAGTCTTAATAAGCTTCAAAGCTGAGAAGTCTCTCTCGCAGTCTACTGTGTGTGGTGGGAGCACAAGGTACGACCCAGCTATGTGCGCCATAAGTGGGAACAGCTCTTTCAGTTCATGTGCCACAAAAAGCAAGAAGTCTTCTGCTGGCATCTTTTGCACGTGCTCAGACACAAGCATGAAGTTTGCAAATGCAATCCACTCTGCAAGCATGTCCTGGGCATAGGACTTGCCAAGAGTGGGGCACAGCTTCTCCAGAGCATTGGCAATTTCAATGCCATTGCCACCCACCATCTGTTCGTAGTTGCTGCGGGCAAACACAGTAGAATAACTTGCCAGTATAGGGTGGTCTTGGAACCTGTCATTGATATTTTCTACCAGCTTGTTAATAAATGTTGTTTTGGTGGTCCGCAGCCATTCCTCCGATTCTTCTGTGGCTGTCAGCTGTATGTCATGGCTAACACAAAAGTCATTCACCTTTGTTCGACTGTTGCCCTGTGCTTCCAGGGTCTTTATGCAAGATTCGATGAGATCTTGCACAATGCCCACGTGCAGTGTCGACTTCTGAAGTGCTTTTGAAAGCCTATCAATGGATGGGAGAAGCTCGCACATCATCAGTAGGGTGCTGACAAACTTCACATTCATCACAAACTTGAGCAGTCCTGCTGCCTTGATGTCATTGCGTTCTTCTGCCTCCCTGGACAGGCTGACTATGATGGCCGAGAAATTACTGCGGATGGCTGTGCATGACCCTCCAACGCCTAGCCATCGGGTGGTAGATGGCTCAATGATCTTTCCTCCACCTTGGTGCTCCAGAATTTTTTGTACAGCACTCAGTCCAGCTGTTCGAACTGGGCTGAATGCATAAAAGTTGTACAATTGCTGCAACAGTTCTTTAAACTTGTTGACATATGGAACTGCTTTGGATGCCTGGCATGCTGCTAGGTTGAGCTTGTGTGCCGCACAGTGTATCCCTACAGCTTGAAAGCTCTGGGGTGCTGTTAGAGCGTTTTGCTTGTCAATTAACAACTTCACAGCTCCACCCTTCTTTCCTGTCATAACAGGTGCACCGTCAGTTCCAATTCCGCGAAGGGTGTCAAAGAGCAGGCCCTTCTTGGCCATAAAACCTTCCACGGCACATGCAATGTTGGTAGCATTGAGAGCTAATGCTCTTTCATCATTAACATGTGGTTGGAGGATGTCCAGCACTGGCAGCACATCAATCATGGCCAAGAATTTCACATTTAATTCCCCATTGAACATGTACCTGCAGTGGATGACAAGCTGCTCCAGTGTTGCGCAGTCGGTTGTTTCGTCGAACATAAGTGCATAATGCTCACTCTGCCGAAGTTCGTGTAGGATTTTGTCCTCAATAACATCCGAAAGGCAGGTTACCATCTCCTGAATAGACCTCTGGCTGCAGTACGTGGCGTTCTTTCCGGTTGTTATCTGTGCTTTCACATCAAGCCCAAGCAGCGAGAGCAGACCGAGAAGCGGCTCGAAGTTCGTAGTGTGCGGTATCCTGTGTTTGCACAGGTAATACATAGATGCGAATGCGTGCCTCATAGCATCGCGAGAGACCGGCAACTGCAATTTCTCAAGCGGCGACACTGCTACTTTGCTGTGTGCTTCAAGGGCTATAGCGTCGCGGTGCGACTGGCACGCTACGTGTTTACGAACACTTTCGAGCCGGATCCTTTTGCAAGGCTCTGTGTTCCACACTGGCTTCTCGAAAGGCCTCTTATTATATTTTATGCACAGCTTGCAAAACATCCCACCTTTGATGTTGTCGTAGAAAAGCCAAGGACGGTCAATAATCCAAGATGCGTTGAATACCGATGCGTGCTTGCTGTCTTCGCCAGTATTTGGTACACTGCATGTTGCTTCAACGCTTGATGTTGAACTGCCATCATTATATGTATTTGATTTCTGCCTCTTCGACGTGGGCGATGTCGGGGGCTCAACAACATCCACATCGGTTGCCATTGTCTGTGCATGTTGTTCTTCGGTACCGCCAATAACGTTTTCGGTCACTTTCGGAGAAAAAAACGACAGCACAGACGGCTGTCCAACTTTTCTCTTCGGACCCATCTTCAGCGCACGGCACAACTCCAAATACTTTGTTTGTTTCGTTCACATGTGAACGCTAAGGGCTAAGGACGCCTCGCTAGCGCTAGAACGCACAAAGCCAAGTCCGAATGCGGAGTGGTCAGTGGCGCCGCACTGTGGTGAAAAACGGAACGTTTTGAAAGTGTAAATGCGGAAGACAAATAGGCGCTGTGCTAATGCTAATATTGCATGAAAAGAAAAATGCAGCTGTCCAGAAACATAAACAATAATGAAGTCAAGTAAAAGAAAGCCGCCGTAAGCGTGAGCAGCACGATCGGTATCGGCGCGCGCGAAGGTCACGTACCCGGACGTACCAGCGATCGCGGCTTCGGCCGCTTATCTGTTTTTTCAGCAGCGTCCGCTTCGGCGGGCGCGGTTGTTGCTGCGACGCGCGTCTTTTCTTTTCTTTTTTCTATTTCCTCTTATCTTTTAATTCTTCTCTATCTGCACGCGGCAGCGGTGGTGGCTCGGCTCGAGCCAGTAGGCAGGCCCGTGCAATTTCCTTTTCATCCTTCTCCCAGTCACAACAACAACAACCTGTGCCGCCAGCTGTACAGCCTGCGTCTCTAGTTTGTGAGCGTGTACGAACAGCGCGCTTGTGTCCACTATAGTCCCTAGGGACCGTATGTCCACTAGAATGGACTTGTGGAAGCCGGCGCCTCGCGCTCGTAGCGTCCACATCAACAGAAAGTGGCCCCCGAGTCCCGACTGTAGCAAAATTTAAGCCCGAGAGGTGGGCGGGTGGTTGGAGACGCGGGCGGTCGGACTGAGAGGTGGGGAGAACACTGATTAAAATACGGGGGCAAAACGTATTATCCAGGAAGACGTGTGATCAAAACTATGAAATTAAAAAAAATAACTGTTTAAATAAAGTGCACTTTTGAACTAAAACATCCACTTCATGAAAATGTCGATTAGCTTTTCTTGGCACAAGATCTGCACCACTCCTTTTGTAATGCTCGCTGAGGGAACTTCTGTTAAAAGCCGGGACCTCTTCCGCATAACTTTTGGATGCTTTGGCTCCTTGCATTAGTACAGTGCGAGGAGGACACCGCGACGTCCGAGTGTCACAGCGCTCTTGCTCTGCATGCTGCGTTACCCAGGCCCGGCCTTCTTGTATATAAGCGCTCTTGAACGCTTCACCCCCTAGCCCTTAAGGACTGCGAAGCAGCAACCACATTTCTCCTCCACGTGTCAACGAGTTTTTTTACAGTACACAGCAGAACCAATATGCTAGTACTATATATATACATATGATGTTGACGTTTAAATGGGAGACACTGGTCTTAGACCTATTTTCCTTATTTTTAGTCCAATCCTAATGAAACTGCATCACCTTGCTGGGTGTTTTATACATATTTCAACTATGAAATCACTTTTTATAAATTGTTTAGTTCCCAAGATAATTCATTTTAATTAGTCATTCATTAATAGCTCAGTGCAAAAAAATTGCTCAAAAAACAATTTTCAATTCATGGCTATGTAGTATGGTGAGTAAGGAGTGCAATAATCAAAACCATTTTTCAATTTACCCTCATTAGTAATATTACATCACTTGTAATATCAACATTCAAAGTGTGAAAATAATGCATCAGTAAACTTCGCAAAATTATAAATTTTTGAAGCGTGATTGAGCAATTGTGCTGTGATTATTGCACACCCTGTGCCTTCAGCTTTCCTCAGCAAACAATATGCTATCTTTATCTGTCCTAGGTGTTGAGATATCGACTTACTAAGACAGCCAGATGTCCAAACATTTTCATGCTGTTATATTGTCTGCTCCTGCATAAATTCAGCCCACATGATGATCTGAATTTAATATTACGGTCAAAATACTGATTTCCTGAAGGAAAAAATTGCTGGAGTTTGAGAATAACAGCTGTAGATTCCACAAATGTCATTTCTAGAAATACAATATTTTGGACATTCTAGAAAATAAATATTTAGATATTTTGGACGTTGGTCTATATCATGCCCCATGCATGCAGACTTGCGTGAAAATTTTCTGAACATGTCCTAAAAACTACGAAGGGCTTAACTATCAATATACACTGTATATTGCCACCTATACAGAGACCCACCACCTCGTCTCCCTCGGTGGCCAAAAAAAAAAAAATTGACTCCAAATGTAAGACTCATACCCCCTCCTGCCCCACCCCACGTTATGTAGATCCCCATGGGATGGCATGATGGCGCGTACGGGCTCAAAGCAGCAAAAATGCAACGGTAAAATCTCGGTGGGAGGCAGATGAGATAACGGGCGATAAAACGGCGCCCTAGCCTGCGGCCCGGCTGACTAACAGCAAACCAAGCAGCAAACAGTTGGGTAGTTTCTGATTTGGGCACGTGCTCATTTATTCGTCAGGGAAAGCAACCGCCAGCACGAGCGAACTGGGTAAACACGTGCCCTCGCCACTCGCACCTTTCGAAACCGCACACGGTGACACGGCCGTGTCGATCATCCCAAGCCTGCCTTGCACGCATCCGCGTACATGCTGGTGTTCTGGCATAGCAGAGCGCAAAATATGCGGGTAAAAAGTCTTTAAGAGTTGGGGGGTGAACAAATTATGCGTTGGCACAAATTATGCGTATAAATACAGTAGCTCTCAGGCACAATGCGAAAGCGAGTCTGCTTAAACAAATTTGAATGCACAGGAATTTGAACAGGAATCCGCTGCTTGCAGCAAAAAAACGTGAGACCAATAGAGATAGACTAATAGATTGGTTTATATGGTTTATGGGGGTTTAACATCCCAAAGCGACTCAGGCTATGAGGGACGCAGGAGTAAAGGGCTGCAGAAATTTTGACCACCTGCGGTTCTTTAACGCGCGCTGACATCGCACAGTGCATGGGCGTCTAGAATTTCGTCTCCATCGAAATTCGACCGCTGCGTCTGGGATCGAACGCACATCTTTTGGGTCAGCAGCTGAGCGCCATAGCCATTGAGCCACCACAGCGGCCAGATAGACTAACAGAGATAACAGGCGATAAACGGCACCGTCATGTGCGGCTGGCTGACTATAGCTCCAAATAGAACAGAACAGTTCGGTAGTTCCTTGTTCCGGAATGCGACGCGGCCATGCCAATATTCCCAGTCTTGTCTTGCGCGTACCCCCGCATGCATTCCGGTGATGTGGCGCAGCAGGGAGCGTAAAATATGCGAATAAAAGTGCAGGATGAGGTAGTGCCGACTTATGTTTGGAGTCAAACTTTTTTTTTGCCTAGGGGGGCCGCAAGTTGGCGGTCGAATTTTAATCGGCAATTGAGTATCTTGTATAGTAAACTGACTCGGACCATCAGAAATCTTTACTATAGCAGGGCCTTTATTGTATAAGTAGTTGGTGATGGCATGGTTCTGAGGATGCTCTCTGGTAATTCGTTGGCTATTTACTAAACACGTTTATAAAAGAAACACCTTCCATCCTGCTGTCGTCCCTTTATGTGATAATTATTTATTTGTAGTTATCACAATTCATGTTATCACGTCCTTGATTTTTTTTAGCCTTGTGGGAGTACCGCATTTGCACTTATACAACGGGGCTGCAAATATAAGGCGAATTACAGTCCATATAAAAACCAAACCTTTGCATAAGCATGATGTCTTCTTCCGCAGCCTTAGAGTGATTATAAGTCTCAGCACACAGTCCAGCGCGGCAAAACGGCCCGCTCAGCGACCCGCGCCGCCTTCTTTTTTATAGACGACCCCCCCCACCCCAGCTTTAGAGCTTAGTGGTGAAGCTATCTCAAAGAGCACCATTTTATTGTCTTTGGTATTCATCTGCCTCCAAACGTTGGCCTCGCACGTGCTGTGTTGTCATCATTTTGCAGGAGGTACGTCACCACGGCCAGATGCTCTTTACTATAGCCGTTTCTGTGAAAATATAAAAATGTACAGTCCTCTATGGAAGGCAAAATGAGACTGCAGTTTCACTTTACTATATCAGTTTACTACAGTGGATTCTGCTGTGTACAGTAACTGCTTGTGGATTTCTGTCATAGCATGGCTAAGATAATTGGCGATTCTATTGTAAGCCTATTCTTCTTTGCGTTCTGTCGGCGACTCAAGGAGCCCAATGTCACCTTATCGCCTGTATTGGCCCTTTGACACTAAGGGCGACAAAAATAACTCCACCTGAAGGGTATTACACGATAGCATTAATGGTTGCCTTCAGCAGCCTGGGATCCTCTTTGCATATCACTTCGCAGACACAGACGCTGTTCTTTCTTCCACCATCGCATAATGCTAAACCTTCTCTGAAGAGTACAATGCAATAGCTGAGAGATCCCTCCTGTCCTCCTCTGTTGCCTTCATGCTCTGCCTTCATGCTCATGTATGCGGAATTGGTCGTTCTCTACTTTACATTCATAGATCACTGGCAGTCCTCATACCACTCCTGGTGCAATGTTGCAGCGGTTGAGCAATGCGCCACTGCCCCAGCAGGTGGCTGTTTCAGACATAGCCACCGGTGAGGTTTGTGAGACCCAAGTGCTCCTCTCGCAACCAATCATTAATTTAGCTGCCACCTGCCATGGTTGGCAGTACGCTAATAATCCAGTGGGCAGGTTGTGATGTGACCTAGGTTCATGTGACCTAGGTGGCAGGTGGGCCACCTGCTTTTCCACTCACGTTGCCACTGCCGGCAATTGTGCATTTTCTGCAGAACAAGAGCCTGAACGCTGTCGTGTTAAACTTGAATCGAATAAAAAATATATTGTTAGTATACCTTACTGGCCCACTTCATATATCTGCAGCCATCATGACGCTTTGTACACAATGGTGCACGTACTCATAAAAAGTAAGTATAGATGTCTCTCATTATAAAAAAAAAGGTGAATTGGTTTTTTAAACTGATACACAATCTGCGAAGTTAAGATTTGCCTTTTCATGGAAATTGCAAGCGATATCAAAAAGGACTAATAACAGACAAAAATTCTGACAGACATCTTTGAGTGCTATCTTTTATTTTGGTGTATCTCTAATTATGCAAGAACATTTAATGTGAGTGCACCAATAACTGACAATGCTGTGGCAAAACCTCTGTGAGCATTGTACTATGATACACCGTTCAGAGTTTTAGCAGGCTCCCCTTGTGTTTCACGAAAGACCATTTTTGCTCATTGCTAAAGTATTCCGCTGAAATTTCCACGATATTGACATGATATTGGGAATGGACAATACGGTGGTGTACATGTCTTTTTATTTGGGGCAGGGTTGTTATTTTTAATCCTTTTAGAAATTTAGATGAAAAATTAGCTGTGGTTTAAACTTCGGTTAACCCTGGTGAGAAGCGAAAGCTGTGGTGTATCGAGCAACTAAACGCGGTTTGGTGTCTGTAACGTCTGGCACCAGCGAAACAATAAGGAGCGCCAAGTACGGCGTGCTGAAGGACGACTCAGTACTTGACAGGCAGATCACAGCTAATGTGATCTCAAGGCTGAATCAGCAGATAAAGTTAAAAGGTCAAGTGGCCTCTCAGCTAATCAATTTCATCTCCATCTGCCACTGTGGGCAGATTGTGATGACATCAGTAGGTCACACGACCTGCCATGTGACACCATGTGACACCTGTCACATGATTGCACTGACACTGCCCTCTTGAAAACATAGCGTAGTGAAGTTCAAAAATAGTTAGCCCCGAGATAAATATGCACTTGATGCACTGGGAAGTCTGGAGAGTAAAATGGAGCCGTAACAACAGGAACATCGTGATGGCACAGAATAGTAGTTCTCTGCCTGTGCTGCCTCTGTACAATACATTGCAGGGTACGGTGAACTAGTCTTGTTCCCTAAACTGTTCATGCTTGCTTCACCAGAATGCAAAAAAACTTGCACACAGGCAAGCGTGTGAACAGTGCGTACCTTGTGCACTCACCTTAAAGTGAGTTTTTTTTTAATGAGCGAAATCTACCTTGGCAGAAACTGAGAAAAACGCAGGATTTGTTTATCTGCAGCAACATGTTGAAGGCTGTTTTGTGATATGCTTTGAAATGCTAGTTACTTAGCCCATTTAATTTTGATCATTTTTCAAAGGAAAGATGTTTTGGGCAAACTTGGTTACGTCTGAACTTCACTTCACTCTGTGGATTTGGCTCATTTCGAAAGAAAACTCCTCAAGTGTATTTTTGAGCAGTGTGTTTAACATGTAGCTTTGCACCTGAACTCGTGCATCCATGCCTCGTGAGAGTAAAAGGCGTCGTTCTTGCCAGCTGTAGACTGACTCCCACAGTGTTTCTCTTGCTCTGTTTGCAGTGTTACTGCTGCTGCTAGTGGGCCGACAAGGTTGAGAGACACAGTCCGCCTGGGTGTTCCCCAGGGAGGGGGCGCCACTTGTGTTGGACACCACACTGCATTGGCTAGTCGTCGACAGACATCGCAGAGAAGCCTTCCGCACGGGAGAGAGTTTCTCTTTCTGGCCCCCCGCCCCCTCTCTCTCCCTGCAAAGCAGTCATTTTCCTAGGATCTCCCTGTGGAGCAGAGTCTGCGTGTTTGCTGTGGAGCGTCAACATCGGGCCCCAGCTCAGAGCACTGCCCCTCGTGTGTCGCTGAACCATCACCAAGACAGACGAGCGACAGATGCCGCTAACCTGCAAGCATTTCCCAGTGCCAGGGTGTTCTTCCAAAAAGGCTCTACAGTTGCAGGCTTTGGGACACAACTATGAGGAAAGAGGCTGAGCGAGAGAGAGAGAGAGGCCATTCCTGCCCCTCCTCCCCATTTCTCCTCCCGAAAGGTGTGATGCGAAGGAATTTTCGCCCACCAGTTGCCGGAGCCAGTGCTTCCCCTTCGCTCCCTGGACAAGGCACCAATGTGTGCTGTGTTGAAGGCAGAGACGGGTGATGAGTGGACACCTCACTAGCATCACTTGTGTTGACGTGCGTCTGTGTGGGTGTGCGCGTGTGAAATCTCACGTGTGTGTTGTTGACAGAACTGAGGTCTCGTACGAGGCAAGTGAGAGTGGAAGACTTTTATCCGCACAGTGCGCGATTGCAGGCACCTTGTCTTTTGGCAGAGCTCCCGGCATTCGCGTGTAAGGAAAGGAAAACTCCCAACACACCAAAACTAGGAAGAAAAAAAAAAACTTGTGAAGAAAGGACCTTTGCCTATTTCTCACGCATGAGACCACTCCTGTACTTTTTCTTTGTCTGTTCTTTGTGTGTGCGCGTGCACGTTTTACATTTCATGCGTTCCTCCTGCAATTGTCACAAAGCAAAGTGTTGTTGTGAGGAAAAGATAATTTATGCAAACACATGAGCTAGTGGTGGGTGGCCTCTCTTGAGCTTATGTGAAAGAAGTCCTCAAGCATTCTTGCAGTTTTTTTTCTTCTGTTGGTTCCTACAAGAGGACGTGTCAAGGATGTAGATGCCTGTGAGGATACATTTCGTACAGATGATCATCACTGTTGAAATCCACTTGGTGGTTCGTAGAGGGACAGCTCATTCCAATCTTGCGCTTGGGTGCCACACTCATGAAAAACTAGCTCGGGCATCCAGAGGTCCATGAAAATGAAACCTCATCGAATAGTGAACAAACTTACATTTCGGGATGTACTTAGAAACCTAATGCATAAGTTAGCGTGTTGATTGCTCTGCTAGTTATCGCAGACCCATGACATCGTTGCCAAACTTTGCTGTGACTCTTGTGGCTCCAAAATTTCACCAGAGGGTAGAAAAAGTTTGAATTATTATTGAGGCCTTGCAAGGTGCATGTGAAAGCAAGTCAGTGTGAAAATGTAGCAAGACGAGGATTATTGTGAGCGACGGAGGCAAGGTCTATCTTATTCCTAGTGTCAGAAGGTGCGAGTTTGTTGCGGAGTTTTTCGGTTGCAAAAAGGATTCCTGGTTCCACCCACCACCTCATGATAGTCAATCCTGTACATAGCAAATGAATTTTTGTGTTTATCTGTGAACTTGCCAATCACCGATGAACGGACAAAACGGGGTTTGTTCATTTATCCTACACCAATGGCTGCCACAGAAATGTGTGAAACGGTCGTGTTCCACTGTGTGAAGACAAACCTGAAGAAACCTACACCAAAGCTTAGCACCCTCTTCTCCACATGTGTGCATAGGAAGTCTTTTGCAAGTGTACACAAAACAAGCATTTAATGAACTGCGCAGCAGCATAGCATTGGAGCATGTGTGTGTATGTGCTTGAACATTTCTTTTTTTTTTAGCTTTTAGGATATTTCATTTTGGTTTCACAGATCCAAGACGTGGTTGTAGTACTCATCATAAGTTAAGATGAATGTTTCGCACAATTAGTGGTGTTGCCGCACATATTTTTTTTTATCAATCACCCTGTTAATAAAACAAATGCAAACCCTTATTCTGTCTCAAATGTTGTTTTTTCCTTCTGCATTCACAGTGCAATGGCTAAAGGGGGGCACGGCAATTAAAACTATTTTCTTTATTTATGCTTGAAATCTAACCAAAGTTGGCACACACATGCAACTTTCTTGTGCTGATTTTAAGACTTGTTTTATTTTAAGCTAGTTGATATACTTGAGATTTTTTAAAACCACCCTCATAAACCCAACCCAGGTGCTTAAATTGAGAAGGAAGTGCACAAGTTTTTTTTATGTTCACAAAGTCCTGTCCATGTGGCTGATCGATCTAGTTGGTAATTCAGGACAGCTAGGAATAAAGCGCAAATTTTAGACAAGGACAAGAAAAAGACAGGACATCTGTCTAGTAGTTTCTTCGTCCTTGTCTAAAAGTTCCTTTGTGTTGTATTCCAGCCACTGAGCCTTGTGTGCAATAAACCTCTTATTCATTTTGTACATGCCCAGTACTTGTGGAAATATTAAATTCCATCATGCATATTTGAATTAGGGGTATGCGAATATTCGAATACGAGTCGAATATATTTGATATTCGGTTCATACTCGCATTCGAGAAATTGATATTCGAAAATTCCCGAATACTCGCCAGTGATCGCATACTGCGCAGACTTTAAATTCAACCATGGCAAAACCACAATGCCTGGGCAAATTAGCCGATGATCGACTTAAAAATTCCAGGAAAACAATACAGAGGTCCTATTCCCTTCCTTCACCGCCGTTTATCACGCGGACCGTTCGCATTCCGACGCCGCTAGGCTTGACCTCGTGTGAAATTCCGCAAGTGGACTTTCCTGCACATCTGCGAACAAGATGGCCGACAGCCCGCTTAGAACAAGCGCAAAGCGAAATCGCGCTTTTTTTAATCCTTCCTTAATACGTTACATATTTAATGCCCACATCCAAAGAATGCGTCCTGTGGCCTTCATAACTCTCGGAGCGTGACCTCTGCCATCCAGTTTTATAAACTGCACTATGCGGGAAAGCCTACTCGCGGAATCTCGCGGGAGCCTCCTGAAGGGGCGCGTCGAGTTGTCACAATAGGGCAAGCAATCCTGCAAAAATCCCGCCTATTGCATGGTGCATTGTAGCACACCTCTTTCGTGGATGTAACGACAAGTGTGACAACGATCGGAAGGCCCCTGTCGCTATGTCAAAAAATGGCCTGGCCGCATAGTTTCGGTTTCTGAGCTTCGCCGCTCCCACGCGGCAACTGTTAGGCTTGCACATTCGCCGGTAGTCCAATCCCAGCTCCGCGCGGCTTTTGGACGCCGATCGACTGGCGCGTCGCAGGTTATTTTTCCTTTTTAGAAACAGTCATGCCGTTCCGACGCCAGTGCGTGTTCCCAGGCTCCTTGCTTCCATTTGTGTTGTTCTTGCAGCACTCAAAAATGGGCGGCTCGTCACTGGCTTACAGGTGTTAGCGCGATGGAGCTGCCTCATAAGGCTTTACTGCATCTTTGCATTTTCGGCAGAGAGAGAGAGAGAAATAACATTTATTAGCACACGTCAAAAGGATGATGGGTATCCGAGGCACCGCTCGGTCCCAGCCATGTCCTCCCCCTCAGCCGTCGACCGGGATCTCTTGGATCTCAGCAGAGGCAAGGGCGAGACGGATGACTTCACGTTGTTTAGTGTCGTCCTCGTTGTGAAGCAGTGCCTCCCAGGACTCATCTGTTCTGTCAAGTTGTCCAAAGCTCGGACATGTCCATACCATATGGATCATGTCCGCTATGCCGTCGCAACGTTTGCACCTGGGGCTGAAAATCTCAGGGTGCCACTTGTTATAAAGCTGAGGGTTAGGGAATACTCTGGTTTGGAGCTTGCGCCACACAACCTCTTCGTTTTTGGTTAGCTGCTTACTTGCTTTTGGAAGTACCGCTCGGCCTAATTTGTAATGGTTTAGGATTTCCTGATACGTGTTAAGGTCGTCATCGAACTGTAGGAGCTCCTCATCGCGCGAGGGGGACGGGGTTGTGCACAAGACTCCACTGGGATCCCGGAAAGTAGCTAATCCTCGGGTCAGTGCGTGCGCTTTCTCGTTTCCCCTCAACCCTTGGTGCGCGGGTGTCCAAATGAGTGCTACCAGTTCTGCCGGTGGTGGACTGCCGGCCAACACTCGTGCTGCTGTAGCTGAAATGCAGCATGCGTCAAAGTTTCTAATCGCTGATTTTGATTAACTCACGATAATTTGAACCTGTTGTTGAGTTAGAGCCAGCGCAATGGCCAACTCTTCTGCCTCCGTTACTATTGAGTGTCTGGTGCTGCAGCACGCTACCGGGCCTCCGTTTTCTCTAGTGGCTACCGAAATGTGCCCCGAACTGTTTGTGCATTGTGCGGCATCCGTATACAAGACATCCTGTCTGCCCTGAAAGCGGGCTTGCAACGCTATTGCTCTTTCCTTCCTCCGGCTCTCATGGTAGATGGGATGCATGTTTTTGGGCAGTGGGGGTATCTTTAATTTGTCCCTAACCTGTCTAGGAACCGGGTCCGTACGTCTCGAGCACGCTCGAGGCTCGTGCCCCAGCTTCTCCAGAATGCTGCGACCAGTACGACTGCGCAAAAGTCTCTGATACTGCGAGGTCCTTGCAGCCTCAATGAGCTCTTCGAGGGTATTCGAAACCCCTAGACTCAAAATCGTTTGTTGGCGCACAGGGTGGTAAACCTAGTGCTGTTTTTATCCCTTTACGGATTAAAACATCCAGTTTGTCCTTTTCCGCCTGGTAAAGCCGCAAGTAAGGTGCCACGTAGACTATCCTGCTGATTATAAAAGATTGCACTAGCCTAAGGAGGTTAGCTTCTTTCATACCTGCATGTTTGTTAGCGATTCGTTTTAGGAGTCGGCAAGTTTGACTGGTGCTAGCCTCTAGTCTCTGAATCGTTTCCGAGTTCCTGCCGTTCGGCAGGGTTTTTTTTCCGGGGGGGCGTGGGAATTTTTTGCTTGTTTATCATTTTCTGAATTTTTTTTTGTAGTGGACAGATAATCGACATTCGAAGCCATCTTTTCTTCATATTCATATGCGATTAATATTCGAAAATTTCAATATTTGCACACCCCTAATTTAAATGAAAGTGTTTCTTAGTAAAATAACATGAAAAAAAATTGGACATGTATATGGAGAAATCCAGAGTGTTACTTAAAATTCAGGACAGCTAGGAATACAACAAAGCGCAACTTTTAGACAAGGACTAAAAAAAGGACAGGACATCTGTCTAGTATTTTTTTCATCCTTGTCTAAAAGTTCCTTTGTGTTGTATTCCAGCCACAGAGCCTTGTGTGCAATAAACCTCTTATTCATTTTTTACATGCCCAGTACTTATGGAAATATAAAACTCCGTCATGTATATTTAAATGAAAGCGTTTCTTAGCAAATAACATTAAAAAAACATTGGACATGTGTGTGGAGAAATCCAGTTACTGCAGTTCTTAGTTGTCTCGAGATTCATGCATAACAACCAACCATTCTACTGTCATTAGTTCCGAAATGCCGAGAGGGATGAGTGATCTGCAGAAACAAATGAACATCTTGGAATGCAGCGGTATTCATCAGACGTCGCTGCAGGCACAGTCGCTCTCCCTGAGGCCACAGGGTTTAGAAGTAACAACGGTCATGTGAATGAATTTCAGTAGAAGTTGGCAAAAAGCAATTGCAAGATTGGCGGCTCAAAAGCAAGGCGGTGACTTAAGGTTACAAGTTAAGTATTAGAAATTGCATTTAAAAAATGCTGAATATATACATATCAGCATTAAGTTTGATGAATTGCTTAAAGAAATATAAGAAAAAGCCAGGCATTTTAAAAGGGACAATCCCAATTTCCATCCATCAAGCAGGAGGTGGCCGTGGGTATCGTTTGCAACGTCAATAGCTGCGGTGCATGGTTTGCTGTCATTTGCTTACCATGGTGTTTGAGAACTGCTTTTTCATTTCTGTCTAGTTTGGATGACTGTGTTAATGAGCAAATGTAGCACACGCAGCAGGGTGTCTGGACACCATGAGAAGCTTGTGTGATCTGGAGAAATGCCCCGCAGATCAAGTACCTATTAGGGTATGTCCGGCTTCACAGGACGCATTTAACGTGGCGTTTTAAAAATGTAGCTTCAAACTGACGCAGCATACTGTGTCACACTCTTCTTCAAAGTATTCGCCAGCTATTAAATGAACAGCCACCTCAATGGGTACTGTGTGAAACGAGAATATTTCAGAATGTTTCACTTACATGTGACACCCACGCCGCACACATATTATGGTGTTTTAAAAATACATAGCTCTTAAGGTGGATTGTTGAGCTAGTTGGTGCATGATCGAATAAATGGCAGCGGAAAGTAAACGAAGACATCGAAGAAACACACAAACGAGGACGATGCTGCTCTTGAAATGATCCTTCATTCTTTCATGTTCAGTTATAAGATGTACTTGGCCTTCCTTGCCGAAGGTATATCATAAGTGCACTGCGAAATCGGAAAACTGCTACACGTATTCTTCCTGGCCATAACCCCAGCTTTTACCCCCAGCCCAATATGGCGTCCGCCAGCGCCCCGTGTTTACTGGAGGTAACTATGCTGATCGCAGTGCCTTGATGTCCTACAGTTTTATGCTCCCCAGTTGTCTTAAAGCAAATTGCATGATCAGACTTGGGTAGAATGGAAATACAAAGACACACCATTTAGACAACAGATCTCTCCCCAGGCAGTGTTGCAGTTGAGGCATATTAATGAAATTCAGGTACCAGCACCATTTCAGTGCATTACTGTGCCATACATGGTGTCATTGCATATTGTGCAATGAAGCCATATGATTTCTAAACATACCTACACATTTATCCTAGAAAATGGCTATAGCTCGCATTCTAAACAAGTAACTAGAGATACTGCATGCTTAGCTAAGATGATTAAAATTCGGCGCCTAATTTTGTGCGGTGGAAAGTTTTAAATTCTGCGAACAGAGAACAAAGAATCTGAAATTCCGTGGGAGAGATCAAATAATAGATTTAGAATGCAGCTCGTGTTGTATGTGGAATCAAGGTATTGCAATCCAGGACGTCTTACAAGGTGCTGCGTTGCAAACAACTACCAGTACAGTCTAGATCCTGTCCGGCAACAGCGATCAGTTCAGAGCATGCAGGAGCATTGGAGCGTTCAGCGCTTGTCGTCTTTTCCTTAAGTGCTAGCCGCTGAAGGTTCCGAAGCTGAAGGCCTGTCTTACAGTATGAATACAGCGGGAATTCTTTTCTACCAAGCTCTTTAAGGAAGCTGAAACAACTTTCACCGCTAGGCTTTACAGCCGTTAAGCAAACCCACCTGTTTAGGAACCTTGGAGCAAAGCACGCGGCGTGCAAATGCAAAGCAGGAAGTGGTTATGGATCTAGAAAGACGGCAGTGCAGATCGCTGAGGAAGAGACTGCACTGAAGGAGTTCAGTGAAGTCCGCAAAGCTAAGTAGAGCGAACAGGCACAGGACTGGGCGGCTCGAAAAAATGAGTAGTAGTTGCACGGCTGTGACGGCAGCTTGAAAAACCGAGTAGCGGCTGCACAGCGGTGACGGCAGCTGCTGCTGCGTCTGAGGTTGTGTGCTTTAATGTAGCGGAGGCTCGGTTTCGCTCGACTGTGGCGCACATCTGATCCGTTGCCTCTGAAGTAACACCGATGTATCCACTGCTTCCGTATTTTACTATGCTGTCTGCGTTCCTTTGGGGGGCCTTAGGCTATGGTGGTTCTGAACAGTTTGCAATTGCATAACTGTAATAATAATTCTTTTAAAACCCTCCCATGTTTTCAAACCTCCTGATCTCATTCATCACCATCATCATCAGCCTGACTGCGCCCACTGCAGGGCAAAGGCCCCTCCCATGTCTCTGCAATTAGCCCTGTGCTTTGCCAGCTGCAGCCACCATATCCCTGCAAAATTCTTAACCTCATCCACCCACCGAACTTTCTGCCACCCCTTGCTACGTTTGCCTTCTCATGGAATCCACTCCATTACCCCTAAGGACCAGAAGTTATTAGCCTTCGCATTAAATGCCCTGCCCAAGTCCATTTCTTCCTCTTGATTTTGATTGGTATGTCATTACCCGTGTTTGTTCCCTCAGCAACACTGCCGTCTTCCCGTCTCTTAACGTTACATCTATCATTTTTGTTTCCATAGCTTGCTGCGCTGTCCTTAAATTAAGCTGAACCCTTTTCGTTAGCCTCCATGTTTCTGCCCCATAGGTGAGTACAGGTAAGATACAGCTGTTGTATACTTTTCTCTTGAGGGATAACGGTAAACTGCAATTCATGATCCGAGAGAACCTGACAAAAGCGGTTCACCCCATTGTCATTTTATAGTTATTTCATTTTCGTGATCCGAATCTGCGCTAAGTAGATGTATTCCTTTACCACTTCCAGCACCTCGCTGCCAATTGTGAACTGCTGTTCCCTTGTTGGACTGTTGAACATTACTTTGGTTTTCTGCGTGTTAATTTTTAGACTCATCGTTCTGCTATGTCGGCCTAACTATTGATCATGATTTGCACTTCATATCCTGAGCGACTCAGCAAGGCAATATAATCAGCGAATTGCAGATTACTTAGGTATCTCCATTAACTCTTATCCCCAACTGTTCCCAATCCAGGCCTCGGAATACCTCCTGTAAACAGGCGGTGAATAGCATTGGCGAGATCGTGTCTCCCTGCCTGATGCCCTTCTTTGGAATTTTATTGCCGACTTTATGGAGGACTATAGTAGCTGTGCTGTTGTTATAGATATCTTCCAGTATCTTCACATAACACTCTTCTACACCCCGATTCCACAATGCCTGCATGACTGCTGAGGTTTCCACTGAGTCAAATGCTTTCTCATAAGCAATGAAGGCTATTATAGGGGTTGGTTATAATCTGCACATTTTTCTATCACCTGATTGATAGTTTGAATGTGGTCTATTGCCGAGTATTCTTAACAAAAGCTTGCCTGGTCAATTTTTTGATTGAATTCTAAGGTTGTCCTGATTGTATTAGCGATTACCTTAGGAAATACCTTGTCGGCAACGGACAGTAAGCTGACCGGCCTGTAATTTTTCAAGTTCTTGGCGTCTCCTTTCTTATAAATTTAGATAATGTTTGCATTCTTCCAAGCTTCTGGTACAGTCGAGGTCATAAGGCATGGCGTATACAGAGTGGCTAGTTTTTCTAGCACAATTTCCCCTCCGTCTTTCAACAGACCTGCTGTTACCTGATCCTCCCCAGCTGCTTTCCCCCTTTGCATTACTCCTAAGGCTTTCTTTCCTTCCTTTTTCGTCCCGTTTTTTTGCTTTACTGCCTCTCTCATTAACATTCTGATAACAATGGCTACTGTATAGCTTTCTGTACAACTCTTCAGCCACTTTAACTATCGTATACAAGTTGCTAATGACATTGCCTTCTTTGTCTCTTAATGCACGCATCTGGTTTTTACCTATGCCCAATTTTCTCTTCACTGCTTTTAGGCTACCTCCGTTCTTTAAAGCATGCATGATTCTCTCCATGTTAAACTTCCTTATGTCGGCTACCTCGTGCTTATTTATTAACTTTGATAGTGCTCGTTACATTCTTGTTATCTCATTATATTCCTGCAAATACAATAAAAGTCATCGTCCTATCATACCGTTGTTCCTATCCGTAATAACAATAGCATCGAAAAAGATGATGTGGCGGTAATACTAACACACAATTCCACAAAAAATGCATAAATCTGCGATTTTTCGTGGAATTGCAGGAAAATGGGGGTCTTTATTATAACAGTGTTAGAGTGTAATTTTGGTAAGTGAAGCAAGTTGCAAATGCATATTAGGACTGTCACTGGCTCCACAATTTTGGTCACAGCAGTAGTAGAGAGATAGAAGATGTGCCAGAAATTGAAAATGCGACAATAACTCTTTATTCCTGGCCACAGTGCCCACACTATTATGCCTCCCTGCAAGCTGACTCATGAGGCTTGCTGCAAAGAAGTGAAAGGCGAAGATCCTGCACCAAGAACACTGCTCTTGTGCAGCTTGCTGTGAACGGCATTCACAGACTTGCTTATAGCATTTTTCTGCACTGCTTACCACACGTATCTTCTCTGCCAAAGGCAACCATAGTGCCATGACCTCTGCAGAGCCAGGCATGCGGCGGAGCGACAGTGCTCCAATCACTAGCATTCACTGGCTCATCACACAGGATGATCTTCGAGTTGTGAACCTGTACCCTCACTTTCCTCCCCTGAATAATAAGAAGTCACCCAATAGCGTGAGCAGTGGTCAGGGCAACTTGGGTACTGTTGGCAGAGATAGTACTGTGCTTCACTGTACAAGGAAAAAACCATTAACTGCACCTGTAAGAAACAAATTCCTCAGAAAACTTGCATACATGACTGCCCGTCATCAACATGAGCCTGTAAGCATGTTCCATACTTCAGTGTTCCTTGCAGGGTACTCAAAAGTCAGTGTACATTCGCTGGTTCATGATTGGGCTTCACTGTAGTACAGGAAATGCAGCTGACCACCCACCCTTGCAACCTCACACATAAACTGCCCTCAGTGGAAACATCTCCTGCTGCAGACTGCCAAATAGCAAGAACAGTGCTTTGCATAAGAGGCATCGGATTTATTCTACTAGCTCTCTCAGCCTTCTTGCTATAAGCTCTGCCACAGAAGGATCCAGAAAACAGCTGATTATGCGCCTTGAGGAAATGCGGCCAGGCTGTTCCTTCTCTCTCCTCTCCAAGTGGCGGCTGCGTACTAGTCTGCACCCAGTGCTAGCAGCATAGTCCTCCCAGCTGTACTGCACGACAGGTGTGGAGGGAAGCCTTGTTACGTGCGACCCACACTCTGGCCTGATCTCTTCAGAACAAAGGGGCTGCATAAGCTGGTGCAGGTAGGCCAAGTTTTGCTCAGGTGACGTCAGCTCCTGTAAAGCAAGCACTAAAGCTAGAGGTGAATTCACAGGACAGATAAGGTCGTGGACAAACTCATGACATCACGTCTCAAGTCAGGCGACTTTCTGCGTGCCGAAAGCATTCACACAACAAATAAAGACAGCAGATCCCAAACCGAAAAAAGATTAAGGATATTACACGATGGCATAATGGGTTAATGCCCATATATGCAAAATTGGTCATTCTCTACTTAACATTCATAGATGCTTGAGAGTCCCTCTACCAGTCCTGGTGCAGTGTGCAGTGATTAAGTGATACGCCACTGCCCCCCACGGTGCGTAGTATGCTCACAATCCGGAGGGCAGGTGTGTGACTTTGGCTGGCCTAGTTAAGCTCTTCTTGCCTTTTGTTATATTCAGTCACACCGATATTTGTATTTTATGTGCAATTTTGTGCAACAATGTTGACTCGCGAATATACTTTTTACAGCATTTCTTAATTGTGTACCTTAAATGAATATGTGCTGTTTTTTTGTTTGTTTTTTCTTGTTTTTTCTTTTCCGATGTTTTCGTGTATAATGTTATAAGCAATGTCTCTTTGGTGTTATGATCTGTTTTTCTTTGGTTAAACCTGCCCACTGCTCAGTTGTAGAGTGTAAAGGGGGCGGACGCTTCGTCAGGCAACTTTTGATTGCCTTTTTGTTCGCCTCCTCGGCAACCAAGTGTTGTTGAAATAAATCTGAATCTGAATCTGATGACGCCACAAGGTCACGTGACCTAGATGGCCCACCTGCCTCCTAGGTTGCTTCTCTGGGGATTTTTCATGGATTTTGCGCTCATGGTCAATGATGCCAACGACGCCGGATTTTCTGCAATACAAGCTCCTTAATGCTATTGTTAAAAAAAACGCCCTTATTTTTCTGTCCGGTTCGTCCATGCAAGGAAAAATGCCCATTGGCTAGAGGGAAGTGCCGTCACCAGACCAGGTTCAGCTGTGTGAAGCCTGCACCTGCCAACTGTGGCAGGTGGTGTGTGGGAAGGGCAACCTGGGTCTCACAAGCCCCGCAAGCCGCATCGTCAACACATAACAGAATTAGGTGTCTCTGAGTTTGTTTCAAGCTTTCTCGAAGTTAAAAGGGTCATGTTCAAAGCAGTATCTCAGATGCAGAACAGCAATGCAGCCCTGAAATGAGTCCATTTTTATAAGTCTTCATGATGAATTCACAAACACACTTTTTTCTTGAGCAAGGAAGGCATCCAGTTGTGGCATATTGCTTTTGTGATCTTTGTGAAACTACAGTACACTGCCCCTCTTGATTCAAACTCATCATTTGGAAATGAATGGCAATGCAGCATAGCCTGAGCAATCTGCACACATTAAACAGTCTCGTTGTCATAACAGTTTTCTTTCCGAAACAACTAGTGGTGGATATACCTGTAGTGTAGGGCGGTTTATTGGCACGTTGGAAGCGCCGGTGATGAAGACCTTAGCACAAGTAATCTACGAGCCAGCGAGGCGAGAGACTGGAACACAAGTGGCAGTGTTCCAGCACGAGCATCCAACGGGCGGCGCAAGCGCTTCGTTGTCGTTGGCATCGGTGCTGGACCATCTTCTTCGTTCCAGTAGTTCATTACCTGACCTTTTATAGCTTAAAAAGAAGTTTCATTATCAGTAAAAGTAGCATTTTGGACATCGTAATGCAGTAATTATTGATACAGGCCAGCTTCAATAAGCCCTCAGTGTTTCTTTACAGGTAGACTAAGGACAATTCCATCCAATTACTGCTCTGTGTAAAAGTGATTTTCTGCCTGTTCCTGGTTATGCTGATGTTTGTCTGCAACAAAAGACACATTTATCATAGAGAAAATTGAATTTCTTCCCACCAGTTGATCCAAGCTCATGACGCCCTTACCCAAAAAGGACCTGTTGCCGTCATTTTGAAGTGACTGGCAATGTAGCATAGCCCCTGGGATCGACGCCCAGAAATTGGTGTCAACGCATGCATTTTATTTGCGAAACCGGCCGGTGATGGCGACACCTGTATTTCGTTATTTGGTATTTTCTAGCTTAAAAAAGCTCCATTTTTGATGATAGTGGTCTCTTTGTGATGAGGAAGTGGTATTCTATCGATATAAGCCAACTTCAATTTCTCCTCAGTGTCCCTTAAAGAGAAGCACACAAAGATGCACAAGGATAAGCCTTATCTATGCATTTGCACTTTGAATCACACAACCCCAATTCTGAGTCCCGCACGTATACCTGTGCAGGGCAAGCCTGCCTCTAACAGTCCCCCTTGTTGATTTGATGCCACTGCCATCCATTCATGCCATTTTTCAGCCCTCAGAATAAAGCTAATACCAATCACACCTAAAACTGATGCAGAACAGAGAAGCCTTTTTTTGGCAAGAACCAAAATACTATATATTCCAGGTGGCTGATAATCACATTACACTCTTTGCTCTGGGGTCTTTGCCTCCATGCTGCCACTACTGCAATTATCACTGAACAAATTTCCTTCAGAAAAAAAAAAATGCGTAGGCGATCCCAAATGTGATATGACAAATCTGAGTCGGCAGTATTAGTTGTACTACCACTTTTGCATTGAGCATGTTGCCATCATGTCTTTGAATTTGAATTCATGCTACTGCGTGGACTCCTGAGGTTGGTGGGTGGAGGCCTTCTGTCTGGACTGTGAAGGACTGGACTGTAAGTGGGATGGTTTTTCAGCAGCACAGGGGACAAAGGACGTGACAAGTGCACAGACATGGCGCTGATGTCTGTGCACTTGTCACGTCCTTTGTCCCCTGCGCTGCTGAAAAACCATGTCACACCAACTTGCCCAAGCTTCTACAGTGTAAGTAGGAGATGCATTGCATTTTTACCGGTGGGTGCCCAGGAGGGTGCCCAGAAGGTGGAGGCTCTCTCTCTCTCACGCACGCATGCACACACTCAACACACACACTCTTTTGCCAAAAGACGTGCATACTACTAATGCAGTAAAAAAATCAAATAGAACTAGTCTACATACGATCATCGCTCCCGCAACCACGTAGTTTGCTCCTTTGTCATCGCTTTGTCGGCACATTCAGACATTGTTGTCATAGTTTTCTTATAAAATATACCTTAGGTGTGCTGTTACATGAATATTTGCCTGCTAATCAGACAGAGAAGTCACTAAGTGTCATTGCATAATTAAATTTTCTGGCACCCGCAATACAGAGAGAGAGCATGAGAATAGTTTTCCCACTGTAGAAGAATGCTTGCAGGATCATGACAGTGCAGTTTTTATCAGGCATTTGAGCCTACATTTCTAATAAAGATGATCTGCATGGACTAGAAGGGCCTATGTAAATACAAGGCACTATTTGTCAACAAGCACCACTGAGCATACATGACTAACAGGCATCTTCCAAGCACGAAGACTTTTGCACTTGACTGTTTCTCTAATGATAGTCTTTATTAGTGTGTGTGTGTACGGTGATAAGGTGCTTAGTTATCCACGGAAAGGGGGATGGGCTGACATGATGATTTCATTCGAATTCCATTTCATTATAATTCTCCTTGCACTTCATTACTGCCCAGCGCCCTTGCTGTGACTAGAATCAGTGAGTAACACAGGCAGATGATAAGAACGGAACAAAATCGAAAGAAAATAATGGTGTCATAGTGACCTCACATTCATTACATGCCTTCCGTCCAATGCATGCCTACAAAAGAGTGCACAGAAAAGGTGTAACATCATTGCTCTCGCTCCCCATCTGTACATATGGTTATAAATCTATATTCATGACCATGGAGAAATGCAAAAGAGCACACCTTTACCAGTTAAAACTCAAGTGACATTGACTTGCAAACTTTCCTAGCTTGTTAAAAATCGCTGACAATCACTGGGTCATGCTTGCCTGCGGTGAAAAACGCAGAAAATTGCGTTTCTTCTTTTGCCATTCACCTATTCGCTCTACAAGAGGCTTCATCATCGATGTCATTGATTGTAAACTCTCTCCCCAGCATGCGCAGACAGCCTACCGCTCCGCTTCCACGCCAGCTGCTTTCAAACACCAGACATCGATTTCTTCCTTTACACCCTTGAGAAATGAAAGCCTGGCTCAAGTGAGGTTGCCACCATCAAAAAACAAGTGTCATGAAATTTTAAAACAAGCACAACCTTCTAGGCTGCCTATAGGAGGAGGAGACCTCTGTACTGCCACCACACTGGAATACTTGAGGCACCCCCTCTAGGTAGTGAAAATCGCCAACATCCCCTCTCCCTCAGTGAGTGCTTTTTCCTTCAGAAGCGCTACCACTTTCGTCCCACTGAACTTGGATAGTCATTGCCTACCACAAGAAACATTCGATGATGGAAGCTCCCCATGCGGTCTGGTAGTTCAGGTTCCAGCAGCACTATCAACCTCCTCCCTTGTCACCATTATTACATTAATTTATTGCTGGCACTTCTTTACAAACCACCCAATCCCACTGACCAAGGCACCTCAGCCTATCATCGTCAGGAAGTCCAACGCAAAACAAAGACCTCACCCAAAGATCTCCAATTACTCTGCCTTGCCCCGAACAACCTTGCAAAGGCAATGACTCCACCCGATTCTCTGTCACTCCCGGCTGCATTTTTTTTCTTCCCTTGGCACCCATCCATTCAGTCATTCAAAAGGCAACTCACCAGCAGTAGCTTATCTGTTCTGCAAATTGCATGACCAGCTGAATTCACTTTCTAGCTCTAATTTCAGCTGGACTATTATTTCCAGTATTAAGCCCAAAGTTAGCATCACATAAGTCATTTCATACGGTGTTATACACACCTTCATTGCAGGTATGACAGGCAATATTGTGTCAATGGATGCTGCTGTCTCAAGGTACTCAGTTATCAATACAAATATATTCACAGTGATGCACTCATGTGGGCTGAGAACACATATTCGTTAACAAAGACTGCTTCTGCTGTTTTCAGACTGATCAAAACACATGTGGCATGGTGACCTTAATATGGTTTCAGCGTTCACTCCAAAAGTGCCATCCCAGTATCATATTGGTGCCTTTTCCATCTCTATCAAACCTCTTTATAACTCATAAATTTGGATATAGGTTGTTTAAATGAATGCTTCTCTCTCTTCTCTTGCTATAGCTTTTCATTATTTGTCACCGACTGACTACATGCCGTGCTTTACTTGTCACTAAACAGCCAAGTGTACTTCCTAGGGAAATTGAGTGGTAGTAATTCCCATACTTTCGCACTATTGCCAGCTTTGAGTCACACTTGGTCTCCTCGATTTCGCTGCACTTTCTGCATCAGTTCAAGCGGCGCTGAACTTGCACCCTCGATTTGTCAGTGCAGCTAGCGCCACCTGCACTTCGGCTCTCGATTTGATGTAGTGCTGCACAAGTTCTCCTGCACTTCTGCACTAGCTTCCTGGCAAGTTCTTTTCTCGTGCAAGCAGTGCAAGGTGTCTAGCAGAAGGCAAAGCGGATCCATGGCGATGCTTGTTTCAGTCAACGGCATTGAAACAGCAGCGTTTACAATGCTAGATGAGCATGGTTGCCACATGCAGCTCGATGGAGCATTTGTGTATGAGACAGAAGGTGAGTGCTGTTGTTTCAACACATGGGCGATAGCAACGTTTGTGATGACTTGCTGCAACTCATTTCTTTTTGCCCAGGTGGCCTTTACATCAGAATTCAGGAAGGGGCTGCAGCAGCCGCTCCTCCGCTTGCAGTAGCGGCCGCAAATCAGCCCCCGCCACCTATTGTTCAGCCCTCGCCTACTGTCGAGGAGCTTCAGCCCACGCCTTCGCCGGCTATTCAGCCATTGACAGCCACTTCACCACCACCGTTCGCCGGGAGTGAACGCAAGGTGTGGACCCCAAGGAAGTCTAAATTCCTTATATTAAAATATAAAGAGCTCAAGGAGAACAATGGCAAGAAGGGTGGCTTCAGGTAAGTCCTTCAACTGCCACCAATATGTGATGTGAAATGGCACTACAGAAATGCTAAAAATTTTCTGCAGGCTTCAGTAATGCATGTGATGCATGCATATGCATGGCGAAGCATCAGATAACGCAAATACAGTGTCGCCTGTTATTTGTAACAGCACGGATTTGTAACTGCCAGGTGCTAATATGCAGTCAATTCTTTTCACAGCACAAAAAAGGTCATGTGGGAAAAGCTGGCCCATGAAATCAACAGTGAATTCAGCTGCCACATGACGCCTGTTCAGGTAGAGAACAGGTGGAAATCCATGGAGCGGCCTACAAGAAACCAAAAATAAGGAATGGCTCTTCTGGCCATTCACGCGCAGCCTGCAAGTACGAGGAGCATTGGCAGCAGACTTTTTCAGATCATTTTACCCATGGACCGACTGAAGATAACATTTGGAAATACATTTTCTTGGCACAGAACTTTCCGAAGTGTTGGAGCAGGAGCATCACATTACCCCTGTTGCACTGCTCGCCCCAGGGAGAATTGTTGCGTAAGTTTGCATTGTGTATCGTATTTATCTTCCCTTCAAAAGAATTCTTTTAAAATGTCACCTCATTCTGTGCACAAATTTTCCTGACAGCATATTTTAACTATAATTTATATGCATTTGTACAGAACTGTTACCTGGCTCTAAACTTGCTCTGTGTCAGCATATTTTTTTCTTGGGGGGGGGACAACAACTCTGCTTCCATTAGTATGGCATACATGAAACATTTACTCTCATAGAATGGGGCCATCCAGGTCACTGTGACTTTGTCTCTTCATTTGCAATCAAATTCGCTTTGCAGAAAACTGGTCTATCAGCTCTACGAATACCTACACTTTGCATACTGCTTCTGCTTGCAGGAATGGTGAGAGATAAAGCTACCCGCAACGAATTCCTCCACCACTCCTTTTGCTCAGTTAGAACATGTTATGAACAATGTGAAGTTTGTTGTCAGTCATGAAACTTTATGATTGGAAGTAACAGGAATGGACAAAACATCGAGCCAGAAAATGGGCCTGCTGATGAAGTTCAAGATGAGGAGGCAGCAGCAAAGTGACAGCATCGAGGAGAGGTGGCGGTCACCACAGAACCACATCTATTGGCAGCCTGATCAGTTTAATGCAGGATGCCATAGCTGCAAAGCAGAAGCAGTATAAAGAAAAAATGCGCCTTCTGGATCCTCTCGTACGTTCTGCCGAGGCAAACAGATGAGTTCAGCTAGTTTCTTTTCACATGATACACATGTTGGTCAGCAGTGATGCTGGGCTATGTGTCTCCTTCGGCTTTCACAATGTGCTATGGATGTGTGGCTTTCACCTGGTTCTTCATCATTTCCAACGTCGTCGTTAGGAGGCAGGTCTGCAAGCTCTGCAATGAAATCCCTCTCAGAGCTGCACACGTTGTGGAGCACGCATGCTCCCATAACAATGCGGCAGCACTACATAATTGTCTTCGCATCGACCAGATATAGTCTCCTGAAACATTGCTTTAAAAAGCCAAAGCAGTTTTCAATGGCCACTCTTTGCTGGCTGTGGTACTTATTGAATCTTTTTTTCCACGTTGGACAAAACTGGAACCAGTCTTTGTACGGCGGCAAAAGCCAAGGCAGCACGGGGTATGCCAAACTGCCGTGTATATAATGATCACCGCACTTCGCTGCAGCCTCTTCAAAGAAGGTTCTCTCTCTCAATACCTGGGCGTCAAGTGCACAACCAGGAGAGCAAATAAAGCCATCCAAAAACCTGCTCTGGTCGTTGCGAACTGCTTGCAGGATTATTGAAGGCCACTTCTTCTGGTTGATATATGAAGCAGTGGAGTCGTCCGGCTTCGGCTTCAGAATCTCAATGTGGCTGCCATCAATGCACCCCAGGGTATTGCGGGGCCCTTTCCCACCGCTTTTTGTCAGGAAGGCAATTTTGCTGCGGGCCATGTCGGCAGCGCTTGGCCAGCGTATCACCTCAGCGCTAACTGCTTGCAGAAAGTTCAGTACCCTCTGCATGCACAACACAGCCGACGATTCAGAAACGTCAAATCTGTCTGCTACAGACTACATGCTTGCTTGCGCTCCAAAATAGCTCAAAGTTATAAGGAAACTCTTTCCTGCTGTGATTTGTGGACATCCGGAGACGCTTTTCCGGTAGAAGGAAGACTGCCGGAACCACGCACACAAACTGCCAAACGTCTCGTGCAACAGCCTAAACAGCCTCTTGAATTCAAAGTCCAAGTATTCAGTTGTCACCTGTTCACCTGTTCAAAGGGTTCAGCTTAAGTTAAGGACAACGCAGCGAGCTATGGAAAGAAAAATGATAGGTGTGTAACATTAAGAGACCGGAGGCGGACAGAGTGAGTGAAGGAACAAATGCGGGTTAATGAGATCCTAGTCGAAATCAAGCGGAAGAAATGGGCTTGGACAGGGCATCTAATGAGAAGGCAAGATAACCGCTAGTCCATAAGGGTAACGAAGCGGATTCCAAGGGAAAGCGTAGCAAAGGGCGGCAGAAGGTTGGGTGGGCGGATGAGATTAGGAAGTTTGCATGCATAGGGTGGGCGCAGCTGGCAAAGGACACGGTTAATTGGAGAGATGTAGGAGAGGCCTTTGCCCTGCAGTGGGCGTGGTCAGGCTGATGATGATGACGATGATGATCAAAGTACTCGCTGATGGTCGACCCGTGCCACTTTGCACAACACAACAGAAAAAACACTCAAATTCCTCATCGCTGTTGGAGTCAACAAGTTCCATGGCCGCTGCCAAATAATACACATTTCGAACAAATGCACAGTGCTGAGCGTTGAGCTAGCACGATACCACGCACATGCCACGCAAGTGACAGAAGCCAACATCAAAACGATCCAGACATCGACTACAGCAGACGAAGGCCTGCACATGTCTGCACTTTTTGAACTTGATTTCGCTACTGCACCGAAGGCGCTAGTGTCGAGCTACACTCGCACCACAAGGACTGGTGCTGCACTGGCATGGCACTTTTGTGAACTAGTGAAGAAAGTGCAGCCAAATCGAGGAGACCTACTATTTGGCTCTTGCTACAGTGACCATAGGTAGCATGAGGTAGCACTGCCCTCTCCCACTAAAATTCTGCACAAATGCAGAAATATGGTGGGCACAAAACAAACACACGCAGCATGTTTTGGCACATTCTTTCTTTTTTTTCAATGCCTTTCTGCACTTCCTCAAAAATTCAGTAATCAACTGGCCTAACACGCATTCTCGTCTTTTGCCTCCTCTCCTCGTTGCAGGAGACAAAACGGTGACAGCGTGACCCATAAGGTGAGAGGAGTTTTAGTACATTCGTTTATATTTTTTCTTTATTGCTTCTTTGGCAATACACAGGTATTGCCTGCGAGGCAGGACTAAAGGAGGGCATAGACCTCCTCACTAGGTCGTGACCATGCAGGGCGCAGCAGTGATGAACAAACACAAACAATATATAATACATGCATTCAGTAGAATGAACAATTTGAATAAGCATTTAGAAACGTTCGTAATAACTGTATCTGGAGCTCAATAACAAAATATGGCACACATAGAAGACAAAATGAGCTTCAGCTTCGGCTCATAAAAAATGAATATGAATAATAAAAATGCAAGACAAAATTGGAGACTTCATACGCAATACACATAAGGCAGTCCAAGAAGACAAATGAGGATATGTTATACAAAATGAACTTTACAGCTAGCCTACTGTTTGTGGAGAAATACAAGACAATGCAACAAGAAGAAGACAAATACTTTTTGGCTCGTTCAGACTAGTGTCTGAAAAGGAACTTATTTGCAGAAACTGCAAGATAGATGAATTATTATATAAAAAAATGACATACATCTAATCATATGCACTGTTACCGTGCAATGAGGAAAAGAAAGCCCACATTTTATATTTGAAACTTTGAGCCATGAAAGCAGTTTTTGCTGCTTCAATTATGCTTAGATATTCGTTGCATACGAGCACGATCTGATGCTCAGTCTTTTGTTTACTGTAATTAGTCCGTGGAACGTCCATAATAATGGAAGTAGTACGTAAGTAATGAACTGTATTTCTGCAGTAATATTTCGCCATAAATGCATTGTATTCAATATTGACTTTCTGGAATATGTACACAGCCAGTTTAAGCCTTCAGACATTGTTGAATACACGAATATTATGTCTATGCATGAATGCCATGACAGTCTCGTATTATTTCGGAGACTGAAGTGTTTGAACTGCCCTCCTTTGCAACCTAGAGAGCCTGTCTGTTTCAGTAGAGTTAGTGGTTCCCCATACTAATACACAACAGTTCAGGTGAGAGTGAACCATTGAAAAGTACATTTGTATGGGTTGCATGAGTTGTTGCATGAGTTTCACTCTATGCAGCAAGCCAATGGATTTAGCTATTTTTACACGTACGTTCTATATATGATGTGACCAGCTTAAGCTAGGCTTAGAGGTAACTCCCAGAAGGGAGTGATTGTCTCACTATAATCAAAAATAACATAAAAAAAATTTCAGAAATGAAAGGCAATAAACTCTTCTATGTAACACGCTATTGTTTGTATCTTTATTTGGATCACCTCAGGGTGAAATTAACGAGTGTTTTTGGCTCAAAACGCACTTTTTTCAACTTTAGCATTTTTTTTTACCTCAATGTACGCAGTTTCATCACCTGTAACAATTGTTATAGGTACTAGACATCCAAAGAAACAAAACGGCTATTTCAAAATTTCCGAGAGCAAGTTCATATTTAAAACAAAAAACGAAAAAAATGGTACAATTTCATAATTTTTTCTATTTATTAAATATCTATGCCATATAAAGCTGCATGCTCTGAATTATATCGAAAGCCAGAATCTGTGAAAATGGCAATGAAAAAATTGCGAAGTTTTTCTAAAAATTTGAATTTTTTTATTAATTATTGAGCAGTTCCTGGTTTCACGCCTTTTCTAAATATTCAAACTGCCCTCACCTCACGAATAAATTTTTTTCGGCAAAAACATTTCAGACTTTGATTACGCACATTAGGATAAGTTTCCATGAATTTTTTTGAACAAATTGGAGATGGTCGAGAGCAAAGTATGGGACGTTTGGCGTAGAATGACCCTCATGGATTATGGCAGTAGGTCAACTTCTTTTCTGTTTTGATTGCATATTTTGGAATTTTTAAGCACTCAAGTTGATGATGATGATGATGATGGAAAAGCAGTGATACACACTAATCAGAATGTCATCTTGGTCTTGCATGCAAGCAAAAAATTTAAATCCGACATTATGAAGGCTTTTAGCACAGTGCGTACCACCTCCCCTACCGTGCACCGCCACTGCGCATCCGCAGATCACCCTGTGGGCACCAGATGGTGCCACGTTCCGGCCACCTGCATGCACGCCTGCTGAGTCAACAACACCAGTCAGTGTGTGCGCACTGGCGGCACGCTGTACGTGCTGAGAGGTAGCAGTACGCGCTAAGCTAAAAATCTTTAATGTGGTCACACGACCTAAACTTCCCCGCAAACACCTAATTGGGGCAGTGAAAGGCATTACGAAGTAATGAAACTCTGGTAACGAAAAAGAAAAGAAAGGTATGCACGTAAACAGGTTTCCTGGAATAAACATCAGGCGCATACCTCATTGGTATTTACCCATTGGGAGTCATCATCTTCGTAGCATGGTATTAAACCAGTGGCAAGCGTCCTAGTGACTGCCTCAACAAGCTGGCAGTCCTTGTCTTGGCTCTGTAAGGAAATGGACACATTCAGTTTACTAAATGAGGGAACTGAAAAGAGCTACTTCTTTTTACATTTCCTCCCCTCATTTTGAATCACGAATACATTAGATTACTCTGCACTGCCATGGCTGCTTTTAACCACAGAAAATTTTGTGTACTGAACATATATTTATGATTCGTTTATTCATGTTATCGCTAAAGGCCCGCAAAGGAAAGGTACTACAGAAAGGGGACGGGAGAAACGTTATAATTAATAGCATGTCAAACACACTAAATGTTAGTATTATTCAAGCTCATTATGCTTTATTTTAACCTTACAATGTTTATTTACCTTATCAATGTCAGTTTGCAACAATCTTTAACATGCAAAATGACACTATGTGTTGCTACATGCCACATACCAGAAATTTGTTGCAAAGGCATAGCAACTCTGCAGATTGTCTTTAAAGAGCTATCTGTCCCTAGCAGCTGCATCTGTTTGTGTACGAAGAGCTGAAATAAAGTAGACTGGACATATTACCATAGGAATCCATGTGTTGACGCTGAGTGCAGTTGTGAGGCAAGAAACATAGTGCCACCAGTGGTGTGGAACAAGCAGCACATCTCCCGGTTCAAGCACCACATGGTAAGGTCTTGTCGACTGAAATAGTGTAGGAAGCTTGTAAGTTCCCAATATAAGGATGCATGCTAGCTGCACGCATACCTGCAACTCTGGGTATGTCACAAAGTCGACTTCCCTCAAGTTGACCAGGCTGAATATGCTAGACTCCTCAAATGGTATTCTTGTTGGATACAGACAGCTGCTGTCCTTTGCTGGAAACATGGTCCATGACTTTCTGCAAATTTTTTAGAAAATTTCCAGCCTTGTGTATCTAGTGTATGAGTACTTATGATTTCACTGAGTGCCATGCTGTGGTCTAAAAACATCAGAGATAGATAATCACCCACTGCAGTGCCTTAGTGACTATGGCATTCAGATACTTAGCGCAAAGCCTCAGGAGTGAAACCCCAAAGGAACGGCATATTGTGCAATGTCAGCGCACACTGAAGAACCACTGGTGGTCAGAATTAAACCGTGCCTTCCACTACAGCATGCGTGACAGGTCAAGAGCACAGCTTTAGTGTGTAAAAGTCAATTGCTTTTCTTTTTAAATAGTAATAGCTGACTCAGTCCATTATGGAACCAGGATTTGCTGAAGTACTACTGTTCAGTGTCCCTTTACTGATTGTGAACACTGAAGTTCAACACATACTTAACTGAACACAATAGAGAGTGTTTTCCTTTTTTTTTTTAATTTCTTAACCAAGCACGAAGCTAGAGAAGTAAAAGGTAAATTAAACATAAATATCCCAATGAAGATTGTTATAGTGACAAGCATCCAACTCAGCACATGTAAAACAAGAGAAAGATGAAGAAAGTAAAAACATGAAACTGTAGCAAGATACCTTAGCCAGATCAGAAATCGGTATTATTGCTCTATTAAGAAACATAGTTCCCAAATCTGTAAAGCATAATGGAATGGATGGCTGCCACAGAGTACCTTTGGTTTCACACAAAGCACTTAAGTTTGTCAGGGCAGGCAAGAGTAAATTTCAAACCAAGAAATATTTCCCAATAGTATCCACTTAAGCCTAGCCAAGCAGCCATACAGGAAAGCAATAGCAATTTCTAAACCTTTGTATTTGAATAAACATTAAAACTGGTTTGCAGAGAGAGGAAAGCTGCAGAGCTTTCCTTAATAGCAGGACGGCAGCATTCCGCAAAATTCAGACTAAAACTGCATCACTACGCGGAACTATGCATGTGCACAGCTACAGGCAGAAGCCCCCCTATATAGTGATTCGCCCTCAAAATAGTGGTGCAGGCCAAAACAAAGTAAAAAATAAACCGGAAAGAGCAGAGGGGGGGGGGCTCTCTTCTGCCTGCAGCTGTGCACATGCATAGTTCCGCAAAGTGAAGCAATTTTAGTCTGAATTTTGCTCAATGCTAAAAATTCCACCTTGTGAAACTAAGCACGTGCACAGCTGCAGGAACAAGAGAGCCAAGCAGAAGATTTGCTTACTTGCCAATCAACTGAGCAACCAGATTGTAGCCATACGTGTCTTGATGGCATGGTGTGTGCGAGCCCTCAGTTCCAAGCCACATCGTGCTATCAGCACCTTTGCGACCAGGAAAGCCGAACGAAGACCAGTCCAGCGACTGGAAGATAAAATTTCTGCGCACATTATACGAACGCTGCTATTAAATGCGAATGCAAAATTCAATTTCTGAGAGCTGATTGAGTTGCTCGCGCGTACCTCTAACACACTGGACAAGTCTTTGAACACCTGGGACATATAATTATAGCTGGAGTATGCAAAGTAGTGTGATGCATCCACAGTTAATAGGTCGTTTTGTTTGTCACTGCATCCGGACATCCACCGCAGGAATTGCTCTATCGTGGCAGACACCTGACTGCCTTCAGTCTCCCACTGGGGTTTTCCTGTAACGGGTATGGGAAAATCAAGGGTTAATAAGCGAGGTAGTGGTGTCGCTATTTATATAAGACTAATCTTTTTTGACACTGTATTACGTTCTCGAGTCCTGTGCATTTTCATTAAAACGTTATTGCAAGGCACTGAATGTAATTTGATCGGGCGGCGATACAGCACGGTTCAAACAGTCGGTTTTTAGAGCCACAGAAAAGCGGCTCTTTTCTGATGAAATCATCAATCTACAAGTCTGATAAGTTCATAAACTCGTCGCGTATCGCACGTACCACTCATGCGTTTAACCCCGATTCTGAACTTCAAAGGCACGTTGCGAGTATTGACGGCCCAGTCGCTCAGTGTCCAGGACGAACACTCCCACGAAGACAGTGCGTGTCTAAAGACAACCGGTTGTTTACAATCTTCAAGGCACGTTCCTTGCGGCGTTTCTATTCCTGACATGACTCCTCAGGCAGTGTTGCTTCACAACAGTTCACAGCGCAGTGTAAACAGAAGAAAAAAAGAAGGGGTAGAGAGCGCTGAACTTGTAAACAGGTCGGCATGCGACAGGGGTAAAGAAACTGAACGGCGTTTTATCAACAAGCACTCCACAGCCAAAAAGTCTTCGAACTCTGCGGTATGAGAACGCGTCCGCGCCCTTTCCGAAAGAAACAACAAGGGTGCCGCCATGTTTTCTCAGAGTGCCCAGACCAGTCTTGCGAAATCCGCTGCTGTCTCTTTTTTTCTGGCCATTTTCTGGCCAATGAGTGAATGAACTTTTATTGAGGCCGAGGAAGTCCTGTGACAATAAACTTCGTTCTCTCGCACTTTTTTCTCGCGACTGTCTTTGCCATGTAATTTAAAAACTGTAATTTTTTTTCGGGTAAAGTAAAGGTGCAGTAACTGTCTGGCCTCTCGGTGGACACCTCGAACTGCTTCGAACCCGAGACTACCTTCACGCCGTGAGGGGGATGAAGGAGGGAGAAGAGAGAGAGAGAAACAGGTTCTTGTAGCGAGGTAGATTAACTGGAATTATTTCGACCCCTTGGTGACATCGCACAGCACACGGGCGCCTTTGGCGTTTCGCCGCTATCGAAACGGTGCCGCTGCAGCTGGGATCGAACCTGCGTCCTCCGGCTAAGTAGCCGAGTACCACTGAGCCACCGTTCCTTACCGAGCCTATTAAAATCGTACAATTGGAACGATGGCACAAAAGAGCCCATTTTGCGCAATCCAAGCAGCTTCTGGAGAAGTAACCGTACCCGCTAGTAATAGTAAAGCAACTTTATTAATTGGAAAGTGTGAATAAAGAAATCGCGGGATATTCGAATTAAAATTCATGGTGGGCTCTCTTCCAGACTGGATGTCAGGGGGTTGCACAACACTAGTGTTCCTATATATTCCTGCCGCCGGCCGACTGTGCACGGGTGCCTCGCTGGAGGGAGTTTCGAGGAGACCGCATCTGTGGAGCATCGCTACAGGCTCTCTGACCGTGCAATGTCTTTCACCACAAGGAAGGGAATGTACAATCATCACGTGTGGCACCGCAGAAAAGCGGCCTCTGAGGTTCTGCTGCACCGTCCCGGGCCGTCGCCAGCGACTCGTCGGAGGAAGCGCCGCTCGCCAACACCGTCCGAAGACTCTCTTTCGGAAACGGAGCCCACAAACTCGCCTCCGCCGAGCAGCGAGCCCTCGTAGTCATCGCTAGCACCTTCTCTTTCCCTAGGCAGCACTGAAACCGGCGACGAGCCATCGAGCCCCGCACCAGCAACAGACATCGCTGCGTCACCACTGGATCCCGACGTCGTCATCTCCACGCAGAGTGAAGCATCCGTCCTGGAAGAATCCCCGGTCCCAACACTCTCAGACGAAGAGGGCCCGACGCAGCAACAGGAAGAGGGCGTGGTCGCTTCGTCCCCGTCATGGTTGTCGTTGTCGTAGGACCGCGTTGTCGAAGGCCTGGTCGGTGGTGTCTTCGTCTTCTTCATGGCCGCCGTCGTACGGTGACTTTAAGCCGTGGGCCGTGCAGCTGCAGTCCGTATGGACGGAGGCGCGAAAGGCATCCCAGCGACTCAAGGTTACGTGGGAAATGCGGGAAGGTGGCCCCTAAATCACCTGCACCGACGTAACTCTGGCGCCGAAGCACCGAACGAAGGTCGCGAAGAAGCTGCGTTCGATCGCGACTGCCGCACGAGATCACCCTCTCCAGCAAAAGCACAACCAGGGGAACGTGATGGAGTGCGTAGCCGCCGATCCTAGCAACTCTCACTTCATGCGTTCGGGTGTGTTTACCCGTTTCTGTGACTGGCGCTTTGTTCACAGGGCAAGGCTGAACCTCCTGCCACTCAACGGGGCCAGGCCGTGGGTGCGTGCAAGCGACCAGCGGTGCAGAGCGTGCGGGCACAGCCAGGAAGCCCTCCCCCACGTGCTCTGCCACTGCATGCGTCAGAGTGGCGCCTACACCGCCCGGCACAACAAGATCGTGAACCGGCTGAAAGCGGCCGCGCAAAAGCGATTCGCAATCACCCACGAGAATCGTCCCGTGGGAACGACTAACCTCAGGCCAGACCTCGTTCTGGCGCGAGGGGAGTCGGCAATTGTCATTGACGTCACGTGCCCGTTTGACAATCGCAAGACTGCTTTCGATGCGGCACGGGAGAGTAAGGTCGCCAAGTACGAACCCGTGCGCCAGTACCTGCTGCGAAAATTCCAGCAGGTCAGCATCGAGGCAATCGTTGATGGAGCGCTCGGCTCTTGGAACCCAAACAACGACAATTTGATGAGGCGGCTCTGTAGCTGAAGCTACTTGCGCCTCTTTAAGAAGCTGGCGGTGATTGACACCATCGCCGCTTCCCGCGAAGTCTACTCCAACCACGTGGCTGCAAAGTGAGGGGCACGCACTTCGCTGGACCTCAGCAGTCGCGAGTTGGAAGACTTTGAACATACACAATGGCACACTTACACCCCACACCAGCGAATAAACCTTACAGGCGAGAGTGCCGATAAAAAGGAAGGAACAAAAATCAGATATGCGGATTAGAACTGTAGGAAGTGTCCCGAAACCCGTAGTACCTCTGGGTCAGAGCTGGACAACGCAGTCTCCCACTGCTCTAGGCTGGAGAGTTAAAATGGTCCGGCGGTCTGTCCGCGGGGCATTCTAAAAGAATCTAATTGAGAGTGGTTTTGGGTTTGGAATAAATGTACAGATTGATAACAGTTCCTGTTTGTAACTGCCTCCAGACTATTCCTTGCCTTTTGATGAGCGAGGGGTGAGGGGGTTAAGTCTGCTGTTTCTGCAATGGGAAGTAATTTCATGGTACGAGACAATTTTCTCTCCAGCCGGTCGGAGATCTGAATCGCCCACCGCCCGGCCGAAGGAATCTCGGTCATATTGGTTGGCTTTTTCGTTTTCCTCCAAGGAATGTCACTGCAAAATCTTGAAAGGGCATGCGGATATCCTCAGGAAAAGGTAGGACTGCGCGAATGGGACAGGACAGGTGAAAGAGGAACGAAAACGGCAAACACAGGCGCAGACTTCCAACTCTTTATTAAAGACCAAAAAGCGTAAGCTATATAAGCGATGAACCCATGCGCACAACCATCACTGTCATTTACACAGGACCTGATAAAATCTAGAACACAGTCACCAAACTTTTACTTTGCGGAAGCGCCGATAAACCAGAGAGCACTCAATTAGCTTGTCCCGAGAAACTTCATGTCAAGACAACGATTAAACACAAGTAAGGAACCTATCAATCCAGGGAGCACTCAGTCAGCATGTCGCCAGAAACGTCATGTAGAAGAAAAAGATTAAAAAGAACTAGTAAGGAACATAACAATCAACCTGGGTAAAGATAGGTGAAGTGACAATGCAGGTGACACCACAGACAACAGGGGTAAAAGAAAAGATGGAAAAAAAGGATGAAAAGGCGATAAAATCATCGTGCGAGGTATGGAAAAACCGGCATGAGGGGATGGAAACAACAAAGCACAAGAATAATGATGACAATTAAAACCAGGTAAAAGAATGGAATGAGGTATGGAAAAACAGCCGTGGTGGAAAACAACGAAGAAAAAGTGCAAAGGTGTGCATAAAACAAGATAAAACTACATTTCCAGCCCCGAAGTACAGCTTACGAACAGGACTGGGACACAGAAAAGATAAACTTACAGGTGGCATTAAGCGCGATTTCTCTCAGTGAGAGCGAAATAGCTGGAGTGCTGACATATTTTTCACTATTTTTATGGTGTGAAAGGCTTCTACGACCTGCCTTTCCGTCTTGTCTCTTGATTTAAATAAAGAAGTAGTGTTGCGCAAAACTGGGGTGAAAGGTACTTTTGTATTGCCCTTGCTCTTCCCTTCACAGTTCTTACAATGATGTGCCAGATGACCTTCCATATTGTTATTTACTGCCAAGATGTGTTCGCGTGTCCATTCATTAAAACACACATCAGTCTGACCAATGTGAACTCTACCGCATGTGAGGGGAATTTTATACACAAGGCCTGAATCACACTTTTTGAACTACTTTTCGTGATTCGTATAGCACTGCGGTCTGGTTTTCTTTTCTGCTGACATCGAAAGATAGACGTCACTCAGCTTAATCGGTGCCGAAAAAACCATCGCGACACCATGTCGGTTCGCCACTTTTTTCATGTTGTGATGTGCACGGAGTATGTAAGGCATCACCTGCAGCGGCTGAGAGAAGTTGCGTTTAAGGCCACCTATAAGTGTACCTCTTCTATATGTCCCAGTTCTGTTCGTAAGCTGTACTGCAGGGCTTGAAATGTAGTTTTATCTCGTCTTATGCTCCCCTTTGCACTTGTTCTTCGTTGTTTTCCATCACGCCATGGTTGTTTTTATATACCTCATTCCATTCTTTTACCTGGTTTTAATTTTCACCTTTACTCTTGTTCTTTTTTGTTTCCATCCCCTCATGTCAGTTCTTCACACGTCACACGATGATGTTAACGCCGTTTTGTTCTTTTTTTCCATCCTTCTTTTACCCCTGTTGTCTGTGGTGTCACCTGCATTGTCACTTCACCTATCTTTACTCAGGTTCATTGTTATGTTCCTTACTTGATTTTTAATTGTTTTCTTGAAATGAAGTTTCTGGGGACATTCTGACTGAGTGCTCTCATGATTGTTAGGTTCCTTACTTGCTTTTTAACCGTTTTCGTGACGTGAAGTTTCTGTTGTCATGGGGACATGCTGATTGAGTGCTGTCTGGTTTATCGGCCCTTCCTCAACGTAAAAGCTATGTTCTAGATTTTATCAGACCTTGTGTGAATGGCAGTGATGGTTATGCGCATGGGTTCATCGATTATAGCGTGTGCTTTTAGGTCTTGAATAAAGAGTCTGAGCCTGTGTTCGTCGTTTTCGCTCCTCTTTCTCCTGTCCTGTCCCATTCGCGCCGTCGTACCTTTTATCTGGAATGAACGAACTAGCCCGAGAGAACGTTCTACCACATCCCCGGGAAGTGCTGAAAAACTCCCGCGGACACGCCAGGTAGTTACACGCTGATATGCTTGGTTATCGGGACCGAGGTCTTCACCGCATGACGATAAACTCTGCAGACGACGGAGGGAAGCCTTCAGGAGGGTTGGTAAACTTGAAGGTTTATTTACATATTTACAAGAGAAGCAGGGAGACCAAAAGTCAGAGATGAAGTGCTACATATTTACAACAGAACCAGGGAGACCCAAAAGTCAGAGATGAAGTGCTACATATTTACAACAGAAGCAGGGAGACCCAAAAGTCAGAGATGAAGTGCCGTGAAACCAGCCAAATCGCGGCTTAAATACAGTGGATATTCCCTAGGCACCTAGCTAGGGAAACCGGTGGCTGATCAAGCGTCCAATGGGCAGACCCACTCTTCATAGTCTCTTCACTAACCCCGTGACCGCTCCGCCCCCACAAACACGTGCACAGGCGATAAGGAATCCTGGCGCCTTGAGGTCCTGGAATTGTTTCCGACCGGTTGAGCAGGTGCATAAGGTCGTTGGCTTAGCAGGCGGTGACCCCCTCCGATCACAACAATCCGTCCGCCGCCAAGAAGACGCCACGAAGTGGTTGCAGCTGGTCGGTGCACCACGAATGGGCGTCAGAGTCCCAGTCGGCCTCGTAGTAGTCAGTCCACTTGACCTGCACAGCTGGCAAGGGTCCTCAAAGGAGCATTAGTGATCCGATCTGAGCTCAGCCCCTACCTCCGGCTAGGCAGCACGCGGCCAGCCTCAGAACATTGCCAGGTCTTTAATACAGAGCAATATGGCTGCAAATTTTGGATTACTTAACCCTCGCCAACAGCTCACGCCCGGAAGTCTGCTGCACCAAAACTAGTTCCTCTTTGTTTTTCCTTTTTTCGCAAAAGACATGCGTCTGAAATTTGGTGAGAAACCCTTTTTTTTTTCGGCAATGAGGTAGGTACGGAGAAGCAAGAAAAAAAAACAAAAACAAAAATGATACGGTAGCTTTTCTCGAGCATTAGGGCATTTTACGCCAGATTATGCAGGAAAGCTACGACGGAGACTGTCGGCATTCCCGTTTTCCCGCCCTTTTCGGTAGCGGTAGCCCGACTGAGTCACTGGTAGAGGACCGACTACGTCCCCCACCAAACGACGGAAGGGTTCGCTAATCACGGGCACTAGCTTCATCGGAGCCTTCCTTAAATCCCCTGGCTTTCCGACACGCTGACAGGTGTCGCAGGACTTTACAAACTGCTTGACATCCCTGACGCAGCCAGGCCAATAAAACTCCTGTAGAAGCCTAGCTTTAGTTTTCTTCACTCCAAGGTGGCAAGACCAACCCTCACCATGGCACAATTTAAGGATGCCTGCGCGGTATGTTGTGAACGTTATGTTTCGTGGAAAGACGGTTTTCCGTGCGTCGACCTTTGAGACCGATTCCCCGCTTTGCGGAAACATTCGGACTTATTTATTACCGTCTGTGCCCTTCGAGGAGGGCGCCCCGCGTCCCCCTGCGCCACGCAAGGCCGCTCTCCCTGGAGAGCATCTCTCAACGCCGGAGTCCCCGAGTGGCGAGAGGGGAGGTGTCTGGCGGCTCAGACCGTGGGAGCGACGAGACAACGGCGAAAGCGTCAGTCGCAAAACGAACCTTGTACGCATCGAACCTTTTTGTAAGCTGTCTCTTTTACCCAGTATTAAATTCAGTTGTTCTTCGTTCATCGGTTGCTTACTCTTCACGACCGTCAACGTATTCACGACATTTTATACAAAAGTTTTTGGTGCCGAAACCCGGGACGGGAAGTGAAGAGACGAAATTGCGAACAACGAACCGTGGATATTCGCCTTATTGTGGCCTGTCATCTCAACAGATCCAACGCTGCTACATGAAGTCGTCTCATCCTTTGGTTATTTGAAGCAATTCCGGTGATCCACAACGGTACTGGTACAACGATGGAGCACATCTGCAAGAAGCGAAAGGTCTTGCGCACTCAAGTAACGAAGCTTATCAAGGAATGCCTCGAGCGTCTAGATCGGCTAACTCAGAGCGATGCTAGTGTCTTGCACGCTCGACTAATGTCTCTCCATGCTGAGCTCAACGCTGTGAACAGTCGTTTCGAGGAGATACTGGATGATGATCAGGCCGAGACGGAGTACGAGCAGATTTTCGAATACAACGATCGCATCGTAACCGTCTTGGCAAAGCTGCAACAGTGTATCTCCAACCCGACTGGAAACCCACCAACGACTCAGCACGAGAATAACGCCGCTCAGGCCACAACGACCTCCAAGATTAGGCTCAAACTGCCAAGGCTGGAGCTCGCGAGATTCAGCGGACGGCGACACGACTGGCAGCCCTTCTGGGAGGTGTTCGAACAAGTAGTCGACAAGAACGAAGAACTGTCATCTGTCGACAAGTTGCACTACCTGAGGGCATCGGTCACAGGTGACGCCGCTGCTGCACTCGCCGGACTTCCACCAACCGCACGGTGCTACAGCGACGCCGTAGAGCTCCTGAAGAAGCGCTTCGGCAACGAAGAGCTCCTAATCCAAGAGCATATGAAGAAGCTGATTGATATACAGCCAGTTCGCTCTTCGGACGACGTACGCGGACTTCGTCGCCTGTACGATACTCTGGCTGCGCACATCAAGGGCTTGGAGACACTGGGCCAAAAGCATGACTCCTACAGCTCACTGCTCATGCCGATTGTGCAACGAGCTTTACCAACGGACATCCTTCTCGACTACAGCCGTCAATGCCTCATCGCGACAACTAGCTCCTCGGACGAGGACGAGGAATCAACGACCGACGACGCTTCGGAAAGCTTTAACGAAACTAAAAAAGGTACTGTGACGTCCTTTTCACGCCTTATTGCTTTCCTGAGGGTCGAAGTGGAAAGTCGAGAAAATCTGGCTGCATTAAGGAACATGGATATAACTAAAAGCGCTAATGACAGTCGAAAGGAGAAAACGAAGCCGCCTTCCAAAAAGATGAATAAGCCTTTTTCGACCGCTGCAGCCCTGCACCAAAATATAACGAAGGAAGGCTGTTTCTTCTGCAAGGCTGAGGAGCATCAGACGCATGAATGCGATGCACAGAAAAGCATAGACGAAAAGAAACAACTTCTACAAGCGGCAGGAAGATGCTTTAAATGTACACGAAAAGGGCATCGTTCAAGAAATTGTAATGTGTACATGAAATGCATGAAGTGCGGGAAGAGACACGCTACCTCAACATGTGACCCTTCCTACTTGGTAGCTCGCAAAAGAGAAGCAGCTAATGGAGTCACAAACGCACAGGTTAGCCTTGAAACGTCGACAACAGGATCCGAATCCGCTCCCATGAGGACCGTCTTACTGCAAACGGCGGCAGTTAACTGTGGTGGCCAAAAAACCTGGACGCAACTGCGAGTCCTTTTCGATGGCGGAAGCCAACGCTCGTACATCACATCGGAAGCGTCGAAAAGAATAGGATGCAGACTTCTCGGAGAAGAAATGCTGACCGTGGGGGTCTTTGGCGGTCACCAAGAAGAAAAATTATTCAGGCGAGTTATGGTCAAGGTGAAAACTAAAAAGGGGAAAACTTGCGAACTGGAGGTTCTGGAGACAGACGTAATTTGCGATCAGTATATCCCAACACCACCCGTGACACTGACGGACAGGCTGAGAATACTCGGCTACGAACCCGCCGATTTTACCAACGACGGAGGGCCTAGAAACATTGGGCTTTTAATAGGTTCCGATCACATTTGGGAGCTAACGACCGGCCGATCCACAAAGATCGACGGAAAACTGAGAGCCGTTGAAACAGCTGTTGGTTGGACCATTCAAGGACCAGTTCAAGGCATAGACGAAGGGCCCCACTGCATGCAAACGATCACCCTGCGAACCTCGGTCACGGAAATAAGCACAACTGACATATTGACGAAATTCTGGACATTGGAATCGATTGGGATAAATGACAATGAGGCAAAGACCGGAAAAAATGCTGCTGTGGAGTTTTTTGAGGACACGGTACAGCTGAAGGGGGGTCGTTATGAGGTAGCCCTCCCCTGGAAACCTGTTACGGCTTTAGAGGATAACAGAGAGGTTGCTCTCAGACGCCTACACCAGCTGACAAGACGCCTGCAGAACTCTCCAGAGCTATTGAATGATTATGATGCGGCTATAAGACAGTACAGCGCACTGAATATGGCAGAGATCGTCGAAACGAACGACAGTGGCGCAAACACTGTATATCACATGCCGCATCAGGCTGTAATCCGCGGCGCTCACAAGCTGCGTGTTGTTTTTGACGCCTCGTCTCACAACAGGTCAGCAAAATCTCTGAATGACAACCTGGAAAGTGGTCCAAATTTAACGGCCGACCTTGTGGGCATGCTGCTCAACTTCCGCAGGCATAAGATAGCTCTCGTAGCTGATATCGAGCAGGCGTTTTTACAGATCTCAGTGAGACCTGAGGACAGAGATGCCCTGCGTTTTTTGTGGTACGAAACGAAGCCTGAGCCAGGTGGTCCACTTCCACCAATTCTGACGTGGCGCATGAAACGAGTTCCATTCGGGACGACTGCCAGTCCGTTTTTGCTCTCTGCCACTCTCCAACATCACTTAAAGAACACGGAAGAACAGTTCCCGATCACTGCTAGTCGACTGCAACGCAGCCTTTATGTCGATGACATACTGATGGGAGCCGAAAACGAACAGGCCGCATTGAATCTCTACAACGAGGCAAACGCCATTTTCGGAGCGGCCTCGATGCAGCTGCACAAATGGGCATCTAACAGTGAAAAGCTTTGTCAGAGATTTCAGCAAGACTCGAAGGGAGCCAAGCCGCTGGGTTATCTATCAGGAGTGTTGAAGGTGTTGGGCCTCACGTGGGAACCAAGTACCGACTTGCTGACATTCTGCCCCTGCACCGATAGAATCTCCACGACAGAACCACCCACCAAACGATCCGTACTACAAACCACAGCAAGGATTTACGATCCCCTAGGGTGGCTATCCCCTTTCATTGTACGAGCGAAGGTACTTTTTCAACAACTTTGGCGCCTGAATATCGAATGGGATGATGCCCTGCCCGAAGGAATTGCAGCGGAGTGGTCAAAGTGGCTTGACGAACTGTCTTACCTCCCCGAGGTCAAGGTGCCGCGATACTACAAGGCAAAAGCAGGTGGAGACGCAGCAACCAGTCTGCACATTTTTGCAGATGCGAGCCCAGTCGCCTATGGAGCGGTCGCCTACCTGACGACAGATGGCGAGGAAGGTAGTGCGACAATACTAATAAGCAAATCTAAGGTCGCTCCAATTAAGGAACTTACCCTAGCTAGGCTGGAGCTAACGGCATGCCTGCTGGCTGCACGATTAGGTCGCTACATTCTCGGCCAGTTAGAGGAACCTCCCCAAAATGTCCATTTGTGGACAGACTCAACCATCGCATTACATTGGATTCAGGGGAACGCCGATCGCTGGCAGCAGTTTGTACGCAATCGCGCGGTCGATATTCAGAGGCTGACTGGAGAATTTACCTGGAAGCATTGCCCAGGAAAGGAGAATCCTGCAGATCTCCTTACCCGCGGTCTACCCGCACAGAAGCTGTCGAATAACGAGCTTTGGTGGACGGGTCCACGGTGGATCTGCATGGAGGAATGCTACTGGCCTCAGTGCGGAATCGCGCCTACATACACCGAGGCGGAGCTGGAGCGAAGAAGGGAAACGAAGGCACTGCCCGCCGCCGCAACCACACCGGCAGCGGACGCCTTGACGGAAATGCGACATTTCAGTTCCTTCTCACGCTTGGCTCGAGTGACCGCCTGGGTGCTGCGATTTGTCGCGAAAATACGACGCCAAAAAAGCGAATCCGGACCACTGACAACGGAGGAGCTAAAGAGGTCAGAGGAATACTGGATTCTTCATGAACAACGGACTAGATTTGCCAACGAAGTAGAGTGCGTACGAAAGAGCCAGAGAATCCCTTCAGACTCACCGCTGAAAAATGTGTCCTTGCAGCTCGACAGTCACGGTGTTCTTAGAGTGCACGGAAGGCTTCAACAGAGCCAACTGACTTATGACAGCAAGCACCCTATCATTCTGCCTAAACACAGTGACTTGTCCATGCTTATAGCCAAACAATGCCACCGACAAGTGCTGCATGGAGGCATCCGCGATACTCTGACTCAACTCAGAGAAAAATTCTGGGTGATTGGCGCAAGACAGCTGGTAAAGAAAATAGTCAAGGAGTGCGTTATCTGTCAGCGCTACCACGCACAACCAGCCAACGAGGTCTGCGCGCCACTTCCAAGGGACAGAATAACAGAGGCTCACCCGTTTCAAGTGACTGGAGTTGACTTCGCCGGTCCTTTACTTGTCAAGGGGAATGGTGCGTCAAAGTGTTACATCGCTCTGTTCACTTGTGGCGTCACCCGAGCGCTCCACCTTGAATTGGTGAGTGACATGTCTACACTCTCCTTTGTTTTGGCTTTCCGCCGATTTATCGCCCGACGAGGTGTACCTCATACTGTCTACAGTGATAATGCACTTACCTTTAAGAAGGCAAGCAAGGACCTAGCTACTCTTTGGAGCATTATCAGAAGCGACGAAGTAAAAAACTACTTCGCGAACAGCCGAGTTGAGTGGAAGTTCATAGTGGAACGCGCGCCTTGGTGGGGCGGCTTCTACGAACGACTTGTCGGCCTGACAAAGAAAGCCTAAAAGAAAACGCTAGGAACAAGTTGTCTCAATTTTGAACAGCTCACCACAACGCTAATTGAAGTGGAAGCCATCCTCAACTCTCGTCCACTCACGCACGTACACACCGAAGCAAACGAACCTCAGCCGCTATGCCCGGCATCGTTTCTCACCGGCAAGAGGCTGACCTCACTGCCAGATGTGCCGCATGTCGAATTGAATGCCATTACTGGTGCGACCCTACGGCAAATGTTCACGAACAGGTCTCGACTCCTGCGCGGATTCTGGCGGCAGTGGATGAATGAGTACTTGAAGGAATTGCAAGCATCACAGTTTCACCGAAAGAACCCCACCCGGAGTCTACAGGCAGGCGATCTTGTGCTGCTTAAAGAATCTCTTCAGCCAAGACAGCTCTGGAAGATGGCACTAATTGACGCGACCTTTCCCGGGCGTGACGGGCGAGTGCGGTCATGCATCGTGCGACTTCCCGGAGGAGCAACCCTGCGTCGTCCAGTTCAACTGCTCTATCCGTTAGAGCTTGAGAAGTGAGTGTGGCTGTGAAATGTCAGTGCCATTTCGGGCGGGAATGTGTTGTGAACGTTATGTTTCGTGGAAAGACGGTTTTCCGTGCGTCGACCTTTGAGACCGATTCCCCGCTTTGCGGAAACATTCGGACTTATTTATTACCGTCTGTGCCCTTCGAGGAGGGCGCCCCGCGTCCCCCTGCGCCACGCAAGGCCGCTCTCCCTGGAGAGCATCTCTCAACGCCGGAGTCCCCGAGTGGCGAGAGGGGAGGTGTCTGGCGGCTCAGACCGTGGGAGCGACGAGACAACGGCGAAAGCGTCAGTCGCAAAACGAACCTTGTACGCATCGAACCTTTTTGTAAGCTGTCTCTTTTACCCAGTATTAAATTCAGTTGTTCTTCGTTCATCGGTTGCTTACTCTTCACGACCGTCAACGTATTCACGACATTTTATACACGGTATTTCTGCGGCACCACGAGCTGATCGAACTGGACCCCCTTTGAGTCCTTGTACTCGGCTTCGCATCTGTTCCTGCCGCGAGCCTCTCCGCTCGTCTCAGAAGCATCGCCTCCTGGGTTTGCCCCTGCCCGACCCGTCGTGGGAGAGCCTTCGTTCTTCCTACGATTTACTTCAGCTGCAAACTCGCGAGCCTTCGCACGAGTGAGCGCCTGGACGGTTCGATCGCCGAAACTACGACCCCCTTCTTGGAGCATCTGCTCCGACCGATTTGAAAAGAGGCACGGAAAATTTTCCGGCAGATTCGGTGATACCGCTGCCTCCGTTTCCAGAACGCCAAACGGGCCCTCTATTCTAACTCGTGCGATCGGCAAGCACGCGCTATTCTCTTCGGCCACCTGCCTAATCCCTGCACATTCCCCAGTAAAATCAGCTGCGTTCACGTACGTGGGGTGGATTACGTCCATGGTGGCCGCGGAGTCCCTCAGAACCCGGCACGGTTTTCCATTAACCTGCATGTCTTTCAGGTATGGCTCTAGCAGGCGCATGTTCTCATCGCCCGCCTCCACCAAGGAGAGAACGATTTCCTGCTTCCTGCAAGCGTGGGCGAAGTGACCGGGCTCGTGACAACGGAAACACACTGGTTTCTTTCTGGCTTCAAAAGCCTTATCCCTCTCTTTTTCGGTCGCCCCCTTTGTGGGGTTGCTTGATTCTGCTTTGTGGCCCTCGTTCCGCTCCCAGTTGCGGCTTGCTGCCCATCCTGTCTGGATCCGTGGAAATTTTTTTTTTTACTTTGGGGCTTACGGGGGCACGCTCACCCTCTGCTACGCGCTTGGCATGGAACTCTTCGGCCAGCTCTGCTGCACTTTCTAGGGTTTTATTTCCCGGCCTGTCCTGCACCCACACGCGCATTTCTTCCCTCAAAGAGCCAAAAAACTGCTCCAGGCAGATCACCTCTATTACTTTATCGTGAGTTCCGTAAGCCTGTTCTCCCTTTAGCTATTCCTTCAGGTCTGCCTTCAGGTTATACGCAAAATCCGGAAATGACTGATCAGGCTGTTTTCTGGCTTCCCTGAAGCGGCGCCGAAAGGCCTCTGCGGACAGGCGATACTTCTTTAGGAGTGCTGCCTTTACTTTAGTATAGTCTGCCGCCTCTTCTTTGGCCAGACGAGCGAGTACTTGGGCTGCCTCACATGGAAGAATGGTCAGAAGTTTCTGCGGCCAAGACTCGGTCGGGAACTCACAACATTCACATGCCCGCTCAAAGTTCACGAGAAAGAGCCCTATGTCCTCTCCAAGTTTGTACAATTGCAAGAGGTCCTTTATTTTTATTTTTGATGCTGCCTGGCTTGCCACTGTGTTCGGCACATCTAGCCTAGTGCGTTCTGCCTGTGCAGCCTGAGCTATCTGCAGATCGAGCCGTTTTTTCTCGATCTCTCTTTCATGTTCTTCGCGCTTCCTCTCGTGCTCTTCGCGCTTCCTTTCGTGCTCCCTTTCCTGCTCTTCGCGCTTCCTTTTTTCTTCATCCTCTCGCTTCTTTTGTTCCCTTTCCTTCTCCAACTCCTCCTTAATTAGCTCCCAACATTCTACTATCTCCTCCTCGTCCGCACCGGAATCCTCAATTGCCCTAATCAATTCAGGTTTTCTACGGATCGACCCACAATCAATGCCCAATTCCCTGCATACGAGAACTAGGTCTGGTTTGCGCAGCTTCTTCCAGTCCATGACTATTTAAGCAACGGCAAGTCTCTACTCACGTGGTCAAAGGCACCCCGGCTGCCTCTTATACCAACCTTCGATTACCTAGGCTAACAATCTTCCAAAGTTGTAAAACCTGGCAATGCTCCAAGAGAAAGACCGCGCACTTACCATACCAGAGTCAGGACCAAGCGCAGACCATCCCACCGCTGCCAACCAGTTGATATGCTTGGGTATCGGGACCGAGGTCTTCACCGCATGACGATGAACTCTGCAGACGACGGAGGGAAGCCTTCAGGAGGGTTGATAAACTTTAAAGTTTTTTTACATATTTACAAGAGAAGCAGGGAGACCAAAAGTCAGAGATGAAGTGCTACATATTTACAACAGACCCAGGGAGACCCAAAAGTCAGAGATGAAGTGCTACATATTTACAACAGAAGCAGGGAGACCCAAAAGTCAGAGATGAAGTGCCGTGAAACCAGCCAAATCGCGGCTTAAATACAGTGGATATTCCCTAGGCACCTAGCTAGAGAAACCGGTGGCTGATCAAGCGTCCAATGGGCAGATCCTCTCTTCATAGTCTCTTCCCTAACCCCGTGACCGCTCCGCCCCCCACAAACGCGTGCACAGGCGATAAGGAATCCTGGCGCCTTGAGGTCCTGGAATTGTTTCCGACCGGTTGAGCAGGTGCATAAGGTCGTTGGCTTAGCAGGCGGTGACACCCTCCGATCACAACAACGCAGTGACCGAACGCTCCGCGAGTTCTAGCTTGGACGATTAACAACTGGACACCCCACTCCAGTTGTAGTCAACATAGTGCTGTTCGCGTGTGTTTTAACTGCTCCGTCATGAACTAATCACGCGAACAACCTGGACACATTTCTTATTGTGTAAATAGTTTGTGTATATTACCTCTCCCCCTATGCTCTCTAACTGTGTCCCCTCACCTCTTTCATTTCATTTCTCCATTCTGCCTGCTATCCTTTGTTTCCGCTGCCCCAGCTCAGGTGCTTCTGTATCGATGGCAGATGCCGGGGATAGCAAAAATCTTTTCTTTAATTTTTATTATTATTTTAATAAAAACCACTTACTACTACTACACATGCCTCACGTGTCTTTTTGGCCGCACTTTCTGTATTGTTACATTCGGGCGCTCACCCGTCTGTGTTGGCAGCATCGTCAGCAAGGCTCACCTGCTGCAAGCCAGCACTAAGCTTCTTCGGTATGGTCCCGAGCCACGCGATAATAATCGCTCCCACGTTCCCGACCCGAGTACCCAGAAAAGCGTCGCCCGGGAGGACTCTGGGCGAAGCGGAGAGGCCGCCGCAGGGAGCCAGCGCCAACTATTTTTCCCAAATGCCCGTGATTAAGCTGAGGGAACTAATGCGGCCCCATTACGGGTAGAAGACGGTCTGCGTGGGAAAACGGCGGCGGATTAGCGGTCGTCGTCTGCCAGCCTTCGCAGGTGTCGCCAGGAACGAAGTGACCCTTTCGGCTACTGGACCCGACCGTGCGATCTTGCCCGGGGCGTCGACTGACATCTAAAGAACAGGTGTCGGCGGTGCGTGGAATCTTTCGGCTGGCTACGAGATCATCCCCTCCGCAGTCGGAGTGGACCCGAGGGCATCCTCCTCTCTCTCTGGCTCGACACGTGACGAGGGCGTGTTCCTGTGTGCGGTGGTGCGTGTTTGTGCGTGATAATACAAGCTAGGCCAGTCCCACCCTGGCGGAGACGTCCACAACCTGGGGAATACAGGGACGGAGAACTGTATAAAACTGGACAGCGAGTGCAGTGAAAATCATGCCCCTCTTGTGTGCTCCATTTATAGGGATCCGTGCTCCCTTAATCATGCTCGATCATGCTCCCTTTTAAAGCTCCTTGAGCCCCCTTTTAAGAACCTCTCTTCGGAGAGAAGTTCACTTTTGTTTTCTCACTATGCAATTAATGTAAATAAACCCTCTCGTAACCTTCCTCCCATCATCCAAGTCCTTTAACTCGTCGGCAGTCCTGTTCTGGTGGCGGTGGCGGTGGTCGGAGCAAGCGTCGTTCCTGACCCATTGTTCAGTCAAGAGCGACTCCGAGCCCCACACTCAACAGTATCCAAAGGTCTGCAGGAAGTCCCTGAGGATTTTCATAGGCCTTAAGAAGGACATATTTGTTATGGGTCAAATAATGGTAAATTTCTCTGCGGATTTTTAGGGGCTGGAGAAAAAACTTCCACGGCCCACGTGAACAATATTCTAAATGCCTGATATATACATTCTCTGCGATTTAGACGTGAAGAAATGACTACAGCTGATTACAGTGGTGTAGTCCTTTGGCCGAGTGCGGACATTTTTACAGGTAAAATCCGCATAGCATCAAATGCTGTCGCGGAGAACATGTCTAAAAACAAGCATATGCGAAACACAGATCAGACTACAGAAACGCTACAAACCAAAGTCATGCAGCATCAATATATTGAGCACACATCTACAGAACGAAGAATTTCCAATATCTCATATACTTAAAACCCAAGAACACCCTCTTGAAGCCAGTGTCTCTTGCATGTTACGCGATATTATTTCATTCAGTTATAAATCAGTGATGAAACAAACATGGAATCAAAATGAGCGGACCACTTTGCAGATATCTTATTTCAGAAAAAAAAAAACATAAGGGTCCACTCTGCCATCTCTGTCGCGAACATTATGGAGACATAATGAGACGTGCTTCAAGTAAATGTCCGTAATATCACCAGAACGGGATATCCAACGGATAACGTACCAACACACCTAAAACAAGGGCTTGCCACGGACATTCCTCGCAAGTACTTAAAGATGTTAGGATATATATGGCTGTCATTCGGATACCCCTGGGACCTAGTGTTGTCACTGGGACTGCCGTAGTGAGCTGAAACCCATGCCAGTTCAACTGGTCTTCAATTTTTTCGGAGTAATTTAGATTGAATTATGAATGCTGTATTCCATACGGAGCCTTTCGCGAAACTCCGTATTGCAGAACTAGAGTCGCTTATTGTGATTTTTAAATTGGTACCAGCAATAACAAATCTAATCCCTCCATCTCCAAAATAACACCTATGGCAGAAGACAAGCAAATAATAATTTGGCAGTGGAACTGCAGGGTGTCTCGTCACAAAAAAGCAGACCTGCAACTGCGCGCCCAAAACACGTCCCACAGCCCTTCAGTTATAGTGATCCAGGAACAGTGGGGAGGCTTAAAATGCTAGGCCACAAAACGATATAGTCCCTCCCAATAATGATAATTTCACCGTTAGCACACTCGCACACAAACTGCAGTTTCCTACAACAAGCCCTTGGAGACAAGACATAAGCTATGTATTTATCGAACTACTATCAGAAACTATCAAGAACAACTCCAAACCAAAATATACATTCACACAACAAGGAAATTAGTAGACTATTGCCAACAGCATCACCTAACCATCTACACCGAAGGGGATTACCCAACTAGAGTCGGAAATAGTGTCAGCAACAACACGTGCCCCGACTTTACACTAGGCATGAATGTAATTCAGGGTTTGACGGAACGCCGTCTGGTCAGGTAGTAGCATGGTAGAACGAGTCTTGGGTCACTGGCGAGTTGTAAAAGAACAGTTCACGTACAGGAACCCCTACGGGTTCCTTGTTCACAATGGACAAGGAACCCGTAGTACTAGTCTGTTACAACATCTGCATCTCGTTTGTGCGTGTTGCCTGAAGAGATGCTTTGTTTGTCACGAGGACGCGACGGTGGAAAAGAAAATTGGCAGTGGGTTAGCTCGGCTATGCCAGGATATACGTAGCGAGAGGTACGTTTCTCTGGCTGAGCTTGTTCTGGTCACTATGTTTAGCAATGAGAGACATTGGGTATGCATATCTTTTATTATTTTTGCTTGACAGAGACGAAGACTGCCCGATGATCTCTGAAGTAGCATGCAGCGGTCTCAATTTTGTCGATGCAGTATTTCGATTTGGTACAGCCTCTTCAGTATACAAGCTCTATAGTAGTTCCCCATTGTGTAGTCAGGACGTGAGGGTCCGAAGCTAAATTAAAGTCAGACTTTTCTTTCATGCACTAAGAGAGTCCTGTTTCCAGTTTAAATCACCCAAAGTCACACAGAACTGTGAAACCGTGCCGTAGACTGGTATATACGTGGCAACCACATCGATCGTCTGCTTGACAGATGTTCCCGGTGCCACGTAGACTCCTTGGATGATAACCGCTTTCCAGAAGCCGAATACAGCAGGTTTCACCATTACTCACCGCGATCGAAGGGAGATGTCTGACAGCGGCGATACGTTTTAAAGCGAAAGCTTTATTGGCCGCGAACTTGCGATTTCGCCGTAGCGGTGCTTCGGGGAGGCACATGACGTCACAACGCGCGCCACGCCTCGGATATTTCTCTCTAGCTCCCGTCACTACTACGCATGCGCCACTAGTTAGTAGCACCGAGCCACAGGTGTTCCACGCTGCGAAGCGCCGCGTCTTTCCTCAAAATCCAACTTTCAATTTTCAGCTTTGTCTTTCTTCTTTCCCTCCCTTCTTTATCCCTTCCTTTACGGCGCGGTTTCGATGTCCACCGAGATATGTGAGACGGTTACTGCGCATTCTGAGTGACTCTAAAACAGCAATCACGAATTTTGCACAGGGACAGATTCATTCTACCACCCGAAAAATTCTCAATTCTTGTTCCACAGGACCCTGACCAGTTCAAATTGTTTGGGTGCCAGCCCACGCAGGCAACCCCGGCAACGAAGTGGCCCACTCTCTTGCTCGAGCGTACATCAACCGAGCAGGGCACACCGTAGACCGGGGTAGCGCTAGGGACCGGCTCGTCACCTATCATGAAATAACCCTCCATTACAGGGAGCAAAGACTCGTCTATCCCCCACCACACATCTCCCTCTCGAAAGAACAACAAACTACCTGGAGACAGCTCCAGGCTCGCACATTCCCTTCACCGGCTTTGTTAGCCCTTATCCACCCAGGCCAATACAGACCCGAATGCTCTCTTTGTGGGGCTCCGATGGCCAACTTTGACCATATTTTATTTCTCTGCCGAGAATTCCAACCACCATCTCGGTGGAACCTCACGTACAAAGAGGGTTGGGAGATCGTGGTCTCCAGCTCTGAACCAGCCTCACAAAGGCGGC